>NC_037356.1:15531084-16814084 GCF_002263795.3 Bos taurus
TCATTGCCTACTTAAAGGCTTTGACAGTGTGAATCATAAATAACTGTGGAAAATTCTGAAAGAGATGGGAATAACAAACTACCTTACCTGCCTCCTGAGAAATCTGTATGCAGGTCAAGAAGCAACTGTTAGAACCAGACATGGAACAACAGACTGAATCTAAATTGGGAAAGGAGTATGTCAAGGCTGTATATTATCGCCCTGCTTATTTAACTTATATGCAGAGTACATTATGTAAAATGCAGGACTAGATGAAGCACAGGCTGGAATCAAGATTGCAGGGAGAAATATCAATAACATCATATATACAGATAACATCACCCTTATAGCAGAAAGGGAAGAGAAACTAAAGAGCCTCTTGTAGAAAGTGAAAGAGGAGAGTGAAGAAGCTGGCTTAAAACTCAACATTCAAAAAACAAAGATCATGGCATCTGTTCCCATCACTTCATGGCAAATAGATGGGGAAACAGTGAAACAGTGACAGACTTTATTTTCTTGGACTCCAAAATCACTGCAGATGGTGACTGCAGCCATGAAATTAAAAGATGCCCGCTTCTTGAAAGAAAAGTTATGACCAACCTAGACAGCACATTAAAAAGCAGAGACATTACTTTGCTGACAAATGTCTGTCTAGTCAAAGCTGTGGTTTCTCCAGTAGTCATGTATGGATGTGACAGTTGGACTATAAAGAAAGCTAAGTGCCAAATAATTGATGCTTTTGAACTGTGGTGTTGGAGAAGACTCTTGAGAGTCCCTTGGACTGCAAGGAGATTCAACCAGTCAATCCTAAAGGGAATCAGTCCTGAATATTCATTGGAAGGGCTGATGTTGAAGCTCCAATACTTTGGCCACCTGATGGGAAGAGCTGACTCATTTGAAAGGACACTGATCCTGGGAATGCATCACCGACTGGATGGATTTGAGTTTGAGCAAGCTCCGGGAGTTGGTGATAGACAGGGAAGCCTGGTCTGCTGCAGTCTATGGGGTTGCAAAAGTTGGATATAACTGAGTGAGTGAACTGAACCGAACTGAACTGATAATTCAGACACCATTCTAAGGACTTCATTTTTATTTTATTTTATCTTCACAAACATCTTATGAAATAGGTATTGGTATTAATCTAGTCCTCTAAATGGTGAATCTGAGGACCAGAAAGATTAGCTTTCTTGCCCAGAGACACAGAATTAATAAAAATGGTGGAATTTGAACTGAGGCTCAGGGAATCCAGATCCATAACTCCTAATGAGAGCTTGAAGTTCCTTCCTGGAAGTGACCCACATGTGCATGTGGGTGGTGCGTGGTGGGTGGTGGGGAGAAATCTGTTTTCTAACTTTGATTTAACAGGGACTGAAGATTCTAGAGGCTATACAAGGTGGTTTTTTTATATCCCCGAGACTTTATTATTCATACAATAGGATTAGTCACAAAAGGTAAATTAATTTCAAGCACATTGTACAGCAGATATTAAGGGCTAAATATGTATCTTGTCCCTTCTCCTGGTCTTCCTTTCTGGCTTCCCACATGTTTCATTGGTTGTTGGATCCTTCAATTGACTCATCAAACAGTACTTAAAAAACCAAAACCACAATAAGTTATTACCTAATATTGGTCAGAATGGCCATCATCAAAAAGATTAAAAATACTAATTACAGAGAGGATATGGAGAAAAGATACCCTTCCTGTACTGTTGTTGATGGAGAATGTAAATTGGTGGAGCCACTGTGGAAAACCAGCATAGAGGTTTTTTATAAAACTTAAAATATAGTTGCCATAAGATGCAACAATCTCATTCCTTGGTGTATATATCCAGAGAAAAACAAAAACTGTAGTTTAAAAAGATACATGCACTTCAGTGTCATAGCAGCACTGTTTATGATAGTCAAGACATGGATGTAACCTAAATTCCCAACCAGAATTCCCAACAGACAACTGGCTTCAGAAGAATGTTTCTCAGCCATAAAAATGAATGAAATATTCCCATTTGCATTAACATCGATGAACCTAGGGAATATTATACTCAGTGAAGTCATTCGGACAGAAAAAGGCAAATATTACATGATATCACTTACACGTGGAATCTAAAAAACAATACAAATGAATCTATATACAAAACAGAAACTCACATACGTAGAAAACAACTTACGGCTACCAAAGAGGAGAGGGAGGGAAGCAGGGGTGAATTAGGAGTATGAGATTAACAGATATAAATGACTGTACATAAATAGATAAGCAACAATGATATACTGTATAGTACAAATAATTAGATACCTTGTAATAATGAACTGTAATCTGAAAAAAATATTACTGAATCATTTTGCTGTACAGTTGAAACTAACACCATTTTGCAAATCAGCTGTACTTCAAAAACCTTTATGTCTCTCAGATACAAAACATTGATCTGGCACAACAGGGTCAAGGAGAAATAGAAATGGTATCTAAACTGATCATACACTCTAAGGAGAATTTGTGTGTGTGTTTTGCATCTCTTCAGTCCAGTAGTAATTGCATTTTAAAATGACTTAGTCCAACCGTTTTAGGCCTATTAGCAGACTATAGTCAAAGCCCCAGTTCTGTGGTGCAGCCCCAGTGAAAAGGTGGGGAGAAGTACTTATGTGCACATTCATTGTCTACATGACTAGGAGCAGAGAAAGCTGCCTCCTGGGCAACTACAATGTTATTTGATAGGAAAAGCAACAGCTTCATTTTCAGGACTCAATGGTAATTTGTGAAGCCCCCCTTCCCCCAACTCATAAAGAGCTTTCATTTTTATTATTTCCACAGCTGTACATATTTTATCCCAGCAGATGCAACTGGAACTTCCAAATCAGTCACCATTAATTACAACCAGTGTGCACTTGGGGGAGGTGAAGGCAGGAAGCGACAGTTATGATTCCATCACAAAGCCCAGCATGTTTGATGTTTCCTGAGCCCTCCCACTCAAAGTGATATCTCTGCTTTTAAATACACTGTCTAGATTTGTCATAACTTTTCTTCCAAGGGGCAAGTGTCTTTTAATTTCATGACTGCAGCCACTGTCCTCCATGATTTTGGAGCCATTTATTTGCCCTAAAGTGATGGGACCAGATGCCACGATCTTAGTTTTTTGAATGTTGTTTTAAGCCAGCTTTTTCACTCTCCTCTTTCACTTTCATCAAGAGGCTCTTTAGTTCCTCTTCACTTTCTGCCATTAGAGTGGTATCATCTACATACCTGAGGTTGTTGATATTTCTCCTGGCAAACTTGATTCCAGCTTGTGATTCATCCAGCCTAGAATTTTGTACTTGTACACAGTAGATTTCTTCATCAGTGACAGTCCTCACCCACTTTCCAGCCATAGAGTCAGAATCTTTTCAGATGCCTGGGTTTTGTGTTCCCATCCCCTTTCTGCCAAAGGTTATACACTTTAATCCTTTTATCCAACTAAGAGGGCAACTGGGAGAGTGTATACAGGGGGTGTACACTGAACAGAGAGGACATGTTGTTAACTAGGTATTAAAAACAACAAATAGATGGGGGGAAAGTGGAAACAGTGGCAAATTTTATTTTCCTGGGCTCCAAAGTCACTGTGGATGGTGACCACAACCAAAAAATTAAAAGACGCAACAGAGGATGAGGGTTGGATGGCATCACTGACTGGATATACCTGAGCAAACTTTGGGAGATGGTGAAGGACAGAGAGGCCTGACATGCTGCAGTCCATGGGGTCATAGAGAGTTAGACACAACTTAGTGACTGAACAACAAGACTCTTTATGAGATAACTGAAAAGACAAAAGGAGAGCCTTGATGTTTCATGGAGGTGGTGAGTACAGAAAGGGAAGGGAAGAGATTAGACATCTTATCACTGAGAAGCTTGGAGGAGGGGCACTTAAGAGCTGAAGTTAAAGCATCTGAGGAGGGGGCACTGCTCTGCTGGTTGTTCAGCCTCAGCCCAGTGCAGGCGCCCTATGGGGCTGTGACCCTGTGCCCTGGGCGAAGGATTCTGCTCTGCTGATGCTACTGATTCTGGAGGGGGAATGACTAAGCTGCAAGGGCTTGCTGCAAAAGTGGGGAAAAAACTGCAGATTGGTCTTAGCTGCTTTTCTGGGAAGGAAGTGCTGTTGAAAGTGTGAAGATGTATACCCAGAATACCTGCAGGAGCACCAAGCAGGCAGGGAACTCGCGGGAAGGGAAAGGAGCCAGAAAGTCCCTTCTTCCTTCTCCAACCCTGTAGTCTCCTTCTAGCACCCCCTACTGGTGGACTGACCTGGGAAGAACGGGGAAATGGATACCATGAAATAGGAACATCGCTTTTCTCAGGTGCAGATGTCCTTGTGATGAGTTTCATCCCCCTTTTCCAGAAATGACTTTCCCACTCTGACTTCCAACCCACGTTCTACAAACACTTCCTAGATTCCCTTGCCGAGGAGCTTGGCATAAACAAGGACAAAAACAGGACTTACCTTTCAGTACACTTTTATCCATTGAGTCTTGAAAGTGAGGAATTGCCTCTCAGATACCTACCTGTGGACAGCATCAATTTGGTGACTATATTAAAATGTAAAAAGGGGAGGAAGTAATGGAACAGTAGGGGCAAAGCTCTTCTGTATCCTGGTGAGGGAGGGGCCAGATATTTTTGTTAAAATGACAGGAGTAAAGTACCTCTTGCAAAGGATAAAAATAGCCTCATCGTTAATTACATAATATATTGTCTTAGATAACACCTATTTTTATGTATTATTATAGTTGATCCACAAAAAATTGTGTGACCTAGTTAATACTAAGAACTATACTTAGAATACTAAGATGAGGAAACAGAGGTTTAGAGAATTTATGTGACCCAAACATGAGTACCCATGTCCGACTCTTTGCGACCCCATGGACTGTAGCCCACCAGGCTCCTCCATCCATGGGATTCTCCAGGCAAGAGTACTAGAGTGGGTTGCCATTTCCTTCTCCAGGGGATCTTCCCGACCCAGGGATCGAACCTGGCTCTCCCACATTATAGGCAGCCACTTTACTGTCTGAGCCACCAGGGAAGTAAACATGATTACCCATATAGGATAAGAGTGGGGTGCTGAGTGACATCTGAAAGTGCATGAATTTGAAGTCAGACCAACCATGTGTGAATCTTGGTTCTGTCATTTACCATTCGAGACACCTAGGTCGTGATATGATTGCCTGAGACTCAAGTTTTTGACCTAAAAAAAAGACATGATATAATCTTCTTTATATTATTATAACATTTAAGGGATATAAGATATTTAAAATGGCTAATACAAGTGGTAACATGATTACCCATATAGGATATGAGTGAGGGTGGGCTGTGTTGGTATGACAACCGTTGTCTTGTTTATATTTGTAGTTTTTGTTGTAATAATTGTCATTTTGGTGATGATAAGGAAAATGATGATGGCTTGCTTAGCTAAAATTTGAACTCAGGATTTTTGTCTTTAGATATTACACTCTTCATAAACACACCACTTCCCCTGCCTCACTCCATTTTTCTCATGCATTATCCAGAAGAGTTAAAACATGATTTTTATCTGCTTTTAAATATAATCAACATCTTTATGTCCTTACCAGTTACGACATTTGGATCTGCAACACCATCAAGCAGTCTTTAGTGTCTGTGTATAAGGAAAGACTGAGGGCTAAGTAGTTATATTGCATACAAGCTAAAACCAAACAGCCCTCCTTTCTTGCAAGATAAGCAAAGAAAACCCCATTGGCAACAATGCTCAGTCAGGCAGACAGGCCTAGCATATCAGGGTGTGTAACTGAAAGAGCTGCTGATACGGAAACCAAAAGGTGTGTGACTTATGTTATTCACTTCGTGACTGCTAAGCACAAAACAAAAAAAAAAAAGGTACAGAAGCATGCAGGGAACTCTTTGGAGCCATAGCAAAGAACTTCGCCTGAGCAGTAAGGAAAGGAGGCATGAAGACAGCTCAGGCAAATTCTGCTTTCTTTTCAGGACTTAACTGATTATGTATTGTGAAGACCTTTGTCCCAAACAAAATTAGAAGTCAAGTTACTGATACACCAGACAGTTCGCACTAATAATTAGCTCTTCTACAGTCATGACTTTTTAATGCCAGAACCTTCATTTTCCGTTTGCTCATTAGAGGTTTCAAAAGGTTAGGTGTGTTGTTTCACTTTTGAGAAGCTGTTTAAATGTTTGTGTCATCGAGGCTACCATTTACAAAATATTTAATCAGCATCTATAGTCATGATAATAGCTGCTGTTTGCTGAACACCAGAAGGCATCAGGATTATGAGAATACTCTGCATATTTTCTCTAATTCTAAGAAAGACCTTTCTAGGTATGGTGAGCCTTATTTTGCAGATCAGGAAACTGTGCCTTGGTGTTAATGATCTTGCCCAATGTTATACAATTACTAAGTAGCAGAGGTAGGAGTTAAGTCTATTACTCTAATTTCAAACTCTGCATTTTTTAAAATTTATTTATTCTTAATTGGAGGACATTTGCTTTACAGTATTGTGTTGGCTTCTGCCATACATCAACATGAATCAGCCATGAGTTATACATATGCCCCCTCCCTTGAACCTCCCTCCCACCTCCCACCCTATCCCACCCCTCGAGGTTGTCATAGAGCACTGGGTTTGATTATGCATTGTATTATACAGCATATTATCCCTGTATCGTACAGCAAATTCCCACTGTTGGTGGGAATGTAAATTGTTATAGCCACTATGGAGAGCAGTATGGAAATTCCTTAAAAAACTAGGAATACAACTACCATATGACCCAGCAATCCCACCACTGGAAATATACTTTGAGGAAACTATAACTGAAAAAGGCACATGTACCCCATTGTTCATTGAAGCACTGTTTACAATACCTAGGACACAAAAGCAGCCTAGATGCCCATTGACAGATGAATGGATGAACAAGTTTTGATACATATATAAACAAGGGAATATGACTCAGCCATAAAAAAGAATGCATTTGAGTCAGTGGAATGAATGAATGAGTCAGTCAGTGAATGAAGTGGATGAACCTACTGTCCATTGTACAGAATGAAGTAAGTCAGAAAGAGAAAAACAAATATACATTAAGGCATACACACAGAATCTAGAAAAATAGATCTATATTCAGGGCAGCAATGGAAACGTGGACATAATGAAGAGACTTGTGGACAAAATGGGGGAAGGAGTGGATGGGATGAATTGGGAGACAAGCATTGAAACATATTCATTCACTGCTGCTGCTAAGTCGCTTCAGTCATGTCCTACTCTGTGCGACCCCATAGACGGCAGCCCACCAGGCTCCCCCATCCCTGGGATTCTCCAGGCAAGAACACTGGAGTGGGTTGCCATTTCCTTCTCCAATGCATGAAAGTGAAAAGTGAAAGTGAAGTCGCTCAGTCGTGTCCGACTCTTAGCGACCCCATGGACTGCAGCCTACCAGGCTCGTCCATCCATGTGATTTTCCAGGCAAGAGTACTGCAGTGGGATGCCATTGCCTTCTCCGTATTCATTCATTACTATATGTAAAATAGATAGCCGGTGGTAATTTTCTATATGAAACCCTGCATTCTTTAAAGTCTATTGTACTATCTCTAGGCACATAATGTTCCACAGAGAGTAAAAGCAAATTTGATAATTTTGTTATACCTATGCCATGAGAAAGTGGCTTTAAGTTCTACTTTTTCCCCCTCAAAAACGAGCTTTGTATCCATTCACATTCTTGCCTCGCCATTTCCCGGCTAGGGGCCCTCGGGCAGCTTCCCTTTTTCTGGTGTGGTCCCTGCGCCCTCTAACAGAGTGGCCTGCACTGGGCTTTAAATAGGGAAGCTCTGCAGTGTGTGCATTCGTTCACCCCTTTAACAAGCTTTCTGTGAATGCCTGGGGGCCACATCCTGGGCTAGGCTCATACAATGATTAATAAATGCTCTTTCCCTTTGTGTTTCCATCTCGGAAAGTTTTCATCATATCCTAAAAGTTGTATTACCCAGTTTGGTGCTGAAGTCCCCAAATCCAAGATAAAAGAAAGAGGAGTTTTAATGAACAAACTTCTGTGAAAGGGAGAATACTTCTTTGAATGTTTTCCCCTTCATGGAGAAAAAGTGCATTCATTTTGCATTGTGGATATTGATAATAAAAAATAAAAATCAGATGAGAGAAAGGACTTAGATATTGTTCCACCAACCTGAGAACTGTGCCATATTTAGTAACAACAATTTGTGGTAAAGATCAGTCACATATGAAAGCCTTTTGAACATTTTTGTTGGTTCAGTTTTGAGATAAAAATGTTCTAATGAATATTCAGCCATTGTGTCTGGCATGGTGTTACCTTTTAAGTGTTTCTAATGTCCCATTAGTCACAGGTTTATAAATACACCATGGCGTTTCTCTGTGGCCATTTGAACACAAATGAAAGCTACTGATGAGAAATCCAAAGCTGTGACTTGCTGAATACAGAGCAAAACTTGCTCCTCCTTGGATCCTCGAAAGTCAAAGCTCTCAAGGGAGGGGATTTTGAGGAATATAAATTCTCACTCATAATGTTAGAAGGCCCAAAGGGAGGTATGAAACCATCTGTTCCAACACCTCATTTCATAAATGAGAAATCTGGGGCCCAGAGTGGCTGACTGGCTTATCCAGTCCCAAAACTAATTGGCCAGAATTGGCAATTTTGGTGACAAGAGTGAACAGATTGAAATATACAGTTATGCTAATAAAGTAGGTGGGAGGGGTAAGAGGGAAAGCGAAGAGAAAAGGGAGAGGGTGTGACCCTGGACTCCAGCCATCAACCCCATTGCCAAGAGACTCTGTATAGAGTGGAGGGTGGACTGATACATCAGCTGGTGTTCATCCTCTTTCCATTATACCACACTGTCACTCCATATGGGAAAACTCCAAGTCCTAATTGCTTTATTTCAGATCTAAATGCAGTCTCTCATCCAACTCCGTATGCCCACTTCTTCTGTTAAATATCCTTGGAAAGTCAGCATGGCAAAGATGCTCAACTTCTCGTATTTTTAAATAACTACGTGATTGACATTCAATGGCTATTTCTCCCTGCTGCTCATTGTAGAGTGTAAGAAATGACAAATGGCATTGACACTTGCAGCAGAGTACAACGTTAGAGCATAAAGGAATAGATTCAATATGGAGTTGGGTTTGTTCTTCTCTGTAATATTACCTGTGGTCTGAAGTGTCTCATTCAGGACATATTCCAAAGACCTCTTATGTGCCTGGGTATATGGCATTCCTTGTTTCACAACTGATAATAGACTTTCTTCCCATCCTCACCACCTCCCTTATTAAAGTCCCCATTAGGTCCAGTTTGAGTAGCCAGTTCGCGCTTTTTTTCTGGTCATGTTGCTTTTATGCAGCAATCTTTCGTCTCTGTGATCTTTTCCTCTGATGGTGCAAGAGGAAAATGAGTGAATCTGTAGAAGAAGAGACCAGTGGCTCCATGTCTTTTCTCATGTCATGTCTCCACGTCTGTTCTCACTGCCGCCTCTAGTTTCTAGTACCACGTGACCCAGCTGTAGCCCCTAAAGGCTTGATACTTGTCATCTCTGGCAAGAGCCCATTTTCACAGCAGCACATAGTGCCTTTCTCAGAGGAGAGCAGGGAGGGGAGTATGCCTGGGCAGCAGAGTTTACCTATTAAATGTGTTGTCAGTTGGTCACTGCCAGAACAAGGAGGCACTTAGCATCAGGGATACTTAGCATTTAGAAATCAGTGCAAGAGCAACACCTATACACTTTGAAACAACAAAAGCATCCTGACTGCAGGTAGCTCCATCTCAAGTCCTGGGTACAGAGATATCTTAAATCTTGCTTCAGAAGCTCCTGACTTAGCCTGATTAAAAATGTCTTTTAGGAAGCCATGCATTGGTCTTGGTTCCCAGGCGTCTGAGTTAGATATTTCCTGAGGTCTGAAAGAGCAAATAAACATATAACAGTAAAACTGAAAATGCACAAAGTAAAAATTTTATTTTGTGTCACTTCTCTCAAAGGTATGAGGTATAAAACAGCTTGGTATGTTTTAGGGGAAGAACAGTTGGCTCAGAGTTGCAGAAAAGGTCACAGAGAGAGGGGAGTGTCAGTTGATATTAAAAAAAAAAGGTTGAATTATGAAGTCCTTGGAAAGCATATTAAGAGGTTTGGGCACCATCAAAAATCAATTGGTATTAATATAGGTTTTCAATAAAGAAATTTACATGATCAGATCTGCATTTTATAAACACTAATTGGCTGTAATGTGGAGAATGGATTGCAATGTAGCTGGAAAAGAGGGGATTTAGAGTTCAGATGGAGAAGGAAATGGCAACCCACGCCAGTATTCCTCCTGGAAAATCCCCAGACATGGAGCCTGCTGGGCTACAATCCACAAGGTCGCAAAAGAGTCAGACATGACCCAGCAACTGAACAACAAGAGACCATATTGGGAAACCTGTGGCGTGACTGAGGCAAAATATGACGAAGAGAGAGACTGCGGATGAGGGAGTGAGGTTGAGGAGAAGAGTTTCACACTCGTTAGGGTGTCGGGTGGATGAGGTTTGTTGAAATGTGGCTTAGAAGAGAAGAAACAGAGGACAGAGACTAACTTCAGCTTCTAAGAAATAACGAAGCGCTGGACCGCAGACAGCAGGGTTTAACTGAGCAGATGTCCTAGTCCCTGGGCATCATCAGCTCCCACCTTTGTGCAGCCTGAGAGTCAGAGGGACGGGTCCTGAATTTTTAGCCACTTCCTTTGATTAGAAATGTAGTTCATTCACCGAGGGGGCAAACTGCCAATCAACTACCTCAAGGAAATGTTTTAACTGCAAGTTGAAGTGTGTTCATTCCAAACTCAGGTACAGGAACCCCGAGCTTGCTGTGATCATGTTCATGTGTTATAGAAAACTCATTCTCCGATCTGTGCAGTCACATGGACATTCTTCCTCCAAGTCCATTTATTTAGGCTGTCTTTGATACATGTTTCCACTTTTGCTCCTAGTCTGCCCTCTAATTTTAGGAGTAATCCACGAAGAAGACACAAGGCCCTTTTTGATATATTAACATTGTCAAAGCAGTGATCGTGTGAGCGTGGGTTTTTTCCAGGGGACAATATGAAGTCAGGATAAAGTTATCGTGCATCCCTAAAAGAATGCCACTGATACCCTGGAGTCTTACTCTTTCTTTTTGGTTATATTTCACTGACTGTCAAGTCACTGAATATTACAATTTCTCTTTTTCAAGTATAAGCATCAGCTTTGGAACCAAATAGATCTATGAGCAATGCATTGCCCATTAGAGCTGACCTTGGAACTCGGATGACCTGAATTCAGTCCTGGTTTACTGCGCAGTTATTGATAAGCTTAGGCAAATACTAGAAAAAATGTAAAATCTTACTTTTCTCACCTGTTGAAAGAAGATGGAAATGCTTATCTTTTCTTCACAAAGTTGTTAGGAATTTTAAATGAATATTAAATAAGTAAAATATTTAGAATAGTTTCAATCACATTTATAAATACAGTTGTCTATCAGTGACCACAAGGGATTAGTTCAAGGCGTCACTGCCTATATCAAAGTCCATAGATACTCAACTCCCATAGACTTCCCTCTGCATTCACTGTTTTGCAATCACAAATAGAACCAACCACTGACCATGTAGTACTGTGTGGATTTATTGAAGCTCAAATCTGTGGGCAAGTGAACCCACATAGTTCAAACCCGTGTTGTTCCAAGGTCACCTGCATGTAATATAGATATAACTATACCTTATTACTTTATTATTATAGCTGTTATATAGATTTGGAACCTGTGGTAATTAAGCTTATCCATACAATGAGAGCTAATATACCCGTCTCATACGTTTGTTGTAAGAATTACATGGAAGTAGTAAATGAATTTAAAGTCTAGCTAACTGATTGCATTGAAATGCAACCTGTATTAAGAAGGAATTTTTGTCAGTTTTTTTTAATTGCTCTAAATTTTGTCTAGAAAATTGCTGACCCAGAGTATACACTCAGTAAATATTTGTTAAATGATTCAGTGATGGGCCCATAGCCCTTTACTTCCTATATGTCTGCTACCCCTGGTCTAGTTTGGATGTAAAGCAACTCTCTTTTCCCTCTTTAAATCACTTGATTTCTCTGAGACCAACATTGTTAATGTCCATTTTGACCACCTTTTACTTAAAATTTGAAAAAGGCAAAATAAAACCCAGTTTCTGATGTTTTCACGGTTTGATTCTGACTTTTTTCCAATATTACTTCAGTCATTTACATTCAAGTTACCTGCATAAGCTGAAACATTTGCTCTTCCACAAATATATGACCTAATTTCTGATGCTTGAGGTTTTGTTTGTTTTTTTTTTTTTTTCTTTTTTCCTAGTGCTTTTCTATCTAAATCAGTCTTGTTCAATGGAACAAGATGTCCTTCTGGGATGAAGGACATATTCAGTCTGTACCATTACATAGGAGATCCACAGTACACATGTAGCACTAGAAATGAGGTTAGTTCTGAAAATGAACTAACCTTTGAAAATGATCTGAATTTTTTAATTTTCTCCTACTTTAATTAATTTCAATGTAAATATTTACAGAGGATAAGGCTATTTGTACCAAACAGTTTAAGAATAGACTGTCTCCTTTCATATCCCAGTCCTCCACTGCTCTATTCAAATACATCATCTTTCCATGAGCTTGAATTCTTTAAATGGTCATAGCCCTTTATCTATATCCTGCTTATGATATATACTTTTGTAAATTTAATTTCGGTTACATAGTTTATCTCTAATGTTAGACTATACAAACTTTGATAGGAAGAACTCCATTTTCTATACTTTTAAACCTACTCAGTGTATAGTATAGGGTCTTCCACAGCATTTGAGTTAATAAATATTGCTGATGGACTGACTGAGGGACTTGTTGTTTGAATAAATGAGTAGGTTATTCCATTAATTAATACAATGAAAGAGACATTGACTTCCAGTACTACATCGGCTAGGTACCACTCTTAAAACTGGAGGGAAACTTAACAATCACTTGTTAAGTGATTCATCACTTAGCAACCACTCATCTATCTTCATTAATGTGATGCCCATATACTCTTGCTATTGTTAGTCTGTCAAAGTAAAAAACCAAACCTCATTCTACTTTTCCAAGATAAGTCAAAAGTTGATTATATGTAAAAAAGAAATCAATAGGACTAAAAGAAATTTGTGTATCAGAAAGCTTTGGAATCTTTTCAATAAGGGCCTATTTGAATGTTAAAAGCTACTTAAGGAATAAGTAATCTTGCTCATAATAACTTAAAAAAGAGTTTATTATTTATGAACTACTCAGAGCATATATATCTCCCCCAATACATATTTAAAAAATGTGTTTCCAACTTATAATTTCAGAGCTATTTAACATTCAAGTAAATCCCTGATACCTACAGTGATGAAGAATATTAGACCTGCAAAAACACACTATAAAATAATTTTGATACTCCAAATGTCTAGATGAGAGATTATTGGTTATTCAGAGGCAGGAAACTACCATATTTCTTCAGAGGTAGCCATTTCTTATTATAAAACTTACTAATGTCCTTTTCTTATAAAATATCTAATTTATAAAATAGCCTTTATTAATCCTTTAAAATTGCATTGTCTTTAGAATGTGTTGAAAAGTGAAAGTGAAAGTAGCTCTGTTGTGTCCAACTCTTTGTGACCCCATGGACTATACTGTCCATGGAATTCTCCAGATCAGAATACTGGAATGGGTAGCCTTTCCCTTCTCTAGGCGATCTTCCCAACCTAGGGATTGAACTCAGGTCTCCCTCATTGCAATTATTCTTTACCAACTGAGCCACAAGGGAAGCCCCAGAATACTGGAGTGGGTAGCCTGTCCCTTCTCCAGCAGATCTTCCCAACGCAGGAATCAAACCAGGGTCTCCTGCATTGCAGGCGAATTCTTCACCAACTGAGCTATGAGGGAAGCTAGAGTGTGTTAGATTTACAGTAATTTTTCAGTTAATGATTTTAAAAATGAGTAGGAAAAACATATTTGTTTCATACATGTGAATATATATATATATATATATATATATATATATATATATATATATAAACTCATATCCAGAATATATTAGGAATTCCTTCCTACAAGTCAGTAAGACAATTGATGAAGGAGTGTAGTGAAAGTCACTAAGTCATGTCCGACTCTTTGTGACCCCATGGACAATACAGCCCATGGAATTCTCTAGGCCAGAATACTGAAGTGGGTAGCCTTTCCCTACTCCAGGGGATCTTCCCAACCCAGGGATTGAACCCAGGTCTCCCACATCGCAGGCAGATTCTTTACTGGTTGAGCCACAAGGCAATTGGTACAACTCAATTAAAAAAAAAAAAAAAAAAAACGGGCAAAAGACTTGAACAGACACTTCACAAACAGGGTATTTGAATGGCCAGTAGGCATGTAAAATGGTGCTCATTATCAACACTCATAAAGGAAATGAAAATAAAAACCACAATGAGATACCACTGTAGTGTGTATTGAATTGCTCAGTGATGTCCAACTCCTTGCAACCCCATGGACTATAGCTCACCAGGTTCCTCTGTTCATGGAATTATATCCACTTAAATGGCTAACATTCAAAGATAATGCAAGGTGCTAGACTTACAATGGTGAGTAATAAAATGCAATGCCTGCCCTCATGATGCCTAAAATACATAGGATGATTCTGAACATAAAGAGGCACTAAAATTACTGTTTTATGATAAGGAAGTAGCAATTGCTGTGAAAAGTGGAAGTGAAAGTGTTAGTCACTCAGTCGTGTCTGACTCTTTGGGACCCCATGGACTGCAGCCTGCCAGGCTCCTCTGTCCATGGTATTTCCCAGACAAGAATGCTGGAGTGCATTGCCATTTCCTATTCCAGGGGATCTTTCCTACCCAGAGTAGGGATCTTCAAACCCAGGTCTTCTGCATTGCAGGCAGATTCTTTACCATCTGAACCATCAGGGAAGCAGAAAACAACATTATTTCTCTTTGCTATAAAACTGTGTAATAGACAATTAAGGACAGGGGTAGACAATTACCAAAAGGGGATGGATCTAAGTATAACATTAAAAATTATTTTTTGCAAGAATACCACCTTAGAATTCTCAAACCATTAAAATTCATATGCAGTTCCCTAGTATTATTCCAGTAAGAGAATCTTGGTAATTTTAGCCCTCTACCAGATTTTTTTTTTTTTTTTAACTCCGCTACAGTTGCAAAATGTGTTCAAGGAAATTAAATGGCAGGCTAATTACAGCAGTCCCCATCGTGGCAATCAGCTTGCATTGATACCTCCCTGATGTTTCCACCATGTATCTGGGTCTCCTTTGAATCAAAACTTCTTTTATATTCTTCTCGGAATTCTTATTGGTTTGAACTTTGATGTCATGTAGGTAAGAAACATCGTGTAGAGAATAGAGGAAATTTTCTTTGTACTTTCAGACTTTTTAAACTAATTTCATTAGTTGGATCAGGTTTCAAATCCATTCTCTTTGGGGAGGGAAGGTGCTACTTACCAAGCAAATGTTTCTCAGCGTTTACAAAAGCTAGAGGCCCGGTGAGGAGAAGGCAATGGCACCCCACTCCAGCACTCTTGCCTGGAAAATCCATGGACGGAGGAGCCTGGTAGGCTGCAGTCCATGGGGTCACGAAGAGTCAGACACGACTGAGCAACTTCACTTTCACTTTTCTCTTTCATGCATTGGAGAAGGGAATGGCAACCCACTTCAGTGTTCTTGCCTGGAGAATCCCAGGGACGGGGGAGCCTGGTGGGCTACCATCTACGGGGTCGCACAGAGTCGGACACGATTGAAGTAACTTAGCAGCAGCAGCCGAGGCCTGGTGAATATTGTCCTCAAACCTAGGGATGTTGGGCCTGGAGACCTAGAAAGAAATTTGAAATTCACTCATCTGACCCTGTGATCTTCCGTATACCCTCCCAAAGCCATTGTGTTGGTCTCTTCTGCCATCCAACCTGGCCAAGTGGGGTTCTCAAAGTAAAGATGTCATACTAGAGATCTTTGGTCCACCTTCCTCATTTCTCCAGGAGATTCTGAAGGAGAATTAAGATTCTCCTAGTCACCTGTGCTAGTTTATTTAATTCTCACCTTCATCCCAGACTAGTATTTCCATTACAACATGCAACTTGCAGAGGGGCCATAACTTGAAAACATTTGGTCACTTTCTCCACAGTTAGAAAGTCCCCTGAGATGTTCCTCTCCAGAATGGGTTTGAGAAATAAGACACTTGAGACTCCAATATATAGAGGCTGGATTTTAAGGCACACCATGCAAGATCATTTCTCTATGAACTTTGACTCTAAATTATCGTGGTACCCCACCCAGATTATATAGCTGGAATATTTAAGCTTTCTGAAGAAAGTGTAAATAAATTAGAGATTTATATTAGATTTCATAAGGGATTTTGAACATAATTGAGGATGTTTTGGAAAATTAAATACTACTTTTAATCAATTACTTCCATTTTTGAAAGAAATAGCAGAGCTTTTCTTTTCAAACAAAATGCTATGCAAAAATCTCGGTTTAAAACAAAATAAGGCAGAGTAGCTCCCTGGGAAGAGAGTGCCCTTTCTTTCCCTGGCCACTCCTCCTCATCCCTAGCTCCTTCTAATATGCTTTCTCTGAAACCTTAGGATCTCCATGGCAACAAGAGGTTGAAAACTACCTACTAAAATCAAGTATAACCTAAAATTAGAATATCTTAGAAGGACCTACCAATAGTATCTACTGTCTTAGCATGATTATCTAAAGGTTCACTCACGCTAAGGATTATTTTTATCGGAGTTTGTTACTAATCACAGAAACATATGCCTTTTATAATGCCTCTCTCTCTCTTTCTGTATGCGTGTCTGTGGGGAGGGAGGTGCATTTAAACTCAGTCTTCTGAAGCTTAGGCTGATAAGCTCAGTTGCCAAAATCTTTAATTCTCCTATTGTCCTATTTCAGATGTAAAATCATTATGTGATGGAGATTTTCTTTTTCTCACACTCTGTATTTCTCTTACCTGAAACTAAAACTGAGACCTTGTAACCCACACAAGTCAACTGACACCGCTCCCTGTAGCCTCATGCCACTACTTGAGATGCTCGCCAGTGCTTAGTTGATATCTACACCCTCTCTTCTAGCTGCCGTCTCAAACCCTCCAGCTCAGGACAGCAAGACAAGAGTTTTCAAAATCTGTTTCCCTAAGCCCAGCAGGTTTTCAGTCTGCCCATCTTTAAATCCTGCTTTTGTCTTTTTTAAAAAAACTTTATTTAATATGATCACCTTAACCGAATATAGTCAATGACTTTTTGATCAATCTGATTAATCTTTCCTTATTAAGAAAGAATGTAAAGAAACTAGGAAGAATAAGTCTCAATATGCAATTACTGAGCTATCTGGGTCAAGTCTCGACTTCTCTAAACTTTCTTTCTTACTCTGACATTATTAGTGTCCATCCCGCGCCTAGACTTTCTTCTATAGGCTGCAAGATGAGGGAATGTATCCAGATTGAGAATTCTTAATCTTGTCTGAAGCCTCCAAAAGACGCCTAAATGGACTGGAGAAACTCCATGAGCCCTCAGATTATATGTAAAGTGTATACTTAATGCAAATATTTATCCATTAATGGGAGAGGATCCAAAACTATCATTTTTCTGAAAAGTAATAGGTATTAACATAGACAGTGGATTCTTAAATAAAACATCAGGAGAAAAAATAGAGTTCTTTGGACCCTGTCCAAAAGTATTGATTCAAACTTTCTGGATATCAATGCAGAACAGAAATCTGTAATTTTAATACATTACCCAAGAGACTCTGCTCCTTTGTCACTGGTTCATGGAACCAGTGAATTGTGAGCCACTGATCACAAACCACTGATTTCACAGCTAAAATGATGAAGATTCAGAATCAGTATTCAGAGGCTGGAGTAATTGACCTTATAGATTTGTTTATGAGTCTCAAATGAGGTGATTTTTGATTTTTGAACACTAGGTGGAAAAAAGTGGGGGATGGGCACTAATTCTTATCTACAAACCACCCCTTAGTGTTCTGTATCTTTATTCATGGTCTTTGAATCATTTGTGTTAAATGTAATTGATGCTCAATAAATATTTATTCAATAAACGAATGAATGAGTGACATGTGAGGAAAAACAAAATCCAAATTGTATCAATGCTGTGATTAAAATGAATAGTCTGTCCTTTAAAAGACCCTCCTAGAGGACAGATTTCCTATGCAGATGAATTAATGAATAAACAGCATAAACATTTGTGGCTCACATCTGAGATAATGAAAGAATACTGGTTATAAAAGGTTGAGCAGCAGTGATGAAAATCCTTTGTTGATGCCCCAAGCAAATAACTAATTCCTCAGCTTGGTCAAGTTGTCCAGTCTTGGCTTCAGAGACTGGTTGGTATTTATCTCCCTCTCATATCACAAAGAAGCAGTATGTTGGCATAAAGTCACAGCACTATAATTAAATTGCATGTTTCTCTGAAATTATTCAGAATGAGTAACATTTGTTGCCATATTTTTCTCTCCCTCTGTGAAGTTACTCTGGGCCATTGGTTCATATAAATTAGGTTATCACAGAGAAGGAAAAATGTTATTGACAAGTTTATGACTTTGGATAAGTTATTCAAACAACTAGACTCAGTTTCCTCTTAGGCAAAGGGAGGAACATTTCATTCACCTCTCAGTGTTGTACAGAAGATAGTGTATGTAAATCTAGCAAGCCTAGTACCCTGAATAGGAAAGTGTACATTAGTCTAGTAAATAAACCTGTCATAAATAATAGTACTGTAAGTGAATTACATCTATATCTTTATAAAATTATAGTTTAAAGAGGCAAGCATTTACCACCTACTTTTGTCTTCTCTATAAACCTGTAGTATGAGCAGATTTGCTAATCTACATTTTTTATATTGATAAACTGTGGCTTAGAGTGGTTCATTGATTTCTCAAGTGATTTTTGCACACAGATAATAGCAACAGAATATGATCTTTAACCTAGGCCAGGCCAGTATTTCAATGTTTTTTGCCTTATTATACTACTGTCTAGAGGGCTGGATTCCATCAGGGAACAAAATGGAAAATAATGTAATGTAGTAGTTATTACAAAGAGACTCAGAAAAGCATAGAACAATGCTGAAATGAAGTGGAAGAAGGCAGATGAACTAATTGTTTGCGTTAAGATGGCAGTATGGTCGCTTATTCTGAGCAAAAAGGACCAGATAAACCTGTGTTCAAATGCAACTTGATAGCATTTATTGTCTGATTTTAAGCAAATCTCTTCACTTTCTCAGGTTTTGTCTCTTTCTTCAAATGCAAAATAGTACTTGCTTGATTGGCTTATCATGCAGTTTTAAGTTATGTGTCTGCCTGCAATGCGGGAGACCCGGGTTCGATTCCTGGGTCGGGAAGATCCCCTGGAGAAGGAAATGGCACCCCACTCCAGCACTCTCGCCTGGAAAATCCCATGGATGGAGGAGCCTGATAGGCTACAGTCCATGGGGTCGCAAATAGTCGGACACAACTGAACGACTTCACTTCACTAGTATCCATGGAGTATGTTAGAAGACCAATAACTGTTAGCTATCTTTCTCATTACTATTTGACTGGACAGTTTGCTTTACTTAGAAAAAACAAACCTGAATTTAAAATCACACTTTACCTTGTATAACTTTGTGATTTTGGATAATTACTTTTTTTGGACACCTTCTTTCCTGAAAAATTATCAACAATAAGAACAAAGCAACCATAATAATACCTGCCTTAATAAACTGTGGAACATTCTGAAAGAGATGGGAATACCGGACCGCCTGACCTGCCTCTTAAGAAATCTATATGCAGGTCAGGAAGCAACAGTTAGAACTGGACATGGAACAACAGACTGGCTCCAAATAGGAAAAGGAGTTCATCAAGGCTGTATCTTATCACCCTGCTTATTTAACTTCTATGCAGAGTACATCATGAGAAACACTGGACTGGAAGAAACACAAGCTGGAATCAAGATTGCCAGGAGAAATATCAATAACCTCAGATATGCAGATGACACCACCCTTATGGCAGAAAGTGAAGAGGAACTCAAAAGCCTCTTGATGAAAGTGAAGGTAGAGACTGAAAAAGTTGGCTTAAAGCTCAACATTCAGAAAACAAAGATCATGGCATCTGGTCCCATCACTTCATGGGAAATAGATGGGGAAACAGTGGAAACAGTGTCAGACTATTTTTTGGGCTCCAAAATCACTGCAGATGGTGACTGCAGCCATGAAATTAAAAGACGCTTACTCCTTGGAAGGAAAGTTATGACCAACCTAGATAGCATATTGAAAAGCAGAGACATTACTTTGCCAACAAAGGTCCGTCTAGTCAAGGCTATGGTTTTTCCTGTGGTCATGTATGGATGTGAGAGTTGGACTGTGAAGAGGGCTGATCACCGAAGAATTGATGCTTTTGAGCTGTGGTGTTGAAGAAGACTCTTGAGAGTGCATTGGACTGCAAGGAGATCCAACCAGTCCATTCTGAAGGAGATCAGCCCTGGGATCTCTTTGGAAGGAATGATGCTAAAGCTGAAACTCCAGTACTTTGGCCACCTCATGTGAAGAGTTGACTCATTGGAAAAGACTCTGATGCTGGGAGGGATTGGGGGCAGGAGGAGAAGGGGATGACAGAGGATGAGATGGCTGGATGGCATCACTGACTCAATGGACGTGAGTCTGAGTGAACTCCAGGAGTTGGTGATGGACAGGGAGGCCTGGCATCCTGCCATTCATGGGGTCGCGAAGAGTCGGACACGACTGAGCTCCTGAACTGAACTGAACTAACTACATTAAACATTAATAGTATACATAATGCAAGTTAATATTTGTAAAATTTGCTTTTGAACAGATAAATGACCATCAGTTCAGATCAGATCAGATCAGTCCCTCAGTCCTATCCGACTCTTTGCGACCCCATGAATTGCAGCACGCCAGGCCTCCCTGTCCATCACCAACTCCCGGAGTTCACTCAGACTCACATCCATCGAGTCAGTGATGCCATCCAGCCATCTCATCCTCTGTCGTCCCCTTCTCCTCCTGTCCCCAATCTCTCCCAGCATCAGAGTCTTTTCCAATGAGTCAACTCTTCGCATGAGGTGGCCAAAGTACTGGAGTTTCAGCTTCAGCATCATTCCTTCCAAAGAAATCCCAGGGCTGATCTCCTTCAGAATGGACTGGTTGGATCTCTTTGCAGTCCAAGGGATGCTCAAGAGTCTTCTCCAACACCACAGTTCAAAAGCATGAGTTCTTCGGTGCTCAGCTTTCTTCACAGTCCAACTCTCACATCCATACATGACCACAGGAAAAACCATCGCCTTGACTAGACGAACCTTTGTTGGCAAAGTAATGTCTCTGCTTTTGAATACACTATCTAGGTTGGTCATAACTTTCCTTCCAAGGAGTAAGCATCTTTTAATTTCATGGCTGCAGTCACCATCTGTAGTGATTTTGGAGCCCAGAAAAATAAAGTCTGACACTGTTTCCACTGTTTCCCCATCTATTTCCCATGAAGTGGTGGGACCGGATGCCATGATCTTCGTTTTCTGAATGTTGAGCTTTAAGCCAACTTTTTCACTCTCCACTTTCACTTTCATCAAGAGGCTTTTGAGTACCTCTTCACTTTCTGCCATAAGGGTGGTGTCATCTGCATATCTGAGGTTATTGATATTTCTCCCGGCAATCTTGATTCCAGCTTGTGTTTCTTCCAGTCCAGCGTTTCTCATGATGTACTCTGTATATAAGTTAAATAAACAGGGTGACAATATACAGCCTTGATGGACTCCTTTTCCTATTTGGAACCAGTCTGTTGTTCCATGTCCAGTTCTAACTGTTGCTTCCTGACCTGCATACAAATTTCTCAAGAGGCAGATCAGGTGTTCTGGTATTCCCATCTCTTTCAGAATTGTCCACAGTTTATTGTGATCGACATAGTTAAAGGCTTTGGCATAGTCAATAAAGCAGAAATAGATGCTTTTCTGGAACTCTCTTGCTTTTTCCATGATCCAGCGGATGTTGGCAATTTGATCTCTAGTTCCTCTGCTTTTTCTAAAACCAGCTTGAACATCAGGAAGTTCACGGTTCACATATTGCTGAAGCCTGGCTTGGAGAATTTTGAGCATTACTTTACTAGTGTGTGAGATGAGTGCAATTGTGCAGTAGTTTGAGCATTCTTTGGCATTGCCTTTCTTTGGGATTGGAATGAAAACTGACCTTTTCCAGTCCTGTGGCCACTGCTGAGTTTTCCAAATTTGCTGGCATATTGAGTGCAGCACTTTCACAGCATCATCTTTCAGGATTTGAAATAGCTCAACTGGAATTCCATCACCTCCACTAGTTTTGTTCATAGTGATGCTTTCTAAGGCCCACTTGACTTCACATTCCAGGATGTCTGGCTCTAGGTCAGTGATCACACCATCGTGGTTATCTCGGTCGTGAAGATCATTTTTGTACAGTTCTTCAGTGTATTCTTGCCATCTCTTCTCAATATCTTCTGCTTCTGTTAGGTCCATACCATTTCTGTCCTTTATCAAGCTCATCTTTGCATGAAATATTCCTTTGGTATCTCTGATTTTCTTGAAGAGGTCCCTAGTCTTTCCCATTCTGTTGTTGTCCTCTATTTCTTTCCATTGATCGCTGAAGAAGGCTTTCTTATCTCTTCTTGCTATTCTTTGGAACTCTGCATTCAGATGTTTATATCTTTCCTTTTCTCCTTTGCTTTTTGCTTCTCTTCTTTTCACAGCTATTTGTAAGGCCTCCCCAGACAGCCATTTTGCTTTTTTAAAATATGTCCTAGCATAGAAATATTTTACTTTTTTTTCCAATTCTTCCGACCTCTGGGCTGCTAGGCTGCTGGAATCAGAGTGTGTCTAAACTGGCTTGTGTTAAATGGTATCCTCTTGCCTTTCACATGGATCCATGCAACATATAAATGAAATTGTCCTTTGGAGAAACAATTTCCTTATCTAGCCTAAACACACTGGGCTACTGAAATGGGAGCACAAATCACCTGTGCTGGGAAAAGCTTTGCTAATTATTTTCAATAATACTTAATGGTTTCTTTGTGATTGCAAAAATAATATATGTTCTGCTTAGAAAACTAGAAATATATATATATATATATATATATATATATTAGTATATATATAGTATAAAAATCAGCTGAGCCCCCCAAACCTAGAGAATATCTATTTTCCTCTATTTCAGGAACTGTGAAAATACTTCGGCTTAAGGAATTTAAATGATTTACCTTAGTTCTCAAGGTCAAAAAATTAACAGTAAAGTTACCTCTTGATTGAGTATACATTTAGTAGTTTGCAAATCATGTGTTCCAACCAATCCCAGCTATGAAACAGTTGTGCCTCTCAGCAACTCTAAAGCCAGTGAGAGAAATCCTGTTTGTTACCTCATGGAACCGAAGAGTAAACTGATTCTCAGTAAATTCCATGACTTACCTGAAATCACACAGCCTATAGTGGAAGGCTCAGGATAGAAGTCTAGGTCATTTGACTCTACTTCCTAGGCCTCTCTACTGGGTCATCCTATGGGACTTACCAGCATGGTGGACCAATATGGAAGCCATTAAAACATCATGACTAGATTCAGAATTTGATAATCACGTCTGAGGCAGATCTATTTCTATTTATTCAGCTAACAAACTGTACCTGATATCTAGCTATCCTATTTATAGGCTTAGGTTCAACAGTCTAAATGTAGCCATTTCCCAGAAAAGGGCCTCAGTTTAAACATCTGAAAAATGGGCATAAGCTCAATGGATCCCCTGTCATTTTGGATGTCTTCAGATACATCAAAGAAAATGCAGCGTCTGCAATAGTTTAATCAGTAACAACTTTTCTTTTCTTACTATTACGTCAGTTTGTACATTAGAGTAATTCCAAGGCTCACCCATGTCCTCAACCCTCTCACCTTACTGCTCTGTGAAACTAGAATAGCTTTTCTCATGTTTTCCCAACACCTACTTAAGAAACACTTCGGGATAGGCCAGTCGTTGACAGAAGTGCAAATGTCTTTTCTGTATGTCCCCTCTTACAGAAATTATTTCTAGATACTTCTCAGCGGATTTTCTCTCTGGCCTTATTGACTAAGATTCAATCACATTTTATTCCAAAACCAATTACTGCCACAGCAAATGGTTGTCTTAAAGTATATACACACTCAATTTCAAAAAGTTATTCAATTGTGCGCTCTAAAATGCCTGCATCTTTTTCTAGCTGATAATACTCTTCGAAGCAGAACATAAAAGCATTTTTCCTCACATTTATATCATAAAAATTTATAATTATTGCACACTGAATGACTATCAAGTGGTAACTTTTAGTTGTGTATGTATATACATACACAGTACTAATTACTTTAATGCTTCAGTATCTTCTGTCAGCTTCAGAAAAATAATGACATTTTAAAACACTGTTAGTAAATCTGCGAGGAAAAAAATAGCCTCATCGTTGTTGGTATAGTTATTAGTGCAACGTATATGGAAGCGGTTTGGCAATACCCTTCAAAACTCTAATTCCAGACCCAACCATTTTAATCATAGCAACTAATTCTCCAGATTCACTTCTACACTGTGAGTTGTGGTCGGTATCAGGATATTCAATTTTTAAATACTTGTCTGGCTGCATAGGGTCTTAGTTGTAGCATGCGGGATCTTTGCTGTGGTGCATGGACTTTCCAGTTGTGGTGTGTGGGCTTCAATAGTTGTGGTGTGCAAGCTTAGCTGCTCTGTGGCATGTGGAATATTAGTTCCCTGACCAGGGATCCACCACATGTTGGACTGTTGCATTGCAAGGTGGCTTCTTAACCACAGGAGCATCAGGGAAGTCCCCAGGATATTCGTTTAAAAATATTTATTAAGAACCTGCCATTGGGCCTTCCCTGCTGGTCCAGTGGCTAAGACTCCATGCCTCCAATGCAGGGGGCCTGGGTTCAATCCCTGGTCAAGGAACTAGATCCCACATGCCACCACTAAGACCCAGTACAGTCAAATAAAATAAATAAAAAAATAATAATAATTAAAAACAAAAAAAGAACCTGCCATTGACAAGGCAATATCCGAGTTGTTGAGGGGGATACTAGGAAAAACATAGAAAAATGTCCCTGCTCTTGTGGGGCTTGTGTGTTGGTGCAGCATTCTATGTGATGGGGAAGCATTGAAAGGTATCAAAGACAGAGGCCACCCATCATGCATAATACAGGAAGCTATTGACTAAACAAGGGAGAACTTCTATGTGGAAATAACAGTTAATTTTTTAAAAAATTCATAACATTTTGTTACATAAATATACCATAATTGAATCAACCAGGTCTTTTTTTTTTTAATTGAGAAAAAAATAAAAGTGTTGTCTTGGCAAAATTTGATTGTATGGTGACCATCTCAGCATGTAGCAACTAGACCCAATTTTGAAACATAAGATGAAGAAGCTTTCTGAGTACTAATATGGAATTATCTTCCAGAAGTATCGTTAAACTAAAATTAAATATTTTTATTTGCTTCTATAATGCATAAAATGTTTCCAGAAGGAGATATAAGAAATTAACAACCACTGTGTCAGAAGGCAGTGGTAGGGGAACTGTGTAGCTGTGGAAATGGAAGGAAAGGAAGACTTTCCACTATGATTATCTCTGGGTAACGTGATGATTAGGCCTAACAGACTATGGGGTCCCAAAGAATCAGACACCACTAAGCGACTAAACAACTTTACGATAATTGAAAATATGTATTTACCATTTAAATTTAAAATTTTAAAATAGGTATCATTGTGTGTCACTGTAAAAATACAAATTTATTTTACTGTTATTAATATCTCAGCTTATTATTTATCCTGATTCATAAGAGGTACTTTATTTTCTCAGTTTTATTTCTATTAAATCTAGTTAATTCAAGGACTTTCAGCAGCTTCTTATCTATCTATGATGTTCTTTGTCCAATAGAAAAATTCACTTTTAATCAAATCCTAAAACTTTTTCTTTAAACCTTTGTGTGTGTGTGTTTAATTTGTTTGAGAACTCTTTCCAAACTCCAGTGGTCTTAAAGACAATCAGACATTTTCAGGAACCAGCTATTACTTTGAATCTATTTGAAGTTTATTGTCATAAGTGGTTAAGAAAGGCTTCCAAATTCATTTTCTTAACACATTTTAATAAACAACTGAATATCGACTCACTGATGTGGAATGCCTGTTCTTGGTCTTGTATGAGCCCCAGGATGGTGGTTAAGCCATGGTTAATCCATCACCATCACCACTAAGCCCCAGAATGGTCTAGTCTTTCATGGTGGTTCTTTCCCAGGCTTCTGTGGTTCCCTTATAAGCATGTTCTTAGCTTAGCTTTGTCACTCAGCTAAAGTGACAAAAAAGATACATTTTAGACAATACTAATGTGTATGGCCAAAAAACCTCAAGGTTTTTTGTGACTAACTACATAACAAGTCACTTTAGTTTCTGTTCTGTGGAAAGTGTAAAGCATTCTAGCAAAGGGTTTTAATGTAGATTTTTCTTTTTTCTTTTTTTGCACCCATGCTGTTAATTGCTAAATGTAATAGTCTGATCATGATGCTAAATAGATGTCTTTTTTTTTTTTTACTTTATTGTGCTATGTAAAGTTAGTCTACTCTGAAGCCATTTTGGCGAACTACCCCAACAGTGTGAAGTTAGAATTCCTTCAGGATGATGCCAGGTTCCATTTGAAACTTATTTACAACCTGCTTTGATGGAGAAGCTGTTATCTTCAGAAAACCTTGGTGTAGCTCAACTGACAGTTACTGTGTTGTGACCTGGAGTTCACTGTTAAAAGGGTTGCCCATGCAAAGTCATGGAGTTTTTCTTTTCTTTTTTTTTTTGGTTATTTATGAATTTTGGCACATCCTATGTAATATATATAAATTGAATTATGGTACCAGATAAAATTATAGATAGGAATGAAGCTTGTGTATCATCCATTATCAGGTATAATCAGTAAAGATTTAATATCCTCTTCAATTAAAAAAAAAGAAAAAGAAAAACTCAGCTGAAAACTCTGGGGTAAATTCTGCAGATCTCTATTATTCTTTCTGAGAAGCTCTGTCCTTTCCAGGAGTACTATGGAGAACTGTAGCTATTAATACATTGCTGCTAAGTCACTTCAGTCACGTCCGACTCTGTGTGACCCCAGAGACGGCAGCCCACCAGGCTCCCCTGTCCCTGGGATTCTCCAGGCAAGAACACTGGAGTGGGTTGCCATTTCCTTCTCCAATGCATGAAAGTGAAAGTGAAGTCGCTCAGTCGTGTCTGACTCTTAGCGACGCCATGGACTGCAGCCTACCAGGCTCCTCCATCCATGGGATTTTCCAGGCAAGAGTACTGGAGTAGGGTGCCATTGCCTTCTCCATTTGGGACCCCAGGATCATAGCATTGGTCAAGGATCCATTTGGGTTCTCATTCACAGTGCACTGTTCTGGAAACTCTCTCCAGGCCAAATGGGGAGGCAACCCCAGGACTTTCCCAGCTGTAACAGTCCTGTGCTGGTGGCTGAGAACCAGAAACTCTTACTGAAACTTTTTGTCTCTCTCTGATAACTTGTTTTAGGCAGGATAATAAATCCAATTCCTATTGTTATCTTGGTAGAAAGCAGAAGTGTCTTGTAATATTTCATAATATATGGCCAGTCTCCCATTTTGCTCTTTTTATTCAACATAATTTTAGTATTTGCTATACTTTGAAGACATTTTCCAAGGTCATCCCTGGAATTTTGAGCAAAATTGCCTTGAATTAATAGATTAAATTAGGGAGTTTTCTTCTTCACAAGATTAAGTACTTTTATACCAATATATAGTATTTATTTATTTAGTCTTATTTAAACTCTTTATTCGGAGAAGGCAATGGCAACCTACTCTAGTACTCTTGCCTGGAAAATCCCATGGACGGAGGGGCCTGGTAGCCTGCAGTCCATGGGGTCGCTAAGAGTCAGACACGACTGAGCGACTTCACTTTCACTTTTCACTTTCATGCATTGGAGAAGGAAATGGCAACCCACTCCAGTGTTCTTGCCTGGAGAATCCCAGGGACTGGGGAGCCTGGTGGGCTGCCATCTCTGGGGTTGCACAGAGTTGGATACAACTGAAGCAACTTAGCAGCAGCAGCAGCAGCAACAAACTCTTTATTAGAACTTTGTTTTTTATCTTCTTAAAGTGATTGTCTATTTTCAGTTCAATTCTTAGATACTTTAGAGTATTTTTTGTAATATAAATTAATTGTCTTTTGCACTTCATGATTGCTTACTGGTATAGTGAAGTACTCTTGATTGCATAAATAGACATGTCTTAGCATCATTGAAGATTCAGGTCCAGACAAGCACAAGAAAGAGAATATCATGATCAAGTAAGTCCCACAGATTTTTTGGTTTCCTATTGCATATAAATTGATGTTTGCAATATATTGTACCTTGTTAAGAGTACAATAGCACTGTGTACTTTTAAAATGTGCATGCCTTAATTATAGAATGCTTTATGGCTAAAAAATACTAACCATCATCTATGAGCCTTCATCGAGTCATAAGCTTTTAGCTGAAGGAAGGTCCTGGTTTGACTTTTTAAAAATTGTTAAAGTTTTATCAAAGTTCACTTGATTTACAATGTTATATTAATTTCTGCTGTGCAGCAAAATGACTCATACATATATGTGTATATATCATACATATGTAATTTTTTATATTCTTTCCATTATGGTTTGTCACAGGGCATTAAATATTGTCCCCTGTGCTATATAGTAGGACCTTGTTACTTTTATTTTCTATATATAAGAGTTTGCATCTGCTCACCCCAGACTCCCAATCCTTTCCTCTCCCACCCTCCTTCCCCTTGGCAACCTCGAATTTGTTCTCTGTCTTTAAGTCTGTTTCTGCTTCATAGATAAGTTTATTTGTGTCATATTTTTAGATTCCATGTATAAGTGATATCATATGCTATTATCTTCCTCTTTCTGACTTACTTCAGTTAGTATGATAATTTCTACGTCTATCCATGTGGCAAATGACATGACTTCATCTTTTTTTACGACTGAGTTGTATTCTATTGTAAATACGTTTTGCATCTCCCTTATCCATTCATCTGTCAGTGGACATTTAGGTTGCTTCCATGGCTTGGCTATTATTAATAGTGCTGCTATGAACATAGGGGTGTGTATGTCTTTTCAAATTATAGTTTTGCCCAGGAGTGGGATTGCTGGATAAAATGGCAACTTTGTTTTTAGTTTTATGAGGAACCTTGAAACTGTTTTCCAAAGTGGCTACATCAGTTTCAGTTCAGTCCAGTTCAGTTCAGTCGCTCAGTCGTGTCCGACTCTTTGCAACCCCATGAATCGCAGCACGCCAGGCCTCCCTGTCCATCACCAACTCCCAGAGTTCATTCAGACTCACGTCCATTGAGTCAGTGATGCCATCCAGCCATCTCATCCTCTGTTGTCCCCTTCCGCTCCTGCCCCCAATCCCTCCCAGCATCAGAGTCTTTTCCAATGAGTCAATTCTTCACATGAGGTGGCCAAAGTACTGGAGTTTCAGCTGCAGCATAAGTCCTTCCAAAGAACACCCAGGACTGATCTCCTTTAGGATGGACTGTTGGATCTCCTTGCAGTCCAAGGGACTCTCAAGAGTCTTCTCCAACACCACAGTTCAAAAGCATCAATTCTTCGGCACTCAGCTTTCTTCATAGTCCAACTCTCACATCCATACATGACTACTGGAAAAACCATAGCCTTGACTAGATGGACCTTTGTTGGCAAAGTAATGTCTCTTTTTTACATTCCCACAAATAGTGTAAAAGGGTTTCCTTTTTTCCACACCCTCTCCAGCATTTATTATTTGTAGATTTTTTACTGCTGGCCATTCCGACCAGTATAAAGAGATACTTCATTGTAGTTTGAATTTTCATTTCTCTAATAATTAGCAATGTTGAGCATCTTTTCATGTGCCTATGGGCTATCTTTATGTCTTCTATGGAAAAACATCTAGATTTTCTGCCCATTGTTTGATGAGGTTTTTTGTTTGCTGTTGTTGAATTTTCTGAGGTATCTATATATTTTGGAAATTAAGCCTTTTGTGGTCACATGATTTGCAGATATTTTCCCCAGTCTGTAGGTCATCTTTTAATTTTGTTTATGGTTTCCTTTGCTGTGCAAAAGCTTATAAGTTTTATTAGGTCCCATTTGTTTATTTTTGCTATTATATCAATTTCCTTAGAAGATTTACCTAATAAGACATTGGTACTATTTATGTCAGATAAAAATTAATAAAAGATATTAAAATTGGTACTGAAGAGGAAAATTGTCATTATATGCAGATGGCATGATACTATACATAAAAATCCCTAAAGACTCCACATGAAAAGTACAAGAACTGATAAGCAAATTTAGCAAGTAGCAGAATACAAGATTACACAAAATACAAAAATACAGAAATCACTTTCATTTCTTTACACTAACAATGAAACATCAGAAAGGGAATGTAAACAAGCAATCTTATATAAAATCACATCAAAAAATGAAATAAAATGCTTAGGAATAAACTTCACCAAGGATGCTAAAGAGTTATATGCTGAGAACTATAAAACATTAATAAGGAAATTAAAGATAATTCAAAGAAATTGAAAGATATTTCATGTTCTTGGATTGGAAGAATTAATAATTTTAAAATGACCATACTACCCAAAGCAATCTACAGATTTAATGTCCTTAATAAATTACCCATGGCATTGTTTACAGAACTAGAACAAATAATTCTAACATCTAATGTTGTTGTTCGACTACTCAGTCATGTCCGACTCTTTGCGACCCCATGGACTGCAGCATGCCAGGCTTCCTTGTCCATCACCATCTCCCACAACTTGCTCAAACTCATGTCCATTGGGTTGGTAATGCCATCCAACCATCTGACTCTCCATCACCCCATTCGCCTCCTGCCTTCAATCTTTCCTAACATCAGGGTCTTTTTAATGAGTTGGTACTTCCCCTCAGGTGGCCAAGTATTGGAGCTTCAGCCTCAGCATCAGTCTTTCCAATGAATATTCAGGGTTGATTTCCTTTAGGATTGACTGGTTTGATCTCCTTGCTGTCCCAGCACCAAACCTTGAAAGCATCAATTATTTGGTGCTCAGCCTTTTTTCTTGTCTGGCTCTCACATCCATACATGACTACTGGAAAAACCATAGCTTTGCCCACAAAGGTCCATATAGTCGCAATCTATATGGAACCATAAAGATTCAGAATTGTCGAGGCAATCCTGAGTAAAAACAGCAATGTAGGACACATAAGCCTCCCAGACTTCAGACAATACCTCAAAGTTACAATAATTAAAATTGGAACACAAACATACATATGGATCAAAGGAACAGAATGCTGAGTGCAGAAATAAACATGCACAGTTCAGTTCAGTCACTGTCTGACTCTTTGCAACCCCATGAATCACAGCACGCCAGGCCTCCCTGTCCATCACCAACTCTTGGAGTTCACTCAGACTCAGGTCCATCGAGTCAGTGATGCCATCCAGCCATCTCATCCTCTGTCGTCCCCTTCCGCTCCTGCCCCCAATACCTCCCAGCATCAGAGTCTTTTCCAATGAGTCAACTCTTCGCATGAGGTGGCCAAAGTACTGGAGTTTCAGCTTTAGCATCATTCCTTCCAAAGAAATTCCAGGGCTGATCTCCTTCAGAATGCACTGGTTGGATCTCCTTGCAGTCCAAGGGACTCTCAAGAGTCTTCTCCAACACCACAGCTCAAAAGCATCAATTCTTTGGCACTCAGCCTTCTTCACAGTCCAACTCTCACATCCATACATGACCACTGGAAAAACCATAGCCTTGACTAGACGGACCTTTGTTGGCAAAGTAATGTCTCTGCTTTTCAATATGCTATCTAGGTTGGTCATAACTTTGCTTCCAAGGAGTAAGTGTCTTTTAATTTCATGGCTGCAGTCACCATCTGCAGTGATTTTGGAGCCCAAAAAACAAAGTCTGACACTGTTTCCACTGTTTCCCCATCTATTTCCCATGAAGTGATGGAACCGGATGCCATGATCTTCGTTTTCTGAATGTTGAGCTTTAAGCCAACTTTCTCACTCTCCACTTTCACTTTCATCAAGAGGCTTTTGAGTTCCTCTTCACTTTCTGCCATAAGGGTGGTGTCATCTGCATATCTGAGGTTATTGATATTTCTCCCGGCAATCTTGATTCCAGCTTGTGTTTCTTCCAGTCCAGCGTTTCTCATGATGTACTCTGCATATAAGTTAAATAAGAACACCTATAGACAAATATTCTTTGACAAGGGACAGAGGAATATACATACAATGGGGAAAAGACAGTCTTTTCAGCAGTAGTCCTGGGACATTTGGACAGCTGCGTGTGAACCAATGAAGTTAGAACACACCCTCACATCATACATAAAAATAGACTCAAAATGGCTTAAAGACATATATGTGATAAGATACCTATAAAATTCAAGAAGCGGATGTAGGCAAAGCTTTCTCTGCCTCAATGTTGATGGCTGTTGACTGATCAAGGTGATGGTTCCTGGAGGCTGGAGTGGCTGTGGCAATTTTTTAAAGTAGGACAGCAGTTAGGCTTTGCCACATTGATTGATTATGTTTTTCATGAATAATTTTTCTGTAATGTACAATGCTATAAATATTTGATAGCATTTTACCCACAGTAGGACCTCTTTCAAAATTGGAATCAATCTTCTCAACCCTGCTGCCTCTTTATCAACTAAATTTATGTACTATTCTAAATCTTTTATTGTCATTTCATAGCATCTTCATCAGGAGTAGTTTTCATCTCAAGAAACCACATTCTTTGTTCATTCATGGGAAGCAACTCTGCCTCCATTAAAGTTTGATCATAAAATTGCTGCAGTTCAGCCATATCTTCAAGCTCCACTCCTAATTCTATTGCCATTTCCACCACATCTGCAGGTTATTTCCTCCACCAAAATCTTGAAACCCTGAAAGTCATCCATGAAGATTGGAATTAACTCCTTCTTCCAAATTCTTATTAATGTGGATATTTTTGACATCTTCCCATGAATTCATCTTTTTAATGACACTAGAACTCCAGAACTCCAGACACCACTCCAGTGTTCTTGCCTGGAGAATCCCAGGGATTGGGGAGCCTGGTGGGCTTCCATCTATGGGGTCGCACAGAGTCGGACACGACTGAAGCGACTTAGCAGCAGCAGAATGGTGAATCCTTTCAGGAAGGTTTTCGGCTTACTTCATTGACCTCCATCAGAAGAATTACTATCTATGGCTTCTATAACCTTATGAAATGTATTTTTTAAATAATAAGACTTAAAATTTGAAATTACTCCCTGATCCACAGGCTGCAGAATGGGTGTTGTGTTAGCAGGCATGAAAACAAGATGAATCTTGTTGTACATCTCCATCAGAAGTCTAGGGTGACCAGATGCACTGCCAATGAGCAGTCATAAAAGAAAGGAATCTTTTTATCTGAGCAGTAGGTCTCAAGTGTGGGGTTAAATACTCTGTAAACCATGTTGTAACAGATATGCTGTTATCCAGGATTTGTTGTTCTACTGATGGAACATGCACAGAGTAGATTTAGCCCAATCCTTAAGGGCCCTAGAATTTTCAGAATGGTAATGGAGCCTTGGCTTTACCTTGAAGTCAGCAGCAGCATTAGCCTCAAACAAGAGAGTCAACCTGCCCTTTGAAACTTTGAAACAAAGCATTGACTTCTCCTCTCTAGCTATTAAAGTCCTATATGGTATCTTTTTACAATGTAAGACTGTTTTCATCTACATTGAAAATCTGTTTTTTGGTGTAGCCACCTTTATTAATCATCTCAGCTAGATTTTCTGGATAACTTGCAGATTCTACCTCAGCACTTGCTGTTTCACCTTGCACTTTATGTTATGCAGTTGGCTTCTTTCCTTAAATCTCATGAACCAACCTCTGTTAGCTTCAAACTCTTCTTCTGAAGTTTCCTTACAGCTCTCAGCTTTTATAGAAATGAAGTGAGTTAGAACCTTACTCTGGATTGGGCTTTGGTTTAAGGGAATGCTGTAGCTATCCAGAGCACTAAAACTCGCTCTCTATCAGCATTAGGCTGTTTCCTTTTCTCATCATCCCTGCATTCACTGGAGTAGCTCTCTTAATTTCCCTCAAGAACTTTTTCTTTGCATTCACAGCTTAGATAATTCTTAGCATATGAAATCTTTCTTTTGGCCTATCTTGGCTTTCAGCATGGCTTCCTTACTAAACTTAAACATTTCTGGTTTTTATTTTTAATGAGAGATGTCCAACTTCTCCTTTCACTTGAACTCTGGGAGACCATTGTAGGATTATCAGCTGGCCTAATTTCAACATTGATATATCTCAGGGAATAAAGGACATCTGAGAAAAGGGAGGGATGTGTGTGTGTGGTGGTGGGGACATCTGATTGGTAGCACAGTCAAAGCACCACAATATTTATCTATTAAGTTGACCAACGTATATGAGCATTGTTCATGACACCCCCAAATAAGTACAATAGTAATATCAAGGATCACTGGTCACAGATCATAAAAAATCATAATAGTGAAAAAGTTTCAATACTACAATATTATTGAATGTGGCATAGGGACAGGAAGTAAGTAAATGCTTTTGAAAAAGTTGGAACTGAGAGACTTAACTCTATGCAGGGTTGAAACAAACCCTCAGTTTTGTAAAAAGGTAATATCTACACAGCGTAATAAAGCAGAGTGCCGTAAAACAAGGTTATGCCTGTATTGAATGTGTAACCAGAAATTTTGTTTACATTTTGAAATTAGTTTCAATGTTAGTTCTGGTGACTCCTGGTATCTTACATACATCATTCTGTCATCTGTATCTAATTATACTTTTGACTCTTTTCAGTCTTCCAGGTTTTCATTTCTTTTTCTCTTACATTTTGCATTGTTCAATGCACACTGAACAATATTAGTAAGAGAATAGATATCATGTCTCTAAGCTTAAAGTAAATGTCCTGTATTATCATATTTAAGTGTAATTTCTGTGTTTTTTATTAGTAAGTAGCCATTAAAAAGTAAAAGAGTTCCTTACACACCTTTCCTAGAGATGTTTCATATTTAATCAGATAAAGATGCTGAATATTGTCATTTTTTTCTAATCTATTGAGAGGCTTCTTTTTTTTTTATTTAATTGCATCAATAAGCTTTCTAATATTGAAATATTCTTACTAAACATTATCTGTGGTCACTTCTATATTTTTGTTTTCATTTTATTTGTTTTTGTAATATCTGTTTTGAGAAACCAAATTGTTTTCCTCTTTTCTTAATTTCCATCAAAAGGGTGTGAAGGATATCATGATAGTGTGGATTTAATCTTCTATCACAAATTTGTGCTCATATCCAGCACCAGCTACCACATTATGGAGAGTGGTTTAAGCTCTTTGGATATTATTGTCCACTTCTTTAAAAATCAGGATGGAGATGAGAGTCAGGAATAAAATTCTTGATGTTTTGACTCTTCAGCTCTTGAGAAGATTGCACAAGACATCCAGTCAGAATTTCTCTTCTGATCTCTCCAACTTTGTTTCCCAATAATTCTATCCTGACATCCTCACCTCTTTCCTCAAACCTCATCCTCCCGATATACACTCAGGTTATATTGTCCCTCCAGGTTTTCACACACATATATCTGCACAAATATGTATGTGTGTGTATATATAGATAGATAGATAGGCTTCTCAGGATCCTCTGGAGGAGGTTATGGGGACGCACTCCAGTATTCTTGCTTGGAGAATCCCATGGACAGAGGAACCTAGCAAGCTACAGTCCATGGAGTCACAAAGAGTTGGACACAACTGAAGCAACTGGTATGCACACATGCATATATAGACACACACACACACACACACACATATATATATATATATATATCTTCTCTGTTTCACAGCCTTTATATTTCAGTTAGTTATTTGACTAAAAATGACTGATTTTACCTCTTGCTAGATTAAAAATAATTGAAATATATTGGAAAGGTGTTCATAACTCATAGTATTAACAAAACCAGAGCAGCACTGTGAATACGGACAACACGAAGCCCTTGATCATCTATTCCCTCTTATGTAAGTTACATAGTACAAATCTACCCCAGCCCAAATTCAGCAGCACATACACCAAACTGGAAGGATAGAGAAATTTGCAATGATCGCTGGCAAAGATGCAAATTCATGAAATGTCCCAAATGTTTCTGTATTATATACTTAAAATTGCTAACAAACTGGATTTAAATATTCACAAACAATATACATGATAATAAAGTGATATGATAGAAGTATTAACTAATATGTAGCGGTAATCATATTACAATATGTAAATGTACCAAATCAGTGCGCCGTATACCTTAAACTTACATAAGACTGTATATCAACTATGTCGCAATGTGCTTTTTAGAAAGATTTATTTATTTGCTTGTTTATTTGTTTTTGGCTGTGCTGGGTCTTTATTCTTGCTCATGGGCTTTCTCTAGTCACAGCAGGTGGGGGCTACACTTCATTGTGGTGCTCCGGCTTCTCATTGCAGTGGCTTCTCTCCATTGCAAAGCGAGAGCTCTAGGCAGGCGGGCTTCAGTAGCTGTGGCACAGAGGCTTAGCTGCTGTGGGATCTTCCCGTGCCAGGGATTCAACCTGTGTCCCCTGCATTGACAGGCAGATTCTCAATCGCTAGACCGCCAGGGAGGCCTCAATATAATATTTTTTATTTAAAAATATCTACTCTGAAAGATTTCTCTATCACTTCGTTACTCTGATTAAGATTCAGAATACCTACAGAAGGATTGTAGTTGGCCTTGCTCATATCAGTCATTCGCCACCCCTTGGAGGATTCTGGTCACCTTGATTTGATGATTCACAAAGGTGGAAAGACGATTTTCTAAAGATTTTTTTTTTTTTTTTTTTTTTGGTCAAAGAAATGAATTCTAGCAACCCGACCCTCCCCTAAGAAATGTCCACTGAATTTCCCCATTGTTTGATTAACCCATATGTATTAGGAGACGAGGAGGCAGGATGGGTTGAATGCCATTTCCATATTCCCACAGCACTGTTTTTCTTCTCTGCGTCAACATATACAGGATTGTATTTTCTGCTATCACTACAAAGGTTCAGATATTTGAGAGCAGAAACAAACTTTAATCCTGCCCTTGGGTATGACTTCCTACATTTTAGCACCTAGCATTTGGTATCGTTATTAGTTTTTTTAAAGAAAGAAAGGAAGAAAAGGAAGGAAGGACAGAAGGAAGAAAGGAGAATACAAGGGAAAGAAGATGAGGAAAAGAGAGGAAGAAGAAAGGAAGGCAGAAATGCATCTAGATGAGAACAAAGGACAACCATTCAAAGAACTGGACTACCCTGAAGGTGATACAGCCTTAATCATGGCAGGTTCTTAGTTACCAGTGAAATGAACACGTGACTCAGAGTCTATAGAGGGAATTGAAGCCCTGAAAGGTTTAGTTTAAATTGTAAAGTTCCCTTTCAGCCATCAGTCTCTGTGACTCCTTGATACAAGATCTTAAATGTTGGGGACTGAGGGAAGGCAGCAAGACTAGATCCAAGGGAAAAATGAGATCCCTATGAAGGTGAGAAGTGTGGTTAGGACCTGTGTATCCTCGAACTTTGCTGAGCCTCCCTGAGTTGGTCAAACTCTCCAAGGAACAGCCATGTTTCTTTCCAGCAGTGTCTTGAGAGCAATTTGACTCATTTCTATTCATCAGTGCACTAAAGATATTAGAAAGCTTCTACAATAACATAGTCTTGTGATTTTTGGATGGGCATCTCAAGCCTCAAAAAGATAACAGAATATATATGTCTAACTCAAAGTCCCTCAAGACCTCCTGGGATCTCAGTTTTCAACATCATCAAACCTTTGATATTTGGATTTGTTTTGCCATTGGCAAAACAGTACTATTATTTCTAAAGGGAAACTGTGAACTTCAGATGGCCTTTTTCAAGACAAGTCAATTTTTAAAACTTTTTTGTTTGTTTTTTAGTATAAATAAAGTAGGACTTTACAGATTTTTTTTTTTCTTTTGAACCAGACATGAATATACTGCTGGTGTAGGACTCCATCAAATAGCATTTTGGTTTGCTTTAAATGCAAACTTTCAAAGTCAAGAACTGAATTCTTCAAATGCCAAATTGCCCAGAAGTTTTAATCCTTTGGCTTGCTCGGATATACAAAATCCTCATGATATATGACAGAAAATGAGCTGCTACCAAGTATAAAACAAGCTGTTTACCCATTGTAAAAAAAAAAAAAAAAAAAACTAGGAGTATCACTCCAGAATGACTGTGTGAAATTAGAAAGATTAAGAACAAAATCCCACAAGATAACAAGATACAAATTATAATTTTAACCATTTCTCTTTGTGAAGTAACACATCCTAGTTAATATTCACAGATACTTGGAATGTCATCAGTATTCAAAGTACAAATACTTCAGTTGTGTCTGTATTTCCAATAGATAGGCAAACAGTCAAAAATTGAGATGTATGGATGTAAAAACCACAGCATAGAGCAAGGATGGAGTAGGGAATTTCTAATTCAGAGGGACCCAGAGGAAGCTGCATCTGAAAGGCACTGCACTTTGTATTAACATCATATGTATTTTGTGTGGCTTGCAGAGGGTGTGGCAGGACTGACAACAACTAAAGTTCCCCACTCCCACATCATTTCTTGGTTAGCTATTGTCACAAATACTAAATAAACAAATTTTCTAAAGTTACTAGGTGCGTTAGGGTATATGTATCTGTATGTGTATGTTTGTGAAAGTTTGTGCACGTGCAGGTCTAGGAGGAGGTATGATTATACCCAGATACCATTTTACAAAGTAACTTCATGTTTATTCTCTTAGCTAAACTTGAAACTTACCCTAAGAAATCAGGAGGACCTATTTGATAAATGAATATGTAGGGGTGTATTCTCACTGCAGCAAAAAGACACACCCAAGGTGATCTACCTACTTTTTGACACAGATTGAACTGAAAACTATTTTCTCCATCCACAGACTTGTCACTGAGCCTCCGTCTTTCTGGTCTACACTACCTCACAGAGGTATTAAAAGATTACATGAGAACACATATAAATAAATGCATGGCACTTCTAAGTACTCAAAAAAAGAGACTATGAAAGTACTCTTCTTTCTGGGCTCTCTGCAAAATATCAGATTGCATTTTCTAGAATAAATGAGGTTTCCATGCTATTTCGTTTTATTGAAGCTGTGTAGACAGTCACTCTGAGTACACTCTACCTACTTGGTACTTGTCACACTGCGAACCACATCCATGACATCTTTTTTCCAGGTTTGCCCTGTCCTGCTGCCACCATTGCCACTAGCACAGCTCAGTTATTCTCCTTGCAAAAGGAAAACTAGCCCCACAAATATACTCTGCATGTGAACAAATGATGGAGAGGAACTAAGAGTCTACTTAAGACAGAAAATCTCTGCCCTTTTGCCATTTTTCTCTGTCCAGCTAGGTGGGTTTGACTGTAGAGTGACTGTGCCTAGTTCCTTTAAAAGTGAACAAAGGCACGAGGTAGAACGTGGGAATTTAATTCAAATGTCTATTACAGACATGCATGGTTAGTTGTTGTTCAATCACTCAGTCATGTCCAACTCTGCGACCCCATAGACTGTGGCCCACGAGGCTCCTCTGTCCATGGGATTTCCCAGGCAAGAGTACTGGAGTAGGTTGCCATTTCCTTTTTCAGGGCATCTTCCTAGATCAGGGGTCACACCCACATTTCCTGCATTGGCAGGCAGATTCTTTACCACTGCGCCACTAGGGAAGTAAGCCACTCCAATAGTCTTGCCTGGCAAACCCCATGGACAGAGGAGCCTGGCGGGCCACAGTCCATGGGGTCACAAAAGAGTCAGACATGACTTAGCGACTAGACAACAATGACAACAATGATTAGTTGGGTCTAGTATCTCACCTGCTGCTGAATCTAATTCTCACTAGAACTGACCACATATCCTGGTTTTTCAGTGCCAAGTTTTCCAGCGTGTGACACATTCAGTGCTAAAAGTGGAAATATCCCAGGAACTGGGACCAGCATTCATCCCATACGTGGCCCAGTTTGTTAAAACTCACGACCTGGGGCTTCAGACCCCACTGGGAAGCTCTTTATCTATCTCTGCGGGCAGCCTCAGCCCTGCCTTCCAGCAGCCCAACACGTTATGCAGATGAGGGGGCTGCACTGGTTCCCTGAGTTGCATTTTCTTACTCACATTCCCCCCCATAATTTGCATGGGAAAAAAGAGTTAATGAATAGATAGTTATAATCACATTTAAATTTTTTTCTCGCATATTTTTCCTTAAACTTTGGCACCTGTTACCACTTGTCTGCTAGCAAAAACAAAAGGAATCAAAAAGAGCAAACAAATGTTAATGAGAAAATTCAGAAACAGCTGAGATGTTTATTTTTCAACAGCTCTCTTTTTCCACAAATATGTGGACACAGAGTTTTGATTTTTCTCATGCATATTTAAACCATGGTGATATTTTTTTGACAGTTAACCTGTTTCTCCTTCTAATGGTAGACTGAAAAATAAGAGCCAAAAATTATGCTAAGAAATGCTAAGATTTATTGAGTACCTACTATGTGCTAGGCACTGGACTAAGCATTTTAATCTGACTAATTTATTTGTTCTTTACATGGTCTCTGTGAATTAGGGTTACTTCCATTTTATTATTAGAGCAAAATGAAACCTAGAGAGCTGAAATAACTTACTCAAGTTCAAACAGCTAGTAAAAAATACGGAGCGGTATTTTTAAACAAAGGGGGTCTCAGTGGTCTAGCTCCAGAGCCCAGGCTGCAATATGTTTCCTAAACGATCACTTTAGTATCATCATCTTGAGGCTCTTGGACTCCTGTGCAACCATGAAGAATCTTGGCTTGGAAAACACTGCCTCTAACCCTTCCACACCCTTAGTCTTTGAAAGCTGTGAACATTTTTCCCCGTGCACCTAGAAGCTCTCAGAAGAGACATCATGTGAAACAGATAAAGGCTCTCTATCTTGTTGTCCTCCATATTTCTTGGAAAATTTAGTCTTAAGCCTAAAAGATACAATGAGAATCAAATTATGAAATATCTCTCTTCTGGGACATTGGCTATACCCCAGCTGAAGGGGCCAACAGAAAAGGGATATAGTCATCAGATTAGACAGCCCTAGACTTAAATCTTCAATGATGACTCTTTTCAGACCATCTCAACCTAGAGAAGTGACTGGCCTTATCAAGTCTGTCTTCTCAGTTTTTAAATTGGGGGCATAGTATGTATCACTGTCTCTCTCCTGATGCTAAAGCCTCTACTTTTTAATCTCCTGGTTTTCTACCCTAATTGGTTACTACTCTATTTATAATCAAGACTGGTGCAAATTATTCCTTCCTTCTGAACAGGGCTTCAGAGTGTTTAATGCAAAGATAAGAGTTGAGATTACAACCTTGAACCTATGTTTTTTAAAATTAATGTGTTTCTTCCATAGACTCCAGTCTCCCAGATCCTTCATAAGGGAGCTTTCAGGTAGAATATAAAGTGAAGTTTCAATTTGTGAAATCATATTTTTATTAAGCAGTATCTAAATTAACATCTAATTTCTTTGCCAATCTTATTCAGGACTTACTCAAAACACTCAGATTTCTTTCCTTTTTAGAAAAAGAAAGAAATTAGTATTCAACTTATTGAGGAAGAAACAATTACACACTAACGAATCACTTGACATTTTTTAAATTAATCTTTTGCTGAAATGAGTGTCATTATATTAAAATAGATAATTAATAACTAATTGAGATTCATATCAAATATTTTTTTAAATGTTCAACATATCGAAAATAGAGTCTAAGGGCTCAGTCAGCATCCTCGTCGCTAGTATTACTGACAGAGATTTGTTGAGCACCTACTGTGAACAGAACCTTTGAGTACACCCTCAAAACAAACAAGTATGTTTCTACTAGATTGTAGATTTCCTTCACTGTCGTGGAATATAGTGTCTTGCACACAAATATTTATTGAACCAAAAAGCAAATGAAGGAAGGAAGAAAGGAAGGATGTACTCATTCATTTGAAGAAAGGTCTTCTTTCCACTCCTGATGTATGTGGTTAGGGTTCCCTGACCAAAAAGTTGCATAACAAGACACTTTATCCCTCTCCTCTGAGCCTAGCTGAGGGTACAGTGCTTGGATTATACTCAGTATATTGTTGCTGGATGAATAAGCGCTAAAGCCACTTCAGTAGTGTCTGACTCTTTGTGATTCTATGGACTGTAGCCCGCCAGACTGCTCTGTCTATGGGGATTCTCCAGGCAAGAATACTAGAGTGGGTTGTCATTTCCTCCTCCAAGGCATCTTCCCCACCCAGGGATGAAACCCACATCTCTTATGTCTCCTGCTTTGGCAGGCAGGTTCTTTACCACTAGCACCACCTGGGAAGCACTGCTGGATTAACAAATGAGTGACAAATACATATTTCTATACCATTCAACTTTCTCACTGGTCTCCTTCCTGCCCAGACCCCTTGCTTTCAGAGAATGCTTCCATAGTTTGTCACGTGTGACTGGTTAAAAGATTTTGAGATTAACCTGTCTGAATGTGACTTCAATCTTGCTTTCACATGCTCCTCGTAGTCCAGCCTACTCACCGAGCAAGGGAACTGGGAAGTAGATAGCATGGTAAGGAAGCACAGGTGTGCTAAAAGGGTGGGCATCGGGCACTTCTGCAGGCTTGCTGACTCCTCCCTTTTCCTCACTTCTCTTCCCACCAAAAGCCCTTTTGTGCCTCCGTCCTTTTGACCACTTCCAATTTGCCTTGATTCATGGACCTAACATTCCAGGTTCCTATGCAATATTGCTCTTTACAGCATCAGACTTCGCTTCTATCACCAGTCACATCCACAACTGGGTGTCTTTTCTGCTTTGGCTCCATCTCTTCCTTCTTTCTGGAGTTATTTCTCCACTGATCTCCAGTAGCATATTGGGCACCTACCAATCTGGGGAGTGCATCTTTAAGTGTCCTATCTTTTTGCCTTTTCATACGGTTCATGGGGTTCTGAAAGCAAGAATACTGAAGTGGTTTGCCATTCCCTTCTCCAGTGGACCACTTTTTGTCAGAACTCTCCACCATGACCTGTCCATCTTGGGTGGCCTCACACGGCATGGCTCATAGTTTCATTGAGTTAGACAATGGTTAAAAAGTATTGATATGCACCTTTGTGATCTTTCATAAATTAATCCCTCATGAAGTATCTTACTGTGGCACAAAAACAAAAGATTGCAAGCTTATTGCCATTTTTATTATTAGGATCCAAAAATGGAAAAATGCTTCTTCTGGGATTTCTTTGCCACCTTCAGCCAAAGCTAGATTTCAGAGCTGGAGACTGTTGGCCTAGTAATATATTTCAATGTTAAAGGAGATAATGAACAATATCAGGTGATTAGAATAGAAACTGTAGGTGATAAAGAGGAATTTAGTAGAAGCATTTCCTTCCCCTAATTCTTCAGAAAATTGAGCCATTAAACTGTTGGACATTTCAAGTACAGTCAAGGATGCCTTAATTTGAGCCTGAGACCTGACAGAAGTAAATCTTTGGGAATAAATAAAAACAACATGCAATATTCTAAGATAAACTATTAAAGCAGAAGTAAAGAGGCTCTTAGGAACCACAGATGTCATCCTTTTCTGAGACCCACTCAAAGTCACACACAATTAAGAAGATACATACACAGAGCCCCACATACACGTGTAATCATATATGATTATATATATGTGCAATCATTATTCCTTAATCATGTGAGAGGGTACTGCTGTGTTTATCATATTTCATCAATTCTAAGATGCATGTTTTTTCATACTTTCACAAATTGAAACTTGGAATGGATCTTAAAATATATTAACATCTCTATGGACTGTTATTAGTTTTTCTAGAAAAGTTGGCTTCCAATTGTCATGTGGGGGCATCGAGCCAATTTTAAATTTTTTGCACCAGGGTTTTTTGCTCTTTGTTGGAAATGGGGGAACTATACTGGCAGTGTAAATCCAGAAGGCATGATGGCCTGAACACATATGATTTAAGTTCTTAAGAAAGATGCACCCTCTGCCACCAGGGCTGAGGTATACACACTTCCTGGGGATGTCATTATTTCACTTACCTGGAGGGCATAACCCTTAGGTATCCCAGATTTATGTGGGGGTCTCCTATCAGACTCCTTAGCTAGAACATTTTTCTTTCTTAGTGGAACATAAATTATTAATAACTGCATGGCAGAGACAAGGCAGAGCAGCATCATTAACCCCTTATATCCATGAACGAGGCTTGGAGAAGTTAAGCAACTCTCCCAACATCACATTGAAAAATAAACTTGGGATTTAAACCCATTTCTTCTTGATTCCATGTGTTTTCTGGTGTACCACTTTTTACCAAAAAGCAACTATGTAACGTTGGTAAAAACATTCATTCTCCCTTCTGAGCACTGATTTTCTCATGAAAGAAATGAGAGGAGATTGAGTAGAAGAATTTTAAATGGAAGTAACGTGTGTTGCTTACATTAGTCTAATATAGGTGCTTATGCTTTGCTATATTGAGAGAAGGCAATGGCACCCCACTCCAGTACTCTTGCTTGGGAAATCCCATGGATGGAGGAGCCTGGTAGGCTATAGTCCATGGGGTCTCGAAGAGTCAGACACAACTTAGTGACTTCACTTTCAGTTTTCACTTTCATGCATTGGAGAAGGAAATGGCAACCCACTCCAGTGTTCTTGCCTGGAGAATCCCAGGGACGGGAGCCTGATGGGCTGCTGTCTATGGGGTCGCACAGAGTCGGACACAACTGATGTGACTTAGCAGAGATATGCTTTGCTAGTCATCTAGCAACCAAGTTAACTCTAACAGATAGGTTTCATGTAACCTACTTTTACAAATGATGAAATTAGGACAGAGGTGGAGTAACATGCCCAGGGTCACACAGAGAGTTAGTGGCAGAGCTAAGAGTTGATTTCTAATAAGCCTGACTCACGAGACTTGCTGAGACACACTGTTTCTCAGAACTCGTGGTCCAGCCCTCTTCCCTAAGAACCATAACTTCTTGCTGCAAAGTTTGATTGTCACCGTGGTAGTTTTGAGAGATGCCCTTGTGGCAGGCACATTATCAGTGTGCACTGTCCTCTTTTGCAAGTGGCCCCCTGGCCATGAGGGGCTCTCTTTGTCTTAGAGCTAGATTTGGCCCCACAAGCAAAGCTAGGCAGAGGGACTAGAGAATCCAAAGGAAGACGGATGGTAGGGTAGCTCCCAGTAACCTGCCAGTTATCACCAGTCTTTCCCTTCTCTTCTGTACCATAAGTCCAGGCTGCTACTGCACAGGGCCGTGATCTAAGGTCCCAAAGACTGGGAGCTGATTAAATGTTTACTCTCTGCCTCTGATAGATGTTTACAACTTTGGGAGCTGCTCTGCAGATTTTCCCCTTTATCAGGAAATATTTTTCTGAGGGCTGAAAAATGTCATCTGTGCTGACATTTCTTACACTGGTCAAGAAATAAGGCGGTGCATGCAACCATCCTTAGTCACGGACGTGCTCGCTCCTTGGCCAGGCCAAGTCCTAGACATCATCCCACTGGAAGTGAATAGTCCAAAAGAGGAGCCCCAGACTAGGGGTATGGAAGGGAGATTCCTAGAGGCGCCTAACCAAGTGTAGGTAGAGCCTTCTTTCAGAAACAGATTTGCATAAACCAATCTCATGGAGGTTGTTTGTAGGGGTGCAAAACTTACTACTCCAAGATATCTCTTTGGCATGAAGAGTATTTTGAGCTGAAGATAATCAAGGTCCAAAAGACTCAAGAGCAAACTTTGACCTTCCCCTTAACTGCCTGAAGAATTTAGATAGAGGAATCCAGCTATCACTAGAGATACTTTCAAGCATGGGCTGGGTGTGGTGAAGGAAGCTCTTAGAGATCAGACTTAACTCTGTGGCCCGTTATCTTTGCATCACCCAGCACACCTTTATTACCAAACATTTGATTTTTCCTCTCAATGCCAATTGCCTTCCTCCCCTTTGAAATTCCAAAGCACTACCCTCAACATTCTCTTTTGTCGTCATCTAGAGATGACATTTAAATGAAGATTTTTGACCATTTGACAAGTTAGTTTCCGTGAACCTCTCCCGTGTATACATGTTACTGAACATGGTTTGATTTTCTCCTGTTAATCTGTCTTATGTCAGTTTAAGTCTTAGATCAGCCAGAGGAACCTAGAATGGTAGAGAAAGTGTTTTTCCTCCCCAGCAGTGTGTAGGATCAAATGCATTAATCCTCAATGACAGATGCAGTTACGAGAAATTCAAATCGGCATAAGTCAGGCCACAACTCATCTTTCACTGTGACCTGTTCTACAAAATATTTACTAGAAGGCTGGTGGTGGAAAAGGCCAGAATGAGGAACATTAAGAGTGTGATATTCAGTCAGATTCTTTACCAAACCAAATTTGTGTCCACTCACCATCACACAGGCAAAGCCGAACCACTGACACTGGCTTGTGGTAGATCGCCTGTCTGATCCTGCTATATTCACGGGTTATGGAATACTGATCTCTTAATTCAAGAACCTACAAAAAAATTGCTTCAATATATGGGAGCAGTTTCTATTCCCTGAAACACCCTAGCTTTGGGACAGTTAGTGAAATATCCTGTTTTCAGGGAAACTTTGTTTCCCTAGACTCAGCCTTTATATGGAAAGAAGGTGTCTCCCACTGTGCTCCACCATGAAATCTCCGCTGTCTATACCCCATTCGGTGGCTACCTTCAGAGGGGTGCTCACAGCCCACTTGCACAGAATTGCGAATTCTGTGAGCCAGGCTGAGCTCATCAGGAATGCGCCTTTTATCCATTGTACTTAAGGGAGTTCCACTGAACAAGCGCTTCAGGATATTTGCTCTTTAAAAGTGTGTTTTAAAATTCATAAAATCAATGTAATCCAATTCAGAAAATTCACTAGATAAAACAATCCCCGATATAGTAAATACCATAAGATAGCCCCACTCTCATTTTATGTATTTTATTATATCATTTACCCTAAGTAGAATACAGTTAAAATTGTAATGTACACATAAACATTTCAAAATCATTTTTTACTGTTACTTAATATATTATAATGGAGAAGGCAATGGCACCCCACTCCAGTACTCCTGCCTGGAAAATCCCAGGGACAGAGGAGCCTGGTAGGCTGCAGTCCAAGTGGTCGCTGAGGGTCGGACAGGACTGAGGGACTTCACTTTCCCTTTTCACTTTCATGCATTGGAGAAGGAAATGGCAACCCACTGCAGTGTTCTTGCCTGGAGAACCCCAGGGACAGAGGAGCCTGGTGAGCTGCCGTCTATGGGATTGCACAGAGTCGGACACAACTGAAGGAACTTAGCAGCAATATATCATAAACATTTTTCTATATTGTCATGTAGAAACTTCCCAGTGCAACATGCAAAGCCCTTTATGTTCAGCTTCCCTCTTTAGTCTCACCACTCTCTACCACAATGTCATCCTCTACTCCATCCATGTGGAGCAACACACGGTCACTGGGCGTTACACCCTTCCCAACCCACCTCTCCCTCTGCCTTCACCTGGTATATCCATCAGCCAGCTTATAGGCAGGCAACAGAATCCACCCTTAATTGTTCACATGAAGAGGCTTTTAATATAAGAACCACTTACAGAACGGAATGTTAGGCTGGCTTAAGAAAAGGATGCTGAGGAAATTAATAGTGAGATGTTCAGAAACTAGCAAGTTGGGAAGTTCTTATCCCTGTAGGGCCAAGTAGTCTGGGGCCAGCTGAGGACCAGAACCTAGAATCCCAGAAGAGGAGCCTCCTGGCAAGCGCTGTGATCATGGAGAGATGAAACTGTTGGAGACGGGATATTCCAGCAGGGAGGGAGAAACACTCCATTTCTCTCTCCACCAGACCCCTTATTTCCTATCAGTATTTTCTTGCTGGCCAAGCCCCAAGCAGAGATCAAAGAGCAAGGAAGCAACAGTACTACACCACACAGATGTCAGCTGCTGAGTCTGCAGCAGCAGGTCAGAGGAGGACAGAGAACAGACAGGAAAGGGGAAGCTGAAGAGAAAATAACCACCCTTCCTGCCTAATCTGTGTTTATCCTCTGGCCCTCAGCATAGATGCTGCCTTATCAAGGAAGTGAGAATGGGCTGCTCTCCTCTCTATGTTCTCACTGCTTCCCATGTTCACCTCAAGATATTTTATACTTGATTAAAATTACGGACAAGACAACGCCATCTCCCACTGAACATTTAAACAGTAGCAAGCAGAGTCTTGCAAATAATAGGCATCCCGTAAATATTTGCATAATCGCCATTTCTAAAGTCTTCATAATATTTGTTCTTGGAGCTGGGCCGTAATCGACTTTGTCTTTCTATTGCATTTAAAAATTCTTAAACTGTATCTTGTTCATTATTTCAGTGTTAGCCAGTTTCTCTGGTTGAGCTGTAAACTCTTTGAAGGCCAGAGGCTATGTTGAAACACACCTCTCTGGATGTCTTTACTGCTGAAGCCAAATCTGGCCTCTGTACCTCAACACTGAATTAAATCAATCTCAGAGACAGAGTTTTGGGTGAAGTGAAAACAATAGCTTTATTGCTTCGCCAGTCAAAGAGGGCTACAGGAGGCTAATGCCCTCGAAGCTGTGTGTCCCGACGTGGGGAGGGAATTGAAAGGTTTGGGAGTACTGATTCAAAGAGACATATTAGCTTGTGGACATTTTTCTGACTGGTTGGTGGTAAGGTAAGTAGGAGTCAGTATCATTAACCTTCAGGGGTCAACATCTTGTGGGCAGCATACCGTCATTAACTATTAACTTCTTCTACCTACTGGGGGTTTCAGTGTCTGCAAAACAACTCAAAAATATTGTTGCGGGTGGCCCTTGTTGGGGAACCAGGACTTTGCTGGAAGGCTGCAATGTTTTTCTCTTGACCCTTCATTTCCTCCCGGTCTCACATCCTCCATTCCCTAATAAGCAACTCTTGAATCGGCCCGTTGGAACTCAGGGAAGGTCATGGGGGCTGAATGAAGGCTGATTCCTATGATCAGAGAAATGGGAAAGGCTTTGTTTCCAGGAGCCCCACAGGGCCCTGCTCAGCATCACTACTAGCGCTTAATGCCCATGTGCACTAGCGCAGATACACACACACACACTCACACACATATGCACGCACACACATATGACCTGTCAAGGTTTGGTAGACATGCGACAGAAACCCCTTAAGTGAGAAGGAGTCTCCAGTTTCCCCCAAATATCCCCATGTTCTCCTCATAACTCCCACCCCAACAGCTCTGTGTTTATATGCACAGAAAAGCTTCATGGCAACAAAGCAGCAAACCAACAGAAAATTCCTGACGCCCTATCTAACACTGTCTGCCCTCTTTCTGACACTAGGTAAGAATATGTCCCCACCCTTGAGCCACTTCTAACCCTGCTAACATTCTCGTTGACTAGACCACAATGATTCCTACTTAATATGCAGCTCAAGGAGGTTTTGTGAAAAGGGATAAAAAGAACAAGGCATGGGGGTTGGTAAGTCTGACTTCCTGCTGTTCCTCCGCTAGAGACTCACTGAGAGGCCTTAGAGGCACACTGTTCATCTCTGGGTCACCCCCCTTCTATGATGTGACACCTCATTTATGTTGATTCATCCAATTCTTCCCAGAGGGCAAGGGCTGGGTTCAAGTCCTACCTTACTCGCATGTGAACTGGGTCTTCTTCATCATCTTATTTTTCTCTCTTGACCTTTAGTCCGCTCAGCTTTAAACTGGGATCTTGAAACTGAGTACACAGACTTTTGTTAAAGTTAACTAAAGATAGATGGGAGAAGGCAATGGCACCCCACTCCAGTACTGTTGCCTGGAAAATCCCATGGACAGAAGAGCCTGGTAGGCTGCAGTCCGTGGGGTCGCTAAGAGTCAGACACAACTGAGGGACTTCACTTTCACTTTTCACTTTCATGCATTGGAGAAGGAAATGGCAACCCACTCCAGTGTTCTTGCCTGGAGAATCCCATGGACAGAGAAGCCTGGTGGGCTGCCGTCTGTGCGGTCGTGCAGTCAGACACGACTGAAGCGACTTAGCAGCAAAGATAGATGGCAAGCTATCTGTTAAAAAACAAACAAAAAAAAAGATTGGTGATACGATCGTAGACATTGTTGAAATAGTAAGATGGTTCTGGGAGATTATTGTGAGGATGGACATGGGACATGACAAGGTAAGGAAAGGAGGTGGAGAAGGAGAAAGAATCAGAGGGGAAAGAAAGGAGGGAAAATGGGAGGGAGGAAGAAAGGAAAAAAGGAAGGCGAGCACGAAATTCAGGGGATGAATGAGCAGAAAGAGGCATTTGGAGACAGTTTATAGATATCTAAGAAAATATAATCTAAGTCAATGCTTCCCAGTCAGTGGAGTCACACTCCAATTTAGTTACCTAAACTTTACGGTGGTGTGACTTCAGCATTTAACATTATAAATAGGCATGTAAATGTCTCAGCATGGGAGCTGAAAGTTGGAGGCAGCTTTTGGCAGAGGTAGTAATGAAGTGAATCCCATTAGTGATGGAAAGGCAATTAAGGAAAACCTCAACGAAGCTCCAGATCTGAGCATTCAACTAAAAGACTGGGATTTTGGAGGAAAAAAGGTTAAGCACCAGGAGGCTGTTTATAATGACTTTAATTAGACTGAAAATGAATTGTTTCGCTTTTTTTTTTCCTCTCCAAGTTTGCCTTTTAGATAAAACAGCATCTGTATTAACACTGAGATACACTTGTCAATTGCAGTAATTATGTATGTGTAGGAGGTGTTTCATGAATGACACTGATTTCATAAAGTGATTATGTTCCCTGCAAGAATGTGGAGATTCTAGCCATGTCAGTCACTGCACCCCAGAGGACAGACAATTGTTAATGAGGATCTTTGTTTGACTCAGTTTGAACATTCCCTTCAACCTTCAGAAAAGTGTAACATACATGTCACAGGTTTTGGCAACCCAAATTATTGCTTTTGTTTTGCTCTAATTTTTTTAATGTTTATTTATTTGGCTGCTCCAAGTCTTAGTTCCAGTACCTGGGATCTTCAATCTTTGTTATGGCATGTGGGTTCTTTAGTTGCATGCAGCCTGTGAACTGTTAGTTGCAGGATGTGAGATCTAGTTCCCTGACCAGGAATCAAACCCAGGCCACCTGCATTTTGAGCACAGTGTTTTAGCCAGTAGACTACCAAGGCAGTCCCCCGAATTATTGTTATGCACTGTGATTTGAAAGAGAAGGGAGTACACATTGGATGCTGATATTTAAAAACCTGGTAGAATGAAGGAAAGCTAATACATAAATTGTCTTTAATCTTAAATTTCTGTACATCTTTATGGATATTAACAGACAGAAGAAACATCTATTCCTATGATAGTGAAAGTCGCTCAATTGTGTCTGACTCTTTGCAACCCCATGGACTGTAGTCCATGGAATTCTCCAGGCCAGAACACTGGAGTGGGTAGCCTTTCCCTTCTCCAGGGGATCTTTCAAACCCAGGGATAGAACCCAGGTCTCCTGCATTGCAGATGGATTCTTTACCAGCTGAGCCACCGGGGAAGCCCATTGTTATTGTAGATATCATATTATATAATAATTGAAATGGACAAGTTGACAAATGTCTTATCTCGTTCTATCTTCAAAAACAAATTTGAGATATGAGTGTCTGTATTATGCAGATAAGAAACTGCAGGTTAAGTGATTTCCCCAGTGTTGTAACAGCTAATAAAACAGCAAGAACAATACATAAGCCTATTGTCCACATCACTCCCAGGTAACATGGAGGTTAACCTTGGAGGTTAACCTTAGAGGTGGTTCTATCCAGCAAATGAGAAGCAAATGTCCAGTGACTTTTCTGGTGTTGTTTAATGCATAGCTAGAACCAGAGCCTAACTCGAGTTCTCTGAGTTGATCTAAATGGGTCCATATAGAGAAAAAGTGGGTCCTACTGCAATACTTGTAATTTGGCCATGGATCATAAGAAGACTTTGTTATCCCAATGACTGAAAAGTGTATCAGCTATTTTTAGAATTAAAGTAACCTGGAGGTTTTACAACCCTCACCAAACTAGTGGATAAATTTCCATGGCAACCAATTATTAGGCAGAGATTGATTCCAGAGGCAGGCAGTCTACAGAGCACTGATTTTTCAGTCCTGACTACACATTAGAATCATTGGGAAGAATTTAAAAAAATATTGAGACCCAGGGTCTACCCCTTGAGGCTCTAACTTAATTGGTTTGGAATATAGTCATAGCATCAAGATTTTATAGGTTACTCAAGTGGTTCTAATGTGACACTTCATTGAGAACTGCTGTTATAGAATGTGGTTTTTAAATACTGTATACAGTTACCAAGATTATACACTACCTAGGAGAATTTCAAGGGGTTTTAGCTAATCCTGCTCCCTGTTCTTTCCCTCCCTTCCTTCCTTTCCTCTATCTAACCTTCCCTTCCTCCCTCTTACTCTCCCTCCCAACTTCCTTCCCTTTTAGCCACAAATATTTACTGAGCACTCATTTTGATACATGGCTCAAGCCCGCCCTTACAACCATCATTGTAATTTTAGCCTCATCTTCTTGGGTCTGGGCCTAGAATATTTGCTAGCTTTCTATCTGGCCTTCCTTACACCACTTACGGTCTCTACAGGCCAGTCTCACACAGTTCTCAGCATATTTCCTCAAAAATGTTTCACTGCTTATAAGTAATAATGTAGAGTATTTGCCTTTCCTTGTCTCACGTATTTCACTAAGCAAAATACTCTCTACATCCACCTACTTTGCTGCAAATAGCATTATCTCATTCCTTTTTATGACTGTTCAGTTCAGTTCAGTTGCTCAGCTGTGTCTGACTCTCTGCGACCCAATGGACTGCAGCACGCCAGGCTTCCATGTCCATCACCAACTCCTGGAATTTACCCAAACTCATGTCCATTGAGTTGGTGATGCCATCCAGCCATCTCATCCTCTGTCGTCCCCTTCTGCTCCCACCTTCAGTCTTTCCCAGCATCAGGGTCTTTTCCAATGAGTTGGTTCTTCGCAATATTAAATTGCATGTGTATACATATACATGGAATATTAGAAATATTATATATATATACACTTCCCAGGTGGCTCAGTGGTAAAGAATTCACAAGCAATGCAGGAGACACAGCTTCGATCCCAGGATCAGGAAGATCCCCTGGAGAAGGAAATGGCAACCCACTCAAGTATTCTTACCTGGGAAATCCCATGGACAGAGGAGCCTGGCGGGCTATGTCCATGGAGTCACACAAGAACCAGACACAGCTTAGTGACCAAACAACAGCATATATATATATCACATCTTCTTTTGTTCGTTCATCTGTTGATAGACACAGGTTACTTCCGTATCTTGGCTTTAAACATTGGGGTGTATATCTCTTTTTGAATTAATGTTTTTGTTTTCTTCAGATATAAACCATATATATATATATATATATGCAGGAGTGGAATTGCCTGATCATATAATAGTTCTATTTTGAGGAACCTATTTTACACAGTGGCTAACAAAACAGACTCACAGATATAGACAACAAACGGTTACCAGTGTGGAGAGGGACGGGGGAGAGGTAAAATAAAGATGTGGGATTAAGAGGTACAAACTACTATGTACGAAATAAATAAGCAACAAGGATATATTATGCATGAGAGAAATACAACCATTATTTTGTAATCAATTTATTCACAAAGTACGATCTATAAAAATATTGAGTTATCATGTTGTATACCTGAAAGTGTTAGTCATTCAGTCATGTCCGACTCTTTGTGACCCAGTGGACTGTAGCCTACCAGGCTTTTCTGTCCATGAGATTCTCCAGGCAAGAATACTAGAGTGGGTTACCATTTCCTTCTCCAGGGTATATCTTTCCAAATCAGGGATCAAACCTGGGTCTCCTGCAATGCAGGCAGATTCTTTACCAACTGAGCCACCAGAGAAGCCATATATACCTGAAACTAACATAATATGGTATATATATCAAGTATACTTCAAAAAAATGCTTCACTGCTTAAAGCTTCCGAGTAAATCTCATAGAGGTTAAACATGAGACTTTATAGTATGGCATAAATAGGTCTTAATCATCTTCCTATTGCCTGCTAAACTTTAACCCCCAAAATAAGCAAGTGATACTGAGTTTGGAGCCCAGCAGGAGACCAAGATATCTTAACATCCATGAAAGTACATACACCATTCTGCCTGTGATTTCATGAAATGTAGGATTTAGCTTTGAAACCAGTTGTATTAGGAAATAAGTCAATGATTTAAAAAAATGCTTCTGACTGCCCTGAAACTCAGTCATTTGAGGCAAATAAGTAACAGTCATTAATCATCTCTTGGCAGAAGCTGTTTTTCTGAAGGAGTGAGGTGACGGTTGGAACACTTGATCTTTTCTTTCATTAAAAGGTAAGGGCAATATTGCAAGTGACAATTCTTAGGGATCTGATTTTTGGTCATTTTTTATTTTAATTTCCCTATACCCTTTGTTAGAACGCACTGTAATTGGCTTCCTGCAAAGCACTGGAAAACTTGTAGGTTGTGTTGTATTCCTGTATTTTAAAAGGGAAAATGTCAAAAGAAAATGAAATCTCTTTTTGGACAACAGCACTGGTCCCTGAAAATTATGCTATTTGAGCTGAAGCTTGGCCAGGCTTCAGAGAGAAGCCTGTGACGTGCTCAGTCATGGGGAAAGGTGCCATGCTTGACTTGATGGGCACAGGTTAAAGGACACCAGTCTGTATCCAGAGGGATTTGAAAACTTGTGTTTGGTCTGGACAAGCTTTGACATCCAAGGGTGTCTGATCTAAGGTATAGCCATTTTTTAAAATAGCATTGCTTTAAGGGTAGCATCTAATCTTCAGCTGCCAGTTTGAAGTTAAGGACTGGAGACTTAAACTGCAGGGAAGTAGGTTGAGTTTAAATGAAGGACTATGGTCCTGAAGAAAGGAATTAGAGCAAATGCAGATCAAGAAAAAAGTTCAGTCATATGTCTGGTCTGAACACAAAGGCAGGCACTGGAAAAATGCCTAGAGAATGGTTTCCCTAAACTCATCCAAGAGTTGTTTATCAATCATAGGATAGAAAACTAACTCGGAATCCTATTTGTTTGGGAGCCCTGAAACTACTAACACACTCCATTGAGTGATTTGTAGTGTTGAGAGGGTGAATTTTCTTTATGTCCAATGTCCTCCTCTATAAAACAGGATTGGTGATGAGAGTACCTACCTCCCAGACCTGGATGCTGGGAAAACATGTCCAGGCATGGCCACTGCTCCTTTCAGTGACCAACTGGCCACACCGAATGACTTGAACAAAACTTCTTCCATTCGATGATATGCATTTTGTTTGCAAAATATTACTTGGAAATAGTACAACAGCATGACATACAGTATACAGAAACAGTGCACATATAAATTGACCGTTCATAACATCGGTTTCATTTCTTTCCACACATTTTGCTTTCTGAAATGCCAAATCTGGCATCAGTCCTCTGGGTTATGCTTGGTATAATTATATGACTTTTTAATTCAAGGAAATTGCTTCTTATTTATGTTGTGTGAGTGTCAGGTTTGGGCCTTATTTTTGGTTTGCTTTAGGTTGATTTTGGACCTTTTGACTCTTATTAGCAATTTCCATTCTGAAAAGAAATGCAGTCAAGTGAGACTAGATTTGCCACCAATGAGCTGTATACAGCATATGAAAGTAATATCCTAAGTGTTTTTGAAAGTGTTTGTGATAACTAACTACGTGGCTTACACGAACAAATGTGCAAAAATAGTCCTATAAGCTCCTGTGTGCTGTGACCCTTAGAAACTAGGTACTGTAAAACCACCCTTGCAGGTGAAGAGTTTTCTCCTACCATTAACCAAGGCTGGAACTGCATTGCTCCTAGAAAAAAATAGGGAAGCATACAGGTATCTAGACAATCTGTTGGGATGCAACTAGGCTGCAGGCTCTAGCATCTTCAGAGGTGGTAGTGAGTATGAAATGAGAAAGAATCTATGGGCACACTACACTGTGAGTGGAATATACATGTAAATTTTGGAGTTGAGGATGGGGAGAAAGTAAAGATTCCCTAGGACGGGCATGCAAAAATCTCCAGGTGAGTATGTATACTCAGGAGCCATGTAATGGATTATTGCATTGATTTATTTTATGGCACGGTTTCAAGTATACTTACAAAACACCAAAGGGAGGAATAACATTCTTTAGGTTCAAACACAGCATTAGATGAGACACACTGAAGTAAACGCTCCTCCAGTGTCTGCCTACAACCCTCTCTATTAGGCCGTAGGCATGAGGGCAAGAAGCCGAACTCAGAGACAGTACTAACTATCCGCTTCATCTCAGCTTGCTTCTAGGACTCTGGTTCTTATACTTGAGTCTGTATCAGAATCATATGGAGGGTCTGACAAAACGCAAGTGTGGATCTCCATGCCAGAAGTCATAATTAAGTCTGGGGTGGGGCCTGAGGATTTGATTTCTAACAGGCCCCCAGGAGAGGCTGGTGCTGAACCATTGATCTGGGATACATATTTTTTTCAAACTCTTTCCCCTACCATGTCTCATTCCTAAAGGCTACATAGGGATAGATGGAAATCTTTCTGTTAATTAGCTAATAAGGCAAACTCCCAGCAGACTTGTGACTCCAGTCTTTCACGTATGCAGACATCTGAATTCTAGCTAAAATCCCCAGATTATTATAGACATAAAAACTGAGGCTTTGTAGAGATGAAGCAAATCATTCAAATTCACACTGGGTGGAGAGGCAGGATTTAAGCCCACATCTCTTGACACCAGATCCAGGACTGTTGCTAAAATACTGCTTATGGTTGGGAGTTTTAGGCTGAGTGACTCTTTATGACCAAGACTATATTAAAAACAGGAATTTACACTGTAGAGAGATTCTCCTGTAGTGTACACAGTAGGAAATGAAATTAAGAAAAATTCATGGCCTTTACTGTCAGTAAGAACACTGACAGACCTATTTCAGAGGCACTCAGTCTAAGCCTGGACGGACTTCTCTCTCTCTCTCTTTATTTCACCTGGACCGTCTGGCTGCATTCTGCTTTACCAGGGACTTTAGGGCAGTTTGGATTGTTTTTCTCTATTAAAAAATAAACCAGAAAAGTAGATTTTATTGATGAAGAAAGAAAAATTTGCAAAATCAGTCATATTTAGTTTGTTTTTTTTTTAACATATTGGTGTATAGTTGATTTCAATGTTGTGTTAGTTTCAGGGGTACAGCAAACTGAATCAGTTATATATATATATATATATATATATATATATACCTATATGGACTCTTTTTTGCATTCTTTCTCCAGGTAGGTCAATACAGAATACTGAGTAGAGTTCCCTGTGCTATACAATAGGCTCTCATTACATATCTATTTTATATATATATAATATATATTAGTGTATATATGTCCATCTCAGTCTCCCAATTTATCCCTCTGCCCTCCTTACCCTCTGGTAACCATAATTCCTTTTCTACATCTGTGACTCTATTTCTGTTTCATAGATAAGTTCATTGGTACCCTTTTTCAGATCCCACATGTGATAATCATATGATATTTGTCTTTCTCTGCCTGACATTTCACTCAGTAAGTCAATCTCTGGGTCCGTCCTTTACAGCCATCAGCGTACTTGTGACCGTATCAAATACTGGCTTTTCTTTTCCCAGTACAATGGCTAAAATAAGCAAACAACAAATACCGAGAAGAATGAGTAGAAGCAATTATATTTCTTCTTGGCGCTCTGCAAATTTCATCTTGGTTCATGCTTCCCCACAGACCTTTCTCCAAGTTATTTTATTTTTTTTTTACCCAAAATAATTTAATCCTTAAGGGAATTCCAGTGCCACCTCTTCTAATAACATTTGTTGGACATCAACTTGGACTGGCTAGGAGGTACAGTAAAAGGGAGCCTGGGGCCAAGACATAAGACCTTGATGCTGAACTGGGGTCTTTTGCTAACTAGTTTCTGCTAGGATGTCATTTCTTGGATCCTTGATTCTTTCATCCTGAAGTTAAAATAATTATATTGACCCTAGCCAGGGTTGGAAGGGTTTACATTCACATAAAATGAGTTGTAAACTGTCAATGATATACAAATGGAAGGTATGATTAATAGTTCTCAGTAAGGAATGAATAGCATACTTTCCCTCTCCTTCACTTTTCCACCCCCACCCCACCCCCCCAACCCCCCCACATCTGGACAATTTTGGCTTGTTGTTTTCTCTTGCAAAGGAATCAGAATTCCATTGCTAGTTTATTCTCCAGGAGCAGTTAATATTTCTCAGGGCTAGGGAGCTACTTAATTCACAAGAACAGGCATTGGCCTGGAAGGAGACACGGACCTCCCACACTGAAGTCCAGCCATAGGCTGATGAGTCATCTTATTCGGCAGCAAATTCTCATGGAGTAAAACATTGTCTTCTCTCTTAACTTGAATCTAAGGAACATGGGATGAGGTAGATTGTGGAAAATCTATGAGACGATAAACTCAAGGCTACATAACTTTAAATTATCAGGGCGATCGTGTAACTCTAGCCCATAAGTCAGTCTCTCTGTTAATGAAATTCAACCCACCAGGAAAAGGGATGAGTACTTCATGTTCACTACTGATTTGAACTATTGCTGCTGCTGCTGCTGCTAAGTCACTTCAGTCGTGTCCGACTCTGTGTGAGCACATAGACAGCAGCCCACCAGGCTCCCCCAACCCTGGGATTCTCCAGGCAAAAACACTGGAGTGGGTTGCCATTTCCTTCTCCAATGCATGAAAGGGAGAAGGGAAAGTGAAGTCGATCAGTCGTGTCCGACTCTTAGCGACCCCATGGACTGCAGCCCACCAGACTCCTCCGTCCATGGGAATTTCCAGGCAAGAGTACTGGAGTGGGGTGCTGCGACCTTGCAAATTACACTTTGGTATTTTTATATCACTAGTGCAAAAACTAGGTTTCAGTAAGACAAAGCCCACAGTCTCACAGGCTTTGCCCCATCTCAGGGACCCCACTGGTAGAAAAGCAGTGTTTAGAATAGTTGGGAGCTACATACCATGGGAGCAAATTATGTGCATTTCAGTCCTTACTTTGCAATTTAAAAGCAACGTGCTTGAGTGTTTTTGGTTTATCTGTGCCTCAGTTCCCTTTGTTGTAAGATGGGATGGTAATATTTCACAGGGATAGCAAAGATTAAATTAGCTAAAACTTGTAAAAGGCCCAGTACATACAAGCCCAAATTTTAATCAGCTATTAGTGAGCATGGACACAGCTGAGCAACTAACACTTTCACATTTTCTTTTTTTTTTTTTTTTATTTTATTTTTAAACTTTACATAATTGTATTAGTTTTGCCAAATATCACTCTTACAGTAGTTTGGTCCCCCAACATCTGAGTTCTCATGAGTTTAGTCAGAAATGTTTTATAGAGCATGTTCTTTTTGGCCAGGCACTGTCCTGGGAACCAAAGGTCGATCTTCTTAGAGGTGATGTGATTCTGATGAGGTGACCTCATTTTTGTTAGTTCAGAGTTTTATAAGGGGTCAGAATATATTGCCATACGTTAACTTCTCAAGCAGAGCCATGATTGTGGAGAAGCGAGGAGAAAGGAGAAGAGATTAAACAGATTTGGAGGGAGGGTGGTAAATCCGAACAGAAATGATACTAATTATTTTTAAAGTTGGAACTTAAAATATTTATTCAATGCAGCCTAAAGATGGATAATGGATATTACAGAAAGACCAAGCACATCAATGAAGCCACAAAAGCACACAAGCACATGGCATGTTTAGATAATTTACAAAAGGAGAAAAGCAATGAACAGAAAAAGAAATAGAGGTGAGGGTAGAAATGTTAGTTGAGGCACATTGCCAGCCGTGCTAAGGAATTAATCCTAAGAGCCAGGGGTAAACGATGCATTGTTTGAAGCAGAGGAATGCCACCTTCACACTTTCATTTTCCTTCTTAATTGTTCTTGTTCTTTCACTTTCTACCACACCTCTTCCCCTCTTTCCATCACGAATAAGACTTAAGGCACCAGTTCATTGCATGGGAAGATCATATCAAGGTGGGAGACATGACTGGTATAGCAAATTATCCAACCAGTCCATTCTGAAGGAGATCAGCCCTGGGATTTCTTTGGAGGGAATGATGCTAAAGCTGAAACTCCAGTACTTTGGCCACCTCATGCGAAGAGTTGACTCATTGGAAAAGACTCTGATGCTGGGAGGGATTGGGGGCAGGAGGAGAAGGGAACAACAAGGATGAGATGGCTGGATGGCATCACTGACTCAATGAAAGTGAGTCTGAGTGAACTCCGGGAGTTTGTGATGGACAGGGGGGCCTGGCGTGCTGCGATTCATGGGGTCACAAAGAATCAGACACGACTGAGCAACTGAACTGAACTGACTGAAGTGGTATTTGAAGTGAGTTTAGAAAATAGATGGTAGAATTAGCAGAATTTTTTAAATTAATTAAATAAAGAGTGGGAAAGAAAATGAAAAAAAATAACCAAGGTTTTCATGTTGTTACAAATGGGTAGGTAGATGGGAGTGGCAATCATGGAGACAAGGACCATAGGAGATAAGTGAGTTTGAGATGGGAAGATGCTCTTTAGGGTGTGTTACATTTAATGTACATTCAGAGGATCGAATAAGCCTTGGGAAATATGTAATAAAGCATTTCACTTTAGACAAACTGGAATGGCCAGGTCAGTGTTTTTGCATATTTGCAAGTCCCCAAACAGATGCAATAATGAATGAGTGAATTAATACTTAAATGGATGAAATTATGCATGTGTGTGATTGTAGTTTGAAAGAATATGAGAATGAACAGATAAACATTTGAAAAAATTCATGGGCATACCATTGCTATTCCTAGCAAAAGTCCTAAAGCAGATTTAAGAGCTGGTTTGTATATTTGCAAAAAATCCATATATTAATATAACTGCCTCAGCCTAACCAGATATGGAAAAAAAACCTTAAACCCACTTATTCGTTTGACTTAACTGACCTTTGTTGAACACATCTTCACATATTAATCACAGCAATTCTGCAGCATGTCAGTCAGAATAAACTTAGAGGACTCCAAAAACATTCAGCACAGTTTCCATCTCCATCACTCAAAATCAATGAGGAAAATATAAAAACTGAACCAGGCATATTCAAGGGCAGCCTCTGCAGCTCTCTGATGGCTTCTCCTGTGAAGCAGTCTCTCCATTGTCTTCCCTTCTTATAAACCAATAAATATCTACATGGATTTAAGCATCCCCAGCCCGCAGTCAGAGTACTAAAGTTTTTCCCCTGCTCCGACATTTCCATGAGCCAGTTCAGTCAAGTCCTCTATGGTCCGTGGAGTTCTTATCTTTAAGAAAAGACAGGTCAAGTAGCTATGTTGTAATCAACCCAGGGTTTTGATAAAATCTTAAAGGAATATTTTCTCACTGCTTTTTAAAAAATTTACTCATTCAGTAAGTTTTTATTGAGGACCACTATGGGCTTCTCTGGAGAAGACAATGGCAACCCACTCCAGTACTCTTTCCTGGAAAATCCCATGGACGGGGGAGCCTGATAGGCTCCAGTCCATGGGGTCTCTAGGAGTCGGACACGACTGAACGACTTCACTTTCACTTTTCACTCTCATGCATTGGAGAAGGAAATGGCAACCCACTCCAACGTTCTTGCCTGGAGAACCCCAGGAGCCTGGTAGGCTGCTGTCTCTGGGGTTGCACAGAGTCGGACACAACTGAAGCGACTTAGCAGCAGCAGCAGCAGCATGGGCTTCTCAGATGATGCGAGTGGTAAAGAATCCACCTGCTAATGCAGGAGACACAAGAGATGCAGGTTCAATCCCTGGGTCAGGAAGTTCCCCTGGAGGAGGAAATGGCAACCTACTCCAGTATTATTCCCTGTGGACAGAGGAACATGGTGGGGTACAGTCCATGAGGTCGCCAAGAGTCGGATGTGATTGAGCAGAGAACATAGTACTGGATATTGGAGCTACAGAGACAAACAAAATCAAGTGTAGTGCTTGTCCCCACATGACTTAGAGTTTCATTCTAAGTCCAAGATATTTGGGAGTAGTTACAACATCTCAAGGAGGTCAAACCAGTCCATCCTAAAGGAAATCAGTCCTGAATATACATTGGAAGGACTGATGCTGAAGCTGAAACTCCAATACTTTGGCCACTTAATGCAAAGAACTGACTTATTGGAAAAGACCCTGGTGCTGGGAAAGACTGAAGGAGTGAAGAGAAGGGGATGACAGAAGATGAGATGATTGCATGGCATTACTGACTTAATGGACGTGCGTTTGAGTAAGCTCCAGGGGTTGGTGATGGACAGGGAAGCCTGGTGTGCTGCAGTCCATGGGGTCGCAAAGAGTCAGACACAACCGAGCAACTGAACTGAACTGAACTGAACAACAGCTCAATGAGTGCCATCCACCTGTCCATGGCATTCTCATTGACAACTCATTGACTTTATTGCTTTGAGGCCAAAATTTAATCAACTCAGTAAATTCTACTCACTTGGTTAATCTCATGGTATCTGTAGTTGAAAAATTTGAGTTGCCTGCATGCATATTGTATATGGATAAGATGGTAGCAAAGGGACCACAGTGCACACTGTATTTAGAGCCCTTGGACTATTTATGTAATTGCTAAGGCTGTGAAATATGCCTGGTGTACAGGGTAGTTGGGCTCCAATATCAGGATAACCTGGGTTGAAACCTGGCCCTCTACTTCCTAGTTATCTGGCTATGAACAATTCCCTTAACCTTAGCAAAAAATCCCCAAACTAACTTTTATGTACCCTTTGATGGAAACATTCACATAAGACTTTTTTACTTGGTTCTCCCAAAAACTGGGAGAAAGCAGAGTATTTCTTGGGACAGGTAAGGAAATTGAGATTTAGAGAGGTAAATACAGAAGACTCAGGCTTACAGGAGAGGGAAATGGCAACCCACTCCAGTATTCTTGCCTGGAAAATCCCATGGACGGAGGAGCCTGGTAGGCTGCAGTCCATGTGGTCGCGGAGGGTCGGACACGACTTAGAGACTTCACTTTCACTTTTCACTTTCATGCATTGGAGAAGGAAATGGCAACCCACTCCAGTGTTCTTGCCTGGAGAATCCCAGGGACGGGGGAGCCTGGTGGGCTGCCATCTATGGGGTTGCACAGAATCAGACACGACTGAAGCGACTTAGCAGCAGCAGCAGGGCTTACAACTGGAGGAGGAAGGTTGCAAACATAGGATTTTGACCTCAAGCTCAGCTTCCCCCTTACCGTCGTCACTCCAGCTATGGAAGCTTTGGAAACTCATCTCCTTTGCCGCCCCTGCCATGCCTGGTGCAGTGTCAAGCAGCGGGTGGTGTCAGTCCTCCCAACACTGATGGGGAAGCAGCTCCTTCTTGGGGAGGGTCCATCTGATCTCTCTCTCTCTCTCTCCGGGCAGGCTGGTTTCCCTATCACAAGTGTACTTCTGCAATACCAATTAACCTCTCCCTTCTCTGAATTCCAAAACTGCCCAAGCCTATCCTTGTTGTCAGCAGATATCTTAGAAACTTCGTTTTCGACGTGCTTTCCAATAACAGCAGCAATTACTCTTAATCATCATTTATACTAATTTGATGCTTCAGTGATATTATGTATTATGCGTGTCCTTCCTAATTTTTTCATTTTTTTTAAACTGTAAGTGAGAATCAATGTAAGGGATTGATGTCAAGCTTTAGGTAGTTATTAACATGACTAGGGTTATCTAACCTTATTAGGTTGATTGTAGTTTCTATTTTGTATCTTCCAGCAAATCCTCAAATTGATTTTAAAATGCTGCTATTGACCTAAAGATTCTTAACAACAGGAGGTTTAAATGCTTTTCATTGTTATGCTTCCTGCCTATAATACCAATTACTGTTCAAACTCTGCAGTAGAGAACTGCATTTCGCTGTAGATTTCCATTCAGAGTCAGGGCTTGGTGTCTCTTAAGAGACAAACATTGGGAAGAGGAGCCATCATCATTCAGTCCCATCTCTCACACCCAGAAGAAATCCCCTTACCTGCAACTCCTGCTAGATAGCCAGCCAGTCTCAGCTTGAATGATATCTGGGAGCTGCTGGGAGCCAGAGAGGACTTGAGCTGAGTGCTCAAAGGACAGTTTAAGACCTTTTCTGCCACTAACTCATTTTGTGGCTTGGATTATAGTGTATGATCTATTAAAGGCTCAGTCTCTCCATTGGCAAAATCAGGATATTAGACTCTGTCTCAGGAAAAGTAGCATCTATCTCAATGTGTCAGTGCTTGAAAAGGGTGAAATTAAATACATAATTCACAACCATGTATATGAGTATGTGCTTCTGTTTATGAGCATGGGATATGAATGTACACCTCAAAGACCCTACGCATATATCCCAGCTTTGCAGAAATTTTTTCTCAGGACCTCTAATAAGTCTAATAAATATCTTCATCCCTTCAAGTCATGCCTGGCTTGCAGCTGGTCCAAATATAGGAACTGTGGCTCTTCTTCCTCCTTCTCTTTCCTTCTTTCTTTTTCTTCTTCTTCCTTTCATTTTATATGAGAAGAGTGCACTTACAATAGCCAGAACTCTTCAGCTGAAAAAAGAAGGAACCCAACTAAATCCATCTTGAACAAAGAAAATAATTATTTACGTAGTGCAGACTCTCCTGGAGGAACCACACTGCAGGAACTGAGACAGGGATCCAAACAACATCACCATTTTCCCACTTTGTGTTTTCTCCCCCTGGTAATTAATTCAAGTATTTTCTTATGCTGCAGATTTGCATTCTTTGCGTGTTAGAAAATGTGTGCTCCTAAGTTTGTACCTTCCAGGCTCAGTCACCAGGGACATTCTACATCCATTTAGAATATCACTTAAAGGTACAAGTTGTCCCAAAGATGATCTGGTAAACAATAAGCCGCTGCACCGATTGATGGCTGCTCCTGAGCTCATGCAGAGGGTGCTAAGTGGGTGGCACAGAATTCTGAAGAAAGATGAGAGGTCAAAAACCCTATAGAGGGACACTATATACCTAAGTGGTTATAAAATTCTTATACTGTGTTTCAATTTACTGTCCTTTAAAAACTCTCCACCAGCCTGATTTTGTTTTCTTTTCCAATTATGTTCTGTACAGTGTAAATCTAACCCCACTTCAACATGAGGAGCCTCATAAAATCTGTTTCTTTTTAGACTTTGATGTGTTTCAAGTGCAAATATGCCATGCACTGTAATTGTGCTACAGATTGAAGTGATTAGGTGGTGCAATTCCAGGGTAGCTTTTGAAAAAATGATTCTAGCATCAGGCCCTCTGCCTGCATTTGCTGTCCTCTGCTCAAGTGCCCTCACTGAAGAGCATGCAGAGCCCCGAGTTGCCCAGTTGCTGCCTGCCCACTTTCAAAACCCTGCTGTCATCTTGGGCGATTCTCTTCCACCATCCTTCATACTACTTGGTGAGGTCATGATAAGGTCAGCAGTCATGGCCCACGGAGAGCTGTGTGACTCCCTGCAAGTTCAGAAACCTCTCTGTGGCTAGTGCTCTCATCTTCAAAATGAAGGCTGAAGAGGAGGAGAGACATATACTTAACTTGTCCCATTTTTCGCAGGCACCTTAAGTGCTTCCCTCACTCATCCTGCAAAATAGGTATTATGTGTTATAAACTTATTACACATTAGAAATGAAGGAAACACGAGCTACAGAATGAAAAGAGTTCTAGGCTTCAATCAGAAGGTCAGGATTCAGATTTCAGTTCTACAGCTGATCCCTGAAAGTTAGAACAATTCATTTACCCCTCGAATTTCAGTGTGATTCCTGTAAAATGAGTACAAGCATACCTTCCTTGCAAGGCTTGTGAGATAAAAGCTAAAATGTTAAGCACCTGACCTGTCTGTCATATGGTAGGTGGTTAGCAATTGTCTATAATGTTTCTGTGTGTGTGTTTATTCACTAATTCAAGAGTCTACCAGTTATTAAGGAAATAGATCTGGTTTCTATTCACCTTGTCACAGCCCTGAAGAGTTTCCTAAGCAAGAAGGATTCAACAGCAAACACATCCCATAATTCCTAACATTTAACTTTGTAACTTCTCTTATGCAGCTCTTATTTGAAATGACTGTTGTTTTCTTATACCCCTAAAGGCCTGATGTGTATGATCCACAGTAACACAGTCTATCCCTCTACCTCAGATCAGTTGTTGTGCAATATGAGTGCCACTCACGGGGAATTCCTCGTACATCCTTCTACGAGGAGTAGCTTGTATATGGAGACCTCATTTCTAAGGAACCAAAAGGGAACTTTTGATATATCTTATAGTTGTTCTATATACCATACCACACCAAAAATATGTCCCAAATTTGGTAAAAATAAAATTATTTATACCTGTTCTCTTGATGCAATGACTCAAGTCAGTCAGTCAGTTCAGTCGCTCAGTCATGTCCAACTCTTTGTGACCCCATGGACTGCAGCACACCAGGCCTCCCTGTCCATCACCAACTCCCAGAACTTGCTCAAATTCATGTCCATTGACTTGGTGATGCCATCCAACCATCTCACACTCTGTCATCCCCTTCTCCTCCCACCTTCAATCTTTCCCTGCATCAGGGTCTTTTCAAATGAGTCAGTTCTTCGTATCAGGTGACCAAAGTATTGGAGTTTCAGCTTCAGCATCAGTCCTTCCAATGAATATTCAGGACTGATTTCCTTTAGGATGGACTGGTTGGATCTCCGTGTAGTCTAAGGAATTCTCAAGAGTCTTTTCCAACACCACAGTTCAAAAGCATCAATTCTTTGTCGCTCAGCTTTCTTTATACTCCAACTCTCATATCCATACATGACTACTAGAAAAGCCATAGCTTTGACTAGATGGACCCCTGTTGGCCAAGTAATGTCTCTGCTTTTTAATATGTTGTCTAGGTTGGTCATAGCTTTTCTTTTAAGGAGCAAGCATCTTTTAATTTCCTGGCTGCAGTCACCATCTTCAGTGATTTTGGAGCCCCCCAAAATAAAGTCTGTCACTACTTCCATTGTTTCCCATCTCTTTGCCATGAAGTGATTGCCATGCAATGACTAACAGATAGTTATTTTTCTCAGTTTATATAAGCTCATACATTTATTATTAATTAACTTGATAATTAATTTTCAAATGCTGAAGTAAGCAGGGGAAATAATTAACATCTCAAATTATTCAATCAAATAATATTAATTGAGCAGGCAATAATCATCACATGCCCCATGAGCCCTTCCCTGGTACTTTACATACATTTTATCTTTCATTAGCACAATAAGTGGAGAAGGCAATGGCACCCCACTCCAGCACTCTTGCCTGGAAAATCCCATGGACGGAGGAGCCTGGTGGGCCACAGTCCATGGGGTCACTAAGAGTCGGACAAGACTCAGAGACTTCACTTTCACTTTTCCCTTTCATGCATTGGAGAAGGAAATGGCAACCCACTCCAGTGTTCTTGCCTGGAGAATCCCAGGGACAGGGGAGCCTCATGGGCTGCCATCTATGGGGTTACACAGAGTCGGACATGACTGAAGCGACTTAGCAGCAGCAGAAGCACAATAAGATCTATGCTACAGAAGTTGGTTCTACTGACAAGGACAGGTGAGAATGGTTAAATTAAGAATGTTCAGAGAGATTAAAGGTTAGAAAGTAAGTGGCAGAGCCACTTTTTCTGATCTGTCTGGATTCAGAACTTTTTACCACCATATTACACAAAACTTCCTTCTATTGCAATAATCCTGTCATAAGATATGATAGGTCTTGAGGCTATAAAACCTAAAAAACAGAATTATTATTTGAAAGAGCTTAGGATTTAGAACTGCACCATTCAATATGGTAGCATATTCAGCAACCATATGTTGCTAATGCAAATTGAGATCTGCTATAAGTATACAAGGCACACTAGATTTCAAAACTTTGTTCAAAAATGCAACATATTGATAATTATATATTGATTGCATGTTGAAATTATATTGGTTATGTAAAAATGTATTACTAAAATTAGTTCTGTTTCTTTTTCTTTAATGTGGCTATTGGAAAACTTTAAATTGTATAGGCGACCTGCACCATTATGTTTATATTTGACAGGGCCAGCCGAGGAGGCAAAGTAAAAAGATGATTTTAATGCAGTTTGATTAAAGATTCCAAAGACATGGGCACATAGAAAAGACTAGAATCCTGGAAGCTTCCTTTCAGGAGAGAGGTGTGAGTGACAAATGAGTAGTTATTACAGAGATAAAAAGAAGCAAAAGGTATTTCAGCAGAAGAAAATGAAACAGCCCAGCCCATTTAGGGAACATCAAGATATTCAGTAAAGTGCAAAGAGTAGGAATAGAGAAGTGGCAAATGCCTCCGGGATTACACAAGGGCAATTTTCATTATGAAGGCTTGGAGCTACTTAGGACTGGGGATATGGAATATAACAGATTGCACTTCTATCTACATAAAGACACTGTGATCCTTTGAGCGAATACTGGCCCTTTGGTCACAGCTAACCCTGACCTTGGAAAAGTACATGATGCACAGCTCCTAATAGTGTGATTGACTGGGATTTTTGACTTACATCAAACACATCTTCTGCCTTTTGTCAAAGACATTTCTTGGTCCTAGTTGTCTTAAAACTATATACAAGTGACCCAAGCAAAAATACCTTCTTAAATCAAGCTCCTGAAACCTATTGAAATTAACATGTGCATAAATGTTGGGGGACTACTGTATCTAATTCTGAATGCTTTTCTCTCATCTTCCATTTAAGTGCTCTGATTCCAAATTACTCGTGGTCTGGACACACTCACTGTATTCCAAAAAAGAGGCATGCCAATGCTCTTCTAAACCTGGGGTAGGGTAGGACAGGATAAGCCTATTACTTTTCTCAGGAAATCAGGAAGATTTCTGCTCCTGGAGTGTCTGTCCTTCAAGAGGGTGGGGCTAATTGGAGACCAAAAAAAAGCAAAAATTTTTATGGATAGGAGTCTCACTAGAAGGAGAAAGGACAAAAGATCGGAGAAAACAGTAAGGGCAAAGACACACTTGAGAGCTAGGACCTTGCTCAAGCTTCCACGTCTCTGTGATTAACAAAACCCAGGACATCCCCAGTGACCCACTGGCAATGTCTCGGTGGTGCTCATGTTTGCATGAGTGACAAAAAAATAAAAATTTAATGAATCAAACAATCAGTCATATAATGTATTGAAATCTAATTCTATCATGGAACTTGCTAAGTGTCCTTGGACAAGTAACTTATTTTTTTTGGAAGGGGACATTTTTATTTCTTCAGACTATATATGGACTTAGAATTTCCTTTTAAGACAACATTATGTGGTTCCACACATTCAGGAATATAAACTTCTGAGAATCTTGCTTCTTACAGCAGGTCAATTAGGGGGAAAAAAAAAAACAAAAAAAACTAATACACCAAAGAATAGCAGTAGCAGCAATACACTTATATGTCAGTTTTTTAATCTATTTAACAATACAAGTATGCCAAGGATTTTTCTCCCTTTGTTTTATTCAAAAGCCCATCCTGTCATGAGCAAATAGACAATGCATCCACTTTGTTTTCAGTGTGTAAGAGCATAGTATATGTCCTTGAAGATATTTAGATACTTGAAAATATAGAGAGATGAGGGTACTATGAAGTCACAAAAAAGATCAAGTTTTTGAATCACGTTTAATTTCTAAGGCTCTCAAGAATGTTCATGAGCTACATAGGCACAGGCCACCTCTTGTTATATGTCTGAAACATAAACACTCAAATACATACTATCTGAGAGTATGTGAAATGAAGCAGGTATGCTTGAAATTAAGGAGGGACATTCCCTATGCTGTATGTAGCTTTCTAAATTAGTGTGTATTTGTAGAGTCCCTAAGTGAGAATATTTTCTTTCCTTTCCTTTCTTTCTTCCTAAAGTTCCTTGGGATAATTCTAACTAGCATTTATTCAAGATCAATTTTAGAAGAAATAACTTACTATAGGATGCAGACTTGTGAAAAATATCGTGTCATTCTTTTCACATTGACTGCTTCCAAATTCAGAGCTACAGTTATTTTATACACTGCAATTAAGTTGAAATGGTGACATAGTGGTTTAATACCTTTTATGAAATTGCCATACTTCTGACATATCACATATTTTCATGCTCTGAAAAACGCTAGCACAGTAAATTACTCTGAGAATCACACTGCACCTTTATTTTGCAGAGAGAAAATTTTCATCAATTTTTGTTTTTATTCAGTCAATGCACATTTACTGATCAACTAGGATGTGTCTATACACTTTGATATAAAGAGGAATACCGGAGTTCCTGCCTTTATGATTGCACAGTTTCACTGGGTGCGTGCACACACACAAACACACACACATACACACAGAGTGTTAATATATAGTTTGTAGGAAAATTAATAGAAATTTGTAGAAAGGTAGAACATTGCATTAGATAAATTGCTCAGAGAGGCAGGGCATCAAGGCAGCATTAGACAGAGAAGAGATTTATCGGTAGAAAACACCAGAGAAAGACTTGGGTAAGGCTTTAGATCAGAATGCGATCTGACACTGATGGAAAGAAAGGGAGGAAGTAGACGTGGGCTAGGAAGCATCTCAGACAGCATCATAATTCCCAAAGCATTTAGCCAGAGCCACAGGGAATCCTCAGGCCAAAGATATCTGGTGGAAGATATTTGATTCTCATCAGAACGGGCCTGCTTTTACCCCAGAACTGCTCCATCATTGGCTGGGAACAATCTTCACAAAGCGTGACCTTGACAGGAATGCACTGGTAAATCCAAAGGAATAAAACCCAGAGCCATGAATCAAACATGCTCCCTGGAGCAGGAAATGTGTGACCCACTTTCACGGTTGCCCCAAATAACTAGATTGTTATAGGAGATCAGAAATGTTCTGCCTAGAGCTGTGATACCTGATCTAAGACTTAAGAGCTGGATCCATAGACAGTCAGATAGAAGCTGATAAGGGACAAGTTATTCCAATGAAGAGGTAGAGCTTGAGTTAAATCACAGAGGAGTGCAAGGTGCTGCTGACAGAGGCAATTATTAGCAGTGTAATATTTGTGGGACATAAAAAACAAATAAAGCAGGAAGTGGTAAAAGATGAGACTGGTGAGGTCAAGCAAAAACCAAATAAAAAATGAATTTATGTTGCAATATAGTTATCCAGTGGGAAATATGGAGCCATCCATAGGATTTAGTTAAGGAATATCATAACAAAAAATGAATTATACTAAATCACTATGGTAGCTGCTGAGAAGGATGAATAAGGAGAGAGAAATCTGAATCTACTTGTTAACTTTTAGTAAGATAAGGACCTATATTAAAGCAACAGTCAGAGAAATGAAAAAAAAATGGAAAGGGTACATGATATAATTAAGATGTGAAGTAAGATGTGATTGTGGGATATGAAAGAATGAAAAAGATTCAAGGATGATTGCAGTGGTGTATCTTAGTTGGGTGGATGATGGTACCATTAACCAAATTGAAATAGGAATTCAGAAGTAGTATCAGAGAGTGTGAGGAAAAAAAGCAATGGAGAATTTCAGTGGACTGAGTACATAACTTTTGGTCACACCAATATTCTCAAGTGGAAAGAAGAGAAGGAATTCATGGAGAACAGCAACAACAATAAATGTCATTTGGTAAATATGAAGAGACTTTATGTAGATTACAGAATGTATAGAAACATCAGGTTTCAAAAAAAAAAAAAAGCAGGTACACGCGTAATGATGTGCTAAAGCTGCTAGCACTGGCTTGAGTAAACTGACTATTACATTTTTCAGAAGTTAAAAAAAATAAATGTATTTATTTTCGGCTGCACTCGGCTGGGTCTTTGTTGAGGCACATTGGCTTTATTGCCTTTCAGCAAGTGGGATCTTCCCAGATCCCAAACCTGTGTCCACTGAATTGGCAGGCAGATTCTTAATCACTGGACAACCAACAAGACAGTTGTTAAGCACAGTCATTATGAAAAATGAAATGATCTAAACTTAAACATTATTTAAAAACAGAGGTAATAAATATGCCAACCTTGTCACTTCCTAATTTTACTGCATTTTACTCATATATGATTTTGAGGTTATTGACATCTCATATCCATATGGTGGAAGTATTATAATATTGTGCTATTGAGCATCTCTCCCTAACTCCATGTCCAATGCCATTATATTGAAAGCTTGAGATCAGTTATGGTAGGAATATTTTTATCCTGGAAACTGGCAAATGCTATAAACAAAGTTGTTTTTCTTTTCCTGGAGAACCATCTGTTGATAGGTTTCTGGTCACGGATAACCTAGGAGGCACAGTTTCGATCTAGAAACTTTGCACGAGAGCAAAAGTAGCTCATTCGATGCAATTGATGCCTGAGGGTTTTGAGCTTTGCTCTGTCAGGGATGGATTGAGACCAGCTACAAGAGACTTGAGTTTCTTATAGGCTCAGGCAATGTAAGAGTCTAACACTACTGTACAGCTAGGTAATGATTGAAGTATTCGCCTCTCAGATGAATGAGAGCTATCATTGAGTAGAAGAATAGCCTTCTCTCTGGGGTTGGAAGAGGTATCACAAGGTATGGATATGACAGTATGGTAGGAGTTAGAGTAGGGAACAGAGAAGGCAATGGCACCCCACTCCAGCACTCTTGCTTGGGAAATCCCATGGATGGAGGAGCCTGGTAGGCTACAGTCCATGGGGCCACTAAGAGTTGGCCACGACTGAGCGACTTCACTTTCACTTTTCCCTTTCATGCATTGGAGAAGGAAATGGCAACCCATTCCAGTGTTCTTGCCTGGAGGATCTCAGGGACAAAGGAGCCTGGTGGGCTTCCATCTATGGGGTCGCACAGAGTCGGACACGACTGAAGCGACTTAGCAGCAGCAGCAGCAGAGTAGGGAATGGAAGTAAATGGAATTCGAGGTCCTCAGGTATCCCCAGTGAAGTAAGAGACTCTAGTCATTTTCTAGGATTGAGTTAAACTGGATTGTAATAAGCAGGTGTTGATAAGCATAAAGGAAAAAAAGAAAAGCAGTTGGCATGGCCAAGAACTCAGTTGAGGTTGGAGACCTTAGGTGTAATCAGTGATGGTCAGAAGAGTTGAACTCAGTTGTAAGGTGGAGGCATAGAGGAAGTGGGTGACTGTGCTCTCTCAGGTGGGATTTTATGGGTAAAAAGTGGTAGAACAGCAAGGATGAAAGAGATTTGAAGGTGCTTGGGTGAAGATTTTAGATTTAGATGATCCATGTCAGGACCAGGCTGGTTAGTGAAGGAAGGAAGCCCAGGAGGAGAAAAGTCCCACAGAGAAGAAATGGTATTTGACCAAAAATTTACCAAGAGGACCTGAAGAACCTGGTGTAAGCAAGGATCATTGTCTGGAATGTGGACTCCCAGGGTGGACATGGTTGTTCAGAGCAGTCAGAGCCCCAGTTATGATAAAGGCTCCTACTATTTCCATGAGGGGGCCTACAGGGCCCTAATTCAGTTGGGAGACTCTCTCACAGAATGGGTTAATGGCTGATTTGTGTTAATGTTTGGTAGAAACCAACACAATGATATAAAGCAATTATCCTTCAATTAAAAATAAATAAATTAAAAAGGAAATTAACAAAGAAAAAAATAAAATTTAAAAATAAAGGCAAAATAAGCCATGGTGAAATGGCACTCCTGGGTCAGATCATCATGGAGCTTGTTTCCTAAAGGTCAGTTATTGGCCTAAGAATTCAAGGGAGCACCATGGATTGATAGATGGTCTTGGCCCTCTAAACCTTGATGATGAAACGCAATTGTTTTTGACCTGTAGAAATAACAAGTAATAGATGTTTTAATCAATAAGTGAAACTATAGTCACACATACACACTTTTTTCCCCAACAACTCAGTGACTGACTAAGCATCGGTTCAGAACTTGGACTGTGGTGATCTTCTATCATCTCCTTTGACACAGATGTGCATTATAGACCTGGAACAGGGAGTCAGAAGAATCACCACCACCCACCTCTTCCAAAGCTGATTGCTCCTCTACTGAGAAATCCAGCTTGTAGCATAGGAAACCCAGATCTGTATGCCTGGCCTGATTTTCTCACTAATTAAGAGTTTAAATAAATCATGTTTCTTTTCTAGGACTGTTTCCCTTTCTAAAAATAAGAGATTTGAATGGCATGACCATCTTAGCCAGGGTTCTTATTGGATGAAAAAACAAAAACCCACTGATACAACCATAAACAAAAGAGGTTTATTGGAAAAGTACAGGGGAAGCTTGTAGACCACAGTATCAGGCAACATAGCGGGAACTCAGGTCTCACAACTTTTTGTGAACCTCACACATCTTGTGTGTTGGGGGGATGGGAGACCCCTGTTTTTCACCCCCGCCTCTCTCCATCTCTGCTTCACTGGTACCTTTCCTCTGCAGACTGACTTTCTCCCCTTAGTTACCTGTGACAGACAATGGCTGTCACCTCTGAATCTGCCACGGTCTTACAGGCCCCCACCCAGAATCTTTTGTTCAGTTTTTGTCTTTTGATCCCAGTACTGAGGAGGGAAAGAATTTAACTAGATTAGCTTGGATCAGATGTTCACGAAGCTGTGAGATGGTGGCCAAAAATTACTGGACACAAACATGCTAGGAATGCAACCATGGAGGCTCTTCCCAAGAAAGATGCATGAGCTGGGCATGCTTTTTAAATATATCATACAGTGGGTTTTAAGACTACTTCAGTTTATGAAAGTACACAATTTTTTGACTCCTTAGTCCTCTCCATAGTTGTATGCTGAGTCTCTGCTATATTTTTGTAGGTACTTCTAGATGCATGAGTCTATAAATCTGTTACCTTTCCCCATCATAGCTTCTGTCTCAATAACTTGTGTATTTCCTTTGTTGATATTATGCATTCAGTGCCAAGTTTGCCTGACATGTAGTTTGTGTGACGGGGAGCTGATCGTTGACTTCATGAGTCCCTCCTTCACCTGTAGTCTCTAGAGAGCCCCGAGACCCAGCAAGGACTCCCACTGCCCTGAATTCCTCAATTTCAAAACATTTAGTTAGGTAACTGTATTTACAACAAACACCTGTAGACTGTATGTGTTGAGAAATGAAAGTGAAAGTCACTCAGTCATATCCGACTCTTTGTGACCCCATGGGCTATAGAGTCCAAGGAATTCTCCAGGCCAGAATACTGGAGTGGGTAACCTGTCCCTTCTCCAGAGGATCTACCCAACCCAGGCATCAAACCCAGGTCTCCTGCATTGCAGGTGGATTCTTTACCAGCTGAGCCACAAGGGAAGTCCAAGAATTCTGGAGTAAGTAGCTTATCCTTTCTCCAGTGGATCTTCCTGACCCAGGAATCAAACTGGGGTCTCCTGCATTGCAAGAGGATTCTTTATCAACTGAGCTATCAGGGAAGTGGTTGGAAAATATCCAAACATTAAAAAAAAGGGGGGAAAATGAGCTAAGAGCAAGCAGTGAGAAAACCACAGCGAATAAGTAGTTGGGTGAATCAGTGGCTGTGATTTCTTTCCAACTTCTCCCTGTGACCTTATAGAATATTATCATTTTCTTTTCCTTTCTCTTTTATCCCATCAGATTTGCTGTACACCAAGAGTATAAACAGTAGTATTACAGAAGAAATCAGAAAGTTCAGGAGTAGGACTCCCAAACCAGCTTGGTATAGATACAGTATCAGGGAAAGTGACAAGTGATGCACAGGAATGAGCCAGAGTTTTTTTTTTTTTAATTCCTCTTAACATATTAAATGAGTCCTAGCTGCTGAAGCAAGGACAGAAATCACAGAAACTGAGCATATTATTTTGGACTGAGCATATTATTTTGGATATGTTTTCCCTGTGCCGGATTTCATAGACATGCAATCACCCTCTCCCCCTCATCCTCCTCCTCTGCCCATTCATAGACCTCCTGTACCCCCTGCAGGCTGCTTACATCAAACCCTGGTCCAGCTGAAGAGGGTGATCTCACAATTACCCAGACTCCCCATGGGCAACCCCTGTGCGACTTCAGACTTGCTTCTTGTTCTTTACTTGATAAATTCCGACAGCATGTCAGCTCCATCCTCTCTTCAATAGCCATCAAATATTGATGGATGGAGCAGGTGTGCTTCCCAGGGTGCAAATAAAATGATGGTCTAAAACTCCAGGTCCTTTACAAGAGCATAATTCCACTACAATCTAGATGGAAACGTAGAGCTGTCTCTCTCATGTCATATTATGATTCTGGTGTGAGAGAGCAATGTGCTGGTTCCTGACAGACCCCCTGGCAGACTTAGCTGGAGCCAGAAACAGTGGCAGAATCTTCCTTCAAGGCCTCTACAATTTATCTGATGAAACACAAGTAAGTGGAAATAGTTCCTCTGGTGAGTCTCAGCCAGGGAAAGGATTGCTGTTCAAGGAGATAGCTGGAAATATGTGGGTTCTTTGAGGTATCTTGTTGAGGAAAAGGAATCACCACCAGCATTTAGTATCTGCAAGCCAGGGGTGATTAGCATTGTTTTTCACCCTGAAAATTGCACTGGACAAAACACCAATGTAACTTTGTAGCTAAACCAGGCTTGTCTCCTGGGATGTGTGCGGTTCAGTTCAGTTCAGTCGCTCAGTAGTGTCCGACTCTTTGCGACCCCATGAATCACAGCACGCCAGGCCTCCCTGTCCATCACCAACTCCCAGAGTTCACTCAGACTCATGTCTGTCGAGTCGGTGATGCCATCCAGCCATCTCATCCTCTGTTGTCTCCCTTTCCTCCTGCCCCCAATCCCTCCCATCATCAGAGTCTTTTCCAATGAGTCAACTCTTTGCACGAGGTGGCCAAAGTATTGGAGTTTCAGCTTTAGCATCATTCCTTCCAAAGAAATCCCAGGGCTGATTTCCTTCAGAATGGACTGGTTGGATCTCCTTGCAGTCCAAGGGACTCTCAAGAGTCTTCTCCAACACCACAGTTCAAAAGCATCAATTCTTCGGCGCTCAGCTTTCCTCACAGTCCAACTCTCACATCCATACATGACCACTGGAAAAACCATATCCTTAACTAGATGGACCTTTGTTGGCAAAGTAATGTCTCTGCTTTTGAATATGCTATCTAGGTTGGTCATAACTTTTCTTCCAAGGAGTAAGCATCTTTTAATTTCATGGCTGCAGTCACCATCTGCAGTGATGAGATGCAAAGCAGAGCCCAATACATACCCTCTCCTCCATCCCAAATAGGTAAATAGGTCACCAAGCCCTCTGAATCTATCACCTAAATCAATGGTCTTCAAGCCATTTGGTTCACACACCCTGTGGGAAAATTAAGAAAAATAGCTCAATACCCTCTCACACATTTTTTACTTGACATCTACAATTTTTCATCATAAATGTAAATAGTTGCAAAGGATATAATTTATAGCACATTGTAAAAACTAACATTTAAATGTAAAACTGTTACATCACTCTTCTAAATGTATTCAATGGACTCTAAATACTATGGTGATTTTAACATCCACACATAATCCATTTTAAAAATACTACATGAGCAAGCTCTTCTTTAACAATTAGAAATCTTGCTTTGTTACTTTTTTCCTTGAACTTCTATTTCCAATCCATTTCCCTTAGAGAGTTTTATCCTAATGTAATATATTTGCTATGCTTGAAAGTCTTTTATTGATCAACCTATCAAATGTCTCTGAAACAAAAATATATATGTAAATTAGATTATTCTCATTTCCTGGGACATAAAATTCCAAGTGTTAATTTTTTCTTCTAGATTCAGTTATTATTACAATTATTATTCATACATTGATTAAAGCTACATACATATATATTTTAAAATTAGCAAATAATTATTTGAGATAAAAGCAAATTTTTTTGAAAAATGAATCTCAATGAGAGATGATTTTTTTTCAATCAGTGCATATATCTGTGGATGAATATTACTTATGGATAATATGAAATGGTATTTAATATCAATTTTATTATTTTTCTATTTTTAAATGTAATTACTGAAAATAATTTATTTTACATATATAGGTGGTTGGGATTGAACAGATTTTGTTAGAGCATCTTCCCTGATTTTTATCTCCTTCTGAATAGTATCCCAAAGATAATAGTAAGATCCTTCATCAAAAATTATGGTTAATGCTACATCAGTTGCCACTTTTGTAGGTCTCTTTCAATGTCATTGAAAGCAGAAAATCCCATTGTCAGAGGATTTATTACCTGCGTGCTATCCTTTCACTTTACAACTTTTCACCAGTCTTTCCAGTTGTCTTTGTCTGAGGGCCCTGAGGTTTTTCCTGCTGGAACAATGTGCTTTAGAAAAAGGTAAGGTAGATGAGAGGTCCTCTCGTTTCTATAGGAAAAAAAAAAAAAAGGTGTTTTCTCAAGGGAAGGTAAAATAAGAGAACTGGTTTGATTTTTCCCTTAACCCCAGGAGTTTGCTTAGGCAGTGGCATTTAGGAAAGACCTACAGGAGAGCTAAGACAAAGCACCTGTGAACCTTCCTGTTTTTTAGAAATTTTGGCCCCCAAGTATATGCAAAACCTAAAGCTGACTGTTGTAAGTAGACGTAAATTAATCCACTCTCTCTATTTCATCCTCATGCGTGTCTTTTATTCTGTTTGGGCTTCAGCCATTTTACATCTCTACCAGAATGAGAGATGCTTTTCAGAAACATTTTTGGTCATCCAGGCATATATAAATCCTAGTTTAAGGTTCACTGTTGTGGTGCACATGTGCCTGTGACTGGTCCGTGTCAACGTGCGGCAGCGGCCACCACAGTGTTGTGAGGTGATTGTCCTCCAATTAAAATAAGTAAAATTTTTAAAATGTATTTTTTTTAAAAAGTTCACTGTTGTAAATAAACATAAAATAATCCAATCACTCTACTTCAGCCTCATGCATTTTTCTATGTCTAAGCCTCACTCCACTCCAGTACTCTTGCCTGGAAAATCCCATGGACAGAGGAGCCTTGTGGGTTGCAGTCTATGGGGTCACTAAGAGTCGGACACGACTGAGCGACTTCACTTTCACTTTCACTTTCACTTTCATGCACTGGAGAAGGAAATGGCAACCCACTCCACTGTTCTTGCCTGGAGAATCCCAGGGATGGCAGAGCCTGGTGGGCTGCAGTCCATGGGGTCACTAAGAGTCGGACACGACTGAGCGATTTCACTTTCACTTTCACTTTCATGCATTGGAGAAGGAAATGGCAACCCACTCCAGTGTTCTTGCCTGGAGAATCCCAGGGATGGCAGAGCCTGGTAGGCTGCAGTCTATGGGGTCGCACAGAGTCGGACACAACGAAAGCGACTTAGCAGCAGCAGCAAGCCTCATTCATCTCTCATCTATACCTCCAGGTTCTGAAACATATTGTGAGAAATATAATATAGGCCATATATGTAATTTCTAACTTTATAGTAGCCATATTAAAAACAAAAACAAACAAACCCAGGTACTACTAATATAACATTTATTTAGCCCACTATATGCAAGATCAGTCCTGGGTGTTCTTTGGAAGGAATGATGCTAAAGCTGAAACTCCAGTACTTTGGCCACCTCATGTGAAGAGTTGACTCCTTGGAAAAGACTCTGATGTTGGGAGGAATTGGGGGCAGGAGGAGAAGGGGACGACAGAGGATGAGATGTCTGGATGGCATCACTGACTCGATGGACGTAAGTTTGAGTGCACTCTGGGAGTTGCTGATGGACAGGGAGGCCTGGAATGTTGCAATTTATGGGGTTGCAAAGAGTCAGACATGACTGTGCGACTGAACTGACTGACTGACTGATGCAAGATATAGGGCTTCCCTTGTGGCTCAGTTGTTAAAAAAATCCGCCTGCAATGCAGGAGACCTGGGTTTGATCCCTGGGTTGGGAAGATCCTCTGGAGAAGGGAAAAGGTACCCACTCCAGTATTCTGGCCTAGAGAATTTCATGGACTGTATAGTCCATGAGGTTGCAAAGAGCTGGACATGACTGAGTGACTTTCACTTCACTCACTCACGAGCAAGATAGTATCATTTATAACATATGTCAAATACGTCCCAATCCCAACTATTCACATTTTAAGTGCTTAATGGAACTGCTGCCTGTGTTTGGGTGTGCTAAGTTGCTGCAGTAGTGTCCGACTCTTTGAGACCCTGTGGACTGTAGCCCGCCAGGCTCCTCTGTCCCTGGGATTCTCCAGGCAAAAATACTGGAGTGGGTTGCCGTGCCCTTCTCCAGAGGATCTTCCCAACCCGAGGATCAGACTGCTGGCTGTCATATGCCATATTATGGCTCTCTGTTGCTGCTCCTGCTGCTGCTAAGTCACTTCAGTCGTGTCTGACTCTGTGTGACCCAAGAGACGGCAACCCACCAGGCTCCCCTGTCCCTGGGATTCTCCAGACAAGAACACTGGAGTGGGTTGCCATTTCCTTCTCCAATGCATGAAAGTGAAAAGTGAAAGTGAAGTCGCTCAGTCGTGTCCGACTCCTAGCGACCCCACGGACTGCAGCCTACCAGGCTCTTCCGACCATGGGATTTGCCAGGCAAGAGTACTGGAGTGGGTTGCCATTGCCTTCTCCTCTGTTGCTAACAATTGTTTAAAAGCTTCATTCATTCATTCAAGTTTGAATGACTCCATTTCTCTCAATGCAAAGTCCATATTCCTCAATAAGGCTTACATTCCAAGATGATCAAATCTCAGCCTGTATGTCTAGTCTCACTGATCACCACTCTGCAAGCTCCAGAATAATCCCCATTTTGCTTTCTTATTTGGTGCTCACTTCACAGATCTTGTGTTTCCTTGCTCCACACCTTCACCTCCATTCTTTGAAGTTTATGCTTAGTATTAAATATGAATCCTGGTGCAGAAGGTGGACTGAATAAATACATTTTTTAATGAATAAATTACTTATTAAGTGTATTCAACAAATTTATCCTACAAAGGTTGAGGGCAGTGATTACATTTACAGAAGGAGGCTAAGAGAGTTTATAGTGGAACACAAATGATGTTTTATCTTGCTAAAATACAAAGATTAAATGCTTCTCTAGAGGAAAAAAAATGGAACCTTGCTGAGTAATTATGTCTGTTCCTCCTATCAGATCGGAAAGGGGACTATGAAATGAAAATGAGAGGGAACAGGAAGGTGGCACCTCTATTCATGTGAGCAAAACAACTTGCCAAACACAGCTCTCACAAGCTGCTCGAGGCAGTCAGCAGATTGTCTTTAAAGCAATAGTCATCCCAAAGGGTTAATTCAAGAAATGTAAGGTTTTTTTTGAGTTTTTTTGATATTTGCAGAGGTGAAACATACCTCTCTCCATCACAGCTTTTAAAATGTAAGACAAAATCCGTAGCCTCAGTTTTGGAAATGAGTAACAACGGTTGCATGTCAGTGTCCACCAGGCTACCTTATGATGTTGCCAGAGCTTTGTCCAAATTAAGAAATGTTATTATGTTGCAGAACTGGCCATAGTAGGATTCCAGCTCTCTGGATAATCAAAATGCCTAGTTCTGCTTTGAACCTTTGTATAAGCCCTAAGATTTCAGGAATCTGTTTTTGCTACCTGCACTTTCTTCTGAGTCTTTGTTTTAAAGCAATAATATGTGGGTATTTTAAAATTTGTTGAAGTATAGTTGATTTACAATGTTGTATTAGTTTCAGGTGTGTCGCAGAGTGAAATGATGTCTTTTGCAGCAAGATGGATCAACCTAGAGATTATCACACTGAGTGACATAAGTCAGAGAAAGACAAATACCATACAATATCCCTTATATGTAGAATTGTCCTAGTCTTTTGTTCTTAGCTGTGTACCTTGAGGGCAAGGTAGTTGTTAAATTTATTTTTGAAAATATTTAATTTTTCATTAAATTAAGTTTATCTAATAATTACCTAAATACAAGTGCTTGAAAATACATATCCCAAGAATAGTAACAGCTATGTATTAATTTATTTAAACAAATTATTGAATCTTTAATATGTTTATAGCAATGTGTCAGGTTTTAAGGCTACAGCAATAAATTTTACCACATCCTTAGTCCAAGGAGTTTGAAATATAGTGAGGAAGACTTAGGCCAGTACCTGACAGAAGAGAAACTCAAGTAGTATTTGTTAAATAGTAATTCAGTTCTGGGATTTGTATATATTCCAGCTGTAGTCTGTGATTATTATATTCCAAACAGTTAACAGGTGATCAGTACAAACCACGTATCCCTGCTGGCTCTGACAGTAGAGAATCCGCCTGCAATGCAGGAGATTCTGCATTTAGAATCTCTGCATTGGGTAAGGAATGGCTATCCACTCTAGTATTCTTGTCTAGAGAATCCCATGAACAGAGGAGCCTGGCAAGCTATATAGTCCATGGATTTGCAAAGTCAAATGCAACCAACCAACTAACACTTAACACAGACCACACACACCATGAATGTTTACTGAATGAATGATTGAAGCTGTGAATTTTTCCCTTCTTTTCATAATACCAATCATAGCTCTCCTCTCTTCCCAAAAGGCTTAAGGAAGAGAAAAAAAAAAAGAGGTGGGGGGAAGCAGAGAGAGAAGAAAATTGGATTTCTAGCTTACTTTATCAAGCCAGTAATCTAGCAAACCCATTCCTCTTGGGCTGTTCCATTGCAAAATCTGACTTAAATTCACCCTATCAACACACCAAATACCTCCCACCAGAATTATTCCTTAGGATCCTTTTTTGATTCTAACATATTCCTTGGGGAAACTGAAAAAATCCATTTCAAAAGAACACTTCAGTAGAGGGAACTAAAGGGTCATTGTACCCAGCTGACTAGCTGGAAGTGTTCAGGCATTGAGGAGATCATGACTTTATTGTTTTAGAAATTCTGCACATAAGTCATTCACATGCATCTTTTTATATTTGCCTAGAAATCCATATCTACATATGGCAAACAGAGAAAATATAATATTTTGCTAAATTTGCTATTAAAAGCCAGGGTATTTGTTTTCCATAATTATTAATTGCCCTGATATTTGTGAGCAAACAGAAGTTTTTGTCTCTCTTACTTAATTGAAATTTCATGATAAGCAAACAGAAGTATTGGAAATGACCACATACGTATGCATGCACACAACTATAGGCTTTTACATGATTTATTCATTTAAGAAAGGTGATTGAATTCTTTCTAAGCAGAATGCACTCTGATTGGTACTGAGGAAAGAGAGCCTGAACAAGCTCTAGATGAGGCCCTGCGGTGTGTTTGGCTGTTTTTATACATATGTCATACTATTAAATCTTCCTGACTTTTAGTTGGTTTTGTATAGTTATCCTCTTTTAAAAGTGAGAAATCAGAGACTAGGAGAGTCTAATTGATTTACCCAAGATCATATAGTAAGTGGTAGAGCTGGGATTTGGTTTCCCTGGTGGCTTAGATGGTAAAGAATCTGGCTGGAAAGCAGGAGACCTGGGTTCAATCCCTGAATCAGAAAGATCCCCTGGAGAAGGGCATGGCAACCAACTCCAGTATTCTTGCCTGGAGAATACTATGGACAGAGGAGCCTGTGGGATACAGTCTGTAGGATCGCAAAGAGTTGGACTGAAGTAACTTAGCATGCATGCATGCAGAGCTGGAATTCAAACCTGTTTGTCCAGTTTTAAAACATGAATTCTTACCAAGGACCTTGGTAGGCCAAATGATACAAAAAGGTATTAAACAAATAGTATTTTTTGTACACATGTAGCTTCCTCTTAATCTAAATCAGTGGTTTTCAATAGGGGGTGATTGTGTTCCCTACAGTGACATTTATCGTTGCTTGGAGAAATTTTTGATTGTCATGACTGGGGGTTGCTACTGACATCTAGTGTGTTAAGGCCACAAATTTGGCCAAACCTCTTAACAATGCATAGGGCAGTCTCTGCCCCAATCACCACACCCAACAAAGAGTGATCCAAAATGTTAGTAACACCAAAGAAGAAGGTCTGGAATAGATGAGAGTAGAAGATATCATATTAGCTACATTCTTTTAGTTTGCTAGACATAATACAAAAGCTACTTTACACTTTTAAAAACAATTTAACGGAAGAGTATTAAAATATCTTGTGTCATTAAAGTTAAACAACTCCAGACTCTAAAGTGGAAAGTTGTTCAGTGGTCTCAGTAACCAGAATTCCTGGGCTTTTCTCTTGAAAGTACTGCAATAAACATGCCCCACTTGGTTTCTAGGTCACTCCATCTCTCCCTTTAGGGAGAAAAAAAAAAAAAAAGAATCAGAATAGCTCAGTTTGGGTTAGGTGACTTTCTCTGCATATTCTGACACAGTGTGACCCATCCATTTCTACTAAAGACCATTACCACAAAAGGTGGCTGACCCAAGAGAAGTCCAGCACCCACCTGTGTTCATTTCCTTCTGGCCAGAGTCAGTAAACAAGGCCACCTGAAGAGAGCTAATGTATGTCATGTAAGTTCAAGGTGAGAGAGCATATGGATATTCTTTAGCTTCTTTGTGCCAAAGATAAAATATATAGCTTATTGTTTTTTTTCAAACTCTTGGTTGGAATCTTTGGATTCCAACTAGATGATCCCTAAAGGCTTCATTGCAGTGAATCTAAAGATCCTAGATCTTTAGGTCTGAAGTGTAATTTAGCTGTTGAGGAACATTAATCTATTCAGCTTAGCTCTGTTGGAAATTGGAGCCTTGTGCCTGGATCTCACCTTGCTACAAGGCTGTCAACCCAACTCTTCCATCTCAGGGCCATAGGCACTACAATTTCTCTTTTAATTGAGAGCTAGTATGTTTGTTACCTCTAATGATGGCAAAAGCTCCACTAGGAAAACCACCACATGTGCACAACAGTTGTAACTCAGGTTTATATTTGGCATATGTTTACAGAACACCTGTTACGTTCTCATCAGTTAATGTTCATGTAAAAGTCTTCTGTTGTATTATAGTTACCCATTCTAGAGAGTATGATTCAGATAGGTGAAGTAATTTGCCTAATTTTATAGTGAGTGAGGAGCAGTAAAGACTCTTAAGGCTGTTGGGCTGGTTATTCTCCACCCCTTATCAGTCTTCTGTGGTGTTCTATGACCTGGGCAGGCTCAATATCTTCAGGGGATCTTTGTTCTCTGGTCTCTGGTACGGTTTGGGCCCTGGGACACAATCATGGGAGATGGTCTGTTAGATGGAGAGAGTGGTTAAAGTATATCTCTTCCCTTTCTTCCTGCATCTGAGACCTGGGTTTAGCAGTGGCTTCACCCTCTGTGGCTATAGCTGCTGGTGAGTAAACTTCCACACACCCACCACGGCTCTGACTCTCACAGGGACCCTCTTTTGTCCCCTTGATCTCTCTGACATAATCATGGGAAAATGTACTTGCTTTTGCTTGTCCTTTCCTGGACACCACAACACTCTCTTATCATTCCAATTAAACCTATTTCTTTGAAATTTCTCTCCATTCAATTTCCTTGACTTAAGATCTTTAGAGTGGAACCCTTGCTGCTATATTCTAGAGCTTTGTCTGACATCCTAGTCCCTCTGAAGCTGAGGGTGTGGTAGTCTTCTGCCTGGATCATCTCTCACCGGGGCTCCAAATGGGCACCTCACCCAGGTATCTCATTTAAAGTTGAGCTGAGACTACAACTCAGAAAACATAGCTTATTTGTAAGAAGTTCCTGAAATATCATTCCTCAAAATATTTGTCTGATGTCTTTTAGCAGTATCAGTGGTTCCTAAAATTTAAATTCTGCTTTTCTTGGCAGCTAGGATGCTTAGAGCAAAATTTAACAATCAATGATAGTAATTCTTGTTTATTTTTAGAGCATTAGTATTACCATTTATACTATTTATTGTCATTGCCATTTTAACACATATCGCTATATATATTATATTGCTAGTTAATACATTGTGTATGCTTTGTGAGGAAAGGTGGCTTATGTGCTATTTATAATAAAATGAGGAATTAGTGCAAGAGAAAATGACTGGCCTTGGACTAGAGATCATTTCAACATGAAATTGCAAAGCCTCTTTAAAGTCAAATTTTCTCATCTGTGAAATGGATTAATGTTTGCCTTACCCTAATTTGTATAATATCACTTAAATTTGAAATAGGTTCACAAGTGTAGGTTTTACTTTTAAAGTTACAATTGTTATTGCATATTAAATAATGCCAATGAGGGTAATGTTGCTAATGATATTCTTACACCTAGTTAGGTAGTGGACAAGTTATTTTATGGGGGATGAAGTTCAAAGCCTTCAACATTCCTTGTAGCACTGAAGCCGACTAAAGGGAAGCAAGGTAGATGGGAGAGCCCAGGAACATCCACTGGGCCAGCGCAAAGATGGAAGTAGAATATTATGGTACTATTGCAGTATAGTATATTGCAGGTGCTCCATAAATGTGTTCTGAATCAATGAATGATTAAATAAATAAGAAGTATTAGAAATTCTTCCATAAATAGTGGAGCGCCTTCTGCATTGATATCTGGAAATGTTCCTGCTAGTTATTAACATCATTTCCAATAATTTTCATGCAACTGGAACTCAGGATTCAAGCATGTGAGTAGGCTCCATAATTGAAGAGATCTAACAGCTTCCTAGTTGTCTAACAGACAACTAGGTTGGAGAGGACAAAGGCAAGGTTAGGACAGTGAAGAGTGGCAGGGAAAAGTCCAGCTATTAATATGGAGTTCAAGCTGGTAATTCCTTCTATATTGTCAAGAGCAGTGGATATCATGTCAGTATACTAGGAGGTAGAACAGATAGATGTGTGTGTGTGTGTGTGTGTGTGTCTTACTGATTTTTCTACGTACTACATTGTGACCTTGGTGAGTCATAAGCCGAAGTGACAGCTTTTGTTTTCATTTTGATGTCTAATCTGAAAATGGAAATAATGATAATATTTATAGAGTTGCTATAAAGATTACACTTGAAAATGCCTGCCATGCGTGTATTGATCCAAAAGTTCCTGTAGTTATGGTTATTCTTAAGAGTAGTTTCAGGCCAGAGTTGTACAAGACGTAAGTTTGACCTAATGCCAGGTTCTTTGAGTTGCCTCTGACTTCAGGACTTCTAGTAAAAGATGTGAAGGACAGAGTTGTTGTGGCAGAATAGAGGCAGCCATGATGCAGCTTGAGCTGACACCTGAAGGTTCGCTGACAAGTTAGGATGGAGGCTGGTACTGAAGACTTCTGAGCTAGCATCCTATATTGTAAGAGGACTAACCAGAAGTGCTCCCAGAAGTGGGACCACCACCACCAGAAGTGACCCGTTGATGCTGGAGGGAGTGACTGTCTCACAGAGAAGAGTGAGGGTTCAGAGAGAAGGCTGCCTCTGGAAAGCAGGGTTCAGAATCCATAAGAAAGCAAGGTGACTGTTTTTGTGGCATCTATTGAAAAAAAAAGTAATTCACAACCCTTTGTTTATATTAAAATAAACATGTGCATTGTGGAAGAAGATGTACATTTTTGAATACATGTCTAAACAATACCCAAAACTATAAAAGTATTTTGAATTTGAAGTTTGCCTCTTTGGTCTATAGCCCCAGAGCCTCAGTGTAGACCTCTGCACCCCTTCAACATGGGAATGCTTTCAATGATGCATTTGAGAAACTCTTGTTTAAGAGCATAGGTTCTCTTGACTTTGAAATCAAATATATTCACCAAGTGAATAATCTAAAACACATCACTTAACCACTGTGATGTTTTTCTGGAACTCTCTTGCTTTTTCCATGATCCAGGGGATGTTGGCAATTTGATCTCTGGTTCCTCTGCCTTTTCTAAAACCAGCTTGAACATCAGGAAGTTCACAGTTCACATATTGCTGAAGCCTGGCTTGGAGAATTTTGAGCATTAATTTACTAGGGTGTGAGATGAGTGCAATTGTACGGTAGTTTGAGCCTTTCTTTAAGATTGGAATGAAAACTGACCTTTTCCAGTCCTGTGGCCACTGCTGAGTTTTCCAAACTTGCTGGCATATTGAGTGCAGCACTATCACAGCATCATCTTTCAGGATTTGAAATAGCTCAACTGGAATTCCATCACCTCCACTAGCTTTGTTCATAGTGATGCTTTCTAGGGCCCACTTGACTTCACATTCCAGGATGTCTGGCTCTAGGTGAGTGATCACACCATCATGATTATATGGGTCATGAAGATCTATTTTGTATAATTCTTCTGTATATTCTTGCCACCTCTTCTTAATATCTTCTGCTTCTGTAAGGTCCATACCATTTCTGTCCTTTATCGAGCCCATCTTTACATGAAATGTTCCCTTGGTATCTCTAATTTTCTTAAAGAGATCTCTACTCTTTCCCATTCTGTTGTTTTCCTCTATTTCTTTGCATTGATCGCTGAAGAAGGCTGTCTTATCTCTTCTTGCTATTCTTTGGAACTCTGCATTCAGATGCTTATATCTTTCCTTTTCTCCTTTGCTTTTCACTTCTCTTCTTTTCACAGCTATTTGTAAGGCCTCCCCAGACAGCCATTTTGCTTTTTTGCATTTATTTTCCATGGGGATGGTCTTGATACCTGTCTCCTGTACAACCTAGATAGCATATTGAAAAGCAGAGACATTACTTTGCCAACAAAGGTCTGTCTAGTCAAGGCTATGGTTTTTCCAGTGGTCATGTATGGATGTGAGAGTTGGACTGTGAAGAAAGCTGAGCGCAGAAGAATTGATGCTTTTGAACTGTGGTGTTGGAGAAGACTCTTGAGAGTCCCTTGGACTGCAAGGAGATCCAACCAGTCCATTCTGAAGGAGATCAGCCCTGGGTGTTCATTGGAAGGACTGATGCTGAAGCTGAAACTCCAATACTTTGGCCCCCTCATGTGAAGAGTTGACTCATTGGAAAAGACTCTGATGCTGGGAGGGATTGGGAGCAGGAGGAGAAGGGGATGACAGAGGATGAGATGGCTGGATGGCATCACTGACTCGATGGATGTGAGTCTGAGTGAACTCCAGGAGTTGGTAATGGACAGGGAGTTCTGGTGTGCTGCAATTCATGGGGTCGCAAAGAGTCGGACACGACTAAGTGACTGAACTGGACTGGACTGAACTGAACCACTATGAACCTATTTGTTAAATGGAAATAAAAATGTCAAACACAAGTATTGGGAGGATGAAAGAATGTAACTTTGAGAAACTCCATGAATTTGGTCCAAGGTAGGGGATCATCGAAAAAGCAAGAGATTTCCAGAAAAACATCTATTTATGTTTTATTGACTATGCCAAAGCCTTTGACTGTGTGGCTCACAATAAACTGGAGAAAATTCTGAAAGAGATGGGAATACCAGACCACTTGACCTGCCACTTGACAAACCTGTATGCAGGTCAGGAAACAACAGAACTGCACATGGAACAACAGACTGGTTCCAAATAGGAAAAGGGGTACGTCAAAGCTGTATACTGTCACCTTGCTTATTTAACTTATATGCAGAGTACATCATCATAAACAGTGGGCTGGAGGAAGCACAAGCTGGAATCAAGATTGCTAGGTGAAATATCAATAACCTCAGATTTGCAGATGACACCACCCTTATGGCAGAAAATGAAGAACTAAAAAGCCTCTTGATGAAAGTGGACGATTCATTTTGATATATGGAAAAACCAATACAATATTGTAAAGTTAAAAAATTAAATTAAAAATAAGCAAAAAAATTAAAAAAAAAAAGAAAGTGGAAGAGGAAAGTGAAAAAGTTGGCTTAAAGCTCAACATTCAGAAAACGAAGATCACGGCATCTGGTCCCATCACTTCATGGGAAATAGATGGGGAAACAGTGGAAACAGTGGCAGACTTTATATTTTGGGGCTCCAAAATCACTGCAGGTGGTGATTGCAGCCATGAAATTAAAAGACGCTTACTCCTTGGAAGGAAAGTTATGACCAACCTAGACAGCATATTAAAAAGCAGAGACATTACTTTGCCAACAAAGGTCCGTCTAGTCAAGGCTATGGTTTTTCCTGTGGTCATGTATGGCTGTGAGAGTTGGACTGTGAAGAAAGCTGAGTGCCAAAGAATTCATGCTTTTGAACTGTGGTATTGGAGAAGACTCTTGAGAGTCCCTTGGACTGCAAGGAGATCCAACCAGTCCATTCTGAAGGAGATCAGCCCTGGATGTTCTTTGGAAGGACTGATGCTAAAACTGAAACTCCAATACTTTGGCCACCTCATGTGAAGAGTTGACTCATTGGAAAAGACTCTTATGCTGGGAGGGATTGGGGGCAGGAGGAGAAGGGGAGGACAGAGGATGAGGTGGCTGGATGGCATCACTGACTCAATGGATGTGAGTCTGAGTGAACTCCGGGAGTTGGTGATGGACAGGGAGGCCTGGCGTGCTGCGATTCATGGGGTCACAAAGAGTCGGACACGACTGAGCGACTGAACTGACCTGAACTGAGGGTGCTAAATCACTGTAAAGCCCCCACCTTTTCACGCATTGTTATAAAAGCAAATGGAAGCCAGTGATACCTCCCTTGTGTGTTTCTTTTCAGCAGCATATCATTAGGTGAGCACAGAGGGCACCAAAAAATTATGAAATGTAATCAATCTCTTTAATAAAAACAGAGAAATTACAAACATAAAATTCATTCATAAAATATAGAAATAATTAGTTAACTGCACACAATACCCTGTTTTTAAAATGCGCTAAACCAGAATATGCCTCTGTATCTTGTGACATTTATTGATCTAATTTATAGCTTTTTGTTGTTTGTCAAGACCATAGATTATCAAGGCTAGACAGTATTAGCCAAGGAAATGAGGGCTCATCTAATGAAAATAGAAATTTCACTTATTCTCCACATGTCATGGTTAAAAACGCAAGTTTATTTCAAGTTCAAATTAAAGTATTGAAGAAATTTACAGATTGGCATTTACAAATACATGTGGTAATTAGAAGGAGCAAGTACTATCTTGTTACTTAAGAAAATTCTAAATGAAGCTCAAAAGAGGTGAATTTAGGATAGTTAAACAAATCTGCTGCTTCACCTGGTAGGTAATAAAGTTAAGGAGCTCATTAATCCCAGCAGTGTTATTAGTTAAAAATATAAGAAAGAAGAGGCAGCACAATTTGCTGCAAAGAATTAGGTGTACCTAGGTTTCAGTCCCAGCTCCACTAACTATTACTCAACTGTACAGTTTACAACTTCTTTGTTTATGAAGATGGGCATAAAAATGCTCACCTTATAAGACTGGTGTTAAGACAGAAAAACAGATGTTTGCAAACACAGTCCTTGCACATGGAATGTGATCCATAAATGCTATTTTCCTTTGAGTAAGTTTTAAGAAAATAACGATCATCTACATGTCCTTGTTTTCCAACTTTTTAATCCAAAAATTCCCCTCTTCATTTTTTTCTCCCTAACGAACCTGAATGCAATAGTTTCTTATATGAAGATTTCTGCCAGATAAAAGTGTAAATATGTCTGTTTGTATGTATACAAAACACACACACATACATTTGCTTGAAAATTGTTGAATGATGAAGAGTGAGAATGAGGAAGCTGAACATATTAGTAAGTTTAATGAGAAATAACTTTTCAAGATGGGGAAATGTGATTGAGGTTACTGCAGCAGCCAGACTGTGTACATTCAGGTGCAAAAGGGAGAGGAGATGCAAAGCCTGCCCCAGCCCCAAGCACTTAGCTGCTATGCTCTGAATCTCAGTTTAATTACATGAGAACTAGATACCTTGAGATCACCACTTGCCTATGCTATTATATAAAGGAAGATATATTTTCATGAGCTATCAAAATCTCATATTTTCAACACATAAAAGACTTTTTTAAAATGGTTTTCTCCCTCTTTTTCTTCCTAGACTAGGAAATTTCTAAACATGGTCTTTCATTAAGGATCTGATATCATGCACAGGTAACCAGTCACAAATAAAATCATTGTCAAAGACACCATAATTATCTGAATCTATTAGGAATTTATATGATGATATTTCTCAGGAATATGAGTTCAACCTTGTAATATCTTAACAGTCTATGAAATAAACTATTGTCAAACCCAAAAGTGTTCACCATTTGGATTTGTGGATTCTTTGCTGACCTGTCACATCTCACCATGGATAAGGCAGACGAGTGATAAAAGATGAGATTTGGGGAAAAGATCAGAGCCCTTTAGAATAAGCCTCTCTCTCTCTTTTTCCCTCTCTCGGTCTCTCTCACTCTCTTTCATCTCTTTCACTCTTACTTTGCTCTCCTTTTTACTGTTTTAAGTAATAATAATTTATTGAAAACTTTGTATGAAACTGTAGGTGATCTGAAACCTAGAGATCAGATCAGATCAGATCAGTCGCTCAGTCGTGTCCAACTCTTTGCGACCCCGTGAATTGCAGCACGCCAGGCCTCCCTGTCCATCACCAACTCCCAGAGTTCACTCAGACTCATGTCTGTCGAGTCGATGATGCCATCCAGCCATCTCATCCTCTGTTGTCTCCCTTTCCTCCTGCCCCCAATCCCTCCCAGCATCAGAGTCTTTTCCAATGAGTCAACTCTTCACATGAGGTGGCCAAAGTACTGGAGTTTCAGCTTTAGCATAATTCCTTCCAAAGAAATCCCAGGGCTGATCTCCTTCAGAATGGACTCGTTGGATCTCCTTGCAGTCCAAGGGACTCTCAAGAGTCTTCTCTAACACCACGGTTCAAAAGGATCAATTCTTAGGTGCTCAGCCTTCTTCACAGTCCAACTCTCACATCCATACATGACCACAGGAAAAACCATAGCCTTGACTAGATGAACCTTTGTTGTCAAAGTAATGTCTCTGTTTTTGAATATGCTATCTAGGTTGGTCATAACTTTTCTTCCAAGGGGTAAGCGTCTTTTAATTTCATGGCTGCAGCCACCATCTGTAGTGAGTTTGGAGCCCAGAAAAATAAAGTCTGACACTGTTTCCACTGTTTCCCCATCTATTTCCCATGAAATGGTGGGACCGGATGCCATGATCTTCATTTTCTGAATGTTGAGCTTTAAGCCAACTTTTTCACTCTCCACTTTCACTTTCATCAAGAGGCTTTTGAGTTCCTCTTCACTTTCTGCCATAAGGGTGGTATCATCTGCATATCTGAGGTTATTGATATTTCTCCTGGCAATCTTGATTCCAGCTTGTGCTTCTTCCAGTCCAGCGTTTCTCATGATGTACTCTGCATATAAGTTAAATACATAATCTTAATTCCTCTAGCAATCCTAGAAGATAGATTTTTATTATTTATTTTTTGAAGTATCATTGTTTACAATATTGTATTAGTTTCAGGTGTACAGCATAATGATTCAGTATTTTTACAGATTATACTCCATTATAGCTTATGATAATAGCTGTAATTCCCTGTGCTATACAGTATATCATTTTTAGTTATCTATTTTATACCTAGTGGTTTGTTTCTCTTAATACTGTACCCCAACATACACCTTACCACTTCCTCCTCCTCACTGATAACCACTAGTTATTTTCTTATTCCTGTGAGCCTATTACTGTTTTGCTTTGTACATTTGTATTATTTTTAGATTTCATGTATAAGTGATATAGTATTTGTCTTTCTCTGACTTATTTTACTAAAATACTATTTGCTAGGTCCATAAATGTTGCTGCAAATGGCAGAACCTCGTTATTTTTATGGTTGGATAATATTCCAGAGTATATTCTTCTTTATCCATTTATCTGTTGATGAACACTTAGATTAACTTCACATCTTGGCTATTGTAAATAGTGCTGCTATGAACGTTGGGGTTCATGTATCTTTTGGAATTAGTGTTTTCACTTTTTCCAGATATATACCCAGAAGTCGTATATACCCAACGGTCACATGGTAGTTCTATTTTTAGTTTAGGAGGAAGTCTTATACTAATTTCCATCAGGGCTGTACCAATTTACATTCCCATCAACCACATACAAGGGGGCCCTTTTCTCCACTCTTCTCCAACATTTGTTATTTATAAACTTTTTGATGACAGTCATTTTGAGAGGTGTGAGGTGATATCTCATTATTGTTTTCTTTGTGTTCTTCCAACGATTAGAGACATTGAGCATATTTTCATGTGCCTGTTGGCCATTTGTATGTCTTCTTTAGAAAACTCTCTATTCAGGTTCTTCTGCTCATCTTTTCAATGCACTGTTTGATTTTTTGGTTTTGAATTGTATGAGGTGTTTATATATTTTTGATATTGGCCACTTTTTCATCATCTCATTTGCAAATATTTTCTCCCATTCAGTAGGTTGCCTTTTAGATTTTTTGATAATTTTTTTTTGCTGTGCAAATGCTTTTAGTTTAATTAGGTTCAATTTGTTTACTTTTGCTTTTATTTCTTTTGCACTAGGAGACGTATCCAAAAATATTGCTGCAATCTATGTCAAAGAATGTTCTACATATAGTCTCTCCTAGGAATCTTATGATTTCAGGTTTATCTATAGGTCTTTAATCCATCTTGAGTTTCATTTTGTATGCACTGTGCAGAATGTTCTAATAGCATTGTTGTGCAAAGAGCTGTCCCAGTTTCCCAGAATCACTTACTGAAGAGACTGTCTTTCCCCAATGTGTATTTTGCCTCCCTTGTCATCGATTAACTGACCATGGAGGTATGGGCTTATTTCTCGATTCTGTGTTCTGTTTTTGTACCAGACCAGTGTTGTTTTGATGACTGTAGCTTTGTAGTATACTCCGAAGTCAGGGAGGATAATACGCTCAGCTTTGTTCATTTTTTTCGAGATTGCTTTGGCAATTCAGGGCCTGGGCAAGCACAGCTCTGCTCAGAGGCAGCCTCCAGTGCAAGTCCTCTTTGTCCCATAACCAATCATAACGATTCACTGCCCCTAGCTCTCACCACCTCTGCCTAGATGTAGAATCAATCTACAGTGCAGGTAGGGCTCACAGCTACTCTGATCGTGGAATCAGGGAGATGAGCTGTGGTAGCTGGCCTCAGGTCTGGACTACTTCTGACTTGCTGCTTGAGTAAATGCCAACATTGGTCACTGCTGCCCCTCCCAGGCTCCACCCCCAGAACAGATCACCTCTGTGCCCCTCAGTCAAGTCCTCCTCAGTTGTGCCTACCATAGTTCCAGTGCTGCACCGTAACATGGAGTGGGATAGCGGTAGAGCGTTCACTCCACTCAGGCTGGGGCCCATGGCGGGCAGTAGGAGGAAACCCGGCCACAAGTAGAAGAGACTTCTCTCCTTGCTGCCTTGGGGGCTAGCCTGTAAGCACAGTCTTCTCACAAGTGGAATTCAGGCTTTCTGAAGTTCTTCTGTGAGTCCCAGTGGTCTTCTAACCATGCCAGGGGGTAGGTTTTCCTCACATAAGACCTCAAGACTGGGGCATCCAATCTGTGTCTCAGACTGTTCACTCACCATGACAGGTGTCCATTCATGGGGTCTCCCTGCCTTCTTTTTAAGTCCCTTCCCAGGGGCCAGGTTCTTGACCCATTCACTTTTTTGTTTTCCCTTCTTGCCTGATCACGTGTGTATCTTTCTTACAGTTTTAGTGGTGCAGGAATCTTTTGGCCAGTTACCAGTTAATTTTTAGTGATAACTATTCCATGTGTGGATGTATTTTTGATATGTTCCTGAGGAGAGATGAGCTCTACATCGTCTTATCCACTATCTTGATACAATCGTCTATTCTCTCTTCCTTAAAGCTGTTTTACTCACAGTAGAAGAGAAAAATGTGTTGATATAGAATGTCGTAGAGTCAGAATTAGAAAAATATAGTGGTTCATATAGGGCTTTCTGTCTCTGTCTCTCTTTCTCTCAAACTGTGGTGGGGGGAAACTGTTGGTGAATAATGTTTAAAAGCCTGGATTGAAATCGGAGATTTCAGAAAACAAATTTATAAAGAAAAGCAAACAGTATAAACATACTTAACACTCTAATGAAGGTGGTCTGGCTTTGACTTTTAGCCTACCTGAAGCAGAAGGCATCAGGCAGGAACCTAGCTACACTCCATATTTATTATTGTATCACATATGTGGCACCAGAAGTGCCATTTGAATTGCAAATTAAATGTTCTCTATAGTTTTGCTGATTCTATAACTATATCAAGTGTCTTGAATTATCTGCCTTTTCATTTTCCAAGTGGTTTATAGCAAAAACTGCTTTAAATGACTAAAAAAAGAAAGTCTTCTCAACACAAATGAAAAAAGCCAAGGTTGTTGGTAAAATTATAACCATAACAATAACAATAGCACAGCTAATTTTACAAATGACAGAGCTCTTTAAGAAGCAGCATTATGGATTCTGGACTGTGGAGTCATGCACATCTGGGTTAAAATCCTGTGGTGTGACCATGGGTGAGTTATTTAACTTTGGCTTACTTTTGCATAAAAGATGAACATAAATAGTATCAACTTAATAGTGTTGTTCTAATAATTAAATATGGTAATATTTCTATATTGCTTGGTACCAAACAGGATGATAACTATTAGTACTGCTTGCCTTATTTTCACATTTTATAAAGAGCTAAAGTACATTTAAGGAAACTGAAACATAGATCTTGAGTTATTAAGTTAATAAGAGAGAGAATTAGAATGTGAATTTCAGATATCTGGCTTCATCTTATTCTCATTCTTTATATACCATCATAAATTGATTCATGGTAATGCCATTTATCTACACAGCCATTTATCTATTCATCAGTAATCCCTTTTAGTTCCACTTATATTAGAAGAGTAAATTTAACTGCACTTTTTGGGAACTCTTGGTACATTCAAAAAGATATTCTAAAGCGAGTAAAGCCTAGGCATAGTGTTGTAACTAGAAGCCAAAAACTAATTCCATAAAATATAGGATTGCACCATTGTGCACTTGTTGGAATGATCAGCAATTTTTCTGATGAGAATGACTGGGCAACTAACATATCTTAACTTATCATTATGCATGACACATCATTGCAATATTTAATATAGTTAATCACCTTTGGATAAAAAAACGTAAAAGTTAATGTAGATGTGATGTAACTCCAAAAGTAATAATACTAGTAACTATGGCAGGGAAAATGCTGCCATAAACACTGAAAACAATGGTTTACCATATCATTTCATTCCTGGGATACACATAAGACGATTACATTTCCCAGCATCCTTCGCATATGTAGCAAAAACAAGGAGGACTACATTTCACAGCTTCCCTTGTGTGTGCTTATTTGACGTCTGGCAGATAGAATGAGGGTAAAGCAGGTTCAAATAACTTCCAAACCGGGCTTGGAAAAATCCTATACAGTTCTTCATTCCTCTTTTTACGTTCTGTGGTGACATCAGAAGACACAATAGAGATGGTATATTGATTGGGAGCAGCCAGGGTGCCTGAGTCATCACTCTGAGAAATGCTGGGAAAAGCCTCCCAACTCACACCAATTGTACTTGACCGAGATACAACCCTTTGTTGGGTTAAGATTGAGATTTCAGAGGCTGTATATTTCCACAGCCTAGCCTACCCTATCCTATCTTGGCTATTACAGCAACTAGCATTGAGGACTCTTTATATCTAATTTAGTTATCTTGAAGACAGAGAAATAAAATAGGTATTACATTTGTAGCCATTTTTCAGATGAGAAAGATGACTCTTAGAGCAGTTAAGTAATGTACTTGTGATTAAAGAAGCTAGAAATGACTGAGCTGCAATTTGAATTCATATTCTTATCAGTGTGTTTCCAGAGACTGCCAGGTGAATAAATAGGAGAACTGCCCATTAATTAGGTAAATAAACCATAGTTTCCAAATACGAAATCTCAGTAGGCTGATCTGCTAATCTGTTGGTCATGAGGTCCAGTGCCATGAGGGACCTCTGAGGAGAAGGACATGAGTCACAGAGCAGAGCATAGTAGTGGACAGCTTGGAAGCCTCCAGGGTAGACTCCAGGATGAATGCAGAGACAAGACAGTCTTCAGTGACAGTGCAGAAGATGACTATATGATCTATTCTATGAAACATCCTGTGGGTGGAGAGAATCTTTTGACCTAGATACTTGGAGGAAGTAGAATCAAATTTGTAGAAATATATAATGTGAAAAATATTTTCCATTAATCTGAAAGTTTGTTAGGCAGGAATGATGGAAGACACAAATTCCCCTGTCATCACTGTGCCATATTTCCGGTGACTGGTGCCAATTTAATGACAGTGATTCCTTGCATATGTAGGGATCGCCTGGTAAGACTTCTTAAGATGAAGATAACCAAGGGAATGTACAGTGTAAGTTAATGGTTTAGGTTTTTAGAACCTCTTTGATTTAGTTTTACATAGCGACTTTTTACGGATGGGTATGTTAAAGAAGTTCCTCTAGAGAAGGGAATGGCAATACACTCCAGTATTCTTGCCTGGAGAATTCCATGGACAGAGAAGCCTGGCGGGCTACAGTCCGTGGGGTTGCAAAGAGTCAGACATGACTGAGCAACTAACACACACACACACACACACACACACATGCACACTAAAGAAGAGGTGCTACACACAGCCATACTTTTGTGTTACAATAAATATATACACATGTCAATTAAAAAAAAAGTCACAACCTAAATGTCGAGAGTTATGTTTTATTCAGTGGGAATTTTAGGACTTCAGGCCCAGGAGATAACATCTTAAGTACCTCTGAGAGAACAATCTGAGGAGGTGGAGGAGAAGTCAGGTTATATAGAAGTTGGCTACAAAGGCCAGGTAGTCTGAACATCAAAACTATTTTTGTGAGTTAAAGAAAACCAGATATCCCAACTTAAGGAATGTAGTGCTTTGCTATGTGTGGGAAGATGCAAGAACCTGGGTTCACTGGAATCACTCCTTTCATATGCATCTCAGCTATCTGGAGCCAGTATCCTGCATTTTCACATCCTGAGTTACTCAGAGCTTACTGTAGGGAGTGGCTGCAGCCTAACGGCTGCCAGATGGCAGGTATTCTTCTCTTTTGTGAGTGCCCTTAGGGCTTAGAAATGCACATTGGAGGGTCTGAATCACTGATGACTGTGGCACACTTGTTTACTGATATGGCAGGAATACTCCATTTCTCACACACATAAAATGTATATGTGAATACATATAGAAAATATATGTATATATGTACATGCCCATACATATATGTGTGGCATACACTTGTGAGTATGTGTGTGCTCTTCTGTGTGTAGTAACTAACGTAACCTTAAAAATACATTGTCTCTTCTATGAGGAAAGAATTGACAACTCTTTCGGGGACAGATGTTTCCTACAAGATGCACAGCTTAATTCACTGATGAAAAAGCTCTAAGAAGCATCTATGACATCAGGTTCTGTTTGAGCAAATAATTTTACTAATTTCACAATAAACAGTTTTTGAGCATTTACTAATTGCCAACAGCTTGATACAAGATTAGGACAAGATTTAGAAGATACTAACACTCAAATATGGGCTTCCCTGGTGGCTCTGTTGGTAAAGAATCTGCCTGCAATACAGGAAACCTGGGTTCAATCCCTGGGTTAGGAAGATCCCCTGGAGAAGGAAAATGCAACTCATGGCAGTATTCTTGCCGGGGAAATCCATGAGCAGAGGAGCCTGGCAGGCTACAGTCCATGGGGTCACAAGAGTAGGTTTACTTGGCGAGTAAACCACGACCACCATCGCAACTCTCAAATACATAGGTTATATTTTTTAATAACAGTAAACTTCTGTTCCCAATCAATTTTCTTCGAAAAAAATAAATATTGAGTGCCTTCCATATGTTTGAGCATTCTGCCATTAGAGAAATTCATGAATGGATTATATAAAACTCGTACCTCAAAGGAATTGACAAGCTAGTGGGAAGACTAACTAACCTGGGTGTTCGATCTGCTTTTGTTTTCCCCCTTTCACTTTATGGAGAAATCTAAGTTTCCCACCAGGGTGCCTTAGGTGATGCCTTGCACCATGCATCCCAGAAATTTGCCATTACTGACCTCTCCGTATGAGGCTCCAAAGCTCTGAAGGGTGGGGATTCAACTGTGTCTGGCTTGCAACATATCAGAAAGAAGGTGTTAATTCACTTTCTTAAGAGTGCTAATTAGATGTGCAATATTCTACTTCATCCTTTTCTTTCAAGGGAAAGCTGGCTCAGTGCATATTTTAGAAAAAGATTTTAAGATGTCTTTCTGTTTAGTCATTATTGCTACATCTTTTATATTTCAGGTTGGAAATACAAGGTTTGGGAAGGCAGAAAGATGTGTTTCCTCCTTGATTTTCAGGGTTAGGCTTTGAGTCAGGGACACCCGTGGATTTGAACTCATAGTTTCCTCACTCTTGCCAGAGTACAGATGACCTAAACCTGTTCTCTCCTCTGAGGCTAAGACACAAGTATAATGTGGGATTAAACTGCATAATACATAGAAAGCAATAAAGAGTAACTGTTGACATTCTTAATATTATTTCTTATTGATGCATCATAGAGAAGGCAATGGCAACCCACTCCAGTACTCTTGCCTGGAAAATCCCATGGACAGAGGAGCCTGGTAGGCTGCAGTCCATGGGGTCGCTAAGAGTCAGACATGACTGAGCGACTTCACTTTCACTTTTCACTTTCATGCATTGGAGAAGGAAATGGCAACCCACTCCAGTGTTCTTGCCTGGAGAATCCCAGGGACGGGGGAGCCTGGTGGGCTTCCGTCTCTGGGGTCGCACAGAGTCAGACACGACTGAAGCGACTTAGCAGCAGCAGCAGCAGCATTGATGCATCACAGAAATTAATTCCTTTTGCTCCCAGAAACACTTCAATCTTCTCACAGTGTTTTCTGAACTATTTAAAATTATCTATCAGATTTGAATTCCATATTGATAGACTCAAAGTATGGTTTGGTTTATGGGATGAAAGGGGAAGAAGCAATTTATAAATGTATTATTCCGTGGGATATCATAACTAAAGTCTGGTTTACTTTAAATTTTTGAAATATTTTTTTCCCAGAAAATTTACTTTTAATTAATGTTTTAAAGGTTAAATACATAATACATTAGTAGTTTTATTTTGGTTTATATTTTTGCCATCTAATGATCCTTTAAAATTTATTATTGGGTTATTTCCCTTTAGGGTTTTTAAAATATTTTTATTTTATAAACATTTTTATGCAAACATTTATGAATGTATATATACAGGATCTGCTGTGCTTTACACTAAGATAGCACATCTCAAAGTGTGACCTGTAGATCCATGAATGTCCTTATGACTTTCAGGCTCTTCATGAGGTCAAGACTATTTTTATAATTACTAAGAAATAGTACTAATTACTGGAGAAGGCAATGGCACCCCACTCCAGTACTCTTGCCTGGAAAATCCCATGGACGGAGGAGCCTGGTAGGCTGCAGTCCATGGGGTCGCTGAGGGTTGGACACGACTGAGTGACTTCACTTTCACTTTTCACTTTCATGCATTGGAGAAGGAAATGGCAACCCACTCCAGTGTTCTTGCCTGGAGAATCCTAGGGACGGGGGAGCCTGGTGGGCTGCCGTTTATGGGGTCACACAGAGTCGGACACGACTGAAGTGACTTAGCAGCAGCAGTACTAATTACTAGAAAATATTGCTAATACAAAGAAATCATTTGCCTTTTAAACTGTGCTGACACTTGTATTGCTGGTGCAAAATCAGTGGTGCTTAAAGTCGGTGACCTTTAGCATGAAGCAAGGCAATGGTACCAAACTATGCAAGTGTCATTGCATCCTTTTAGCATCATTTTTAGTCGCTCTTATTTTTTAAAGTTAATTCACTTAAGTATATCCTTGATGATGAAGTAAAAATCATTAGTTTCATTAAATCTTGAATCCAGAGAACGTACATTTTGCTTATTTACACAATGAATTAGATACTTTCCTGTTGTGTTTTGAAGTATGATGTTTGACTCAGTGATGGAAGCATGGGTTTGATTGACTTATGAGTTGAATGAGTCATGTTTTCAAGGGACATCATTTATCCTTGAAAGACCAACTGGCAAACAAAATTATAGTTATTTAGACTTAAGTATTTGGTAGACATTTTCTTGAAGATAAAGAAGTAAACCTGTCATTTCAAAGAAAACACTATTTGTTGCCATTGGTAAAATTCAAACTTCCAAGTAAAAGTTGGTATTTAGGAACCTTGTTTCACTACTGTCAACTTGACATCATCTAATACCAGAAGACTTTCTGTTGAGATAACAGTGTTGCTACTAAATGCAATTTCTTCATCTTATATAATGTCATATAGACATTTAAAAGATCTGCGTAACTCAATGAATCAATATTTTTCTAAATGCCTAATGTCTAATATAAAATCATGCATGGGTCAAAATTCCGTCAAAGTACAGAACAGACCAATAGATTTTAACGTAACACTAAAGGTTCATTGACATGCTTTTAGATGCTACACTGCAAATAACCTTTTAAAAATTCCACTTGTCTAGTTTTGGGGCAGTATCAATTATTTGAAAAAAGCTATTAAAATATTCTTCCATTTTCCAACTATGCATATTTGTGAGGCTAAATTTTCTTCATATAGTTCAATGCAAACAACATATCAAAACAGATTGAATACAGAGGCAGGTATGAGAGCTTAACTGTTTTATATTGTTATATATTTGAATATTTTATATATATCTTATATTTTTCAAAAGTGTGAAAATGTAAACTAGTCCTTTTTATTAAGTTTTTTAAAACATAGTTATCTTTCATAAAAGTGCATTATTCATGCTGATATAATAGGCCGTTGATTGTTATTTTAAAATATATTAACAAATTATTTTTAAATTCTTGGTTTTCATCTCTAATATAGCAAATATTGATAGAGCCCACATAAACAAAAGATTTTTGAAGTTTTCAATAATTTTTAAGAATGTAAAAGCATCTTGAGACCATAAACTCACAAATTTTGAGAACTGGTGCTTTAGAGAATTTGCAGCAAGCGCAGATGAGAAGTAAAATCTATACATAATAGCTTTATTCTCTATTGACTGAATGGGTTTAGATCAGTTAGTATGTCTCAGCATCCTTACTAATAAAATGAATGTAAATACACTCAATAAGTTTATTTTGCCACTTAAAAGATTTATTGGCTATTTATTGTAGCTATTATTATTATGGACAAATCCAGGAATAATAAAAATATAGACCCAGATTAATTATGCTGAAGGAAATTGCTAATATTGTCTTTTTAAACCATTCCAACCATAATGATTGTTGCCTCAAACCCTGGGCATGTTAAAAGCAGCTAGTGTACATTTTACATAATTTTATTATTTCTTCTTTTATCTCCAAGGTCTTGAGGACTAACTTCTTCATAGAGCCTTTATGTTAATGCCCAACAGTAATCTCTTCTCTCCTGTAGATATGCCCTACTGATATTTCTGCTTATTCATTCAGAGGTCAATTGTGTGAGTTCCTTACGGGCAAATGAGATGTGTCTAATATCATTTGTGTTCCAACACTTTTTACCATAATTGCTAGATCATTCAGGCTGCCATAAAAAAACTACCATACACTGAGTAGCTTAAAGAACAGAAATTAATTTTTGATAGTTCTCAGGACGAAGTCCAAGATCAAGGTACCGGTAGACCCAGGGTCAAGAGAGAGAGCCTGCTTCCTAGTTCATGGATGGCACTTTCTCTCTGTGTCTTCACGTGGTAGAAGGGGCCAGGGATCTCGCTGAGGTCTCATACAAAGGTACAAATCTCATTCAAGAAGCCTCCACTGTCATGACCACATCATCTCCTAAAGACTCCACCTCCAAATACCTTTCCTTTGGTATTAGATTTCAACATATAAATTTTGAGGGGAAACAAACATTCCGTCTATCAAACACAGAGTAGAAATTAAAATCTGTGGGATTTGATCAAAATACCTGACAATATCAATTATTTCAGTAGATCTATGACTGATTAAAAAGGTCCTGATAAAAAACAGTCTTTTGGACTCTGTGGGAGAAGGAGAGGGTGGGATGATTTGGGACAATGGCATTGAAACATGTATAATATCATATATGAAACGAGTCGCCAGTCCAGGTTCAATGCACGATACTGGATGCTTGGGGCTGGTGCACTGGGATGACCCAGAGGGATGGTATGGGGAGGGAGGAGGGAGGAGGGTTCAGGATGGGGAACACATGTATACCTGTGGCAGATTCATTTTGATATATGGTAAAACCAATACAATATTGTAAAGTTAAAAAATAAAATAAAAATAAAGAAAGAAAGAAAGAAAGAAAAGAGGAGCTTTGTACTCTTCCTTCTTTTTCTCTCTCCCTCCTATCTATGTTTTCAGCAGCCTGCTGGTCTATCTTACATATATTCAACATTAATATGAAAAATTTTATGTATTTAATTCTAAGATGCCAGTACTTCTGAAATTCACCATCAATTTAACCACAACTCAGAGCAAAGGGATAGAGAAAAAAAAATATATATAATAAACTTAATTTTTATCAAATGAAACAATAGTAGTATAAATTTATCTACACAATTACAAACAATACTCTTCTTCAGAATGACTTTCAACATTTTAGTCTAAATCTTTGCATTGTAAAAAGTCTTATGCAAGAATCACTTTTAGACACCAATCACTGTGCATAATATCATGGTGACAGTATATTGTTTTTCATAAATTCTGCTTGTCATCCAGACCATTTTGTCATATTTCAGGCTGATATAATAATTTTGAGCCAAATTAAAAAATACCTAAGATTTTCCACATTTGGATGGACTTGACATTCTGAAATTTCTGTAACTAGATTACACATTATGGGAAGTGAAATAGTACTTTTGCAAGTCAGCCAAAGGCTTTTGACAGATAGGTGTTATGTTCCTGAGTAGGTAGTCCTTCATGGTGTATAAATTTGTCACACTAACCTCTCCTTGGGCTGCAAATACGATTATCTATTCCCAGAAATTTGACTGGTTCTACTGACTCTAATTGCAATGCCTGCTGTATGATAGACAATCTTTGACATACACAATAACTTTTCATTTCAGTCAAACTTTGTAATACTGTATAATCTTTTTGAAAACACTTTAAATGACAATTAGGTATCCAAATTTAAGTCAGAATTTAACTGTGCAATGTTAGCAATCAAAGTAATCCAACTCAGGTAACAATAATATGAATATAACAAACTGGTAAGCTCATAGGCAAGACAAAAATTTCACCATACACTACTCTGCCTAATGGCTGCATTTTTATTTTTCACAGAAATTATAAATAAATCCCAATTTCAGATATTTTAAAATGAAAAACAGGTATTTTTAAATCAAGAAACTATGGTATGTGTGTGTATATATATATATATATATATATATAATTTTATTACTCTATGTTTATATATACATGTGTGTTTACATATAAACACACTTTATAGCATATATGTAGTCTATATAGTTTATACTGTATATAGCATATATTTAAATTTAAAATATGGGTCTGTTAGGGATTGTATATTATTAATAACACTGTAGACAGTGAGTATGGAATCTTTCCTAATAAGTAACACTATTGCAATAAAATGCTGAATGAATAGAGATAATTGATACTTTTTTCTAAAAATACATATCTGTGGCTTCTCTTTAAAAAAAAAACACACACACACACACAACCCTGATACATTATTTTGGAGAAAAACAGCACTTAAGCACATGGCCTTATTAAAGAAAAAAAATTTCCTGATGAGTTAAAATGGTAAGGCAGATTTTATTCAGGACTATTGCAATAGGTATAGAGACTACTAAGTTGGCATTATTCAGTGTGGTAGAAAGATTTCACCTCAATTCTGATTACAACAAGGAGAAGTGGGAATCTATTGCCAAGGAATGTGATTGAAGGTAATGGCGAATTTCTAGCTTGACCAACCTGAATGGATTCTTACTGAAGGCAGGCCAGAATTATCAGACATTACTTGGGGGTGGGTATGAAACCTGATCAGATATGAAGAGTGATCTGATATTGTGTATGTGGGGAATCAGGTTAAGTCAACTTTGCAGAATTCTGGCTGGAACTGGGTGATGTAAAAACTGACACAAAAGTCCAAAAGTTTAGAAGACAATTGGGAAGAGAATTCAGAAGGGCCTGACTACGGTTTGGCCAAGGATAGCCTTTGTCAGCCCATCATTAGAGGCACGAAGAGATAGTAAAGTTAGATTAGATGGTGAAGTAAGACAAGTTGTCAGCCCATCATTAGAGGCACGAAGAGATAGTAAAGTTAGATTAAATGGTGAAGTAAGACAAGTTTTCAGTTTTGCATTCAGGTAGCACAGAGGTGAGGGAATCAAGGAAATGGAAAGAAAAGGGTTATTTTGATGAAAAATATAAAGCAAGATCCTAAGAGACTGAATTCTAGGGGGACACTGGTAATAATTGTCAAGGGCAAGTATACACAAGGGACTTTGCAAATAGGAACATCTGGTGTTCTAAGTTGGGTGTTAAGATGTGTAATAATTATCAAAATTCCCTGTTGTTTATCCCTTACCACTTATGAACACTGCTTTGGTAAAATCAAAAAAAGGTCATTTTGCTGCTTGTTTGACTCAATAAACATGTTGAGTGGAGAGATAAGAATACCATCGAGAATGGACGGTGAGAGAATCAGGGACCTCACAGAAGCATAAAGTATGAGGTTACTGGAGAAACACGAGCTTCCTGAGAATTATGAGGTCAGTAGAATAGGGATATTTGCATTTCTCATTGTGGAGAAGACACTTCAAGGAATGTTCACTTCTTCTACTTGAGGTATAATGCAGTCATAGTCAATGTCCATTACTTAAGTATACAATTTGATGAATTTTTGCATATGTATATATCCAGACAGCCATCACTTGATTCAGGATATAGAACATTTTCAGCAACAAGAAGGCTATTTGTAATAAAAAAATAATAATTGTTATGATCAAAAAAAAAAAAAAAAGAAGGCTATTTGTCAATTAGTAACCCATAGGACATACCACTGTTATGGCTTCTATTATTAAAGTTAATTTTTTTGCAAGGTATTTTATTTATTTTTAAATTAATATGTGAAATTTAAAGAGCTATGACGTCAATTAGGCCTTAGGAAACACTACTATAAACAAAGCTAGTGGAGGTTGGAATTCCAGTTATTTCAAACCCTAAAGATGATGTTATAAATGCTGCACTCAATATGCCAGGATATTTGGAAAAACTCAGTAGTGGCCAGAGGACTGGAAAATGTCAGTTTTCACTTCAATCCCAAAGAAGGTCAATGCCACAGGATGTTCAAACGACCACACAATTTCAATCATTTCATATGCTAGGAAGGTAATGTTCAAAATCCTTCAAGCTAGGCTTCAACAAACAGTACATGAACCAAGAACTTTCAGATGTACAAGCTGGATTTATAAAAGGCAGATGAACCAGAGATCAAATTGCCAACAAACATAGAGAAAACAAGGGAATTCCAGAAAAACATCCATTTCTGCTTCAATGACTCTATTAAAGCCTTTGGCTGTGCAGATCACAACCAACTGTGGAAAATTGCTAAAGATATTGAAGTACCAAACCACCTTACCTGCCTCCTGAGAAACCTGTATGCAGGTCAAGAAGCAACAGTTGGAACCAGACATGGAACAACAGACTAGTTCCAAATTGGGACAGGTTTATGTCAAGGCTGTATATTGTCACCCTGCTTATTTAACTGACATTCAAAGTACTTAATTTGAAATGCTAGGCTGGATGACTCACAAGCTGGAATTAAGATTTCCAGGAGAAACATCAACAACCTAATATGTGTACATATACCCTGCTGCTGCTGCTGCTAAGTCACTTCAGTCGTGTCCAACTCTGTGCGACCCCGTAGACGGCAGCCCACCAGGCTCCTGCGTCCATGGGATTCTCCAGGCAAGAGTCCTGGAGTGGGTTGCCATTGCCTTCTCCAATGCATTAAAGTGAAAAGTGAAAGTGAAAGTCGCTCAATAGTGTCCGACTCTTTGCAACCCCATGGACTATACAGTTCATGGAATTCTCCAGGCCAGAATACTGGAATGGGTAGCCTTTCCCTTCTCCATGGGATCTTCCCAACCCAGGGATCAAACCCAGGTCTCCCTCATTGCAGGCAGATTCTTTACCAGCTGAGCCACAAGGAAACTGGTAACAGGAACCAAAAATCACCTGTGGGTTGGGGCAGACGATACAGGAATACTGTTTCATTGGGCCACACCACTAGTAATAGTCCTTTCTAGTTTTAAACTCGTATCAAACACCAAAAAGCTACACAGTTTTCCTGCACCATTCCATACTGCTTTCAATTTAGTAAACAAAACATTTTTGGTCAGGACATAAAAAATACTGAGTGTAAGGAAGACATTAATAACCTTTACTACATTTGGATTAAGAACTTTGATACTTAAAGTGAAAAGGCAAGCCATGGAGTGTAAGGAGTTATTTATAATACATAAACCTAAAAAAAACCAAAAAACAAAAAACCTTGAATCCAAAATACATCATTTTTCTTGTGCATTATTAGGAAAAATGTAAGCAATTCAATCGAAAAGGAAGGGAGAATGCTTAACAATCACTAGTCATTAGAGAAACACAAATTAAAGCCAGAATGTACTACCATTATTAATTATTAGAATGACTAAAACAAATAAGACAAATGATACCAAGTGTTGGCAAACATATAAAACAACTGAAAATATTATACGGTGCTAATGGCAGTGTATTTTGCTATAACCACTTTGTAAAATTTGTAAAACTATGTGTCATTATCTCCTAAACCTAGACACATGCACACCCTATGATTTGGCAATTCCATTCCTAGGTTTGTACCCCAAAAAATCCATACATATATTCATCAAAAGGCATATGCAAGTACGTTCCTGGCAGCACTGTTTTTAATAGTCTTAGACTAGAAACTACCCTGTAATAAACTGCCTTATGGGCTCTAGTTCTTCGCTTCTTGCCACATCCCTTCCCATGTGATTTAGCCATCTAGACCATATACATGGGCAAAGGGTACTTCCCTGCCCCTTGACACTGGACTTTTTCATGTGGCATGCTTTGGCCAACGGGGTGTTGGTAAAAACAAACTGATTAAGGGTTTGATGCTTCTGCCATTGTGACAAGACAATGTTCCAGATTAGCTCGTTAGTCAAAAAAGGATGAGAGGCACAGGGGAAGCATCACCCAGGAACTCACAGACCCAAGGCTTGATGCAGAACGACCCGTCTGAGCCAACAATGGAACTGAAGTGGTCCTTCCTGGGCTACCATTCTCACTCGTCCCAATGAGTAAGTGAAGCATCTCATACTCCCAATGACTGCAGCTCAGTTCCACTACCCAAGGCTTAGAAAAGGCACTACCAAGATGAAATAAATATCGTATGCTTGGAAAATATGTATCAAATCCTGTTCTGAGTAGCCAGGTTAACCCAAATCAGCCTTTCTTCCCAAGATCCCAGAGGACTGAACCCAGGATTTAGTAAAGATCACAACTTTGGAGTCTGACAGTTTTGTGAGAAAATCTCTGAAGTATTCCTTATCACCTGACCCTGGACAAATTTCATCACTGTTCTGAACCTCACTTTTCCTGCACCTAAAATGGACATGATACCATTTAAATCAGAAGCTTTTGTTGTCTTCAAAGGCATCCCTTGCCTTACTCAAGTAACAATTTAAATGCCTTCTGCATTTACATCCAGAATCTAATTATTTCCTTAAAATGACCCTTAGAGACAGATACCATTATCTCCACTCTTTAAAGGAAGTGTTTGGACTTCATGTGTAAGGCATTTGGATTTGCAACATTGTTTGAAGTATGGAACAGTTGGAAGATAATCATTATCACCCCAAGTAAGAGAAAAATATGATGTAACCTAGAGAAGGAGGGGGAAGTGAACAGATTATGAAGACATTTGGAATATAAAATTGCCTGAAAGTGATGAGTGATTGGACATCAGAGTGGTGAGAAGCATAAAAGAGGGGAGGTTGTAACTTGATTCCCTTGGTGTTTGGAGATACCATTCACTAAAATTGGGTACCCCCAAGGGGAGGAACAGGTTTGGAATATGGTAACAAGTTCATTTTTAGACAAGTTGAGTGGGATGTAACTGTGGCATGTCTGACTGAAAGTACTTAAAAGGCTATTGGATAAGATTTCCATCTAAGAGGAGAGTCTGGGCTAGAGTTGAAAGTTATCCTTATTTAGTTGATAAATCTACTTTAGAAATACACCATGAACACCACTTGAGTTACATGTACTTCAGAAACGCATGCACTTAACCCTTCTGAACATCAATTTCCTCATCTTTTTAAATGAGAAAAATAACATGCCTTAACTTGCCAAATAAATTCTGATAAGAATCCAATTACAGAATGATTATGTAAGTAATTTGTAAACATTAAATTGCTACTTAAAGGAAAGATTTATTAGTCTCATTGTCATTAGTGGCTGGTTGGAGGTAACCTTCTAAGTACCTGCTCAATCTCTCACTGAGAATTGCTGGAAATTTAAAATATATATATATATATATATTTCTTTGAATTACTCCAGTATTTTTAACAGCCAAATCAGGATAAAGTAAATAAAATGTAAGATTATTGAATGAATAAATTGTATTAGTACCTAGATAAAAACAAATATTTCAGACACATCCAGGTAATTTTACTTTTTAAAAAAGCTATATTTCCATGTTCATGTGATAAAGAAGCTGACACTTGCCTTCTCTTTATCAATAACAGGTTGGTAAACAGTAAAGATTTTCCTTCTTGCACATCTTTATTATAATACATACTCCTAGGTAACTAAGGGAATTGATTTGCTCTTAGGGGTATTAGTCAAAGCTATTAAAGTTTGGAGGACATCTACTGCAACTGAAATTTTTCACTACGAAGGAGTTAGTCTAAATTCTTCTTTATGATACTCATTAGATAGTAGAATCAAATGTCTATATGGCTACTTTTATCTATAATAATAAATATACAAATTCAATGTGAAAAAGAATACATCTAGGTTCTCTATAACTAAGGTCATGTGTTTCACTCATTCAGAGGTATGTTATCCAGTCATGATGTAATTTCAAAAGAAAGAGGTTACTAAACACATATCTGTCTAACTTGGCCTGTAATTATCATCTGCTCTTTCAGAATATCATTTCTGAAGAATATATTTCAGAATATTATTCCTCGACCTCACTGAGACCTTAAGATACAGACTCTGACTCTATAACCTGGCTCTATTTGTGCAGCTTGGGCCGCAATCCATTCACATATGTACAGAGTCAAAGGGTTTGGAAAATCAATCTCTTCACTGAATTTAGGTCCATTCTACCTGCATGCATCAATTTCCTTTTTGTGCCAGGTCTTGAAATACTGAAAAAAGCTATTGTAGTAAAAATCTCAACGAACAGGAATGCTTAATAGGCAGAAATGGAAAAGCACAAAGGATGCTTGGAGATCGATGGTCAAGCAAAAGCTCTAATTGGAGCGTGCTCAATAGTTCAGCCATGTCCGAGTCTTCGCAGCCTCACGGACTGCAGTCCACCGGGGTCCTCTGTCCATGGGATTTTCCAGGCAAGAATATTGGAGGGGGTACCATTTGTTCCTCCAGGTCTAACTGGAGAGTCCTGGGAAAAAAATGGAGAGTTAAGTCAGGGGAAAACTGGACAGAATGAATAGTGTGAGAAAGGCCTAGATTTAAACGCTGGGTAAATCCTTACTAGCTACATGATACTGATTACAGTTATTTATTACTTGTAAGCTTTAATTTCCTAATTTATAAAACATCCATTATCACCGCCAGCAGCATCATTACTGTCCTTGGTGTGGACATTGTCATCATTATCATTGGTACATCACAGGATGTTTTTACAGTTCTGTGATGAGAGAATGTTGGTACAACATAACTCCAGTACCTACAACACAGAAAGCTGACTGGTTCCCTTCCCATCTTGGAGGCCTGAATGAGAAATTTTATCTGTGACATGCTTGCAGGTCTTTGGGCATACTTTAAAAGAAAGGAAAGTGGGCAGAAATAAGGGTAAATCACAGAACCCATCCATCTCCAAATTTGTTTTTAGACAACACCACATGATAATCAAAGTACCACATAAGAAATCAATCAGACCAGCCCTGTTAAGATCATAGAAAAATATGGCTGCAATCTTGGACAGTATTCTGGGGATCTTGGGGGTACTTCTCAGGATGGGGAAGGTATTTGAGTACATTTGCTGTTGTTGTTGTTTGGCTGGATTTTTTTTTGTTTGAAAATGAATGAAACAAATATGTGTTTTTAAAAAATGAAACAGCACATTAAAGACATTTGTGTATGAGCTAGTGATCAGATTGAAAGCTTCTCCTGGCTTCCGGCATCTTCGATAGTGAGATATCTTTCCACATCTGTCAGGAAGTGTCGCTGGAGCTGGTTACATCTGAAATAGGGACAAATCTATGTTCCGCCTGCCGTGAGGTTGAAATCACCTTTATCCTCTGAGCCCTCCGTCTGGTGAGTGTGCTGTATGTGTGTGTGTGTGTGTGTGTGTGTTTTCCTTTCCATCTCTCCCAGTCCATTTCCAATACTGAAGGTGATGTAGGAACTGATAATGGAATGACCTTGAGGCCAAAAAACGCAGAGTGAGTAACGTTCAATAAAATAGACTATGACAGGTATTTCATAAAAGAGGTTCGCGAACAGATGACTTTTTACAAAGAAAATAAACTAACATTGCTTTGTTGCTTGGGTGCCAAAGTGATTTGCTTTTCTCTGCTCTAGCAGATTCTGATTGACTTTTTCTCCTGTGAAAAATGAGGAAAAGGGGAAAAAAAAAAAAAGATTGTTCTATGTGATCCATTCAATAAGAGGGCAGACGATTACTAGTTACCTTTTTTTTTTCATTTTGCTACTTCTTTTAATGCTAATGGAAGAGAACTTCAACTTGTAGAAACTTCAGATGTATTAGCCATCATAATCATTAAAACATATTGAGCACTTATAATGTGCCAGTTATACATTACTAACTACTTTGTAGGTGCTATATAGTTCACACACAATCTCTGGAAGGAAACTAAGACAAAAGGAGTTTAAGCATTCTGCCTAACATTTAGAAATAAAATTGAAATACAAACTTATCTCTGAAACCAAACATCTATGTTTTTAAATGTTGCTTCTCTTTTGAATTCCTCTCTTCTTTAGTGAATTCCTCACTATATAACAAATGAAATAATAAATAAAAGAATAACAAATGAAACAAGAGTTCCTAAAAATAAACTCTTAAGGGAAACCACGCAAATCTTTAGACATCAGAACGGTACACCATGGAGTGGGCAGAGTGGGAATCACAGAAAATTAGAGGACCTTTGCCCATGTAGAGTATCAGTAAATAGATTAAACCAAAGGGCATCATGGGGGAGGGATACGGAAGCAAAGTATCTATATGTTCTGAATTTTTTCAAAAAAATCTAAAAATGCGGGTTTTTATGTGTTCTTGTCGGAGTTGAGAAATAATTATATCTGTCTATCTCTCCACCAATTCATATATTCCACATATCCTAAAGAATTATGAAAGTCAAACTAAAAATATCTGTGGAACAGATTACAGTATTGGTCTTCTAGTAAACATATGTGAAATAAAGTAAAGATTGTATACTTGAAATTAGGTTGGCCAGGATTATATTTCCACGCTTCCACTTGTTAGAGTTAGGAAACTGGGCACACTTGGTCTCTCTGAGCGCCATTTTGCTCATCTGTAGAATGTAGAGAGAGTATTACTAAAACTCTTAAGTTTATGGAGAAAATTAAATGAGAAAAAATAATACAAGTTTAGCACACAGTTGACAATATATATATATTTTTTCTCTCCTTTACCATCCAACCTACACGCACGTGCTAAGTGACTCCACTTAAATCTGACTCTTTGTGACTCCATGGACTGTGCCCACCAGCCTCCTCTGCCCATGAGATTCTCCAGGCAAGATTAAAAGATTGGATTGCCGTGCCCTCCTCCAGGGGATCTTCCTGACCCAGGGATCAAACCCACATCTCTTATGTCTCCTGCATTGGCAAGCAAGTTCTTTACAACTCTCACCACCCAAGCCAGAGGTAGATATATCCATAAAAGCAAAGTGTTGCTTGGTTGGTAGTATCTAGAATCTCTTACAGAGATTCTAGTATCTCTTACAGAGAAAGTGGTCCATTTTAGGTGGACTTCAAAGGGGAGTATTATTTGGAGAAAAGTGACCCTTACGAAGATAATGCTTCAAGTGAAATCTAAGTGCTGGAATTATTTACAGTGTACAACTCTTTTTTGAATTAAATAGAGTTTGATATAAGTCCTTTGCTGAAGATAAGACTTGGAGCATATACTGTAGTCACATTATAGAAAGCTTAAAATTCAAGACATGGAGCATAATTATAACTGAGAATGCCTCAAAGAACCACTGTCATTTTTATTATTATTTATGAAGAGATATAATCAGGTTTACTTAGGGAGTTTAATCTCACAGCACCACAAATAATGGATGTTAGGGAAGTCCAGCAGTGGGAAGAATAGTCAAGAGATCACTCAGTTGGTTCAGGATATGGTCTCTGATGGAGAAGGAAATGGCAACCCACTCCAGTATTCTTGCCTGGAGAATGGACAGAGGAGCCTGGCTGGCTACAGTCTAGGGGGTCGCAAGAGTCGGACCCGACTTAGCCATTAAACCACCACTGCCACCACCACCATGGTCTGTGAGCTGCTGTTAGTGGAAATGGAGAGAAAATCTAGGTAAGAGCACCCTCAGAGATTAGTGGGAGAGATGTAAGATAGTTGACTTTCTCTGTTGTTGGAGGTGCTGATTAGAAATGGGAGGCAAGAAACAGAAGTATCGAATATGAACTGAGACCTGTGAGGACAGAGGAGTGGAGGAACTCTAAATTCAGCTGGGTTTAAATCTTTATTCTCCCACTTGCTCCCTGTGTCACTGAGGATAGGGTACTTCACATTTTCAATGTCGGCTTCTCCATGTGTCAAATAAAAATAACTAATTTCAGTGCTGTCTTGAAAAGAGAATGAGGTGCAGTGTTTCATTAGGATAGACTAAGCAAACATATAGTCTCTAAGCAAATATATACATTTTCTCCTTTGTATTCAATAGCATGCTCCTTGGAACAGACATGTTTCTTTCTTATTTTTTTCCTACCATTTTTGTCACCATAGGAGATAAGTCCAGTGTTCCATTGAAAGCAACTAGAAATGTATATGTACTTCAGTCAGTTCAGTCACTCAATCATGTCTGACTCTTTGCGACCCCATAGACTGAAGTATGGCTAGCTTCCCTGTCCATCACCAACTCCCAGAGCTTGCTCAACCTCATGTCCATCAAGTCAGTGATGCCATCCAACCATCCCATCCTCTGTTGTCCCCTTCTTCTCCTGCCTTCAACCTTTCCCAGCATCGGGGTCTTTTCCAATGAGTCAGTTGTTCACATCAGATGGCCAAAGTATTGGAGTTTCAGTTTCAGCATCAGTTATTCAAATGAATATTCAGGACTGATTTTCTTCAGGATGGACTGATTGGACCCCTTGCACACCAAAAGACTCTTGAGAATCTTCTCCAACACCTCAGTTCAAAAGCATCAATTCTCTGGTGCTCAGTTTTCTTTATAGTCCAACTCTCACATCCATACTATCCACATCCATCCATCCACTACTGGGAAAACCATAGCTTTGACTAGATGGACCTTTATCAGTAAAGTAATGTCTCTGCTTTTTGATATGCTGCTTAGGTTTGTAATAGCTTTTCTTCTAAGGAGCAAACACCTTTTAATTTCATGGCTGCAGTCACCATCTGCAGTAATTTGGGAGCCCAAAACAATAAAGTTTCTCACTGTTTCCGTTTTTCCTCATCTATTTGCCATGAAATGATGGGACCAGATGCCATGATCTTAGTTTTCTGAATGTTGAGTTTTAAGTCAGCTTTTTCACTCTCCTCTTTCACTTTCATCAAAAGGCTCATTAGTTCTTCTTTGCTTTCTGCCATAAGGGTGGTGTTATCTGCATATCAGAGGTTATTGATATTTCTCCCAGCAACCTTGATTCCAGTTTGTGTTTCATCCAGCCTGGCATTTTGCATGCTGTACTCTGCATAGAAGTTAAATAAGCAGGGTGACAATATACAGCTTTAATGTTCTCCTTTCCTGATTTGGAATCAGTTTGTTGTTCCATGTCCAGTTCTAACTGTTGCTTCTTGACCTGCATACAGATTTCTCAGGAGGCAGGTAAGGTGGTCTGGTATTCCCATCTCTTAAAGAATTTTCCACAGTTTGTTGTGATCCACACAGACAAATGTTTTGGTGTAGTCAATAAAACAGAAGTAGATATATACCTAATAAACAATAGATTGGTTTGAAAAGTGGTCTCTGGGGGCTTTGACCAATGCCTCAGTGAAATATGCAAAAGGTCAAGAAGCCAGAAACTCCAAAAAAAATAAGATATTAGACTATTCCTGTAACTTGTATACCACCCAAACAGTAAATGAACATTATTTAAAGTTAGTCCTATAAGATCTGGGCTTCCTTGGTGGCTCAGTTGGTAAAGAATTGGCCTGCAATGAAGGAGACTCAGGTTCAATCCCTATGACTCTGTATAGACTTTGGAACTGCTTCTGGCTTAAAGGGGGCGAGCAAACACAAAGTGACCTCGTGGTGGATTTGTAGTTGCCTAGTATCTGCCATAGTTTCTGGCATATGGCTGCTGTCTCTCATCCATTCTTCTTGCCAGGGAGACCAGACATGAAAGGGCTCCTCTCTTGGTGAAGTAGCAAGAGGGGATAGCAATTCTGCTTTTCACATCTGTTCCTCTGGCCTGAACCATTGGCAGTGACCAAAGGATGGAAAATCCACTCGTCCGTCTCAACAGCCAAGAGGACACGGGGAAAGCAGCCTTCCAACCAGAGCACAGAGCCAACTGGCAGGAGGCTTCCCTTCTCCTCTTCAGAATACCAGTTATACTGCCAGATAAACTAGACTCAGGGTACTGCTTAAGTCAACAGCCGGGTTTAATTGGTTTTGTTTCTTAAGACCTCTTGAGCTTATCAACAATGCTGTAAAGAAGGCTACTTGGATAAAAGGACTCAGCTGAACTTATGATTGTGTTATGAATAATAAAAATATTAAAACGTACAATTATTAGGTACTTACCATGTAGGAGCAGAGTGCTAGGCACTTTAGTTACTATATTCTGTTTACTCCTCACAATAAGCGAGCTGTAACTATTACATTACCTTTGTGGATGAAGAGCAGACTAAGAGAGGAGGAATGGCTTGATTAGGTGTTTACTCCTAGATGATGTATAAATTTTATAATTGTTTCAGCATTCTAGTAGATGCTGAAGGTGCTTTGAAGTTATATAGGAACCTATGCACTAGCCAAGAGAGATGCCAATGTGTTCATCTTACTGATGAGGAAACTGAGATGAAGAATATGTGAGTGTTGTACCCCAGATTTCACTGCTAGGACATCTTGGAACTGAAGTCACACCAGGCCTTCCAATTGTAAGTGAATTTTTCACCCAGTATAACTTCCCAGGTGGCTCAGTGGTAAAGAATCTGCCTGCCAATGCAGGAGACTTGAGTTCAGTCCCTGGGTCGGGAAGATTCCCTGGAGAAGGAAACAGCAAACCCCTCTAGTATTCTTCCCTGGAGAATCCCATGGATGGAGAGACTTGAGGGGCTACAGTCCATGGGGTCACAAAGAGCTGGACACAGCTGAGCACAAGCATGATGATGACCCAGTATAGCCGATGTGACTTTCAAAGTCTTTGTAAGGGGAAAGATAAAGGAGAAGTTTCATGAGCAAACAGCACGTGTTAGAAAGGGACCTCGGCTAACTTGGATTCAGCCAGATTTACCTCTCCGAACCTGGGCTTATTCATCTGGAACAAATAAATAAGTAGATAGATAAATAATTATAAAGTCCTAAAGGAAATGGCAACCCATTCCAGTGTTTTTGCCTGGAGAATCCCAGGGACGGGGGAACCTGGTGGGCTGCTGTCTCTGGGGTCGCACAGAGTCGGACACGACTGAAGCGACTTAGCAGCAGCAATCAAGATTAAAAACAGTTTATCAAAGTTTCTATCCCTACTTCTTTTTTTTTTAATTCTTTTTTTATTTTTTAACTTTACAATATTGTATTGGTTTTGCCATATATCAACATGAATCTGCCACAGGTGTACACATGTTCCCCATCCTGAAGCCTCCTCCCTCCTCCCTCCCCATACCATTCCTCTGTGTCGTCCCAGTGCACCAGCCCCAAGCATCCAGTATTGTGCATTGAACCTGGACTGGTATATATTAGACACTCCAAAAGTAGGAGCATCTTCCAAGTTTAATTAAAGTGAAAAAAAAAATGCTAAAGAAACCAGAAAAAAATGTGAATGCACTGTTGGGCATGGAACTAGTTCACTTGCTCATTTATTAATATGTGAAGTGGTAGTGAGATTTTTATCATAAATCTGTCCCATTCTGCCCAGAATTTACATTAACATTGTGGAAGCATGACGTAAGATTTTGATAGCACCTTCCTCTCTCATTGCAAGACGGGTTCTCAGAAAAACATGTTTGAACAAGTAGGAACCATTATTCACTGTATCATTCAAAATGAAGTACAGAAAACAGGTGCCACTAGAGATGTTTTAAGCAAGAATGGGTTTAGTACAGGGAACTAGAGGCTTTAAATTCATCAAGTAGGCTGAAGGGATGGAGTGTAATCTGGGTCTCCAGCAAATACCCCCAAACAATGTAATTAACCCACAGGGAAGTAACACTGGGGTTACTTTTGGAACTTCATACTTTGAACCTGTCACCATTGGTGTCCTCATTGCAGACACCCAAATTATGGAGAGAGTTACCCAGTGTCTTCACACCAGGAAATAAGAAATTGTGTCGAGGAGTGTCTGCCACCACTGTTTTTGCTGCTCCTCCCAGCCACCCAGGAAGCTGGGCATGGGATGCGGCTGCATGGAACCTTCATGTCCCCCCCCACAGTGTTCCCATGCAGACATGGCGAAAGAGAGATGAAAAATGCCTTCTGTCTCAGTCCTGACTTCACACCTCAAAATACAACCAACAGCACTTCTTTCCACCCAGAATACTACAGGTAAAGAACTGTCTTTTTTGGCTTAGTTTTTCAAACTCTCCTGAGAGAAATAATTTGGGATGGAGGTTGACGTGACACACCCAGAAGTCCAACGCACTTATTCTTCTGGGCCAGTATGAGGTTCACAGTGGCATAGTAAAGTATCAGCCTATCAGAGCAGGAGATGGAAGAGACGCGGGTCAATCCCTGAATCAGGAAGATCCCCTGGAGTAAAAAATGGCAACTCACTCCAGTATTATCACCTGGAAAATTCCGTGGACAGAGGAGCCTGGGTGGGCTACAACCCACAGGGTCACTCAGAGTTGGACATGAGTGAACGACTCAGCACGTGCACATAGAGCATGATGATGTTCACATATGAGAATTATTACATGATTTGGGAGAAAGTGATGTCACATAACTGCCTTCAGTTTCCTCATTCCCAGCGAGGAATTAGGTTCTAATGTTCTACTGTGAGATTGATATGAGATGATGTCTAAATTGCCTAACATAGTGCTTGACACAGTATATTCCCTCAGTAAATAAAAATTCTGTGTAAAACCTAAAGCATATACAAAACCACCATAGTATACCACACATAGTAAATGTTTAGTAAAAATATATGTTGCAAGTGTGAATTGCATTATTTGGGGAAAAATTATGTTTCAATATTTAGTCCAAAAAAATTATGTTCCAAGACTTATGTCCAATGTTTCACTTACTTTTTCACTTAATCTTTTATAAATAGGACCTATTCTTGTTTGGCTTAAAGAACAGAAGTAATCTTATGTGAAAACACAGGAGTCTCAAGCATTTCTTGAATATTGGATGTTCTTCATAGCATTTGGGGGAACTCATATTGTCACTGAGCATGTGATTGTAAATTGAATACTGGCTGCTGTTACATCCATAAACTTCCCTAAGGGGAGAAGATACCCTGCTTTTGTTAGAAAGAAAAAGTTATGCAGGGCATGGCATTCAAACAAGCTTAATCTGCATGAGGATTCGTTTTGACCCTATCAAATAATTGACAGTATTTGTTTCCTCACTATGGGACTGAAGTAACTGACCTCTCATATATATTAATACTTTAAACACAGGAATGTGTAGTTAAATTTATAAGTCTGACACAAGGCCCTATGAGTCCATACCAGATACCCAACTAATACATTACTCAACCATGACTTTGTTCAGTCTCCTAGAATGCTCCTCTGTCTGCTCAGCATGGAATAGGAATATGTAGAAAGAGCAATAATTTTGATTTTATATGAACCTGAGTTCAGTTCTCACCTTGGCCACTTATCTCTGTGGTCTACCATCTCAAAGCCTCAATGTTATCCTATGAAAAATGGGTATACTTATTTCCTAGGTTGTTGTGAGGATTAGAGATTGTAATATTGATAAAACAGGCAGTGTAGTAATGAGCATATAGTTCATAATGTTGCTTTTGCTATTTTTATCAATAAAATACTGCAATAATTTTTTTGACATTATATTTTCCCATTTCACTTAGAATTCTACTTATTTAATATTTAGTTAGAGTCCCAGGTAAATGTCAGAGACCTCTGCTTCAAAGAGAATACTTTGCTACATTTTTGTTTGAGAGTGTTTAGCCTGGCAATGGTGGAGAAAGAGTACTCAAATCAATTGGCATGTAGTCTCCAGAATATAGTAGCTTAACCTGAACAATTTAATTTGCATTCTCCAGAAGTAGTATTTATCTGGAAAATGCTTACTATTTCATAGTGGCAAATGATCTTAGAGACATTTTAAAATAAGGCCAGTAGTCCTATATGGGATGTGTAACTCCTTAATGAAGTCACTCACCTCCACACCAGTGAAACCAGAATTAATGTGTTCCTTTGGCTCTCTGAAAGATGCAAAAATGTATACAAAGGGATGTGCTAGTGGAAATAAGGTAGGACTTAAAATCAAAGGAGTCTACTTTGGGTTTGAAGGGCTTCCCTGTCGGCTCAGAGGGTAAAGCATCTGCCTGCAATGTGGGAGAACTGGGTTCGATCCCTGGATCAGGAAGATCCCTTGGAGAAGTAAATGGTAACCCATTCCAGTACTGTTGCCTGGAAAATCTCATGGACAGAGAAGCCTGGTAGGCTACAGTCCACGGGGTTGCAGAGTTGGACATGACTGAGCGACTTCACTTTTACTTTTTCACTTTGGGTTTGAGAGTAAACTTGAAATGTTCCTGACCCCCTTTGAGCCAGCTTCTTTGCCTATGAAGTGATAACAAAATGAAACCAGGTTCACAGATTTTCTGTGAGAATTAAAAATAAGCCGGTATCTCTCAAAATGATGTGAGTGATTGAAAGCAGAGACTCTGGAGTCAAATGGCCAATATTTGACTCTTAGCTTCACCACTGACCACCTGACTTATCTTGAGCAAGCTACCTAACCTTTCTGTAGTCAGTTTCCTCATATGAAAAAAACAAATACATAAAGGGGAGGAGCAAGTTTTATGACCCATATGATATTTAAAAGAGTGTTAAGAATGTTAAATGAGATAATGCACATGAGTAAGTGGATAGTGACTATGAAGGATTGCTATAATTGTTTTGATAAACTATTCATTTCATTATGAACCTTCTTATGCATGCATGCTTGCGGACATGCTCAGTCACTCAGTCCTGTCCAACTCTTTGTGACCCCATGGACTGTTGCCCACCAGACTCCTCTGTCCATGGAATTTTCCAGGCAAGAATACTGGAGCATGTTGCCATTTCCTACTCCAGTATTACTCTTCTTGTATTGCACCAAATGGTGATCTGCTTCCTTGTCTGCCATCCTAGCTAAGATGCACGTTCATTGAGGACAGGTGCCATGTTATATTCATCTTTGTCACATCAATACCTAACATCGTAGTTTGCACAAAATAGTGCCTCTAAAATACTTGAAAAATAAAATTTGTATCATTTTAGGAAGAATTCACATCAAGTGAACCATGGATTCAATGAGCTTCCTTGTTAATGCACGGTGATAAACCAGTCTTTGTGGCACATGGTAAAAGGCATAGAAAGAATGACTGCAACTATGCACTTGCCTTGAAAATGCTTACTCTAGTCAGAAACTAACAATGAAACAGATCTGTGAAATGTGAGAAGTTCAATGCTAACTCAAGATAATTTTCATATTTATGGTGGCCATTTAGGAGCACAGATACATGGTCTCAAGTAACTCATGTATCTCTTCATCCATGTAAAAGTGAACTAGGCAGGGAACCAAAAGTCATGGCTTCTCATCTCAACTAGCCATATATTTCCTGCATCGTCTTGGTAAAATAATCAGTCTCCCTTGGATTAAATTACCTGACTATGAAATGATCTGTGATTTTATACCTTTATACCTAGTCTTTGCATATCATTCATTTCAAATCTGTTCACTTGGAAATTCCAGAATAGGCTTCCAGGGTGGTTTGTTAACAAGCGTATTCAAGAAATAAATATTAGAATCTTGGCATTCTTTATTTACAACCCTCCAAGTGCTAAGTGCACTCAGAACAAAATCTAAGCTCATATCATAGCCTAGAAAATGCTGCGTGATCTAACCCTAACCTCTCCCTCTCCTGCTCTGCTCATTGCTCTCTAGTTATGTGAGCCTGTCCATTGCTTTCTCCAACCTCAGAAGCTCCACCTAATCCCTCTGGCTGGAAAACTCTATTCCCCGATATGTACATGGTTCACTTTTCCCTGCTTTGAGGTCATTGCTCAAATGACACTTCCTTATAATTTTCATTCCGGACCACTTTATCTAAAGTTCCTCCTCATTTTACCCTTCGGCACAGCTTTATTTTTGTTCATGAATCGTTTTTATTATTAATTAATTATTCATGCATTTAACAAATTTGTGTTGAGTTTCTAATCTGTGCCTTTGTTTTGAGAGGGGTCCTGTGGATGTAATAATAAATAAATGAGGCACAGGAACTGTCCTCAAAAATCTGAATAGAGAATATAGAAATGAAAGAGACCTGCAATTCAGTAAGTTAAGCATTACGATGGGAGTGAACAAGGAATGCTATGGAATAAATAAAGGAATCACATAATCTGGCTGAAGATTTGAGGAAGGCTTCCTACAGAGTGATTGTTAAACTGATCCTGTAAGGTTGAGTTCAGTTCAGTTCAGTCGCTCAGTCGTGTCCGACTCTTTGTGACCACATGGACTGCAGCACGCCAGGCCTCCCTGTCCATCACCAACTCCCAGAGTTTACTCAAACTCGTGTCCATTGAGTTGGTGATGCCATCCAACCATCTCATCCTCTGTTGTCCCTTTCTCCTCCTGCCTTCAATCTTTCCCAGAATCAGGGTCTTTTCAAATGAGTCAGTTCTTCACATCAAGTGGCCAAAGTATTGAGTTTCAGCTTCAGCATCAGTCCTTCCAATGAATAGTCAGGACTGATTTCCTTTAGGATGGACTGGTTGGATCTCCTTGCTGTCCAAGGGACTCTCAAGAGTCTTCTCCAACACCACAGTTCGAAAGCATCAATTCTTTGGTGCTCAGCTTTCTTTATAGTCCAACTCTCACATCCATACATGACTACTGGATAAACCATAGCTTTGACTAGACTGACCTTTGTTGGCAAATAATGTCTCTGCTTTTTAATATACTGTCTAGGTTGGTCATAACATTTCCAAGGAGCAAGCATCTTTTCATTTCATGGCTGCAACCATCTGCAGTGATTTTGGAGTCCAAAAAAATAAAGTCAGCCACTGTATCCACTGTTTCCCCATTTATTTGCCATGGAATGATAGGACCAGATGCCATGATCTTAGTTTTCTGAATGTTGAGTTTTAAGCCACCTTTTTCACTCTCCTCTTTCATCAAGAGGCTCTTTAGTTCTTCTTTGCTTTCTGCCATGAGGGTGGTATCATCTGCATATCTGAGGTTATCGATATGTCTCTCCCAGAAGTCTTGATCTCAGCTTGGACATCATCCAGCCCAGCATTTCTCATAATGTACTCTGCATATAAGTTAAATAAGCAGGGTGATAATGTACAGCCTTGAAGTACTCCTTTCTCTATTTGGAACCAGTCTGTTGTTCCATGTCCAGGTCTAACTGTTGCATCCTGACCTGCAGAGATTTCTCAAGTGGTCAGGTACTCTGCTATTCCCATCTCTTTAAGAATTTTCCAGAGTTTGTTGTGATCCACACAGTCAAAGGCTTTGGCATAGTCAATAAGGCAGAAGTAGATATTTTTCTGGAACTCTCTTGCTTTTTTGATGATCCAATGGATTTTGGCAATTTGATCTCTTGTTCCTCTGCCCTTTTCTAAAGTTAAGGTTGAGTAGAAATTACCAAAGTGAAAGATGAGAAGTACACTTCTCTGGGAAAAATCAAGACCTGGTTCAAGATACAGTGGAGGAAAAGGAGCATTGGCACTTTTGAAGAATTGAAGGACATTCATGGCTAAAATGTTCTTTTTTAAAAAAAAATTAGAGTATATTTGCTGTACAGCATTGTGTTAGTTTCTGCTGTACAGTGAAGTGAATCAGCTAAATGTATACATAATGTCCCCCCCTCTTCCTCCCACCCCACCTTCCATCCCCCTCGCCATCTGCATCACCTCAGAGCACCAAACTGCGCTCCTTGAGCTGTACAGGTTGCCACCAGTTACCTGTTTTACACTTGGCAGTGCATATTCGTCAATTCCGATCCTCCAATTTATCCCCCTCACCATGTCTACCCTTGTGTTCTCTATGTCTGCATCTCTATTCTTGCCCTGCAAATAGGTTCATCTGCATTGTTTTTTCTAGATTCCACATGCACCCCAGTGTTCACTGGAGCACTATTTGCAATAACCAGGACATGGAAGCAACCTAAATGTCCATCAACAGATGAAAAGATAAAGATGATGTGGCACATATATACAATGGAATACTACACATTCATTAAAGGGAATGATATTGGATCATTTGTGGAGACAAGGATGGACCTAGAGTCTGTCTAACGGAGTGAAATAAGTGAGAAAGAAAAAACAAGTGTTGTATGTTAATGAATATGTATGGAATCTAGAATGTTGTATTTTCAAGGGGAAAGGAAGTGAGGCAAAGGAAGAGGTTTCATGTGGTTTGAAATGCAAGCAAGGGGCAGACTGTGGACCATGATGGCAAATTTGACAGTATTGCAGGGGCAATAGTATTGAGGAGTTTCAAGAAGATCTTATCTTCTCAAGATTTTTTTGTTTCTTGTTTTCTTTTTAAAGAGCCCTCTAGTTATAGGATGTTAAATGGATTGGAGGGGTTAACGCTCAACTGAGATGCTGTTGCAGAAGCACAGGTAAGACATAAAGAAGGCCATGATAAGGTACACAGTGATGAGAATGAAGAGAAGAGTCTGAAAGAAGGAGGCTTGTGAGGTCTGTTTAGCACTGTGATATTAGAAAGAGGTAGAGTTCAAACATGGTGCTGACATTTCTGGTTCAGTCCATAAGAATCATTTTTTGAGATGCAAGGCACAGGATTTTAGGTGATTTTTAGGTGAGTTTTGGTAGAAAGATAATGAGTTCTGTTTTCAAAGTCATTTGAAAACAACTCCAAAAGGAGATGGGTTAAATATCTCCAGTTTCTCACTCCAATTTAAATTATTGCATTGCTTTTTTTGAAATGTTGAAGATGTAATTATTTGTGTCTAATAAATCTTCCATGCTGGAAGATTTATAAAACTTATATTATCAGTGCCTTAAATATTTGCTGATTTATTTATTTGCAGATATTTCTGGTGAATACTTCAGCTGTCTTAGAATTTAGAAACTTATCATTTAAACAGATTCACATATATCACACTAATGCAACAATTAACCTTGCTAGGCTTCAGGGATCTAATGGAAAACAAGGTAAAACAGAGCTGAGTGGACTTAGGGCTAAAAGAATTAAACATAGTATGCAATCACTTGGTAGCACTATAGCACTGTAATTAGGCTGGTAGGATAAGTACATAAAAACTTCCATGCATTGAAATAGCATCAATGTCATACAAGTCATCTAAGGGAGTAACACCATTTCACGTATTCCACTCTGCTTTCTCACTGATGCATCCATCCTCACCCTCAGCTCTATCAGTCATTATAACTAACAATTACTGAGCAAATATGTCAGGCATTATCTCTGTTCAGTCGTCAAAAGAGTCTATGAGTAGGTGTTGTATCATGCCCATTTGACAGATGAGAAATCTGAGACTTGGAATGTTTTAAGTATATTTACAAGGTCAAAAGATAATGAATGGTGGCACCTGAACTTAAACCAAGTCTGTCTGTATAATTTTGTATAAAGAATGTCATTGCCCATGATGCTACAAAGAAACAATTACAGATAACAATGTACAGCACATTAATAATTGCATAGAATTTTCCATGAATAAGGCATTTAATTCTACCTGTGAAGAAGACATCTTTAAATTATGCAGGAAAATGTCTTTTCAAAGGGTTGATGTTAATAATAATTTCATGTAGAAACATAAGTCTACCTGAAATGACTTTGCACTGTCTGGCATCATAAGTAAGCACCATGGGTGTGGTAGTTGATATATAATTATTATCATCATTATTCTGAAGTTTCATATGAGCAAAGGAAGACAAGGTAAATAATTTGCTCCAGATCACATAATAATGATAGTGGAGACAGGGTTTAATTCTGAATCTAGCTAATCATAGGGTTAAATGTTTTTTACACAGAGCTTCATCTTAAAAAATCTAGCTTCCTGGGTAATACATGACTTATATTTGGCAGTCATTGCCAAATGACAAAACCCAAGTTTTATTATTGTTATTTGGCTCCTTGTTTGATGATTGTCAGATTATAGAGTTATACAATTGTATTAAATATACTTCAATATGTATCCATTTTCTATGTAGTCCAACTCAGAAGTCCAAGTAATATCCAACTCACTGAGTGATTTAAACACACACACACACACACACACACACACACACTTAATAAAATGTCTACTTATGGACCTGCAATGCAATTTACATTGAGAGTTCATAAAGCTTTGAGCTTTATGGGAAAGGGCAGACATCTGTCATATTACATAATTGGAATTCACACCACAGTATAGTACAGTTGTCATGCATCTGGTAAAGGCCAAAAATTTATTAGAGCAAATTAGAGATTATAGACGTTCCCTTTGGATAAAGGAATCCCTCAATAATATTCAACATTACTAGGAGAAAACTGTTGGAGAAAGAACAATGATGGCACAGCACAGGCTGTGACAGGCCTTAGTGTTCACGAATGCTGAATATCATTTGAGAATCAATATATCACTTTGTTCTTTTATTCAATAAAGATTTCTTAGTGATTGCTACACATTGACTGTATTCTATGTAACAGAGATAGTAACGTACTCAAAGCCCCCATCTGCATGGAATTTATATTCTAGTGGTCATTAACTTGCTTTATCATTTCACTTGTTATGGACATCCTCCAAATGGGAAAGCTTCAGCTGACCATATGGAGCTTTTCGAAAATAATTAAGAACAAGCTTGTATTAAGAACCAGCTTATGTGCATTCTTACAGATGATGACACCAATACATACATATAGAGAGGTTAAATATCTTATAATATTAATAATAAAAATACACAATAATAATTGTAATTATTTTAAATAATCACAGTAACATCTACTTCAGGGGAATTTCTGCTCCTGAGAAAATGATGTAAACATACTTTACCTGAGCACTCCTGCTAAGCAAAACTCAAAACCCCAGACAATGTAAAACAAACAAGGAGACTCTAAAGGATGGGGAGAAGAAGGTAGGCTAGCTAGGCATTTTGGGATACAAAAGAACAACACGAAGGTGAGGTCCCTGGGTTTTAATTTTATCTCATATATCAAGACTTAGAACTGAAGGAGCTGGCAACCTCAAAATGTTAGCAATGAAGGCCAAATAGTGAAACAAAGCTCTCTCTTGGCAAAGGACCTCGAAAGCTGAAGCCTAGAATGCTTTTAGACCGTAACTGCTCTACTCCAGACAAAGACCACAGAAAAAACAGTGGATCCTAGATTCACCCACGCCAGCAAAAACCAAATGGGAAGTCTAAACCTTTATCATTTTGAGGCTGTGATGAGGTGCACTAACATCCCTGCTGGGTAGTAGCTTTCAAATGTTCTCAATTGTTTTTTTGTTTTTTTTCCACATAGCTTAATAAATCAATGAATGGACACATGAAAATAACTAAGAGCACCCACAGATATTTCCTGCTGCTGCTGCTGCTAAGTTGCTTCAGTCGTGTCTGACTCTCTGCGACCCCATAGACAGCAGCCCACCAGGCTCCCCGTCCCTGGGATTCTCCAGGCAAGAACACTGGAGTGGGTTGCCATGTCCTTCTCCAATGCATGACAGTGAAAAGTGAAAGTGAAGTCGCTCAGTCGTATCCGACTCCTAGCGACCCCATGGACTGCAGCCTACCAGTCTCCTCCATCCATGGGATTTTCCAGGCAAGAGTACTGGAGTGGGTTGCCATTGCCTTCTCCGGAGATATTTCCTATAAACCATAATTATTCAAATTTTGTGGGATAGGGAGTTTGTATTATACTAGTTGGTAAATGCTGTTTGGAGGACTGAGCCTGTTTATTTTTGTTCCCTTTCATTCTACACCACTTCAGTAATAAAACAGTCATTTATTAAGCAGATCTTTTATGTCAGCTTATGTGCTATGATGTTACATAAGACTCACTGTGAGAGAACTTACTTATTTATTAAAGTATATGTGTGTGCTTATGTATGTGTATACTGGGGGAGATGTGTTCTCAGCGCTTGAGCAGCATCAGTTAACACAACAGACAATAATCCCCTATCCTACTGGAATTCTCATTCTACTATCTATATCCATAACCTAATAGGAGAAAGATAAAAGCACAAATCAATTACATTATAGGTAAACAATAGATGCATATAGGTGGGAGTAACAAACTGTGAGAGATTACCTCTAACGTTGGAAGCTGGGAAGAACAGTATTAGTCCCTGAAGATGGTACCATCAGGTTAAGTTTTAAAGGATGTACAGAACTTTAGTAGATAGACTAGACAGGGAATGTGTTTTGTTGTAGAGCCAGTACCAAGTGTAAAGACATAGCTGCAAGAGAGTCTGCACAAAGTCAGAGCAGGTGATCCAAGACAAAGCCAGGAAGATTAGATAAGAAAAGAAAGGGAACCCACAGGGAAGAATGAGGGGGAAGAGGAGAGAAGAAATGTAATAAACCAAGTAATGGAAGGCCTTGAAGGTCAACTCAAAAGAGGCATTTTAAATTGATTTAGAAGCAATGTAGAGCTAATGGTGGAGAAGGCAATGGCACCCCACTCCAGTACTCTTGCCTGGAAAATCCCATGGATGGAGGAGCCTGGAAGGCTGCAGTCCATGGGGTCGCTGAGGGTTGGACACGACTGAGCAGCTTCACTTTCCCTTTTCACTTTCATGCGTTGGAGAAGGAAATGGCAACCCACTCCAGTGTTCTTGCCTGGAGAATCCCAGGGACGGGGGAGCCTGGTGGGTTGCCGTCTCTGGGGTCGCGCAGAGTCGGACACGACTGAAGCGACTTAGCAGCAGCAGCAGCAGCAGAACCAGTGCAGCACGTATGACAGGAACTGAGCAGCCAATATCAAAAAAAGCTATCAAAATGTTTGGGCATGATCTGTTCTTAATAAACTCGGGGTACTCTTGACCTATGTTTGGGCATGATCTGTTCTTAAATAAACTTGGGGTACTCTTGACCTGTGATTCTACTGTCCTCAGAATGCTTGTAGATTTTGTTGGTCTGTAATTTTCCATTAGCTCCCTAATTACTGATGCATTCTAGAAGACATTCTCTCAGACAGATAAGCACCTGATTATCAGAGACTCAAGCTGATTTACAGTGTGTGTAAAATGTCCTCTGCCTCTATTTCTTCCTTGATGCATTGGGGACATTGTTAGCAAATCATGAAAAAAGTATTAGAAAAGCTGGCATTTGTAATAGGTTAATTTTAAAAATGTCTCCTGTTTTTCCTTTCTGGCTAGGTTTTATATTCATTTCAGGCTGCAGTGTTCAGTGCATTTATAGATGCCTTTCAGCAAAGTTTTATGAATGTTTGAAATCCTCACCCAGTATTTTTTAAACTAAGTAGTGCATTCTAAATTTTAACATTTTTCTATAAACTGTTGCATTTGTCTATTTATCATTCCACAGGCAGCACTAAGTGCTAGATTTCGTTATATGCTCAGGATGCCCTGACAGAGGGTGGGGACTTATTTTCAAAAGACCTACAGTCCTGGGTAAAGAGAGACAAGAAAACCTGATATGATGTGTACTATAATGGATGCAGTGTGGCCTATTTGGGAGCAAAGACCTGGTCACCTATTTTTGAATGAATGCATTGAGACAGCAAGTGAAATTTGAGTTTGCCAGGCTATAAGGCAGAGGACAAGCATTCTGAGTGTTCTGGGCAAACTGGTGGAAAGGCAGAGGCCCATGAGAGCATTGCCATTCAAAAATTCACAGGAAGATATATGTGGCTGATAAGGCTGAACTTGAGGGTAATAGGAGAAGTGATGGAAATAGGCTCAAGAGGGAGGTAAGGATAAGATGGTCAAGAAAATTATATTCTACTCTAAGGAGTTTGGACTTTAACCAAAGGAAACGAGGAGCCAGTGAATGAATCTGCCAGGGAAGTGTAGGCTAGAAAGTTGGACATTAGGGCAATCACTCCAACTTCACTTTTTATCTGATTAACCTTCATCCTCCTGTCCACACCCCTCATCAGCTACCAAAATAGAGTCTCCCAGAGGACAAGGGCTCAGTCTCTTTGCATTTTAGCGCCCAGTTCTTTTGCACAAACCTCAGCTGCTTTTCCAGTTGAGAGGCTTCTGAACTCTCACTGATTGTAGAGCCTGAGAGATTCCAAGCTGCTGATTGATTTGACTTCATTCCGCTGTAGTGCATGTAATTTCATGCTTCCAAGTGAAAGACATTTTCTGAAAATTCTTCAATCTCCCCAAATTACTTAGTTTTATATATTTATCCCCAGCTTCATTGGACTCTAAATAACCCAGTTTGGGAGAAAATGCTTGGCATGTGAAGCTCTGGTCATTAAGATTCAGCAATTACTCTCTCAAACTGTTAAAATCTATCCTGATGGAATGAAAACAATTAAAGCTAGGGTATGCTACCAGACTAAAAACAGTTGCTTGTTGGAGATGCCAATGCACCTTTCTGCAAAGAAAAAAGGGACTGATTCTTTTTAATAATTAAGAAAAATACACTGTAAGAGGAAAGTGACAGGTTGTCTCTAAGAATTAGATGGACAGTAGATGATAGATAGAATAGCTTTTTTAATGTAATAATACATGTTTTAATAACATTTTAAAAATAATCAAGCAGAATAAAAATAAGTGAAATACTTTCTTAAATCATATCAATGCCAATGTTTTCAAGAATATCCTTTAAGACATCTATGGGTATATAAACAATAACATATAATTTTATGTAAATAGAGCCACATTTGTTTATTTTAAAAATAAACCTTGTTATTTTAGTTTTAATTAAAAAAAAAAACTGCCAAGTTAATATAAAGAGTTCCTATATACCCCACCTCTAGTCTCTCCCATTATTAAAATCTTATTGCTAATATGGTACATTTGTCACAATTAATGCACCGATATTGATAGATTACTGTTAACTAAAGTCCTTCTTTTATTCAGATTGACTTAGTATGGGTTTTCTGCTTGGTTGTTCTTTGTTTTGTTTTTTTTGTTGTTGTTGTTGTTGTTTTCATAGCTAAGGTCTTGTCTCTTTCTATTCTAGAATGCTATCCAGTACCAGTTCGGTTCGGTTCAGTCACTCAGTCGTGTCCAACTCTTTGCTGTCCAGTATGCATTGTGTTTGGAGAAGGCAATGGCACCCCACTCCAGTACTCTTGCCTGGAAAATCCCATGGACGGAGGAGCCTGGTAGGCTGCAGTCCATGGGGTCTCGAAGAGTCAGGCACGACTGAGCGACTTCACTTTCACTTTTCACTTTCATGCATTGGAGAAGGAAATGGCAACCCACTCCAGTGTTCTTGCCTGGAGAATCCCAGGGACGGGGGAGCCTGGTGGGCTGCCATCTATGGGGTCGCACAGAGTCGGACATGACTGAAGCAACTTAGCAACAGCAGCATACATTGTGTTTACTCATCATGTTTTTTAAATCTCATTTTGGCTATGATAGTTTCTTAGACTTGGGAAACATTGATAACTTTGAGGAGTTCTTCTAAGATATTTTATAGAATGCCCCTTAATTGCCATCTGTCTCATTTTATCATGCATAGACTGGAGTTACGGGTTTTGAGAAGGAAGACCACAGAATTAAATGCATTTTCATAACCTCACAGCACATCCAGAGTACATAATATCAACATGACGTGATTATTGATGTTAAATGTGATAACCTGGTGGGAATAGTATTTACTGAGTTTCTCTACTATAAACTTGGAGAAGGAAATGGCAACCCACTCCAGTATTGTTGCCTGGAGAATCCCATGGACAGAGGAGCCTGGTGGGTTACAGTCCATGGGGTCACAAAGAGTAGGACACAACTGAGCCACTAATGCAACAATAATGCACAACTATAAAGTACCTAGGAAGCCATGCATTAGGAAAACACGAATTCGACTGCAATGCAGGAGACCCGGGTTTGATCCTTGGGTTGGGAAGATCCCCTGGAGAAGGAAATGGCAACACATTCCGGTATGCCTGGGAAATCCCATGGACAGAGGAGCCAGGCAGGTTACAGTCCATGGGGTCACAAAGAATAGGATACAACTAAGCCACTACACTACCACTATAAAGTTACTATTTCTCCCTCCCTCTTGGTGTATCGTACTCTTTGGATGGAAGTTACGGCATAGCCCGCACAGTTAAGGAATGTGGAGTAATGTTGCACCTCTTGAGGGTAGAGTATCTACGTGAGTTATCTGGGACTTCTCTACATGGGAACTTTGTTTCTTCTGCCGCAATTATCATTTATCATATAGGATTGTTGTGTTGCTGTTCACTCACTCAGTCATGTCTGACTCTTTGTGACCCCATGGTCTGCAGCATATCAGGCTCCTCTGTCCTCCACTGTCTCTCAGAGTTTGCTCAGATTTATGTCCCTAGAGTTGGTGATGCTATCTAACCATCTCATCCTCTGCTGTCCCCTTTTCCTTTGGTCTTCAATCTTTCCCAGCATCAGAGTTTTTTTCCCACTGAGTCAGTTCTTTGCATCAGGTGACCAAAGTATTGGAGCTTCAGCTTCAGCATCAGTCCTTCCAATGAATATTCAGGGTTGATTTCCCTTAGGCTTGACTGGTTTGATCTCCTTACAGTCCAAGGGACTCTCAAGAGTCTTTTCCAACACCACAGTTTAAAAGCATAAATTCATTGGTGCTCAGCCTTCTGTATGGTCCAACTCTCACATCCATGTATAACTACTGGAAAAACCATAGCTTTGACTATATGGACCTTTGTCAGCAAAGTGATATCTCTGCTTTTGAATACAATGTCTAGGTTTGTCATAGTTTCCTTCCAAGGAGCGTCTTTTAATTCCGTGGCTGCAGTCACCATCTACAGTGATTTTGGAGACCAAGAAAAAAAACCTGTCACTGTTTCCATTATTTCCCCTTCTATTTCCCAAGAAGTGATGGAACCAGATGCCAAAATATTAGTTTATATATTTAGTTTTTCGGAGAAGGTAATGGCACCCCACTCCAGTACTCTTGCCTGGAAAATCCCATTGATGGAGGAGCCTCGTAGGCTGCAGTCCATGGGGTCGCTAAGAGTCGGACACGACTGAGTGACTTCACTTTCACTTTTCACTTTCATGCATTGGAGAAGGAAGTGGAAACCCACTCCAGTGTTCTTGCCTGGAGAATCCCAGGGGCGGGGGAGCCTGGTGGCTGCTGTCTATGGGGTCACACAGAGTCGGACACGACTGAAGTGACTTAGCATAGCATAGCATAGCATTTAGTTTTTACTATTGAATTTCAAGCCAGCTTTTTTCAAGATTTTTGTATGGGATTTTGTATTTTCAAGTCAGTTTTTTTTTGTATGGAATTATGAATATTTATTTTATATATCTATTTTATTTTTATAATACTACTTTAGTTTTCCTTGCTCGGATTGTCCCAGCTTTGGTCATTGAGTCACTCTGTCAGTTAGTTGGCTGCTGTGTCCTCTTGCCATACCCCCATCAATGGGTGTGTGTGTGTGTGTGTGTGCGTGCACATACACATGTGTGTGTATTTTAGCACTTCCTCCTTACTGGCACTATAAGATACACCAAGCATAGTTTGTATATTTCTAGCGGTTGTCCTAGAATTAGCCGTTTCTCCAATGAACCCTGATTCCACTTATTGAATGATGCTATGAACCATGACTGGGTAATAGGTCTGTTTTTCACTACTAGTGTGTCATTGCTTCCAGGCCCTCCCTGCTAAAATAACAAGAAAAATTTAGGTTAGCCACAAAGTTCATTCAGGTTTTTCTGTAAAATGTTACAGAAAATCTGAATGAACTTTGTACCCAACCAAATATATGTGTTTATATATATAATAATTATATATACAATAAGCTATTATATATATATATTTCTATATGTAGCTATCTCATGTATACTAAACTAAATGATCTCACAATGATGTCTCCAACTCTAATTCATTACCAGATACATCTCAGAGCTGCCTCATCCTCTTGCTTACCTCTTACCCTCCCACTCTAACAATCACTCCAACTTTCCTCCATCCATTTATTTAATCATTCAGTTTTAGTTTCCATGTATAGTGCTTTTATAACTCTTGCCCCCCTAACTCTGTGTGAAACAACTTTATCAACTTTATTATCTTATGTGCAATTCCATGCTATTTTCTTAATCTGTTATTTTTTAAGTAAAAATAACTATGTTGAAGATTCCTTTCAGTTCAATAAATGGAAACCTATTGTTCCAATATACACATATAGACTGTGTTTGGATAGAGTATGCCATGTCTTGTTGGCCATTGTAAGAATTTTGGCAGTTTCTCTAGATGAGATGAAAAGCTATTGAAGAACAAGGGTCCTCTAAACTTATAACTTAAAGAAGGTAAGGGAAGATACCAGAAGACCAGGACGGGGCTATTGCCTACAGCCAAGAGTTGATGGTGACTTGAGTCAGAGTGTTAGGACTGGATTACTGGGAACTGGTCATATTTTAAAGATTAAGCCAACAGAATTTGCTTATAGATTGACTGTGGGTAGGAGAGAAGGACTGATACTGAACCCGAAGCTACAATAATTTGGCCACGTGATATGAAGACCATATTCACTGGAAAAGTCCCTGACACTGAGAAAGACTGAAGGGAAAAGGAGAAGAGAACAGCAGAGGATGAGATGGTTAGATAGCATCACGAACTCAATGGACATGAATTTGAACAAGCTGCAGGAGATAGTGAATGACAGGGAAGCCTGTCGTGCTGCAGTCCATGGGGTTGCAAAGAGTTGAACATGACCTAGCGTTTGAATGACTACAATAAGAGAGAAATAGAAAAATAAAAACTTTTGTTTTTGTAGTTATGTGAGTAGTTGACATGAGTAGGACTGCAGGAGGAGCAGAGTGGTTCACTTTTGTCTTGGTGAGTGTAATGGTGGTCAGGAAATATGTATTTGTCACACTAAATGTGAGATATTATACTTGTAGTCACGAAGAGATAACTATTGGCCAATGGCTGACTACCAAATAGAAGAGATGAGGCCTCAAGTGTCAAATAATCTTCTTTAATGACTGAAAACACATTTGTGAGACACTGAATAGGTCTTCAGAGCCATAATGCTCTCCATTTTCATAGGCTTAACAACTTAAGTGTACACTCTCTCATCAAAGCATCATTTGTCCTGTGCATAAAATCCACCTCAGTTTATTTCCATACTTTCTCTCAAGCTGAACAGACTGAGACCATGTGATACTCAGTGGCTTATCTTGGGGGTAATATTATAATGAGCTGGAGTCCCATATTCTGAAGTGGTACTGGTATCAGTTCAGTTCAGTTCAGTCGCTCTTTGCAACCCCATGAATCGCAGCACACCAGGCCTCCCTGTCCATCACCAACTCCAGGAGTTCACTCAGACTCACATCCATCGAGTCAGTGATGCCATCCAGCCATCTCATCCTTTGTCGTCCCCTTCTCCTCCTGCCCCCAATCCCTCCCAACATCAGAGTCTAACTCAGCCTTATTTGTCAAATCTCTCCTCTGCTTTTGGCTCACCTCATTCTGTCAGATCCTCTTTCATTTTTATTTTATCTGTTTATCCCAACATCACAAGTTGAATACATTTTGTTTCTTACTAATAAATGTATATCTTCCCTACCTCTAAAGTAAATTTTCCTTCAGACCTACCTTGTTTAAACCATATTGGATATATTTAAATTTGGTAGGTAGTTTTTTTAATGCTCTCCTTAATATTTAACACTGGTGAACTTTGGGCATGTCATTTGACCTCTCTGGCCTTGGGATTCTCATTTGTAATACATGGTTGATGGCATCTTTCCTGCCAAAATACTAAGAATGTTAACAGCAATTAATGCTTTATTTCAATGTTTTCAGGTAACTTTCACATCTGTCATCTAATTTTCAAAGCAATTGTTTGTGGCAGATATAAACCCCTACTTAAACTTAAGGAAATAATGGCTTAGAGAGATTTAGAAACTTAAAAATACGTCATCATTTATTCACTCAACAAGCAGGTAGTTCATGCATATTAATATATGAGGAGCTGTCCAAGGTGCCAGTGTTAAAAGAGAATGACAGAGTCTCTCTTATTGCCTTGTTTGCCTGTGTTAAAGGGCAGTGGAACAAGTTGGACAGATTCTAGTATAACATAAAAAGCATCCATCAGTCTGCCTTACAAGAATTTTGCAATGATTTAAGATATTATAAAGCTCTTGCACCAATCAAGTAGGAAATATTCAAAAAATATCAACCAGTACAAGTATCATTTGGGCAATGGTATTTGAGGTAAGCATAGTTATATCAATCTCCATTTACAGTGTGCCTACTACGTTCTATCAGTATTTCAAAATACACTTTTAGTTAGAATCCTTTCCTTGTAAACAATAGACACAGAAAAGCTAGTTTCTGCAGGGAAGAGAACTTATTATAAAGGATACAGAACTATCTCACAGAACCAGCTCAAGGGCAGGCAGGCAGCCAAGATGTACAAAGGGAACAGAACTAGGAGAGAGGAGAATCCGAAGGAACCCAGGGACTTTTCTCTCTCAATCTCAACTTCTCTCTCCACCTCAACTTCTCTCTCCACATCTGTGCTGTTGTTTTATTTTTTCTGCATATCAACTTTCTCCACTATTGGCTCCAATGTCTGGAAAACGTCCACTTCTCTACTTCTCTAATTTTAGTTTTGGCTTTTGTTTCTGCTGTTGTGCTTATAGATATAAATACAGATGTACCCTATATTCAAAAATGAGTCTAAAAAGAATTGGCATCTCTTTGGCTTAATTCCAAACTCCTGATGAATGGCTCCTGATTGGCCTAGTTTGGGGTTCACCCAGCAGTGATCTGAGTACAAAAATGACTACTGAAAATGGACCTCCCTGAAAATATTTCATCAAGAGACAAGAGAGGTAATTTGAAGAATAGAAGGAGGTGTCACTGTGTCCTGAGTACAGCCACTATGGAGAACAGTGTGGAGATTCCTTAACCCTAACCCTAACCCTAACCCTAACCCAAGATGGAACTTTCTATGAAATATATGCCTGTGTATTCAATAAATATTTTTGAACAGCAAAAAAAAAAAAAAAAAAACTGGAAATAGAACTGCCTTATGATCCAGCAATCCCACTGCTGGGCATACACACTGAGGAAACCAGAAGGGAAAGAGACACATGTACCCGCAATGTTCATCTCAGCACTGTTTATAATAGCCAGGACATGGAAGCAACCTAGATGTCCATCAGCAGATGAAGAAAGCTGTGGTACATATACACAATGGAGTATTACTCAGCCATTAAAAAGAATACATTTGAATCAGTTCTAATGAGGTGGATGAAACTGGAGCCTATTATACAGAGTGAAGTAAGCCAGAAAGAAAAACACCAATACAGTATACTAATGCATATATATGGAATTTAGAAAGATGCTAACAATAACCCTGTGTACAAGACAGCAAAAGAGACACTGATGTATAGAACAGTCTTATGGACTCTGTTGCAGAGGGAGAGGGTGGGAAGATTTGGGAGAATGGCATTGAAACATGTATAATATCATGTATGAAACGAGTTGCCAGTCCAGGCTTGATGCACGATACAGGATGCTTGGTGCTAGTGCACTGGGACGACCCAGAGGGATGGTATGGGGAGGGAGGAGGGAGGAGGGTTCAGGATGGGGAACACATGTATACCTGTGGCAGATTCATTTTGATATTTGGCAAAACTAATACAATTTGTAAAGTTTAAAAATAAAAAAAAAAAAAAGAAATCATTTCAAAGTTAAAAAAAAAAAAAGGGTATATGGCATGTCCAGACCTCACAAGACCCCTGCAAGGTAGCAAAGTAGAAATCACTTCCCATTTCACAAATGTGTGTAATGAGAGTCTTGATTTCATTCTTTAAACTAACACTCATTGAGTGCTGACTAAGTGCCAGACATGGAGCTAAGGGACAGAAAACGACAATTTTTAACTTGTAAAGATTTCTTTCTACCAGAGATTATAGTCAGGTAAATAATCATATAACAAATATGTAATCTTAGTTTTTACAAGGGCTAGAAATAAGGTCAGGGTATAGACCATATAAAAAGGGGAATGGATCTACCAGGAGTTTGCTAAAATTCATGTCTGTTGAGTCAATGATGCAATCTAGCTGTCTCATCCTCTGCTGTCCCTTCTCTTTTTCCCTTCAATCTTTCCCATCATGAGGGTCTTTTCCAGTGAATCAACTCTTCACATCAGGTGACCAAAGTATTGGAGCTTCAGCTTCAGCATCAGTCCTTCCAATGAATAGGCAGAGTTGATTTCCTTTAGGATTGACTGGTTTGATCTTCTTTAAGTCCAAGGGACTCTCAAGAGTCTTCTCCAATACCACAGTTCAAAAGCATCAATTCCTTGGCACTCAGCCTTCTTCATGGTCCAGCTTTCACATCTGTACATGACTACTAGAAAAACCATAGCTTTGACTATACAAACCTTTGCCAGCAGAGTGATGTCTCTGCTTTTTTAATGTGCTATCTAGGTTTGTTATAGCTCTCCTTCCAAGGAGCAAGCATCAAAAAATAGGTAGCAATTAATTAATAAATGAGGGATAGGTCCACCAGTTTTCCAGACAGATGGGACATCATGAGAAGTCAGAAAAAGCAACATGGCCAGTGTAGACAGAGTCCTAAAGAGAAGATGCAGATAAAGATATAAAATTAGAAAGGGCCAGAATAAGAATGATTTAAATACATTGTTCTTAAAATTCAATGAATATCCACCTTTAAACTATTTAAATTGAAAGAGTGACATGATGAGGTTTTGTGTTTTGTAAAGTCAATTGCACCATAGTATGGAAAAATGGATTGAAGGAGGGCAAGTGTGATGTAGGAAAATAATTTAGAGGCTATTTCAGTATCTCAGAAAAAAAAGAGGATGGGATCTGGGATAATGAGAATGAATAATAAGGAGACAGAATAGCACAAACTCTCTTCTTTAGTCTTATTTGATTTTGTGTAAGTAGCTCATTATAATAGGCCAGAGAAAAGCAACTGAGATATAAGAGCAAAGGTTGCGATGAAACTTAAATCCAGGCTGCTGGACTACAAGTTTTATCCCATCCTATGGACCAGGATAGGTCTGAGATAATGTCTATTTTATTATTTATGATCATATAAAGAACATGGAGCTAGTGAAAAGGCAAATAATTTGCATTACAGTGTTTAATAGTAGTGAATCAAAAATGAAATAAAACAGATCTCCTGGGACAGAAAATGCTGAAATTAAATGCAGAAGACTAAATATTTTGCATTCCCTCAATATTCTCTTTGTTGCTATTTTATTTACTTTACCATGAAACATTATGTGTACACACACACATTCCTTATAAAAGATATACCACATTTTTTTTTTACTTAAAAAACAGCTTTCTCTTCCAGCTTTTTAAAATAAAGGTGTATGTGAAAGACAGAAAAAAAATTATTTGCCAACCTAGAGGAAATCCAGGAGCAGGCAAATGCAGGAGCACGCACCATATATTTTATTTTGCAGCTGTAGCCAAGGTTTTCATCTCTGTAGGAATCTGCTCAGAAAATCTCCTGATCTCTAATGAAAACTATCCTACTTCTGAGCCCACTATCAGAAGAAAGTTGGTGAAGATGAAGCTGTAGCCCCAAGGGACTAAGAAATAGAAACCCCTAAATTTCCCAAATGCTCATCCTCCTTTAGAAGGTGGTGGTACTTCTTCATTATGCAACCTTGGGCAAATTACCTCAGCTCTCGGTGCCTTTGTTTTATCAGTACTTTCTTATAAGGCTGTGGTTAAAAATATAATGGGTGCCAAATAAATGAATATTGAAATGGGGAGAAACTATGGTTTTTAAGTTCCTGAATATATTAGAGTTCAGAAAAGGATGGAGTGAATTATGGCATCTTAGAAATAAGTTCTTTGTCTCTAAGGTGAATTCATAGGTCACATATAACTCATACTCCTTGCATTATACTGCATATTGAGTACAACATACCATATTATTATTTTAGTCACTAAATTATGTTCAACTTTCATGACCCTATGAACCGTAGCCTGTCAGGCTCCTTTGTCCATGGGATTTTCCAGGCAAGAATACTAGAGTGGGTTGCCATTTCCTTCTCCAGGGAATCTTCCCCAACCAGATATTGAACCCATGTCTCCTGCATTGGAAGGTGGATTCTTTACTACTGAGCCACCAGGGAAACTCTACAACATATCATAACTCCAAGAAAAAATGATTAAGATATGGTGACCAGTTCCTTCTTCGCATTGTCTCTTGACCAATTTCAATTAGATATCCATCTTATTGAATGGATATCTTTCAATAAGATAGGTCCTACCAGTGTCACCAGGAACTGCATGTTCTAAACCCAGAGGTCCCTCTTTGGTCCTAGTTTGACTTCATCTATCAGCAACATTTAACCCAGGTCATTCTTCTCTGTTCCATGAAACATCGCATTCACTGCTTCTTCTCAAGACACCATTCTTTCCTCTCTTTTTCATTTACTTCCTTCTTTGCTGGCTTATCATAATGCTCCAGTTCTCTAAAAGTTGGAATTTTTTAGAGTTCTTTCTCAGGTTTCTTCTACTTTCTATCCACGATTACCCCTCAGTTCAGTTCAGTTCAGTCACTCAGTCGTATCCGACTCTTTGCGACCCCATGGACTACAGCACGCCAGGCCTCCCAGTCGATCAACAACTCCCAGAGCTTACTTAAACTCATGTCCATTGAGTCAGTGATGGCTCCAACCATCTTATCCTCTGTTGTCCCCTTCTCCTCCTGCCTTTCAATCTTTCCCAGCATCAAAGTCTTTTCCAATGAGTCAGCTCTTAGCATCAGGTGGCCAAAGTATTGGAGTCCCAGCTTCAGCATCAGTCCTTCCAATGAATATTCAGGACGGATTTCCTTTAGGATGGACTGTTTGGATCTCCTTGCAGTCCAAGGGACTCTCAAGAGTCTTCTCCAACACCACAGTTCAAAATTATCAATTCTTCAGCACTCAGCTTTCTTTATACTCCAACTCTCACATCCATACATGACTACTGGAAAAACCATAGCTTTGACTAGATGGACCTTTGTTGGCAAAGTAACGTCTCTGCTTTTTAATAAGCTGTCTAGGTTGGTCATAACTTTTCTCCCAAGGATCAAGCGCCTTTTAATTTTGTGGCTGCAGTCACCATCTGTGGTGATTTTGGAGCCCAAAAAATTAAACTGTTTCCCCATCTATTTGCCATTAAGTGATGGAACCAGATGCCAAGATCTTGGTTTTCTGAATGTTGAGTTTTAAGCCAACTTTTTCACTCTCCATCAAGAGGCTCTTTAGTTGTTTTTTGCTTTCTGCCATAAGGATGGTGTCATCTGCATATCTGAGGTTATTGGTATTTATTCCAGAAACCTTGATTTCAGCTTGTGCTTCATCCAGCCTAGCGTTTATCATGATGTACTCTGCATATAAGTTAAATAAGCATGGTAGCAATATACAGCCTTGATGTACTCCTTTCCCAATTTTTCTGGCCCATTTCTTCCAGCTCTTTTGAACAAAATTATTTTTTATTAGTCCCTGTGCCTTCTTTTGGCCTTCCTGAACCTCAGGGTCTGATGCCACCTCTGGCCTTTTGCAGGAACTTAGAAGTTGCATGTCACTTGTGGTTCTCTTTCTTTAGAGCACATCAAAGACACTGAAAGGGCTTGTTAAAATACAGATGGCTGGGCCCCACTCTCAGAGTTTCTGATTCAATAGATATTGGTACAGGGCCTGGGAATATGTATTTCAAAAAGTTCCCAGGTGATGCTGCTGCTGCTGGTCTGGAGATTACACTTCGAGAGTCTTTGTTGTAGAGGTCTCCTGCAAAGTCTTCTCTCTCACTATCTCCCAGGCACTTTCTCAACCCCAGACTGGCTAGATGTGTACCTGTCCCCTTGCCCACAGACCCCATCCTTTCCTTGTCTCTGCACTGTAACCATTTTACTGTCAGTAAAAGCATCCCAAAATGAGTTAATGGTTTGTCAGCTGAGTGAGCCTTGCACTTAAATGGGAAATGGGCTGATAAAAGTCAAGGACACAGTCTGGTTAATCACACCCTACAGTGCTACCCAGCCTCTCCTGTCTCAGTCTGTGACACCCTGACCTTCACAGGACCTCCCTTCTTCTCTCTTCTGCAGCCATGCTTAGACTGTCTCGTGCTACCAAATCCGCAGTCTGCCTGCAGAGTGTTAATTCTTTTCTTGGAATGAAAAGGGTCCTTGATTGGTAAGAGAACTGCTAACCCCACACAAATTCTGCCAATGATGTTTGTGAAATATTTCACTTGAAATAAAAGATTTTCTCCAGGCCAGTAATTATCATCATTAACATTTAGATAAGTTGGCTGTTGTCAGCTCTGTGTCACTCTGCGTTCCATTCTCTCATAATATAGTAACAGAGGGAGGACGGAGGAATCTCAATGCAAATGTTCTTTGCTGACAAAGCCGACCACTTTTAGATGGGTTCAGATTCAATGCAGCTAGCGTCAGCCAGACTCACCCCGCATCCTTCCTTCCCCTGCATTCTTCTCCTGGCCCCTTGACTCCTCACTATCCCTACTTATAAGAAGGTTCAGTCCTGCTGCTGCTTTTGAGCAAGAATGACTTGTCTGGGACTCCCAACCTGCCTGGTTATCCTGTGTGACTCCCTGACTCCTCACCCTGGTTCCATCTGCTGTGACCAGATCTGTAGTCAGGGACGCTAGAGTCAAGCTCTGGGCACTCACTTTGATCTCCAAGCATGACCAACCTCACCCTTGCCCACATTTCTCCAACACTGGAATCTGTATACTGTGTCCACCACTTAGCATTCTTTTCCCCCAAGTGGTTACCCAGTGTGTCTTTATCAGAAAGCCTAATCCAGTGGGATGCAATGGGCTTTGGAGTCAGACAAAATGAGTTCCACTGTTATATACATCAGGGGCAGCAGGCTGAGAAAGTGGAGAGGTGGATTCGAGTTTGCAGAGTGGTGATGGCTGTGCAGAAGTCATCAGAGGCCAGCTGGAGACGCCGGGAGGGGCAAACCCTTCTGAGGTGCTAGCTCTCGTGGGCCCGCCACTTTACAGATGTGACTGGCACACGGGCCATCTGCCTGTGAGCTTAAAGGGCTGTCTCATTAATTTCTAAATGCCCACACAAGAATGGGTGACTTCACAGCCCAACCCCGAGTAATTTTATCCATGTTTAATTTTCAGTGTTTTTTTACTTTTTGGTTTGTATTTTGTTAGTATTCAAATCTATAAAAAAAATATTGAAAAAATAGTACTTTTGTTTTCACTTAAGTTTCACTCATTATAAACATCTTGACATACTTGTTTTAAACATTCTTCTCTCTCGTCTCTCTTTCTATCCACACATAACACACGTATACACAAACAAACTTTTTTTTTTTTTTTCCTGAACAATCTGAAGGAAGTTGTAGAGTTCAGATCAGGTCAAGCTCCTTCTCTGTTCACAAGCCTTTACTGACTACTGAAGCCAACCACTGGCTAAACATAAGATTGTTTCCACAGCTTTGTGTGAAAGTGTTTTCCTGGACCATGCACTCCACAGGAGGAGGCTGGAAACTGCTTCTTGAAGTTTGGGAGTTGTGTCTCTAGGCCACTCTGACCTTTCCACCACTCCTCCTACAAGTTAGGAAGAACTCACAAAAGTCATGTCTGCTGGGATAGGCAGGTGACCAAATAATCCAGCACCCAGACCAGGACACTTACACTGACTATTCAGCAAGGTCATTCCTGGTGAATGGAGATGTTAAGTTCACTCTCAGGCACTTTTTGTGCCCACAAAGCAGTAAGGTCAGGAGCCAGGAGATGTGTGGGTTCAAGGTCTGGATATTGATCAGTTTGCAGCCCTGACCACACTTTTCACTCAGGCCTCATTTCTCTGGGCTTTACAATGACAAAACAAAGCAAAAACAGATGTGTTAGTACATTTTGAACACTCTGAAATACTAAACAAATGTTAAGGAGCCTTTCCTACGGAAATTCATGCTTGAGTCAGCCAAGCAGCCTGACTCTATTTTAGTTTAATATATTACATTGGGTTGACCAAAAAGTTCATTCAGGTTTTTCCATAAAAGTGTAAAGAAAAACCAGAACAAAGTTTTTGGCCAGCCCAGTATAATGTCAAGCACAGTGGTCAGGCCTTCGCCATTTTCAGGGCACCTACCTGTCCTTTCCTGAAAGGGGGAATGTTACCTGCATCATGAGATGCTGAGAACTACTGTAGATGGCCTGAGGCCTGCTGTTAGAAAAGAGAGCAGATCCTGCCCCAGACGACCAGAATTGTCCACCGCCTTTGCCGGTGACCTGGGATATGACTTTGACCTTGGGTGACTTAGATTATCTCTGATCTTCCCTGTTCTTATCTGTGTAAGGAACAAAAACAAACAAACAAATTTCACAATATAGGAAATTTAAAGCATTGTGAAAATGTAAGACACCTGTTTCTATTCCTTACTGTTCCTATCTAGCATCCATTTATCCCTACATTGATTTACTTACACATATCGATTGTTCATCGACTATAGAGGCAATTCTGCACAATGTACCAGGCTTACAGAAATAGCAAAGGGCGTAGTCTCTGACCTCAAGTAATTGACAGTCTCAGATAAGACATAGAAAACTGTGAGCACAGAGATAGGGCCGACTAGGGCAACGTGAAGAAAGTGAAAGCGTTAGTGATGCAGTTAATAAATGCTTTCCGAGGTGAGTCTTGAGAGTTGAGTAGAAATTACCCAGACAGTTAAGGGTGAAATAGATTCCAGACAGGAGGAAGAGCTGTGTGTTTACAACAAATCTTACTTTTATTTCGCTTTGTTTAAAGCAAAGAGCTGACTCATTAGACAAGACCCTGATGCTGGCAAAGGTTGAGGGTAAGAGGAGAAGGGGGCAACAGAGGATAAGATGGTTGGATGGCAGCACCAACCAAATGGACATGGATTTGAGCAAACTCAGAGAGATGGTGAAGGACAGGGAAGCCTGGCGTGCTGCAGTTCATGGGGTCACAAAGAGTCGGACATGACTGAACGACTGAACAACAACAAAAACACAGAGAAGTATAAAGCTTATTGCCTGCTTTAAATAAAACATCTGGAAGCATAGAGCTTTCATTCCTTTCATTTTGTCTATAACACTGTCTATTTAGTTCACTTGACAACTGACAGAAGTGAAATTTAGGAAATTGCACCAGCATCCTGAAGGTCACACAGGTTGTTAGTAGCAAAACTCACCTCTACTAACACCCAGTCCAGCCGAGGCCCCTGCCTCGCATCAGGCTGCCTCTCTGACCCAGGGGCCAGGTGACAATTCAGCATTCCTGCTAACACTGACACGTTTGACAACACCAAACACAAGTGATCAACCGACACTCTCAGCTGGATCCAGGTCATTTGTCAATAGGATCTGTGTAGTGAATGTTCACTATGAAGAAGAATTTTAAAAATTAGATCTGGGAGTTCCTGGCATAGTCCCACCTGGCACCCACACTCACTTAGCTCCCCAGAACTCTTAGGCTTAAAGAAAACTTAATTAAAATCAAGTCAATGGAGAACTCTCTGAGAAACTAACAAGACAACACAGAAATAAACTAGGCTTTTTATCTTTCTCTCCCTTTTTGCTGGCCTGTCATTCTCAACCCAACACTTGAATCATCTACATCAAATACATGTGTATGTATAGATATATAGATACAGATAGGAATCTGAGAAAGACATCACAAAATCTCATTCAATTATCATGAAAAGCTAGAAGGAATTTCAAGAGGTAACAGACAAAGATCAGTTTTAACATTATGCAGACATCTATGAGCTGCCTTCTTCAAGCAAAAAAAGAGAGTTTTTTGGAATTCCCTGGTGGTTCAGTGTAGCACTGCATGTTGTCACTGCTGAGTGCCTGAGTTCAATCCCTGTTTGGGGAACTAAAATTCCACAAGCCATGTGGTGATGCCAACAAATAAATGAGCAACAGGGATATATATATTTTTAAAAGAAAGAGTTTATTTAAGCATCAACTTAAATATTTGCAGTAATGGAATAGTTTATATGTGTGTGTGTGTGTGTGTATGGTGTGTGTATGTGTGTACAGAGAGACATATATTTATCCGCAAGTGTGTGTATATATGTATATAATTATAAGTTCCTTTATTTTCTGACTGTGTATAAACCAGACAAGATGAGTGATATTTTGAAAACTTAAAATTTTGTGTGATTATTTTGACACCACAGGAGAAGGTGGCTGGAATTATTGTTAGACATGAAATTAAAAACTTAGGTGTGAGGTCCTATAACAGAGATTACAAATTGTATGTGGTGAGGCAGTGGAAGTGCCCAGCAGGAAAATTTTGAGCCCATATTGATCTACATTTATTAATTTTCTATATTGATTGCTAAAACATCCTCTTAGCCTCACTTTCCTCATCAGTAAAATAGAGATAATGCCTGTTCCTTCTATTTTCCAAGTGATTATAAAAACCCACAATCTAGTGTATGTTTTAAAATCTGATTTAAAAATGCCAGAGTTGATGGTGCTATCTGCCATTTGAGTTGGAAGGAGGGTGGGCAGACTGTCATGAGCTTATTCCAGACTGAGTGGCCAAGAAGCCATCTCTGAGAATATGGCGTGAGCAGAACTGAAGTAGTCAGCCATGGAAAGGACCGAGGATGCTTTAGGCAAGAAGATCAGCAAGCACAAAGGTCTACGAGACACTTATGAGCAAGACACAAACGAAAAGCCAAAGGCTTGTCACTGGCATAATGAGAGCACGGTGATGAGACAGGAAAGCAGCTACAAGTAAAGTCGTGGAGGCCCCCAGAGCCATTTGTGAATGAGGGAACTTACTCTAAGGGAATGGGAACCCACAGAGGGGTGGAACCCAACATGTTTACTTCTGATGTGACCTTGAACAAAACTGGAAGCACAGAGGTGTGTCCCACTTCTCCAAGATTGCCTCTTGTATAAACTGGACATACTAATGCCCATCCTGAAAACTGATGTTGACAATCTCGTTCCCTCTTCTGTACAATGTCTTTAGTATTTGACTCCTAATAAGGTCCCCTCTCTACTATTGACTGCCATTGCTGCTGTGGTTGACACTCTCACATTATCATTATTATCTGATCTATGTTAGCTCCAGGATAAATATTTGTAAGGAAGAGGGGTTGCAGAAGAGACAAGGTCAATATGGCACAAGAGCAGCTCTAGAATCATAAAGTAATATTTTATTTCCATAAATCAAATCAATAGCCTTATTTTGTTCACATAGTTCCTTTTCCTTGTAGTCGCACATCTACCATAGCATCTGACTTCCAGCTCTTGTTTAAGCTTGTGATGAATGGTGCCTGGCTTCTGAGTAGCTCAGTGCTTGGGTCTCCAGGCCAATGAATTCAATGGTCAGGCAGGGAGCCTGCTTTAGCAAAATGTGTGGCAAGCGCCCAGATGGCAATCCAGGAGGTCAGGCAACCCTTCTGGGAGCTGCCGGGATTGATAACTGGTTGGATGTGGATAGCAGGTATTTTGACTCATCTCTCTTGAAAATAACAGTAATAGAACCAAGCACATTTACCGCAGCTCCTCTCTCACTGTGATTTGTACAGAGGATGCTCAGCAAGCCTTGGTTTGGCTTAAGTGGGACAACCAGAGAAATGACCTGGAGGTGCTCCAGGGTTGATAACTACTCAAATGTGCTTTGCAGATCTCATGCTTGCCTTCCTCTTACTCTCAGAACAAGAGTGGCATTCTTATAATGTAGGCAGAGCGATCTTGACTAATAATCCTACAGTCTGCCTGTCTTTCCTCTTCCTAAACTTTCCTTTCTCTCTTCCTCCACTTCTACCTCTTTATCCTCCATCTCTCCTCCTTTCCCATCACTATCTATATTTTTCCTTTGTCTCTTCTTTCCTTTTCTCTCCTTCTTTGTCTTCCTTTTGGTGTGGATGTTGAATATCTATTGGTTCTAACTAAGAGCCAGAGACTTTTCTGGGCATTAGTGATCCAAACACAAATATCACTGGATAACTCTGGATGCAACATCCTGTGATACATGGTTTTGTAGAAGCACAAAGGAAGATGGGTTGATCTTAATTGCGACATCAGAAAGGCTTTACTCTTTGATTCACTTTGGCAGATAAGTAGAATGACAGGGAAAGAGAAATAAGTAAAAGAGATTTTAAGCCAAGGGAAAAGCAAATGCAAAGGCACAAAAGTGTCAAATGCCAGAAAGCATTGTGGTAAGGCTGCAAAGAGGAAGTCAGGGGGCTTTTCAAGCCACGCTAAGGGGATGAACTTTATAAAGGAGGAACAGAGAACCACTAAAGAATATTAAGTGTGAACGGATGATAGCATCAAATCTCTGTGTTAGAAATCTCACTTTATGGTGTGTGGAGCAGGAAATGAAACAGACCAATTAGGCTTCTATTAGATTTTTCAGAATGGGTGTTGATAAATGTCTAAATCAAGCCAGTGACAGAGTAGATGGAGGAACGAAGATGAAGAGGTGAAATATATTAAGGTGGTGGAAACTTTAAGATAATATCTGCTTAGGTGGAAGGAAGCAGTGCAGTATGATTACAAATTTTCTAAGCCTATGATTTGATTGACAATAATCCAAGCCTCTAATTTGACATCTACTAAAACGGGGATGAGGAATGAGAATATTCTGTACAGAGAAGGGTAGACATTTGGGGTTTGAAGTATCGGTGGGACTTCAGTAAATGTATAACTATATTGAACTGAGACTCTGGAAGTCTCAGTAATTACTGAATTACTGATGGAGAGATTGCATCTAGTTGCATTAATTTGGAAAATGTGTGTAAATCTCCTAGCAGTCTCTAGCACATAAACTCTTCTAAAATATTAGTTATCCCTGTCTTGTTCTTTTACATACCCAGCATGCTCTGTACTTTTTAACTGTCCTCTGGGGCTGCACATAAGCTGTAAGAACTTTGACAGATGGGAAGTAGACTGCCTCCTAGGAATGAAACCGTGAGACCAACCGCACATAGTTTAGAGCAGAGATAAGCAGGAGGCACTTGCTTGTTTCCATGGCTGCCTGATGAAAGGCCATAATATCTAAAGGGCACCTCATCATGTGTTTTTCTACATCTGTAAATGGGCTTTGTTCCAGGCATCCTTTCTGCCATTAATTCCAGAGGCAAGGTGAAAACTAGAGCCACAAAGGAGAAGAGATGGAGGCTAGCGGGGAGGAGGACTAGAGACCTTTCTAATCCTAGACACCACTCCTCGTGGTGCCAAAAGGATAACGAGTTGGAGGTTCTTCAGGTGAATGAGATATGCTGCCCACCTTCCTCAAAGAGTTCTGACCAAAGGGGAGGCTAGAAAGGGAAAACAGCAAAGAAACCCCAGAGAGGTGGTAGGAGAATAGAAGATGTGTCTTCTGCCCTCCCTGCTCCATCTGGATGATCTGGGGGTGGGACAGGGCTGGAGAGCAGCAAGCAGATGAGAAGCATGCAGAGAAAAGTCTCCGCATAAATTGCAAAAGCCCTAGGGGTTTCCAAATGGGCAGGGACCACCAGAGGTGTTAACCACATGGTGGACCCTCACAAGTCTGTGGCCAGAATGAGTCTACCCATTCTGGGGAACCTCAAGATAAGAGATAATGCAATAGTCTAGCATGACAGATTTGAACAGTAGGTGCCAACATCGTGCTTAAAATGAAGACATGCCTATATACACACTTCTTTTCAAACTGTGATAGAGTTGCTTTACAATGTTGTCTTAGTTTCTGCTCCACAACAAAGTGAATCAGCTGTATGCATACATATATCTCCTCCCTCTTAGACCTCCAACTGCCCCCCATCCTACACATCTAGGTCGTCACAGAGTGTAGAGCTGAGCTTCCTGTACTATACAGCGGCTTCCCGCTAGCTATCTGGTTTACCTGTGGTGGTGTATATATGTCATGGAGGTTCCTTAAAAATTAAAAATCGAATTACCACATGACCCAGCAATCTCACTCCTGGACATATACCCTGAGAACACCATAATTCAAAAAGAAAATACATACATCCCAATGTTCATTGCACACTATTTACAATAGCCAGGACGTGGAAGCAACTAAAGTAGCCATTGACAGAGGAATGGATAAAGAAGATGCGATATATAAATATCAGTTCAGTTCAATCCAGTCGCTCAGTCGTGTCCGACTCTTTCAGTTCAGTTCAGTTCAGTTCAGTCACTCAGTTGTGTCCAACTCTTTGTGACCCCATGAATCGCAGCACGCCAGGCATCCCTGTCCATCACCACAGTGAATTTCCGGACTTCACTCAGACTAACGTCTATTGAGTCAGAGATGCCATCCAGCCATCTCATCCTCTGTCGTCCCCTTATCCTCCTGCCCCCAATCCGTCAAAGCATCAGAGTCTTTTCCAATGAGTCAACTCTTCACATGAGGTGGCCAAAGTACTGGAGTTTCAGCTTTAGCATCATTCCTTCCAAAGAAATCCCAGGGCCGATCTCCTTCAGAATGGACTGGTTGGATCTCCTTGCAGTCCAAGGGACTCTCAAGAGTCTTCTCCAACACCACAGTTCAAAAGCATCAATTATATATATATATATATATATATATATATATATATATATATATATATATAATGTGTGTATGACATATATATATATATATATATATATAATGAAATATTACTCAGCTATAAAAGGAATGAAATTTGGTCATATGTAGAGACATGTTTTTTGTTAATTTTAAAGACAAAAATCCCAAAACAAAACAGGTGCATAAAGACCAAACCAGCCACACCAGTGAAGGCATGATGCCAGCCAGAATGCCCTTTTGATTGACATTATGTGAGTTTCTCTTGCACCAAAATGCCATGTCATGGAGAGGGAGAGAGGGGAAAAAAAAAAAGAAAGAAACAGCCCATTGGATTGTTTGAATTTCATCCTTTTATCTCTCCAAAGAGAGTAAGTTTAGTGAAAAAAAAAAACAAAAAACCCACATTATCTCAAATAAGAAAGTAGTGATTATTGGTCTCACCCTTTCACCCCCTCCACTTCTGAGAATAAAAGCTTGTAAGAATATTTTGATCATTCATAGAAAAAAAAAATAATAGCTCCATTCTTTTTCACACCTAGGGAATAATGGATAAATGTTAGGCCCTACTGCACAATCATATAATCATCAAATTGTAGTAATAATGAGAGATTATTAGCTCTGGGAGTACAGCAAAACAACATTTTAAGTTGCAAACACGCTGGGCCACTCTGAGCAGTGATCGGAAAGGCAGTTGATTCCTGGTGTGGAGACGGACGCATAGCAATGTGGCCCCTGAACTTCATGTACTTCCTTGGCAAGACCACCGTTACTGAGAACATACTCAAGAGGGCTGTTTGCTGGTGTTCCCCAGCATCCAGTTCCTTTCACTCAGTCCAGATTTTATGCCCACAAACCCACCTTCTAGACTATCTCTAGGCTCATCATGTTTGACGTCAGGAAGTCGTGTTCCAGTCACAGGAAGTTCAGATCGCATCAATGTAATTATTCATAGTAAACTAGGGAGGGACTTTGCTGGTGGCTCAGCAGTAAAGAGTCTGCCTGCAACGCTGGAGACGTCGGTTTGATTCCTGGGTTGGCAAGATCCCCTGGAGAACGGAATGGCAACCCACTTCAGTACTCTTGCCTGGAGAATCCCATGAACAGAGGCGCCTGGAGGGCTATGGTCCATGGGGGCACAAACACTTGGACACAACTGAAGTGACTTGGCACAGCACACGTGGAAGTGCCCCCTGATGATGATTTTGTTTCCCGTGTAGCTTGATTCCAGGGAGAGACTTTGATGATGACTCCAGTGCAAACTTCCTAATCTCAGAGTATTACCTCTCCGACTCCTCTCCATTTCCACGGCTATAGCACTAGTCCATGCTACCGGCCAACCTTCACCTAGAGAGCTGCATGGCCTCCTGCCCCAAGGTCCTGCTGAGCCAAGCTGAAATTTTTAAGCTTGACTCAGATCATGTTACCCTCCTGCTCAAAATGCCCCTAAATGGTTCACACTCAAAATAAAATTCACAGCCCACAGGACCTTTAGGTTTGGCCCCTGCCCATCCCCATATCCTTCTCTCTGCCTTTTCAGTCACCCTCATCCTCTGCTACATCATCCGCACCATGTCACCCCCACACCTGGCTCCTCGTGGCTTCAGAGGAGCCTTTCCCGAATGTTCTCCCTTGTCCTTCATTCAGGTGCTTCCTCCGGTGTCGTCTCGTCTTTGTTTTCTAACAAGGCTCTGCTTCCCTGCTACTTTGAAACACAATATCCTGTTTTCTTCTTCTTCAAAGCGCTTATCACTGTATCATTTATTACACGGGCTTCCCAGTCAGCCTAGTGGTAAAGAATCCACTTGTTAATGCAGGAGCCACAGGAGATGAAGTTTCAGTCCCTGAATCAGGAAGATCCCCTGGAGGAGGAAATGACAACCCACTGCAGTATTCTTGCTGGGATACTCCCATGTAGAGAGGAGCCTCCTAGGCTACCGTCCATGGGGTCACAAACAGTTGGACATGGCTGAACACACACAGAACATATACATAGAATACATACTTTATCTTTTCACCCTTTCACTATGGTTTACAACTAACATAGCTCACAGTTTACCACTGTGTCCCTAATTCTTGAAACAGTGTTTTGCACATAAAGAGGATTCTGTGCACGTTTATTTAATGTTGAATAATTGAAGAAATTAACTTTCTGATTCCAGCATTGACTGTACATTCTGTACATACTAGTTACATTTCTGTCAACCCAGGGTACTGTAAGGAGACTATTTAGGTACCTTAAGCCTGTAGTGAGATTCTGGAATATACCTAATAGAAAATAGTGGCTTTTCCCTCTAACGCTGGAGTCAAGATAGGTTTGAATTCCATGACTTCCTAGCTGTGTGACTATGCATAATGCATTCTCTCTTTGAGCTTGTGAAATTTTGTTTCCCTGTTTGTAAAATGAAACAGTAACAGTCCCTACTTCACAGGACTCATGTGAACATGCATAGAATACTTACCTGGAGGGGTGGGAATGGGAGCTGCTGCTGCTGCTGCTAAGTCACTTCAGTCGTGTCTGACTTTGTGCGACCCCAGAAACGGCAGCCCACCAGGCTCCCCCGTCCCTGGGATTCTCCAGGCAAGAACACTGGAGTGGGTTGCCATTTCCTTCTCCAACGCAGGAAAGTGAAAAGTGAAAGTGAAGTTGCTCAGTCGTGTCCGACTCCTAGCGACCCCATGGACTGCAGCCTACCAGCAAGGAAGGGATAAATTGGGAGGTTCTTTGTCTTTACCACTTTATCATAAAAATGATGGGTACTTAGAGAGTCAAAGCAAAGGTAGCAAGTGTATGGTGTCAACTTTTGACGCAGCCTGAGCTTGAATCTCAACTATATAATTTATGATTTGGGTGGCCTTGCACAAAATGCTCATCCTTTCTGGTTCTCTCCTTCTTCCTCTTTCAAACATGGGTGATACTAGCTACTTCTCAGAGTCGTGATAGGAATCAAAGAAAATATAGGTAAAGGGTCTGTCAGATACTTAGAAACCAGTTTAACTTTCCTGCCACATTCAAGAATCCCAAGGAAGGTTCTATGAATGGCAGGCAAGGATGTGGTTAGGAGCCCAGACTCTGAAGCTGGGTTTCTTGGCTTAATGCCTACACCCATCACTCATCAGCTGTGGAACTCCTGTGTGTGTCGCTTAACCCAGAGGTGCCTCAGTTTCCTGACCAGTAAAAAGAGAATAATATTTACATCACAGGATAGAGCCAACAATTAGTAAATTCTAAATGTGCCTGACCCCCCCCCCACACACACACATTTTTGCATATTAGTGGTCACCATGTCCCTTTTAGTTTAAAAACACTTCAAAAAATGATATTTTTCTTCATGCTGGAAAGTATTCCTTCATCTTTCTCCTCTAAAACCTCCTTCCTCCCTGATCATTCAGCCTGTGTCATTACTTTAATATCTCACTAGAAAATACATCTTTCAAAAAAAAAAAAAAGAAAATACATCTTTCTTCTCATATTCAATAGTTTTTGTTCCTTTATGACCTGTAAATTGAGGCTCTAGTCTGCGTGAATGATTCTTTACCAAATAAAGCTGGGTTATACTATACTCTTAGGAGCAAAAGCTGAACTTCGGTGTCTTTTTTCTATCAAATTGTATTTATTAAGGTCCTGTGTTGCTGGCAGTATGCTCTTCTTAAAAATATTCCAAATATAAATGTCCTCCATGTTGTTGACATGTTATCTGATCAATCAATTAGGGAAAATGAAATGCTATGTTTCTATATCTCTTCCCTAGGTCTGATTCTTCTGAAAAAACAAAACACAGCAAATCTTTTACTGTCCAATCATTTCAAGTTTTCTCTAAATTTAAATTATTATCAAGTACTTCATATTTTCCAGTTGTTAAGAAGGTCACAGGGATGACTAATTCCTTTTCAAAATGTGGTTGCAATATAAACAGCGCCCATCATTCTTCTATTAAGTTTATGTTAAGTGATTTTCAAAATATATCACTGTTAATTAAGCCTCTTGGAGACCTTGATTCTCATAAAAAACAAACACAACAAAACAAAAAGCCTATGTCTAGCTTATCTCTGAGTGAGGAATTACAAACAGTTATCTTTTTGTTCACAGTTTGCTGTTTCTCTATCTTTCCATTTGCCAAGTGGTGTCGAGGGAATGATACAGCCTTGGGGGTCATGGAGTTCTGGCTGTCAATCCTGACTCACTACTGAAGTGAGCTACATTGAGTACTTACTTGATTGCCCTAAGCCTTACTTTCTCCATCTGGAAAATGAATAAATGATTCCTCGCTTTGTAAGGTTGCTGGGAAGACTAAAGCTATGGAGTATCTAAAGTGTCTCGCTCCGTGCTGTGCTGTGCTCAGTCCCTTCAGTCCTGTCTGACTCCTTGTGACTCTATGGACCCTAGCCACCAGGCTCCTCTGTCCATGGGATTCTCCAGGCAAGAATACTGAAGTGGGTCGCCATGACCACCTCCAGGGAATCTTCCCGACCCAGGAATTGAACCTACATCTCCTGCATTGCAGGAGGATTCTTTACCACTGAGCCACAGGGAAGCCCTTTACCTTGCTCATAGAAGACAATAAATGGTAAGGTTTTTAAAAAATATTTGCATACATTAAATTTTACATAAAAATGTGAACACCTACTTGCTTGCCAGAAGACCTCTTTGGCAGGAAAACAGTTACTCAACGCAGCCCATATGAAAACAATGAAACAGAATATCTATGAATGAGAAGAGAAGTATTCTAACAGGACACATTAGTTGTCGAATACAGATCATCTTCCAGGCAGGCAGAGCAATAATCATGGGTCTCAGGAAATAACAGAGAGACAGCGTAGTAACAAAGAGAGAAAACAACATCCGGATAAAATATTCTAGACCAAAATTAGCATTAGATCCTGAAACAGAGAGAGAGCACAGAAAACCTTAGGAGTAAATGCCTGAACTACAACTTTAAAAGAAACTTGAAGCAGCCTTATAGCATTTGATTTTGCCCATTTTATAGCTGAAAGCACTGAGTCTCAAAATCTTAAGTAATATGATCAAGATTATACTGCTATAAGTGGCAGAGATGGAACTTTGTCCTAGGACGGTTGTTTATTGCTTTTTTATGCATTTTGTTTCTTTCTATCTTTTATATTATTTCCAGAAATACATATATATGTATTAAAAATATATAATTATTGATATGTACATGTATGTATATATTCAGGGCTTCCCAGGTGGCACTGGTACTAAAGAACACACCTGCCAATTCAGGGAGACATTAGAGACATGGGTTCAGTTCCTGGCTCAGGAAGATCGCTTGCAGGAGAGCATGGCGACCCACTTCAGTACTCTTGCCTGGAAAATCCCATGGACAGAGGAGCCTGGTAGGCTATAGTCCATGGGGTCACAAAGAGTCTGACACAACTGAAGTGGCTTAGTATGCATGCATGCAGGTGTGTGTGTGTATATATATATTTATGTGTGTGTGTGTATATATATATGTATATCTATGTATTAGTTTTGAGGGAACTACCTTTTTTTTAGAGAATGACATTCAGTGTTGGTTTACCTTTCATTAAGAACCCTGATATAGTGAAATATGTCCTCTTGGACCAGCAATAGAATTCTTTTCTAAACGTCTAAATGCTAAGTTTCAATTTGGGATGGATGTCATTGTTAGAAAAGTTAAATATGGTATGGGATGGATTTCAGTGTATTTAGTGAAATTCCTTTAAAAAAAAAAAGAAAAAGAAAATGTGATTTAGATAAATGACCATGTATAAAATGTAGGTCTGCAGAAATAGTTCACCTACTAGAACATGGCCATGACCATCAGGTATTAAAATAGCTATGTGCTGTGCTGGTGGGCTGCAGTCCATGGGGAGTCGGACAAGACTGAGCAACTTCACTTTCACTTTTCACTTTCATGTATTGGAGAAGGAAATGGCAACCCACTCCAGTGTTCTTGCCTGGAGAATCCCAGGGACGGGGGAGACTGGTGGGCTGCCATCTCTGGGGTTGCACAGAGTCGGACACGACTGAAGCGACTTCGCTGCAGCAGCAGTGCTGTGCTTAGTTGCTCAGTCATGTCTGATTCTTTGCAACCCCATGGATTGTAGTCCATCAGGCTCCTCTGTTCATGGGGATTCTCCAGGCAAGAATACTGGAGTGGGTTGCTGTGCCCTCCTCCTCCAGGAGATTGTCCCAACTGAGGGATCAAACCCAGGTCTTCCACACTGCAAGCAGGTTCTGTACTGCCTAAGCCACAAGGGAAGCCCAAGAATACTGGAGTGCATAGCCTATGCCTTCTCCAGGGGATCTTCCTGACCCAGGAATCAAACCTGGGACTACTGCATTGCAGGCAGATTCTTTACCAGCTGAGCTGGTAAAGCTACCAGGGAGCTACCAGGGAGGTCCATTAAAATAGATATAGGTTTTAACAAGAACATATTGAGTGTCCATAAAGCTACAATTATTATTATGAATCTGAGAGGAGACACAGACATGGTGAGGAATAAAACACAATGAACACTTTTGAAGACATTAGAGTATATGTACAAAACAGTGTTCAGTTTAGTCGCTCAGTTGTGTTCAACTATTTGTGACCCCATGGACTGCAGCACGCCAGGCTCCCCTGTCCATCACCAACTCCTGGAGCTTGCTCAAACTCATGTCCATTGAGTCAGTGATGCCATCCAACCATCTTATCCTCCATCATCCCCTTCTCCTGCTGCCCTCAATCTTTCCCAGCATCAGGATCTTTTCCAATGAGACAGTTTTTTTTGGATCAGGTAGCCAAAGTATTGAAGTTTCAGCTTCAGCATAAGCCCTTCCAATGAATATTCAGGACTAATTTTCTTTAGGATTGACTGGTTGGATCTCCTTGTAGTCCAAGGGACTCTCAAGAGTCTTCTCCAACACCACAGTTAAAAGCATCCATTCTTCGGCACTCAGCTTTCTTTATAGTCCGGCTCTCATATCCATACATGACCACTGGAAAAACCAGTAGTTTTTTCTAGCTTTGACCAAAGGGACAAAACAGTGTGATAAATGCCAAATAATCATAGTTGAAGCCATGGGATAAATTTTAGCTTACTAAAATATAGATGGTTCATGATTTGTTCAGTCAGCCAAAACAGCCATAGGGACTATTTGAGGTTGGTTTCCCCAGAAAGCAGACTCAGATTATTTTTAATTTATCAGAGATTATTAAAGAAATTATTTTTGAGATCGATGTTGTGGAGAACAAAGTAAAGAGGCACCGCTGAGCAGAGCGTGAAGCCAAGCTGTCACAGAGGCCCAGGAGCACCCCCAGCTGACCCCATGAGGGGTCTGTCGGTTGAGTGACCTCTCACAGCTCTCTTCTATTGCAATGATAAGGCTGGGATTGCACAGCCTCTGAGCCCCTCAGTCAAGGAATGCTGGGGACCCTAGGAAAGGGACGTGGCTTTAGGCAAGGTAACTGTGCACTTGATATGTCTCAAAGGAACTGACCATCCAGTGCCACCTGCCAGCAGCATTCCCAGTAACAGAGGCAACTGTCTTTCAATCTTGCCTTGAGATCTGAACAACACTTCCCAGCATCCACCATGGAGACCTGAGCACTGTGCCCTTCCCTTCCTCCATCCTCAGCATGTGCCTTTTGTCCTCAAAAGATTTCAAAGTTGATGAGATACCTACCCAGCTCCAAACACAACATTTCCACACAAGAGCACACAAAACCAGAAAGCAAAGGGACTATCATCTTACACTATGCTTTTATCAGAGAAAAATCTTTCTTAATGGCCTTCCAGAAGAATTCCCCCTATATTTCACTGGGCAAAAATACTTCCAGAATGCAATCAACGTTCATTATCCAGGAAGAAAGTAAAATGGCATTTTGTAGTGTTATAGACTGAATATTTGTGTCCTCCACAGTTCTTGTATTAATGCCCTACATGATGGTATTTGGAGGTAAAGCCTTTGGGAGGTGGTTTTAGCTCAGTTGGTAAAGAATCCACCTGCAATGCAGGAGACCCATGTTCGATTGCTGGGTCAGGAAGATGCCCTGGAGAAGGGATAGGCTACCCACTCCAGTATTCTTGGGCTTCCCTTGTGGCTCAGCTGGCAAAGAATCTGCCTGCATTGTGGGAGACCTGGGTTCAATCCCTGGGTTGGGAAGATCCCCTGGAGAAGGGAAAGGCTACCCACTCCAGTATTCAGGCCTGGAGAATTCCATGGACTGTATAGTCCATGGGGTCTCAAAGAGTCAGACACAACTGAGCAACTTTCACTTGTCCATGAGGGTGGAGCCCTTATAAAACAGACCCCACAGTGCTTGCTCACCTTCTGCCTTGTGAAGACCAGCGAGAAGACAATCTCTTTAAACCGGGAAGCAAGGGATCACTAGACATTGACTCTGCCAGCACCTTGATCTTGGATTTTCCAACCTCAAGGGCTGTGAGAAATAAACATTTGGTATTTAAGCTTGTGTCTATAGAACTGTCTAAGCCCAAATGGCCTGAGACAGGTAGGTTGGGTCAGAACTGACCCTGGTGACACAGAGGCATGTCCAAGTTACACCTGGGATTTGGGAGAGGGGTCCTTTGTAGGATGTCACAGGGGAGAGGAGGATGCTCACACAGTAACACTTAAGGCTTCTGTGTTCACATTTATTCCCAGGATTTTGAGTCTGAGGCAAGCCTGTGAAGGTTAACATTGCTCAGCCTCAGTTTCATCCTCTGTAATGGAAATGATAATAAAAAAAAAAAAAAATAAGGTAGTTAAAAGGTGTGGGAGCTAATGGAGTTAAAAGCATGCTATAAACTGAAGAATTAGGAAAGAAGTAGGTATTAGTAGTAAGCAGTGCTAATAATGCTACCTATTGAAATTCACTAATGTAAATCCACAAAAACAAGAGGAGCTAATACAGATAGATTCTAATAAAACATGCCATTAATTTGAAGACATGGTAAAAACACCCCTTAATACTTTTTGTGCAATGATCTTTGCCAAGCAAAGTTGATCCTGTTTTCTTGCTGGTTAAATATTTTCAAAGACTCCTGAAGCTTTCTCGTTAAATGTCAAATGCTTCACATGAGTGAATAAAGGTTCCCCGGTCATGCCCTCATTTTCCTCTGTAGTTCTTGTATTGTGAAAGAAAATGAAAGGGTTAGTCGCTCAGTCATGTCCGCGTCTTTGTGACCCCATGGATTGTAGTCCACCAGGTTCCTCTGCCCATGGGGATTCTCCAGGCAAGAATAGTGGAATGGATTGCCATGGCCTCCTTCAGGGGATCTTCCCACTTCAGGGATCAAACCCAGATCTCCCGCATCTGTGGGCAGATTCTTTCCCATCCAAGCCACCAGGGAGTCACACGGCCTCATTTAGTCTTCGCCAGCCACAAAGTCTCACAGAGCCCCACGTGCATCAAGGCTTTTATTACATATTGTCTTTCTGCCTCGAATGTCCCTTCACAGTTATTTATCTGCTACTCTTCATGCTAGCCACTGCTGAAGACTGTCATCCTTTCCCACACCTCCTTGACCTTCCCTCAGACTGAGATGCTGGTCATTCTGCTTGACCTGTGAATATCACCGTCAGAGCACACCGTGCACCTTGTCGTTTTCATCTTCATATTCTCACCATGATCCTCTGATCTTCTTAATGGCAAGTGATATTTGATGGCAAGAGTCTCTGCCCCCTGATAATGTGCTATATGTGTATGTTGAACAGAGACTCTGCATGCTGCATATTGTCATATAGTCTATAGACATACAGTGTTCTTAACAGCATAGAATATTGGAGTCAGACTGCCTGTATCCAATCTTGACTTTACCATTTTCAAATTATATGACCTTTGGCAAATAGTTAACCTTTCTGTAAAATGAAAACTACAGAAAAACTAAGAAAAATCATGAAAGATACCCAAAAGTGCCAGACACAAAGAAACACTAAAAAGTTTAGCCGTGATGATGATAATGATGATATTAGGAAGAAATCCCGTGGAAAGGTACCAAATCCTTCATAGCCTCCACTGACCTCTGGACGTGAAGATAGTGAAGAACAGGGCAGCCTCACATGCTATACTCCATGGGATTGCAAAGAGTCAGACACGACTTAGCAACTGAACAAAAATTACTTAATGCAAGTGGGATTCCTCGTATTAGATATGTAATAGGTAATCAATAACTATAGATTAATAATAGCATATAAGTATGTGTGTGTGTGGCTACATGCTACATGCCAAATAGTGTTCTAATAGGTTTCATATGCACTAACTGATTAATCATTTGAGGAAGCTACCATTATCATCCCCATTTTTGCAGATAAGGAAACTGAGGCACACAGAGGTTAAATGACTTACCCTACTGGTCTGTGGCAGAGATGGGATTCAAACTTAAGAAGTCAAGCTCCAGAATCTGTTCTCTTTCTTATCACAATATCATGAATGAGTAAGTGAATGAATAAACTTTATCACTTAAACACATTCAGAAAAGGCATCTACATGTCCTGTTCTTAAACCCATAATAATTTAAATTTACCAGTTCTCTCTCCCTTTTTTCTGTAGCAACTTTTTGTGTTGCTTCTGCTTTTAGTTTCCTCATGAATATACCAGAAAGTGGAAATTAATCACATGGAATGAGATGCTAGCATTGAAAACATCAGTGTGTCTGCATCTGTGTTTAACAATTAAGAATACAAGGTTGGTATATCAGATCAGACTGATCTTGCCATCTAGGGCCCACTCTACAGTCAACTAACACTATTCTTGTCCCCATTTCTTATTTTCTGTATGACCCTGAGCGAGGCTGATCAGGTGAAATGTTTAACTACAACACCCAGCAGCAGCAAAGTCAAAGAGCAAATTTAAAACACGGTAGGGATCAAAAGTCAAAGAACAAGTTGGTGAAGTAATAAAAAGGAGGATAAAGTATAACCCTATGTGTAGAAGTGATCAAGTGTTGGAAAGTCATAGAGATCCACACCAGATTGTGAAGTGAACAGAAAGCAGGTCAGGGTAAGTGGTAACGCTGAGCCTGCTGTGGTGATTCTTCTGTGATGTCCCGTTAGGGATTTTCAAGCATCCTAGCTTCATTATTAACCCATTATAAATTGGTTTTCAATTAATTTATCTAAACTTTCTCTTAAGATATTAACAAATTTATTCAGAAACTAGACAGAAAAAGGAAGATAATTTAGAAATTGTCTATTTCTTTCATTTTAAAATAAGTCAACTGTACCTAAAAAAGTCAAGACATTGGTCCATAATCATTCAATGAAAGCAACATACTTTACAAGTTTGCAGCCCCTGCAGAAAGTGAAATTTCCTGATTCATCCTAAACTTAGTATTTTTAATTTCCAAAGGTACCTCCCCTCCTCCCAAGAAAGACCCATTTTGGAGATACTATAATTGAGTAGTATGTCAAAACTCCCATACAGATATAATCTCCAGTCTCGCATGTAAAAGCCTTTAAGAAAAAGATTATTTTTCACTATTTCTTGGAGGAGCCATCCCTTCAGGATTGAGTGATTGGACATACATTATGAATTTCAGTTGAATGAAATCAGCAGCATCATGAAAATAGTTACCTTTTGATTGCAACTGCAGGATGTCAAAATGTGTGCTGCAAATAGATCTAGCACAGGGAATTGAGGTTGGATTTGCCCCTGCAGAATTCCAAACTCTCCCTTACAGATAGAAGAATTAAACAAGTCAGTATCAACAGCTTCTCAGGGTGGCACACAGAGAAAACATCATCACCTATGTGTGTAACGTTCAGGAAAAATAAAAGTTTAACCTACATCCAATCATGAGAAAATAATCAAGCCATACTGAGGGACAGTCTACAAAATAAATGACCTGGAGATTTTGAAAATATCAACAATATCTTTAAAAGTTTAAAGAGCTTCTACTGCCTAATGTTTATCTTTCTGGTGACCAGCCCCATCATGAGACGAGCTAGAGGTCTCCCTGGATGTCATTGCATTAGCTGAAACTCAAGTGTACCAAATGAGTTCCTGATGAACACTAAAAGACACTCCTATCACTTAGAAAATTTCAGTTGCTTTATGGCAAGATCTGAGGATAAAGACCAGATATATTCCTTTGGTCTTCTAGAAGCCTGCAGGACTTTTCTCTCAGGAATGGGTCATTTGGCAAGTAATTTCTGAAGCTGGTAAAGGACATGGAAAGGCAGTTGTGGGGCAAATAAAATGATCTTAACCTTTTATCAAAAACGTTTTGAAGTATCTTTCAGGAGGAGTTTGGGTGCCTGTATGTTCACTGAGTGACTTCCCAGATTCAGTTCAGTTCAGCCGCTCAGTCGTGTCCGACTCTTTGTGACCCCGTGAACCGCAGCACGCCAGGCCTCCCTGTCCATCACCAACTCCCAGAGCCTACCCAAACTCAAGTCCATTGAGTCAGTGATGACATCCAACCATGTCATCCTCTGTCGTCCCCTTTTCCTCCTGCCCTCAATCTTTCTCAGCATCAGGGTCTTTTCAAATGAGTCAGCTCTTCACATCAGGTGGCCAAAGTACTGGAGTTTCAGCTTCAGCATCAGTCCTTCCAATGAACATGCAGGACTGACCTCCTGTAGGATGGACTGGTTGGATCTCCTTGCAGTCCAAGGGACTCTCAAGAGTCTACTCCCAACACCACAGTTCAAAAGCATCCATTCTTCAGCGCTCAACTTTCTTCACAGTCCAACTCTCACATCCATACATGACTACTGGAAAAACCACAGCCTTGACTAGACGGACTTTTGTTTGCAAAGTAATGCCTCTGCTTTTTAATATGCTGTCTAGGTTGGTCATAACTTTCCTTCCAAGGAATAAGCACCTTTTAATTTCATGGCTGCAGTCACCATCTGCAGTGATTTTGGAGCCCCCAAAATACTAATTCCCAGGTAGCACCAGTGGTAAAGAACCCTCCTGCTAATTCAGGTGATGCAAGAGACAGGTTGGATCACTGGGTCGGGAAAATCCCCTGGAGTAGAAAATTGCAACCCACTCCAGTATTCTTGCCTAGAGCATCCCAGGGACAGAGGAACCTGGCAGGCTATAGTCCATGGGGTTGCAAAGAGTCAGACATGACTGAGCAGCCACAAATGTTCATTGGATATCTATGTTACTATCATTCGAAGTGTAAGGGCAACCATTGTAGCAAATTTGCTACAATTTCCATATTTAGCAAATTGTAGTTTAAACTATTCCACAGATGTTGGAAGGAACATTTTTCAAATAGACCCACATCAGCAGTCATCAAAGGGCTGAGATTCCAAGATTTAAGGGTGAGGAACTCTGAGTAACTTGAATGCTTTGAATGGGCTTCTGTTTTGGGTCTTCCCTGGTGGCTCAGATGGTAAAGTGTCTGCCTGCAATGCAGAAGACCTGGGTTCGATCCCTGGGTCAGGAAGATCCCCTGGAGAAGGAAATGGCAACCCACTCCAGTACTCTTGCCTGGAAAATTCCATGGACAGAGGAGCCTGATAGGCTACAGTCCATGGAGTTGCAAAGAGTTGGACATGACTGAGCAAATTCACTTTATCCTTTTCCCAGTTCCAAGTGGAGATCCTCGTACTGGTTCATTTCGGGTAGGTAATTGCTCCAAAATCAAGCAATCATGCCTATGAGTACAGGGACAAATTCTTATCAGCTTGTCATCCCTCTATAGTAAGGGTCTAAGGAGCCTGGAGAAGAGAAAATATGTCTGTCAAGTAAATAATAAACATGCTAGTAACTTCAATTTCTAAAAAAAATAAACAATTGAAGAAACTATTTTTATTAGAAGAAATTATTATTTTCAAAATTGATGACAGGATAAGAGTTGAAATTACTTATGGTTTTTAAATACCCATGAGTGGGGGGATGTGTGTGCTCACATGTATGTACAAACATGTTTCAATGAGCATAAAATGATAAGATAATACTGGAACTATGAGTTATTAGTAAATCCAAGCTGTGATTGACTTGATCAATGTCAGTGTTGTTTCCTTGCTGATGGTTTCCATTTATCAGAAATTAATGGGAACAGAATGGACTATTGCAGGTGATGAATTTTCAAAGATGGCTTTCATGCCAGTTGGCCAATCGGACACCCTACCTTGGCTCTGTTGGGCTTATTACTGATCTTTCAGCTATTTGAAAATCTCTTGACAATTCTCCTTCACACAAAGTGGAGCCAGCACTTTCAAAAAGATCTCATTAGACTTCTTATAAAACTGCTACGTGCTAGAAAGACTTTCCATCCCAGAAGGGTTTCTGCATTTGAACTTACCAAGCCTCTATACAGTTCTAGTCCTGATTAGTAATTTGTCCTCCTAAGAGCTTTAAAGATACACCTTTCTATCTCTGTAATTTCATCCCTTTCCCATTTTTTTTTCTTTATTGGCAGATTCAAATGTATTTTATTCTTATCTTGGATCTGTCACTCAGCATATGTCAACTTTAAGAGTGCTGGACTGTAGCAGTGACTGTCAGTAATGTTTCAGGGGAAAAAAAGAGAAAGAAAGAAAGAAAGAAAAAAGAAAAGGAATACATGCGCCAGATCTCAGAAAGCTGTCTGCCTTGATATATAACATCCTGGCAAGTTATTCTAAATTATTTCCATCAGACAACCAAATGCCAATCTATACCCTTATCTGGGAGGAGCAAAGGAATATTCTTTGACTGTAAGTTAGGAAATGCCATGTCTAATCTATTCACATCATCTTTTCCTTTTAAATTTTCCCAACACTTTTATGTAAAGCTCTTCTATTTCTGACACCCTTCTCACTAAACCCTTCATCCTCAGCCCCCCATTTCTTCTGTGAAGTCTTCCTAACAATCCCTGCTTCCTGTCTGATGTAACCATCCCTCCACTCCCTTTTCTTTCATTCTCTGGGCAGACCTTGATCACTGTATTTGCCATATTTCTTTGAAGATTTTAATCATGTATCTGGCCCCAAAACTCAGATACTCTCTGAGCAGAGACTGAAAATTATCATCTGAGCCAGGCTCTAACACATACATAAACAGCCCAGATTAGTGATCCAAGGATGCTTGCCTGTTGAATCAATAATCAGATAGGTATAAAGATGGATGGATAGATAGATGGACAGATAGATGGATGGACAGATGGATGAATGGATGGACAGACATGAAAACTGGGCTGCCTTCTGTAAGTATATGGGATGACACCTATGCATAGTAGACATTTAGTAAAAGTTGTGAGTTGTGTATCCCAAATATGAGGCAGAGATAAACAAAGCAATAGAAAAGCCTTTAGAAAGATTACCTACTAGATGATTCAAAAAGTAAAGTGTGAGAGCTCGAAATAATTATTAATATACAAATTAAGTAGGAAATGAAGGGATTCTAAGGCAGTTATTTACATTTCTTTCAGCAGAGAAGGAATGAACTTTGACTCAAGGTAAAGTTAGCTTTTCTAAAACCGCAAAGTGGCAGAAAGTAGCATTTTCCTTATGTAGTGATCACTTTTAAAGACAAGCTAAGAAATGTTGGATCACACCATATTCAATCTGTTAACTGATAGTTTTTCACCAACTTCCTTGATAGTGGATCTGGAGTCAGAAAAATGTGTGTTAAGTCCTGACTCTGCTACTAACTATATGACTACAAGTGTAGGAAATGCAAGCATTGAATTATCAGATGTTTACTGAGTGCCTGCTGCATGGCAGACAACAAAGCAACTCATTGATTTTCACAACAACCTGATGAAATTTTCCTTTTTCCTACATAACAGATGGTAAAACTGAAGCACAGAGTGATTAGGTAACTTTCCCAATGGCACAAAGCAGCTGTATTAGTTTCTTATTGATGTAAGAAATTACCACACAGTTGGTGGCTTAAATCAACACAAATTTATTATCTCACAGTTCTGAAGGGCAGAAGGAAGGTTGCAATTCATTTCTGTAAGCTTGAGTTGGAGTGTCTACAGGGTGAGTTCCTTTAGGAGACTCAAGAGAAGAATCTGTGTCCTTGTCTTTTCTAGCTTCCAGAGGCTTCCTGCATGCCTTGGCTCATGGCTTCTTCCCTGCATCACTCCAAGCTCTGCTTCCAACATCACCTCTCCTATGATCTCCTCCATGTCAAATCTCCCTCTGTTCTCTTCCTATTAAAACACCTATGGTTACATTTAGTGCCTACCCAAATAATCTGAAATAATCTCCCAATTTCAAGGTATTTAATCACATCTGTAAAATCCTTTTTGCCACCTAAGGTAATACTCATAAGTTCAAGCAATTCAATTCCAGGTATATTGGGGAGCAGCTGTTCAAGCTATCACAGATACTGAGTTTTGGACTTAAGATTCAATTCCAGAAATTCTGGTTCTACAGGAAGCTGGTCCTATCATTACTGTGTCTAGCCACCTCTCTATAATGGAGTGTAGCTGCTTAGACAAGAATTGTAAGAAAAAGAACCTACTCCATGTAGTCTAAGAAAAGTAGGGTACGGGGCTTCATGGAGCCCAGGGGCTAGGATTCAGCAGAAGTTCAGGAAAGGTCCAAGTGTATTTATGATGAACTCTTAGGACATACATTTCTGGGTTTGTCTGCATGTCTCATCCATTCTTCTCTCTCTGCAGCTCATCTTTCTCTGCACCCTACATGACAGGAAACTGTCATAGCTCAGTTTTACAAGTTTAGGGTCTATCCACACTACAAAACACAAATCTGTCCATCTTCCCCTCTGTAAGTGACCATGTGTTCTAACTAGCTATGCTGAGGGCTCAATCACAGAGCACAAGTATACTTTCTGGGTTAAGTGAGATTAGAACCTGAGCCAATAGGACATTTTTTTAAGAGTTGAGGCTTAGAAGCTGAACAGAGTCCAAATAAGTCACTTCTACAGCTTTCATCTTAGTAAACTCCCTAAAATCAGGGACTCTAGATTCTACTTTGATTTGAAATCCAGAAGAAATGTGACAGAATTTATTCTAACTCTGCAAGAAATGATAGCAAAATTAAGAAAGCAGCAGGTCCCAATATACAGAGGGAGAGGCCCTAGGAGACTTTAGCCAGTGATTGCAACACAGCTGTAAGGTATTCCCTTCCTTCCCCCTTCCTACCTTCTTTCTTCTATCTTCCTTTCTCCTTTTCTCCTCCTTCCCTCTCTCTCTTCTTTCCTTCCTTCCTTCCTTTCTCCCTCCCTCCCTCACTCTGCCTTTTTTTTGGTTATATATTTGTTTGGTTGTTGGCATATATATATATATATATATATATATATATATATATACACACACACATATATATACACATGTGTGTGTGTGTGTAATAAGTGAAAATGGCTCAGTCATGTCCGACTCTCTGCGACTCCATGGACTCTACAATCCATGGGATTATCTAGGCCAGAATACTGGAGTGGGTAGCCTTTCCCTTCTCCAGGGGATCATCCCATCCCAAGGATTGAACCCAGGTCTCCCGCATAGCGGGCAGATTCTTTACCAGCTGAGCCACTATATATATATATATTTATATATATATATATATACATGCATACACACACACACATACATACATACACTGGGGAAAAGTTATTGAAGTGAAAGAGAGGCACTAGGTTTCTTCCCAGAGACTTTGGGGAGCTGTGAGGGTCAGCTGGGCCTACACCTGGGGATGAGTATCACCTCAGACAAAGCATCCGAGGGACTTTCCTGGCTATCCCACGGTTAGGATTTCCCCTTCCAATGCAGAAGATGTGGGTTTGATCCCTGATCAGGGAGGTAAGAACCCACATTATTTGCAGCTGAAAAAACCAAAACATAAAACAAAAGCAATATTGTAACAAATTCAAGAAGACTTAAAAAAATGATCTACATAAAAAAAATATTTAAGACAGAACATCTATGATTACACAAAGTTAGAATCAGTATACAATCCAAGGCCTTGAAAGAGGTCGGGAACCATAATACTGAGCATTGGTAGAATTATAGCAGATATTATTCAGTGGGTGTGGGTTGCCTCAACCATGTTTTCCACCTAGGCAGCAACAGTGAGTAAAATTACAAACACTTGAAAAGCTAAGTTTGGGTGGGGCAGTTTCTAAATGATGTCTATTGACAATGCTAATGATGATATTAGAAGAAGACAAAACAAAGCACATCAGTGATACCTGATGTGCATTGGTCAAAAGTCATGGAATGCCACTTATACAGGTTCAAAGACTTTCCCAAACATTGTGAGCATTAAACAAATTAAGATGCTCTTAGAACCCTCAATACGGACATTCCATGGCAATGAGAATTAAAATACAAATTACCTAGAACTATACTGTCAACCAGTCAATCCTAAAGGAAATCAACCCTGAATATTCATTTGGGTTGGATATTGGAAGGACTGATACTAAAGCTGAAGCTCTAATATTTTGGCCACCTAATGCAAACAGCCAACTCCATTGGAAAAGCCCCTGATGCTGGGAAAATTGAAGGCGGGAGGAGAAGGGAACGACAGAGGAAGAGATGGTTGGATGGCATCATTGACTCAATGCACATGGGTTTGAGGAAACTTCAGGACATAGTGACGGACAGGGAATACTAAAGTCCATGGGGTTGCAGAGAGTCGGACAGGACTTAGTGACTGAACAACAACAATACTGAGCAAAAAGGGGCAGGTGAGCCTTCAGTTCAGTTCAGTTCAGTTCAATTCAGTCGCTCAGTCGTGTCTGACTCTTTGTGACCCTATGAATCGCAGCACGCCAGGCCTCCCTGTCCATCTCCAACTCCCGGAGTTCACCCAGACTCACGTCCATCGAGTCAGTGATGCCATCCAGCCATCTCAACCTCTGTCGTCCCCTTCTCCTCCTGCCCCCAATCCCTCCCAGCATCAGAGTCTTCTCCAGTGAGTCAACTCTTTGCATGAAGTAGCCAAAGTACTGGAGTTTCAGCTTTAGCATCATTCCTTCCAAAGAAATCCCAGGGCCGATCTCCTTCAGAATGGACTGGTTGGATCTCCTTGCAGTCCAAGGGACTCTCAAGAGTCTTCTCCAATACCACAGTTCAAAAGCATCAATTCTTCAGTGCTCAGCTTTCTTCACAGTCCAACTCACATCCATACGTGACCACAGGAAAAACCATAGCCTTGACTAGACGAACCTTTGTTGGCAAAGTAATGTCTCTGCTTTTGAATATGCTATCTAGGTTGGTCATAACTTTCCTTCCAAGGAGTAAGCGTCTTTTAATTTCATGGCTGCAGTCACCATCTGCAGTGATTTTGGAGCCCTAAAAAATAAAGTCTGACACTGTTTCCACTGTTTCCCCATCTATTTCCCATGAAGTGATGGGACCAGATGCCATGATCTTCGTTTTCTGAATGTTGAGCTTTAAGCCAACTTTTTCACTCTCCACTTTCACTTTCATCAAGAGGCTTTTGAGTTCCTCTTCACTTTCTGCCATAAGGGTGGTGTCATCTGCATATCTGAGGTTATTGATATTTCTCCCGGAAATCTTGATTCTAGCTGGTGTTTCTCCCAGTCCAGCGTTTCTCATGATGTACTCTGCATATCAGTTAAATAAGCAGGGTGACAATATACAGCCTTGATGTACTCCTTTTCCTATTTGGAACCAGTCTGTTGTTCCATGTCCAGTTCTAACTGTTGCTTCCTGACCTGCATACAGATTTTTCAAGAGGCAGGTCAGGTGGTCTGGTATTCCATCTCTTTCAGAATTTTCCACAGTTTATTGTGATCCACACAGTCAAAGGCTTTGGCATAGTCAATAAAGCAGAAATAGATGTTTTTCTGGAACTCTCTTGCTTTTTCCATGATCCAGCAAATGTTGGCAATTTGATCTCTGGTTCTTCTGGCTTTTCTAAAACCAGCTTGAACATCAGGAAGTTCACGGTTCACATATTGCTGAAGCCTGGCTTTGAGAATTTTGAGCATTACTTTACTAGCGTGTGAGATGAGTGCAATTGTGTGGTAGTTTGAGCATTCTTTGGTATTGCCTTTCTTTGGGATTGGAATGAAAACTGACCTTTTCCAGTCCTGTGGCCACTGCTGAATTTTCCAAATTTGCTGGCATATTGAGTGTAGCACTTTCACAGCATCATCTTTCAGGATTTGAAATAGCATTGGGAGTATACGAATCCAGGCATAAGTCAGACTTTGAATCATGCCTTCCTCACATTCTAGTTGTATGGCTTTGGATAAGACTTTACTTTTTTAAGCCTCCATTTTGAGGTAATAGATTTCATATGGATGTTCAAAGCATTCACTGAGTTAATATAAGTAGGGCCTGCCACATGGTAAGGACTAACCAAAATGCTTTTGACCATCTATTTTCTTCTGCCTTAATCACTCTTCACTTGGACTCTATACTCATACCTCTCTGTACAGTGGAGCATGTTAACCAGCTGTCACCAATCCACCTCCTCTCCACTGACCTAAAGTTACCCTTCACGTGGATTGCTCAAAAACCAAGTTCCACAAATACCAAACACTTAATGCAAAGTCCTTCATTGCCCATATGTTCTAAAAGTAAATGACCCAATTCTTCAGGCTATCTGCAGAAAGTAGAGCTCTTTGACAATTGTAAATTTTAGATTGTTTCTGTATCCCAGAAAATATCCAAGTGGCTTGGTCTTAATACAAACCATCACAGACTGCACAGGCCATAATTATAGGAAATTACATTCCCCATCCCACAGAGTGACTGGAGGCAGCCTGTCATCAGAGAGAGAAAGGTGGCAAGAAAAGATCTGACCGAAATGAGGACATAAATTAGGAACATGGGAGTTGGAAAGCAAAAGAGACTCAGCAGCAATGCAAGGCAGAGAGGGCTTAGAAGGGATGGCCAGTGGCATGGATGAAACAGAAGAGATAGCTAAATGATATTTTCTAACACCCTGATGGGACTGCAGAAGCAAAAACATGAAGCGAGTTTTTATTGTTTTATAAAGAGTATAAAGGATGTTCTATAACTAAGGAATCCAATTCAAAATTTTATATATATATATATATAGCATAATATCTGAAACCAATATACCCTAAGTAATAATTTACTTGTAAATATACTTATATCATATTCAGTTCAGTTCAGTTGCTCAGTTGTGTCTGACTCTTTGTGACCCCATGAATCGCAGCATGCCAGGCCTCCCAGTCCATCACCAACTCCCGGAGTTCACCCAGACTCACGTATATCATATTAATAAATGCTATTTATTTATTGTATACTTTACATGCTTGGTACTTTATAAAAGTTCAAAACTTTGTAAAAAGTTCACATACACTAGGAGATAAAGATAGGTGGTAAATTATATATTAGAAAACAGAAAAATAATAAAACCAACAAGCAAATTTAAGAATTGGTTTCTTTGAAAACAAACAATTCACAAGTACAGAAACTCCAGTGAACCTGGTAAAAGCAAAGAGAGAAAATTCAAATATTCAAAATCTGAATGGAAAGGATGGGAGTGGAGGACATCAGAGATATCAAGGAAGTAAAAAGAATCCTAATAAAAGTGCTTTGCAAGACTAATATTTTTGAACATCTGGATGAAATGAATGATTTTCTAAGAAAATATGTCAGCAAAGCTGACTTCCTAAGGACCAGACAACCCAAGCATACAACCCAAAACTGTCAAATATCTACACCCAGCATGAGCTGGCGCTGTCTGGCCCTGATTCGTGAAGGAGGCTTGTGCACTTCTTCCCACCTTCAAGTTCAATGACATCGTGTTAATAGACTTGAAATCAGCCCTGGTGGGAATATTTACAATGGAAATCAGGAAATGCTACAAATGAGAATTTTTTATTCCTCCTGAAGAACCATTTATTAAACATTGACCACCAGCACACCCCTAATTATGTAGTTCTAACAAATCTCAGGGTCAGATGACTTGACTCAAACTTTTAAGAAGCAGCCATTTCAGTTATCTGAAGTACAGTCAGCGGAGGATGCCGGTGTAAAGTTCAAATCTTTGTTTGACAAGCCTTATACTGATACTGACACAAATGCAGAAAGCTTTGGACAAATCTTTCTCTTGTATATTAATGCAAAACAAAACCAATATAAATTCAAAGCAAAGAGAATTCCATGGTTTATCACCGGCTAATACATCAGAGCCAACTGGGGTGCATTCCCAGAGACAATGGTGGTCTGTAGTAGGAACTCCATTAATTCAATGCATAATAATGTGTCAACTGAGAAAATATGACTTATGTTCTCATGTGACTGAGGTGAACAAATGAAGCAGCAGTCAAACAAAATACAACATAGTTTAAAAGAGAAAGAAAATTTGCATGATCAGGGAAGAAAATCTGAACTCTGTTCATCAGAAGGACTTGGCTACTTTATACTAATTCAGCTACCAATATTTTTATAAATATAAACAGGAACATGTATAGAAACCCCCCTTTGCTTTAGTTTGGAGTCACATATGATGAATATCTTGGGATATTTCCCCCAACTTATACTTGAGACAATTATTATAATGAAAGGGAAAAGAAAAAGAGAAAGATTGAGGAAATAGGGTGAACAAGAATGTCAGGAAAAAAGGGGGAAGGGAGAAAGGAAGGTAAAGAGAAATAAGAGAGTGGGAAAGAAAAAGAAAATGAAGGAGGAAGGGAGGGTAGGGAGGAAGGAAGGGAGAAGAAAACTGCATTCAGCCTTCCTTGTCCCCCTTTGTGATTTAAAAAGTCCTTAAGGAGCGTGACCAGGTTTGGTTCCTTGTAAGCAGCATCTCCTTCCCCTTCAGGCAGGTTTATTAAAGCACAAAAGGTCTGACTTGGCCCAGCCTCTACCAGTGAGGAGGCAGAAAATGAGGGGGACGAAAAGACCAAAGTTCTGAGGTTTGCGCTGGGGTGGCCAAGCCCTTGCCAAGTCAATCAAGGCCACCTGGGTCACAAGTGGCCGATCTGGCCACCCATGGAATGTGCTGCTGTGCCTCTGAATGCAGCAGGTAATTGTCCTGGAGAGGTCTGGATGAGGGCAAGGGAGCAGGTTCTTCAAAATAGCTTAACAGCTCTGAGTTGGCCAGACCCTTCCATGGGGCCTAAAAGTCAAGGTAAATAACCCTTTCATAAGCCAAAAACCAAAGCAAAGAAGGAATGAGACATGAGAGAGGGATGAACTGTCTCCTGAATTTTTTTTTCTTCTTCTTTCACTCATTAGAGAAGATACAGACATTTTTGGCTAGAGTACCTTAAGTCTCTTACATGTGAACAAGTTCCATTCCAACAGTGTGTTAATAAGTCCAATTCTTCGTAAGTCCAACGGAGGTAGCCTAGACACCCAACTAACACAATCAACTGTATATTACTATACTATAGTAAGTTTGTAATACTTCTCACATGAATAATATATATTAAAAAAAAAAGCACACAAAATAAAGGAAACATTTTTAATCTTACAGTACCTTGAAAAGCATAGTAGTATAATACAACAGCTGGCATACAAAGGCTGGCATTGAGTGAACAGGCAAGAAGAATTACGGACTGGAGGGCAAGAGAGGGGGTGGGAGATGATAGAGCTGAAGGATCATCAGCAATGGGAAATGGAGGCCAACCTGCAATTTCACTCATGCCTGACGTTGATGGCACAGGTTCTGGGTCCTTGCTGGATTCAATTCCATCTACCCTCTCGATCCGGACATCCTGGGCTTGAAATAAAGCTACTGTACTACTGTACTCTATACAGTACTGCACAGTAAAGTACACAAAAGCACAGTCACTTTTGAGGATGCACATGTGTGACAGTGTAAGCCAGACGTGAAATAACATGATTGAACATGCAAATGCATATTCACATCTTTGAAAGTTTGCAACCTGAAGGTTCCTATGTAGGGGACTTGCTGTACTGTAGGAAAAATAGTTATGTCCCAAGGTCTCAGGGGGCTTCCCTGGGAGCTCAGTTGGTAAAGAATCTGCCTGCAGTGCAAGAGACCTGGGTTCAATCCCTTGGTTTGGACAATCCCCTGGAGAAGGAAATGGCAAACCACTCCAGTATCCTTGCCTGAAAAATCCCATGGACAGAGGAGCCTGGTGGGCTGCAGTCCATGGGATTGAAAAGAGTTGGGCATGACTGAGCAGCTAACGTTTTCACACTTTCACAAGGTCTCAAGTGAATCCCTGGGACAGGCCACCAGTGAGAATCCTTGGCTTTATGCATGTAAGAATTTAAGAGGAAGCCGTAGTAGACTGCAAGCAGGTTTATTCAGGGAGATGCACATGCCATAGACAGAGTGTGGGCCGTCTCAGAAGGTGAGAGGCAGCTCTGAAATATGGGATGCTTAGTTTTTATGGGTTGGGTGATTTCATATGCTAATGGGTGGGAGGAAGATTCTGTGCTGGAGAAGGGGCAGGGATTTCCAGGAACTGGGGCATCCAGTTTGGGGCATTTTATGGTTGGCTTCAGAACTGTTATGGCACCTAGCAGGTGTGCCATTTAGAAGTTAATGTGTCACAGTGAAGACATAATGAGGCTCATGGTCTACCAGAAGTCAAATCTTCTGCCATCCTGGGGCTTGTAGGTTCTAACCAGTTTTTGTGGAATCCTGTTCTTTTTAATTGTTGTTTCATTTGTTAAATGGTTGTGACCTGCCCCATTCCTTCTTGTCTTAGTATCCAGGCAATTTAAAAAAATTGTGCACATATTGCTCTGTTGTATTCTGACAGCATTCCTGAGAGATATTCTTATCATTGGAGGAAGGAGAGGAGGCGAAAAAGAGGAAAGAGAAGTAACAGGAGTAGTTACAGTAGTTTTTGTATAAAGTGGCCGTGGTGATGGTGATAGGCCACACTATCATTGTGGTTTTTAGAAAGTATTTTTACTAAATACCCCAAGTACTAGGTAATAAAAGCAACTGTGATAAAAGTTATCATATGTACATAAGGCCAAGAGGAAAGATGGAAAATCTTTCTGGGAAGATCTTAAACCCTCTCAAAAGCTTCTGAGAGGAACTCTTAGGAAACTAGAAAGACAATAAAGAGAGTAAGAAAAGAAATAAGAAAGGACATTATGTGAGCTCTTTTTAGGTGCTTGTCATGGACTGAATTGTGCTCCCCTCCATTTCTTTGTTGAAGCCCTAAATCCAGTAGGTTAGAGATGTTATTAACTGGATAAGGTGGGGCCCTAGTCCAATCTAACTGTTATCCTTTTAAGAAGAAGAGATCAGGACATGCAGAAAGACACTGCAGATGCATGCTCACAGAAGAGAGGCCATATGAAGATGTAGTGTAAAAGTGACCACTTGCAAGCCAAAGAGAGAGGTCTTGGAGGTAATCAGACCTGCTGACACCTGATCTTGAACTTCTAGTCCAAACTGTGAGAAAACAAACACTTCTATTGTTTAAGTCACCCAATTTGTGCTATTTTGTTATGGCAGCCCTAGGAAACTGAAACGGAGCTCAATTAACGATGTGGTGTATAAAAAGAAGAGTCAGGGAGGGGTGAAAGAAAGGAAAAGGGAAGGAAGAAAACAGGTGGGAGTGAACAAATTTCATGTTCCTTTACTTGATCAAGATGGTAAATATCACCATTTACTTCCAACTGCCTTACATCGTTTTCTAGACCAATATTACTAAACATGATCGTAGTCAGGTGTTAAAACAAGGGGAATAAGAAGAGATGCCTTCTAGAGTGTGCTTAATTTTGGATGTTTAAATTAGAGCTTTTTTTTTTTTTTTCATGTTCCTGTCTTCTCACATAAAGGATTATTTGGTGTTGCAGAAGTTATAAGTCAGGGCCTACTTTGTTGATACACATGTATTTTCTTCTCCCTACACTTATCCAAATCTTCATACACCGTCTCACGCACAGAGGATGCTACTAGATATATGCGTAATCCTTGGGATTAGTATACTGACTGCTTAATAAAACCCAGACGATTTAGCAATTTCCCCATTTACCTTTCCATCCCTCACTGTTCTCTTTTCTGAGGCGAAAAAAATTAAGATGGTAATAACATTAGTTTGTTGGTTCGAAAAGTTTCCACTTGGCAAATTAAAAGAGGGATTTAAACATCATTAAAGCATTAACACAGTGGTTACTCATTTGCCGAGCATTCGAGGGCAGATCAGGAGACATAAAGATGCCACAGTGATTAAAGTTGAATAATAATTTGCTAAGTATAAAGAGTCCAAACCATGCCTTCAAGGGCTCATTCACTGCCAGGCCATTGCTCTACAGAATTCTGTGATGAGATGGGACTAAACAGCTTCCTAAGAGGACAGAAGGTTAAAAGTAGAACTCCCCCACCCCCCAAAATAAACAGGGGCGACATGAAAAGTGGTTGCGTGGGGGTGTCTCTGGCTGCCAGAATCTAACCCATCCTTCAAGGTCTGGCTTAAGAAAAGGGACCTGGCTCTATCAATCCCCAGATTTGGGGCATCCCTGAGCCCCATTTTCTAATCTGTAGAATAGAGATCATTGTATCTATTTCACAGAATTTTAAACTAGAGATTGTAGGGGAGAAAAATAATGTCTCCTCTCCTTTCTAGGTTCTTGGCTGAGACCCCACCCCCATTTATAGTACAAAAACAGATTAACAGGAGGAAAAAAAGTATCTACCTACATACAGGAGTCCCTCAGAGATGTGAGACTTGAAGGAAGCCAGACTACTGAGGTTTATCTATAATCCTGAATTAAGGAAGGGAACTGGGCCCTGGGGCTTCAAAGGGGAGCAGGCAATTTGCTGGAAGGTGAGGAGAGGAAATGTTTGATAGGCAAATATTGGCCCTGCCTGCCCTGGGGCAAGTCTCTCGGGCAAAAAAGTGAGGGATCTCTGGTAATAGCTCCGCTTTCTAGTGTAAATTTCCCTTACAAAAGGGTAATTGCTACTCTCTTTCAGAGCTTCTAGTGTGTCTGCAGTTTCTCAATCAGCTGAGAAAAATAAAATGCCAAACAGATATACTTTGGGGTGGCATATTCTGCTATATAAATGCCATAGAGACTAGAAAGCACAAGCTATTCAGTGTAAAGTGCTGTGTAAATGCAAGATGGAGGCAGTGGTGTTGTTGACAAGGAAGAAAACTTGATGAGGAAAGTATTTTATCTCCAGAGATCTGAGTCATTGCTACCCTCAAAAGGGTCTCCTCTCCTCTTGCCCCAACACACCCACACAGCTCCATTACCTTCCAAAAGGAAGTTCAAAAGCTTTTCCTGGTCCCCACCACCTATATCCCTTCAAGGATGCACACAAGAAGTGAGTTTCTTTTTTGCTATTGCAAATGGGAATTCAGGCCTTATTGATTTCAGGCTTTTTTTTTTTTCCCTTTCCTGCTTTCAGAAACACTTTTTTCTTGAAATGTTCCTCAGATCTTCAACTTCCCCACACCAAGGCAGTGAATGGCTTTAGACTCAGGCACCTCCATTATCTCTACTTACAAAGGAGGAGAATGAATCCTGAGGCATTAGCGATAATGCAGACCTGTTCACAGAGTCATTGTGTCTCCCGGTGTTCACTGCCACAGGCTGTTACTAACCACGTTGATGGAAAACCCTGAAAGAGGGGAGCCAGTCAGGTAGACTGAATGTGTACTCTCAGAAGTCATATGTTGAAACCCAGTCCCCAATGTGTGGGTGTATTTGGAGGTGGGGACTTTGAGAGGTGATTTAGATCATGAAGTAGAATTTTAATAAATGAAATTAATGCCCTTATGAAAGAGACCTCAGAGAGTTCTCTAGCCCCTTCATTCCACCATGTGAGGAGACAGAGAAAAGATAACCGTCTATGAACTAGGAAGATGGCTGTCACCAGACATCAAAACCCCAGCCTCCAGAACTATGAGAAATAAAGTTCTGATGTATAAACCACACAGTCTATGATGTTTTTTGATTATAGAAGCCCAAACAGGCTAGGACGCCTGTGAGTGTCGTCCGTCCAGCATACTCCCAGAGCCCTGACTGGACGCCTGGCTCTGCACTGGTGCCTGGGGAAGAAGTGGATAAAGATGACCCAGCCAGGATCTGCCCTCGGGAAAGGAAGCTTTCTTGAGGAAAGAAGGCTTCTACGATATAACTTTGAGTGGGGGTTAAGAATATGGGAGCGAACACAAGGGCAAAGTGTTTCTGAAGCACTAAGATGGAAGAAACATTTCCTGATGAGATTAAGGAACTCTTCATGGAAGAGTGACTTACGGGAATAGGGCCTTCAGTTTGGGAACATTCAGTCTTGCTGAGGGCAGATAGGAAGTACAGTTTAGTTGGGATGAGAAACTTCGACACAAATCCCAGGTCACATTTATGCTTAAATATAGGAAACCAGAAGCCACAGTTATGAATATATATTTTTGACTAATGCTAGTCTCCAGTACTTTGGCCACATCATGTGAAGAATTGACTCATTGGAAAAGACTCTGATGCTGGGAGGGATTGGGGGCAGGAGGAGAAGTGGGACGACAGAGGATGAGATGGCTGGATGGCATCACTGACTCGATGGACATGAGTCTGGGTGAACTCCGGGAGTTGGTGATGGACAGAGAGGCCTGGCGTGCTGCAATTCATGGGGTCGCAAAGAGTCAGACACGACTGAGCAACTGATCTGATCTGATCTGATCCGAGTCCGTATTCTAAGTACTTAATGTATGTTTACTGTAATCCTTGTAATGGCTCTACAAAATAGACACAATTGTGGTCTCAATTTAAGGTATGAAGAAATCAAGATCATACCACTATTTAAGTGTCATTTTCCATGATATTTGGACTTGTACGTGTAGATACTGAGATGAAATTCAATTAATGGAGTTTCATGCAAAATGCTAAAGGAATACAGAGGAAGTCCCTGCTGTTATATTCAGAAGAATTATAAAGGAGGCAGGTCTTCACCAAAAACAGAAAGAGATAGCAGAGAGAATGGAGTAGGAAACTTATAGGTGGAAGGAATCACCATGTGCAAAGGTTGACACAATCACGGGGTTTAAGGGGAATAGGAGGAACTTCGGAAAACCAAGTGTGGGAGCAAGCGGTCCATGGGAAAGTGTGAGACAAGGCTCTGGGGATATGCAAGGCCTACCACCATACACATTTCCTTGCCAGGCTATAGAAGTGTGCCTTAATTCTCAAGGCAATAAAGTTTTTTTAAATGTTTTAAATGTAGGAGGGTTCTGATTGTTTTCCCTTCCCAAAGACCACTTTGGCTACAGTAAAACCTGGATGGTAAATAGGACAGGCAGCAGGAGAAAATTTGGAGACTCTTACAGAAGTTGCTCTATGATGTATACAGGCTCAAATGGCCTAGGGGTGATGTTTAAGAAGTTAAATGGTCCAGACTCAGTAAATGCTTAGATGGGTTGGATGAAAGAGGGAATAAAGTTGAGGATGACTCAAGATTCTAGGGCTTCCCTGGAGGCTCATTAGGTAAAGAATCAGCCTGTAATGCAGAAGACCTGGGTTCAATCCCTGGGTTGAGAAGATTCCCCTGGACTGGAGGAGGGCTTGGAACCCCACTCTAGTATTGTTGTCTGGAGAATTGCATGGACAGAGGAGCCTGGTAGGCTGCAGTCCATGAGGTCAAAAAAGTTCAGATACAACTGAGCGACTAAGCACAGCACAAGATTCAAAGGCATCTGGTCCTAAAGACTAGTTAGATAAAAGAACCATCATCCATGTTAGGAAATTCCAGTGTAATGGTGATGTTCATAGTCTCTTAATGAGCCTCACTACCTCGTCTTTTTCTGTTTCAATTCATTTTCTATAATATCTAATTTAGAGGATTATTTTTAAGGATGCTACAATGCCATAACAATCAAAGTACACTGTTTTCTTTTAAACATGGCCTGAGACAGACAGAGAGAAAAGAAGAAGAAGAAGAGGATAGGGGAAAGAAAAAAAGAAAGGAAAAGAAAAAGGAATGCTTAATTCCAATTTTAAGCAAGAGATTGAAAATTTTACAACAGCCTGATTTGCTGCTGCTTGAAAGTAAGAGTAAAAATATTATCAATTCATAGTTATAAGGTTTTTACTAGTAGCCAAGATTATTATTGGAGAAGGCAATGGCACCCCATTCCAGTACTCTTGCCTGGAAAATCCCATGGATGGAGGAGCCTGGTAGGCTGCAGTCCATGGGGTCGCTAAGAGTCGGACATGACTGAGCGACTTCACTTTCACTTTTCACTTTTTATGCATTGGAGGAGGAAATGGCAACCCACTCCAGTGTTCTTGCCTGGAGAATCCCAGGGATGGGGGAGCCTGGTGGGCTGCCATCTATGGGGTTGCATAGAGTCGGACATGACTGAAGCGACTTAGCAGCAGCAGCAGCAAGATTATTATTAGGCACTCATCACAAATTGCTTAATTTAATCCTTTTATTTATTGTGTAATTATCCCCATTTTTCATATGAGGAAACCAAGTCTAAGAGAGGTCAAGTAATTGGATTAAGGACAGATACCTAGAAAATAGTAATTCTAAAATTTGAACAAAGTATTTTGGCTCCAAAACCATTCTTCCACTGCGTCATGACAAATGTATTTTATAGACACACTCAAGGGACAAAGAGTTTATGTCCATCAAAGTGTGGAACTGATTTACTAAGGAACCAGAGAGAAAATGTGCCTCGGTATTCTCGTCATAACTCATGGCCCACCGCTGACAAGGTATGAGGACTGATTGATTTTCACATGTTAACTGGATGCTCACCAGCTGTATAAATACAATTTCTGGAACCCTAGGAGTGGTCCAAAATAGATTCCATTTTTCATTTTGTGAAATAAGAACTTGGCGACTGTACAACAGTAAATGTTGACAGTTGGGCAGCAAAGTCTTGAAGTGACAGCACAGGAAAGCGTCGTCAGTATTTTCCAAATGGCACTGGACTCGAGAGACCTGACCGAGACGGCAGTAAGTCCATGTGGACAGTGGGTCATTTTGAGGATGACTTCCTCAATGGCTGTGCTCATTACTTTGTTTCTTCTCCTTTGCCAGTTATGCAAAATCCTGTTTTCAGCTTGTTCTTGATGCCATTCCTTCTTTGCTTGGCTTGCAGCAGCTCCCGTTGATAATACTGGACATGCCCACCTCTTGGATGACTAACACTGTTCAGTGATCAGTTACTACTTTTCTGGCACTGACATCTGGCATGTGCTTCTCATTCAGTCCTGTGCTAATCCTGTGCAATAGAATGAGACTTTGGCATGGGTGTATACTGGGAGAAAATGTGGTGGGAATGTAGATTCATTGTCCAACAAACCTTTCCTGAATTTGCATACAAAGCTATATATGATTATAGATCAATAGGTAGATAGAGAGACTATAATGCCAATGAAATAAAGGTCCATGTGGTATTTGGGAGGCATTAAAAAGAAAACTCAGAGCACTGAGTCATGAGAATCCCCCTTTTCAAGTCCTCCTCATCTTTCTCCTTCAAAGTCCAGCACAGATATTATCTTCTCCATGAAAATATGCATGAGTGTCCTAAGCACTATGAAAGCACACTCATTAGAAACTCAACTGACTCATTTACTAAAATAACTGTGGAGTTCTGAGCCAAGCCTTGTACTGTAAATTGGGGTACAGAAATGAAAAAGGCACATTTTTATCCCTCCAAGGAACCAAGCCACATTTCATTCCCCTGTGGCTCAGACAATAAAGAATCTGCTTGCAATGCAGGAGACCTGGGTTCTATTCCTGGGTTGGGAAGATGCCCTGGAGAAGGGAATGGCTATTCACTCCAGTATTCTTGCCTGGAAAATCCCATGGACAGAGGAGTCCATGGGGTTGCAAAGAGTCGGACACAACTGAGTGACTACTAACACACACAAGGAACACGAGGAATTCTAATAGGTGAGATGTGCAAAAAAAAAACCACAACTAACTAAGGCTGTGGCTAGGTGTAGGGGTGAATAGGCAGAGCACAGAGTATTTTTAGAGCAATGAAATAACTGTATGATACTATAAGGGTGGATACATATCATTATGCTGCTAAATCACTTTAGTCGTGTCCGACTCAGTGAGACCCCATAGACGGCAGCCCACCAGGCTCCCCCGTCCCTGGGATTCTCCAGGCAAGAACACTGGAGTGAGTTGCCATTTCCTTCTTCAATGCATGAAAGTGAAAAGTGAAAGTGAAGTCGCTCAGTCGGGTCCGACCCTTAGCTACCCCATGGACTGCAGCCCACCAGGCTCCTCCGTCCATGGGATTTTCCAGGCAAGAGTACTGGAGTGGGGTGCCATTGCCTTGTCCAACATATCATTATACATTTGTCTAAACTCATGGAGTGTACAGTGCTGAGAGTGAAGCCTAACATGAACTATGAATCGGGGGTAATTATGATATTTCAGTGTAGGTTCACAGATTGTAACAAATGTACCACTTGGGTGAGGAATGGTGATAATGGGGGTATATAGGAAATCTATGGGTCTTCCCAGGCAGCTCACTGGTAAAGAATCTGCCTGCCAGTGCAGAAGGTATGGCTTCAATCCCTGCATTGGGAAGATCCCCTGGAGTAGGAAATGGCAACCCACTTCAGTATTCCAGTCTGGGAAATCCCACAGACAGCAGATCCTGGTGAGCTACAGTCCATGGGGTCACAAAAGAGTCAGATACAACTTAGCAACTAAACAACATCAAAATAAGAAATTTATATCTTCTGCTCAGTTTTGCTGTGAACACAAAACTACTTTTTTAAAAAATAAAGTCTTACAAAATAAGAAGTAACAAAGATAAATAAACCTTCAAGACCCCAGAGTTGATGTTATGACATAGGAAGAAATGGGTTTCATTGATGATTCAGACAAACACTGATAATTTACAGCACCTTTGCTGCCCCTTCTCCAGACACTGAGCATATTCTTCCCTGTATAGGCAAGCAGAGAGAATCTGCTGGAACTGTGGTCAAGAATCCTGAAGATGAGTCCTTCTTTCACAGCTGACCTGCTCTGGGCCTGTGGGAGAGTCACTCAACTTTCTATGGTTCAGTAAAGTTGGGGTGATAATGGTAAATTAAGAATTATTGTGAATGTTCAAAACAACGTATCATTTCTTAGAACTTGCCAGACAATTGAAGATGAAAGAACCTAGAGAATAGTGGTACGAGGATGGACTCCAGAGTCAGACTGCTGTATGATTACCTGTGGGGTCTCAGATATGTTGCTGAAGCTCTCATGCCTTACTTTCCTCATCTACAAAATTAAGACAATACCTACTTGAGATACTATGGTGTCTGGTGTGATGAGTATTCACAAATGCAGGGTGTTATAATTGCTGGCATAGTGATATCAATTATCAGATCAGATCAGATCAGATCAGTCGCTCAGTCGTGTCCGACTCTTTGTGACCCCATGAATCACAGCACGCCAGGCCTCCCTGTCCATCACCAACTCCCGGAGTTCACTCAGACTCACGTCCATCAAGTCAGTGATGCCATCCAGCCATCTCATCCTCTGTCATCCCCTTCTCCTCCTGCCTCCAATCCCTCCCAGCATCAGAGTCTTTTCCAATGAGTCAACTCTTCGCATGAGGTGGCCAAAGTACTGGAGTTTCAGCTTTAGCATCATTCCTTCCAAAGAAATCCCAGGGCTGATCTCCTTCAGAATGGACTGGCTGGATCTCCTTACAGTCCAAGGGACTCTCAAGAGTCTTCTCCAACACCACAGTTCAAAAGCATCAATTCTTCGGCACAGTTAGTCCTATTGTTGTTGTTCTTGTTATTATTTGCTAAAGCCCATTGGATTTAGGCATATGTGCCTAATGTATTCACACTTTTTGTTCTGCATCCTTCTGTCCTTCCTTCTGTTGTTTTTCTCTTCTTCTTGTCATCTGTCTTCTCCCTCCCTCCCTCCCTTCCTTCCTTTCCTTTCTCCTTTCCACAAATATAGCCTGATGTTATATTGTGCACACAGCCATGGTCTAGATATAATGAGGGACAAAATAGATCAATCAGATCACATCCTCAAGGAAAATACAGTTTTTATAGAAAATAAGAGAAAATAACAAATATAGTATAAACCAGTGAAAAAAAGGTGATTATCACAGGATCAGTCAGTTCAGTTCACTGGCTTAGTCATGTCTAACTCTTTGCAACCCCATGGACTGTAGCATGCCAGGCCTCCCTGTCCATCACCAACTCCTGGAGTTTACCCAAACTCATATGCATTGAGTCAGTGATGCGATCCAAACATCTCATCCTCTGTCGTCCCCTTCTCCTCCTGCCCGCAATCTTTCCCAGCATCAGAGTCTTTTTAAATGAGTCAGTTCTTTGCATCAGGTGGCCAAAGTATTGGAGTTTCAACTTCAACATCAGTCACTCCAGTGAACACCCAGGACTGATCTCCTTTAGGATGGACTGGTTTGATCTCCTTGCAGTCCAAGGGACTCTCAAGAGTCTTCTCCAACACCACAGTTCAAAAGCATCAATTCTTCAGTGCTCAGCTTTCTTTATAGTCCAACTCTCACATCCATACATGACTACTAGAAAAACCATAGCCTTGACTAGACGGACCTTTATTGGTAAAGTAATGTGTCTGGTTTTTAATATGCTGTCTAGGTTGGTCATAACTTTTCTTCCAAGGAGTAAGCGTCTTTTAATTTCATGGCTGCAATAACCATCTGCAGTGATTTTGGAGCCCCAAAAATAAAGTCAGCCACTTTTTCCACTGTTTCCCCGTCTATTTCCTATGAAGTGATGGGACTGGATGCCATGATCTTAGTTTTGTTTTTTTTTTAATGTTAAGCTTTAAGCCAACTTTTTCACTCTCCTCTTTCACTTTCATCAAGAGGCTTTTGAGTTCCTCTTCGCTTTCTGCCATAAGGGTGGTGTCATCTGCATATCTGAGGTTATTGGTATTTCTCCCAGCAATCTTGATTCCAGCTTGTGCTTCTTCCAGTCCAGCATTTCTCATGATGTACTCTGCATAGAAGTTAAATAAGCACGGTGGCAATACACAGCCTTGATATACTCCTTTTCCTATTTGGAACCAGTCTGTTGTTCCATGTCCAGTTCTAACTGTTGCTTCCTGACCCACATACAGATTTCTCAAGAGGCAGGTCAGGTGGTCTGGTATTCCCATCTCTTTCAGAATTTTCCACAGTTTTTTTGTGATCCACACAGTTAAAGTCTTTGGCAAAGTCAATAGAGCAGAAATAGATGTTTTTCCGAACTCTTTTGCTTTTTCAATGATCCAGCAGATGCTGGAAATTGATCTCTGAAGTCCTGCTAAATTTCTTTAGAATCCTGTAGGTGGGAGTCCTTGCTTCTACCTAGAAAGAAACAAGACTATTTCCAAGGGAAGTAGAATTGATGTAAATAATAGTAATAGTGATACATACTACTGACCTTTTTGAAAGTTTCAGTGTATTAGACACTTTACATTTTCTCACTTCATCCTCCAACTGATTATCTATCCCAACAGTTTCATCTCTTACCTACCAAGAGATATTACCTGTTGTAATCCATCTGGGCCTTGACAGAATGAAGCGCAGTATGCACATTTGAGGATGGCAAAGAAAAAGGGAGACAGAAATTCAGTGGAGTAGTAAACAATGGAAATTTAAGACCCTAAAGAGAGAAAGCTTATGGGATATCGGGAAATCAGAAACTATTTCATCAAGATGACCTGAAAGAAAATCAGGTAGGGGCATCATAGAAACACACATGTATCAACTCTATTCTGGGGTCTGTAATTTCTTCAGCTTAATTAACCTGGTTCTTGCTTTGGGTCTCTGAGTCTCAGAGAACTTGTCTTCAATCTAAGCTTTACCAATCCCCAGTCAAGGGGCTTCCCACAGTCATTCAGCCACTCCAAAGCTTCATTTTCTCCTTGGCACAAAGTGCAGAGTTATGTCTTCTTCCAGAATTGCTGTGAAGATTGAGATGAAGTATGAGGCCTGCCTGTCAGAGAGCTTGGCACATAGGACAGAGTCAACAAATGTCAAATGTCAAATAGTCCTACCGACCTGAAGGTTTGTTGTGAAGCTCATGTATCACCCAGGAGTGTGGCTGACAGATGTTGGGACTCAGTAAATGTAGACACCCTTCTCCCCAGAGGAGACAATGTCAAGGAAATAGGTAAGGGCTCTTGGAGCATCTGTCATGAATATGAAGCCCTTTGAGGAATCAGATGCCTCCAGCAGTGCCATCTTGCCCGATATGGCAGGAGAGGAAGGACCCTTGCTGTTCCCACTGAAACCTCCCAGTCAGGACACCTGTCTGTCCCCCACTCCTCCCCCACACCGCCTAGACTGGGAAGGAGGAGCAGCTCGTGCTCTGTAAGTTTAGTGCGAACCTCCTTCTGCGGCGAGCAAATATTATGCACCTGTTCTATGTGCATACTTGGGAAGGTTCTTTTCTTTCTTTCTTTGTTTTAATTAGTTTAATATACTCAAGATTGGGGTTGAACAAAGCTGGAATGTCCTTTGTACCTTACTTTGCCTGGAAATGAGGAAAAAAGAAAAACAAATTTCTGTAATCAGTTCATGTGTTCTTCAATCATTCTATACATCTTTAGCTAAGGTTTGATGAGTTCAATAACTTGGTTTATTATAGTTTACAGCAGAAAAAGATGAAAGAATTTGAATTTCTGGATTGTTCACATATGCTGGTCGCCATGCATGGACAGAGGAGCCTGCTAGGCTACAGTCCATAGGGTCACACAGAGTCAGACACAAATGAAGCAATTTAGCATGCATGCACACACACATGCTAAGTTTTCCCACTGTTTGTCTAATTCTTACCACTCTTGGGGTAGATCAGTCTTTCAGTTCAGGCGCTCAGTCATGTCTGACTCTTTGTGATCTCATGGACTGCAGCCCACCAGGTTTCTCTGTCTATCATCAACTCCTGGAGCTTGCTCAAACTCATGTCCATTGAGTCAGTGATGCCATCCAACCATCTCATCCTCTGTCATCCCCTTCTCCTCCTGCCTTCAATCTTTCCAGCACTGGCGTCTTTTCCAATGAGTCAGTTCTTCGCATCAGGTGGCCAAAGTATTGGAGCTTCAGCTTCAGCATCAGTCCTTTCGATGAATATTCAGGACTGATTCCCTTTAGGATGGACTGGTTTGATCTCCTTGCAGTCCAAGGGACTCTCAAGAGTCTTCTCCAAGTAGATAGGGTAGGGTTAAGTAGATTCCCAAAGACTTACACTGAGTAGGACACAAAGCCAGTATTCAAAAACAAGGTCTTTCTGGTTCCACTGTTTATGCTACAGCCAGTATGTGGCTCTATCTCTAGACTAACTGATTACTTAGTTTAGGAAAAGAAAATGAGTCCCAGCAAAACAGTGTACTCAAGGGCCATACTTTGAAGCTAGTGACAAAGTTAGCACTCAAATAATGTATTTCTCACCCCTAGTCCAAAGTAATTTATTTTTATATCTGCCAACTTTTCTTTTACTTCCCCCCTCATTTTCTTAAATGCTATCTTGTCTCTACAGTGTGCAGAGTACTGCCTGAGGTGCAATGAAAGACACAACAGTGAAAACTAACATAAACCCTGGCCTTAACCAACTGAAAGTCTGGGGAGAAGAATATTAGCACATTAATCATAGAAATGAGGAAATAAAAGTTTTCAAACACTAGTGCCCTGAGAAAGGTACAAAGGCTTTTTAAGAGAGACACCAATGAAAATATATTAGGGTGTCTCTTGAGAAAGTGGTTGGGGCTACTTTATATTAGGTGACTAGGGAAGGTCTCTTTGAGAAGGTGACCTTTAGTCTAGCGCAACAGTTCTAAAGTAGAATGGAATGAAGGCAAGTGTACTGGGGTCCAGTGAGCAAGGGAGAGTTTCTTGGGGTGTTAGAGAGATGGGTCAGGTAAGGCTACTCAATTTTATTACAAAAAATGGGAAGTTTGTGGAAAATGCACAGAGTTTTCACAAGGTCATTCTACTGCTATGCAGTGAATGGCTTATAAATGGGCAAGTATGGAATCAGGGGAAGAATACGGCCAGGGTGGTTGTCCCAAGGAAAAAGGATGGTGGTTCAGAGTTGAAGTGAAGATGGGGAACAGTGAACATATTCAAGATGGGGTCAATATGCAAGTATGTAAGCCCATGAGGGTGAGAATGTTTATGTTTTGTTAATATCTCTATCCTTAGTGCCTACTAGGTTTTCAATAAATATTGACTGAGGAAATAAATTAATTCAAAGTATAGTATCTTAGCTGACTCAGGCTAGTGCTGAAAAATGACATAGGTTGGGTGGCTTAAACAACAACATGTTAACAACAAAATAAACCATAATTAAACAACAACAACAAATAAACAACATTTATTCCTCACAATCCCAGAGGTTGGGAAATCCAAGATCAAGGTGCCAGTAGATTCTGTGTCTGGTGAGAACTCTCTTCCTGATTTGCCAATAGCCACCTACTTTCTGTATCCTCACATGGCAGAGAGAGAGAAAAAGAAAAAGAAAACCTGTCTCTACTTCCTCTCTTTATGGGAACATTAATTTCATCACAAAGGCTTTATCCTCATGACCTCGTGCATACACACTGAGTCGCTTCAATCATGTCTGACTCTTTGCTACTGTATGGACTATAACCCTCCAGGCTCCTCTGTCCATGGGATTCTCCAGGAAAGAATACTAGAGAGGGTCTCCGTACTCTCCTCCAGGAGATCTTCCTGACCAGAGATCAAACTTAGGTCTCTTGTACCTCCTGCATTGACAAGCAGGTTCTTATCGCCTGGGAAGCACCCCCTTCATCACCACTGCCCTGTGACTTCATCTAACTCTAAATATCTCAGAGATCAAAGGTCCCACTTCCAAATACCATTACACTGAGCATTAGGACTTCAACGAATTTTGAGAAGACAGACGCTTGATCGATACCATGGAAAGAAAGAAGAAATGTGACATCAAGAACAATTCAGATACATGTAAGCAGCTAGGTAAATGGTTGTGCCATTTGCTAAGGATTTGGAAGTTACTGGGAACACATGCAGGAGTTGTTAGTGATTCTGTCAAGTCTGAGATGCATTTTAGACATTTAAGTGGCGCTATCAAGCAAGCGTCCAGTGTACCAGTGCTCAGTAGAGAATTCGTTTAGAAGCTATAGTCACATAGAGATTATTTAAATTCATAGGCTTATACGAGATCATCAAAGGAGAGAGTGTGGATAGAGAAGAATAGAATTCTCCAGAGCCAGGAGACTTCTATTAATACTTGTAGGTCAAACAGAGTTAAGAGCTGGGAAAGGTTTGAAAATGCAAGGAGGGCTATTCCATTTTCTGAGATGATGCTTAGTGGTTAAGGAAATGATTTTAATATTGCTACTACCATAGAGTCAATAGCAGTCAATATCATCATCATAATATTGCCTACATTAACTGAGCACTTACTCTATCAGGCACAATTCAAATGTGGCATGTATTTATACATTTAATTATCATAAGACATCTAAGAGATATGGTACGATTGTTATGCTCACTTTTTGGATGACAGAATCAAGACATTGCAAGATTAGGTAACTTTCCCAAGGTCACACAGCTGTTAAGTTAGCAGCACTGGGACATAAAGCCAAAGGGCTACTATCTCGAGAGCCCACCCACTTAACTCTTATCCTGTAAAACACAGGAAGAGGAGGGACACTAGACTGGCGATGGGAACAGAGATTGAGAACAGCAACAAAGAAGGTGCTGAATCATCGGTGAATGCAAAGGACTGATAGGGAAGCAGGCAGCTGGCAGCAGTGGGAAGGAGGGCAGGTGACATAATCTAATCCTTTCCGTTTCAAAGGAGTCAGGTTTCTGAAGGAGGGGGAAAAGGGAAATGTTTGGAAGAATGGAGTGAAAGAAGGACAGCCAAGACCCAGTTGTTGACCTTGGGAATAAATGCAAATATAGCCACACTGAAGATGGTTCTAGGGAAAGCAATGAACCAGTGAAGGTGCTCAGTCGTGTCCGACTCTTTGCGACCCCATGGAGTGTAGCCCACCATGCTCCTCTGTCCATGGAGTTTTCCAGGCAAGAGTACTGGGGTGGGCTGCCATTTCCTTCTCCAGAGGATCTTCCCAACCCAGGGATCGAACCCAGGTCTCCCGCATTACAGGCAGACGCTTTTACCATCTGAGCCACCAGGGAAGCCCAGGGGAAAGCAGTGCTAGTAGGTAAAACAAGAGATGAATGGAATGGGAACTTTGAGAAAGTAGTCTAAACAATTAGAGAAGTATGCTGCCGGCTGAATATGGGTACCAGAATGCACAATGGGAAAACTAAGTGATTGTAGAACTTGGGGTAGAGTTGGGGTGCTCTGGTGATAGCAGACGCAAAGCAGAAAGGAGGGCAGATAGATGCTGTCAAGGGTCCTAACAGTATCAAGAAGGAGGAGGATAATTGTTTAACTTGGAACGTGTGGGGGAAATCTTCCCTCCAGCAGTTCTTGGAGCTGTGATAGCCCAGGGGATGAGAGAAGTCCTCTTCTGAACATACTGATTTCTCAGGCAGCTAGAAGCCTCAGTAGCCACTGAGGTTCTCCTCCCTTCCAGCCAAAACAAGTGTGCTAACTCCACAGAGGCTAGGACAGGACCAAAGGTTGGAGCAGGGTGATGTGTTGGGCAGGACATTGAAATGATCTGTTCTCTCCTGCAGTGAGTGATGGCTGGAAGGGAGGAAACACACCCATCTTTACCAGGTTATGACCTCAGAGTGTGTGCTGAACACTTGTCCGTTTTAGTACTTTGTTGCATATGCACTGTATAGATCCTGAATACAGACGGACAGATATCTTCTGATTAGGTTTACTCCTGACCTCTCTGCAGGCATATGATATTGTACATGACAGGAGAATCACTGTAGACTTTGGAGCCAGATCCTCCTGGGTTTGACTTCCTTTTCTGGTCCTTATGAGTCAGGTAGGTGGCTGTAGCGACCCTGATGCCCCCTGCGTTCCTTCTATCTTTTAGGCCTCACTGCTTCTGTGGGTACCCACTGACTCCAGATGACTGTATGTGCATTTCTTTGAGACACAATTTTCTCTAAAGTAGAAAAAGGAACACTCTTCCCAGGTTTTTGGCAGACTATAAGGGGCAGGAAGCTACCTCTCTGGGAGTAAAGCTTAAGCAGTGGTTGACAGAGGTTTATGAATGATATTCCAACTGCCATATCCCTCAGGTGGGACAACACAGTGAAACCAGAGTTTCACCCCTGGATGGAGCTCCAGTGAGCCCCAGTGGACCTTGGTGACAGCTGGCTTCGTAAAGTGTCTTTCATCACTTCCTCACTCCCTTGTGTTCTTCTCCATTTCTGCAGAGGTTTTCTGCAAAATAATCCACCTGTAATCAGCTCCTTATCTCAGCATCTGCTCTGGGGAACCCAAACATAAAGACTGGCTTATAATCACCTGAATTCTTTGAGCCTCAGTTTTCTTTTTTTTTCCTTTTTGAGCTTTTTATCTTTTTAATTTATTTTATTATAGTTGATTTACAATTTTGTGTTAATTTCTACTGCACAGCAAAGTGATTTCTTCTCTGAAAACTACCATCATTTCAGATTTCAGTGAAAGACTATGAATCAATCACTTAGTATGCTCTGTGGTACAGGCAGGTATTAGGTCAGGATGGGATTCCTCCTTTTCCCCACCCACCTCACCCCCCTCAGGAGGCCTTGCAGCAGCAGAGGGAGGCAGGAGGCAGGAGGCGTCACCTAGTCCACAGTAACTGCAAAGATAGCTTAACCCGCCTTGCCACAGCCCTGAGCTTCCAGCTCTCAGTAATGGGGAATTTGGCAGGGGTAAACTTAAGGTACTTGATAGACTTGTGTTGACTGAAAGTTGGTTTATAATAATCAATAATGAAATAGTTTAACTTAACATGTGCTCAGTAGCTCAGTCATGTGTGATTCTCTGGGACCCTATGGACTTTAGCCCAGCAGGCTCCTCTGTCCATGGGATTTCCCAGGCAAGATTACTGGAACAGGTTGCCATTTCCTCTTTCAAGGGATCTTCCTGACCCAGGGATCAAACCTGTGTCTCTTGCATCTCCTGCATTGGCTAGTGGATTCTTTACCAATTGTGCCACCTGGGAGAGAGTTTAACTTAATCGTATTTTAATTAATGTTGATCCTTTAAAGCAATTATTAATTAAATCATAATAATTTAAAAATTGCATTTGTGGTGTTTGACACTGTACCAAGCACATAGGAAATAAAGGAAGTATTATCTGCCAGCAGCAACCACAGGGACATGTGGGAAGAGAAGATTCTCTATGTACCTGGGTAGAAGCTACTGGTGCTTTTTACAGAAAGGATATTGTCTTAGGTTGAGGAATTTGGTTTCCTGAAGGCAGGTCTTTTTTTTTTTTTTTTTTTAAATAAAAGTGTTGCTTAAGGCCCATCCTGCCAGTCAAAATATCAGAAATGAGCCATAAACAGACAAGGGAGTTGAGTAGCTGATATGTTTATAAAGCCTGAAACTATGATATAATGAGCTAGTTTTATCTAAATCTCTTCTAACTGTGGAGCTGGACATTTTCAAAGGCCAGTGTCACCTCTCAGGAATGCAGGAATGAGTCTCTTTTCCCTCATTTCTTTGTTATTGAGGCAATTTGCATAAAAATGGGATTCCTATTACTTCTCTGCTTCTTGGGCTTGTTTTCTTCCGCAGCAGAAAGTTACACCCTGGCAAGCCAGCTGCAGGCATTTATAATTAAAAGTAAGCAGGGACTTAAAAGAATTCACTGCAATTAAAAGAGTAACCTCTGCATTCTGGGAACCGAGAAGTCAACCTGAGCTGTAATTATGTGACATAAAGTGTGACCAGGAGCTCAAAAGAGAAGGCGGCCGAGGAGGGAGCGTTCGAGGAAGAGAGGCCAGTGAGATGGATCATTAAATTGTGGCATGAGGACACTGTGGAATAAGCAAGAACTTTGTCTGATGGCTGGGGAGTGGGAAGGACAGAATATGCTAGCCACAGAGTTCCTGCTTGATGGAGGAGAATGCCCTGAAACAGACTCGTTTTAATGGGTTCCATCATTGGTGCCTTCTCCCTTCCTTCCTCTCTCCTTCTCTCTCTCCTTCTGCCCATCTAATCTGGTTCAGCCTCTCTCACTCAGCACTGTGAATCTGCAAGGTATTAAGACAGCCAGACCAAGGGCTTCTGGCTCTTCCTCACTGGGCCAGTTCAGCTAATATTCACTGGACATCTACTAAGAAACAAGCACTATGAACACAGAGATGAATAAATAGGATTGCGCATGAGGTGTTCATACTTCAGAGTGAGACAGAAGAGGAGAGCAAAACACTTCTAAGAGATCAAGATGGATACAGTAATAGATGTGTGATGTTCTGTAGTTGTCCTGGAGTCCGTGCTTTCTGTCATTGTCTTTGTTTCTTATAATATCTCCATTAAATTAAATGTATTCATTCTAACTACATTTATTTAATTCTTAGCAGGCATCGCATACACTGATTGGTTTCTCTGATAGCTCGATGGTAAAGAATCTGCCTGCAATGCATAAGACCCAGGTTTGATCCCTGGGTTGGGAAGATTCCCTGGAGAAGGGAATGGCAACCCACTCCAGCATTCTTGCCTGGAAAATTCCACGGACAGAGGAGCCTGGTGGGTGATACAGTTCATGGGGTTGCAAAGAGTCGGACATGACTGAGCAAGCTAATACACAACAATGCACTATCACATACTTTATATATTATTACAAAATATTATTGTTCTGAGATCTTAAGTGGTTTGCCATGGTTATACAACTACAACACGGAAGCCCAGGATCTTTCTGGTTCTGAGTCCATGCCAAGTACAGAAATCACATAGAAGAAAATATGTGTATTTCTTTCAGGAGTGGGTGTGGGTTGGGGAAGATTAAAGGGATGGAAAGTCAGGTAAGACAAGACCTCAAAACAGAGCTGATGACTGAGCCGAGTTTTGGAGGGTTTGCCAGAAAGTCCAGAATTAGATGAAATAATGTAATGGCCCTCTCACCTCTGTAATTCTGTCTCATTTTATTTCATAACATTTTATCATGCTTCTTCTGATCCATTTTAATGATAGGAGAAAATATCTATTTATTTCTGTTATATACCCATACCTGGATAGTCTGGATAAAGAGGTTGATCATAAATATGCCCAGGAGGCAGTGCATTTAGATACTGCATTCATGGGTGAGCATACCATATATTTGTTACAGAAGATGAAGCTCATGTTTTCAAAAGCAAGGACACTGTACTTTAACATGATCAGTTATTCCATCTTCAGCCTCTTTTATGGGGTTCACTCACCCTAGGCACTAGGCTTCCTAGAGTTCAATACTGTAATCTCAAACTACCTGCTGGTCAGCTCCACTTAAATTTCAAGAGCCTTCAACATGAAGAGTTCTAAGCCTGGCTTCATCATAGTCATCCCAACCTACTTCTCCTCTCAAGTTTCCAGCCTTGATTGTAGGTATGTCTGTTCACAGTGCCACCTGACTCATGTGTACACCCCCCTTATCCTCAGTGGCCCATCTCAGGAGTTGCTATGGGACTCAGTCTTCCTTTTCAATACATACTATGTTTGTTCAGACCATCCCACATCTTACCATCTGCAGAGCCTTTGTACTGGTATCTCTGACTCCAGGCTTTTCCCACTCCAGTATTTCCTTGCCAGCACAGTAGACGATGGAATTCTGTGTGCCTGGCTGTTTCCTCCAGAAGATTTCAAGTCACTCGAGGGACAGGATGGTATCTTCTTGTTCATCATGTACTCCAGGGCATGGTTTCTAGCATACCCTAAAGGTTCAGTAAGGACTTCCCTGGTGGCTCCCATGGTAAAGAATCTGCCAACAGTGTGGAAGACCTGGGTTCAATCCCTGGGTTGGGAAGACCCCCCTGGAAGAGGGTATGGCAATGCATTCCAGTATTCTTGCCTGGAGAATCTCCACAGACAGAGAAGCCTGGCAGGCTACGGTCCATGGGGTCACAGAGTCAGACATGACTGAGCGCCTAAGCAGCAGCAGGGGTTCAGTAAGTGTTGCTTACTGGACTTTAAGGCAGGGCAGATGGAGAAGAAGAGTTCAGCCAAGCTGGTCTTTCCTGAGCCAGCCCCTTTTATAAGACAGCGTCATTCAGAGGTATGGTTTGAGAGCAAAAAACTGGTTTTTGTTATCTGCACACATTTAATACCTCTATCCAAAATACCTGTTACGCCCCGAAAGTCCTAGAATAACTGTTTGTCATTGGCAGAATTTAATGGAAATGGTACATCTCAGGATCAGAAGAGCAATAAGAAAGACAGTGCTCAGAGAATAAAAGCAGAAGTGATAGAAAGGACCAGTCAGGGTAGGGGCCAGAGGAAATGGCCTGTGGATTCCAGGCAAAGAGCGAAGAGATTTTAAATCCTGATGTACCGAGTGCCCGCTCAAACAAAATACACTAATATTAGATGAATTACAAATGTAAATGCTGCATTTGTGCTACAATTTTACCTTAAAATGTATAAGAGTCTCTTCTCAAGACAGATAAAGAAACTAAAAGTCAGGTATCTATCCATACCTACAGTGCCTGACCTAGCACAGGAGTATCCACCAGGGATACAGTGTGAAGATGGTGAGTGCAGTCCCAGCTAGTGGAAGAAACAGAAAAATAAAATAGTGGCTGACAGGAAGGGGCCTGGGGCTGTGAGACAATGGCTAACTCTCTCCAAAGAAGACAGAAAGGCGGAGGATGACTAAGGTGGCCATGCTGAATGGAGGGCATAGAGCACCTCTGAGGGACTGGAGGTCGCTATGGCTGGTCAGTGGTGAGAAGTAGGCCAGAGAGGGAATTTTCATTCCACAAATGAAGAAGCAAAAGAGCTGCCTGGAGGGCCATTCATTGGCCCTCCACACATTTCCTATGACATTTCTACAAGAGCTGCTTCCTTTTTGTTGCTCACAAGGCTGGCCTTCAGATTGCAGACCAATCATTTCTGAAAAGAAAATGAAAAAAAAGAAAAGAAAACAGTGCATAGCCCATGGATGGCTTTGCTATGGACTCCTAAATTTATTACCAGGGGTTCTAGACTCAAGTTCTGGCCCCAGTGTTGTTATGGGCAAGTCACTGAAAGTCACTGACTTTTAGTTTCTTTACCTGTCAAATCTGTCAAGAGAACACAAACTCATACACATAATCTACGCTAACATTAGAGAAGAGGTTGATACGCAAAGTTGATATCAGATGACAGGTAGTGGTAGCAACAGCATCAGTTTCCATGAACAAGAATATCCATGAGTTTCGTATACCCAGCCATTTCATCCTTCAGCAGAAATGTTTTTTCAAGCTCCAGACTGGAATCAGTGATCTTCCCCACACTTCTGTATCACCCAGCCCAGGCTTAGCCTGTACGACCTTGTATTAGAATATTCTCTCTCTCCATCTTTTTCTTGGACTGCACTGGCCTTCTGGAAGGAAAACGTTTTCTCCAGTTCATCTCTGTAATCCCATAGCCCTAATACAGAGGGTAGAGTTAGCGCTTGGCCACTTATGAATCCCATCAAACTTTAAGTTCATCAAGAAATTCTGTGATAACACAGACTACAAGTGAAGAGGGGGTGAAATACTAGCCTGTCCCATGCTTTCCTGAGGCAGCCAGAAGTGTAATTGAAACAATACAGACTAGAGAGGTCAGTACATTGCCTCTGATTGAGACACAGAGTGGTACCAGGAACTGTGGGAATAGCCAGACATATTTCAGAGCACTAGTCACATGGAAACGCTGGGCTTGTCATCTGTTATCTATAGGGTTTGTGTGTATGTGTGTGCGTGTGTGTGTTACAGAAAACCTGGAACTATTCCAGGTGGATGTCCACTGACGGGAGAATTTTATAGTGTGGACTTTTTTTTTCCCCCCTCAAGAGTGATTTGTGTGATTATCATAGTCTCTCAAACATAGTAATCTGCTTTCCTGAATTCAGCTTGCTGAAGTAACTTCTGTCATTCCCAAGAAAGAGTCCTCTTTGCCAGCTTTTTCCTGGCCTCCCAGAAACACTGGAATCTTACAAGCCATCAGTCAGATGGTTAGACAATTCATTCTCCCCTCTGGTTTCACTTTGTGTTTCCATTTTCATTTCTCTAGTATACTTTTTCCATAATAGAGAAGCTGGTGATTGATGGAGCAAGGAAGCAGGAGTCTCGTACGTCAGCTGCATCAGTGTTGCCTGGTGAGCGGCATGTTCCAAGCAAGCCGCATTCAGCATTCTTTGGGACCCACTGTCCTGGAGACACAGGGCTTAGTGAGACCAGAGGGAGACAGCAGGGTCAAAAGGGTGAGCCTATCAATGCCACAGGCAATTCAGAAACATATTGTTCTCCAGGTGGCTTTTTGTTTTGTTTAAGTCTATATATATATATACATATATATATATATATATATGTATATATATATATTTACCATTTTTTGTATGCACATATAACTGGGATTGGAGGTAGATGAGGGGATATTGGAAATGCAGAATCTCAAGAATCAAAGAGAAATTCACGGTTATATAGGACAAAAGCCCATCTTATTTTGGATCTCCTCAATAACATTCATTTTAAAAGTTCTCCCAGTTTCTCACTGAATCTATCCAGAACAGGGAACTCATTACCCAATAATGCACCCAGGATCATCTCTGGGCACCTCTGAGCAGCAGAAAACCATGGGTCTCATTCTCTCACTTCTACCTACTACCTATACAGCCCTCCTGACAATGTAGAGACCACGCCTTTCCTATAAGCTAAGCATTCCGTATGTGGTATGGTTTGGGTTTCCTTCAAGACCTAGTTCATCCTCTCTGAGTATATTCTAAGTGGCCCTGAAGATCAAGCTTACTGTCATCAGGAAGTGCTCTGACATCTCACTGTCATTATGTGCCTCACTAGAAGCTAGGTAGTAACCCATCAGAACTGATGCGGTTCACACCATGAAGCCCTGTGGTCCAGTTAGTTACAGCGTCTACTTGTCCCACGGAGCTATTGTTAGTTTGTTCCTCTGGGCTGCCTTTGATCATGGGCTACAGATCATATGAACAAGGATGGTTTTATTGAGTCTAATCATAAATACCCTAGCAGGACTTTGTTCGCTCTTCATTACTGCTGTGACACAGAACGGCTACAGCTGTCCACAAGGCAGAGGTGAGAGCCTGCCTAGATTTTGGAGGTGGGTGAGGAGAAAGACAACCTCTAGAAGGTTCAGGAAGGCAGCCCAGGCAGAGGTCTATGGGAGTCATCTATATCTTGGAACATAAAAAAGAGGTTTTTGTCGTGTTTGTTTATTTACTTAAAAAAAAATATTGAGACTGCTAAGGATGCAAGTTTATATTCCACCAAGTCAACGAAGGCAAATAGGTCCTATAAACCCGAAGAGATAAGGTCTATGAGATCAGTCAGGAGTCAGGGTAGAAGTTCCAAGGGGATAAAGGTTATGAAATGTACTGTAACGTGCTGGACAAATGTAAAATTATTATTTATTTTCTTAGTTTTATTGTTGCTTTGTTTTCTTTTGCCTGAGACAGAAGACTCAGGAAAAGTATCTGGGAGACTAAACAACCTGGAATTATGAACTGCCATTATCAGAACATGTTACTTGTTATTCCCAGCACTTTGTACATTACCTGGCACATAAATTTGAATAGCTATTTAATAAGCAATAATTTTTAAGAGCATCTTTTGAATAATAACTCATAGTCTATTTTTCTCTTCATTTGAAAATGCCCAAGAGAATAACTGTGACGTGGAAATGCTTTTGATTTAAAAGATAATAAATTCATGTGTGCTCAGTTGCTTCAGTCCTGTGCAACTCTTTGTGACCCTATGGACTGTAGTCCACGAGGCTCGTCTGTCCAGGGGATTCTCCAGGCAAGAATACTGGAGTCGGTTGCCATGCCCTTCTCCAGGGCATCTTCCCGACCCAGGGATCAAGCCCCCATCTCCTGCGTCTCCTGCATTGCAGGTGGATTCTTTACCACTAGTGCCACCTGGAAAGCCCCTTTAAAAGATAATAATATATTTTATCACTCTAGGGCTGCTGTCATATAAAAAAGATCTGTTTCTATGTTTCCTAGTACAGAGATCTTAAAATCCTTGGAATTTCCTGAGTGTTAGGAGAGTCTTTTGTTATTCATAATCAGTGCCTTTGGAATATAGCTAAATCAGAGCTAAGGAGATGTCTCAGGGTGAGGGCCCCAGAGAGCTTCAGGATGTTGTCTGGTCATCAGAGACCAAACACCACATTATAGAGTTAGAACCTTCAGCCTCTTTCCTCACTCAGACCTCCATGGATTGGAAAGAGCTGGAGATTAAGTTATAAAAACTCATGAGCAATAAAGTCCAGTGAGCTTCCAGGTTGGTGGGTCCATTAGGGGCTGGGAGGGAGGCGTGTGCCCAGAGGAAATCACACTGCTCCATGGACCGTCTGCTCACCTGTGCCCCTCCACCCATTCCTTGTCCTGTGCATCACTTCCAGTTAGCTGGTCCTGAGTTGCTTCCTTTATAATAGACCAATGAACACAACCAAAGTGTTTTCTTGAGCTTTGTAAGTCATTTTTAGCCATTATTTAACCCGAGTGAGGGTCGTGAGAATGAGAGATTTGTAGCCAAGTAAGACAGAAGTATGGGTAGCCTGGGGGCCCAGAACTTGCTATTGGCACCTGAAGGATGTGGGGCTGAGCCCTTAAATGTGTAGAGTTCAATGCTAACTCCTGGTAATATCAGAAAAAGACTGAACTGTTGAAGACCTTATTGGTGTCAGAAAATCAGACAGCAGCAATAAGTATAGGAGAAAGATAAACTTCCTAAAGTTCAGAAGTCTTAGATTCTATCCTTGGCTTTACCACGAACCTTAGTTATGACACCTGTCACCAAGGAGAGTGAAAGCTGTTCAGTCGTGTCCAACTCTTTGTGATCCCATGGGCTATATAATCATGGATTCTCCAGGCCAGAATACTGGAGTGGGTAGCCTTTCTCTTCTCCAGGGAATCTTCCCAACCCAGGGATTAAACCCAGGTCTCTCGCATTGCAGGCAGATTCTTTACCAGCTGAGCCACAAGGGAAGCCCAAGAATACTGGAGTGGGTAGCCTATCCTTTCCCCAGTGGATTTTCCCAACCCAGGAATCAAACCGTGATCTCCTGCATTGCAGGCAGATTCTTTACCAATTGAGCTATCAGAGAAGTCACTAAGGAAATTATACCCTAATTTAAGCTAAACCATAATAATGAATACTAGAGAGATAAGGCACCGACTATAAAAGTTTGTTTGTTTGTTTGTTTTTCTGGGGAATATAGACCGTATTCAATACTTAACCATCAGTTACACATATTCAATTATTTCACTTACTTGCTCATAAATCTTTCATAACACCTTCCAGAATTAATACCAAACATCTCTATTTGACTTTCAAAACTCTGTCATTTTAGCGCTTACCTACGTTTTTAGTGTCATGCACAGATCTGTCAGATGTCTATGATATTGGAATTGCAGGCTCTATCAGTGTGTTGGAAAATGTGATGACTTCATATGTTGGTTGTCTCATGGACCAAAACAGTGCCCTGTATACAGCTAATACTCATTTTGTATGCCTCACGTATGTCATATATTGTGAGTCTCAACTTTCATGCTTGTAAATGGGATACTGTTTGGGATTGAACTGTGTATTCCCAAGATTCATATACTGAGGACCTAATCCCCAGCACTTCAGAATGCAACTGTATTTCAAAGTAGGTAGTTCCACACCAAATGGTTCATTGGAAAGACTGATACTGAAGCTGAAGCTCCAAGACTTCGGCCACCTGATACAAAGAGCCGACTCACTGGGAAAGACTCTGATCCTGGGAAAGATTGAAGGCCATAGGAGAAGAAGGCAGCAAAGGAAGAGATGATTGGATGGCATCACAGATTCAGTGGACATGAACTTTGGTGAACTCAGGGAGATGGAGAGGGACAGGGAGGCCTGCTGTGCTATAGTCCACAGGGTCACAAACAGTCGGACACAACTTAGCAACTGAACAACAATGAGGGTCCTTGTAAAATAGCCAGTGAAAATTAAGTCATAATGGAGTAGAATGGTCCTCAAATCCAACATGACTGATATCCTTAAAAAGGGGGAAATTTGGCCACAAGCAAAATCTCAGGGAGAACAGCCTTTGAAGATGAAGGCAGGTACCAGTGATGCATCTACAAGCCAAGGAACACCAAAGATTCCCAGCCAACTCTCAGAAGCTAGGGGAAAGTCTGGCTCAGATTTTCCCTGATAGCCCTCAGAAGGAACAAACCCAACCTTAACCTTGGACCTCTGACTTCCAGAACGGTGAGACAATGAGTGTGTGCTGTTTAAGCACCTCAGGTTGTGGTACTTTGTATAGCAGCCCCTATGAAGCAGTGTGGTTATTAATATTACATTATCAGGCTTCATTTGACTTTTTTAAAGTAAAGTTTAAATGAAAATGAAGAACTGGGTCTAGAGTCTAACACAAAATAAGAACTCAGTATAAATATCTTGGTTAAATAAATGAACTAATGAATTTTTTTTTTAAGTGTTTCCATTGCATTGTCACAGTTATTGCAAAGAAAAAAAAAAACAGAGATGCTGACCTCGAGAAGAATGATAGCAATTATTGTAAAGGTCAAGTCCGTCCTTGGAGGGTGAGAAGGTTTGATGTATGCTTTTCTAGGCTGTTCTGAACTATCCACACTCCAAGATCAATGCCCCTGATGTTGTCTTTTGTTGCCTTTTATTTTGAGGATTTCATGCAAGGAGAGACAGCTTTGATTTCGAAAGAGAGGGAGGCTATCTAACCTAGTTGTATTTATTATTTTCACCCGACTTGTCTGTTCTTCCTGAGGAATGCCAGATAAGACATTCAAAGTTGGCAGGGGGTGGAAATAAAGAATCTACAGAAAGAACTGGATCTCTGCAAATGTGACCTCTTTAAACTTATCTACCTTGAGAGTTTATATTGGTCGTCTTATAAAAATCAAAAAAAATCAAAGAAAGCTATGAATATGACCCTTGAGAACAATTAAAGCCATTTTGTACATAAAACTTGTAATGACTAAAGAAAAAAAAAATCCTTACTAATCAGTATGTGGGAACATGGGCTGATAGGGTGTTAAAATATAGATCAAACTTTCAGGAGAGCAAATAGAAAGTATGTATCAAAGCCCTCACAACATGTATTTTCTGTAAAACTCAGCAATTCCAGTTTTAAGAGTTAATCCCAAAGAAATAATATTGGATGTGAGCAAAAACACTGTCCAAGGATGTTTATAGCAATGTCACTTATTAAAAAAAAAATTAGTTAATTTAAGTGGCTAAGTTTTGAGGTGGGGTTAGTTAATTATACTGATTGTTAAGAGTAATTTTTTAAAAACCCACATAATGGGTATATATGCAGACAATGAAACATATTCTGTAAAGGAAAACTAATTAATTTAAAAGTATAACATATTATTTATTTTAGTTGTCTATATCTATTGTAAAGCAATTATATTTTATTTCACAACATTTAAAAGTAGGACGTGCTACAGTTCTGTGTTTCTTTATATAAAATTAGCCCTGCTACAACATCCACCACTTACATGGTGCTACATTCTTTCTCAGACATCAGTGAATGGCACCCATGAGATGCTACGAGGATTTCAGGTTTCTGTGCCGTTGTAAGGTTCCTACACCAGTTTAGAGATGCTCACAATCCAAGCTCATTTCTTCTTACAAAAGCTGGTGGTTCTACAGATTCAACTTGAGGATATTTTGCTGCCACTTCTAAAACCATGGCTCTGGGTGGGAATTCCCGCCTGCATCTGTACCCCACAGGCTGAGGTCCTTCTTTTGCTCACAGGAGTCCTATGGAAAGAAGGGCTTCCCTGGTGGTGCAGGTGGTAGAGAATCCTCCTACCAAAGCATGAGACTCAAGAGTTGTAGGTTTGATCCCTGGGTTGAGAAGATCCACTAGAGGAGAAAATGGCACCCCACTCCAGTACTCTTGCCTGGAAAACCCCATGGACCGAGGAACCCGGTGGGCTACAGTCCATGGGGTCACAAAGGATCAGATGCAACTGAGCACGTGTGTGTGCACATGGAAAGAATTTGCAAATCCTTAAGGGTTTAGTCTTCTCCTCAGCTTCAGGGCACCTTAGTCTCCAAGGTAGGGACCTCTTGCAAACTCTCAACTCCAAGCACTAGCCTCTTGTCATAGGAATTAAACTACCTTGAGCAGTGTTTGGAGAAGGCAATGGCACCCCACTCCAGAACTCTTGCCTGGCAAATCCCATGGATGGAGGAGCCTGGTGGGCTGCAATACATGGGGTCACTAAGAGTCAGACATGACTGAGCAACTTCACTTTCACTTTTCACTTTCATGCATTGGAGAAGGAAATGGCAACCCACTCCAGTGTTCTTGCCTGGAGAATCCCAGGGACGGGGGAGCCTGGTGGGCTGCCGTCTATGGGGTCGCACAGAGTCGGACACGACTGAAGCGACTTAGCAGCAGCAGCAGCAGCAGCAGAGCAGTGTTCCTCTCTGAGTCTGAAATCCTAAAGCTAGAAAGCAGTATCTGTAGGAGTTGTGGGGTAGGAGAAAGCGGAAGAAGGTGGAAGGGAGAAGCTCATACCCCAAGAGACACAATTCTGTCTTTTCTATTTAGATAGGAAAAATTGATGCTAAAATCAGTTATTTTCTTAATTATTGAACTGGCTTGCTGCAATCCTGGATCTCAACAGTCAGATGATACTGGAACCCTGTTCAGCCCTTTCCTTTCACTAGGACCAAGAGTAACTTGCTTTTGTCTTTCTGCTTCAGTTTCATTATCTATGAACTGGGAATTTAAAATATGACCTAATAATATTATCTACCCCCAAGTAGTAATCCCAGGTTGGGAGTTCACCCGGGAAGCCAACTGGGACAGACATAAGCTTGTAAAATTTTATTGAGGATTCCTCTCAGAATCAGCACCTTTGGAGGAAAGATGGCAGCTGACTTGATCAGAGAGAGAAGTTACAACAAAATTACCCCCCAGGAGGAGCTCCCAACCTTCTCTTCAGAGTGGTCCCAAGTTGGGGCAAAGAGAGGATAGCAGTTTATCCCCCATATTGGCCACTATTGGAAGCAGACTGACTCTGGGAAATGGTGAGTTTGGGAGGCAGTTTTTTTTCTTTCCTTGGGGGAGTCGCATCACACAGCTTGCTTTTGAACTGTAGTGCTAGAGAAGACTCTTGAGAGTCCCTTGGACTGCACGGAGATCAAACCAGTCAGTCCTAAAGGAAATCAGTCCTGAATATTCACTGGAAGGACTGATGCTGAAACCCCATTACTCTGGCCACCTGATGTAAAGAAATGACTCACTGGAAAAGACCTGATACTGGGAAAGATTGAAGGCAGGAGGAGAAGGGGACGACAGGATAAGATGGTTAGTTGGCATCACCAACTCAATGTATATGAGTTTTTGCAAGCTCCCGGAGTTGGTGATGGACAGGGAAGCCTGGCATGCTTCAGTCCGTGGGATCACAAATAGTCGGACACAACTGAGCAACTGAACTAAACTGAACTGAACACAGCTTGCAGGATCTTTAGTTCCCTCACCAGCGATTGAACCTCAGTGAAACTGCTGAATGAATCTTAACCATTGGATTGCTAGGGAGCTTGCTGGGTGGCAGTTCTTTACTGCTAAGCACTGTCCACAAGCCATGCTTCCCAGCAGTAAAAAAAATCTGTCCTTCAATTCTGAAGGGATGCTCTGGAAGGTACAACATATCTATGACAGTAGTGAAATAATATGATACTTGCAAAGAAAAATAACACCCATTGTCCAACCTATCTTAAGAGTTCCATTAACATTACCATGTATGTACTTCTGCTTTAAGAAAATTCTTGGAATTAGATGTACTAAAATGTCAATGATGTTTAACTTTGTGGTGGGACCATGGCTGCTTGCCTTTTTTCTTGGTGTTTTTCTGTGCTTTTGATTTCACAGTTCTCTATTACACTAGGCCACCTTCCAACTACCTGATATAGACATGGACAGATGTCAGACTCGCTGGGTACCTGAGCTGTGTCCTGTGAAGTAGAAGGAAGCACACCGCATCCTAGTCATATACTTTTATACAACTTTGGTTACACTTGATTCCTGTGTCCAAACACTGCCCCCAACACGTTATAGAGAAGTTGGCATTTCAGAAGCACCCCTTAAATGTCTGCACAATGAATGAAAATAAAATACGGCATCATCTCATATACTTTTTGCATACATTCCTTCCTCTATTCATTTGGTAATTCATGAGTTTATTCATTTATTTGTGTGTTTATTCAAGAATCATATATGAAATTAATACCCTGAACCAAATATTCTAAGGGCAAAGCTACTGCTAACAGGAATAGCTTTAGATTGGCATGAAGAACATTCCAGGCATCACTTGGGTAGGTCAATCAAGTTTGGATTATCTAACGCATAAAAGAAAGTCGGTGCAGTAAAGATGGTAGAGGAATCAGCAGCATTACATAGAGGGTTTACAACTTCAAAATCTTGGAAGAAGCACAGTTTCAAATGATATTTGAGCAAGTGGAGTTAGATCCAAGCTATAGAAAGTTTGATTATGCCCAATCTACAGCCCAAGTTTAGCCAGTCAATCCTAAAGGAAATCAGTCCTGAGTATTCATTGGAAGGACTGATGCTGAAGCTCCAATACTTTGGCCACCTGATACAAAGAGCTGACTCATTAGACAAGACCCTGATGCTAGTAAAGATTGAAGGCAGGAGGAGAAGGGGACGAGAGAGGATGAGATGGTTGGATGGCATCACCAACTCAATGGACATGAGTTTGAGTATGCTCCGGGAGTTGGTGATGGACAGGGAAGCCTGGCGTGCTGTAGTCCATGGGGTCACAATGAGCCAGACACGACTGAGCCAGTGAACCAAGCTGATGTATATAAGATTAGTGCAGTTCTGTGCAAAATAGGACTATGCAATATAGAGCATGACTAGCAGAGTATAGTATGGCACTATACTCTCCACCTTGTACATAATTCTCATTTATCACCCAGTCTTCTCATGCTGACTACACTGGTCAATGGGCATTCCTAACCTTTGATTCGGAGAATTAGATTAAGGGTCAGCCACCCGTGAGGCTCTGGGGGTCATGATAATAGGACCTAGGCCAGTTACAGGGTGTATCCTTCAAATAACCAATAAAACTTAAGATACCCAAAGTCTTCTTGGTCTTGTTGATGAGACAGAACAGGAGAAAAATGATATAAACGAGTCTGGAAAAGATAAGAGGTTGAAGTGGACGTTAGTGTCCAGTGAGACCTGGATAAAAAGAAAAGTAAGAGTACCAGGTGATAAACTAAGCAGAGCATTCCAAATAAAACTGACGATGTGAGCCAACACAGAGAGACATACACTGCCTGTGAACTTTTGGAGGCAAGCCGTGAAAAAAATGTAGGTCAGATGGTCTTATAACCTTTAAAATGTGAGGCATCACATCAGGTATCAGTTATTATTGTTATCCACAAACTCCGTCTTATCTGCGGGACAATATTTCAGTGTCCTTTTTCTTGGGAAACATACAGAAGAACACGTCTTGTTTTTTTTTTTTTCTCTCACACACACCTACTAGTCAGCTTCTTTCCAATACTGTGTCAACAGTCCTTCCCAAGCGCTCTTGACCTCTTCAGATTACATTGCTCGCTTTCTTAAGCATTAAATAACTGGAGGAGAACCACTGGCTGAGGTCAAATCATTTATCAGGATCAATAGCTTTGACTGACTCTGGGTAGATGTGGTACACTTTCCATATTGAAAGGTCAGAATCTGTCAACTAGCAGGAAATGCTCTCAGCTCAAATAACGCATGTCAGGATAGCATAAAATGTTGATTGTACTGTCCAGGGGCCATCTTGAAACATCCTTATGCTTTGGTGTCTAAAATAACCACTAGATGGCACTGCGATTTCAAAATGGATCATCTTAGACAAGAAGGGATACATCATCTCCTCTCCAACCCTCTCTATCACCACCCCCACCAAATTAATGTATACATTATGCATGCATTATAGATTGAACTGAAGTATCTGTTCTTCATTGCTTATGCTGTCAGTTTTCACACATAAGATATGAAGATAGTGATAACTCTTGGTGTTCTTGTGAGGGTCGCATTCAGTAATGGATAGTAACATATTTTATATGAAGAGTAAGGTATTCTGTGGACTCTAAAGCACTAAATAGATATTAATTTGTCTAGTTAATACCGACCAGTGTAAGTCAAATGAATATAAAGGTATAAGAATGGAGAATGTACTGATGATGATTCCAATAACTGAGCTTCAGAAATCATAAGATAGGCAGAGTGGAGACACTGAAAAGCACCTTAAATTGTCTATCTCAAAAGCCCAGCTGAGAAAATAAATACTGAAGGAAGCTTACCTAAGTACTGCATCATGTATCTATATCTTTAAGTAGTCTCAATTCTAGGTACTGTTTTGGTCTTCAGCAAACATCGGAAGAAAAATCCATATGCGTTAGTTGTAAAATACATTGAAAGCATTATTCACTGTCTTACCTAGTGACCCCTTGTATAACATCTCAGGGGATAAAGTTTCCAATGGAATTTAGTATGAGAAAGAGGAAAAAGAACAGGTCTACGACACTTTATCAGATAGTAAGAGATTATGTAACATACCATGTGTTTATCTCCTTGTCTACCAAGAGATTCAGAACCAATTTTCATGTTCATCCCAATATTAACCCTCCTGGCTAGCATACTTGATGCTTCCTCTTTTCCACAACTTGAGATGTGTCTATTTCTTTTTCAGCACTTGAGATGGGTGTCTATTTCTTTTTCAGAAATCTTTATGTTTGACATTTTAAAATGGTCTATCTCAAATCCTTTCTGGAAGGAGTGGCAATATTGATAAATAACATATTATACAGCAAATGTATTTTTAAATGCTTTGGCTTGTCAACCCAGTAAAAAACACATGCATGCATGAATGCCAGGCTTCAATTAGAAAGTAGTGTTGTTAGAGAAATAAAATATATCATATGTTGTTTTGAACAAAATATATCACATGTTGCTTTCAATGGCATTATCTAATTTAGTGCTAAGGTGAGTCTGAGGATATCAGAAAAGATTCGGAAAGATCTCTAGGTTGGAGAGATCTGAAAAGGTCTCCTAGAGAAGTATGGCTTAAGTATGTTCTAAGGGTCAAGGAGTGTTTAGATGAGCATAAGGAAAAAACACGTGTGAGAGAGGTGAACATAACTGAACTGAACTGAGATGTATACATGTATATATTTATTATAATACTTACTATATATGTTTGGAGAAGGCAATGGCACCCCACTCCAGTATTCTTGCCTGGAGAATCCCATGGATGGAGGAACCTGGTAGGCTACAGTCCATGGTGTTGCAAAGAGTCGGACACGACTGAGCAACATTTACCTTACTATATATGTTAAGTATAGAAACCATATCTGACCACAAAGAGTGAGCAAGGTCATCCTTTTTATTATTATTTTAGTAATTATTCATTCATTCACATCCAGTCATTCAGTAAATATTCATTAAGCACCTGGAGTGTGCCAGGCATTTTACTTAGAAAAGTGAGTGTCCTCCCATGGAGCTTGCAACCTGAAGGAAAGAAACCAAACAAACAAAAGCTATCACTGCATTAGTGATAATTATGTGAAGACTACTTTGACATGTGCAAGAGTTGGGATGTGGTGGTCAGGTCTGTCTTCCTTCAGGAAATGATCTTAAAAGCTGAGACTGAGAGAAGGAATAAGAGTTGAAGCAATGAAGAAAAAATAAAAGCAATCAAGCTGTCTGGGATGGAGTAAGCTATTAAAATTTCTGTGCCTTAGTTTCTACATCTGTTAAAAGGGAGCAATAACAAAACATATTAGAAAGAGTCTTGGGAAATAAATGAGATAAAGGAGTTAGAAGAGGACCGGATTGGAGATGTTGATGATGAGGGTGGTGGTGGTGATAATGATGGTGACAATGATGAGTGTTATTTTAGGAAGAGGGAAGAGCAGTTGGGAAAGCCCCAAGGGAGGCATATGCTAGGCTTTGGTCAAGAAGCTGAATGAAGAACAAAGGAGACACATGGCAGAAGAGGGGGAAGAGAGCTATATGTGAGACAGGGGAGGCTTTTGGAAGCTGTGTCTGCTCTTTGATAGACCTAAGCCTACTATTGAAGGGAAAGCACAGCAAACTCCTACTTTTCCCGTTTTTCCTTGGCTGCTCTTATTTGTTATGTTGTTGTTTGTTGTTCAGTCACTTAGTTGTGTCTGACTCTTTGTGACCCCATGGACTGCAGCACACCAGGCTTCCCTGTCCTTTACTATCTCCCGGAGTTTGCTCAAACTCATGTCCACTGAGTCAGTGATGCCATCCGACCATCTCATCCTCTGCAGCCCCCTTCTCCTCCTGCCCTCAATCTTTCCCAGAATCAGGGTCTTTTCCAATGAGTTGACTGTTCGAATCAGGTAGCCAAATTATTGGAGATTCAGCTTCAGCATCAGTCCTTCCAATGAATATTCAAGGTTGATTTCCATTAGGATTGACTGGTTTGATCTCCTTGCAGTCCAAGGGACTCTCAAGAGTATTCTCCAGCACCACAATTCCAAAGCATCAATTCTTTGGTGCTCAGCTTTCTTTATAGTCCAACTTTCACATCCATACATGACTACTGGAAAAACCATAGCTTTGACTATGGACTTTTGTCAGTAAGTGATGTCTCTGCTTTTTAATATAGTATCTAGTTTTGTCATAGTTTTTACTCCAAGGAGCAAGTGTCTTTTAATTTTGTGGCTGCAGTCACTGTCCACTGTGACTTTGGAGCTCAAGAAAATAAAATCTGTCATGGTTTCTACTTTTTTCCCCATCTATTTGCCATGAAGTGATATCATGATCTTAGTTTTCTTAATGTTGAGTTTTACGCCAGCTTTTTCACTCTCCTTTTTCACCCTCATAAAGAGGATCTTTATTTATTTGCTTTCTGCCATTAGAGTGGTATTGTCTGCATATCTGAGGTGTGGATACTTCTCCTAACAATCTTGATTCCAGCTTGTGAGTCTTCAGACCTGGCATTTTGCGTGATGTACTCTTCATAGAAGTTAAATAAGCAGGGTGATAATATATAGCCTTGACAAGCTCCTTTCCCAGTTTTGAACCAGGCTATCGTTCCATGTCCGGTTTTAACTGTTGCTTCTTGTCCTGCATTATAGGTTTCTCAGGAGGCAGGTATGGTAGTATTCCCATCTCTTGAAAAATTTTCTACCGTTTGTTGTGATCCATACAGTCAAAGGCTTTAGGGTAGTTAACGAAGCAGAAGTAGATTTTTTAAAAAATTTTTTAAAATTCTTTTGCTTTTTCTATGATCAAGCAGATGTTGGCAATTTGATTTCTGGTTCCTCTACCTTTTCTAAATCTAGCCTGAACTTCAGGAGTTCTTCAGTTCACATACTGTTAAAACCTAGATTGAAGAATTTTGCACATTACCTTGCTAGCATGTGGAAATTTTATAGGACCTTGTTGTAATATGAATTCTAAGTAATAATTTTATGATTTTTTTTAACTTTGATTTTACTTCTTTTTCTTCTAATCTGTTCTTTGACTTAGATGTTGCCTAAATTATACAAAACCATTCTTGTCCTGCCACCCCTTGGAATGACCTTGCACCTTTCTAAGCATGGATATATATTGGTGTTTCATTTTCCCTGTTGCCTTCACCAAGCTCAGCTATACAGTTAACTACTTTAATCTTGTCTCACCCAGTTAGTCCCATTTTCTTAATCATTTTTGTTCCTCCCCTCACTATTCCCTTGAAAATTGCTTTATCTCATGGTCAATTTATCACACAGCCATTTAATTTTTACCAGGCATATAAACCCCTTGGTGGAAATAGCACTGAGAAGCATATTAGCACTCATTGAAGCTCCTGTTTTTCTGAGGGTATTGCTCACTCTTGTCTTATAAATTAGTTTATCTATGATCTCAAAAAGGTGAGTGCAATTAACAGGTGTCTGTCTGCTGATGACACTACCATTTTGACAATTCAGTCTGAGGCAGACTGATGCAGAGAGTATAGTTGTTAAAAGAACATGGACTGGACCATTAGGAGACCCACCTAATAGTTGTGTGACTGACTTAAAACTCTCTGAGCTGTAGGGTCTTCTATGTTAGATGGTGGCTCAGCATACAGCTGCAGCATTAGACTGGTAGGGTGTCAATATCCACTCTGCTCTACTGTGATGTGACCTCAGCTCAGTGACTTAACTGCTCTTTACCTTTGTTTTTCCTTGTATGTGAACCAAGGATGATGGCCATACTTCTGTGAGAGGGCATCTATCAAAGATGAATAGCAAAGTGCTTGAAAGAGAACCTTGCAGAAACTGAGGGCTCAGTGTATTTTGGCATTATTTGCTATAAAGTGGGTACAATAAAACCTAACTTGCAAAGTTACTGTAGCCATTACATATCTATGACTTGTAAATCACCTGGTTATTGTAAAATTGTGTAGAGGTACACCAAGTGTTAATCTCTTGATCTTTCCCATTTCTTTCATGAATGCACAGTGTGAAGTTTTCAAAAGATATTTAAAAAATCATCAGGTGATGAGTGGAAGATACAATGAGTACATATAGTTTCTTGGAGGATGGATGGCTTTCTGAGATTTGAAATAGGAAAGGAAATCACAAAGAAAAGATTGACATATTCAATTCCATATGATTTTAAGATGTATGCACAATGAAAATATTATAACAGAAATAAAAAGGGAAACAACAGATTGAGAAAAGTATTTCCCCAAATATGCCAAAAGAAATTGCTGTGAAGATTAAATGAGATTAAATGAGATGATGTGTATGGAAATGCTTAGTCAACTGTAAAACATAATAAAAATGTTTATGTTAAAAATTGTGCTACAATTTACTGAGCAAGTCTTATGCACTGAGTACTTAAATTAATATAATCCCAGTGCTAATGGAGGCCTCCCTGCACCTTAATATCTCTCTAAAGATGACTAAAGCCTTTTTTTTGTTTGTTTGTTTTCCTTTAGCTGTGCTGTATGTGGGGTCATAGTTCCCTGACCAAAGATCAAACCCATACCCCCTGCAATGGAAGTACAGAATCCCAACCACTGGACTGCTAGGGAAATCCCAACAAAAACCTAAATGGGGAGAAATCCATCTTTACATGCCATCTTAGCAATGTTCTAAGGGCTCTCTGTTGTCCTATGTCAAGCTCAGTCCTTCCCCATAAAATGAACTCACTCCATATATTTTGTGAGTATAGGATTTTTTTTTAAACCCACTGTGATCATTTTCTCAGGAAATAAATGTAAAAGAGGCTAGAGAAAAGGAAAGGAGACTTCCCAGAGGAGGGGTATCAGAGCCTGTTTTGGAGGAAGACTTGGAGTTGTCCAGGTGGGGACCTGCTGGCAGGGGAAGGCTGGGAGATGGCAGGGCAAGAAGCAGCAAGTCCAGAGTTGCAAGTCTTGAAAGAGGATGAGCCCAAGAGCAGCTAGGACTGGAAAGGAACATTTGTCATCTGTTCCTGTGAACACGAGCATCCTTGTTCAGTGCCTTTGCAAGTGAAAAGCAGCGCATGATGTTTGCTTATCGAGGCTGATGGAAAGTTATGACAATAGCAGGATCCAAGTCCTTCCACAAACTGGGGGTCATGGCACACTCTGGTCTGGGGATCAGGTGGACCCTGTGTGGGCATTTTGCGAGTATAGGATCTTTAGGGAGATTGTGAAATATCAGAGGGTGACAAGGATGTCACCACAAAGCCTTTGTTGTATTTTTTCCTGCTTCCTCTGTCACTCTCCTCTTCCTTCTTTCTCAGAAACAATTTTCTCCCTTATCTCATGAAAAAATGGTTTCTTTTATTTCATTAAAGCCTTGAAGCCCACCTCAAGTGGGCTTATTATGGCAATTTTTGAACAAAGGAGGCCCTCTTCCTGAGGTATTTCCTACATTAGCCTCTAAGAGGATTAAATTTTCTCTGTCTAATTATGTACATTATTTCAAATCCTCACAAAAGTCGTGTAAGTTATGTCCATTCTTGTATTTGTTGCTAGAAGAAATGGAGACAAAAAGAGGCAAAGTACCTCCTTGAAATTATCCATTAACAGGTAGCTAGCTACATGCCCTTAATAATAATTAACACAGTAATATGTAAATATATTGGTAATGGCAACCCACTCCAATGTTCTTGCCTGGAGAATCCCAGGGACAGGGGAGCCTCGTGGGCTGCCGTCTATGGGGTCGCACAGAGTCAGACACGACTGAAGCGACTTAGCAGCAGCAGCATGTAAATATAGAAATAGTATTTATTCGAAGAGTATATATATAAATAAATTATGGAACTATAGCCCAAATGATCAGCACCATCAATCCTCATAATAGGAAATAGAAATCCTACTCCTCTACATCTATTGATCTAAAACCACTACTTATCTTCCAGATAACAGCAACGACAATAATAATATGTAACATAAGTTCAGTGATTATCATGTACCAGGCATCCTTCTAGGTGCTTTATATGTATTAATTTATTTAATCCTCACAACAGTCCAACGAGATAAGTTCTATTATCATCCCCATTGTGTCGATACGTATAAATAAACATCTTGTCTAAGCATGCCACCGTACAGAGAAGCCTGTAACCCAGTAAGTCCTCATAACCTTGACACCAACACAGAATGAAAACTTCACAACTGCAATGGAAGACCTTAAAAAATCACACCCTACAAGTCAGACTTTTGCATTCTTTAAAATTAAATTAAAAAAGAAAAAACAGTACAGGGTAATAGTGACATTATTATGAAACTCCATATAAACATGTGTTAAGTGATCATGGAAATTTGACCTTTTTGAGAGACAAGATGATGATTTATAGTTCTTGACTCAACAATCTGTTTCTGGGTAATTCATTATTAAAAATGAGGGAAATATAAAAAGAAGATATATTGGGTTGCCTATGTCATGCTGTAGTCTATAGGGTCTCAAAGAGTCAGACACAACTGAGCGACTGAACTGAACTGAAAAAGTCATTTGAGTTTTTTGGAACAGCTTGTGGAAAACTCTAGATGAATTCTTTGGCCCACCCAATAAACCATATTACTCATTGCAGTTTAACTGTCTCACACTGGGTAAATAAATTATGGTACATCAATTCAATAGATGATTTAATGCAATCATTAAAATTTCAACTATGGACTACGTATTTACAGGGGGAAATGTGCATGTATGAAGTAACAAAGATCAATCGAATAATCAATGAACAGAATGCTTATATGTACTATTGCTATTTTTTTTAGCTATGGTGGGTCTTTGTTGGGCTGAGGGGGCTACTCTTTGTAAGGGTGGGTAGGCTTCTCATTGTGGCAGCTGCTCTTATCACTGAGCACAGGCTCTAGGCTTCAGTAGTTGCAGTGTGTGGGCTCAGTAGTTGCGGCTCTCGGGCTCTCCAGCACCGTCTCAGTAGTTGTGACTCTTGGGTTTAGTTGTTCCGTGGCATGTGGCATCTTCCCAGACCAGGGATTGAGCTGGTGTCCCTTGCATTGCTCGATCTTAACCACTGAACCACCAGGAAAGCCCATATTGTTACTATTAAAGAAGATATATGCTTACGGACAAAGACTTAATAATCAATACAAAGTGTATGAAGTTAAACTGGTGGAAGATGAGTGTTTTTTTTTTTTTTAACATTTCTACTCATATTACTTTTGTGTTACAACATTTGCACACCAGAAAACAAGTGGTAGACAATTGGGTGTCATTTGCATTATTCATAGCCACTCCTGGAGAGGGATCTAGTCTTAGAGAGTGACCTGATATGAACCTTTCACTCAGCCTAAGTCCTTAAAATTCTACAAACCAAGTAGTTTTTCACCAACCTTGCTTACTCAGTGTCCCTCAAGCATTCCCTTCCAAACAGCCTTTCTCTGCCAAGAGTTCTCAAGGGGAAACTGATATGCTCAGCCTCCAGTTTCCTCATGAATTCTTACCCTTCTGTGTCACTATTATGATGAAATGTGTCCTGTTGTGCTGTGCTATATGCTTAGTCACTCAGTCATGTCTGACTCTTTGTGACCCCAGGCTCCTCTGTGCGTGGGGATTCTCCAGGCAAGAATACTGGGGTGGGTTGCCATGCCCTCCTCCAGGGGACCCTCCCAACCCAGGGACTGAACCCAGAACTCCCGCACTGCAGGCTAATTCTTTACCATCTGAGCCACCAGGGAAGCCTGAAATGTCTCCTACTATTCAAATATGGTGGGATTGAGGAAAAATTTAGAAACCTGTGTTGTTGTTGTTGTTGTTGTTCGGTTGTTCAGTCATGTCCTCCTGTTTGCAACCTCATTGACTGTAGCACGCTTGGATCCTCTCTTCATGGGATTTCCCAGGCAAGAATACTGGAGTGGGTTGCTCTTTCCTCCTCCAGGAAATTGCCCCAACTCAAGGATCAAAGTCCTGTCTCTTGCATTGGCAGAAGGATTCTTTACCACTGATCCACCTGGGGAAACCCCAAACCCCTATAGAAATAACTAAATGCTCTCACTCAGAAAAGTTCTTGTCCAAACTGTCATCGCCCCTTTTAGCACCTGCATTGTCTTCTTTGTGTAGTTGATTGTCTTATGTTTGTATTCTCTTCTGACATTGGTTGGGAGCTCCTTGAGGGCAGATAGGACCAGGATCTATTCATTTTGGTGTCACCAAGTCACAATGATTTGCCTAAATTGCCCCTCTAATTTCAGATGCTTTTTTTTTTTTTCTCCTTTTTTCACCTCTAAGGAAATACTATTCAGATTTCTAACTATGCCTGGGAGATCAGCTCTCTACAGAGTTTCCCAAACCTGGTCCAACAGAGAAAAGAGTCCCCACTTCTCACTCACAGTGACCTTCTGAACACCCTCTAAACTAATATTTCTGAGAGTGGATGTTAAGTTCAACCATGATAATATCCTCATAGTTATTGCCAGTTACGCAAACAGTATGTCCACTTGGAAAATGTTTAGATATAACTACATAAAGAAAAAAGGGAAAGCCTATACCTTTATCTCACCCCCTGATAATCATTTCAGTGAATATTAAATTCAGTTATTTAATTGTATTCAATTATTCACTACACTTAAATAATGCTGTAGTGAACATATATATATATATATATGTGTGTGTGTGTGCGTGTGTGTGTGTGTGAATGGAAAAGGCAATGGCACCCCACTCCAGTACTCTTGCCTGGGAAGTCCCATGGATGGAGGAGCCTGGTGTGTATTTCTTTCCCTGTTTTTCTAAGAAAGATGCCTAGAAGTGAAAGTGCCATGTAAATCTATACATATATGTTAAATTTTGATGTATTATTGCATTGCCCACCAGAAAGACAGGACCAGTTGGAACTCCCATGAGACTGTATTGAAGTCCTTGATTTCCTACGCCCTTGCCTGCACTGATTATTTTTATATTATATTTTAAGTGCTTGTTGATTTCTCTGCCTTCCTACTAGACTAGTTTTATAGAGATCAAGGGTGGATATTTATCATCTTTCGATATCCTATTAAGTTGTTTTTTTTAATACATAGAACACTTGGCTAATGGAAAGCATTTTCTTTCTAAAATAAATGTGAAAACCTGAAAGTGCTAAATCATGAAGCAGATTATATATACTCTACCATGTGTTTGAGGGAAGGTCTGGAAGGACATTGGCCTGAGAGAGATGGCAGATTGAATTCTGGCTCTGTTTCTTTGTCACTAAATCCCAAGCCAGGGAGCATAGACTATTTGAGCCAGTCTTTTCTTCAGTAAAGTGAACACAATAGTTTCTCTAAAATTATTGTAACAGCATTAATGTGAGGATTAATTTTAAAATGCTATAAAATGTTGCTCCTCTTAATAAAATTTACAAAAGTACAGCAATTGCATCAGCTGGGAGCTGATTGTAAATGTAGACTCTCAGGCTATCCCCAGACCTTCTGAATCAGAATCTGCATTTTTGCAAGAGCACCAACTGATTCTTACTCAGTAAAGTTTGAGAAACACAGAAAACATTAGGCACAGCATCAGACACAAACAGTCAATAAAATAAATGATGACAATGATGCTGATGCTATGATGTATGTCAAATATTCAGCATTTACTAAGCCATAGTTACTCTAATTTTTATTAGCTGTTCAAATTTGGCTTTAAAATAACAACCTGGGCTTTTGTAAAATGTTGCCATTTCTTTAATGGATGCAAAAGCCCTATTTTGGGATGTTAAGTGATGTGCTTTACAGCAGAATGAATGTGATTTACACTTGGTGATTCATTTGGGAGGCTGTGGAGCATGGTCTTGGGAAGCAGAAAAGGCTGGATTAGAATCCCAGCTCTGCTTCTTGTGAGCTATAGGTTCTGAGCAAATAACTTAACACCCTTGAGCTCTACTCTCTGAGGCTGATTATACTGAGACTTTAACTGCTTACCTGTACAACACTATGAACACTATCTGGCATCTTTCAGGAGTCAGGGATAACATCTACTGGTTGTTATTGTGCAAAAAGTGCTCAACAGTGTTCTAAATGCCTTATTAGTGACTTCATTTCCTCCTTGTGAAAACCTATGAGCTAAATATTTGTCATCATCCTCATTTTATGGAAGAGTAAGAAGACTCAAAGTTAGGTTAAATTGGTTGGTATAGCCTGTAAATGGCATAGCTGAGGTTATAATCCCAGACAGTTTGATGTCATAGCCTAATTCATCTTTTTCTTTTTCCTTATCTTTTCTTTTTTTCCCCTTTAACAAAGCTACCTTCAGAAAGTGAAGCCTGAGATGGGTTTTAGAAGATTAATAAGAGTCTGCCAGGTGCCAATTCTTATGCAACATTTTCTAAGCAACTTTTTTTTTCTCTCTTGTATTTTTCATATTTTCTGTTTTTTCTCCTTTCTTCCTTTCTTTGGAATTCATTCTTTGATCAACTGATGATACTGAAGAGTTTAGTGATACTGGCAGATGTCAAAGATCACTGATTTGAAGAATGTCTTCTTTTTTTTCTCTCCTCACTATCTCATGTTTGACAAAGCTTGTAACAGCTTTGAATTTCTTTAAATAATATTTAACGCATTGATGTTAAGTGTCAGGCACTGTTCTAAGCAATTTACCTGTACTAACTTAGTCAATCCTCAAAACAACTCAATGGTATAGGTACTATGAAAAGTGAAGTGAAAGTGTTAGCTGCTGAGTCATGTCCAACTCTTGCAACTCTGTGGACTGTAGCCCACCAGGCTCCTCTGTGCATGGAATTCTCCAGGTAAGAAAACTGGAGTGGGTAACCATTGCCATCTCCAGGGGATCTGCCTGACCCAGGGATAGAACCCAGGTCTCCCACATTGCAGACAGATTCTTTACCATTTGAGTCACTGGGGAAGCCCCATCCCCAATGTACAGATAAAGAAGCTGAGGACAGAAAATGTATGTCACTTGCTCAAGGCTATACATTTGGTGAAGCAGAGATTCAAACTCAGGCAGCCTTGCTATAGAATCCATGCTTTTAACCATTACACCTATTGCTTCCCTCTTGACTCTCAAGACAGTATTGAGAGATGAGTAGGATGGAGCTAGAATGACCACTTTATAGATGAGCAGACAGTTTCAGAGTGGTATATGATTTGCCTGAGGTCACACAGATTGCTAATTGAAAAGCTATGTTTAAAATCCACGTCTCCTAACTCCAGGCTTGTTGAAGCAAAAAAGACCACTCAGGAGAAACAGCCGTAGAGAAAGCCACAAAGGAGTCTGAATGGGAACTGAGGCCTGCAGCATGCCCAAAAGGAGAGACCTCTGAGTTTCCTCTGGGTTTGATTTGTCAGTAGTGACTGAAGCAATATTTTTTCTCCTTCCCAGCAAGTCTATTCTGCCACCATTTGTGTGACATCAGGAACCCTGTTTGACTCTGAATTTGCAATGCAAAACAATGTGATTTTGTTTTTGTTTGTTTTTCCTGTTCAGTTTCTCTGCTTCCTTTATTAGCAGTCTGTCCCTTCCACTTTTTGATCTTCCCAGATGCCACTAATGGTAAAAAACCCACCTGCCGATGCAGGAGGCATGAGAGACTTGGATCTGATCCTTGGGTCGGGAAGATCCCCTGGAGGAGGGCACGGCAACCCACTCCAGTGTTCTTGCCTGGAGAATCCCATGGATAGAGGAGCCTGTGGGCTACAGTCTATAGGATCGCAAGAGGAGCCTGGAGGGCTACAGTTCATAGGGTCACAAAGAGTCAGATATGACTGAAGGGACTTAGGATGCACACACACACCTCCCTCCCTTACCTCTGTCCCCTTCTCTGTGTTAAGAGGAAAAAAAAATTTCCTCTACTGAATCCACCATTGGTCCTATTCTCTGTGGTGGGCTGGTAACATGTCGTTTCTCTTTTCTAATTATTCACTCAATTATTTCCTCCCTTCTTTTTAAAACCTGAGTCTCTCTTCCCATTTTCCAGATCATGTAGCTTGTAAATGCGTTCCATTTATCTTTGATTCTGGGCTCTAGTTTGTTCCCAAACTGCCAGCTGTCAGCATTCTGAGACTCAAAGTTTTGATTTAAAATATTAGATCCTGCCTTTCTCGTCTAGTAAAAAATAAATGGATGTTTGTTTAGAATTACTAGAAAAAAGTTATTTTTAAAATGTGCAAAGCATGGTTTCCGTTTAATCTGCCTTCTAGCATAAAATAAGCAGGAAAGATGATATCCTTCTGTTTTAATGGAAAAAAGCCTGAGGTTCAGGGAAATTAAACCAGAGAAACTGAATGAGTGACTACAAGAAGGGAGCTGCCATTCTGCTAGACCCTAGTAATTTCTTTTTCTGCATGACCTAGGGGAAGAGAACAGGCTAACCCTTGGGGTGATTCCTCATTTTTCTTAGTTCTGTGTAAATTTGGGCATGTTACAGATCTTTTCTAACTAGGGATGACTATCAATTAGAATAGAGATGATTAAAGATTATATTACCCACATTTGAAAACAAATTCAATACTGGGGAAAGTCAAATATCTAGAGTGCTTCCAGTTCGGTCAAGTGGGTGGATAGTGCTACTTTTAATGGAGAGAGGGAAGGTGAGATTGCTCATCTGGCACTTGAACTTGTGAATCTGAGACTCAGCAGACAGCCTGGGTGGGAGTGGCAGGCTCCGTGGTGTCTCTGTTCTGCAAATGATGTGCTGCCTTCTTTTAAGAGCTCAGATTTATTTGTTAGTCCAAAGAGATTTCATTGGCCTCTACATGTGGTTTCTTTAAAATTTTCCATTGCAACAGCATTATTCTAGCAAGTGCCAGAGGTAGGTTTGTGATCTAAAGAACACTGCATGAAACAGAACACTGTCTCATGTCCCCTACATGCTCAGTAAGAAGTCATAGGGAAAGAGTGAATTAGGCAGGGTGAGGACCACAGAGTATATTAGATACAGTGGTTGGAGAGAGCCCTTGTGTTGAGCCCTGGAGATTCAGAGAAAATGGGCTGGTGTGGTGAGACGCAGAAGTCAGGAGACCCTCAGCTGAGACCATCCCGCTCTCTGTATCTCAAACTCCACGAGCTGAAATTGAGAAGCAGTCCTAAGAGTCTAGCCATCTAGTTGTGGGATGTGCGCAGTATACAGTAGGCATATCTGGGGGCATCTGTGGCATGGGGCAGTGTCTCTACCTCCTTTTCTCTTTAATGCAAAAGAGAGACAGTAAGGATTCTATGAAGACATAGTTTGTCATCCCCAGGAAGAAAACAAAATATTAAAAGGCTTTACCGTTGCAAAGAAGCAGATAACAAGACAATTAGGACCATTAAATATTGAAAAAGCTCCAAGACCAAATGAATTACATGGATTTATTCTGAGGGTAATGGTAAGAGGATGAGAAAAACCCTTGGCAGAAACTTCTGGAAGATCAAGAGATCCCAAACACAGACATTAATGCTCTCTGGAGTCCAAAGTCAGAAGCAGGCTCACCCATGCGTTGAGTCGCTGTGGTGCTAAAGGGTTGCACCCTTCAACTGGGTCTTCTCTCTGCCCTGGAAGCCCTCTATCATGGCACCCAGGAACTTCCTGATCCAGGGACTGAACCCAGGTCTCCCGCATTGCAGGCAGATTCTTTACCATCTGAGCTACCAGGGAAACCTCTCATTATGCCACCAGTCATACTTTTTCTTATAGGCTTGCTTGTCCCACAACTGGAGTAAAGCTTTATTTTTTTCATGTCAAGCCTGGTGACTGGCACAGAGCAGACTTCCAGCAAGCTTGTGGTATGAATGAATGAATGCATACATGAAATGTGTGGGGGATGCGAGCTTTAGTCTCAGTCACAGAGAAGCTCCCTCCGAATTTATATGTTAGGAGGAAGAATATCTGTAACACCTTCCACAAATTAAACATTTTGAAGTATCTTGTTTCTGCAAGAAACTGGCCAGCTCCTGAGGGGTCTTGAGAATAGTGTGATTCTTGGGCAAGAAACTTGAGAAGAAAAGGCATATGACCAAGAAAGGCTAGCTATGATATGTACATGGCCATTCTTAAAGGCTTCATTTTTCAAATGAATCCAAAATGTGAAACTATGGATGATAAATATTGTGACTGATTTTCCTGTATGTCTTGATTTATGTTGTTGTTGTTCAGTGAAGAGGTCACATTCGGAAAGGTGAATTCGGTAGGTCAAAATCACAGAGCACAGCACACAGATTGGGGCTTTACCCACATTATGTCTCAGTCCAAAACCTTTTCTCTGTCCATTATACCCAAAGCCTCCCAAATTTATGAGTCACTGTATTTTTATGCCCCAGGCACAGAACAATATTAAAATCATGTCAGATAAGTCTCATAATCATGATCCAGCTTTACCTGTTGTGCATATCAAATGATGGTGAGTATAAGACTGCTGTCCTATAGACATGGCTTGCCAATTCTTTTTTATTTAACTTCTAAAAAAATTTATTATTTTTCATTTTTGTCTGTGCTGGATGTTCATTGCTGTATCTAGGCTTTCTCTCATTGTGGCTCATGGGGTTCTCATTGCAGTGACTTCTCTTATGGTTCATGGGCTCTAGGCATATGGGTTTCAGAAGCTGTGGTACACGGGCTTTTTGCCCCATAGCATGTGGAATCTTCCCAGACTAGGTATTGAACCTGTGTCCTCTGCATTGGCAGGCAGATTCTTAATCACTGGGCCACTAGGGAAGTCGGTGTGCCAATTCTTAATCGGGATCTCTGCTCTAGAAGTCTGACCAGTATCTCTAGACACACCCCCTTCTTCAGGGAAGGTGCTCAGATGGAACTTTGACAGTGTAGAGGAGAGAGGCGTTACTATTCCCATTGAATAATGGGGAAACTGAGATTTAGAAGATATGTAACACCCCAAAATGACCTAAAAACAGAAAAGCCTGGAATTGACACCTAGGCTCTGTCTTCTTGCCCAATATCATTGCCACTAGCCCTCAGCTCAGAGCTGCCCTGAGACATCACAGGTCTTAAGAAAGGCGAGGGAGCATCTGCTGTGGAGATACATTGTCTTGGAGCTAATTCCTGACACTTATGTGTTGTGTGACCTTGGATGAATTGCTTAATATCTCTGAGGCTCAGTTTCCTTTCCCATGTAATGAGGGAGCTAATACCTACCTCACTGTGTTGCTCTGAGAATTAAATGAATCTGTGAATTAATTAACTTATTCTCCGCCTTGTTCCAGAAAGGATTCAAGGTGGCTTACAAGGGCACAGTAATATGATTTAAGAATGGGGGAGAAAAGAAACAAGAGCAAGACGGGCAGATGGGGGAGTTGGTCCAACTCCATGGCTAAAAACAAGGGCTCCATTTAGCTCAAAGCTGTCCAGTAGCCAACCCTAAAAGGGAAGCCCTGGCAGTCATATCCTGTGCCATGCCATGTTCATGAGGTTATAAAAGATCCATGACTCAAGGGAAGCACAGCTAGGTTTAAGATATGTTATATTTCATATTCATAGATTTGGGATATGGTTGCATATATTCCAGATTCTAGGCACTAAAATATGCAGTGGGGATCAGTACTAAAAAGGCAGACGTAGCCCCTGTCCTCAAGGAGGTGAGAGTCTTCGTAACTCAATGGTGTCAATGTGATATGTCACTTCCGTGAGATCAGCTTTACCAAAAAAAAGGCAAAGAATAAATCAGTTACACAAAATTCCACATATCAAGCTCTGAGTACAGTGTCTCAGTTCAGTTCAGTTCAGTCGCTCAGTCAGGTCTGACTCTTTGCGACCCCATGAATTGCAGCACGCCAGGCCTCCCTGTCCATCACCAACTCCCGGAGTTCACTCAGACTCATGTCCATCGAGTCAGTGATGCCATCCAGCCATCGCATCCTCTGTCGTCCCCTTCTTCTCCTGCCCCCAATCCCTCCCAGCAGCAGAGTCTTTTCCAATGAGTCAACTCTTCACATGAGGTGGCCAAAGTACTGGAGTTTCAGCTTTAGCATCAGTCCTTCCAAAGAAATCCCAGGGCTGATCTCCTTCAGAATGGACTGGTTGGATCTCCTTGCAGTCCAAGGGACTCTCAAGAGTCTTCTCCAACACCACATTTCAAAAGCATCCATTCTTTGGCGCTCAGCCTTCTTCACAGTCCAACTCTCACATCCATACATGACCACTGGAAAAACCATAGCCTTGACTAGATGGACCTTTGTTGGCAAAGTAATGTCTCTGCTTTTGAATATGCTACCTAGGTTGGTCATAACTTTTCTTCCAAGGAGTAAGCATCTTTTAATTTCATGGCTGCAGTCACCATCTGCAGTGATTTTGGAGCCCCAAAAAATAAAGTTTGACACTGTTTCCACTGTTTCCCCATCTATTTCTCATGAAGTGATATGACCAGATGCCATGATCTTTGTTTTCTGAATGTTGAGCTTTAAGCCAACATTTTCACTCTCCGCGTTCACTTTCATCAAGAGGCTTTTGAGTTCCTCTTCACTTTCTGCCATAAGGGTGGTGTCATCTGCATATCTGAGGTTATTGATATTTCTCCTAAAAATCTTGATTTCAGCTTGTGCTTCTTCCAGCCCAGCCTTTCTCATGATGTACTCTGCATATAAGTTAAATAAGCAGGCTGACAGTGTACAGCCTTGACGTACTCCTTTTCCTATTTGGAACTAGTCTGTTGCACAGTAAATATTTGATATTCATTTTTCCACTTATTTAATGAACATTTGTTAATCTCTGATATCTATTTGTTGTTCAATCTCAAAGTCATGTCCAACTCTGCAACTCCATGGACTGTAGCCTGCCAGTCTCCTCTATCCAAGTGGATTTTTCAGGCAAGAATACTGGAGTCAGTTGCCATTTCCTTCTTGAGGGGATATTCCTGGGACCAGGGATAGAACCCAGTTCTCCTACATTGGCAGGTAGATTCTTTACCACTGAATCACTAAAGGGAAACCCCATGATATCTATCTGTATGTCTTTTTAGGCTCCAGGCTTATGCAGTGGATGAAACAGTCAAACATACCTACCTACATTCTGGTTGAAGAGAGAGACAATCAAAAAGTCATTCAGTAAATCACATGATATAGTCGGTATTGATAAGGGAAGTATGGTAAAGTGTGAGCATAGTTCAGAGAGAATGGCCAGGGGAGGCCTCACTGAGAAGGTGGCCTTTTAATCCAACTAGAAGGAAGAGAGAGAAAGAGTCATGGAGCTTCTGGAGAGAACATTCCAAAGAAGAAGAAGAGCAAGAGCAGATGCCAAAGGCTGGCAAGGCCTGGCAGGTTCCACAGAGTATTAGGCGGGACTCTTTCCACCGAAAGTAGCAGAAAGTCAACTCCAAAGAGATCAAGAAAAAGAGATTTACAGAAGGGAATGTGGGTGGTTCATAGAATCTGAAGATGAGATGCATGAAAGCAGAGGACTCCGTCTGGGAAACTAGGGGAGAGGCAGGCCCAGCTCCCCTAGCATGCTTCCTCTCTCCTTTTTTCATGGGGGACGTGACAGGAGGCTGTAATCACGTTCATTCAGCCTGCCAGCCAAGTGGTGTAATAGACAGACTTCTCTTTGCCTGCTCTTGCATATAAAATGTCCAGGCCCAAAGGTCACTGTGACTGTGAGATGGGACATTCTATGATTGACTCAGACTGGGTTGTGTGCCCATCTCTGTGGCCTGGTAAACAAATCTGTCATTGAAAGGAGGTAGAAAAAAAGAGTTGGGCTCCCTAAGACCCATAGCCCCCAGACGTCCTTTTCACAGTAAGTGACTTGCCCTAAGAAAAGCAGTTCATGAATGTCATGGTAGAAACTGTAGTCTCCTATCTACCATATCAGAAATCATTAGCATCCTAGTTAGTGTGACAGATGAATGAATTAGTCTATGTTCTTGCTGACTCCTGGGAGATGTTTTGTGGTTTCTCTCATCTGTACAAGGACGTTCTGTTCGTTGTCATATGCAAATAATGATCCCATCATCTAAAATGCTTCTTGCTTATGGTGGATGGTGGGCTCTGACGACCTCCCCTTTGTTGTCATTAGGAAATGCTGTGAGGTTTCAAACAACTGGAAAAATAGGCCACAAATACAATCAAAATATCCAGTAATGCACTAGTTCATTTTAAACATGGTCATTTTTGGTAATAACAGTAATTATGATCGAAAAATCATTTAAAGAGAAAAGACAAAAAATGCAAGATCTATGTTGAGGGGACTTTTGTAAGATGTTCTGGAGGAAATAGGCATAGATTTATAATGGAATGAAAGAATTACAAGCATCTTCTTACACTGCAGTCATTTTCCTCGACCCATGCCTATCTGTCCCTAAGGATGGGCAGCCTCGGTTCATGCATATGTCCTCAGTTAACATTTCTGGAGGATGTACTTCATGCCAGGAATTGTGTTAGGTGCTAATTATCTCATGGTCATAAAATACCTACCAATAAGAAGTATATATTCATTGATTCTATAAATTCATAAAAATATCTCTCATTGATTTTAATTTTTAAAGTCACCTGTATCAAAATATATAGGGTTCTTAGAACACATCTTCAGTAACCCCTCCACTCTGATTTCTGCAAGCACTGCAGTTAATACTACTTTCTCAATAGTATCGATAGTAGTGTCAACCTAAATACAATTTGCATTTACATACAGCTGTAAGACTTAAACTTTGCTAGCTATAAGAAAACTTTGCTAACTATAAGAGTTTTAAATATAGATAAATTCTTGTCATATTAGTCCTCACTTCCACCTGTTAGAGGGACATTAGGGTTGAGAGTGAATCTTACCGCTTTCTCACTTCCATCTTCCTCCAGTTTTGACACTGCTAACTAGGCATTTGTCCAAGGATGGATGTTCAGGAACTGTTGTTTTAAAGTAAACTTCAGTTATATAGAATCCTTGTATGGAAAATAAAAAGTTTGTTATGCATTTAATAGATGACAAAATAGAGGTTCCAATATATTAAATGAACTGGAAAAAGAAATAAATAAGCATTTTGCTAAAGTAGGAACACTGAGGCTGAATAACATTACTAAAAGAGGCTTAACCATGGACACCACAATAATAGAATAGAAAGCCCTAGACCATCTTTCCTCCAAAAAAGACATTAATTCAACAATATCTAGATCAGTTCCATTTGTGAGAAATTAAAAAAAAAAAAAAACGGTTAAGATTATCTGTATCCCAGGCAAGCTTAAAGCTAGCTGGATCAAGTCAGTAGAAAAATTTATGGCATTCACTTGCCATTATCCCTCCCGTAAGTTCAGCGTGAAAGAAATGGAAGAAAACACCCAACTCCAAGTATCTCCCTAGGAAGGGAAAATATTGAAGCATTTGTCCAGTGTTTCAGATTTTCAAAAAACTGGCTGTAGGACTAATTTCTTTCTCACCTGTCTTGGAGCACAGATGGAAACTAGATCCTTGGAGTCCCATGAGAACAAAAGAGAGCTGGGCAGTTACTGCTGCTCCAGAAGACCTGCAGTGGACAGAAACTGATGTAGCTTGGTGGCCTCTCCTTTGTGGGAGGGGGGAAAAAGAAGAGTGGAGTGTGTATTCAACGTTCTGTGTGGGTTGTCTTGTTTCTGTCTCATTTGACTCAGAGTGGAGACTGAGCCCAGCATACACTAGAAGCTTGGGGGCCTCTGAAAATCAGAGCTGGCCGGTTTGGGGCAGTTTCAGAGAACCTGCCGTACTGCAAAAACAGACACCAGAGAGAATAAGAGGAAACTGGCAAATTCCTGTACTTGGGAATTTAGCATAAACCCAAAGAAAATGTTTGAGTAGCCCCCAGAATATCTAGCTGAGCTGACTGGCAAAGCTTTTCTTCTCTAAGAAACCACTCTATAAAGATTGAAGAGATAACTGGTTTTTTCAAATGTAAGAATACAAGCACAAAATGTGAAGCACATTAAGAAACAGGGAGATGTGGCCAATCAGAAAAAATCTCTGAAAATCAACTCTAAAGAAGCAGAGGACTATGAATTATCTGACAAAAAGTTCAAGATAATCATCATAAAGACACTCAGTAAATTCAAGAAAATGATATGCAAACAAAATGATATTATCAACAGAGTTGGAAAATATAAAAAGGAACCAAACAGAAATTTTGGAACTGAAGAAAGAAATAGCTGAATTCTAAAATTTGCTGAACGTGTTCAACCACAGACTTGATCAAGGAAAAGAAGGGATCAGCTAATCCAAAGACAGATTGTTTGAAAATATCCAGTGAGAGAAATAAAAAAAAAAAAGAAAAACAGTGAAGAAAACCTAAGAGACTTACAGAATATCATAAAATGAGCCAGGATAGCATTATGAGGGCTTCCCTGGTGTCTCAGATGGTAAAGAATCTGCCTGTAAGGCAGGAGACCCAGGTTCAATCCCTGGGGTGGAAATATCCCCTGGAAATACCAAATACCCCTGGAAAATGGAATGGTAACCCACTACAGTACTCTTGTCCTCTTCCATGGACAGGGGAGCCTGGTGGGCTACAGTTCACAGGGTCACACAGAGTCGGACACAAATGAATGTTCAAGAAGGAAAAGAATAAGCATTATGGACTTCATAGAAGGAGAAGAGAGAGAGAGAAGGGACAACACAATTATTTTAAGAAATTATGGTTAAAACTTTCCAAATTGAGGGAAAGTAATAGATATTCAGATTTCAAAGGCCCAGAGAACTTCAAATGAGATGAACTAAAGTTAAGACCACATTGAGGCACATTATAATCAATCGTCAAAATTCAAAACAAAGATAGATTCTAAAGCAAAACACAAAAAAGCAATTTGTTATATACAGTGGAACCTTGATAAGACAGCACATTTCTCAGCAGAAACCTTGCATTTCAGAAAGAAGTAGGATGATATATTCAAAGTACTAGGAAATAAAAAAAAAAAAAAAGAAAAAGAAAACAAAAACCTGCCAACCAAGAGCACTTAACCTGGCAAAATTCCCTTCAAAAATGAAGGAGAAATTGTCTTTTTCCAGAAAAACAAAAGCTGAAGGATTTCATCAACACTAGACCCACTTTACAAGAAACGTTAATGGGAGCTGTCCAGTTTAAATGAAAAGACACTACTCAGCAGCACAAAAAGCATTTGAAAGTATAAAGCTTACTGAGAAAGGTGAATATATAGACAAATACAGAATCCTATCATACTGCAATGTAAGTGTATAAATCACTTTTAATTCAGGCATAGAAGTTAAAACACAAATATAAAAACAATAACTATTAAAATGTTAATGGATATAAAATATAAAAATGAAGTTTGTGATATAAATAAAATAAACTGTGGGAAGAGGAGCAATAAAAAGTAAAGTTTTATACATAAATTGTTATCAACTTAAAATAGATTTTTATGAGATGTTTTATGTTAAGTCCCAAAATAACCACAAAGAAAATAACTGTAGAAGATTCAGAAAAGAAAATGAGAAGAGAATAAAAACATGCCACTACAAAAAATTAACAAAGCACATAGGAAGATAGGAGCAGAGGAAAATTAGGACAAAAAAGCTGCAGGACAGACAGATAATAATAAACAAAAGGACAAGAGCAAGTTCTTTCCTATCAGTTATCACTTGAAATGTAAATCAATTAAACAGTTCAATCAAAATCCAACTCTATGGTATCTAGCCATCTACAAGAGAATAACTTCGTATTACCAAAGATGCATAGACTAAAAGCAAAAGGATGTAAAATGATATTACATCTAAATGGTAATAATGGTAATCATAAGAAAGCAGCAGTGTTCATACTGATTGGATAAAGTAGATTTTAAATCAAAGTTAGTCAGAAGAGATAAAGAAGGACATTACTATACAATGACTAAAAGGGTTAATTCACCAGGAAGATTTAACATTTATGAATATATATGTACTCAGCATCAAAGCATTCAAATACATAAAGCAAACATTGACAGAACTGAAGGGAAAATTTACAGCAACACATAAATAATAAGAGGTTTCAATATCCAACTTTTAATAATGGGTACAACACCGAGACGGGAGATTAGTAAGGGAACAGAGAACTTGAACAAAACTAGAGACAAAAACGCACCTAACAGACATATGCAGGATGTTTACCCAACAGCAGCAACATATGAGTTCCTCTCAAGCACATGGAGAACACTGTCCAGTGTAGATCACTTGTTAGGACACAAAGCAAGTCTTTACAAAGCCTTTATGAAGAGTGATATCATACCATAGATCTCTTCAGACTACATTGAAATGAAGCTACTGAATCAGAAGGAAAACTGGAAAACTCACAAATACGTGTGAATTAAACAACATACTCTTCAACAACCAATGAGTCAAAGAAGAAACAAAAGAAAATATCTCAATACAAATGAAATGTGTATACAACATACCAAGATCTATGTGATGTGGCTAAAGCAATAAGAAGAAGAAACTTAACAGTGGTAAACATCAACATTAAAAAAAGAAAGATCTGGGATGAGTTGGGAGATTGGGATTGGTGTATACACACTACTGATACCATATATAGAATGAATAACTAATGAGAACCTACTGCATAGCACCGGGATCTCTACTCAGTGCTCTAAGTTGACCTAAATGGGAAGGAAAGCCAAACAGGAAGGGATATATGTATATGTGTAGCAGATCCACTTTCCTGTGCGGTAGAAACTAAGACAACGTTGTGAAGCAACTATACTCCCACGAATTTTTTTTAAAAAAGGAGATCTCAAATGAACAAATTTTACACCTCAAGAAACTAGAAAAAAGAAAAGACTAAGCCCAGATTTAGCAGAAGAAAATAATGCAGACATACTAATATAATAAAGTCAATATATTAAAAAAAAAAAAAACAACTATAGTTAACATCATACTCAGGGTTGAAAAGCTAAAAGCTTTTCCTCTAAAATCAGGAAGGCAAGTGTGTCTACTCTCAACCACACCCATTCAACACAGTACTGGAAGTCCTTACCAATCAATTAGACAAGAAAAAAGAAATAAAGAGCATCCAAATCAGAAAATAAGAAGTAAAATTACTTTGTTTCAGATGATGTCATTTTATATGTAGCAAGCCCTAAAGTTCCACAAAATAGCTATTAGAACTAATAAATGAATTAAAAAGTAGATGGAAACAAGGTCACAGGCTGCAAAATCAACATACAAAAGTCAGTTTCACTCTATAACCTAACAGTGAGCAATCTTGAAAGGAAATTAAGAAAGCAATCCTGTTTACAATGGAACCAAAATAATAAAAAAAAATCTTAGGAATAAACAAGTAAAAGAGTTGTACACTGAAAGCTACAAAATGCTGCTGAAAGAAATTGAGATACAAATAAATGGAAAGCGCCCTGTGTGCATAGATTGGAGACTTAATATTGCTAAAATATGCACACTACACCATGTAATTTGTTGATTCAATGCAGTATTTATCAAAATATCATTGGCATATTGTTTAGAAAATTTTAAAAAACCAAAATTCACATGGTATTACAAATGACCCCAAATACTCACAATAGTCTTGAGGAAAGAAGAACAAAGTTGGAGGCTTCATACTTCCTGATATCAAAGTATATCAGTAATTAAACCAAAGCCTACAGTAATTAAAGCAGTAGTGTTGTTGTTCAATCATTTAGTTGTGTCCAACTTTTTGCAAGCCCATGGACTTAGGCATGCCAGGCTTCCCTGTCCTTCACTATCTCCCAGAATTCGCTCAAGTTCATGTCCATTGAGTTGATGATGCCATACTGGATAAGGACAGGCATACTGATTAGCGAAGCAGAATAGAGAACTCAGAAATAAACTCACATATATAGTCAAATGATCTTCAACAAGGGTACCAAACTGCAAAATGAGTAAAGGATGGTATCGCCAACAAATGGAGTTGAGAAAACTGCATATCTAACTAACAGCACAAAAAGGCCACCTATGGAATGGAAGAGAACATATACAATTATATATCTAATAAGAAGTCTATCACCACAATATAAAAGGAACTCCTGGAACTAAATAGCAAAATTACTAATAGCTTAGTTTAAAAATTGGCTAAGGACATGAATAGATATTTTTTTCAAAAGAAGTATATACATAGCCAACTGATATATAAAAAAGATGCTCATTGTCACTAATCATTAAGGCAATGCAAATGAGAACCAAAATAAGATATCATATTACATCTTTCATGAGGACTATTTAAAAAATACAACAGAACTTGGTGAAGATATGGAGAAATTAGAATCTTTATACACTGCTCATGGGAAGGCAAACTGGTGTTTCTGCTAAGGAAAACTGTAAAGAACCCCCTCAACCCCCACAAAATCAAATTGAGAACAGACCTACCATATGATCTGGCAGTTCCACTTCTGAGAATTTATTTGAAAGAACTGAAATCAACATCGTGAAGATATATTAGCAGTGCTCTGTTCATTACAGTACTATTTACAATAGCCAAGATGTTCTTCACTGGATGAATTGTTAGAGAAAATGTGGCATATGTATTCCATGGAATATTACTTGATTTTAAAAATAAAGGGAACTCTGAAATATATGATAATGTGGATGAACATTTTAGACACTGCACTAAACAAAATAAGTCACAGCAGGACAGATATTGCATGATTCCACTTATAGAGGCGGATAGCAGACTGGCTGGTGCCAGGGCTGTATGGAAAGGAAAATGGGAAGTTGCTGTTTGATGGATATAGGCTTTCATTCATGAAAGATGGAATCATTCTAGAGATCTACTGAGCGCTGAAGAATTGATGCTTTTGAACTGTGGTATTGGAGAAGACCCTTGAGAGTCCCTTGGACTGCAAGGAGATCCAACCAGTGCATTCTGAAGGAGATCAGCCCTGGGATTTCTTTGGAAGGAATGATGCTAAAGCTGAAACTCCAGTACTTTGGCCACCTCATGCGAAGAGTTGACTCATTGGAAAAGACTCTGATGCTGGGAGGGATTGGGGGCAGGGTAAGGGGACACCAGAGGATGAGATGGCTGGATGGCATCACTGACTCGATGGACGTGAGTCTGAGTGAACTCCGGGAGTTGGTGATGGACAGGGAGGCCTGGCCTGCTGCGATTCATGGGGTTGCAAAGAGTAGGACATGACTGAGCAACTGAACTGAACTGTATAATAAATCTGTATAATTAACACTACTGTACACTTAAAATTTTGCTAAGAGGGTGAATATCGTGTCATATTTTTTTTAACATACACACAAATTATGCCCAATCTTCTTAATCTTATCATTAAAGGGAAACATAATTTGTGACTAAACTGAGATACTAATTTGTACCTACTAAACTGGCAAAAATTAAGAATTCGAATATATGCAGGCTTGAAATAGATGGGATTTAAAGAGAATTCCTATGCTGCTGTGGGAATACACATTGACAGAACCATTTGGAAAACAATTTGGCACCATTGTGTAAAGAACTTTTGCTTTCTTCATAATAAACAGTTACAATTCATTGATCCTTACCTATATGCACCAGAGAAATGTTTAAAAACAAAAGCTTATAGAAGCATTGTTCATACAAAGTAGAAACAACCCAAATGTCCATCAACAACAAAATGAGTTTCTGTATAATAAACTACAGTATACTTACACAGTGGAATATTATCTGCAGATGAAATGAGAGACTGACAGTGATTGTAGCAAAATGGATATATTTTGGGGACATAAAGTATAAGGTAAAAAGCAAATTGCTGAAGATTACTTACCACATGGCACCATTTTTATAAAGCTTAAAATCAAGCAAACAATATAGATATGGAAACACTATTTTTAGCAGTGATATTATAAACAATTATGAAATTATGAAAAGTCTGAGAGTAGTGATGGTGTGGGGATGAGCAATTTGGATGAGGAGAAATGTAAAGGAAGAGCAAATGGTCTATTTCTTAAATAATGTAGTGGATTTGTTTGTATTTATTACTTAATAACATATATTTGCCATTTATTCTTCTATACTTATCAAATATTACACTTAAAAAAAAACAGTAAAAAAATAATGCTTTATGACAAACAGAGAAAAATTGCAAAATGATGAGAAGGTGGTAAGCAAGAAGGCAGAGTGGTCCAGCAAGGAGTTGGTGCACAGGCAGGCAGAACCATTGGAAAAAGTGTGGATTCTATTCTGACTTTAATGAGAAGCCTTTGCATATTGTTAAAGAAGAGAGGAACATCATCCAACATCACCTCTTTAAAACATAACCCTGGCTGCTCCAATGACAACAAGCAAAAATACTGACACCATTTGAAAGACTATTGTCGTATTTTAGGGGAGATAAGATGGTGGTAGACACTTTCTGACTAATGGTTAAATGAGAGATGTGGAAAAAGAAATTGTTCAGGTTGAGCAGTTAGGAAGAGAGTGGTATGGGGGAGTCTAGGTGTGGAAGTGGGGGAAAAAAGCAATAGTTTGAATTTTTCTGATTTTGTAAAGGTGTATGTGAAATAGTTAAGTGTATCCAGTTGAATCAGTAAGGTAGTTGACTATATAAATCCTGAGTTTCCATAAGGAGAATATGTTAGTGATTAAAAATGTGGAAGTCTTCAGTCACTTGGCAAAGTATAAATAGTAAATAAACAAATGATAGAGCAGTAGCAGAATCAAATATTTTCATATGAGCTGCTTCTGTTCAGCCTATGTGTTTGTTAAAGGATTATGGAAAATATCATTGAATTTAGAGTGAGAAAACTGGGATCTAATTTCAGTGCTGTTTTCCCACCCCTATCAATTAACACATCATAATTCACAATTTTAAAAGTAATCAAATTTTCTTCTTGAATTTCCCACTTTAAAATAGAGGGAGTCTAATTTTTTTATAGCCTTTGGTTAACAAAGAGATTCCACATGCATTAATTCCCTTAACCATTGCAACTATATGCAGAGGAAGTCATTGTTTATATTCCTCTATGACTGATAAAGAAACAGAGTCAAAGAGTTTAAGTACCTTTCCTAAGGCCATGTAATTAGATTTGCTCACATATCCCCTGAATTAGGTATACCAGTGATTCTCAAAGTGGGGGTTCCTGGACTGGCAGCATTAACATCACCTGGAAAGTTGTTAGAAATGCAAATTTTTTGGCCTTACCGCAGGGGTACTGCAGCATCATCTCTGGGGTTGGGATAGTCTGTTTCAAAAATCTCACCCAGTGACTTGCGCTGGTAAGGTTTCAGGCTTATTACAAAAATCAAATTAGACGAGAGATCTGAAAGGAATAGATCAAGAAATAGACAACACACAGCAACATGGTTACTCCCCTCTTTCAGTTTTGTGTTTTGCCTTCTAATGAGGGAGATATTGAAGACACAAATGTCAGCAAATCTGACAGGAGGTAGGGCAACAAGAAAAATCACAAGGTAGCCACCATGGTAATAACTAGCTATTAAAAATACAAAGAATCGATGGCTTGGCAATAGAAAAAATTACTTTGTTTTCCCTCAAAGATTCTTGATTGTGAAACTAAATTCCCAAAATGTGATCAAGAAAGTGTGCAGTGAGTGACTTCCCTGGGAGTCTCATGGTTAAGATTCTGAGCTTCCAATGCAAGGGGCCCGGGTTTGATCCCTGGTTGGGGAACTAAGATTCCACGTGCTGTATGGCACAGTTAAAAAAATAAAAAATAAAGTATCAGTAAAAAAAAACTGTTTTCTGTGGGGAAAATATCATCTACCATAAGCACTGCTCTGTAGGGTCTGATTCTGAGGAAATTATTCCCTTCGGGATGTTCCCTCTCAAGGACACCTCTGACTGAAGGCTGCTTTATCCTCCTTCATCCCAATCCAGGTCTTTGCATCTAGTAAGCAAACATCCCAGGCCTGAGAATAAAGAGGTTCAAATCCTTCTAGTTGCATAGAGCTCCTCCCTAATCATTACTTCTCCAGGGAAGCCCCATGACTTCCCCACCCTCCTCCAAAACTAATTTTACTCTGCCATCTAGGATATCTTCCAGGCTTATCCAGTGTCTTCCTGGTTATTTCACCACACTCATCAGAGATGCCTGGTACTTGACTCATAATTTTACTCTACACCCCAAGTCTTATTATCCTATGGGGTACTTTTTTTTTTAACAGAGACATATTTATTAGTGGCTAACACACAACATCCTGTTATCATCTCTTAAACTTCCCAAATTTCAGTGACATTGGTTCCATTTAACTCCATCCATATGCATCTTCGCTATCTGGATCTGGACCTCCTCACCACTGGAACTTCTCTATTCTGTTGTATCAAATCCAGACATTGTACACTGTTTAGTTTTTAGTTCTTAGTTCTTTTGCTGAATGATGTTCATTTTGTTCTTATGCTTTTAGTTCTTATGCTGAATGATGCCTACTGTCCTAAACTCACTGACAATCTCAACAGTGGTTCTTAGTCAGTCAACACCTTCTGACTTCACCTGTGACCAGTGAAGACTATAGACTCATTGAATGCATCACATTGGTCTCATGGCAGTAGCCCAGACTTGATCGTATTATAGGGTGATTAACTTGGTGATGAGTAGCAAAATGCTAAGCATACTAGAAGGTGAAAAATCCAAGGTTAGAGAGAATTCTAGCTGGCTGTGTACAAGTTGAGGTATGGGGTTTTAAGGTCCTGTCTAAACTTCGTGAGATGATACGACAAGGAAGTAAAAGAGGATGCTTAGGAGAGATGGTGCAGAGGGAGTCAACTATGAGCTCTCTGAGAGCAGCAGTCTTTTTTGTTTTGTTCCTCATTGTAATACACGGCTTTAGGATATTGTCTTTTTTGTACTTAATTCACTCATTCATAGGAATGTGGTAACGTTAAATGGAATTGTATAAAGCTTCATAAGAGATGTTCCAAAAAATGCCAGCAGAAGCTGCAAGGCTTCTCAGAATCACAGAGCAACACTCCTCTTGGATCCTACTGGTCAAGAACGAGCCATGGTGCCAGCCTAGATCTAGGGAACTATACAAACACACGAATCCTGGGAGGCATGGTTCACTGAGGAGAGGCACGTCCTTATAAACCAGCTCTAAGTTTAAACAAGAAGCTTAAGAAAAGTGTTTTGTTTTTAATTCTGTGTAAAACAAAATGCATGGCTCAGTTCTGGAGTATCAGCATATGTAAAGAAGCTTATCCTGGACAGAAATTCCAAGATTTACTTAACTTGCAAACATTTAGAGGGATTGTAGGAAAACATAGCTCACGCAACCTTTTTTTATAAATCCTGTGTCCCCAGCCATTCTCAAGCACCCTGAGATGCATGAGAGAGCCTCACCTTCCTCTGCCAAAGACTTCCTTGCTCCCGCAGATGCGGTTCTGTCCCCTGTCTTGGTGCCTCTGTCACCCCCCTCTCACTGCTGCATGCAAGCCCAGGGCACTGTCGTAGTCATCCTCTCTTCTGCCACGGGTAACACCTTGGACTTGGAGTTGTTCCTGAAGGAAATATCTGCTCATCAGGATAATTTAAATTCCTTCAGAACTAGTATCTTATTTGCTTTAAAGATAGACTTTTTTTTTTTTTTTTTAAGTACAAAATATCTGTTGGGACAATGCAAGAATTGGAATTGAAACAACCACTGATATGGAGGAATCTCGGGATACTAAATATTTTTGCCAAATGCTCTTTTGGCCAGGATAGGATTCTGCATCAGACTTGTCCTTGCCAGAGGGACCTGATCTACCTCTTCAAGCCTTGAGGGAGGGGAAACTAGAAGTCCTGCCCCACTTTGTCATTGTTAAGTGGTTATAGAAATACTTGAAGAATGGTCTTGGAAGGGAAAAGAGCATTGAGATGGAAAGTCAGGAGATCAGTGTCTGACCATTGATCAGCTATGTGGCCATGAATATGTTGCTTGAATTCATAGGCAAATGTCTCTCAGACTTTAACAGGCTCATGAATTGTGTGTTCACTGGGGATCTTGTTCACAGAAAGATCCTGATTCAGTAGCTCTGAGCTGGACCTGGGATTCTGCATTGCTAAGCAGCTCCATTTAATGCTGTGTTGCTGGTTCATGAACTCCACTTAAAGAAGCTGTTCTAGATCACCCTTCTCTCATTTGGGAATAGGAATAGCAGCATGTATTCATATTTGTTGTTGTTGTTCAGTCACTAAGTCTTGTCCAACTCTTTGTGACCCCATGAACTGCAGCATGCCAGCTTCTCTGTCCATCACTATCTCCCTGAGTTTGCTCAAACTCATGTCCACTGAGTCAGTAATACTATCCAACCGTCTCATCCTCTGTCACCCACTTCTCCTCTTGTCCTCAATTTTCCTCAGCAATAGGGTCTTTTTCAATGAGTCAGCTCTTCTCATCAGGTGGCCAAAGTATTGGAGCTTCAGCATCGGTCTTTCCAATAAATATTCAAGGTTGATTTCCTTTAGAATTGACTGGACTAATCTCTTTATTGTCCAAGAGACTCTCAAGAGTCTTCTCCAGCACCACAGTTTGAAAGCATCAATTCTTCAGTGCTCAGCCTTCTTTATGGTTCACCTCACATTCATGCATGAATATTGGAAAACCCATAGCTTGGACTCCTACTTTAAAACACCTTTATGGTTGTCTGTTTTCTCAAAAAGCTAACGTCCAAATTCTCCTGTAAGTACCTTGCTGCTGCTACTGCTGCTAAGTCACTTCAGTCATGTCCGACTCTGTGTGACCCCAGAGATGGCAGCCCACCAGGCTCCCCGTCCCTGGGATTCTTCAGGCAAGAATACTGGAGCAGGTTGCCATTTCCTTCTCCAATGCATGAAAGTGAAAAGTGAAAGTGAAGTCGCTCAGTCGTGTCCGACTCCTAGCGACCCCATGGACTGCAGCCTACCAGGCTCCTCTGTCCATGGGATTTTCCAGGCAAGAGTACTGGAGTGGGGTGCCATTGCCTTCTCCACTAAGTACCTTAGCATGGAGTATAGAACACCTTGAATCAGGTGTCAACCTCACTTCCAACAGCTCTGAATTCCTCTCTTTCTAGAAATGACCACATGATCAGCTACTAGACTGTGAGCTCCTTTGATAGTTCAGACAATGTCATGTTAATGTTTGTAGCTCAAAAGTTAGCATGTTGTCTATATATATAGACACATATATATATAATATATAGCAATATATATTGCCAGTTGTCCAATAAATATTTATTAAATGAAACAGGTTCTACTCCTACTCACTCTCCAAAGCAAGAAACAAATGTTACATCTTTAATGAAACCTTTCCTCACATGGCCAGAGAGAATTCCAACCTGTATGTTTTTCTCATGTAACACTTAAGAGAATTTTAATATTTCTTTGTTAGTCTCTTCTACTAAATTCTGAGGTCCTTGAGAGCTGAGATAGTGCCTTTTCCATCTCTAATTCTTCATCACTAAGTACAAATCTAAGCCTATAGTGCACCCTCAGTTAATGTATGGTGAATAAATTATTGTATATGATGAACAAAAAAATGAATACTTGAAGAGGCAGATTGTGTTTGGTTTAAAAGAAATTTAGAGCCACACACCTCCCAATTTCCATTCCTTGGGTGAGTTTCTGCTTCCTTTTGTAATTTTGATTTTGAAGACACTGATGCGATGTGCCCGGTTGCTGATCACATCTTAATCTACCTCTCAGGGAACCAGTGTGTGGATGCAGTCCAGGAGGTGGGGCCACAGAGGACTATATTGTGGTACTTGACTTGCCAGGAGTTGGAATAATGGTCTTGTCTTACTCTGTAATAAGGACTAGTCCATCAAGTGTTTCACAATAGTGCGGGAGTCTGAGATGACAGCAAGACTGAACTACTGCATGCAGAAACCTGGAGAGAGAGATGATAAGGTGGTCAAGGAACTCCTCAAGGATCCCCTTTAGGAGCTATAATATGGCAACTACCCTGACCAAATGAGTTACTGGGGAAAAAAAGAGGAAACCTAGCAAGTATTCAACATCTGCTATGTGCTGGATGCTTCACCCATTATTCCATTTGCTTTTCACAGTCATTCTACAAGAACAATATCAGCATAAGAATTCTAAAAACAGTTTCCATATAAGAAGTAAGTTCTTGATCCACATGATCTTGCTTGGTGTCAAAGCAACACTGTATAATACTGGATCACCCCACTTAACAAGTAAGAGAAGTGAAGAGTAGAGCAGCTGAGGAACTTCTCCATGCCACCCAGTCCTCAGGTGGCAGAGCACGCATTTTATTCTGTATCTGCCCAATATTTGCATTTCAACAGCTGTCACACTTCCAAGACTTTGTAAAGGTTGATTTCCCTCCCTAGGCTTGTAAACTCAAGACTGATATTTTACCCCTCTTCACTCCTCAGAACTAGATATGCTCAATCAATTTTAAATGAATTGGATTTAATTTTTTCTACACTAATTTGTTCATTGGAAGGAGTGATGTTGAAGCTGAAGCTCCAGTACTTTGGCCACTTGATGCTAAGAGCGGACTCACTAGAAAAGACCCTGATGGTGGAAAAGATTGAGGGCATGAGAAGAAGGGGGCAATGAGGATGAGATGCTTGGATGGCATCACCGACTCAATGGACATGAATTTGCACAAACTCTGGGGGATAGTGAAGGACAAGGAAACATGGGGTTGCAAAGAGTGGGACACAACTGAGCATCTCAATAACAACACTAAATTACCCCAGTACCTCTTGGAGGGCTAGGGAGGTGTGCTATTGATATTATTTTTATATTTTTATCATCTGGCACAGTCTTTTGCATTATAGGAGAGTGACAATCAATTATTGGATGGATGAAAGGGGAGGTCCAAGGAAGAAATTAACAAACTTCTTCCAGTAGATATGAATATGAAGGAGGGGATATGCATGGTGAAAAACAAAGAAACTAAAATGAAAAATGATCTTGAAAGTCAGTATTAGGTGAAATACTTGCAGAAGGTTGTTCTTCCCATAGGATACAGTTTTGATCAAAACAAGCAGGTTGAGAAGTGACACAAGGTGTTATGGCATATATCTTCATTTTTAAGGTCACTGGAGGTCACTGAATTTCTATGGCAGCACCCATGACCTTTTCCATGCTGCCTATGTCTTGTGGGACCAAGTCGATTTGATCAGCAATAATGACTTGATTAAAAGTAGTATCACTTGAGTTGTTCCCTCAAGCGGCTTGTAGATTAGCAGAAAAGAAGCATGTTAACTTCATTAACAGCTGTAAACCAAGGTAAGAGGAGAGATAGATTGAGATAGGGCTATGAGTACTCAGAAAAAAAGAGATATTGAGACAGTTGTACACTGGAGTTAACTTTTGAGTCTGAATGAGTGTATACAATAAGGTTAGACAGAGTCAAGGGATAGCCTGGTGTGAAGAAAGTAGAACACCCCTCCAAGACAGAAACAAAATCTATCTTCAGTTTAAAGGTAATGAAACTAAATTCTGAAAGGTAAAGTAAGATCACACAGTGGATGAGTAGTGTGGCCAAAATTCAAACCTAAATTTTCTGATGCCAAACCCAAGGTTTTAATTATTTACCCAGAGGCCTCTCTGAATTAAAGTGGTGTCAGGATAAGAGGAGAAATTTGCAAAGAAGTTGATTAATAGCAATAATATCAGTAGCAAATACTTACCAAGCCGTATGCTCTTCTAAGAACTTTTCATATATTAACTCATTTAGTCTTCACAGCAGCCCATCTATAAAGGCAAAAACATAAAGCCCACACAGGTTAAGTGATTTGCTCAAGGTTATACAGCTGGTAATGATCTGAACCCAAGCAATCTGACTCCAGCATCTAGTTTGAAATAAGAACTAGAGAAAGGGGGAATTAGAGATGATGAGGGATTAGTATCTTCTCGATATACTAAGCATTTCCAGGAATGAATATTTCAGAACCAGAGCCAAACGTTCTAACCTCCTTTCTCCTTTCTACTGAGGGTTTATCTTGGGTGAGAAATATGACCCTCCCTTTCTCCTTTCCTTTACTCTTAAACCGGGGGTGGGGGGGGGGACGGGGGGGGGGGGGGGGACTGAAAAACAAACTGTAATTAAGATCCTTATCACTTGAATTCAAAACAAAAATTATAAAGTAGCTGAAAGGACTCCTTTGAAACAGGAAGGAAACTATTTAAGGTTACAAAAAGTATGCTAATTAAAAATGATTGATATGTTATTTTTTTTAGTGACTCATGTTACCTTGTTATAGTTTCATTCATTTCTGTTGACTAATGAGCTCATTGAAATAAAGGAATCTAGATGGAGTTTTAATTTTCTTTAGTTTCATATATGTTTACATTTCATTTAAGTTAAGCAACCCCTAAAATTTGCTTCTATATTTGATTTAATTTGAAACGAAAAAGACAAAGAACTTGCAGTCTTGCTGAGACAAAGAGCCCTGTTTATTGGTGCATGTTGATTGCTTAAAGTAATGGAAATGTTCTTCCCTTAATAATAAGCAAATTATCTTCAAAGAAACAAAATCATTCTTAGCCAAGAATAATCACTAATAGATGGTGGGGAAAAGTCTGCAGTACTGCTTTTCTGACTTTTTTAAAAAAAATATGAAAATAGTTAAAATGTGGTCCTTGTTCTGCCTGTGTTTTTTCAGATGTTTGAACTTGTCCATGAAACTGGAGTCTCTGAACCTCCACTAGCTTCTCTGTTAGATGGAAATCTGCTCTTCTTTCTTTGCAGGGGAACTATGAGCTCCATAAGGGATGATGTAGAAGAGTGATCTAGATCTAGGATGCCAGAGAAGTTCAGGGCCTTAGAATCTGTTTTCTAATTTTGCACTTTTAGTCCATGGGGAAATATCTTGAGAAGTCATAAGCCATTAAGGAAAGTCCTGCCTCCAGATTTCCTTCTCTATTAATGAGACAGATCGTGTAGGGAAAAAGCAGGGGGTATAAAACTGTCTCATTAACTCATTTTTTTTTTTTTAATTTTAAAGTCAGTCTTGATGGGGGTTTATCAATTTGATTAATGTTTGCTAGGAACTGAATTTTAATTCAATTTCTCTTTTATTTTTGAAAATTTCATTGATTTCTTTCTTTTTTTTTTTTGCTTCTATATACAATCCTTTTGGTCTCAGTTGGATGCACAGCAATATCTGCCCACTGCAAGGGACAAAACTTTAACATCCTCTGTCCTGTGGAATCACAACAATTTCTATTTACTTCTCATATCTACAGCAGCAGCTACTCCTCTAGGCTTGTATGCTTGTTCTGATCATGCACAGCCTAACATATAATGAGGAACTCCCCCACACACTTTTGTGGTTCACCCCTGTACAAATTCAGGCTCTCAATTACCATGAGCCTCATATATACCTGCTCAAATAATTAGCCCCAAATCTGGTCTTTGCCTCTCCTTAGCCATGCTCTATTTTGGACTCCACTTCGCTGGGTTCAGTGCAGAAAATGTACCTAGGCAGTTTAGAGCAAATATTTGACCCCCTCATCTCTCAAGGACCACAGTCTTGCATCGCCTATTCTCCAGTGTCTGAGATCAGTGTCTTTGTAAAACCCATCCAGTTTTGTGTGTGTATGTCTGACTCTTTGCTACCCTATGGACTCTTCAGTAGGAAGACAGATTTAGTACCAGTTAGTCTGTCATGGCTAGAAGAAGAAGAATCACTATGTTTCCAAGAACTGGGAGACTTAGGGTCTTTTTATGGATTTCCTCCAACCTATATCCTATGCTTTATTTATTTGCCCAATTGGTATTAGAATCTTCATTTAATTTATTCACAGGGCCTTGATGAAGACCAATTTAGATTATGATGTGGAAGTGTTGCTCACACTAAATAATGTGTTACATAAAAATCATGTAACATTAAACATGAATATTACTCATTACGTGCAGATGTTTAAAAGGATTAGTCAATGGGCATGATAAAATAAGTATTTCCTGGCATCTCAGAAAAGGAGATTGAAGCAGAGAAATAACATTTATAACTAATTACTATATGCCTCTTGCTAGTGTGTGCGCCGTCACTCAGTCCTGTCCGACTCTTTACGACCCTATGGACTATCGCCCTCCAGGCTTCTCTCCTGTGGGATTTTCCAGGCAAGGAGACTGGAGTAGGTTGCCATTTCCCCCTCCAGGGGATCTTCCCCACCCAACAATCGAACCCGCATCTCCACTGTCTCCTGCATTACAGGCAGATTCTTTACCGCCAAGCTGCCGCAGAAGCCTTGCCACATGCTATACCTGTGGTTTTATTTGAACACAATTGTAATAAATACACATGTTCCCAGGTGGCTCAGTGGTAGAATCCACTGCCCAAGCAAGGAATGCAGGTTTAATCTCTAGGTCAAGAAGATCCCCTGGAGAAGGAAATGGCAACCTGCTCTAGCATTCTTGCCTCTGAAATCCTGTGGACAGAAGAGCCTGGCAGGATACAGTCCATTGGATCTCAAAAGAGTCAGACACAACTTAGTGACTAAACAATCAGTTCAGTTCAGTTCAGTCGCTCAGTCATGTCCCACTCTTTGCGACCCCATGAATCGCAGCACCCCAGGCCTCCCTGTCCATCACCAACTCCCGGAGTTCACTCAGACTCACGTCCATCGAGTCAGTGATGCCATCCAGCCATCTCATCCTCTGTCATCCCCTTCTCCTCCTGCCCCCAATCCCTCCCAGCATCAGAGACTTTTGCAATGAGTCAACTCTTCGCCTGAGGTGGCCAAAGTACTGGAGTTTCAGCTTTAGCATCATTCCTTCCAAAGAAATCCCAGGGCTGATCTCCTTCAGAAATGGACAGGTTGGATCTCCTTACAGCCTAAGGGACTCTCAAGGGTATTCTCCAACACCACAGTTCAAAAGCATCAATTCTTCGGCGCTCAGCTTTCTTCACAGTCCAACTCTCACATCCATATACAACCACTGAAAAAACCATAGCCTTGACTAGACAGACCTTTGTTGGCAAAGTAATGTCTCTGCTTTTGAATATGCTATCTAGGTTGGTCATAACTTTCCTTCCAAGGAGTAAGCGTCTTTTAATTTCATGGCTGCAATCACCATCTGCAGTGATTTTGGAGCCCCCAAAAGTAAAGTCTGACACTGTTTCCACTGTTTCCCCATCTATTTGCCATGAAGTGGTGGGACCAGGTGCCATGATCTTCGTTTTCTGAATGTTGAGCTTTAAGCCAACTTCTTCACTCTCCTCTTTCACTTTCATCAAGAGGCTTTTTAGTTCCTCTTCATTTTCTGCCATAAGGGTGGTGTCATCTGCATATCTGAGGTTATTGATATTTCTCCTAAAAATCTTGATTTCAGCTTGTGCTTCTTCCAGCCCAGCCTTTCTCATGATGTACTCTGCATAGAAGTTAAATAAGCAGGGTGACAATATACAGGCTTGACGTACTCCTTTTCCTATTTGGAACCAGGCTGTTGTTTCATGTCCAGTTCTAACTGTTGCTTCCTGACCTGCATATAGGTTTCTCAAGAGACTGGTCATGTTGTCTGGTATTCTCATCTCTTTCAGAATTTTCCACAGTTTATTGTGATCCACACAGTCAAAGGCTTTGGCATAGTCAATAAAGCAGAAATAGATGTCTTTCTGGAATTCTCTTGCTTTTTCCACCATCCAGCAAAGGTTGGCAATTTGATCTCTGGTTCCTCTGCCTTTTCTAAAACCAGCTTGAACATCAGGAAGTTCACAGTTCACATATTGCTGAAGCCTGGCTTGGAGAATTTTGAGCATTACTTTACTAGAGTGTGAGATGAGTGCAATTGTGTGGTAGTTTGAGCATTCTTTGACATTGCCTTGCTTTGGGATTGGAATGAAAACTGATCTTTTCCAGGTCTGTGGCCACTGCTGAGTTTTCCAAATTTGCTGGCATATTGAGTGTAGCACTTTCACAGCATCATCTTTCAGGATTTGAAATAGCTCAACTGGAATTCCATCACCTCCACTAGCTTTGTTCGTAGTGATGCTTTTTAAGTCCCACTTAACTTCACATTCCAGGATATCTGGCTCTAGGTGAGTGATCACACCATCGTGATTATCTGGGTTGTGAAGCTCTTTTTTGTACAGTTCTTCTGTGTATTCTTGCCACCTCTTCTTAATATCTTCTGCTTTTGTTAGGTCCATACCATTTCTGTCCTTTCTCGAGCCCATGTTTGCGTGAAATGTTCCCTTGGTATCTCTAATTTTCTGGAAGAGATCTTTAGTCTTTCCCATTCTGTTGTTTTCCTCTATTTCTTTGCATTGATCACTGAGGAAGGCTTTCTTATCTCTTCTTGCTATTCTTGTAAGTCTGCATTCAGATGCTTATATCTTTCCTTTTCTCCTTTGCTTTTCACTTCTCTTCTTTTCACAGCTATTTGTAAGGCCTCCTCAGACAGCCATTTTGCTTTTTTGCCTTTCTTTTCCATGGGGATGGTCTTGATCCCTATCTCCTGCACAATGTCACGAACCTCAGTCCATAGTTCATCAGGCACTCTATCAGATCTAGTCCCTTAAATCTATTTCTCACTTCCACTGTATAATCATAAGGGATTTGATTTAGGTCAGACCTGAATGGTCTAGTGGTTTTCCGTACTTTCTTCAATTTAAGTCTGAATTTGGCAATAAAGAGTTCATGATCTGAGCCACAGTCAGCTCCTGGTCTTGTTTTTGCTGACTGTATAGAGCTTCTCCATCTTTGGCTGCAAAGAATTTAATCAGTCTGATTTCGCTGTTGACCATCTGGTGATGTCCATGTGTAGAGTCTTCTCTTGTGTTGTTGGAAGAGGGTATTTGCTATGACCAATGCATTTTCTTGGGAAAACTCTATTAGTCTTTGCCCTGCTTCATTCCATATTCCAAGGCCAAATTTGCCTGTTATTCCAGGTGTTTCTTGACTTCCTACTTTTGCATTCCAGTCCCCTATAATGAAAAGGACATCTTTTTTTTTTTTTTTGTGACTAAACAATAGCAACAGTAATACACATGTCAATTTTATCCTCATTTTACAGATGAGGATACAGAGGCTCAAATGGTTCAACCACTAGCACAGCTAATGAATGATAGAGTGAAAGCCTGATATATAGATCACAAAACCTGTGCTTTGTTTTCCAAAGGTTTATTTCTCAAACCGAAAGGCTTCATGTAAAATATCTAGACTAGATTACTGAACCTCTAAGATTTCAGTTCAGTTCAGTCGCTCAGTCATGTCCGACTCTGCGAGCCCATGGACTGCAACATGCCAGGCCTCCCTGTCCATCACCAATTCCCAGAGTTTACCCAAACTCATGTCCATTGAGTCAATGATGCCATCCAACCATCTCATCCTCTGTAATCCCCTTCTGCTCCTGCCCTCAATCTTTCCCAGCCTCTGAGTCTTTTCAAATGAGTCAGCTCTTCACATCAGGTGGCCAAATTACTGGAGTTTCAGCTTCAACATCAGTCCTTCCAATGAACATTCAGGACTGATCTCCTTAAGGATGACTGGTTGGATCTCCTTGCAGTCCAAGGGACTCTCAAGAGTCTTCTCCAGCACTATAGTACAAAAGCATCAATTCTTCAGCACTCAGCTTTCTTTATAGTCCAATTCTCACATCCATACATGACTACTGGAAAAACCATAGCTTTGACTAGATGTACCTTTGTTGACAAAGTAATGTCTCTGCTTTTTAATATGCCATCTAGGTTGGTCATAACTTTCCCTCCAAGGACTAAGTGTCTTTTAATTTCATGGCTGCAGTTACCAACTGCAGTGATTTTGGAGCCCCCCATAAATAAAGTCAGCCACTGTTTCCCCATCTATTTCCCATGAAGTGATGGGACAGGATGCCATGATCTTCGTTTTATGAATGTTGAGCTTTAAGCCAACTTTTTCACTCTCCTCTTTCACTTTCATCAAGAGGCTCTTTAGTTCTTCTTTGCTTTCTGCCATAAGAGTGGGTGTCATCTGCATATCTGAGGTTATTGATATTTCTCCCGCAATCTTTGCCAACTGCTAAATGAAATACAGCTTATTACGGTGTCCTGTTTTCTTTCCAGTGTGGGTGTTTTTTGGGGGGGTGGAACTTGTTTGAAGTTTATTGTATAAATGATTCTGTGAGAATCATTAACGATGGTCACATCCCCAAATAACAGTCATTCCTTTGTGTACAGGTATGTGTATAATAGAGTTTGTGTATGTATATTTCTGGAACTGCTTCTAAGTCAATCCTTTCCTTCTTTTTTATACCAGAAATCTGGCTTGAAATAAAACTATTAAATGTACTGTAATCATCAGTAATTTGGGATGTTAACATTTAAAAATTGTTCCATGCCTTTTTAATGTGTTTTGCTGTTTTCCCTGGCTAATTATCATTCTTTTCAATATTTATATGTTAACATGACCTTTCTCTGATTGAATGACTTCAACTGAGTCTCAAGTACACACAATATCTTACTTTTAAAACTAAATCATGTTCCAAAATGACTAGTGAGTCATATCACAAAAAGAAGCAGAGTGATAGAAAGGTCAGGACATCTGTCAGAGCCTCGGAGCCATTGTTTTCACAAAAAGGAATCAGGGAACATGAGAAAAAAGTCAGGCCACAGATAGTGTCTGAATCGTTTCCATGTAGGCACTGTGTGAGGGATGCTTTCCTATCCATCAGTTCATTTAACATCCGCAAAAATCCAACAAGCAAGAAATTGTTATCACTCTCGACAGTAATTGACACAGAGGGGAAATGAGCTTGCACAGCTCAGCGTGGAATGGAGATGGGATTTCCCTTCTGATCTTTCTGATACACAAGCCCAAGCCAATTTTTGCTATACAAAGGTTCATTAAATATCTTCTTAAAAGTAGAGGCTTTTTGATTTCAGGAAGGACTTGAGTACATTAAAAACAACTCCTTGGTGACTGTGGAGTCATCTCATTCCCTTCTAGTTTGGCTTCTCCTTCCTCAACTCTCATTCATTCCCAGATCTACCCACAGGTTATTCACCTTAACTGGCAAAATGGCCATTTCAAATTTCCCAGCTTCCTCCCCCGAAATAAAAATGTACTCTCATCTAAGCAAATAATGGTCTGTGTTTCAAAATCCAATTACGATTCACCAGAAAGAATCTAGCAATACCTTGCACAAGGGTGGATCTTTAGAAAAAATGTCTCGTCTCCCATGATAACTACTTTTCATTCATAGCATGTTTGCCAAATCATCTATGTCACTTTAAAGTTAATTGTATGTGGCATGTAACACAAGATGGGTGATTCTTTATTTTTTTTTTTTTTTAAGATGGGTGGTTCTTTATCATTTTGGCGTCAGATTCGGCAAACATTTATTGAATTCCAGTGATGTCCCAGAAATGACCCCACTTGCTTCTGTGTTCATTATTTTATGTGACTCTCTGAAAGGCTTAGTGTCATATCATGCAAAGAATACAAATTTTAGAGTCAGACAATCTGGACTGTCCATTTAGGCTCTACCATCTGCTAGCTGTGGGACTTTGAAAGTTATATGACTTTCAGAGCCTCACTTTCTCATATAAAATCCAGAAATAGGGATAACTATCTCAGACATTTGTTCAGTGAGACCATATATAAAAAAATACCTGAAAATTCACCATAATAAGCACCAAAATAAACCATCACATTCTGTATTATCCTCATTTTATAGATGAGAAATAAACTGATGAGAAATAATGGAGGCTACAAAAGTCATAGTGGTTTGAAAAGACAGAGTTGGGGGTCAAACAAAAATCTTAAAATTCCCTGATGAGGGCTGTTTCTTGTACGTTACAGGTGCACTTCAGGGGTACATGGTTTCTGACCGTCCTTATTAAATTATGTTGGGATGTAATCACTCACATTACTCAGAAAGTCTTCTTTCACTTTGTCTCATACCCTATAACCATGTTTCACTGATTGAGTTGTCTTTACTTCTATCTATTGTAAATAAGTGCATTCCAAATTTGGCTTTCTTCTTGGAATAACTGCCCATGTATTTAAGGATAGCAAAGAAATTCCTGGTACCTCTTCTCTAGACTTAATCCTTCTTGAAACTCTCTTTTCCCTTGAATTCCATTTATTAACTCTGGTCTTTATGAAGCCTTCTCATGAACTTTCTGAAAAATTATCTGGACATCATCTCATCCATCAGCTCTCATCTTCAAGTGCATGGGAAGGCTATCTTTGGGCTCCTCATTTGCACAGCAAAATAGACCTTCCCAGGAATGATAATTTGCTAAACTTTTCTACAGACAAAGAGCTGGTTCTTGACCTCTTGTGACTCAAGACCTTGGAAAACTGGAACTAAGGACTAGCTACCACCAGAAACAATCTCACTTGCTTCAGTGTTCATTACTTTACGTGTCTACCCATGATGAGTTAGACATGCAACCACCCATGATGAGTTACACATGCAACAGCATTTATCTCATTTGTTTTTCACAGCATGGTTGGAGAGTAGATAATTGCTTTATTGCTGCAGATGGAAAAGCTCTGGCAGTGGCTCCTTTGTGTGACTTCACTCTCCCAAAGTAAAGTAGATTGAAGGGAAAAGAGTTATGAAGATGCTGAAGACTTTGCCCAACCTAGAGCCAAGAGTAAACATCAGAGGCATTCCAACTGAGGTTGCTTTGCCAAGCCTGCCAATAGTATTTTTGGTGTAACTTAGCAAGTATGTGGCACCACAGATTCTTTCCAGTACTAAACTGCTATTAACTCCTACTTGGAGGAAAAAAAGAGTTCGCCAGTAACAGATCCTGTCTCCCATCAGGACTGCCTACAAAGCTAGTCTGAGAACTCAAAATCCTGTTGACCAGCTCCAGGAAAAATGATGGTGTGATCAAAACCATTGCAAGCATTACAGAAGTGATGTTTAGATAATAGGTTTTTTTTTTTTTTTTCCTTCTAGGACTTCTCAAGAGGAATAGAAGGAAAATATTAGTATTTCTTGAGTACCTACTTTGCACCATCCACTCTTCTAGCACTTCCACCTGTGTTAGCTATTGATCTTTGTGTACATTATCATCCTGTTTTAAACTGGGGAAACCATGTCCTTGAGAAGCAGGCTAAATAAATGGTTCTAAGTCATCAAAATTATACAGGAGACCCATAATATAATGGTCAAATGAGTGAATTCTAAAGATGGATGAGACTGGATTTGAAATTCCACCTCTTTACAACTGTGTGACTGGAATAGTTTCTGAAGCCTCTTGAACACAAGACTTTACATCTTCAGCTACAAAAGAGGGATAAAAACAGGGTGGCTGTGAAGATTAAAGAAAACGATACCTGGGCACTGAACACTCTTCCTGAAACAGTGTGCATGTTTGGTAAATGTTAACCAGTTAGTTAGCGGGCAGTGGTGCTGGTATTAATACAAGGACTGGCCATTTGCTTCAGTTTCAATTCCAAGTCCAGGTCTTGCATTACACCAGAGAATCTTCTAGAATCACAATTTCTTACCCTGGAAATTTGTTCTTTCCAGACACTAGTTATTTACTTGAGAGAGGCACCTTTAATCATCAGTCATTTGAAATTGGCTTTAGACAAATGACATGTGGCCCCAGAGTCAGTCTACCCATGGGTCACTAAATCGTTTGCTTTGCTAATTTTTCCCTCTCTTGGTAAGTCTTCCCATAGGTTAAAGTATTTCAAGTTCCAGGAGTGTGAAAGTGAAAGTCACTCAGTCGTGTCTGACTCTTTGCAACCCCATGGACTATACAGTACATGGAATTCTCCAGGCCAGAATACTGGATTGGGTAGCCTGTCCCTTCTCCAGTGGATCTTCCTGACCCAGGAATCGAACCAGGGGTCTCCTGCATTGCAGGGGGGATTTTTTACCAGCTAAGCTACCAGGGAAGCTGAAGAATATATTTATCTCTTAATGGAAAAATAAAACCCAGGAACTATCAACTTAAACTGGGGAAAAGAGACTGGTTATCCAATTTTCTGAAGACACAGTGCCCAGCATGATGGCAAAGCAAGGTGTGTACAGAAGCTGGTTAGTGCAGACTAGTGGAGGCCACACTTCCACCTTTGGGAGACTCGCGGATTTGTAGCACAGAAAGGCATGCAGGAGACTTCTGAAAAGAACAGGGCTGGTAACCATGACACATCAGGACGTAATCTGACTCCCTTACACTCTGTGCGTACCTAGTTCTCAAATGAGATCTTAGATGTGAATTGAGAAAATGTGAAGTCAAAGAATTGAGTCCTCTTTGGCTGAAAAGTGGGTGCATTTTAGAGTCCTAAGACCTGAATTTGTGATTTAGTTACAGCAGCTACTAGCAGTATCATTTCATGCAGGGTATTTTCTCCACCCAAACGTTGACTTTCTGCAAAATGGAAGAAGATAGTAATAAGAATTCAAAAAATCATTTCTTCTCTTTTTTATTTCTCAGAGGTGTTGGAAATATCCCACGAAATAATCACGGGCATAAAAAATATTTTATGTTGATTCAGTCAGTCAGCAAATATTTATTAAGTACCTATGTATCAGATACAGTTAAACTCTATAATAATATACACAAAGAATTGCTTTTGTTGTGATTGTTGTATTAGACATTAATTATTTCCTATCCATCAGAGAATAACAGTTGAATATTCATCCTGGTTCCTAAGTCCTATTTCTAATTTATCTTCTCAGTTTGGGAAAAACATCAGGCCACTTGCTGTCCCTTGAACAGGTTAAGTCCAGTCACACCTCTGTACTTTCACCCAAGCTGCTATTTCTCCCTGAAATCTGTTCCCTTTCTTTCCTAACTATCAAAATCATGGCCATGACTGATGTTCATGTTGAGATGTCAATCCAGATGAATTTTACCCCAAAGCCTGTCTTCTTTTTATAGCATATGTCATTTATTCTCAGGGCTCCTCAAACTGTAATGTACACAGGCATCACCTGTGGATCTCAGGAAAACACAGATTTAGGGCATCTGCATTCCCAGCAGGTGCCCAGGTAATGCTACCACTCCCTGGACCACACTTCGAGTAGTGAGATCCTTCAGTACTAATTCTGGGCCTAAACTTTTGCACAGCTCTTACCTAAATGATGCACAACCACATTTTCCTGAATTAAAATTCACCAGCAAATTCCTCTCTGCTAATAGATATGAAAAAGGAAGTGCTGGTGGTTTTAATCAAGCAAGAGACGTGAGCTGAGAAGAGTTCCTAGCTTCCCCGAGCCCACTTTTCTTATCCAGAAAAGAAGTGCTGCACCAGTTCCTGCCTGTTTCCCCCACAGGGTCCCTGTGTGTGGCTTCAGTGGACCACAAGTCTAACGGTGCTCGGCAGCTCTATTTTTTAAATAATTCTTTTCCTTTCGCTAATGTTACCTCTCCTTTTATTTTTAAGTCTCTTTGAAAGCTTTTTCTACAGGGATTGTCATGGAACTTAAAAAACAACGTCAAGAGGCAATTGGTATTTTTTGGTTGTCAAAGCCTCTGCTAAATTAAAGGTTAAATATTCCAAAGTCAGGGCTTTCCAGAGGAAATAGGTACCCCTGAGTGCCACTGATTATCAGCTCTTCCTCAAGTGCCATGTTTCTGGTGCATTTCTTTCTGTCTGCATTTCATAAATTTGCATTTTCTCACTCCCTCATGACATAGCAACAAGAGCACAGGATTTTAATCAGACATTTGGTTGAATGTAAGCATTGTTGATTCCCAGTGAATTAACCTCACCAACAATTTCCTCATCTGATCATCTGTAGAGTCGGATTGACAGTAATAGTAATATTAATTAGAAGGAGGAGGGGAGGAAAAAAAAAGGGAGATGGAGAAGAAGAAAAAGACACATACAACAGGCTTGCTAAGTTTTTAAATGTCAAATATGATCAGAAGTGGTGTCCCCTAGCCTGTCCTTCACCATCTTTGCTCTTTCTTATTCAGTCTTTTCTAAATGTGTCATTCTTTACTGGGCTTCTTTTACCAACTAGATCACCAAAAATCTGTGTGTAAAAAGAATAATGCTTTGCATTCGACATCTACATCATTCTATGTCTTGTCAAGCCTCTGAAGCATTTTCTTAGTTTGGCTTATAGTGTCCTTATATGGGATTGTTTCGCCTTTCTTATAGCCACATTTGCTTTTACCTGTGGGTCTTGTGTTCTTATGGCTTCTCAGCATGGCTACATGGAGACTTCCTCAGGGTAAGAAGTCATTCTCATGCATCTCTGCATCAGCTGTGTCAAGCAGAGTGACTGCTCTGCATGACTCCCTGAATAACGTTATTGAATGAATGGATAAAGGAAGGAGGGGAGAAAGGAAGAAAGGAAAAAATAGAAAAAGGAAGGAAGTAAAACTACATTTGTTTTTCTCACTTGAAATTGGTTTATTTTCCACAGCGGCTGGTACATAGTAGGTGCTCAATGTATATTCATCAGAAACATACAAGTGTTAATCTAACACCTAGATAGATTCTGAAATGCCAGGTAGATGGTAAGAAGTGTTTTCTTTTGGGGCTTGCAATGACAAACACATAAAATAACCAGGGAAAATAGAAGAGAAGCTGCTTTTTTTTTTTTTTTTTTTAAGGGCAGTGGTGTCAAGTTTTCATGTCTGTGTCCGCTGGGCCTCTGCAGGTTGATGGTTGCCAGGGCAACCGTAATGCCAAGACTTTGCATTTGTGTAGTTTTCCAGTGATAATTGCTAATGGGAACAAGTGCTGGCTTGCACTTTACACCTGCCTGGCTTGTAAGTCTACCTTAATTGGATGTGCCAAGATTGAGGAAAAAGTAATCTGCCCTTTCAAGACAACTGACAGGGAGATGAAGTGTTGTTTGGGCCTTTATTGTTACAATTTTGCTGACAAAATTACTATGAACTGTCTTCTCTGGATGCATAGCCTGTCTCTGTCAACAGAACCCTAGTGTTTGTCTTCTGGGGGTGGTATATTAAGTCAGGGGGAAACTTTGATGAAATGTTTGGAGCAGTTTGGTGGAAATTCACTTGCTCCTTTCAGACACAGTAAGGGGAGAAGTGGCATTGGGGAGGAAGCTGAGGGCATGAAGAATTCAGGAGGAGTGAAAGGGAACTCCAACTGCTCCTTGAAGGACATTGTGTTAGTCTTTCTAATGTACATGGTCTTACTCTTTCCAATATTCCTATCAGGCAGGTGTTAAAAATCTCCAGGAGAGAGATGAGAAAACTGACTCTAATGGTGAATTCCTTTGTTAAAAGTCTCAGATTGAAATTCAGACATGTGGTCAAGATTCAGTCAGGTCTTGATGATAACACCAGTCCCTTTATTCCTGATTGTCAATAGGAATTCGGACAAATCGTTTCATTTTTAACTATAACTTTACCTCTTTGTTCTCATTTTTGCTTTCTGAAAGCTTTTCCCAGCACTCCATTCCCTCCTGCACCAACGGTTGTACTAATATTTGAACATATTTACCCTGGTTTAGCAAACATTTTCTAAGAGCCCACCAGGTTCTAGGCCCAGTGTTAGAAATTAAAAAGATGAATAACTTGTGTCCCTGTGCTAAAGGAACTTGTCTAGACTCCTGGTTCTAGAAAGAGAGCCCATGAAGGAACAGATGCTTTAAATTAGGTTAGATCACTTAAAAAAAAAAAAAAATTCTGTGAGTATGCCACTGCCAAGTCGCTTCAGTCGTGTCCGACTCTGTGCGACCCCATGGACTGCAGCCTACCAGGCTTCTCCGTCCCTGGGATTCTCCAGGCAAGAACACTGGAGTGGGTTGCCATTTCCTTCTCCAATGAGTATGCCACTTAGCTAAGTAAATAGTGGGAAAAACTTGAATGTCAAGGGAGGGTGACTTTTACTGGGGAGCAGCACCTATGAAGGCCCGTAAGAGTGAAACAGTGCCCTAGGGCTAGAGAACTGCTAACCGTCAGTATTTCCACGGCAAGAGATGGCGCTGGCAATCTGGACAAGATAGCAAGGGGAAGGGGACTGGGAGGCGCGTCAAGGAACGTGAACCTAAATCCAGAGGTAGAGATCATCTTCTCCTTAGAAGTGGCAATCACATTCCTTTATGGCCAGAATCAGCAATATATATATATAATATATATATATTATATATATACATATATTTTTAATAAAGGGCCAGAGTGTTGCCATTTGAGGTTTTGCAGACCACATACAGGATATGCTGCTTAGTCTTCTTCCTCTTCTTTTTCTCTTTTTTATCCCTTTTTTTTAATAATGTAAAAACCTCTGATTACTGGTAGGTGTACAAACATAGGCTGCTGGCCATATACTGCCCACAGGTCATAGTTTGCTGAACCCTGCTTTAGGACACAGCCCCCAATCCAACCCAACCTTGTGCACCAGTCTGACTGATCAAATTACCTCTTAAAATTTGATGATTAGTTAAGATCAATATATATTATCTCACTTAATCTGTACAACAATCTATTTATAAACTAGATTAATGATTTTTTTTAATTGAGTAAAACTTTAAGACAAGCCGTAATACTAAAATCCTTCACCCATTTCTCATTCTCCTTTAGAATTTTGTTAAACTTTAAAAAGTAAAGTGGTGTGGGGGTTCCATTCCCCGGTGGTCCAATGGTTAACCATTGGACTCCAGACTCCCAATGCAAAGGCCCAGGTTCAATCCCTGATCAAAGAACTATATTCCAGATGCCTCAACAAAAGACCCCACATGTGGAAACAAAAATTGAAGATCCCATGTACCACTACTAAGACCCAGGACAACCAAATAAATAAATACTTATTTTAAAAATTAAATTAAAAAAATAAAATTTTTAAATCTTTAAAAAAAAAACAAAATGGTTGCACTTTTAATTTCAACATAATTTAGTCATGCAGGGCTTTAATTCTATTGTGCAAATGAATTGCCTAACATGATTGTATGCCCTAAACAATGCATATTCTACGTTATGTGTAAAATTTAGTATTTTCAAAATTAATTGTGGCTATATGAAATTTTTCACTTGTAGACTGGCTTTAAAAGGGAATTTTCTCCCAGTAAGATGCACATAATATAGTGGGACAATAAGACCCCAGCCTAGATCCTGAACCTCTAAATATGCAATATAGCCTAAATAGTTAGGGTTATTCTTCGCCACTGTGTTTGTTTTAGAAATCAAGTCACATGTTAAGTTAGTGATCAAAAGAAGATCCCAGCATGTTCTCACTTGCACCATGATCAAACTCTACTTCCTCATTGTCTACAAGCAAGATTGTGTTGGTGTTATTGCTTTTTAATTTTTTTTTTTTTTTTGCATTTAAATGCAGAGCTCCTCTTTTCATGTTTGGTGGTGGTTTAGTCCCAGAGTCGTGTCCAGCTCTTGGAACCCCACAGACTATAACCAGACAGGCTCCTCTGTTCATGGGATTTCATAGGCAAGAATACTGGAGTGGGTTGCCATTTCCTTCTCCCTTTTCATGTTTACTTCTGTTCAATTTTGTAGCCTTAATGTTAACACTCTGATCTAATTAGTAAGATCTTTTTTTTTTTTTAATCATCTGTTCTTCCTAATTTTGTAGACTCTTAGACCTGGAGGTTTCCCAAAGTTCTTCTATCTATTGAGGCTTGAGTTGGCATTATAGAGTCCAATCATTTTACCAACACACCTTTTGCTTACACACTTCCATGGGCAGGGAATGGAAATATGAATCATTACCTCCTACTGCATTACTGAACAGCTCCAATTGCTTAAAAAATGGGGTAAATGGAAGGAGCAAACACAGGCTGGTGATCAGCAATTTGCATACATGATCTTATTCACCAAACAGCCAAGCGAACTAAGGATTCTTACATTAACGTTGCAGAAGAGAAAACTGAATGTTAGAGAATGTCGGTATATGTGTGGTTTCCAAGCTACTAAGAAATGGAGGCAAAGTTCAATGCCTGTGTGATTCCTTAAGGTAGTTCCCTGATTTCACAGGTGCCTCTGTAGAGCTAAAGATCCTGTCTAATGTTGAACTAAAGTTCCTTTCTTATATACTCTGTTCATTCTGCTTTCTGGAACGACACAGAATAAATTAATTTCTTCTTCCTCTGCCTTTGGTTTCTGACAAACCAGGAGGAAGGAGGGGACCTGTGAGGTGTCACAGCATGGTGCCATGGACACCAGCTTCTGCACAAGATAGATCTAGGTCTGCATCCTGTGCTTACTTACTTTGTAACCATGGTCAAGTCATATCTGTCCTCTGACCCTAAATTTCCTTGGTATAAAATGAACAGTACAAATTCTAAGAAAAGGTTTAAAAGTGGCCTTTCTCATAGTGGCTCTGTAAGGATGAACAAGGTAAGGGTGCTGAGAGCTTGGCTCAGTGCCTTGTGGTGAGTAAGTGTTGCCTAATTAGCAGCTGTCATGTCCTTCCTGAATATTCTGCTTCCACAATAAATAACATTTCCAGGATCCCTTTAATATACGGATAGTCTTCCTCTTTTCTACTAACCCTTCTCTGGTCAGGCCTCAATTTGTCTGTATCCCCCAAGGCAATACTCATTATTTAATGTGTAACTTTGCTTCTTTGTTCCCGATGAAAGCATTGAATTGTAATAGTTCACATCCATAAGCCTTCTAAGTGCTGAGGACAATGGAAGCTTGATTCTCCTCATTCCGTCCTCATAGTATCCCCTTGAAGTGTTACTATCATCATCCCCATTTTACAGATGGGTAAACTGAATCTCAAAGAGGTTACTCAGTTCCCAAGGTCACATATGTAGAGAGTGGTAAGAGCTAAGATACGAATCAAGGTGGGCTGGCCTCAGTCATTATGCTCTTAACCCCTGTGCTCACCTGTCCCATAGAGAAACCAGGGCAGGGGAGCAGAGATTTCATCCTAGACTCTCTCCAAATGCTGCTCAGCATCACTTCATCTTATTGTTATTATTTTAAATCTCTCTCCAAATCCCCATTTCCCCATGGGAAAATACTCTTTTCCCATGACATGAACTGTCTTCCTAGGAAAACTAATTCCTGTCTATTGGGAATAGTTTATCTTCTTTGAGCCTGTTTCGCTCATCTATTAAATGGAAATAGAGGAACATACTAAAAAATGCTAGTATAAATACTGCCTGCATGCTCAGATGTGTCTGACTCTTTGTGACCCCATGGATTGTAGCCCTCCAGGCTCCTCTGTCCATGGAATTCTCCAGGCAAGAATACTAGAGTGGGTTGCCACTTCCTCCTCCCGATTTTCCTGACCCAGGAACTGAAAGTGCGTCTCCTGCGTTATCTGCCTTGCAGGCGGATTCTTTACTGCTGAGCCACCGGAGATATCCCTTATAAATACTACATGTAGTCAGTCATTCAAGCCACGTGTCCAGAGCAGGGTTTGCCGCATCTGAATAAGTATATATTTCTGTTCCCTTTACTTACAACCTGGCAGCCTTTGCATTAAAAGAGAATGATCGAAAAAATAATTCACTTGCTTATTTGTTCAACAACTATTAATAAACACCTACTAAGTATAGGGCTTTGATTTCTGCATTGAATGAAACAAATTTGTAAACTGTAGGAAAGAGATGGATGTGGTAGTAGGACCCCAGAAGGCCAAGAAGGGCTTTCCAGTCTGAGAGGAATCTGATCTGGGTGTTGAAAAATGAACGGGAGTTATTCAGAAAGCAGGGGAAGAAAGAAGGCCTTTTAGTCAAGGTCAATGAGGGCTTCCTAGGTGGTGCTAGTAGTAAAGAACACATCTGCCAACACAGAAGACATAAGAGAGATGGGTTCAATCCCTGGATTGGGAAGATCCCCTGGAGGAGGGCATGGCAACCCACTACAGTATTCTTGCCTGGAAAACCCCACGGACAGAGGAGCCTGGCAGGCTACAGTCCATAGGGTCGCAAAGAGTCAGACACGACTGAAGTGACTTAGCACACACACAGGGCTAGTAATAGAAAAAGTATGAAAAATACAAATACTGGCTTATTTAACCACCTTGTTGGTCAGTCATTCCTAGGAAATTACCTCCCATTGCTTCCCTGTTCCTGCTAATTTTCGTGTAATGTAAGGCAACATGACAAAAACAAAGAAAATTAAAACAAAAAAGCAACTGTAAAATGCATTCTAATGCACTGAGTGCTGTTTTTTTCTGTATTATATTCTAATCATTATTAATGAGATTCTGTCAAATTTTGTATTTTTATTTAATCATTTTGTTGTTTAGTCCCTAAGTCGTGTCTGACTCTTTTGTGACCCCATGTACTATGGCCCACCAGGCTCCTCTGTCCATGGGATTTTCCAGGCAAGAATACTGGAGTGGGCTGTCATTTCCTTCTCCAGGGTATCTTCCTGACCCAGAGATTGAAATCGGGTCTCCAGGCATTGCAGGCAGATTCTTTACTGCTGCGTCACTGTGTAAGCCCCAATTAACCATTAATTATTGTTAAAAATTCTATGTCTCTGTAATGTTTACTATAACTCATTTCATTTCAGTGACAATTATTTGTAGATATTATGTTGTAAATGTTTAAACTTTAGCAAGGATAACTACCTTAAAGAACATGTCAAAAAGTTGCTAAGTATGTAGGCTTTGAGTAAAATACCCAGGTTCAAATTCCAGCACTGTTAACTATTACTTTTGTCATCATGGATTATTTATTTAAACTGCCCTGCCTTTTTGTTTGTTTTGGTTTTTGCTATTGTGTTTTCTCTCAAATGGAGTTAACAATAACTACTTCATATTTGTTTTCATGAAAATTAAATAGTTTGCATATATAGCACTGAGCCTGGTGCCAAACTATTAATGGTGGCTATAATTACTAAAATGTAATGCCTATCTATTTTTACATAAGTGCAAATTTATATGTAAATATATCAGATTGATTTGATTCTTAGCCAGGAACAAAAATGTTTATTTCTTATTTTACTCCAGTCTTATATCTATTTTTCAATAGCTGCTGCTGCTGCTAAGTCACGGCAGTCATGTCCGACTCTGTGCGACCCCATAGATGGCAGCCCAACAGGCTCCCGGTCCCTGGGATTCTCCAGGCAAGAACACTGGAGTGGGTTGCCATTTCCTTCTCCAATGCATGAAAGTAAAAAGTGAAAGTGAAGTTGCTCAGTTATGTCCGACTCTTAGGCACCCCACGGACTATCGCCTATCAGGCTCCTCCATCCATGGGATTTTCCAGGCAAGAGTACCGGAGTGGGGTGCCATTGCCTTGTCCAGATCTTTCAATAGAATCATATAGAATTACAGTGTTTTCAGATGCCATTTGTTCATTCAGTCAATTTGCTGAACGTGTGCCTTGTCCTGAACACTTTCCTAGGCTCCTAAGAAGTTCATGGTCTTGTAGGGGAAACAGATCCATAAGCACATGATGACAGTGAGATGTGAGAATGACCTTCTGCCAACAAAGGCTACCCGAGGTTGTGTAGGACTCAGAACCCAGCACTCACAGTGGCCCACTGGACCCTGAATGTTGTGGCCTTAGCCCATTCATTCAACTTCTCCCACCAATCCTTACCCCATCTCCACCCTCTTCTTTCCCTTTCTCCCATGCTTTCTTCTGGTTCCCATGCTCCTGTTTGTCTTGGGATCTATGCACACTCTCCTTCTCTGCCCGGAACCCCTCACCCACTCATCATCACATGCTTCCTTCTCGTTGTCACCTCAGCTTCAATGCCATTTTCTCAGAGAGCTCCTGTACCATCCACTGGCCCGCGGCCCTCAGTCTTCTCCATCCTTGCATCTTTATCATTTCCTTCTTAGGACATTTCAAGTGTGTAATTGTAGATCACCCCCCTAGGCTGTGAGACTGATGCAGAGATGGTGCCTGTGTTCACCTCTGCCTACACAACATGCAGTGATGTGGAATGTAGAGAGGGCTCTGTAAAATATATATTCATTAGGTAAAAATTAGGGACAATGATTACACGGGTGGGTTGAAACTCACCTAATGTTTAAAAGTTCGTCTTGGGGAGACTGTCCATAACACCACTATTTATAGTATTCAAGACATGGAAACAACCTAACTGCCCATCCACAGATAATGGATAAACAAGATGTGATTATACACCACGTGGAAAGGAATGAGTAATGGAATATTACACAGAGGTAGGACAGGCGGAGAAGGGGACGACAGAGGATGAGATGGTTGGATGGCATCACCACCTCAATGGACACGAGTTTGGGTAAACTCCAGGAGCTGGTGATGGACAGGGAGGCCTGGTGTACTGTAGTCCATGGGGTCACAAAGAGTCAGACACAACTGAGCAACTGAACTGATAAAAAATGAAATAATACCATTTGTGGCAATGTTGCACCTACAGATTATTATACCAAGGAAAGTAAGACAGACTAGGAAAGACAAACATCATATGATATCGCTTATACGTGGACTTCTAGAGTGGCTCAGTGGACCTGCCAATGTAGGAGACATGGTTCCATCTCTAGGTTGGGAAGATCCCCTGGAGAAGGAAATGGCAGCCCACTCCAATATTCTTGCCTGGGAAGTCCCATGGACAGAGGAGCCCGGTGGGTTATAGTCCATGGGGTCAGAAGAGTCCAATACAGCTTAGCAACTAAACAACAGCAAAAAATAATACAAACGAGCTTATTTACAAAGCAGAAAGAGACTCACAGACACAGGAAACAAACTTATGGTAACCAAAGGGGAAAGGAGGAAGGAGGGATAAATTAGGGATTTGGAATTAAAATATACACCTACTACATGTAAAATCCCTGAAGGAGGAAATGGCAACCCACTCCAGTATTCTTGCCTGGAGAATCCCATGGACAGAGGAGCCTGGTGGGCTACAGTCCATGGGGTCACAAGGAGTCGGACACGATTGAGTGACTAAATAACAATGACATGTAAAATAGATAAACATGAACCTACTATATAGCACAGAGAACTGTACTCAATATCTTATAATAACCTATATATATATATATGTGCATATATATATATATATATATTCACTTAGCTGTACACCTAAAACTAACACAACATTGTAAATGAACTTTATTTCAATAAACATTTTTAAAAAAGAAACTCAAGATCACAGAGCTAGGAAGAGAGAGACCTGGGACCTCAAGTGAGACAGCATGACGTCAAAGTCCACGCTTTGAAATAGTGCATCCACTCACTGCCTGTATGAGGCAGAGAAGCCTGTGGAGTTTGAAGTTATACACGAGTTCAAGTCCCTACTCCAGCTCTTACTAATTGTGTGACCTTGGGCAGAACTGTTAATCATCCTGGGCCTCTGTTTCTCATTCAAGAGACAGGAAGGCAATGATGTCTACCCTGCAGGGGGTTATGACATTTAAGCAAGGTGGCATGTGCAGTGGGTAGTTGCCAGCCTTGTAGCTGATACTCACTGGAAGATAACTAATGTGATAACACACAGTCAATCTAAAATCCACTCCTGGGTCCTGACACGGTTGAGATTTTACAAGCTTTGATGGCTTGTAATTGAGAAATATGCATCTGTGACAGGTAATCAATATGCTCATTTGGCAGCCAGGTTCCAGATGAAATAAAGCTAAACGATGATGCAATTAGAATATACAAACAAATCCCCCGAAGAAGCCAAATGGACTTGACTGCCTTCTCCATCCTAATCATGCCCTCGTGTTCAGAATGCATCTGGAAAGCAGTTTTTTCTCGACGAATCTGGATCTGGCTGCCTAAAGAAGGTTTCTTTCACTCATTGACTGCTTCCTTTATGTTCTCTGTCCTTGGAGCTCGATGTCCCCCTGCCCAAGGGTAGACAGCACAGAGGTCTGACTCCCTGAGTGTGAAGGACGTGTTGTACACCTCATTGACAACCAGCCTCCCTTGAAATACACTTCGTCACTTCTTTTCTCCTTGTCAGAATGACAACGCCTGGCGATTTTCATGGGGAGACGGTGCAGGAGACAGGGTCCCAGCAGTCTCTGGCTAATCTTTCTAAATCAAGTCTTGCTCTTCTCCTTTGCTGGAGTCTGAATTCCTAAACGACAAGGCTGTGTTTATGGTCACCCTCACACTAACCTTCTCAACTTTCTCATCCAGTATTCATAACTGCAGCTTTTAAACTTGATAGTGCAACCTAACTACCACATGCCAGAGAGCACAAATCATAACATCCGTGTCCGACTCTTTGCAACCCCATGAACTGTAGCCTGCCAGGCTCCTCTGTCCATGGAATTCTCTAGGCCAGAATACTGGAGTGGGTAGCCATTCCCTTCTTTGGGGGATCTTCCCAACTCAGGGATCAGACCCAGGTCTTCCACATTGCAGGCAGATTCTTTACTGTCTGAACCACCAGGGAAGACCCAGCTAGCTTTTTAGTCACTCTTGATTCAAGAGATCCCCTACTTATTAGCTCTATGTCTTGGGCAAGTAATGTTAGTTTGTGCCTCAGTTTCCTCATTTATCAAGGGAAGGTGATGATTTGATGCGAAAGATGAAGTGAGATAATATATGTACAGTTCCCATATCTCTGTTGGCACTTAATAGTACTTTACTTATACTTTACTTTACTTTACTTATAGTGATTAATATTCTGTCCCAGTTGGTCAGAGCAAAACAGAGGAACAAAATAAGCGAAAGAGTGAAATCAGATCAAAAATAAAGGTTGAAGGAAACAAGAGAAGAGGAGAGAAGGTAAAGGAAGGAAAGTGAGGGGAAGGTAAGAGACAGAAGAATCAGGTGTGTGACATCAGTTGGAGCATATGCCAGTCCTGTGATGCAGAGAGTTTCCTAGTGGCCAAGCCAGGGTGAAGGGGTGGTGAAGGCGACGATTCTGAGGTGAGATCCCATGGACTCAAATGCCAGCTCTGCAGAACCTAGGAGATGTGCAGTCTGAACAGAAGGGCTTAACACTTCCACGCTTCAATTTTCTAACAGCACCTTCTCTGTGGTTGTTGTGAAGACCAAAGAAATCATTGACATACAATCATTAGTACAGAGCCTAGAGCATAAGGAACGTTCAATCCATTGAGCTGTTTTGATTGGTAAATGTGAAGTTGATGTCATCTCCTTTTTGCTCACTTTTAATCTGAAGTCATTCAGTTTTGTTTCCAGTTAAATAACATGGAGCAAATACTGATAAGGTGTTGAAAGTAATTATAAGAGAAGCAAAAGGCTGCAGGGGAGGGGACTGTAACGGGAAGGAGGTCTAGTGTATATGTAGTGTCTGCTGTGTGCAAGGCAATGTGCGGCCACTTTGCACATCTTCTTCTTAATTCTCATCACAGGCCTATGGGGCAGGTATTATCACCTTCATTTTACAGATGAAGAAAATGAAACTCCAAGTCATTAAATCATTTGGCCAAGGCATTTCTGACATAGAAAAATTCTTTCCTCTCTTTTCCAAGATAAAGTGATTGCCTGCCAGGAATTCATAGAATATGTCTGTTTCTAAAAGAACCAGCCTATATTCCAAAATATCTTTAGAAGATCAAAGAAAACACCTATTACTGGTTTACTTAGCTTTTAGGCAAACTATCACTGTTCGTTGTTTTGACCATTCCCATGAAGAACTTTCCTGCATTTCCCATTATTTTGCTTCTTTCTATAAACTGTGAATTACTAAATTTAAAAGTAGGCAGTCTCTGAGTTTACATATATATATATTTTTTTATCCTAGGATAAACACTATTGCTGCTTACAAGAAAATTTGAGTCATAATGTTCTTGGACACTGATGGGAATGTCTAATTAAGGTAAAAAATCATATACATATATATGATTAAGTTTTCTTATACTTACTCCAAGTTTGTGTTTGAAGAAGTCTTTTGGTGGTTGGAGGGAGGTGGAGAGCAGTAACTGTTGTATATTGTTCTGTTCTGCTTTGTCTTGAGCAAAATCTTGTGGATTAGAAATGGCATTCTCAACAGACATTTTTTAAGTAAGGTGCATCACAGTTGGTACAGGTGACTCATATTAAATGTGCAGATCTCTTTGGCTTGAATGGATTGATTTTCTTCTTTGTGAAGCATTGTTTTTAATCTGTGGAGACAGCCAAAGAGGAGCCTTTATTTGCAATGCATAGTGAACTTCTGACACTTAGAAAATTCTTATAAATCAGAGTTCCTCTGTTTAAGTTAACTGAAATAGTTATCACTGAACATAGGATGGGCTATATTTAAGTGAACTTATGTAAATTGTTTGGTATATGGGAGAAAAGACTTCTCCTCTACCCTCTTAGGTATAGTGCTTAGGACTTGCAATTTAAACTGACAGAAAAAACAGACTAACTGGAGAAAAATTTGGTGTGCACATTCACTCGGTATACACATGGATAATTAATTCAAAGAAGTGATTTTATTTTGGGCTTCTATACTCAACTTCATAGGAAAGACTCCTATGGGAAGACCAAATAAGTTCTTTAAGAAAAACAAATGAGTTCTTTTAGAAGAACAACTAGGCGATAAGAAAGTTTGTGATAATGTTTGCCTGTACAGGTGTGAGAGGTCTTTCCATCTTCTTTTGGGTCATAGAACTCCCCAGGAGAGGAGATTTATGGTAGGTTTACTCTTGGCCTCTCTCCTGGAAGCAGACACACCCTGAAGAGGGAACTGACGGAAGTCCTCATTTTCAGACATTTTGCTTTATTCTGATTTTTCCCTTTTTCTGTTAGGTAAGGAAAACTCGAAGATGGCTTTTTTCTGAATCTTTTAAATCTCAAATGTCTTCAGCTTAAAATAATCTCTATACCAACTTTGGTGTTCCTAGGGGGTTCCCTTACAATTTATCAGAAGATGTTTCCTTGTTGGTCTTTTATTCTGTTAACCTTTTATAGTCTGTGACCTTTTTGGCTTAGGATGGTCAGTACTTTGTGCGGTATATTTGAAAATACGATATCCTATTGTAACAGGAGCTCATGAAGATTACTGGGTGTTCTCTGATTTTTCATATTTCGGCTTTTGATTTAGACTACAACTTACATCTAAGAAAGACAATTCTAAATGAGACTTTGTCATATGTCCCTAGGATGGTGACACTCTTTCAGGTTACAGAGGAGAGAGAAATACTTTAGTTACATGAGCTGATGGGAAATTATTTTAAAAACATCTTGAAAAATAAATAATGCAAAAGAGGAAACCATCTGAGCAAGAGCATAGTCAGACTTCATGAAAAATGAGAACATTCAGCATATAATTGTGATCCAAAGTTATAGCCAGACCACTTCATCTTGCCAAACCTTTAAAACCACTGGGAACTAGCTTGGACTGTAATAAGTTCTCTATACTTGTTATGGAGAGGAGTCTTGCCCTCCACTCCCACTCCTACAGTGGCCTTGCTGCTCTCTGTTTTGTAGCTTTTGTGCCATGCTGAAGTGCACCATGCATCAGACTATGGATTGCTGATTCCCCTTGCATTGCAATGTCTTTTAGGAATACTACATTGGCAGAATTTCCTTGGTTTATATGTGAGGATCTGACTGAAACCTATGTGTACTAGTCCAGTAGAAAGTCTTCCATTGAATAGGAAAACACAAACTCGGGCCTTGAAGAATAAAGGCAAGCTACCACTTTATACCATAAGGAGCAACATAAGAGACAACTTAAGAAAAAGGAGGGCTATTCATGAAGGAACAAAAAGGAGATTCTTAAGAAGAGAAAGGTCCAGGGAGTGTGCAGTGTAGGCAGCCTTGCACTCTCTGTAGGATTAACTTCAAGAAAAGACTCGCATTCTTTGGGGGAGCACGGAAGGAACAATGAGATGTCCTTTTCTACAAATCAGAGGTCCATAGTCTGTGATCAGCCATGAAGACAACTTCAGTTAGACCAATGAGTCATCCAAAGGATCAGAGAGTGGCCCACAGTAAAAGAGACTTGAAGGGGAAACATAAGACAGAGAATGGGTCAGAACTTGATGAAGATTACCCTGCTCCCATCTCTTCTGCCTCTACCCCACCTTCGTAGGCCATGGAGCATTCTAAGAGGGCAAATACTGCTGTTTCTCCTCTTGTTCTAAAGTATTCCTCTGTAAAAATTGAATAATACCAGACATTTTCTTTTGCGTAAAAAATAAATTAATGCAGAGACAGTTTTCTCATTTCAAAACTTTACCCTCCCCCTCTTTCTCTTCAAACTTTGGGACCTGCTCTTATTCAGCCTTTCCTGTCCACCTGCCAGGGACCAAATTAATGAAAATTTGCAAATGATGTCAGTGGAAAGACTCAGAAATAGGTGAACATGCTTAGGTCATGACGTATTTTTTTTTTAATAGATTTGTTTTACCTTGCTCTGGTTTTTTTGTTGCATCTATACACAGCAATCTAGTCATATTTTCTGCTCATAAAAGCCATACCTGGTTCAGATGCTGGGGTTAACCGTGTCTCTGCACTGGGGCTGTGCAGCATTCATGGTATTCTGTGATCTCCAGGTGTTCTGCCACCTGGATGATGTATAGAACCACTGACCAGGGTCATAGTTTCCATGTGTGACTCCCACCTGTGGACACAATATTTGTTATTGTTGACTGTGTTTTCAAGAACATCTTTCTATAGCACTTTATTCAGAGTTCTCACATGCCAAGGGTTCTATTTGCCTAGGTTTACCAGATAGGGAGCTGAAGCTTGTGAGGTGATAGCCAATAGGCAGCCAAGCCCACTGAGACAAGGTGTGAACTCAGGATAATGCCACCTCGATGAGTTGTCAAGGATGCTCAGGAGGTGACTCTCTTTTATGAGGAAACTGTCCCCAGCCAGAGGGCAAATGAATAACCTGATACTTCTCTTACAAATCAGAGGCTGAAAACACTTTGCAACCAGTTGACTAGGTCTAGAAACCAGAGAGTTAGTCAAAGAAACCAGAGAGTTAGTCAAAGCCATTTATTAAGCGCCCGCCATGTGCCTTAAGAATTAAGGCAGCTGAGAAGTCTCCAGGCTGATCATTTGAATCAGAAAAAGCCAGTTTATGGGAGAAAGACCCCAAGATGTGACTTATGTCAAGAAGCCTCCAAATGAATAGACTTGGGTTAGAGTTCTCCACCACAGATATCTGGATGGTGAAACCTGTGTCTGATTTCATGGAACCAGCTTGTCTAGAAGGTTAATGCTAGAAATCAGATCTCCCAAAGGCAGTATAGAAAGAGAGGGGGATGTTATCTTGGTAATCAAACTGTGGAGCTCCAAGAAAACATCCTTGCGAGATAGTCAGGCATTCAACAATATAAACCAAATAAGAGCCTAAGTCTAAAGGGCAAGACTGACCTTTAGAAGCAGAAAGAGGAAGCAGAGCCCAGGATCAGAAATAGAATGTCTAACATTTATGAGAACTTATCATTTAAGTACCATGCACTGATCGATATTTACAAATTAACTCATGTAAATGAAAATGATACTAACAAGGATCCCCATCCTGCACTCAAATCACTTTCCCAAGGTCACACAGTTAGAAAGCTGTGAAGGTGGGATTCGGACTGGGGTAAAATATGGCTCTAGAGACCATTTTCACAATGGTGATGCTATATATTGCCCGTGCAGTTTCAAAGGAATGGGTTTGAGCAAATAAAGAGAACCTAAGATGATTCACTCAAATAAAGTCAAGTCCTTAGTTTGCCTCTCTGGTTCTGTGTGTGTAAAGAAGGCTTGGTATCAGAAGAAGGGTAAAGGAAATCAGCCGGTGGAATTCTTGGACAATGATCCCTTGCCAATTTGGTGCTTATCATAGTTCTGAGTATGAGATGCCCTCTCTGAAGATGCCTGCCTTATTTGCATTTTCTGTCACTGGAGTATCTGTCAGGCAATGCGTCTGGGAGTCAGTCCCCGCAGACACATTCAAAGGTAGCATCTACATGGTTCAGACAGAAGCTGAGCTGCATCCACTTCCTGTCTGCCAACATCAGGGTATTCTCGGCGCCAGGCTGGGGCTAGCTCCATGGCCCTGTAGCCGGCAAACAGAAGCCATGATTCAATCACCTCCAGGCTGGCGCCGAGTGTCCTCAACCTTCAGTCGCATTTCCTGGCCTTGTCTGAGGGCAGGGTGGGTGGAGGTGAGCCCCCTCTCGCCTTTATGAAACAGAAGGCCTCACAGAGCTCTCTGGTCTGGCTCCCGGGAGACTGAAACTCTACAGAAGAGTCTGTGACTCTTGTCCTAGAAGAAAAGGCTTCTAGAATTGTGACCTGCAGGCAAAAATCCTAAAGTCAGACTAGGGAAATAAGACTGACTTACCACTCCCTCCTCACCAAGCTCAACTACATAAGGAACCAAATAGGCCCTTTTCCCCCCTACCCCATGCGAGGTGCTGCCCCTTCCCTCCTCTGCATCCAAGGAGGCAATCTTCTTCCCCGGGAATCATCAGGAAAGCTCTGGCTGACAGGTTGTGTGATTGCTTCTGATCCCCTTGGTCACATTGTGTAACATCTTAACTCCTAACCTAATCCGATGGATGCAGCTTGACAGGGCATAACAGGGGTGCTGGCCCAGCTTCCTGCAGCTCCGTTTAAGACCCCGCCTCCCTGCAGGCTGCTGGAGACTCCGCACAGCAGTCACAGTGCTTCGGGGCATGTTTCTCACTCCAAATAGATACAAGGGCAGCAGCCTGTCCCTAACCATAGGATTAGGTCCTGACAAATTCCTGTGGCCATTCCTGATTCCTTGTGTCAACAAGGTTCATGACCTTAAGTCAGTACAAGAAAAAAAGTAGTGTGTAGGGGCCTGAGGTTGTAGAGGCCCTCAGAAACACATTGCTATGCTATGCTATGCTAAGTCACTTCAGTCGTGTCCGACTCTGTGCGACCCCATAGACGGCAGCCCACCAGGCTCCCCCATCCCTGGGATTCTCCAGGCAAGAACACTGGAGTGGGTTGCCATTTCCTTCAGAAACACATTGTATTCAATCAAATCATTAAATCAACCAAAAAATGGCCATGTCAAAGACATCTTAATTATCTCCAACTTAAAATGGGAGGATGGAACGAGTCGATTCAATGTATCGTGTCTTCCACAGGAGCAACATTTAAATTATGTGTTTGTTTTCCTCACTGTGGGCTGGTGCCTGCAAAGCGGAACTTAAGTCTTTCTGTGTCAGTCCTCCACCTAGATATCCAGGGCCCTTCTGATTTTATGGCTCAGAAATGATTATGCTGACCTCCTGGGTCCCATATGTGCCCAAGACACAGGCTCAAATCATGTGCTATCAGCTTCTTGACATCATCCCTCAGTACTTTACTCCTGCCCCTTGAAGGTAGAGCAGGGTAGGTTACTCTTAATTTCCTTTTTCTCTCTCAACACTTATTTGAAAAAGCCATCATTCTTATTCTGCCTCGAAGTGAACTCGAGCTTTGTCATCTAGCCCCGCCCCCAGTGACTTCCTCATAGCTCTGGAGTTGTGGGGCCCTCACTTTGAGCCCTTCTCTGACATTTACTAGCTGTGAATTCTTGGACTTCCCTGGTGGCTCAGACAGTAAAGCTTTCACCTACAATGTGGGAGACCCAGGTTCGATCCCTGGGTCAGGAAGATCCTCTGGAGAAGGAAATGGCAACCCACTCCAGTACTCTTGCCTGGAAAATCCCATGGAGAGAGGAGCCTGGTAGGCTACAGTTCATGGGGTCACAAAGACAGGACTGAGTAAACTTTCTTTCTTCTTACTTATCCACAGAAAGCCTCAGTTCTAGAATCTGAAAACAGGGGAAATACAACTTCAGTTCCGTTGGGTGGTTGTAAGAATTAAGTGACAGAGTGTATACAAAGTTCTTAGCAAAATGTCAGACACACAGACTCTGCTCAGAGATTATCCTGTTTAGGAGTCATGGTGGTTGGGAAGCCAAAGAAGGAGATTCACCCACTTTGTTTTCCAGATACACTATTTACAACCCATAAGACTTTGAGCAAAGCTTCTTCTCTAAACCTTGCTTTCCTCAGCTATAATATGAGGCTAATAGTACAGTAAGTCCTGGCCTAACAGGATAAGTGGGGCATGAAAATTCAATCGCATAAAACAAGGGGCTGCATTTTTGAAATTATGGGGGAAGAGCCTTTTTTTGTCGGCTGGCCAGAAGGTCGGAGGGTTTATCTGGGCAACTTTAACCCGTCAGGCTTCTGACGTGATCTGGCACCCTCTGGTGGCTGGCATCATCCCCTGTAGCTGAAATACGGATGGGGGCTCTTTCACTTTCACTGTGGCCTGTCTTGGGTCAGCTTGTTGAGCCAAAGAGCATGTTGCAGATTCAGGGATCCATCAACCTCGCTAGTTTCAGAACAAGGCTGACTGACATTTCACTGCCCAATCTTACCTCCATATGCAAAAAACAAAAACTTAATCTGACCCCTGTGTCTGTCTTGAAATGGGGTTGGGCAGATAATGAGAGCTAATAACCGGTCATATTATATGAAATTGTGTTACCATGGGGAATTTTTGTCATGAAATTATACTGTACGTATCTTTAAATTTTTGTAGAGTTACATGAGATTAAAATACATCTCAATCTATATGAGCTGCTATAATGAAATACTGCAGACTGGGTAGCTTATAAACAACAGAATTTGAATTCTCACAGATTCAAAGAATGGGAAGTCCAGGATGAGGGTGCCAACATGCTTGGGTGAGGGCCATCTTGCTGGTTTATAACTGGCACCTTTTCAGTGTCCAGACAGGTAAAAGTAGGCTAGTGCTCTCTCTGGAGCCTCTTTCATAAGACACTAATTCCTTTCACGAAGGTTCTACTTCATGACTTAATGCACCTTCCAAAGCCTCACGTGCCAGCACCACCATGTTTGGTAGTTATGATTGCAGCATCTGAATTTGGGAGGACACAAACATTTAGAACATAGCATGCCCTTAATATGAGTTTCCCTGGTGGCCCAGATGGTAAAGTATCTGCCTACAAAGCACGAGACCCAGGTTTGATCCCTGGGTTGGGAAGATCCCCTGGAGGAGGGCATGGCAACCCACTTCAGTATTCTTGCCTGGGAAATCCCATAGACAGAGGAGCCTGGCAGGCTACAATCCACGGGGTCATAGAGAGTCAGACTCGCCTGAGCAACTATACAACATATGCCTTTAATACAGTTCCTGGCACATTGTTAATAAATCATAAGAAAATTTATTATTGACAAGTATATAACATATAACTTAAAACAGAGGTTCTTGAGGTTCTTTTTAGAAAGTATAAGGAAGTAAATTGACATTGTATTTAATAAGAACTTCAAGCTGGGAAGAGATTACTGCAATTCTATAATGTTAGAATTCATGAAATTTACCACCTAAAATAAATACGTCTACAGCCCATGAAGCAGATTTGAATTGAATACATATGGTGAACCTGTAGATGCTTTGCTTCATCAGGCTAACAGGATGGACACTTCTCGGACCTTCGCAGCCCCTCCAGCAGAGCTCGTGTGCCTCCTTGTCACACATTTAATGTTTGATGTTTACTTAGTAGAATTTCGCCTGGAGAAAATTGTGTGATTTCCCCTGTGTCTCTATATCCAGGATGAGCCCTGACTGGCAGAGAAGAAGGGGAGCTAGGATGACAGGGAGGATATCGCTTAGTATGACCTGCAAAATTTGTCTTCATCAGAAGGGGCTGGTACTGTACTGAGTTCCCTGGGACACAGTTTTACTCAAAGGCCAACCATTATAAGATGCTCTTTATTCTTTGAATAGTAATTTTAATTCCACTCCATAGCATTGTGCCATGTTCCGCGCTAGGTTCTATAGGTAGAAACTAGGAAACATGGCTGGTCCCTAATTGTAGAAAGTTCGTGGTCTTAATGAAAAAAAAAATGTAAACAGATAAGTAGGTGAACAATAATAATACTGAGCAGAGCACAGCTTGGAGGGAAAAGAGCTTTGAGTCAGAGAAACCCACATAAATGTTGGCAGCATTCTCAATGAGAAGAGGAAGATGGAGGTAGATAAGGGCAGGGGCAGCAGAAATGGAGAGAAGGGGATTGAGGAAGGGGGTATTTGAGCTGGGAGCTCAGGGCATCGTCAGGAAGGCGACTGCTAAGAAACTCGGAAAATCAAGGCTCTACTTATTCAAAGAATAGCTCTGAATTTTCCATATGAAATGGCTGCATTTCCCCTACTGTCAGATCAATTTCCAAGGAGTTTAAGCCCCTGGTAATGCATGTCAGCACCTTTTAAAGCATCTGTGGTGATCAGTTTCCTGATGCATTAAGAAACAAGCTACCGATGGAATGTATTTGTTATTTTTTTTATAGTTTTCTTTCCTTTTTGGCCCCAAAGTGCTTTCGAAGTTAGAAGGAAGCTGTGAGTCATATGCTGCTTAGCTAGGGAAGCTGGAGGTGGGTGGTGCCACTACCAGCTGATAGAAAATCAGGTTGTAAGTCTTGTTTCCCAGTATCTCCATGATGTGACATTAGGAGACGATGACTGCGATTATGGGGAGACATTTGTTCCAATGATGTTCATAAATACACTTTGTTAGGCAGTTATGTCAAATTGTCTGCTTTTCCCTCCCTCTCTGGGAGCAGTCTGCTTCTCGGTGGCTTGATTTCTCTCTCTGAAATAAGACTGTGCTAACCGAGACTCTGGAAGTCAAGTGTGAGGTATGGAACATTAAATCTACTAGTGCTGTTTGTGTAGGAAGGAAAGGCAAAATGCAAGTGGAGAGGGAGGGGACCCCAGAGGGAATTCTAAGCCTGTAAGATGACCTTTGCTTTTCAGCTGAAGACTGGGCCTGGCAGAGATAGAGAGTGCCATTCTAGTCTGGCAGAACAGCGAATTGATCATTGAAGGATTGAAAAGAATCTTTCCTTACTGGGGTAGGTTCCTGTATTTTGGATCAGTTGAGATAGTGGATTCATGCTTCTTGGGGTTCACAAAGAGCTGTGGAGAAAAAAATGAGTGAGGTTAATGATCCTGGCTGTGTGGTTCTAGATGCTCTGAGCTTCACTTTATTTGTGAGCTGAGAATGCTGTTAATCCCCCAGCAAGATTGCTAGAAGATAAAATAACATGGAGTGTTTCTCCCCACAAACTTCAGGCATTAACTAACCTGGTTCACAGGATGTCAGTTTCCTTCCACACATCTGTCCTCTTCTCTGTGAATGCCTGGTGCATGAGAGATGGGGTTCTGTCACACTGCAAACAGGCTCCATAGTGACACCTACTTAGTTCACTGAAACACACTTAATGGGTACAGGACTCCTGAGGGATCTTGTTACAATTCAGATTCTTACTTGGTAGCTCGTCAGTGTGGCCTGAGATTCTGCATTTCTAACTAGCTCCCAGGTGATATCGATGTTGGTGGCTCCTGGACCTTACATTAGTATTAAGAACTGACTCAAACTGGGTAACAATATGGCACTGGCAAGAGGGCAAGGAGAAAAGCCTCCTGCTGCTGAGTCTGGCCTTAAAGGAAAGCTGGACCATTAAGGACACAGTGTCCAAAGGCCATTTCCAGCCAAACCAGGTGTGGTGTGCACAGAAAAGGAAATCCCATGCTATTCGTGAGACATGGTTGATGTCAGACTCAATATGAGCTTGAAGCAGGAAGACCTATTTAATCATCTCTATGTGCAAAATCTCAGTGGCTACTGATTGCCCTTACCTTAAAGTTCAAATTCCTCAGCATATACTTATTCTGAAGATTGAAGCAATCCTGTGTTGTGTGTCTTTCTCTCTGTAACTGAGAGACCTTTGGGAGCTGGATCTTTGTTTGTAAATTGTCACCATTTTCTTGGGACTTGGCACAGTGCTGGAATGTGGCAGTCACTCAGCAAATTCTCCTGAAGGGACACTGAAGAGTGGTGGGAAGAAACGGGATGGGATGGTTACAGCTGCTCTGGGAAAACACCAGGGAACAGGAAGGGATTTTAACCATGAGGTCCTGGGACTGGATCAGGGAGGACCCTCCTCTGAGAAGAGGGCTATGCACTAAGCAAGGAAAATCTGCATGCATACAGTATAACAGGGGTTGTGGGGCCGCTGCTGATGGTGACTGCAGCCATGAAATTAAAAGATGCTTACTCCTTGGAAGGAAAGTTATGACCAACCTAGATAGTATATTCAAAAGCAGAGACATTACTTTGCCAACAAAGGTTCATCTAGTCAAGGCTATGGTTTTTCCTGTGGTCATGTATGGATGTGAGAGTTGGACTATGAAGAAGGCTGAGCGCCGAAGGATTGATGCTTTTGAACTGTGGTGTTGGAGAAGACTCTTGAGAGTCCCTTGGACTGCAAGGAGATCCAACCAGTCCATTCTGAAGGAGATCAGCCCTGGGATTTCTTTGGAAGGAATGATGCTAAAGCTGAAACTCCAGTACTTTGGCCACCTCATGCGAAGAGTTGATTCATTGGAAAAGACCCTGATGCTGGGAGGGATTGGGGGCAGGAGGAGAAGGGGACAACAGAGGATGAGATGGCTGGATGGCATCGCTGACTCGATGGACACGAGTCTGAGTGAACTCCAGGAGTTGGTGATGGACAGGGAGGCCTGGCGTGCTGCGATTCATGGGGTCGCAAAGAGTCGGACACGACTGAGCGACTGATCTGATCTGTGGGGCCACTGTAGGTGAGGAGGGATACAATTCTTGCAGATTAACTCATCACTGGGTAGAGAACACTGTAATTGTCAGAAATGCTGGTTCTAGGTACCACTGCTGAGCCTACTTTAACTATTCAGCTTCTTTAAGAAAGCATAGCCTTTTCCCTCCCACAGGCCCTACCCTCATTTAGGGAAGCATAGTAAGTAGTTAGGATCAACATTGAATTCTTGAGATTCTGCTTAGCATTTAGAGCAGGAAGAAATAAACTTGACTTTTATCCAGTTATGGAAAAGTTGCATTTAAAAAAAGGAGAGAAGAGATGCTCCATCTTCTACATGAAGTCTACTCTCTCTGAGCCCAAGACTTGCCTCCTGTGTCCTGTTTTCTCTGAGATCATTGTCCATGGCTAGTTTTCCAGATGTATCAACTCAGTCTCTTTGTTCCTCGGTTTGTAGTTGAAAAAGCATCAGCTACTTTCTATAGATAAGGCTTTACCTGAGGTGCTTTGCCAGCATTATTTTGTTTAAGCAGTTCATGTTAGCAATTGATGGAAAACATTTGTATTCCAACAAGGTAGGAAAATGGACTCTAGACATGAATCCTGGCCTTATCATATATGAACAATGAAAATCAGAGACTTAGACTCTGTGCATCATACAAAAATATTGCTATGGTTTATGTCAAGGAGTGTTCTGCCTGTGTTTTCCTCTAGGAATTTTATGATATCTGATCTTACATTTAGGTAAAAGACCTATATGTGGTGTTAGAATTTTTTTTTATTTTATTCTTTTATATATAGCTGTCCATATCACTTATACCAGTATCATACTCTTTTTATCACCATCGCTTTATAGTACAATCTGAAGTCAGGGAGCATGGTTCCTCCAGCTCTTTTCTTCTTTCTCAAGATTGTTTTGCTTATTCAGGATGCTTTTTGTTTCCATACTAATTTTAAAATTATTTTTTCTAGTTCTATGAAAAACGTCTTTGGTATCTTGATAGGGGTTGCATTGAATCAGTAGATTGCCTTGGGTAGTATGGCTATTTTAACAGCATCAGTTCTTGCAGTCTGAGAGCATGTTATATCTTTCTATGTGTTGTGTTGTCTTCAGTTTCTTTATTCAGTGTCTAGTTGTTTTCCAAGTATAGGTATTTTACCTCCTTAGGTAGGTTTATTTATAGTTTATTATTTCTTTTTCTGATCGTTTGTTGTTAGTATGTAGAAATGCAACAGATTTCTGTCTATTAATTTTTTATTCTGCAACTGTACCAAATTAACTGATGAGCTCTAGTTGTTTTCTGGTGGTATCTAACTATTGATTATTATCTTATACACATTAACATTGGTACTTAGAAGGGGTTAAGCCACTTGTCAAAAGTCACTCTAAGGGTAAGGAGAATTTTCCAGCATGAGCCTGGTTTCTGTTTTAGTTATTTGTCTTTTCAATAATGTTTTTTGTTACTTTTGCCAGTTTTATTTTACAAACGAAAGTTTTATCAGCCTTTTCTTAGATTTTGAAATTAAAACAAATCAAATCAAATTTAAATTCTTGTTGGAATATTGATTAGAATTGTATAAAATTTACACATTAAAATAAAAACTGGAAAACTTAATAACAATTTTCTTATTTATACACTCATCTCTTCTTTAAAACAAGATATCTATTTACTTCCTCCATGCCAAGTAATATTCTGGGTACAAATGATAGTGAAATGAACAAAATATAACCCATTCTCTCAAGCACTTTACCCATGTAAGGGGTAAACAGATATGTAAATAAGCATTTTATCATTGACTTTGTTTTCTATAGTCATTTACATAAAATGTTTTATTAATTTAATTTTATTTCATTCTAACAAATACAATCTGACTTATAAAATGCCCTTGATGTATAGTCTGCACATAATAGAAATTCACATTTTATCTAAAATCCTTGGGGCCAGATATATCTTAATATATATATTGGCCCCAGATATATCAAAATTCAGAATTTTGAATGGTAATATGTTGCATATCCTATATATGCAACATGACACTCCCAACAGAAACTTGGGAAGAAGCATATTAATAAAACATAGTAATATTTCTATAGCAGTACAGTCACACTAAATGGCTTTATAGAAGCTCAAATCAGATTTTGCATCAAATGAGTAATGTAAAATGTTTAGTTTTCAGAGTATTTTGGATATCAGATTTGCAAGCAAAGCGTAAAGGTCTTATAATGATTTTTTTTCTTTCTTTTTAATATGTATTAGTTTTACTTCTTTGCTTGCTTAATTATACTAGCTAGACACATTTAATTGGAGAAGGAAATGGCAACCCACTCCAGTGTTCTTGCCTGGAGAATCCCAGGGATGGTGGAGCCTGGTGGGCTGCCGTCTATGGGGTTGCACAGAGTCGGACACGACTGAAGTGACTTAGCAGCAGCAGCAGCAGCAGACACATTTAGGTAATATTAAATGAGGGTGAACAGAGTGGATAAACTTGTTTTATTTCTAATTTAGAGATCTGTGTCTTGTGTCTGCTAGTAAAGAATCACTTAGTTGAGAGTCTAAAATGGGAATATTCATTATATTAAGAAGGAATTATTTTATTCTACCCTGAAAAATGAAAATGTTATTAAATTTCATCAAATGTATTTAGGGAATATTAAAATAATCATCTACCTTTATTTTTTTATTATCCTACTGATAAATTTCTATTGCATTTTTCAATTTTCTTATATTGAAACTGGGCTTATTCCTATTGGATTATTGAATCAGCAATATTACATTGTTAAACTCTATTTTAAAGTAGTTAATTTCCAAGTTTGAATCTATGTTCATGGTTTAGATGATTTTGTTTCCCTTTCACTTTTGCATAGTATCTTATCACCTTTGGGAATCAGGATCAAATCTTGTGGAATGAATTGGATAGTTTCTCTATGTCCTACTCTCTATAATAAATTGTGAGATAATACATTATAAATTATGTATTAGATATCTTTGAATGCTTGAATTAAATCACCATTAAATCTCTCTGGGTCAAATGTGTTTTAGGCAGACAGTTTTTAAAGAGCTTTCTATGATTCTTCCTCTGTTATTAGTCTATTCTTATTTTCTATTTCTTCTGTACCTTTCCAAACTTGATTATTTCTTATTAGATTGAGAAGATTAGAAGTTAATGCGGGAAGTGTGTTTATCCTGCCCAGCTGTGAATGCATATGTCTTTACACTGCAGAATAAATGAGGGCTTTTATTTTCTTTTTTAATGTCTTTTTTTTTTTTTTTTTAAACTTAGGAGTTCATTATCAAAGATACTTGATTTGGGTCCAAATGTTCGTCAATTCATCTTTCACTGTGCTATCTCTGAAATTCTGCTTTTAAGAACAATTAGTTTCCCAGAAAATCACACACAGAAAGAACATGAGAGATTATCTGGTCTTGTCTATTGATTTTATAAATAAGAAAACTGAATTGTCAGCTGGTAAAATAATTTATAAAGTTAAAGAGTCAGGAACAAAACCAAGCTCAACTTGGTTTTTATTTTTTATTTATATTTTATTGTTTTTATTTTATTGTCTATTTTAAAAAGACAATCTATTAGCTAAATGAGCTTAGCTAATAGATTGTTTTTTTTAAAATAAAAAGAGCAATGGACCATCATACACGTATTTTACTTCCTTACTGATGTCAGAACCACCACCCACTCCTGGCTTCCAAGTATTATGCCCTCCACGCTGTATGGGTTGGTATCCAAGAGCATCATGTTATCCAGGGGCCTATTGGATATGGTTGCCAAGTGTCTAGGAATGTGTCATCAAATCAATAAAGTTCTTAGACTTCACATACAATGGAGTGAAAGATAAGAGCTATCACAAGCACTATCAGTGATCCTTTAGTCTTCCTTCAGTTTACATATATTCGCTATGAAGCATTGCCCAAAACCCAACTGAGGGTGTTACTTATTTGCTTTATTATTCATATGAAGATTGTTGTTGTTCAGTTGCTAAGTCATGTCTGGCACTTTGTGACCCCAGGGACTGCAGCATGCCAGGCTTCTCTGACCTCCACTGTCTCCCGGAGTTTGCGTAAATATATGTCCATTGAGTCAGTGATGCTATTGAACCCTGTTCTCCTTTTGACTTCAATCTTTCCAAGCATTGGAGTCTTTTCCAATGAGTCAGCCCTTCCCATCAAGTGGCCAAAATACTGGAGCTTCCTTCAGCTTCAGCATCAGTCTTTTCAATGAATATTCATAGTTGATTTCCTTTACAATTGACTGATTTGATCTCCTTGCAGCCCAAGGGACTCTCAAGAGTCTTCTCCAGCACCACAATTCAAAAGCATTAATTCTCAGCATTCAACCTTCTTTATAGTCCAACTCACATCCCTACATGACTACTGCAAAAACCATAGTTTTGATTGTATGGCAAAATGATGTTTCTGCTTTTTAATACAGTCTAGGTTTGTCATAGCACTCCTTCCAAGGAGCAAACATCTTTTAATTTCATGGCTGCAGTCATCATCTGCAGTGATTTTGGAGCCCAAGAAAATAAAATCTGTCACTGCTTCCACTTTCCCCCCTTCTATTTACCATGAAATGATGGGACCAGATGCCATGATCTTAGTTTCTTGAATGTTGAGTTTCACGTCAGCTTTTTAATTCTTCTCTTTCACTCACATCAAGAGGCTCTTTAGTTCCTCTTCACTTTCTGCCATTAGAGTGGTATCTTCTGCATATCTGAGGTTGTTGATATTTCTCCTGGCAATCTTGATTCCAGCTTTTGATTCATCCACCTGGGCATTTCACATGATGTACGCAGCATAGAAGGAAGCGGCAACCCACTCCAGTACTCTTGCCTTGAAAATCCCATGGACAGAGGAGCTTGGGGCAGGCTACTATCCATGGGGTCACAGAGAGTCGGGCACGACTGAGTGACTTCACTTTCACTTATGCAGCATAGAAGTTAAATAAGCAGGGTGACAATATACAGCCTCGTTGTACTCCTTTCCCCATTTGGAACCAGTCAGTCGTTCCGTGTCTGGTCCTAAATGTTGCTTCTTGACCTGCATGCAGGTTTCTCAGGAGACAGGTAAGGTGGTCCTATCTCTTTAGGAAATTTCCACAGTTCGTTGTGATCCACACAGTCAAAGGTTTTAGCAGAGTCAACGAAGCAAAAATAGATGTTTCTCTGAGCTTGCTTGCTTTCTCCATGATCCAATGAATATGAAAACTAGCAAAACTTTAAACAGTGACTTGAAAGAGTGAGAAGTAGATTATGCATAGGTAAAGAGCAATTGCATTGATTTTGGGACTTTCCCTGGTGGCTTGGATGGTAAAGAATCTGCCTGCAATGCAGGAGACTCAGGTTCAGTCCCTGGGTTGGAAAGATCCTCTGGAGAAGGGAATAGTAATTCACTTGGAGAAGGCAATGGCACCCCACTCCAGCACTTTTGCCTGGAAAATCCCATGGATGGAGGAGCCTGGTAGGCTGCAGTCCATGGGGTCCCTAGAGTCAGACACGACTGAGTGACTTCACTTTCACTTTTCACTTTTCACTTTCATGCATTGGAGAAGGAAATGGCAACCCACTCCAGTGTTCTTGCCTGGAGAATCCCAGGGACGGGGAAGCCTGGTGGGCTGCCGTCTCTGGGGTCACACAGAGTCGGACACGACTGAAGCGACTTAGCAGCAGCAGCAGCCAGTATTCTTGCCTGGAGAATTCCATGGACAGAGGGGCTTATGGGCTACGGTCTATAGGGTTGCATAAGAGCCAGGCATGACTGAGTAACTTAGACACTTTTTTTTTAAAGATCAATCGCATTGATTTTTGAAGATGGCTGGTTGTGTTCTACTGGATGATCAGTGCCTGCTGTTCTGCAGCTAAACCTGAAAGATCATGCCACAGCCAAAGTAAATGTCAGTTTTGGTTCTCACCCTCACCTGTATTCATAGACACAAACAGCACTTTACTACATGAACCTTCAGGTATAGAAAACCAGTTAGTGAGTTAATCTGATTCTTCAAGAGCTAGACTTAATGAAACATATTATAATGGCCTCCACCTGAGACCTGTTTAAAGAATTTTTGTTTTTAAATGTTCTAGTTCAGTGCAAATCACTATGGCTGTCCTTTCATACAGGCTGAGTATACAAAATAATACTCTATATCAAGATTGCCAGAAATAGAGGTGCTCATCCTGTCCCACGGATCTGGACCCACATAGCCAGTGGGCCATGGCTTTGAGGGACAGAGTGATTATCTGAAGAACATGAGAACAGAGAAATAATACGTGAGTGTGTAAGGAAGCGCTCCTCTAGGAAACTCAGGGCATTATGTTTTTAAAAAGTTGTATCTGTCATTAGTTTTAATTGTTGAGCCTAGGGCAAGAAGTGAGACACTGAGCCATTAAGATCAAGATCTACATAAACAGAAAGTTAGAATTTAAAATAAAAATAAGCAAAGTAAACAAAATCAAACCATTTTGTGATGGGGAACCGGTATTAACTGGCATAATGAATATAAAGCACTTAGCACAGGGCATGACACATCGTTCTCAGTAAATGTTGGCTATTATTAGAAAACAGAGTGTTCAGTGTCTGTCTCTTTTCCTTGAAAATGCAAATAAGATTTATACCCTCCTCCTTTCCATTATCAAACCCTGTCAGCTAATACCTGAGAAGTATTTTTCAAATCTGATCAATTCTCATTGCTTTCAGGACTCCTTTTTGGAACCATCCTCATCTTTCAATCACAAAAGCACCAAAATTGGTGTCTCTGTTCACACTGTTGCCCCCAGCAGTCTGTCCATCACCCAGAAAATCATACAAGTCCCTTCTTTGCTTTTCAGGGACTCCCCAGTGTCCCGGAGGCTTTCCATGCGCTTGGAAGGTTACACAGACACTGAGTGTGCCCACAAGACCCCATATGGTCTGTACCCTGGCCACCTTTCATCTCCTGTCACCTTCCCCCAGGTACTCTACTATACTTACAAATCTTAAAGGAAGGCAAACTCTTGCCCTAACCCCTGCATTCGTGCTGTGTTCCCTGCCATAAATATTCTTCTAACCCAACATTCAGTTTCTTCTTTATTTTAAATATTTTATTCATTTAGAAAAAGTTCTAATAACTCAGTACATAAAATTTCACCCTCTCCTCATTCTCTATCCCCTTGCTGCTTTCTTTTTTTAAAAAATGCTCCTTATCTCTTCAATCTGAAAGTTTATTATGCATTCATTTACTTTATATATATACATACCTAAAAGTACAATGATGTATTTGAAAATTCTTGGCACATAGATTGTCGAATAAATATTGACAAAGTCAAGTACGTAATCCATTTGCTTCTCCTATAGAATGTAAACTCCACACAGGCAGGGACTTGATCCGTCTTATTCACTGCTGTGTCCTCCAGTGTCAGGCACCCATTACAATAGGTACCCAATAAATATTTTTGGATGAATGAAAGGACAGAAAACTCTTTCTAAGGATATGGGTTTGTATTTGGAATAGCATGTCAAATAAAATGTAATAAGGTACGCCAAAAAAATATACATGAATGTGAGATGGAAGAGAAAATGAATGTTGGCAAATAAAAATTATACTAATGGTAGGGTATTTATGAAGTACATTTCATAATTATATTTTGTACATTGCTAAATGGATTATGTACTTGACTTTGTCAATATTTATTTGACAATATACGTGCCAGGAATTTTCAAATACATCATTGCACTTTTAGGTACGTATATATATAAAAGTGCAAATTTCTGGCTAACAAAAACAACTCTCTCTCTCTCTCTTTCTCTCTCTCTCTATATATATATATATACACATATATATATGTACACACACACACACACACATATATATACATATATATATATGTATATATATAGAAGGCAATGGCACCCCACTCCAGTACTCTTGCCTGGAAAATCCCATGGATGGAGGAGCCTGGTAGGCTGCAGTCCATGGGGTCTCAAAGAGTCAGACACCACTGAGTGACTTCACTTTCACTTTTCACTTTCATGTATTGGAGAAGGAAATGGCAACCCACTCCAGTGTTCTTGCCTGGAGAGTCCCAGGGACGGGGGAATCTGGTGGGCTGCCATCTATGGGGTCGCACAGAGTCAGACACAACTGAAGCAACTTAGCAGCAGCATGCATATATGTATATAAAATGTTACAGAAAAACCTGAATGAAATTTTTTCCAACCCATTACTTATATATGTACATATATATTCATAATAGTGTATTATTATGTGTAAGATAGACACATAGATAGATGTCAATCAGCTGTGGGGAGCTGATGTTATTCTGCCCTCTATTTACCAGCTAGAAAGACCAAAGCTTAGAAAGGCATGGTTAATTGTTGTCTATCACTCAGACAATGGAACAGCAGTCTTTAAATAAGAGTGTAAGTAATATTAAAGCTCTAGCTTCCATGATGGCTCAGAGGTAAAAAAATCCTCCTGCTAATGTATGAGATGTGGGTTTGATCCATGGGTTGGGAAGATTCTCTGGAGAAGGAAATGGCAACCCACTCCAGTAGTCTTGTCTAGGAAATCCCATGGATTGAGGAGCCTGGCGGGTTACGGTCCACAGGGCCATGAAAGAGTCGTACACAACTTAGCTAATAAACAACAATAACAATATTCAAGCTCAGGCTTTCTCATGTCCACAGACGTTTTTTCTGAAAGTTTTTCTGAAAGGTATTATTTCTTGCTCTACTGCTTTCTAGCTGTGTGACATTTTTCAGGTTAGTTGACCCCCTTGATTTTGTTTCTTTGCTTGTAAGGTGAAAGAAAGCTGATTTACTCTGTTTATCTGAAAAAGTCGCTGCCCATTCCAAGGAAGTAATGAATGTAAACATTGACAAAGGAAGTTAGCTGTTCATCACTGTAGGGAAATCATCTCTCTGTAGTGGGAACCCATTGAGCCAGTGGAGGAACAGAAGCAGGGAAAATGATGATATGAGGGTCTTGATGCATGGAGCTCTCTGTCCAATCATTCCTGAAGCTAGCCTGTCCCCTTCTTGCCCATCATTTGTAAATAGTAAATTTCCCAATTTGACTTACGCTAATAGAATAGCTGTCCTTCACAACATAAAGCCGCATGATTAACCCAGAGATCCACATTCACCTCCAGGTCTCTGCTGATGTAGTTCCCACACACAGGGAGCCTTCCACTTATTCAGTCCCTGCACATTTATAGAATGTACCTAATGATATGGTCTGGGAGTGTAATCTTGAAAATGACTCCGTTTCTCTCCCAAGGAGCTCAACGCTAACCAGAAAACAGACAATTTAAAAAAAAGTATGCATAATATATGTGTGCAAAGTTTTATGATGAAATTACATTTAAAATGAGCCCTGAAGGCTAAGTAGGAGTCCACAGCACCTATGATTCGTTCATACAGACCCCGTCCTAAATCGGACTTCAATACCTTTTGTAAATCCAGTCAGTTTTAGATATTAATAATAGCCTCAGACAGAGAAGGCAATGGCACCCCACTCTAGTACTCCTGCCTGGACAATCCCATGGACGGAGGAGCCTGGTGGGCTATAGTCCATGGGGTCACTGAGGGTCAGACGCGACTGAGCGACTTCACTTTCACTTTTCACTTTCATGCATTGGAGAAGGAAATGGCAACCCGCTCCAGTGTTCTTGCCTGGAGAATCCCAGGGACGGGGGAGCCTGGTGGGCTGTCGTCCATTGGGTCACACAGAGTCGGACACGACTGAAGTGACTTAACAGCAGCAGCAGCAATAGCCTCAGATGGAAAAAAAAAAATACATTTCTGATCAAATGATCATTCTTGGCTAACAAATACATTTGACTTTTTATTTATCTTTTGGCTGCACTGGGTCTTCACTGCTGTGTGTGGGCTTTCTCTATTTGCAGTGAGCAGGGGCTGTTTTTCACTGTGATGTGAGGGTTTCTAATTGTGGCGCCTTCTCTTACTGTGGAGCACCGGCTCCAGGCACGCAGGCCTCAGAAGTTTTGGCACACAGGCTCAGGAGTCGTGGCTCACAGCTCTAGAGCATGGGCTCAGTAGTTGTGACGCAGGGGCTTAGTTGCTCTGAGGCCTGTGGAATCCACCCGGACCAGGGATCTAGCCCATGTCCCCTGCATTGGCAGGCAGACTCCCAACCACTGTGCCACCAGAGAAGTCCCACATACACATTTTAGAAACATCAGCTATCTTCCAGTGCCTCCAGTCTGTGAATATATACTCCACTGCCATGGCTTTTAACCTTTTGGGGACTCATAGACATCTCGGAGAAACTAATATCACTATTTCCACAGAAAACTGTGCACAGAAGAAATCTGCATACAGTATCCTGAGTCCCGTGATGCCTGCTTGAAATCCCCTACCTTGGCAATGAATTAATAATCCTTCCAGCAGGCCTTTCCTTGGGGTTGGGACTCCCCTGAGTTCTACCCACAGGCAAGAGCTAAGTGCTTCTACCAACAGAATCAGGGTGAAAATGGAGGGTGACTGCTGAAGATGTTTATAAATATGATTTACCATCTCTACCCTGATGCCCCACGGTTATAACTCACTAGATGAAGCTCGGGAGAAAAATAAGCCATTCAACCTGGCTCTTACTTCCAAGAGTGAGCTGTTGTCTAAGAAGCCAGCATCTCGCTCAGGAGTCTGTGTCTCAAACAGACGTGAGTTATGCAGCCTCCATCTATAGCGCTCTGGATGCTTCCTCCCCACTGCCGCACAAGATGCTTCCTAGCCATAGTTATTGAATTAATCAATCAAATTTTATTTTTATTGCACCATTCTGGAAAATCCGCTCATACTGCTTTCCAGTAATACTGAAAAGAAAAATAATCCATACCACCCAATTAAGAATAAAACATATGTCTTCTTGATGATGTCTGAACTGTGGTGGTTCCAATGGTCATTGGCTCTCAAAGTTACTCAGCATTAAAGGCAACAGAGACTACCAGGGTAATACCTATAAGCAAATAAGTTTTATTACAACCACTGAAAAAAAGAGAGAGAGAAAAAAACACTTAAAAAGTAAGGGGTCTCAGATGCCCTAGTGTCTGCAGCCAGAAGCAATAATAATAATGTGCATTTATTGAGCACTTTCGCTTCTATGAGTTCAAAGAACTGCACCATGCAATATTTAATTCACCCCTACCAAAACTCTCTGATTTATAACTTCTCCACGGCCCAGGGCTTGAGAAAGGAAGATTGCTTGGCCTTTCATTGATGGTCTTGGCTGATAAAGTTGCTGAGGGTGTCCATTTCCTGGCATTAGAACAGAGAGATCTGCAATCTAGAATGAGGGTTCGGCAGTGGATGTTGGGTGCTGACGTAGAATAAGGCACCGTGTCAAGAAGAAGCCTTCCCCCAAAGAAGAGAGCCCATCGGGAGCACTCATGAGGAGCGTCACCCTGGGAATAAGCCCGGCCTCAGGGTGGCAATCTCAGCCTTTCAACTCCATACACTCCGTCTTGTTAGTGGCCCAGAACTGGTGTAACTCAATGGGCTTGCCAGACTGTCACCCAGCTCACAAGACACAGATTCAGATTAGACCAGAATGCCTCTCAGTGCGTTTGCCTACGCAGCCAAGGTGGTCTTTTCAGTGACTAATGGCAGTGTTAGCACACTGAACCTCTGACTGGTTTCTTAGTATTTAAAAAAAAAAAAAAAAAAACCACTTTCAGAGCTAAACTGAAGTAGTGGTTGTTTGATGCACATGGGATCAGATTAAAGGAACTTTTGGACAGTCTTTTTCTCTCTTCCCTACCTCCTTTCTACCTTCCTCCTTTTTTTTCACATGTATGGCAGGTCTTTTGATATATGATTTTCTCTGCCTATAATACTCTCTCCATACCCACACACACACACACATTTTGGCCAACTCTTGTCCATCTCTTAAATTTCATCTGCCTACAAAGTGTTCTCCCAATACCAGGCTGAAGTCTACTATGGGCTCCCACAATATCACAAACTTCTCTCTTTATCATATGACTTTATATATGTTTATGCTATAGCCCCTGCCATGAGGAATAATTGTTGTTTGGTCACTAAATTATGTCTGGCTCTATGTGACCCCATGGACTGTATCCTGCCAGGCTCCTCTGTTTATGGGGTTTCCCAGGCAAGAATACTGGAGTGGGTAGCCATTGCCTTCTCCAGGGGATCATCTCGACCCAGGGATTGAACCTGGGTCTCCTGCATTACAGGTGGATTCTTTTACCACTGAGCCACCAGGGAAGTCCATGAGGACTAATAGTTAACTTATATTTTCCATGAGACTGTAAGTTCTGTGTGGACGGAGATGAGTAGCAACTTGTTGGCCTCCTTCTCTATAGCACCTCACAAGGGGGCTAGCATATCTAGCAATACTGTGCTCTTAAGGACAACAATACAAATTGTGGCTGGCATGTCTATAAGATTTCAGTGTAAGGCTCTCAGGTAAGTAAGTATTACTTACCTAAGTATTTTGCATTCATTATCTTATATACTATTTGCAACTTGCATTTATGTACCTTGGTCATGATTTTCAGAAAAGGAAAATGAAATTCACAGAGATGGTCACTCTCTTAGTTCAGATTCCTCTGAACTAAGATTCCTCTGAACTAATTTATTCCAGAAATAAATTCCCAAAACATGATTCAGGGGTAAGCAGTTTATTTGGGAAATGATTCCAGGAAGCATCCATGGGGGAATGAAGAAGTAAGACAGGAAAGGGAAAGCAGGCAATAATGGGTGCATTGTCCAGCCAGAGACCACTGTGAAAGTGTTAGTCACTAAATTATGTCCAATTCTGGCAACCCAATGGACTGTCACCCACCAGGCTTCTCTGTCCATGGAATTCTCCAAACAAGAATACTGGAGTAGGTAGCCCTTCCTTTCTGCAGAGGATCTTCCCAGCCCAGGGATTGAACCCAGGTCTCCTGCATTGCAGGCAGAGTCTTCTGAGCCACCAGGGAAAACCCCAGAGACCATGGTAGGGGACTGGAACTCAGTCTTCTGGGAAAACTCAGGCAGTCAAAAGAATACATATCTGAGAGCTATTCCATCAAAGATGCAAAGTATTGGGGGTAGCTTCCCTGGTGGCACAGACAGTAAAGAATCTGCCTACACAATGCAGGAGACCCAGGTTCAATCCCTGGGTTAGGAAGATCCCCTGAAGAAGGGAATGGCAACCCACTCCAGTATTCTTGCCTGGGAAAATCCATGGACAGAGGTATAGTCCAGGGGGTCACAAAGAGTTGCACATGACTGAGTGACTAAAAATTTTCACTTTCACATTTTCATACACCACCTTCCATAAGTCTTTGGTTAAGGTGTGCTGCAGGTGGGTTTGGAGGCCTGGTTCTCCAGCCCTCCTGGCTTGCTGAATTTTGCAGGCAGAGCTGGTTCTGGGCAACAAGCAGTTCATAGGCAGATGGAGTACACTCTAACATAAAGCGCTAAGGCAAGATAGGAAGAGTTTCATTCCTGTTCCCATTTTTCATTGTGGGCAATATTAGGACATGAACCTCAGAATGTTTGACTCCAAAGTGCATGCTTTTAATGACTTACTTTTATACACCTGTGTCAAATAAATGAATAAAAAGGAAAAGGAAAACCCAAGCAAAATGGAGACATGAAGATTGTCACAAAGGATTTCTCTTCAGAGCTAAGATAGAGTCTGATGAAGCTTCTCTGTCTGCAGCTAGAAGGTTCATGCTTTCTGAGTCTGTGTCTCTTCCCTCGGGGGTAGCTGCAGTGCCCCGTCAACTTTCTTTCCTTCCTTCTTCCCTTAGTAAGGAGACCCCTCCACTTTGGGTCTCTGTGTTCTTTCTTAAGATATGATAATATACTGATTTGGATACAGTCAAGTCTTGACCTATCCTGAGAGTCATGCTGTTTCTATGGTGATCACCCATCTATCACCTTGCCACTGCTATGCATTGATTTTCTTGGTCCAAAGCTCAGATCGCTGAAGGCAGAACATACAGTTTCCAGAAAGCCCTGTATCCTGCTTATATGTTTCTTCTTTATTCTGTTCTTCCGCTCATACACATCATCTCACTCCGTGTAGGTTCCAAAATTAGCTTGCAGCCTCAAATCTAGTCAGTCTATTTTATTTGTGAGGTAACAGCTCACCCCTTGTAATGCAATAGCTTTGTTTTGAAAAGAGTCATTTGTTAATTCAGTTCTTGTCAATCAAATCCTTTTATTAAAAAATAATCAACTTTTACAGGTGATAATCTCAAACATACCATTAGCCGGTGTTTGCCTACTTTCTGTATTTTCACTCGTAAGTGAAAATATCCTCACCTTCAATTCAACAAATACTGGGGGCATACCTACTGTGTGCCAACCCCCGTGTTATTGATTAAAAGATGAATAAAACCTGCTCCCTGTTCTTAAAGTCTACGAGGAGACACAGATGTGAAACTGCAGCTTCAGTGCAACATAATATGTCATATCGTAAAGCATAAAGTGGTATAAAAAAGCAAGTACAGGACAAAATAGATAGCCCACATGAAGGGCAGGGAAGTCTGAGAGATTATGCAGAGGACATAATATTTGTGGCATTTGGGTTGGAAAAACAACGCATGCACAAATTTTAAAATGTAAGTATGTGTATTTCTTTCCCGTAACTGCAAAAGGTTTCTTTGGTCCAAAAGAAGGTTGAAAGATGGATATCTTAGCCATTCACCTTTCGCTCTTTCCCCTGATGTATCAGTTTAGCTCTGCAGCTTCAGGGGTGAGGACCACCTCTTGGATCGCCTTTGTCACTCGGGCTAATTCCTCACTAAGAGCCTGGGGGGTGGTTATATGCGGGCTCGTCCCTCCCCCAAGGAGTCTGAACTTTATTCTATAAGCCCGTGACATTTCAAACTGTGCTCCATAGACTACTTGGATTAGAGGAGTGGGGTGGGGAGGGGGATGAAACAGAGAGCAGGGTGGGGAGTGGGGGGTGGCGACAGGTTCTGTTTGGATTTTTCACCTCTGCCTCTACTGAAGCAGCCCTGTTCATTGCTATTTTCATGTGACACTTATGAGACAGAATTTGGTCAATAGAATACAGGAAGGAAGGAAAGAGGGAAGGTAGAAGGGAAGGAAGGAGGGAAGGAGAGGGAAGATATTTTGCTTATTGGGAGGGATAGGATTTTGATTAGTTTTCCCTAAGAGAGTGAAATTCATATTTGTGATTTAGTAAGAGCCTTTTGTCATAAAGGTAGGAAATGAAGTGCAGGGTGTAAAGCTAAGGAAGGAAAATCAGTGAGGAGGCTACTGAAATACCCCAGGTAACGGGTGAAAGCTCCGATCCAGAAGTGAGGTTATGGAGAAGGAGGGTTAGAACCCAGATCCAGTTACAGCATGTAATCAGCAGGACTTAATGAGGCCCTGGATTCTGGGAAAATAATAACATGTCCTCATAGGATTATTAGAAAGAGCAAATACTATGAAATGTGTTTTAAACTACATAGCAGATTGCAATTGTTAATTATGATGGTTATTTTGACTTGATCATAGCTGTCTTTATTCCTAGTCAGTATTCTTTCCGTACGTTGCTCCCAGGATTCATTGTAAATTGAACTTTCAACTAATTGGATTTGCTGAAAGCAATAGAGAGTGTCATTTGGCTACTTCTTCTCTAGGGAATGTTGATATTCAAATCTCCAGGTCATTATTTAGAATCCTCAGTTCCAACATGGGAAATTTAAAATTGGATCTCCTGTTAATCTCTAATGAAGGCCTCCAGGATAAGCAAATATTTGAACTTGAGAAAGAGGATCTTTTATGCAACCTCCAAAAAGTCACTGACCGAATTATCCAGCAGCAGTAGACATTTGATATGATACAAATATCATATATATATGTGTGTGTGTCTACATATGTGTTTGCACATGTGTGTATACATACATGCACATGTGTGTATACATTCATACACACATAAGTATTGTAAGCATATTTATTTTCAGATCATGCAGAGGGAGCATAAGATGACAGAGAATGCCACATTTTGGAATTCTGTTTTGAAATCCCTTCTTACATAGGTTCTCTGAGCCTTTATTTTCTCATTTATGAAACAAGGAAAGGCAACCACATTCCCTTCACTGGGCTATTGTTATCATTAAATAACATGTGCTGTGCTTAGTCACTCAGTTGTGTCAGACTCTCTGCAGACCCCATGGACTGTAGGCCACCAGGCTCCTCTGTCCATGGGGAATCTCCAGGCAAGAATACAAGAGTGAGTTGTCTTGGCCTCCTCCAGGGGATCTTCCCGACCCAGGGATCAAACCCAGGTCTCCTACATTGCAGCAGATTCTTTACCATCTGAGCTGCCAGGGAACCCCATTAAGAAATATAATATGTATTAAAAGGTGAGCACAGAACTGAAATTTAATAAATGTAAGTTATTATTCGGGGAAATGATATTGAGGCCAGGAAAACAAACAAGAGATGAGGTATGGGGGCAATTGTACTGACTATCATTTTTTTTTTCTTTTTCTAAGAATGCATTTCAGTTGTACTGCTTAGCTTCTCTGACTCTCAGCCTCCTCATTTGTGAAACAGAGACAATAATAACTTGCTGATGTACCTATATTTTATGATGTACTTGTAGATGACAGGTATAATTTTTATGGATGTAGATAGAGGTGAAGTATAGATACAGACATAAATATGGCTAAGTGGCTGGAACAGCACCTTGTATATAGTGGCTACTAAATGTATCTTAGTTTGTTTTTTCTCCTTCTTTCTTCCTCATCTTCTGCCTCACTTACATTTTCATGTCTAAACCTCCAGATCCTGGATTACTTTTTGCTCTGTATTATGATGATCTGAGTTGATCTAACCCCGTTTCCACACTTGACCAATTAGACTCTAAAATCGTTGGAAATAGGACCATCATCTGGTTTATTTGTTTCCTTCACAGCGTGCACCACATGTCTGGTGTAGAAAAGAACACGTATGTTGTTTGTCTTAAGTAAGTGGAGAGAAAGTTCAATTCATATTTAGCAAATGAAAGAAGTGAGCAAGACAGTTTATGAAGAAGGTTGTGAACATAATTTCTTGAGTTAAGTGTAAGAAGCATGAGTATTATTAATGTTAATAATGACCATGAGATATAGGGTAAAGGAGATGAAAAACATATGCATCAACTACTATATTTCAGATTTTTCTCCCAGTCATGATATAAACAGGCAACTAGTTGGCAATAACTGGGCGATCACTGGGCAACTAGTCAACTTTTGACCTATGTCATGATGTTTTCTTTTCCTTCTAACATTAGCCTTACTGCTGCACTAGTCCAAACAGTTTTGTACAACTCCCTTCAAATTTGCTGTGTGTATGTCATATGTGCCACTTAGAATTCACAGATAGTGATAATACAGTAGAAAAGGGCTCCATGATTCTACTAGCCCATAATCTGACTTCTATAGTGGTTTTCTTTTGCTTAGATTATGGTCTTCTAAAAATGTGATGGATATGAAGCATTTCAGAAAACAGTCATTTAAATAAGAACATATGTATCTTTGAGAATACAGTTCAGCCTAGATCCAAGACTCAGGAATGGAATCATTTAGTGCCTCTCACCTTAAACTTGACTGCAAAGAGGGAATATTTACAGATCTATAAGGCTTAGGGAGTGAAGGGCTTTGGGAAATCATCTGGAGATAATTCAGAGGCTCTGAGTGTTGACTCCCATTTCTCTCTGTTCTTGCAACTTCCCTGTCCAACATTCCACTACCTCCTAGAAGCATAAGAATATGTTTTGCTTTTTCTCTCCCAAATAGCCTTGATTTTCTTAGAAGTACTAGGAGAGCATGAAATATTCTTGGCTTCAGCATAGTGTGTAGTACATGTTCATGGCCAAGCAGCAACTAATAATTATAATAATAGATAATATGTACTTGATATATTCCAGGTTCTATACTATGGACTTCCACATTATTCACTTTTTGTAACTGCCAGTGATTCAGGTACTTTATCATCTCCATTTTATAGATGAAGAAATTGTGGCTTAGTAAAGTGAAGGAACCTGCCCAAGGATAACACCTAGCCAACGATCGGCCTTGGATTTGAACACAAGCACTTTGAACACAAGAATATTTTTCAGAAAAAAATATCATTACTTCTTGAATATATTCACTTTGCTATAGAATTCATCATTTCACCCTCTTGTTATTGAGATTTACGGCAGGCTCAGGCTCAGGCTCAGGCTGGGCAAAGGGAGTATCAGCATTAAAAATAAACACTCTCTATTGCTGTAGCCATGTGTTCCATGAAACAACCTCACTGAGAAGGACAATGCAGATAGTGGAGTGCAGTTTATTACACCGGCGGGCCCAAGGCAGAGTCTCCTCTTAGCCAAGGACCCTGACCAGTTTTTGTGAAAATGTTATATACCCTAAGTGTACCTGCCCAAACCCACCTCCCCAAATTCCCTGAAACTAGTCTGAACAAAGGAAAAGAAAGATTCAAAGTTAACCTGTGATTCATATGCCTTAGGCCTAGGTAGTTAACAGTGGACAATTATCAATAGGCCTGTGGTCATACCCCGATAAGCATAATAGAATGTATGATTCTATTCAGTTACACAGATAATTAGGGTATTCTTTTAGGCGAAGGAGAGTCTAGGTATGAGCCCTGGCGCTCTTTCATCTGGGGGCCTGGTTTTCCAGTTGGTATGTCGTTTCCATAGATACTGGGCATATAGCTCAACGTTCTCAGTCTGGCCCAAGATAGAGTCCTGCTTTCAAGATGGAGCCTGTTCTGTCTGTTTCCTCCTTCACTATCAACAAAATCCTCTAGATCCTAGAGTCTCAGAACTCCATGAGTGGCGTTCCTTCATTCCTTCAGGATCCTTCAACATATACTGAATATCTGCCATTTTCAAGGTCCTGAGCTAGGAGAATAAAGACAAAAGGATAGAATTCCTGTCTCAATGAGATCTCAATCTAGTGCACTGAAGGCAATTACAAGGCATTCAGGAAACCATTCTGACCCCATGCCCACTTCCACCCGACTCCACGGAACATTGTGGAGCTTGTCCTTCTAGAGTTACATGTGTCTTCAGAAATTTCTCAACATAGAGCTCCAGTCAGACAACACCAATTAACTGGATTTAGGACTTGGAATGAAACCTATTTCTAACCCTCACTTAGCACAAAGGCAGACCTCAAAGTATACATGAACTAGAATGCAAGCTTAAGGGCATCATGGAGTTCTTGGGTGGGTCCTGAAAGATTACCTGGTCCAACCCTCTCACTTTTCTATGAAGGAATGAAAGCCCAGACAAAGGTAGTGAATTAGACAGAATTAGGTCGAGAACTGAGGTCTCCCAAGCCCTTTCCACCAGACCACAGTGTGTTCCCTCTGTCTGCCCTGCCCTTAGCCATGAAGGAGAGGCAACCAGGCCTAGGATTTTTCTATGGAGCAAGAAAAAAAGAGTCTTACACTGACATTTGCAAGTATCTGCAAAACTTTCTCAATGAAGAGCTCAATTGAGCTGGGTGAGGAGACACCAAGTGGTGCTTCCGAGAGGCTGGGGCTGATCTTTTGATTTATGTGGCATTTCTTTTAACTCATCCCTTTAATTAACATGTAAAAAAATGACATCTCTGTCAGCTCGTGCCAAGTCTCCCCCACATTCAGCTTGGCATGCTGGGACGTGAACTTGAGGTTATCTATGAGCAAAAGTTCAGAAAGCTAAAATAGGAAGCATTAACAGGTGGAGCTGCCATGTGTGCGCACTTACCAGGATCAATTTTCCACTTAGACAGCTTTTGCCCAGTCGCACTAACTACTAACCAATCTATACTTCCTAATGGATTAAAGCAGAAAGGTCAGGCATCATAAAATCATCCATTTCCCATTCATTAATATTCGAATGTGGGTTCCTGAACCTGCCCCAGGCTACATAACAAGAGGCCTTTTTATAACCAGGTTACAAGACCAACAACCCACACCATATAGAAAGGTGGTTTGTGTGCAGTTTTCTGAATGAATGATTGAGTGAATGAATTAAACAGTACATGAATAAATGAATTAAACACCAGACTTCCCAGTTGGCACACTGGTAAAGAATCGACCTGCTAATGCAGGAGACACAAGAGTCAGGAGTTTGATTCCTGGATTAGGAAGATGCCCTGGAGGCATTGCAGGCAGATTCTTTATCACCTGAGCCACCAGGGAAGCCAGGAAATGGCTACCGCTCCAGTATTCTTGCCTGAAGAATTCCAGGGACAGAAGAGCCTGGTGGGCTACAGTCCACGGGGTTGCAAAGAATCAGACATGGCAGAGTGATTGAGCACAGACATGATAGTTGATCATTTATATGAGAAATTATGTAAAGGGCTGGGACTAAGGTGAGTGTCTCACTCACTAGGAGCCAAATTTTCTCAGTAATCATTGTATGTATATTTTATGAAATGTTTTAAAATTAATGTGTTTATGATTAAATATCAAAATTTTACATCAGAATCAGCTGAGCTATGTTGATAATGGAGAGAGAGATTTACATTTATTTAGAGAGGTAAGAGGACTGTGAATAAGACAGGAAAACCAAGGCTAAAACCTTGCCTCTGGAAATCATTAGCTATGTAGCTTTGGGGATTTTCATTAACTAATGGCCTCAGTTTCCTCATTATTGAAATAGAGATAATAGCTCCCATTCACGTAATTGTTGTAAGGATTAAATACACAAAGGACATAGCTCCCAGATTATTTATTTCATTTATGTAGTCAACTTTTTCAAAAGGCTTCCTTTTCTCAAGCATATGTGCATGTTACAGAAATTAGGAAAAAATGAGAAAACAAAGGATGGAATAATATGAATTGAGTTCTAGATGCCATGTCAGACACTTTATTAAGTGTTTGTGTGTTTGGATGGAGACGGAACAACAAGAGATTTCTTCAATGGGAGAGATGTCCTCTGGGCCCAAGCTGAGTGTATCAAGGGTGTGTTCTAGGGCCAGAAGTAGCATCTTTTGAACAGCTAGTCCATGACAGGCATTTTCACTCTATAATCTATTTGAACTATTATACTCACTCTGTGTGTGTGTGTGTGTGTGTGTGTGTGTGTGTATGAAGGTACCATATATTCATGCTACAAGTGAGTAAGCTAAATTTCAAAAGTGTAGGTAAATTTTCTGAGATCATACAGCTAATCAGGAGATTCTACATGGCCCATGTTTTCTATCACACTTTCTCAAGATATGGAAAGTGGAAACCTCATAAGCGAGACACTCCCACACAAAAGTAGAGTTTTGTGGAAATGCTCCATAGGGAAAGATTTAAAGAATAAATGAATGGTTCCAAGAAATCTAATCTCTTTATCTGCATAAACCCACACAATATGTGGTGTTCATGAAGTACCACCATTAAATTAAAAATGCATTGGGACACCGATAAAACCAGTGTTTCAACTGGGGGAAATTAAGAAACAAGTGTGGAAGTGAGCCAACTGCACAGAGACGCAAACTTTGAAGGAACTAAAATAAAAATAAGCGGTCCAGTGGTTGAGACTCCACCTGCCTATGCAGCAGACATGGGTTCCATCCCTGGTCCAGGCAGATCCCACGTGTCTCTGAGAAACTAAGTCCATGTCGCATAACTACTGAATCTGTGCTCTAAGCCCGAGTGCAGCAGCTACTGAAACCTGTGTGCCCTAAAGCCTGTGCTCTGCAACAAGGGCAGGCATTGCAGTGAGAAACCCATGCACTACAACTAGGGAGTAGCCGCCACGACTAGAGAAAGCCCGTGTGCAGCAACAGAGACCCAGTGCAAACAAAATGAATAAATAAATAACATTTTTTAAAAAACAGGTGAATAATAGCTCATTCACAGAGTGAGAAGAACCGTATGTAACTTACAGGGTATTGCAAAGGTTAATGAAATAGTGTATAGTGAAGCCTGACCTACAGCAAAGTAACACCTACTGCTGCTGTTGTTAATATTTATATTTGGAATCAGGCTAAACTGCATTTGAATTCCGTATGAATCCTGTAGGTATCACCTTAAATAAGACAGCCTTGATGCAGGCTAGGGTTTCTTAATCTATAAAATGGGAACCAAAGACCAATATCTCAATTGTTTAAAGATTAAATATCACAGGAGGCCTATAGCCACCAGCAGAGTACCAAATACATTCTAGATATTTGGGAACTGGTGGTGGTCGTTGTTGTCGTCAAAACAGGGAAAGAAAACTGTTGTTTCAAATAAAACTGACAGCAGCTGTTTTTGCCTTCCAAGAGAACATGGCGGCCTGCGTCAAATGAGTGGGAAGATAAATATCAAAGCTGTTCCAGTCCACTTCTAGATAACAGTTGAGGAAAAGGAAGAAGCCCCCAATTTTAAACCTTCTGACACGTCTCATGAATGGATGAAGGGATGGCTCAGGGACAAATGGACCTTTCTGTAGGCAGATATGTTAATACATTTTGGATATGCAAAGGAAGGCAGGTGGTAGAAGATTTCTATTCTGATGCTATACAATTTCAGAGATTACAAGATCGCAGCCATCACCTTGGGGCATGTCACTGTACGACAGACATCTGCATCTTCCTGAACATCTGGATGACTGACTGCATTTTTTTTTCCCCCACTTTTAGCCAAACATTTGGGATCAATATCAGAAAATAGGGGGCAGAATAATGACTTCAGGGAAGCTGTCAGATTGAATGTCTATAAATGAAGCTTGAAAAAGTAACACCCGGGGTGTGTTATGTGACAGAAGAGCTGAGAGAAGTAAATTGCCTGTGAGCCAATAAGGAGGGCAGGTGTGATTGTGATTATCAGTGATTTTAGTTCCCCTAATTGTTGTCAGGAAACCTGTGACACATCAGAGCCAGGAGGAGGGAATGACTGACATCTAAATGATGAGTTCCCGGAGCCATGTGTCAAAGAGACCCCACTAGGGATAATGCATTTCTGGATCTAGTGATACCTTATATCTGGGATGTAAGTGAATAAGCCACAGTTGAGTCATTTGACCTCATGTCCAGGATTGAACATAAATTAGTGTTATCTGGAATTCAAGATTAGTTACTGGTGAGACAGACATGTTTGATAAATAAGGCAACAAAGTCATCTGGAATTACATGCAAACTTTTCTCAACATCTCATAAAGAATTAGGAATTAACAAGGCTGACTGCAGCCAAGTTGTGAACAGGCAGCAAGGCTTGAAGAGAACTTTGGCTCCCAGACTGCTGGTGCAGGGAAGAACTTGAACAATCACTGCTACAGTCACAAGCAACCAGACTGCAGGATGAGTTGATTTTTCAGGGGATGGGTTTTTTTCTGGTATGCTTACTGTTAAGATAATAGTTGTATATAAATCCCTTGGGGCATTTCTCTAATTAGCCACAGTCCCCACCACTCCTTCTGGCATTAAATCGAGCACCTTTGCACATTTATTTTTACATTACCAGGGACTTCTCTGGTGGTCCAATAGTTAAGAATTGCCTTGCAATGCAAGGGAAGCTGGTTCAATCCTTGGGTGGGGAACTAAGATCCCACATGCCACAGAGCAACTAAACCGATGCTGCAACTATTGAGCCCGTGAGCTTTGGAGCCTGAGCACCACATCAAGAGAGTCCTTACATTTTAACAAAAGATCCACCTGATGCAAGGAAGATTCTGAGTGCCACAACTAAGACCCAAGGCAGCCAAATTAATTAATTAACTAAAAAATTTACCAGATCACTCCAAGGATTTGAGTTTGCTGTCCTTGAGACTTGCTCCTCCTTTGCTTTTGCAGATAAGGAATCTGAAAGCTCAGAAAAAGTGTGATGTTAGCATCTATTTCAGGTCAGTCATATAACCAGCATGAGGCTAGATGACTCAATAAAGTGTTTGTTCAAATATTTACTGAGTATCTATTGAATACCAGTCCCCCTCCCTAAGTCCAGACTACAGAAGATGGACATCATAGTTACATTTCTCCAATTTGCAAATGCCAATTAAATTTCAAAGTATTCTGGGTTTGGATCCAGAACATCTACTTCTAAGTCCAGACTATATAAGATGGACATCATAGTTGTATTTCTTGAATTTACAATCTAACAAGGGAAAAAACTAGAATAGTACATTGCACCTAGTCTGTGTTCACTGATAATTATCTCCCTGAACATAATCATCTCCCTGAATATTTGGGAGTTCAGAAAATGAAAAATGACTGTACATTCTTATTGTTGTTTTACCATTTTTTGTTACCTGTCTTTGAGCCCCTGACTGTTGCAGCAGGAGCTGGAAATGGCTTTTACTGGAATGAAGTTCAAGTGGCGACAAACACTCAAATCTCTGAACAGAGTTGTCAGGGATAACCACATGTGGCCTCCCTGGAAGACCAGGAAATATGGTATTACAGGAAGAATTCTATTTTTTACCCACAGTTCACACATAAATAGATTGTAACTCAGGAAGCACACTCTCTGGCTGCTTGTGAGGTGTGATAATACCACGCAAAATCCTAGCCAGGCATTTTCTGTATGTTTTATGTGTAAGATTATTTTATCACAACAACCTCATGGTGTGGTTCTATTATTATTTTTATTTGACAGCTGTGGAAACTGAGGCACTAAAGGTTAACATTATCAAGTCCACACAGATGAGTCAGAATTTAAATCCATATATACGAGTGTCCATAACCTTTTCATTACTTGACTTCAAAGCCTCTTCAGTTTTGCTGGCTAGAAGAAATTATTCCTTTGGGAACAGGTAGAAATCCCAAGACCACTGCTTTGCTTTTGTACTATAAATTCTAGGACGGTACCCTACTGGCCCGGATAAAAAACCAGAGAGTCTGGTGAATGCTACCAGTATTTGTTACACTGGAGCATGGCTAGAGGCAAAAGCCAGGAAGATTTGCACCTCAGTTAGCGTGGTACCTTTTGCTCTGTTCTCCTTTGTTTTATAGTGATCACTGCTGCTGCTGCTGCTAAGTCGCTTCAGTCGTGTCCGACTCTGTGCAACCCCATAGACAGCAGCCCACCAGGCTCCCCCATCCCTGGGATTCTCCAGGCAAGAACACTGGAGTGGGTTGCCATTTCCTTCTCCAATGCATGAAAGTGAAAAGGGAAAGTGAAGTTGCTCAGTCGTGTCTGACTCTTTGCGACCCCATGGACTGCAGCCTACCAGGCTCCTCCGTCCATGGGATTTTGCAGGCAAGAGTACTGGAGTGGGTGGCCATTGCCTTCTCACAGCCTCTGATTATATATGAGAAAATTGGAAGTGTGAGAGGGAAGAGGACTCAAGACACTCCAGAAAGAAGAAACCTTGAGATGAATGGACAGTTATTGATTTTGGTTTGCTACAATCCTGGGACTGTTTTCTAAGAGGAAGATAGCTTGGGGATGATGGAGAGACCTCAGATGGCTCTAGGCAGGCGGGCTGCTCAGTTTCATGACCAAGATGATGACAGTCACTCATTTAATTTCCCCAACCATGAGCCATTGTTGGCCTTCTAGGTAGAACCAACTAAAGAATAACATGTAACCTAAAACCTGCAGGTTGAGTTTTTTTGTTTTTTCTTTTGTGTTTTTTAACAGTTTACAGCATGCTTTTCCCCACACATTCACAGTTATTGAACATTTTGAGTATTATACACAACTTGCTTCTTTTACTTAGCAATTTTTGACATTTTTTGTCAGTACTTCATTTTTTTAACTACTGAAGATATTACATTTTATAAACATATTAGTTATTTCTTATTAATCCATATGTGAGCTCTTTCTAAATTAAAAAAAATGTAACAAATACTCTTGGACCCATCTTTTTGTTCATGATTAACTTCTAGAAGTTAATGATTAACAGAATATTTTGAATTTTAATTGATATTTGCAGGTTAAGTTTTATTCTAAAGTCTTATTGAGAACAATAGTCCAGAATGCAGCCTTTCAGATAGCTCTCAGGAACTGCTCCAAAGAGCTAAAGGAGGAGCCAGGATATATAGTATTTTTTAAAGTTTGTTTTTTTTTTAATTTGCTGAAAAAAATACAGTTGAACATCAAATATTACTCTCATCTTAAAAAAAAACCAGATATCTCAGGTTAATGACTTTAGGGCTTCTTTCTATGTATGGGAATATATAAGAGACTAGGCTCACTGAAATTACTCCCTAGATGGACATCTTAACTACCTTGGGTTATGATCCAAAGCACAGAATCATCAAAGCAATAATCTTTGCTTTACTCTTCCCTAAGTTCCCTCTAAGAAACTTCCCTGGTGGCTCAGCTGGTAAAGAATCTGCCTGCAATGCGGGAGACCTGAGTTCGATCCCTGGGTGGGGAAGATCCCCTGGAGAAGGGAAAGGATACCCACTCCAGTATTCTGGCCTGGAGAATTCCATGGACTGTATAGCCCATGGGGTCGCAAAGAGTCGGACACAACTGAGTGACTTTCACTACTCAGTTCCCCCCAAGGTACACCATGGTGGAGCTTGGGGTGGCTGCAGTGGCTGCTGACTTGATCCTTGTAGAACTGGAATAACTGGCAATGTTTCTTGTTTACTGGAATGGCAGGCAATGTTACTTTACCACAGTAGAATAATCTTCTCCAACATTCTAGCAAAAGGATGTTGGTCACTCTTGGATTCAGGTGGTAGTATGATCTTTATCTTTTTTCCTAGACTTCATAACTGCTTTATTGGTGTGATAGTAATTAATGATTTTTTTGTCAAATAGCTTTGATGTCCCCCTTTCCAGAGTGTATGGTAGGCTTGAATTTTCTGGCTTCCTTGTAGTTGAGTGAGGACAATCCTGGACAATGTGTTGTGAGCTGGACAGTGTGCTGTGAGCTACGCTGCTTTTTCAGAGCTCTAACTTTTCTCTGATTAACCGGTCAGCGACTTTCAAAAAGGCAGCTTCTCCATTGACTTAAGTGCCCAAGAGACTGTGAAAAGTCAAAGTGTTAGTCATTCAGTTGTGTCTGACTCTTTGGATCCCATAGACTGTGGCCTGCCGGGGTCCTTTGTCCATGGAGTTCTCCAGGCAAAAATATTGGGATGGGCCATCATTTCCAACTCCAGGGGCTCTTCTTGACCCAAGGAGTGAACCCAGGTCTTCTCCATTGCAGGCAGATTTCTTTACCATCTGAGCCACCAGGGAAGCCCACCCAAAAGACTAATGCCAAATTTTAAAAAAATGCACAGCGTGAGAGTTGTGAGTTAAGTTTTATTTTGGGCAAAATGAAGTGACAGTACCCAGAAGACAGCACCCAGGCAGCTCTGAGAAACTGCTCCAAAGAGGTAATGGGAAGGTCAGTATATTTGTGATTTTGGTGAAAGGGAATATATGCAATCAAGCAATTTTTTTTTTTTTTTGCAGAAGGTTTCTTGTAGTCACCAGGAACAATTGTCACCCTGAAAGATTTTAGTGTTTTTTTTATATATGGAGAGATATAAGAATTGGGCTCATAAAGTTGACTCCTGAAATAACTGACCATCTGAGAATCTGTTCTGTCAGTTTTTCCCAGAGCACAGACCACCTCATTTCTGCTCTCTTACCCGGAACTCGTTTCAGGGTGCACTGAGAGTCAGCAGCTGCAACAGTACATGATTTAATGCTCATAGAGGTAGATGGCAAGTGTCCATGGCAAGCACCAATTTGTAGTTGACATTAGAATCAGCGAAGCCCATCCCACTGACAATTTGCCACAATGGACTTGAAGGGTGGATATTATTTTCTTTTCTTCAAAACCACTGAGAGTTAGGGGTTGTTTATTACTGTAACATAACCTGACCCATCCTGACCAATGATACTGAAAGATTAGGAGAGGCTGCAAGAGGTAATACCAGCCAGGAGCCGTTTTACTCTAGACTTTCCTAATGGGATCTTAAAGACAATATGCTGTTTTCAAATAGATAAAATAACATCCCTCTGTTTTGAGATGACACTTTTATTATATTCCATTATTGAGTGTTACCAGCTCTTTGACATTCAACCCACAAATGATTGTGAAAGTTAAGTTCAAATTTCTTAGGAAAATACATAAATGCATGTAATAAGGATTTAAAAAAAGAACTCAGTGAAAGCACAAATTTATGGTGGGCAGAAAACATGAGCATAGAATTACAGTTATGTCACATCATGTAGAATTTTTAATGGCTTCCCTTCACATTCAGGACAAAGCTAATTCCTTAGCCTGAACAAAATGTCTCTCCATGACAGGATTTCACATCTATTTCTCCAACTTCTTCCTGCATAACCAGGTGTGAAGAACGCTATCTCCTATATGAAAAGCGCAGACTCCAGAGACCCGGTGAGCATTCGAATGGATATGGGAGAACTGGATACTTTAGAGAAAAATTTGCTAGTTTATGGATAAGATATTATTTTTAATGTTTGCTATTAGTAGTCTGGTATGTAAATTTATAGGAAACATATACTATATTCTAGTATGCTCTTTATCTTGTTAGAATCCTGGCATGCTGCAATCCATGGGGTCGCAAAGAGTTGGACACAACTTGGCAACTGAGCAAAAACACCAATTTTTAAAGTGTTGTACATTTATATATTTAATACATATTTAATAGGAGAATGCTGAGATATACTTAAATTTTAAAATTATAAATGTATTGGTGATGTGAAACTCCTTGCTGGTCTCAGATGTGCATATTCAGTAACACAAAATGGATAATGTTGTTACCCATCATTGAGTAAAATACACTCGAAGTTAAAACAAAACACCAAAAGGAACACCATCTCCCAGTCTTGACACACACTACTGCTTCTGCCTGGAGCATATTTCTATTCTTTCAGCTTGCTACTCGCCACTCCTTCAGCTTTAATCATGGGTGTAATCACCTTCAGAAGACCGTCTCTCCGCATTTACGGGAGGTCAGGAGGCCCCAGGCATCCCGCATTACCCTCTAGATGAGTGTCTACCACACTGAGTTGAAATTGTCTGTGTATTGCTTTGGTATCATTACTCTCTCATGGGCTCCATGAACATAAGAACTGTTGTATTCATTTTCTATCTCCACCACCCAAACGGTATTTGGCTCACAGTATGAGCTCAATAAGTATTCCCTGAAGTGATATATGTAATTAGATATAGTAAATAAATTCACCAGCCCACAGGCTATAACCAAAGTCACCAAGTCATTCTATGAGCAACAAATGAATGAGTCTGTATGAACGGTCAAACAAGCATCTGATTCTGTCAGTCCTTGATTTAAATTAGGCATTTCCTCCTGATGAGAGTGTGAAAGAATGTGTGATCCTATTTATTGCTAAATATGTTGCGCTATAAAGAGACAAGAATCAGTGAGTTTTAGGAAGTGTGAATCTTGCAAGCACATTAATGGTAATTTTGATAGGAGATCATAAAAGACAGTAAGTACCAGGGCATAAGGATAACTTTCTAAGAAAGGACTTTAGTGTATGCCTACTTTGCAAATTTTGATGACATAAAAATAAAGTGAAGGCAAATCCTTATACTCAAGGAGGGCAGAGTCCAGTGAAAAAGAAATGGGGCACACACAGAAATTCTCATAAAAGGAAGAACAGGTAAATGAGAGGTTAGAAGCACAAAAAAAGAGTGCTAATAGGAGTACAAAAAGGGAAAAGGGAAGAAAACTTCAAACTGTCAATTAAATATTAACCATTAACCAAAATTTCATTTAGTCCTACAAAAATGCCCATAGAGTCTTTTTTTTTTTTTTTTTTGAGATGAATACTCTGAGGCTCAAATAGTTTTCACAAAAACTAAAGTCATATTGCTTGCCCCTAATAAGCTTGAAATGGACACTCTGGTCAGCTAGACCTCACAGTCCTTATTGTGTTAAACACCCCAGGGTTTCTCAAGGCATACCCAACAAAGTTCAGAGTTTCCTGTAGGTGCTTGTAAAAGTTTAAAATTGCCAGATTTATACCTCAGATCTAATGACTAAGAATTTCCAGAGCTTGAGTCTGGCAATCTGCATAAAAGCAAGTCCCTCACATTTGATCTTAAGTATGGTTTCGAGTAACTTTGACATTGCATCATATTTCTTCCTAATTGAAGGGAATCAAAAGGATAATGAGTTAGCCCATCTATATATATATATATATATATATATATATATATATATATATACCTTATCTGGGAAGAAGGAAGACCAAGATTTTATTCATCCTAACCACAAAGTATGGAGCTTCACTGGTGGCTCAGTGGTAAATCCACCTGACAATGCAGGAGATGCAAGTTCGATCCCTGGGTTGGGAAGATCCCCTGGAGAAGGATATGGCAACCCACTCCAGTATTATTGCCTGCAGAATTCCATGAAAAGAGAAGCCTGGTGGGCTAAAGTTCATGGGATCACAAAAGAGTCGAGCACCGCTTAGAGACTAAACAACAACCACAACCACAAATTATAACCATTATCTTCATTAACTAGTGAAAGTCATAATAGTTACAGCAATAAGGATGAAGAAAAACAACTGCTTTGTGTTCCTGGAAATGCAGAGCCTTGTCTTATTTGGCACAAAATCTTACTTATCTCTGACCCCTCACATTAAAAAAGGTGAACCTTAAATAATGGGTATCCAATAAAAGTTGGTTGAATGAATGAATGTATTTACCAGGTGAATCCATTTCATCTGAAAGTGAAAGCTGAAAAGACAATGGCATGTTTTCTTGCAAACTGTGGTTCTCCAAAGAAAAATAAAAGCCAATCATGACAAATGCTACCACTTCAATCGGAATCACTACTAGAACGGATGTGGGTTTCTGTTTGATAAGAAATGCACTTTACCCCTCTCCTGCTTCCAGCAATCCCTAACTTAGTAGTGATCTTTAATTAGGGGATGTCTTACATTGAGTTCTCAGCAGTTATTCCAGATACTCTATAGGATTCTGCTGCACATAAGAAAATCCATAGAGTCTAGCTGTGAAACTGCAAAGTCCTTTAGCCTCTGGTCTGTACATGGTACAAGACACAAGCTATGATCCTGATTAAAAAAAAAAAAAAAATTTGAACATTAAAAAATGCTAACTTTTACTGTCTTGTGATTCATAGTAGCCCAGTAATCTTCAGCAAGATCTAACAATATGAGCCTGGAGAAGGACATGACAACTCACTCTAGTACTCTTGCCTGGAAAATTCCGTGGATGGAGGAGCCTAGTAGGCTACAGTCCATGGGGTTGCAAAGAGCTGGACACGACTGAGTCAACAACAACATAAGCCATGGCTACCTAGACATCCTTACTCACATACCCCCAGCATCTGGAGAGCGTTATGTCCAAAGTTGAACTCATGAAATGTGCTTCTCCTGCTGTTTTCAATCTCTAAAATCTCCATCGTCCATCAAACCACCACAGACATAAATCAGGGAGCTATATACTATCTTCTTTCACCATCATCTTCTAATTAGTCACCAAGTCCTACCATCCTCTCGTCTAATTAGTGACCAAAACCTCTCTATTTGCATCTCCTAAATCCCTCTCATATCTATCCCATCTGCTTTCCCCCTCTTGCCTTTCCCTTCATCCAAGCCACCGTTTTCCCTCCTGTTAGATTTCTAGTTTCCCTATTTTGAGTCTTGTCCCCTTATAACTGATCTTTCACAGGTTGTGTGAATTTTTTTGTCGACAGCTCAGATCTGACCATGTATATCAATCCCTGGGTTTAAATCTATAGCTGAAATCCACGGTTTGGGTGATGTATAACACCTTTTATGATAAATATATGGACTGCCTGGAGTCTCCCTGCCTTGGTACATATTTTCTGTCTCTGAAATGCTGTGTGTCCCCCTAAGTAGTCTCCAGTCATGCCTTAAAACCTACGCCAAGCATCACCACCGCATGAGGCTATTCTTGACCCTTCCATCAGGCTCCCCCATCAGTCAGTTGGTCTCTCCATCTCTTTATTTTGTGTGTTTCTATGATGACATTTGCTATGTTGTTCTGTGACTGCTTGCTTATGCACTTTACTCCCAAATACAATGTGCATTCCTTTTAGGAAAGGCAGTGGTTTTAATTTTGCCTCCTTCCTATTTCTTACAGTGTGTATGCTGTACAGCAGGCATATATTTCCCAAATTTGTTGAATTACTTCAACAGTACACTATATCAATTGGAGCAAAGAAAAGCATTCTCCCCAAATACTCAAGCAGTGGTCATTTGTAAGAGATGATGCCTTCTTTCTTGTGCTTGGGTTCACACACTGCTTTTCCTCTAGAAGACCCTTTCATGTCAAAATGCCTAAGGCTAAAGTTCAAGGTTATCCAGAGCTTGGTCCCAGGCTGAATTTTCAGTGTCTCAAGACCCACACTCAGCACACAGTGAGACCTCAGGTCTCATTCTGAGACCTCAGAATGAGTTCTGTGAGTCTATTTCCCATGATGCCCCTGAGGGAACCAATGAATATAAGCTTATGTAAACTTCCGCTTCCTGCCTCGGTGACCTCCAACCAGTGCACCAGACATCCAGCGAGCTATAAGACAAACCCCTCACACACTTGAGACCAACACTAATTCAAGTGTGATATTTAATTTTCAGTGGGGGATATTTGGCCTTAGAGATATTTGTCATAAAAACATATGCTGCAGTTATGATGCAGAGCACGAGAAACCAACAGAACACACAGCTTAGCTGGCATCACGAAAGGTTATATACATCCTTGCTTTTGTATGTAAAATACAGAAGATGTCTCAACAATAAATTTTATCAATAAGTAAGGGAGGCCTAAGGACAAGGAAGTGCAAACAAGTATTTTATTTTGGTATTTCCCTAAAATTTGCTTTTAAAAATACTTAAAAAGATTTTATGTCTACATCCATTTAAGTGTTTTGTCAAAATGTGTGCCAAGAATAAAAATGAATTTTTGATAGGGTTAGGGTTAGAATGCCATTTGGGATAGTGAAAAATTATAAACAACCTTAAAGTCTACAAATAGTGAATTTGATTTAAAAATTAAGTTGCCATCATGCAATGGAATACTATGTAATTATTAGGAATGAGGGTGTAAAATAATACATGCCGAGTTGGGGGACTGTTCATGAGTAATTTTAGGAAAGCATGTATAATCTAAACTGATTTTCAATTTTAGAAGTACATGCATTGTATGTATATACATGAAAATACTAGAAAGATAAACATGAAGTGCTAAAAACTGCTACTCTTCAGCTTGCAGATAACAGATAATTATTTCCTCCTTTTTCATACCTGTATCTCCCATGTTTTCTACATTAGCACCCGTTGCTTTGTTTTTAGATACTCGTAGATTTCTGTAACAGCTGCATTTCAATTTCTTATCTGTATCTTTCCTTTCTCTTCCCTTCTATGGCCATGCTATTAAATAAGCCAAATTCTTTGAAAAACAATAAAATTTAGCCAAGAAATCAGTCATTTTGAAAATAACTGTGTTTGCAGAACGCCTGGCCATTTGGCAGAATCCATCTGTGCTTGGGCTATTTCAGTAGCTTTTCTCCAGATAGATTTTGTGAGCCCCTCCAGAGACTCCAATTTTTTATAGAAAGGAATTAGAACTCCTAGGGTGGCATTCACAGTCTTTCACAATCTGGCCCCCATGTAACTCCCAGCTTCCAGAGCCCCAGCCTCAGTGATTCAGATCGCTCATGCCCCCAGCACAGCACCGATGCCCAACCTGCTTCAATCTGCACAGGGCCGTCCCTCTGCCTGGAACATTCTTCCTCCCTGTTCTCTGTTCTTCTAGCTTGCTCATCCTCCAGGCATTGCTCAACTGTCTTCTGCTCTGCCTCCTGTCCCTGTTCCGGTCCAAGCAGCATTCATCGCTGTTATCCTGTATGCTCCCCCACACTTTGGGTGCTGTGTTGAAGCTGGTTTATAAAGCTCCCAAGACCCTACTGTTAAATACTCAAGAATTTGTAAGCCAGTTTTCAAATTGGGAGCTTTTAAATTGGGACTGTGAAATTCAGCTATGGTAGAAATATTTACACTGTGGAAACTGGCAAATCAGGGCTTCCCCTTTCCCATGACAGCCAGTTACCCACCACATAATGGCTGTACATATATGTCTTTATTAATGCACCTGTTTGTTTCCATCTGTGTTACAAAATCACTCTCATTGTCTGAATTTTTCTACCTTTCAGAATCAAGAAAGATTGGTATATAACAGTTATCGAAAATAACCATTGAAATACAGTTGTTTTGATACACATTTGCTAAATTGCATTTGGGATTAATCTATGATCTTTTCTCCTTCTATACTGATATTCATGTTTCTCATTTCAAGAGCTAACAGGATTTAGCTAAATAGCATTCATTTTTATTAGCATTCTTAAATATTACAAAATAATTGACTTTTTCAGGGTGGCAGTGATGTTGATTAGAATAGAAAACTCATAAGTGTATCTTTATTATATATAGATGTGATTACCCTCATATCTTTACTTCCAATAGCTTTGCTTAATAAAAAATCTACGGAGAGCTTCAGGAAGGCATAATATGATTTTAATATACTTAGCTTCAGAGAACCTCTGATGGTTAATTAAGAAACTTTCATCTTTGAAGTAAAATTAGAAAAAGAAACTTATTAACTAAAGGATGCAGGGTCAGTAATAAGACAGCTTTCTTTTTGAACATTCCATCTAATAAATCCTGAGAGACTTAAGACAATTATATTTTATCAAAAACACAGAGAAATAAGCACCAACAGGGGACGCCAAGTGGCTTTGGGCATTTCTTACAAAACAGTCTTAGGAAATGATCAATCCCTTCCTAATCAGAGTCATTTTATGAAATGACAAAAAAAAAAAAATATTTACAAAGCCACAGGAGTGAAAATTACAGTCTGAGGATTAGGAAGCCTAGTCTCTGAATTTGAAAAGCTGTCACATTTAGGCCCATTCCCTCCACTGAAAGTCAGTTCAAAGAGTACAGAATTCACCCGTTCATTTGTTCATCAGTTTATCCAACACGATCATCTCTTTGCTCCAGGCTGTAATACAGAGGGAGCAGGCACTAAATTCAGACCCACCTGGGTTCTGTCATCAGGCCACAGATTAGCTGCTGTAGAACCTGACCCAAGTTTACCCTTATGAACTTCTGTTTTCTCATCTGTAAACAGACATAAAGCTGACCTCCTCCTCAGTTTGCTGTGAAAAGTAAAGAACATACTATTTTCATGTAAATGGTGGATGCTCAGTGAGTATTATTTCTTTAATCCCCCTACCTCCTTTCACTCCTAAGCAGGTTTCTTACGAACACACACTATGCTTTTAACACGTTGCGTCCTCTTTGCTGTTTAGTCACTAAGTGGTGTTCGAGTCTTTTGTGACCCCATGGACTGTAGCCTGACGGGCTCCTCTGTCCGTGGGATCTCCCAGGCAAGAATGCTGGAGTGGATTGCCGTTTCCATCACCATGCCTTCTCTCTGAGACATCTTTAATCTGCTTTATAAAACCTGTCACAGAAATATGAAAATAACAGAAGGTAGTGTGTTGTAATGGAGGGGGAAGGGAATTGGGGAGAAGGAGAACTATATTCTAACTCTGAGTCTGCTTTTGATTTTTCATGTGGATTTGAGCAAATCCCTCAACCTCTCTGACCCTCAGTAAATATTTATTTACTGTGACCACACAGTAAATATTTATTAAGTACCTATTCTTTGCCAGGCATTTAGCTGGACGCTTGAGATATAGAGATAAGTAACCCAAGGTCCATTCTGAAGGAGATCAGCCCTGGGATTTCTTTGGAAGGAATGATGCTAAAGCTGAAACTCCAGTACTTTGGCCACCTCATGCGAAGAGTTGACTCATTGGAAAAGACTCTGATGCTGGGAGGGATTGGGGGCAGGAGGAGAAGGGGACGGCAGAGGATGAGATGGCTGGATGGCATCACTGACTCGATGGACGTGAGTCTGAGTGAACTCCGGGAGTTTGTGATGGACAGGGAGGCCTGGCATGCTGCGATTCATGGGGTCACAAAGAGTCGGACACGACTGAGTGACTGAACTGAACTGAACTGAACCCAAGGTCCCTGAGCTCAGAAACCACCATATAAGTAAGGAAGGCAAACACATAACAAAATGAATAAAATCTTTTAACCCCTCGTATAGTAAAGTTGCCCACCAATTAACAAGAGGGTGAGGAGCATGGCCAGGTAGCTGACACTCATCTATGAAAGGGAAATAAGGATGTGGACACTCACCCAGCCTCTCTACAGAGCTTTTTTGAACAGGAAGTAAAAATCTGTATGTTAGAGCAATTTGTATCCCAGAAAGTTAAATGAATATACACGTTTAAATAAAAATATGAGTTCGTGTGTTATTTGCTCCCTGTGAGTAGGATAAAACAGTGTCTTGTAATTATTCTTTGTTGTGATGAGCACATAGTAGGTGCTCAATAAATATACGGTGAACAAATATATACAAACGTACAGAGATCCAGACACTCAGAAAAGTGAGATTCAGTGGAGTGTTAGAATAGTTGGGGAGGGCATCAAGGATTTGGTGAATCTAGAGAGAAGTTTAGGAACAAAGAGGACCTGGAGGGGTGCGGAGAGTATTCTGGCAGCTGGAGAGTATTCTGAACACAGATTTGTATAATCATGTTCTAATAGCAAATATGCTTCAGGTATGAAACAAAGGCCACGCTATGCCCATGCTTCACCTGCCACTTAAGTGGTCCTCATGAAAACTTGGCAAATCCAAATTATTGCTGTTATTCTCCAACTTACTGCAGAGAAGTTAATCAGCTCACTTTAGTCACATAAAAGTTGAGTGTTAGAATTTGAACCCAGATCAATTAAACTCAATGCAGAAGAATGATCTGAGAATCATATACAGTCCAAATTGGCCCAAGATGCTTCAGAATGTGATCCCCATCCTTGTGGCAAAGCATCCTTCCTGTTTTCCTAGGCTCAATTAAAATGTTCTTTTCCTGTCTTAAGTCTTGGTCCTAGCTCACAGAATGGCTCCAGTATTCGTCCAGGTGTATAAATTAGGAATATAAAAGTCATTCATTTTTAAAAAATTAATTTATTCATTTTAATTGGAGGCTAATTACTTTACAATATTGTAGTGGTTTTTGCCATATACTGACATGAATCAGCCATGGGTGTACATGTGTCCCCCATCCTGACCCTCCTCCCTATAAAAGTCATTCTGAACATCTCTTAGCTCTTCCACCTCTTGCTCCACATGCACACGTAACAAACCACTGGAATTCAGTCCCTTACAATGATAAGTATGCATTTCCCAGGAGACCAAAGATTGGCAACTTCAGTCTGTGTTTGGTAGTTAATTTGGTCTCAGCTGGGCTATCTCATGGGTTCAGGCTTATCTGGTTGCTGCCTAGCACAGGATGTCATCCCCTGTACCCTCTTCTCCTCCTGCCCTAAACTTTCCCAGCATCAGGATCTTTTTCAGTGAGTCAGCTCTTTGCATCAGGTGGCCAAAGTATTGGAGCTTCATCTTCAGCATCAATCTTTCCAGTGAATATTCAGGGTTGATCTCCTGTATGATTGACTGGTTTGATCTCCTTGCTGTCCAAGGGACTCTCAAGAGTCTTTTCTAACACTACAGTTCAAAAGCATCAATTCTTCAGAGCTCAGCTTTCTTTATGGTCCAACTCTCACATCTTAACATGACTCCTGGAAAAACCATAGCTTTGACAAGATACCTTTGTTGGCAAAGTGATGTCTCTGCTTTTTAATGCACTGTCTAGCTTTGTCATATCTTTCCTTCCAAGGAACAAGCATCTTTTAGTTTCATGGCTGCAGTCACCATCCACAGTGATTTGAGAGAAAATAAAATCTTATCACTACTTCCACTTTTTCCCCTTCTATTTGCTATGAAGTTGTAGGACCAGATGCCATGATCTTAATTTTTTTTTTTTTAATGTTGAGTTTTAAACCAGCTTTTTCACTCTCCTCTTCACCCTCATCAAGAGGTTGAGCTAACTCAGGGAGATGGTGAAGGACAGGGAAATCTAGAGTGCTGAGTCCATAGGGTCGCAAAGAGTTGGACATGACTCAGTGACTGAACAACAACATTAGGATGGCTTTTGCTGAGATGGAAGAGGTGATTTGGCTTTGCTCATCTTCCTGCAGGGAGCGGGTTCTCTTGGCCGTGGCAGAGGGGAAGAAGAGAAAGTAAGCAGAACCACACAGGCACTTGTATCCTGTCAGCTACAATTCATTCCTTCACCTTCTTGGTTCTAGCCACTCCACTCTCTCTACCCTCCTATCCAAACAGGGTTTTCCCACAGCATCAACCTGTCTGAAACTTTCCTGGCTCTTGCTTCACTGCCGCTGATCCTGCAGACCCAGGGCATTGTATCACTTTGCCACGGAAGTTGAAAAGGACAAAGCAGTCCCTCCCGGGCTCTTGTGGCCCTGTGTACTCCCCAACACGGCTCTTGTGACAGCTGTAATGTTATTCCTATGTTTTTAAAATAATTTCTCGTTTCTAAGCTATGCTTCATTTTATATATTGGTAGGAATCACACCTGGTTTTGCTCACCTTTGTATCTCATGAGTCCAGCTCAGTATCTGACACATATCAGACCCTCCATAAATATGTAATGAATGCATGAACAAATACCTAAGTGAATATAAATAAGTGCAAATAATAATACATAAATGCAAATAATAAATACAAACTATAAGTATAAATATCAACTAAAATTTTTCTTAAAGACTGCCTAGCTTCTTAGGTCATTTCTGAATCTTTCATCTTGCCATGTATTAACAAGAACTTCCTAAAATACACATCTAATCTGATCAGGCCCTGACGTGGGTTCCTCAGTGGCTCTTCCTCACCAGTGTTAACAGTTAAGGCTCTTGGGAAGTTCCATGAGTCCTCCACGACCCACTCCCTACTGTCTGCCTCTCCTGCCTCAGGGCACATCCATGTCCACCCAAAGAGTTCCTACTTATAGTTCTATTAACTCCCTACATCTTTCCTTCTTTCCTTCTGTGTGTGCTCCTCCCACGGACCTCTTTTTCCACCTGGCCAACTCCAGGTCCTCCTTTTGGCTCTAATCTGGTGTCACTTTGGGAAATCTTCTCTAACAACCTGTGTGTGTGTGTATTGTTTCTTCTTTTGGGTTCAAACAGATCTGTAATCTCCTGTAATACAACTCACCATTTTAAAACCCATTATACTGTGGGTGTGCGTTTGTCTGATCCTTTTACTTTATAGGGAAGTTCCACAAGACAAGGAAGGAATGAATATTTGCCCCTTACGTAGAATGAAGGCAGTCACAAAGCAGAGATAAAACATCTGTCACATAGGTGGATGAGTGAATGGATCAATGAATGGAGGGGGAAGGGCCAGCCAAGTTCACCTTCTAGTTTGTGTTTAGGGAGAAATACAGAGATTTCCGGCTCCATAAATAGAGGCATCTTCAATATCAGAATCCATTTTGGAACTGTTCTCTCTTTTCCAAAATGTTAATGTTTGATTAAGGAGCAAAACTAAAATCACTGATTCTGTGGATTAGACAGAGATGTGAAGGTCGCCTACTCTCCGAGAGTTCATCTGTCTGCCGTGTACTGTGAAAGTAGAGAGGAGAGGGACACCATCCTGCTCACATGTGATGGGAATTTGGACACTGAGGCTGGACCACCCTGCGTCTGTAGCCCAGATCTGCCATTTATTAGCAGGATGACCTTGGACCACCTCTCTTTGCCTGATTTTCCTTCTCAGTAAAATGGATACAATATGGCATGCCCAACAGGGCTTCTATAAGGATTAAAAAGCATAATATTATATGTTACTAAGTATATTGCTGGATCATGGTTAATACTCAGGAAATATTAATCTGCTTCTTCTGCCTTCCCTTCTTTCCATTGGGCAGAGAAATCGAACATCTTAAGTTTATCCCTGACACAAGGGATGAAAAATGTCTCCTTCTTCCCAGTGGGGGGGAAAACACTTTTTCTTCCTTCTGGACCAAGCTAAGAATCAGTGACTACCCCCTCCTCACCTTCCATCTTGTCAAGAGTTTTGGCAGGATTTCTTGGTTTGCATTTGCAATTCATTGTTCCTAAAGAGAATGTTTTAGATGAATAAGGAAAAGGAAATAAAAAAAGAAGGCCTCAATATCCATTCTGTCAGAGAGAGAAAGGCAACCCTTTAATTCCATTTTCTGCCAGAGAGCTGATTCAGCAGCTTGCCACCTTCTCCATCCCAACTCCATTTTTTTTCCCCTTTATTCAAGACCCTATCTTCATTATCCACAATTTATCTCAGTCAGCAACTTTATCTTCCCCTTTTAAATAAAGAACCCTTTTAATCCTTCTTGCCACCAATGACTTGCTGCCAGTTTGAGTAAGATTACCCTAAGGGGCCCAGGGATGCTAAGCTCCCTGCAATACCTCTTCAGCACCCTCACCATGAGACAGGATCTTTCCCTGCCTGCCCCTGGCCCATTCCTGAGTCAACGACGGCCTGCTTGGCCCTTTGTGAAGGTCCCACCACTGAGCAGAAGGCAGAGTCCCAATTTAGCCCCACTGTTTGTGTGATTTGTGGTGTGCTCAGCACCGATGGTTGGTTTGTATATTACTGTGTGATGTGACGGAACAGTTATGGGCTCTGACTTGCAGCCCTGTCCCCAAGGCTACTTAGCTGAGACCCTGATAGCTAGGCAGTGGGACCACTGCCTGCACAGCCAGCCAGAGTGAATTCCAGCTCTACCTGGAATTCACTTATTAGTGTGGGGCCACTGACTAGTGTGTGGCCTTGGACCAGGTAACATGAACTTTCTGGAACCCAGCTTCGCCTACTTAAAATGAAGATAACAGAGCCTTCTTAATTTGTGGTGATGATTAAGAACCACTACAATATTGTAAAGTAATTAGCCTCCAATTAAAATAAATACATTTATATTAAAAGGAATAAAAAATAAATTAAAAAAAAGAGAGAACAAGAAGGAAAGAGAAAGACAGAGAGAGAGACAGAGAGAGAGGAAAATAGTATGAAGTAGATGACCTGACGGTTCTTGGCTTCCAAGTAAAAGTCCATGGTCTCCATCCTCCGCCCCACATCCCTTTATCAGGCAGTTGGACTCTCTTCTCTGTTTTCTTGGCTGCTGGTGTTTACTTGAAGCTTACTTCAATAGAACTTTTTCGAACAAAGGTTTGTATTATGTAAACAGTATCTCCTAATGGTTACTTTTGGCTTTATAAGAAATGCTGTCAGCCAGTCCTAGCTTCCAAGGGACCAGCTGAGTAGGTTAGTCTGTTCCAGAACTGGAGGGGTGTTACGGGATGCTCAGTTTAGATGGTATTCCCTCCAGCAAATCTCTGTCAATAAGAAGACCTAGTTAGACATGCCCTTGAGGCTGCACGGTGCCTGGTACTCACCCATCGGAGTTCTTGGTGAGTTAATACAATCTCCTGTTTTCTGGTCTAGCCTCCACACTAGATTGCAAGTTCTTAGGAGGTGATATGATACTGAGCTTCCTACATAGTGTTTGGCATGGCTGGTGCACAATTAAGAGGTATTTAGTGAGTAAATGACAGAGAAGGCAATGGCAACCCACTCTAGTACTCTTGTCTGGAAAATCCCATGGGCGGAGGAGCCTGGTAGGCTGCAGTCCATGAGGTTGCGAAGAGTCGGACACAACTGAGCGACTTCCCTTTCACTTTTCACTTTAATGCATTGGAGAAGGAAATGGCAACCCACTCCAGTGTTCTTGCCTGGAGAATCCCAGGGACGGGGGAGCCTGGTGGGCTGCCATCTATGGGGTCGGACACGACTGAAGCGACTTAGCAGCAGCAGCAGCAGCAGCAGCAGTGAGTAAATGAAAAAGGAAAAGGGTAGAACTTAGCTAGAATAGTTTGGAAAAGTGACTGAGTTTCTTTAAGCAACAAACACTCTTCTCAAGAAAGAGAAATGGCATTTATTCAACTCCATGATGGTTCAGGATACCAAGGGGATTTTATTTCATTTCATAACTTATTTCACTCAATTCTCTCAACTTGAATGCAATATTTCCATACCCATTTTACAGATGAGGCACTGAGGATTCAAACCCCTTACATGAAGGATGCAGAACTAGCCATCAGAAATTCAAACCACAGTCTCTCTGACTCCACACCAAACCACCACCTTTAATTCATAATTCTTGCTTTTTCAAAGGATCCACTGGTCTTTCTGCTCTTGGAAACCCAGATGAGAAGGAATGAATCTTTTCCTATGCTAAGTGACAACTTTTTAAAGAAAGCATGTACCTAATGTGAAATGAAAACATTTTCTTTATGAGAAATATGCGATCCATACGTGTGTTTATATTTCAAAGCCCCCAATTCACTAGGATTTCTCTAGGCTGTTTTTGTCAGGGCTTGAAAAATAGCTCCCTGTGATTTTTTTGATGTGAGTTAATATAGTGATAAGCACCATAAAGTCTCTGGGAATAACACATCATTAATTTACCTCAGAAAATAAGACTTCAGTGACAAATAAACCTCATAAGGGCTCTGTGGTTAAAGTAGCTTGGCGAGCAATGGCTATTTGAATTGAGTCAAATTAAAGGTAAAAAGAGTGCCGCAAATGTAACAAATAATTATTTTCTGCAGTTGAACAACGCATATCCTGTTTTATGAAGGGTCCTTGACTAAGTTGAAGGGAAAAATAAATTATTGGAAATGCTCCATTTTTTGTGAGAGGAAACATTATGTTCTGGGGAGAGCATTGGATTCATAGGAGACCTAATTTAAATCCTAGCCTGGACACTAATTAATTGTTTGACCTTGAGAAAGTAACTTTTTCTTTCTCAAGACCTTGATATCCTCATCTGTCAAATGAGAGAATTGAATTCCGAGCACTCTCCAGCCCCATGCAAGCCTAATTTTCTAGAACTCCAAAGTTTTGATGGCATATAATGTTAGGAAGCACAGATATGTTCTCACAGGGGAGTATGGTTCATTAGCCTGAAAGTCAAGAGACAGGCAGCAGATGCCTAATGATCATGCCTAACTTTGGAGTAAAAGTGACCTGAGCTTGGGTCTTTATTCCTCCACTTACTGATCATGTGATTTTGGATACATTTGTTCACCCTTTCTTTTTTTATTGAAATATAGTTAATTGACAAGGTTATATTAGTTCAAGTGTACAGCAAAGTGATGTATAAGTATATATATATGTATATATATATTCTTTTTAATTATAGGTTATTATAAGACAATGACTATAGTTCTTTGTGCTATGTAATAGGTCCTTGTGGTTTCTCTCTTTTATATATAGTAGTATGTATATATTAATCCCAAACTACTAATTTATCTCCTCTCCCTCCCCCTTGGCAATCATAAGCTTGCTTTCTATTTCTGTAGTCTGTTCCCGTTTTGTACATAAGTTGATTTGTATTATTCTTTTAGATTCTACATGTAAGTGATATAATATGATATTTGTCTTTGTCTGGCTTACTTCACTTAATAAGATACTCTCTAGGTCCATTTTTCACTTTCATGCATTGGAGAAGGAAATGGCAACCCACTCCAGTGTTCTTGCCTGGAGAATCCCAGGGACGGGGGAGCCTGGTGGGCTGCCATCTATGGGGTCGCACAGAGTCGGACACGACTGAAGCAACTTAGCATAGCATAGGTCCATCCATATTGCTGCAAATGACATTGTTTTATTATCTTTTTGACTAAGTAGTATCTCAATGTATATACTCCATTGTGTAGTATATATATGTATAAAACCATATATTCTTTATCACTCATCTGTCAATAGACATTTAGGTTGCTTCCATGTCTTGGCTACTGTAAATACTCCTGCTATGAACAATGGGGTGCATATATCTTTTCAAATTTGAGCTGTCTTTGGATATACGCCCAGTAGTGGGATTGCAAGGCCATATGAAAACCCTGTGCTTAGTTTTCTTAAGGTCCCTCCATACTATTCTTCATAGTGGAGAATTCGCTGCACTAATTTACATTCTCACCAACAGTATAGGAACGCTCTCTTTTCTCCATACCCTTTCCAGAATTTATTACTTGTAGACTTTTTCATGATGGTCATTCTGACTGGTGTGAGGTGGTATCTCATTGTACAATCGTCTTAATTTGTAATTCTCTAATAACTAGTGATATTGAGCATTTTTTCTCATGTGCCTATTTGCCATCTATATGCCTTCTATGTCTTTTTAGTCCTTCTGCCCAGTTTTTGATTGTGCTCTTATTTTTTAAGCCTTGATTTCCTATAAGATCATGCATAATACTTCCCTCAAAGAGGGACAATTAAATTAGATAAAGTATATGAAATTCCATGTATATCACCTATCACATGACACCTGAGAGATAGGTAATAAAAGTAAGCCTCTAATGTAATATGAACAGCCTGTTTGAATGTCTTCCCTGGTGGGACTTAGGATAATGCTTGGAGAGAGGTGGGTGGCAATGAGTAGCTGAATTAGCTCCTGGGTAGTAATACATGGGGTCCAGGGATTTTTCATCTAGAGTTGAGTTCTCATCCAGTTTGTATAAGGACTAAAGCCAAAACAAGTCAGAAGTGTAGGGAGTGAGTCAGGGACAGATGCTACATTGGAATCAGAGCTAGGAATCTGAGCCATGTTTGGAATCATAAATCTCGGAATGAACAGCATATGGATGGCATTTAAACCTGTTGAGTGAACAGGATCACCCAGCCAGGGGCTTTCAACTTTGACTCCACGTAGGAAGCACTTGGAGAGCTTGTGAAAGATACCGTTGCTTCAGTAACCCTTAGAGATCCATACGTCATCAGTCTCAAGTGTAGCCTGAGCATCGGGGTCATTAAAAGCTCCGTGTAAGTTTCTGATATCCAGCTGAGGTTGTGAGCCACTGACTTAGGGAGAAAGTGTAGATAGAAGAGATTCATGGACTAAGCCCTGAGCCACTCCCAACATTCAGAATATACTATAGAAGGAGGAGTCAGCCAAGGAGACTAAGAAAGAATCATCTTGGAAACAGGAGAAAAACATACAGAATTCAAGAGTAAAAAGTGGCCTTCAATAAGGAAAAATGTTCATTGCTGCTGAGAAGCCAGGTAAAATCAGAGCAAAGAAGTGATTAGTGGATGTGGTGACATGGAAGTCCCTAGTGACATACAGTGGAAGTTTCTATGGGGCAGTGAATGTGAATCGTGTTTTTAATGTGGTTTCCTTCCTTTGGTTCCTAGCACAGGGCTGAACATGTATTTGAGGATTGGTTGAAGGGGTTCTTAGTACTTGTGACATTTGTAAACATTCTACAGTGGTGAATGTAGGCACTGTGGGAGACATTTTAGGGTAAAATAGATCTTTTTATGTATGTCATTAATTTGTTGAATGATGGTTGATTTACCTGAAAGCTATTTATTGTATTCTCGTTATGCTTCATGTACTATTCTAGATTCTGAACTGCTTTGGAAAGCCGTAAATGTTGTTCCCTGAAACATCAGAGTCAATATCTCACAGATAGTGACAGTCACTTATTCTAAGATGTAAATGATACTTCCCAAAGTCACATCTGTACAACCTGCAGGCTTATATATGACTTATACATCCAGAAGTTTCTAGAAAAGGGTTTGGGAAAGAATGAAAGTAATTTTTATCACAAGTAAATTGCATGGTATTACATTCATGTACTTCAACTTAACTTGATATTACTCTGGATAAAAAAGGTTTATTTTTTATAGATTTATTAAAAGAACTTTAAGGGTTCTAAAATATGTAGGTTGTGGAACCAGATCTCATGCCAGATTCTTAGGTAATAAAATGGCAGCAGTGAGTATTATGTATGGTTCTAATACAATATTATGAAAAATAAATTCAAATTCAGTGGGTATTTATTGAATAACTACCATAGGACTGGGTTTCCCTGTTGGCTTCTGTGGTGGTAAAGAATCTGTCTGCTAATGCAGGAGACGTGGATTCTATCCCTGAGTCAGGAAGATCCCCTGGAGAAGGAAATGGCAGCCCACTCCAGAATTCTTGCCTGGGAAATCCCATGGACAAAGGAGCCAGGTGGACTACAGTCCATGGGGTCACGAAAGAGTGGGACATGACTTAGCGACTGAACAACAACAACACAAAAAAACAAAAAAATCTCTGCCCTTGAGGAGCTCATAGTCTTTTGTTATCATTATATCTACTAGCTCATCCTGAATATTCTTTGGTTTGAACAATAGACTTCAAAACCCTGGCCCCATAACATACTGTCCATACTGGCTATGTCACCAAGCAAGTCACCTCACCTCTCTCTTCCTCAATTTCATTAATTATTTAATGTGTCACAACAAGCCCTTGTTGGGCTTTAGAGCCCAACTTTAAACTCATAACAAGTTTAGAGTTTCTTGGTGTGTTGTGGTTGAGCAAATAGAAGCAATCTTAAGAGCAGACATCCCGCATGCAGGAAATGGGACTAGAAGTAGATTCTTAGTGATCAAATCCAACTGGAGCCCAGGGCAGGAGAATTCAGGCTGGAATGATGTGCTGTGGCAGTGGGGTTGAAAGTTCAGGTTGTACCAAGGGCTTCATACTACCCGAGATGCTACTGCCTTATTATAGACATCCTTCGTTATACCTGCAGCAGTTGCCAGCTCCCTCTCTTTGGGCTTTTTCTCTGTTTTTCTTTGCTGCCCTGATGAGCATCTTCAAAGGGGTTTCTTCCTACATCTAACCAAAATCCACTCCTTTTGCTTTTCAACCCAGCCTGATGAACCAGTCTTATAGTACCCAGACCATGATAAGTGGACTGTTCACATGGTCTCTTGATAGCGTCTATAGGCATATACTCAGTCTCTAACAGAATTCATTAGAGTCCTAGCTGTGGTTTTTCAAATGATGTATAGTTATTTTTGCTGCTGATGGCATGGCTTTAGTTTCAAACTATAAGAATCTATGTTGCAACACTTCTGTCAGTGCTTCACAGAAGCTTCTAATAGCATCTTATCCACAATAGCTACCTCTAGAACTACAGAATTTGCTGAATCACATGGTCCAAGCAGCAAACGTGCTTCAAATATAGGCTTTGCTTGTTATGCATGCCTGCATGAGTGCTAAGTCATCTCTGACTCTTTGCGACCCTATGGACCATAGCCAGCCAAACTCCTCTGTCCGTGGGATTCTACAGATAAGAACATTGGAGTGGGTTGCCATTTCCTCCTCTAGGGGATCTTCCCGCCCCAAGAATTGAACCCATGTCTCTTACATCTCCTTCATTGGCAGGTGGATTCTTTACCACTAGCACCATCCAAGAAGCCCCACTCAAGCTTACATCTTCTGCATCACCCAGTAAAGGGGTTAATACAATATTCTCAGTTGCAGAATATGAAACCTTTAAAAATCAAAGGGAACTACCAAGCATGAGGCTTCTTTCTTGATGGTAGGAGCAACATGGAATAGTTTGCCCTCTGGAACAAGGTACCAACAGAGACCCTGAAACACTTCACCGACATAGCAGGCCCTGAATCTCTGTAGGTTTTACCTCCCTCCTTCTGGAGCACATGTGTCTCACCAGGGCATCCAGAGTACTTGAAATACATTTAAATATTAATGTTACAGGCCAATGTAACATTCCTCAGAATATCTAAATGGTCCTGGTCTCTTCAAACTATATTGTTTTAGAAAGCCAGAGAATCAACATAGCCCTAGGAAAAGATCCTGAATGTACACTGTTGTTCTACGAATGTGAACTATTTCTGATCATCCTTCAGGGCAGCTACTGAAAAAGGATTCACAAGATCAATAACTGTATACCATGGATGGAGGCTTTGTTTCTCTAGTAAAGATAAATATTTGCATAGCGGCTAAAATGCTGCTAAATCTTGGTTAAGTTGTGACAGTCTATTACTAGTCTGAGGGATTCCTTTAGGTTCAGTGCATGAGTTAAACTGGAATAGGGAATATAGTGGGAGAAAAGAGAAGGAATAGCAACCCTGTATTGCCTCCTTCAACTGCCATTTACCCAATACTGCTTTTTCCTAATTGAGTTGTAGCTTAAATACAGTAAAATTTACCAATTTTAAGTGTAAAAATTGATGCATTTTAACAAATATATATGGCCATTTAACCACAAGTCTGGTGTTTCTTCATATCCCTATACAGTCTCTTTCTCCAAAGAAGCGACCTGTAATTTCCTGATTTGGAAGCTTTTCTAGAGGCTTTATTTTTTTTCTTTAATTTAATTCAATTGGGAACAGAGGGCATTCTTTCTAAGCTTTCAATCTTTCAAAGCTTAATAATAATTGTTTTATGTCCTGGAACATGATCTATATTGGTGAAAATTCTGTGTGTACTTGGTGTATTCAGCAGTTGTCCACATGTTCTATAATGTATGGACAGTTTGGTTAAGGTGATTGATCTATATTTTGTCTAATTGCCCTACCAATTACTGAGAGGTAAGTTTTTAAAACTTCAAACATTGCTTTAGGTATATAAGTTTTGGTGTCATGTATTTTGAAATTCTGTTTTATATACATTTATATTCATTCCCTCGTGGCTCAGACAGTAAAGAATCTACCTGCAATGCAGGATACCTGGATTCGATCCCTGGGGTGAGAAGATCCTCTGAAGGAGGGCATGGCAAGCCACTCTGTATTCTTTCCTGGAGAACCCCCATGGACAGAGGAACCTGGTGGGCTACAGTCCATGGGTTCACAAAGAGTTGGACATGATTGAGTGACTAAGCACAGCATAGGACATATTTATAATTTTATATTTTCCTGGTGTATTGACTTTTTTATCATGAAGTGTTTCTGCTTATTTTTAGGAAAACTTTTTGACTTGGAATATATTTTGTCTGATGCAAGTATAGTCACTCTGGCTATTGTATGCTTACTATTTGCTTAATATCTTTTTAAATTTTACTTCCAGTCTACTGGTGCATCGGATTTAAAGTCTGTTTCTTACAGAAATGAGATAGTAAATTGTTGCCTTTTTACACAGCCCAATAATCTATCTTTTGAATGGAGGATGTAGTCTATTTACATACAATGTGATTTTAATGTGTTATATTTAAACTAGCTGTTTTTCTTTTCTTTTTTTTTTTTAATTTGTCTAATCCAGATTTTGTTCTTTATTTCTCCTTTTTTATTTTTTTTTGTATTAATTCAGTTTCTTTTAGTATTCCATTTTAGTTGCTCTATTGGCTTTCTAGCTATGTCTCTTTTATAATTTTAGGGTTTACTCTTGCAATTACATACAAATCTTAAATTTACATCAACATAATTAGTTAATATTTAATTACATAAGTTAAAATGTAAGAACATCAGTGTTATTTCCTCTAACATCTCCTATCTTAGTGCAATTAGTTTTTCTTTATATAGTCATGTAAAGAAAGAACATTTGTGTGTATGTGTGAGCATTTCTTATAATATATATTTGCTGTCAATAAATTATTTCAGTCTTTAGGTATCTAAAATTTTCTTTACTTTCATTTAGAAGGATAGATTTGCCAGATACAAAATTTTTAGCAACAGAGTTGTTTTTTTTTTTAGTTTAGTTTAGTTTTGTTATTTTTACTTTTTGCCTTTTGATTTGTTTGCCCAACTCTACTCCCTCTAGCATTTTAAAATAGTCTTCCAATATCTTACAGTTTACATAATTTCTTATAAGTTTATGTAATTTACATAATATTTACATAATATTACATAAATTACATAATAATACAGTTTACATAATTTCTTATAAGAAGTCAGTTATTCTTACTATGGTTCCCTCTTTATGGGTTTTTTTTTTTTTTTGGTTTGGGCTTTTTAATTTATTTGTTTGCTTTTAGTGTTGTTCTTTTAAGATTTTCGTCTATCATTATTGTTTACTGGTTTGACTTTAATATCTCTAAAAATGATTTTCTTGTTTTTATGCTACCCAAGATTCATTGAGTTGTCTGAATTATTATATATTTTAATATTATTTAGTATTAGTAGACTAATTAGCATTTTCAACTAAATTTTAAATTTATTTTTATTTATGATATTTTCTTTCCTTCATCTCCTTTAGGAATTTCAACTATTACTTGTCAAATCGCCCCATGTTGGTTTACAGATATCTTAGAGTCTTTTTAATTTTGTTTTGATGATCCTCCCCCTGTCCTTTGAATTGGGAAATGTCTTTAGTTATACTTTCAGATTTACTGTTTTTTTTCATCTTCCAGCTCTAATCTATTGCTGAGCCCATCCAGAAAATAATTATTTTAGATATTTTATTTTCCTGCTCTATATTTTCCATTTTAAATATTTTACATTTTGTTATTGGTATTTTCTAACTGTTCATTCATTTTAGTATATTTTATTTCAGTTCCTTCAACATTTGTTCCTTTATTTCCTTAAATATACTCATAATATGTTCTTCAGAGTCTCTTTATGCTAAAGTAAGCAGTTTATTTTGCACAGATTCAGTTTCTATTGACTATGCTTTTTATTTTTTATTTTTCTAAATATGGGTCAAATTTTTGCTGGTTTAAGGACTTCCCTGGTGGCTCAGATGGTAAAAGTGTCTGCCTACAATGAGGGAGATCTGGGTTCAATCCCTGGGTCGGGAAGATCCCCTGGAGAAGGAAATGGCAACCCACTCCAGTACTCTTGCCTGGAAAATCCCATGGCCAGAGGAGTCTGATAGGCTACAGTCCATGGGGTCGCAAAGAGTCAGACTTGACTGAGCAACTTCACTTTTGCTGGTTTAGAAAGCTTTGATTGAAGCTTACCTAAATCAAGCTTACTCTAAGACACAGATAATACACTATTAGCTCAGGACTTTTTCATGTTCTCCTGAGGATTATTTGGGTTTTATTAGCTGGCTAGCTTGCTTACATTTAAACTGCAGACTTATTTTTCCCCAAGTATGAAACTACTGATATTAGTTTCTATGCCTTCCCTCTGTTGATCTTTTAGTCTGTTCCCCTATGTACCTTCCTTCTTCTTGAGTACTTTGGAGATTAGACAAAGAGTTAGGTACAAGTAGTGTTTACCTTCTTTATGGTTTCCTTGCCTCTAAAAGTCCCCCATAGTTTTCAGCTTTTCTGCCATCTTGGTGCATTGTATTCTAATACTTCAAGTATGTCAAATTTTATATTTCTGCCACTTGAGAAGTTCATGGTTGAAGAAGCCACGTAACAAAGGAGAAGAGAAAATTCACATATCTGGTTCCACACACATCTCTATTCCATGAGTAGATGTCTTTCAGGAATTTTATCCTTAACCACAGAGATGCCTGCATTTTATTCCACGTGTGCATAGTTTGGTTTCCAACTAGCAAATTAGACAGTTTGTGAATTGAAGTGGGTCTCACTTCTGAAATTCTTTCCCTGCTAGAACTTCTCCTGGAAAATTTCATCCACTTTTCCATTTCTGAGCAGCAGTTTTCCCTACCATGGTTTCCACAACTAGAGATGCATGTATTGGACAGCCCTTGAACCAGAAAGCCACAAATTTCCATTCTTGCCCCTTCTAATTGCATTTATTCTAACTTAAACTCCCCAATCTGTCTGTTTTTGCCTATTTCCAGTGTTTTTGGTTTTTTTTTTTTTTTTTTTTTTTAAATTATATCAGCATTTTATGGTTGTTTTCTGTAGGGTTTCACCTGACCATTCTCTTCCAGTGGGCTGTAGTCCATGGGGTCGCTAGGAGTTGGACACAACTGAGCGACTTCGCTTTCGCTTTTCACTTTTATGCATTGGAGAAGGAAATGGCAACCCACTCCAGTGTTCTTGCCTGGAGAATCCCAGGGACGGGGAAGCCTGGTGGGCTGCCATCTGTGGGGTCGCGCAGAGTCAGACACGACTGAAGCGACTTAGCAGCAGTAGCAGCAACAGCCATGACTCGGCAGGGCACTCACGTATTGAGTTTGGTTTGATATATCTTTAAGCCTCGGGCTTCCCTAGTGGCTCAGATGGTAAGGAATCTGCCTGCAAACAAGAGACCTGAGTTTAATCCCTGGTCAGGAAAATCTCCTGAAGTAGGGAATGGCTACCCACTCCCGTATTCTTACCTGGAGAATTTCATGGACAGAGGAGCTGGTGGCCTGGAGTCCAGTGGGTCACAAAGACCCATGGGGTTGCAAAGAGTCAAACAAAACTGAGTGACTAACAATTTTACTTTAAGCCTTAGGCCATGGCTAGTTTTAACTGCAGGGAGGAGTCTTCCTGATTAGGCAGCAGCTCCTGCCAACAGTTCCTGCAGATACTTGGGCTCAAGCAAAGTATCTAATTTGACTTAGTATCTTGGCCAGGATGGGAGTAGGTATTATGATTTTAGGAGTTTTTACTTTGTTTTTCCTACCACCCTGGATATCAGTATTTCTAAGTTTAAAGTTACCCAATAAATAGCTACAGGTTTCTTTGTAGAAAGGCTGGGTAGGTCACTATTTTAGATATTTACTATGATATAAATGAATGGAAACCCTACCTCTCATTCCATTGATGGCATCTGGATGCAGGAACTAGAGCATGTCTAGAAACTTGGCTTTCCACGTTTGCTTTCCATCTATTCAGCTGACTTCAGCTTTGTTCTCATTCATTCCTGATCTCTTACCTGTACATGTTAAGCAACACTGTTGTTGATTGCCTATCTATCTTACCCCCAGAAACATCATGCTCTATTAGTCAGCTCCATAGGTCTCTGCAGGCATGGCTCCCCTGGCAGCTATTCTGATCTTATTTTCCCTTACAATGAATACACTCACTTGGTCCTGGAAGTCAAGTGCTACCACTTGGCTTTTGCTGTTCTGTGATTTTACTATCTCAGTTCTTTTTGGGAAATTCATTTCTGTAATTGCATTTATTACCATTAACCCTAGACTTCAGAGAATAGATATCGCTGAACTTCTCAATAATACTAGTATCCCCATAATCAAAGTGCTCATTTTCCTTCAGCAAATAAAGTCCTTTGAGCTCTCATGAATAATACATCTAGGTGGTAGTTTTTCTAATCTTATAGAGCAAATACATTCAGGCTTGACTACTTCTCTTTTGAGCCCTTCTTGCAAGGTTGCCATGGACCTGTAGCATCGACATTTTATATAAACCAAAGTTAAACTTTAAAAAGGGAGTCATAAGGTTAGTAAGCATTAGAGCCAGACTCCTGTTAACAAAAGCCCAATCTCTTTCATCATGATAAAAAGATTCAAGCAGTTTTGTTTTGTTACAGGTTGCTTTTTATTTGTGGTTTTACTTATTTAATTGGTTGACCTGCTAGTTTGAATTGAAAGAGCCAATCTGAGGTGATTTAGATTTTATTTCTACTAATTCTCTAGCCAGCTGACATTTTTAGAGGAACTGTGACAGTTTAGAAGTATTTGTAGAATCAGAAGAGAAAACAGAAGTATGTTGCAGAGGGTGTTGCATATGCCACGCTGTGATTGAAAAATAATAATAATAAACTCCTGTTGTTCATTTGTGCAAGGTTTGAAACATGCATTGAAGCCCTCATTCTAATCCAGCTAGATTTTTATTTTCTCAGGAAACAATAATTGCCCTGCCTTTGTCTGAGGGGCTTTGAATTGCACAAGTGGTGTGTGACTCCACTGGCTCTGCAAAGAATAGTTCATGACTGAATGGCCTCCTCTGGGACTTGAGTTCTGATTGAAATTCAAGAACAATACCGGCTCAAAGCTCGTTTATAGCCCTAGAAGTTAAAAAGGGAGTCCAACCATGTGAAGACACAGGTGTGTTGCTCTCATACACACTGACTTAGGAAACTCCAAAACCATCCACTCCCAGTCTGTAGTTTAAAAAAAAAAGGTTTCTATATTACTAAATATGTATATTTAGCCATATCTCTGGATCTCTGTGCTTTCATTTAAAGTGAAATTGAAAGTCACTCAGTCGTGTCTATTTGTGAACCCAAGGACTATACAGTCCATGGAATTCTCCAGGTCAGAATACTGGAGTGGGTAGCCTTTCCCTTTTCCAGGGAATCTTCCTGACCCAGGAATCAAACCGAGGTCTTCTGCATTGCAGGCTGATTTTTTACCAACTGAGCGATCAGGGAAGCCCCTTTGCTTGGAAACTGGGGGGGAATAATCCTTAACTTGTAGGCTTATTGCAGAAGTTCTCAGTCTCAGCACTACTGATATTTTGGTCAAGATAATTATTGTTGTGGTGGTGCCAGTGGTATAGAATCCACCTGCCAGTACAGCAGATGCAAGAGACATGGGTTTAGTCCATGGGTCAGGAAGATTCCCTGGAGGAGAAAATGGCAACCCACTCTAGCATCCTTGCCTGAGAAATCCCATGGACAGAAGAGCCTGGCAAGCTACAGTCCACGGGGTTGCAAAGAGTCCGACAGAACTGAGTGACTAAGCATACGCAGTTATTGTTGTGAAGGCTGTTCTGCACATTGTAGGACACATAAGAGCATCCCTGGCCTCCACTCATTAAATGCCAATAGCAGTCCTTATCTACCCTCTCATAGCAACCCAAAATTTCTCTATATTGCCAAATATCCCCGAGGGGATAAAATCATGGCCCTCTTCTACACTTAGATCATGATTGAGAACCACCAGGTTGTTTTAAAGACAATAATATATAATAATTACTTGCCTTTCTTATGGTACATGTGTGACATGCCAGACATGCCCTGAGGGCTTTCAACAGTCTATCATTTCATCCTCACAACAGCCTTATAATAAAATAGGATAAAGTGAGTGCTTTGGGGACTTCCCAGGTGGCTCAGTGGTAAGGACTCTGCTTGCCAATGCAGGAGATGCAGGAGATGCAGGAGACACAGGTTCAATCCCTAGGTCAGGAAGATCTTCTGGAGAAGGCAATGGCAACTCACTCCAGTACTTTTGCCTGGAAAATCCATGGACAGAGGAGCCTGGTAGGCTACAGTCCATGGGATCACGCAGAGTCAGACACGACTGAGTGACTTCACTTTCACTTTTCACTTTTCACTTTCATGCACTGGAGAAAGAAATGGCAACCCACTCCAGTGTTCTTGCCTGGAGAATCCCAGGGACGGGGGAGCCTGGTAGGCTGCTGTCTATGGGGTCGCGCAGAGTCGGACACGACTGAAGCGACTTGGCAGCAGCAGCAGCAGCTTGGTTTGTAAAAGCAGTTGATGAGTAAAAACAGATCAACTTTACCAGTGTCAGAGTTGAACTCAGGTTATTCAGTCCCACAGCCAATGTTCTAAAACCGTCCACACAGAGAAGAGTTCCCTGAGCAGCAGCATCAGGGTCACCTGGGAGCTTGCAGAAGAAGAATCCTAATCCCTATCCTAGTCAGACAGAATCAGAAACTTCATTTTAATAAGATCCCAGTAATTCACACGCACATCAGAGTTCTAGAAGTGCTGAGAAAAAGAACATCACATAGTTTCTCAAGTTGGTAGGAGCTTATATCAGTCAGGGTTCTTCAAAGAAGCAGAACCAACAATGTGTGTGTGTGTGTGTGTGTGTGTGTGTGAGGTGAGAGAGAGAGACAGATTTTAAGGAAGTGATTCACATGATTGTGGAAGTGCCAACCCAAAATTTGCAGTGTAGGCCAGCAAGGTGGAGATCTAGGGAAAAGTTGAAGTTTGAGTCCAGAGACTATCTGCTGGCAAGAATACCTTTTTTCTTGGGAGAGGTCAGTCTATATTCAATTAAGTCTTTCAATTGATTGGATTTGACTCAAAGTCCACTGATTTAAAGGTTGTTGTGGTCTAGTTGCTAAGTCATGTCTGACTCTTTTGTGAGCCCATGGACTATATAGCCCACCCAGGCTCCTCTGTCCATGGGATTTCCCAAGAATACTAGAATGAATGAATGAATGTGAAATCGCTCAGTCGTGTCTGACTCTTTGCGACCCCATGGACTGTAGCCTACCAGGGTTCTCTGTCCATGGGATTTTCCAGGCAATAGTACTGGAGTGGATTGCCATTTCCCTCTCCAAGGGATCTTCCCTACCCAGGGATTGAACCTGGGTCGCCCGCATCGACAGGTGGTTCTTTACCACTGAGCCATCAGGGAAGCCAATTTAAAGGTTAATATCACCCAATAAACACTTACACAGAGACAATGAGAATAACTTTTGATGGGATACCGTGGACCAGGCTAGCCAAGTTGACAAATAATACTAGCCATCACAACATCCAATAAATATTAGCTCTTTCTGTTCTTTTTAAATATTGATGGAATTAAAGCCTGACTTTTCTGCTTGTAAATATGCAAGTTACTGGTTTCAGAATTCTAAGAAAATATCTTCTGATCAAATAGAGACCAAGGAGTGCAACTTGTAGAAGGAGAATACATCTGAGCAGGAAGGTGTATCAGTGGAACTAAATCATGCTTTGAATCCAGACAGGTCTGGGTTCAAATCCCATCTCTGAAATCCCCAATGGTGATCATGGACAAAGTACCCTGCCTGTGTAAGCATCTGTCTCTTCATCTGAGATGGAGAGAACAGGAAACACATTTCAGGGCTCTTGTGAGGGCAGAGGAAGGTACCGTCTCTAGTGCACCCACTCGGTGCCTAACACAGGCCTGGGGCAGCTGATTTAAAACCGACTCACTCATGAGTCTGCCTTTCTTCCCTCCCTCCCTCCATTCCTTCTTCTTTCCACCCATATTTGAAGAGCTCATGAACACTTTTTTTTTTAAACTCTAGTTACTATTCTAAGGTTGGTGGCGTAGAATAAATAGAAACATGATCTGACCTTCTTTGGTTTACAACCTTCTAGGAGAAATAGAAAGGCAAACAGACATGCGTGATGTTACGTGAAAGTCTGTTCAGAGTGAAGGTGTATTTACAATGCAGTGATTTTACAGAAAAGAAGGCCAAAGTCTGACTGAAGAGATCAATGAGGGGCTTTAGAGAGAGGGTGGTGTTTGAGGTGAGGCTCAGAGGATGCATCAGAGCTTGCAGGCCGATGCTGGGAGACGAGAACCCTCTGGGGTGCACGGTCATGAAAGTCTTTCCTAGGAAGGGTGCATGCCCTGTGGTGTGGTGGGCATACAGCAGGGGAGGGAGAGAAGGCCAGAGGTGGGACAGGAGGGGTGAACAGGTAGACACACCAGATGTGGAAGAGCCTTCGTTGCCAAGTGTCTAGGAGCCTGGACTTCAACTAATAGGCACTATGAAGTAGGAGAGGAACACAAATGTTTCTATTTGTGTTTTAGAGAAGATCACTCTGGAGTACGGAGTAGTGTAAGAAAGGGAAGAGTCCTTTCCACTCTCTCCGTCTCTCTCCTATGACTCCCTTCTTTTTTTTGTACCATACTCCATACTCTTCTATGTCTCCCTGTCTCCCTCTCTCTGTCTCTATTTCTCTCTCTCTCTCAAACACACATCCCCTCATAATTAGGACTTACCTGGAAAGAAGTCCAGGTGACCTGGAATGATCAGTCCAAATTCTCTCCTAGTAAATACTTCTGAGTCCCTCATTTCAGTAGTAGCCAAAACTTTGATGACCAGAATTTCTAAGGCAGCTCTAAACTTAGCAGAGAAACAAATCATAAAATTAAAAAAGGAGAATTAAAGGAGGCTATATTTGTCAGTCTCACCTCCTTATTTCTTAAGCATGTAGTATTTTCGATCCAGTTGAAAAGCTAAACTGCATTGTGAATAAAAGTCACATACCCTAATATTAAAACTTACCCCAAAGCCCCAAAAGCAAGGCTCAAGTTGTGCAGGGGTAAAGGCATGCAAAATTATTGAAATATTAATTAATTAATTACTGTAATAATTCTCAAGATTGGAAACCACTCAAGTCTATGTCTTAAAGGTTCCCACAGAGCTCAGAATGTGAGACCTCTGAGGGGCCTTGAGGCAAAACTGAAACAGAGGCCAAAGTTGCAAAAGGATGTGTCTGGTGCCACCAGTCCTGTCGAATCTGTGGTGCAGTCCTCTGTCTCCAAGAACAAGATCAGTAGTACCAGGCCCTTGAAGTCTCTTGGGTCCTAGAAGCCAGGCAGACCTGGAAGAGAATCTGTCAGAGGCCTGGGACCAGAGCACAGACGTGGAAGCAGACAGACAAGCCTGGGGTCAGAGCAGCTTTACATGGGGCATCCCTGTGACTGTATCACTTCACATCTCAGCAGTGGCTGCCTAACCTATAAAATGCGAGAAGAAAACCCATCCTGAAGAGCTAGGTTGAAATGAAAACTAGATGGTATATCAAAAACACTGGGTAAAAAATTGATACCCAATAAATACTTGTCAAGTAAAAGAAAGAAGGGATATATGTTCAGTTTAGTCGCTCAGTCGTATCTGACTCCTTGTGACCACATGAACGGCACATGCCAGTGCTCCCTGTCTGTCACCAACCCCCAGAGCTTGCTCAAACTTTTGTCCATTGAGTCGGTGATGCCATCTCATCCTGTGTCATCCCTTTTCCTCCTGCCTTCTATCTTTCCCAGCATCAGGGTCTTTTCTAAGGAGTCAGTTCTTTGCATCAGGTGGCCTAAGTATTGGAGTTTCAGCTTCAGCATCAGTCCTTTCAATGAATAGTCAGGACTGATTTCTTTTAGGATTGACTGGTTTGATCTCAGCCCAAGGGACTCTCAAGAGTCTTCTCCAACACCACAGTTCAAAAGCATCAATTCTTCGGTGCTCAGCATTCTTTATAGTCCAACTCTCACATCCATACATGACTACTGGAAAAACCATAGCTTTGACTAGGCAGACCTTTGTTGGCAAAGTAATGTCTCTGCTTTTGAATATGCTGTCTAGGTTGGTCATAGGTTTTCTTCCAAGGAGCAAGCATCTTTTAATTTCATGGCTGCAGTCACCATTAGCAGTGATTTTGGAGTCCAAGAAAATAAAGTCTCACTGTTTCCATTTTTTCCCCATCCATTTCCCATGAAGTGATGGGACAGGATGCCATGATCTTCGTTTTCTGAATGTTGAGTGTTAAGCCCACTTTTTCACTCTCCTCTTTCACTTTCATCAAGAGACTCTTTAGTTCTTCTTTGCTTTCTGCCATAAGGGTGGTATCATCTGCATATCTGAGGTTATTGATATTTCTCCTGGCAATCTTGATTCCAGCTTATGCTTCGTCCAGGCCAGCATTTCATATGTACTCTGCCTATAAGTTAAATCGGCAGGATGACAATATACAGCCTTGTCATACCCCTTTCCCAATTTGGAACCAGTCTGTTGTTCCATGTCAAGTTCTAACTGTTGCTTCTTGACCTGCATACAGATTTCTCAGGAGGCAGATAAGATGGTCTGGTATTCCTATCTCTTTAGGAATTTTCCAGTTGGTTGTGATCCACACAGGAATATACGATTGGACAGAAAAATGACTTTCCTTCAACTCCCAAAACTCAAGGAGAAACAGAGATGCAGGTGACAGAGCAAAGATAAGTTCAGCAAAATATTTTGACCTGAGGAAGGCCACAGTTCAGGATGAGGGTGAGGTCCACTGGGGAAGTCCACCCATGGGCTTGCTGCTGAGAGAGAAGCCTATGAGGTTTCTGCCTCTCCGGGTCTCACCCACTACTAAGCCACTTTAGGGTGGCTTCCTTACTTTAGAGTGACTCTTGGGAGAACCCCAGAAAATGTGCCCTTCTCATGAGAAATGGTGCCATTTCAGCAACAATAAATGAATAAAATTTTAAAATAATAAAAAAGCCTCTGAAGAGATCCAGATAAGACAAGCCTCCCCTCATCTCATGTTAACTTCATCTCGTATTCTCCTCAACAACTATTCCAAATTCCAACTACTTTCCTCTGTCCCACCGCTGACCAGTCAGCCCCTTATTTTGAGCCTCCACTCTGAGCTGACGGCTTCCTCTCACTTCTGAGGAGAAGGGACCCTTTGGACCCTGTTCCTCTCAGTTTCCCTCATCTCTGTCTTAAGCTGTGTCTCAGCTGGTCCTCCTCTCTCCTCCTCCCTTCTGTCTCACACGAGGTAGCCTGCTAGAGTGAGGAGCCGCATGGGGAAGTACAGAGCTGTGGATACCTGTAGACTTTGCACAATATCCTATTATCGGTTCAGTTCAGTCGCTCAGTCATGTCCAGCTCTTTGCGACCCCATGAATAGTGGCACGCCAGGCCTCCCTGTCCATCACCAACTTCCGGAGTAATACTCACCATTTATATAAAATTGAGCCTCAGTATTTTCATCTGAAAAATGAGGGGTTTAAATAACTTGCTCTATTTTTCTCAAACAGCATAAAATGCATCAGCCTGTTGGACTGTAGTTATTAAAATTAACAGCCATTCTAACTGTCCTTCCACACATCCACATGTGTTTAGGTGTTGTTAATCCCTGCGTGATTTCCTTGCATCCTCCAAAATTGTGTCAGTTGGATTTTCATCTAAGCAGGGTCACTCATTTTTTGTCTTGTTTATTTGGCAGGGGAGGAAGGAGAAATCAATGAATTGAGGTTTTTCTGCATATTTTGATTAATAATAATTAAAAATGATAATATGTATTTGACTTATTATATGCCCGGCACTGTAATAAGTGTTCTCCATGTTAAAATGTTTGGTGAAGTCCTCATACAGGCCTATGGAATTAGTATTATATTCTCCACTTTTTTGGTGCTGTATAAACAGGCTCAGTGGCGCTAACTGGCTTGTCCAGGTTCACATGACTAAGAGTGAGTCAGACCAGGATTCAAACCAATGCACCTGGAATCTAGAGCCTCGTTCCTGAACTCCCAACTCTATGACCCCTTTCCATGATCACATTGTCTCCTCCCACCTTCCACGTCCAGTTTCAGTTGACTTCTCCTCCCCCAATCTATTTACTTTGCCATCTCAGGCTCATGCCCAGTGCAGAGACAGTCACGTGTGCCGTCCATCCATTGACAGATTCCACAAATATTCACTGAGCCCTGCTAGGTTCCCCTCAGGAACATCAGGAATAAAACAAAATAAAAAACCTAACAACGACAAAACAAATAACAGCAATATGAGTATAAAAATGAACTGTATTCCAAGTCTGGGGTAGTGTAAAAAGGCTATGTAATTTGTATCATTTTCACACAGGGGCCATGTGAATCATCCAATATATAAGATGAGAAAATATTGTTTCTAAATTATTCAGCTGTTAAATGAATATGAATATTTTATTTCTGTGACCATTAAACAAAACCACAAAATTATTAAAACAAAAAAATGTAGAAAAATCTTCTAGAGCCACTACTGTGACTGGCCTGCTGGATCCTCTTCTGGCTCACTCACATGAGCCTTTGTTTTCAATTGTACAGGTAATGGCCCAGCACACCTATGCCCACCACAAGACTCTTCTCTGTGTTATAAGTCAGAGAATATCAGTGGACATTTATGAATACCCCAGAGAATGAAGAGATCACAGAGAAGCCATGCATTCTAGAATACAGGGTGAAATGTAGTCTTGCTAAAGGAGCATTGGAAAGACAACAGTGAGACCACTTCTTATTCCAGCTCTAAGTAACCATTAACTTGTAGTTTGACCAGGTTGAAGACCCTCACCTGGGCTTGACCTCAATTTTCCTATCTTTAAAAGGAGGAGATGGATTAGATTTGGTTTGTGACATTATGATGCTCTGAAATATAGATTAGATCAGAAATCAAGGGAGGAAGACTCCAGGGAAAGATTCAGAAAATTATTCTAAATCCCTCCCTTTGACAAAGGGCCAAAAATTTAAACGAAAGTGATCCATGATTTTTCAGTTGGATAAGCAGGTCTTCTGTCCACCCTCACCTCTAAGACATTTCTGAACTACAGTTCTGGTGACAGTCTCTGCTGAGGCAGGATTAGCAAGGTGACACAGAGGTGTCGCCTTGATTCAAGAAGGAGGCAGTTAGATGAGGATCAGACAGCATCGTTATCTTCACTAAAGTGATGTATCACCTTGTCTGTGAGTATTTGGCCGACATCTCAGTTCTCCGAAGCTCCAAATTCAGAATAACACCCTTAGTAGGACTCTTTTCTTCTAGAAATAATGCTGACTTAAATTGGTTACAATTTTACCTGGATGGTAAATGACAAGACAATCTTATGTCATTTAGCATCCTCTTGATAACATTTATGTGAAAACTGGAAATTGTTATTGCATCTAAACAGAAGAAAGCCATGTTTACGAAGTTATTATTAAATGTGAGAGCTCTGCCTTACTAACTCCACCTGCCATCAAGCCTTTTTGGAAATGGAAGTAGATAATTATCTTATTCACACTTATTTAGCAAGCATTTTGCAGCAGTACTCAGAATTCAGAGAAGAGGAGACACTTGTGGAATGATGGGCTTTAGCAAATGCTTAGGCTTTGTTCAAGGAACCGTTGCTGAGCACTTTAGTCAGAAAAAATAAATAAATAAATCTCCAGGTCTCCCAGACAAATTCTTAAGTGGGGAAAGATGGCTGAAGTAGAGGATGGGTCTGAAAAATGAATTCAACAGATTCTTTTTTCCCTTTTCCCAAAGCTCAAGTGCCCTGGTGAAAAGGAGGGGTATTTGTACATGGAGAAGCTACTTTAGGAAATTGAGAAGGCTTTCCTCTACTTACAGAGTGAGATACAGTGAAGTGAGGCCTGTAAAAGGAATTCACTTAAGAGTCTCTCCAGTCTCCATCCTTCTGTAAGGATGGTGGTGGTGGCAGTTGCTACTTGCAAGAGTTTATTTTTTAGTGAGGATTAACCCCCACCTTCACCACTGAGATGGAAAATCACACATTTGAAGGCCAAGGGAGACAGCCCGGTCCATGAAAATGAAAGCTGGTGCTAGCCTGTACTTTGCCTTTGACTCAGTGTGTTAACTACCTAAGTCTTATTTCTTCACCTGATTGGCATCTCTACCCTCCCATCCCTTTGCTTCAGTGTCTCTTTTCCTTCTAGAGCTTTCAATTAAAGTTTCATTGCAGGCAAAGGGCTCCACTGCTAAAAGCATTTGCAAATCAAAGGAATGGATGAGGTCTAAGATTACTTGAGGTTTTTCTATCTAGGATTCTAACATAGAAATTCTTACCATTTATGAAGGCTCTGAGCAAGTGATTTTATCAAGCACTGATGTTCTCTCTGCCAGTTGGGCTACTATTCCTACAGGAGGCCCCTTCCTAAGAGTCAGCTGAATTCTCAGTATGAAGTTATGGTCATCAGAATTCAACGAACAGTTTCCTGTGTTTTGTGACATTTCTCTTTGCTCTTATACTACAAATTCCCAATGGCACTAAAAAAGCAAAGGAAAGCACATGGTATTCCAGGAGAACAAATATATCAATTTATTGTGTTTGGTCAAGTCCAGGGCATGCGACGAGAGTCATTATTATCATGCCCATTTTCCAGACAAGGGCACTGAGCCCTCGGAGTAGAGTAACTTGCAGAGGGCAACATGGAGAGTCAACAGCAGGGTTAGGATTTGAGTCTGGGGCTTTCTGAACTAACTGCAAGATCTGCTCCATGAGGCCACACTTACATTTTGCACCACTCTATTTAGGCTAAAAGTCCAAAACTTTAGGCAGCTCACCTAAGATCTACACTGGAATCCACCCATCTCACACTGTGGCTCCAGCCAGAGGTTTTGCCTGAGCCACAGACTCCAAAAAGCCATTCAGCATGCACAGTGCTCAGAGATGGGGGATAAATCAGGGCCTCTTCTCAGAAGCCAGGGATGCTGACTGTTACTGGAGATTTTAAGGTAGTTGACAAAACAAAATGTCAAATGTTTAAATGCAAACAACTTCATTTTGTTAATCCTGAAATGCAGCAGGTCTCAGACTGAGCTCAAATTAGAGAACAGATTTAAATATACACCCCAAGTTAATGACAAAATGGCGATTGTTGTTATTCATTTGCTAAGTTGTGTCCGACTCTTTGCAACCCCACAAACTGCAGCATGTTAGGTTTCTCTGTTCTTCTCTATCTCCCAGAGTTTGCTCAAACTCATGTTCATTGAGTTGGAGATGCCATCACACCATCTGATCTTCTGCTCACCGCTTCTCCTCCTTCCTTCAATCTTTCCCAGCATCAGGGTCTTTTCTAATGAGTCGGTTCTTCACATCAGGTTGCCAAAATATTGAATGGATCATGGTAGAGAGTTCTGACAAAATATGGTCCACTGGAGAAGGAAATGGCAAATCATTTCAGTGTTCTTGCCTCAAGAACCCCATGGAAAAAAATGGCAGTAATGATAATAAACACTATCATTTAATCAACACCTATTATGATCTGGGTCCTTTACAGATGTGATTTCATTTAAGCCTACAACATTTAAGCCTCCCTGGCCTGTGAGGAAGATAATATAAAACCACTTTCAAATAAGGAAATTGAGGAGTAGCAAGGCTTAAAGAATCTGCCTGCCGTGTGGGAGACCCAGGTTCAACCTCTGGGTTGGGAAGCTCCCCTGGAGAAGGGCATGGCAATCCATTTCAGTATTCTTGCCTGGAGAATTCCATGGACAGAGAAGCCTGGTGGGCTACAGTCCACGGGGTCTCAAAGAGTCGGACTCAACTAAGCAACTAACACACACACAAGGCTTAGTAACCGGCCAAAAGTCATATGGGTAGCATGTGGAGTTTTCACTCTCTCTTTGTGGGAAACTCATTGTGATTCTATCATTTTGTTCTGATTTCCTTCTGACCAAAGGGTGAGAGGACTTAAATCTTTGCCTTGTACCTGAGTTCTTCCAGTTTAGGCTTTTTTCCCCCTCCACTGGGACCAGATAGGATGGAATCTCATTATGATGATTGAGCCAAAGGACATTCTCCTTCTGTGTTTGGTACTTCATGTCTGGAATGATGGGAAGAGAGAAATTAGCCAAAAATTCATTTGCACACACAGTTCTCTGTCAGTGTCTGGAGACTTTTGTGATTGTTGCAATTGTGCACAGGGTGTGAGGGGGGAAACTGCCAGCATCTGGACTTTGATAAACACTCCATCATGAAGAGAACAGTGCTCCACTACAAAGAATCACGTAGCCCCAGTGAAAATAGTGTGAAGGCTGAAAAGTCTTTCCCTAGTCCAATGCCACGGAGAAGGCAATGGCAAGCCATTCCAGTACTCTTGCCTAGAAAATCCCATGGATGGAGGAGCCTGGTGGGCTGCATTCCATGGGGTCGCTACAGAGTAGGTTGCGACTGAGCGACTTCACCTTCACTTTTCACTTTCATGCAATGGAGAAGGAAATGGCAACCCACTCCAGTGTTCTTGCCTGGAGAATCCCAGGGACGGGGGAGCCTGGTGGGCTGCTGTCTATGTGGTCGCACAGAGTCGGACACGACTGAAGCGACTTAGCAGCAGCAGCAGCAGCAGTCCAATGCCAGGTGCCTAGTAGGAAATAAGCAAGCAGTGCTTTCCTTACCATCCTAGTTAAAGCAGCACCCCCTGGTCACTATTCTCTTATCAGTCTGATTTTATTTTACGCTTGTTCACATAGATGTCTGTTTTCCTGACTTAGACACAAAAGGACTTGGACTAGTTCTTCCTGCCCAGAGTTCTCTGTAGGGCACAGCAAGTAGAGAAGAAACTGAAAAAATATTTATTAACACTCAGTGAATGAATGAATGAATAATCACAGTGTAGAGTGTTCATACAAGTTACATCTACTCTTGTAACTAAAGACAGAGACCTCAGTTCTCCCCTTTATCTACAGAGTGTGCTCTGGACTTTGAGAGCCCACTCTGGCTCCAGGCCATGAAACACCACACATTCGGTTTGGAATCCTTTATTCTCTGATTTTCTGGGCAATTTCATAGATCTAAATAGTTACACTGAACCTCAGTGCCACTGTGTGATTTTCCTATCTAGGCACTTTACTGCTTCCTAGGACTCCCATCATTTCTGATTCAAGGAGAGATACTGATATCTACAGACACTTATCCCCTCATGGTCTGAAAACTTCAGAGACTTGAGTCTTGAGGAAATGAGGCCCCTCTGAGACTCAATTGAAAGCGGGACACCTGAGGGGCACATCATCCCAGCTGCAGATAGTAATAAAGGAGAAGATGGAATTCGGACTGGTTCCAAATTGGGAAAGGAACTCATCAAGGCTGTACATTGTCACCCTGCTTATTTAACTTATATGCAGACTACACTATGCAAAAATCTGCCCAGGATGAAGCACAAGCTGGACTCAAGATTGCCAGGAGAAATATCAATAACCTCAGATATGCAGATGACACCACCCTAATGGCAGAAAGTGAAGAGGAACTAAAAAGCCTCTTGATGAAAGTGAAAGTGGAGAGTGAAAAAGTTGGCTTAAAGCTCAACATTCAGAAAACGATCATGGCTTCTGGTCACACCACTTCTTGGCAAATAGATGGAGAAACAGTGACAGACTTTATTTGCTTGGGCTCCAAAATCACTGCAAATGGTGACTGCAGCCATGAAATTAAAAGATGCTTGCTTCTTAGAAGAAAAGCTATGACCAACCTAGACAGCATATTAAAAAGCAGAGATATTACTTTGCCGAGAAAGGTCCGTCTAGTCAAAGCTATGGTTTTCCCAGTAGTCATGTATGGATGTGAGAGTTGTACCATAAAGAAAGCTTAGCACTGAAGAATTGATGCTTTTGAACTGTGGTATTGGATAAGACTCTTGAGAGTCCCTTGGGCTGCAAGGAGATCAAACCAGTCCATCCTAAAGGAGATCAGTCCTAAATATTCATTGGAAAGACTGATGCTGAAGCTGAAGCTCCAATACTTTGACCACCTAAAGTGAAGAACTGTCTCATTGGAAAAGACCCTGATGCTGGGAAAGATTGAAGGTGGGAGGAGAAGGGGATGACAGAGGATGAGATGGTTGGATGGCATCATCAACTCAATGGATATGAGTTTGAGCAAGCTCCCAGAGTTGGTGATGGACAGTGAAGCCTGGAGTGCTACAGTCCATGGGGTTGCAAAGAGTTGGACCAACTAGTGACTGAGTTTGACTGAGGCTTTTAGGAAGAAACTCTTTCTGTTGTAAACTTCTTGTCAGGATTTTTCAGGGGTCATGGAGGAGGGAATCCAGGGAAAGTGTGGGTCAAAGTGGGTGAGGGATGCTGGGATTTATCTTGGAATAAAAGCCAGGATCTCAAGGTAAGTTAGCAAGAGATAAATTGTGTGCAGACTGGGCTACTGAGGGAAACTGGCTCCAGGGGAACACTGTGGTCAAGAGAAATATAGGCCTAGCAGAGGACTAAACATCTGGATCTGGTTGTATAAACGCAATCAAGAATGGAGATGAACCAGAGCCTGAAAGACTGAAGAGAAAAGACCAGGTTTCCAGACAGAAGGCCAAATGGATGGGAGAATGGAAAGAAAAGGAAGATAGAAAGGGAAAGAATGGATCCCTGTATATGTATAACTGAACGACTTTGCTATATACCAGAAACTAACACAATTTTGTAAATCAGCTATTAGTTCAGTCACAGTCCTGTCTGACTCGTTGGAACCCAGTGGACTGCTGCACCCCAGGCTTCTCTATCACCAACTCCTGAACTTACTCAAACTCATGTATATAGAGTTGGTGATGCCATCCAACCGTCTCATCCTCTGTCATCCCCTTCTCCTTCCACCTTCAATCTTTCCCAGCATCAGGGTTTTTTCCAATGAGACAGTTCTTCACATTAGGTGGCCAAAGTATTGAAGCTTCAGCTTCAGCATCAGTCCTTCCAATGAATATTCAGGACTGATTTCCTTTAGGATTGACTGGTTTGATCTCCTTGCAGCCCAAGGGACTCTCAAGAGTCTTCTCCAACACCACAGTTCAAAAGCATCAATTCTTCGGCACTCAGCTTGCTTTACAGTCCAAATCTCACATCCATACAGGACTACTGGAAAAACCATAGCTTTGACTAAGCAGATATCTGTTGGCAAAGTAATATCTCTGCTTTTTAATATGCTATAAGGTTGGTCATAGCCTTTCTTCCCAAGAGCAAGCATCTTTTAATTTTATGGCTGCAGTCACAATTTGCAGTGATTTTGGAGCCCAAGAAAATAAAATCTGTCACTGTTTCCATTGTTTCCACACCGGTTTGCCATGAAGTGATGAGACCAGATGCCATGATCTTAGTTTTCTGAATGTTGAGTTTTAAGCCAACTTTTTCACTCTCCTCTTTCAGTTTCATCAAGAGTTTCTTTAGTTCCTCTTTGCTTTCTGCCATAAGAGTGGAGTCGTCTCTGTATCTGAAGTTATTGATATCTCCTGCCAATCTTGATTCCGGCTTGTGCTTCATCCAGACTTGTATATCACATGATATACTCTGCATATAAGTTAAATAAGCAGGGTGACAAAATACACCTTTGATATACTCCTTTCCCATTTTGGAACCAGTCTGTTGTTCCAATCCAGTTCTAACTGTTGCTTTCTGACCTGCATACAGGTTTCTCAAGAGGCAGGTCAGGTGGTCTGGTATTCCCATCTCTTTCAGAATTTCCCACAGTTTGTCGCGATCCACACAGTCAAAGGCTTTGGCATAGTCAATAAAGTAGAAGTAGATGTTTTTTTCTGGAACTCTTTTGCTTTATTGATGATCCAACAGATGTTGCTAATTTGATCTCTGGTTCCTCTGCCTTTTCTAAATCCAGCTTGAACATCTAGAAGTTCACGGTTCACGTACTGTTGAAACCTAGCTTGGAGAATTTTGACCATTACTTTGCTAGCATGTGAGATGAGTGCAATTGTTTGGCAGTTTGAACATTCTTTGGCATTGCCTTTCTTTGGGATTGGAATGAAAACTGACCTTTTCCAGTCCTACGGCCACTGATGAGTTTTCCAAATTTGCTGGCATATTGAGTGCAGCACTTTCACAGCATCATCTTTTAGGACTTGAAATAGCTCAACTGGAATTCCATCACCTCCACTAGCTTTGTTTGTAGTGATGATTCCTAAGGCCCACACGACTTCGCATTCCAGGATGTCTGGCTCTAGGTGAGTGAGCACACCATCGTGGTTATCTCAGTAATTAAGATCTTTTTTGTATAGTTCTTCTGTGTATTCTTGCCACCTCTTAATATCTTCTACTTCTGTTAGATCTATACCATTTCTGTCCTTTATTGTATCTATCTTTGCATGAAATGTGCCCTTGGTATCACTAATTTTCTTGAAGAGATCTCTAGTCTTTACCATTCTATTGTTTTCCTCTATTTCTTTGTATTGATCACAAAGGAAGACTTTCTTATCTCTCCTTGCTATTCTTTGGAACTCTGCATTCATATGGGTATATCTTTCCTTTTCTCTTTTGCCTTTTGCTTCTCTTCTTCTTTCAGCTATTTGTAAGGCCTCCTCAGGCAACCATTTTTCCTTTTTGCATTTATTTTTCTTGGAGATGGTCTGATCACTGCCTCCAGTACAATCTCACAAACCTCCATCCATAGTTCTTCAGGCACTCTGTCTCTTACATCTAATCCCTTGAATCTATTTGTCACTTCCACTGTATAATTGTAAGGGATTTGATTTAGGTCATACCTGAATGGTCTAGGGGTTTTCCCTACTTTCTTCAATTTAAGTCTGAATTTAGCAATAAGAAGTTCATGATCTGAGCCACAGTCAGCTCCCGGTCTTGTTTTTACTGACTGTATAGAGCTTTTCCATCTTTGGGTGCAAAGAATATAACCAATCTGATTTTGTTATTGACCATCTAGTGATGTCCATGTGTAGAGTCTTCTCTTGTGCTGTTGGAAGAGGGTGCTGGCTATGGCCAACACATTCTCTTGGCAAAACTCTGTTAGCCTTTGCCTTGCTTCATTTTGTATTCCAAGGCCAAATTTGCCTGTTACTCTAGGTATCTCTTGACTTCCTACTTTTGCATTCCAGTCCCCTGTAATGAAAGGGATGTCTTTTTGGGGTGTTAGTTCTAGAAGGTCTTGTGTGTCTTCATAGAACCATTCAACTTCAGCTTCTTCAGCATTACTAGTTGGGGCATAGACTTGGATTACTGTGATATTGAATGGTTTGCCTTGGAAATGCACAGAGATCATTGTGTCATTTTTGAGATTGCACCCAAGTACTGCATTTTGGACTCTTGTTGACTACGAGAGGTACTCCATTTCTTCTAAGAGATTCTTGCCTACAGTAGTAGATTTAAAGGTCATCTGAGTGAAATTTGCCCATTCCAGTCCATTTTAGTTCACTGATTCGTAAAATGTTGATATCACTCTTGCCATCTCCTGTTTGAACCCCTCCAATTTACCTTGATTCATGGACCTAACATTCCACGTTCCTATGCTATATTGTTCTTTACAGCATCAGACTTTACTTCCATCACCAGTCATAACCACAGCTGGGTGTTGTTTTCACTTTGGTTCCATCTCTTCATTCTTTCTGGTGTTATAGCTCCACTGATCTCCAGTAGCATATTGGGCACCTATCAACCTGGGGAGTTCATCTTTCAGGGTCATATCTTTTGGCCTTTTCATACTGTTCATGGGGTTCTCAAGGCAAGAATACTGAAATGGTTTGCCATTGCCTTCTCCAGTGACTTTCAAATCATCCAGCAAATCAATTATACCCCAACATAGAAAAAAATTAAATTAAAAAAAAAAAAAAAAAAGCAAAGGGTGTCCCTCTATAGTGTGATGTGTGCTCTGCTAGGTCTTTCTGCTTTCTCAAAACTAGAGTTATACTCATTCTCATATAAAGCAGAGTGAGTCTTAGAGAAGTCAATTGGCTAACTATAGTCCACTAGAGAGTGAACTCCAGGAGGAAAGAGACCAGATGAGGCAGCTGTATCTGTGGCTGCCATATCCACAGTGCCTAGAACATGGTAGCTGCGCCTAGTGGGAGCACAGAAAGTTCTTGCTGGATGATTTGAAAGTCAACCCACTGGAAAGAGGTGAATAGCGGGAAGGTCATATTTAAAGCCATCAGCAGAAGGCGGTCTTCCTTGCACCAGCTGCTTTCTTATCCAAAGGTGCGTGCATGCTCAGTGACTCCATTGTGCTGACTCTGTGACCCCACGGACTCCATAGAGAAGTTTGCCAGGCTTCTCTGTCCATGGGATTTTCCAGGCAAGAATACTGGAGTGGTTGCCATTTCCTACTCCAGGGGCGCTTTCCGACTTAGGGATTGAACCCAGGTCTCTTATCTCTCCTGCATTGTTAGGTGAACTTTTTACCACTGTGCCATCTGGGAGCCCAAACAAACTCATAAATCAGAACTTAAAAGGAACAAAGATATGTAGGCACCCAACTTATCTAAAATAGAGTTGTTATTTCTTTTGTCTCCAAGCCTAAAATTTCCAGTTCTTGATTTTTGTTACTTTGAAATAGACCAAACCATTTCACCATTCCTCTGTTTTAAGGAGAAGAAATATTCTCAGTTAAAAGAAAAACAACCTTTTTTTTTTTTTTTGCAAGTATATTGGTTTTTAGCCAACGTAATGAATGGCTGAAAGATTAGTATTATTTCAAACTACTGGTACTTTGCAAGTTGGCTTGTATCACTTCCAAACTGCATAAAATTATTTTGAAAGTACGTTATATGTATTCCATGACAGGTTTTCATAAGATCAAGTAAGGTCCCTGTGGTATCAAGTGTCCAATTGTTATTTGGTCATTGAAATTTCAATTATAAACTTGGCCCTTTATTTGTTTTTTCAATATAATTTAATTTAAAATATATTTATTGAAGAGCTCTTGTGTTTAGGGCCAAAAGCAGTAAGACGTGAGGGAGAAAGTGAAAGAATCCAACCAGGCTATTTCACTTGGAGCACTTCCCGAGGGAAGAGTCACTAACAAATCCAGATGGCATCCTTAAGACCAAGGAGCCTGGAACAAGCCAGACTATCTACTCAGGGTACAGGTGAAGTTACAGTAACTAGAGTAGGTAAGTGCGGTAGTGTTTGTTCCTATTAGCTGGGACAGAACAGACCATTTCCTACTAAACCCTTAGAGTATTCTGGAAATTTCTAGTCTATACCCCATGTGCTGTTTAGTAATTCTGATCTAGCTAGCCACTGCTGTTCTTTCCTGAGTGTTGTCACTGATATGCAAACGGCACAGGGGGACCTAGCAGAATGAGGGACCTTGACATTCTCTTTGTCTTTAGGTGGCCTTGTAGAATCAAGAGCCTGAAACAGGACTGCTTCTGTGTGTTCCCAAATCACTTACAACATTTTTGGTGGAACAGTTCCTTTATTATTATGTTTAATACAGTTTAGAGTAGTAGTTCAGAGTATATGTTTTAGAGTCAAACTCCCTAGGATCAAATCCTGGCTCCACCACTTACTAGTTGTGTGACTTCTAAAGTCATTCATTTCTCTATGCATTGGGGATAATATTAATTCCAACTTTATAGCGTTGTTGCTGCTGCTGCTGCTAAGTCGTTTCAGTCGTGTCCGACTCTGTGTGACCCCATAGACGGCAGCCCACAAGGCTCCCCCGTCCCTGGGACTCTCCAGGCAGGAACATCAGAGTGGGTTGCCATCTCCTTCTCCAATGCGTGAAAGTGAAGTCACTCAGTCATGTCCGACTCTTAGCGACTCCATGGACTGCAGCCCACCAGGCCCCTCCATCCATGGGATTTTCCAGGCAACAGTATTGGAGTGGGGTGCCATTGCCTTCTCCATCATAGCATTGTAGTGAATGTTAAATGAAAATATGTGTGACATTTAAATATGTCAGAAGAGCAAAGACAGAGTAAGCACTATATTTATGTTAGCTATTGTAAACATTATTGTTATTTAGCAATGATTACTCCTAAGTGGCAATAGCTAGATTCATTGAATGCTTACATGTATGCATGCTCAGTCACCTCAGTCATATTTGACTCTTTGCGATCCTATGGACCATAGCCCTCCAGGCTCCTCTATTCATGGGATTCTCTAGGCAAGAATACTGGAGTGGGTTGCCATGCCATCCTCCAGGGGATCTTTCCAATCAGGGGACTGAACTCGCATCTGCCCATTTCTGCTGCACATGAGGCAGATTCTTTACCCACTGAACCACCTGGAAAGCCCCACTGAATGCTTACCATGTGCCAATTAGTGTACTAGGCATTTTATATTTAATCCCCTCAGTAGCCCTGAAGGCAGGAATTATTGTCATCACCCTTTTACAGCTGAGGAAACTCGCCTTAGAAAGGTAAACAACTGAGCAAACACAGAGTTAGCACGTGAACCCCACTCTTGGTTGGCAGGATGACACCAGAATCTGTTGGTTTTCATCTGCTGGGCTTGCTGGGAATATCATCTCAGGGCAGCTGCACACAGAGCTTCTCTCTCCCCCGAAGTCTTGATCCTGAGTCAAGTGCGCTGCAACTGAATCCTCCCTTAAGGCTGAGTTCTCTCCCAGGAGGCCTCTCAGATCATCACAAGAGCATCATAAATTTAGGGAACCTCAATTCACTCAGTGGGATGAGATATAGGCTGAGAAACACAGATATGAAAGACAAGGCTGATTTTGGAAGATATGGAAGATGAGGAACTGGGTCATTAATGTTTGCCTTTCTTAGAAATGTGTGTTTAACTCACTTAATCCCACTTCCCAGCATTTCCCAAACTGGGCTCTGTGAACAGCTCCTGCCAGTGCATAAAAATCTGGGGAAAAAAAGAAAGGACAAAACAAATTCCATGATTAAAATGCCTATGAAATTCTAGGTTAAATCAAAATGTTTCTTTACCTTCAGGGCTTCTCAGAACTGTTAAGGTCCTGGTATATATTCCAGAAGGAAGGAATAAAATGGAGTGATCCCAAGATACGTTTATCCTGGAACCCTTCGTGCCCAGCAGCCCACCCTCACCCCTTCCATTCCTGGCCCCAGAGCATTTCCCAGGACAAACATTTCCAGGGGCAGCTTTGCAGGACAGCTCTTTAAATGAAAGATCAGTTAAGGGTTCTAATAGCAGTTCCACACCATGAGATGTATGATAACCATTCTCCCAGAACTGTGGAAATGGTCAAGCTTAGAAACCAGAAGACTTTCAGAAGAAACCCCTGTGAAGAGGAATAGGGTCTAAATCAAGGCAGCAGGAATGAAGGTGTACTGAGAAGACAAATGTGCCTCCCTCTTCTCAACCCTCCTTCAACCCTACCAGCGCTGGCCCTCTCCTCACCAAACTTCTCTGTCTTCCAGCTTTACTGAACCCCCATACACTTTGGCCTCCTTGCCTTCTTAAAGTCTCTTTCTTGGAACTGTTGCAGGAAGGAGGACCCCTTCCAGGGCCCGAAACTGGGCTCTTGTCTAACACTTGGAAATGAAGTGTCCAAGGAGACACATGTGCTGACAAAGCAAGAGATTTTATTGGGAAAGGGCACCTGGAGAGCAGTAGGGTCAGGGAACCCAGGAGAACTGCTCTGCCGCGTGGCTCACAATGTCGGGTTTTAGGGTGATGGGATTAGTTTCTGGGTGGTCTTTGACCAATCATTCTAATTCAGAGTCTTTCCTGGTGGTGCATGCATCACTCAGCCAAGATGGATGCCAGCGAGAGGGATTCTGGGAAGTGGACGGACACGTGGTGTCTCCTTTAGACCTTTCCCGAACTCTTCCGGTTGGTGGTGGCTTATTAGTTCTGTATTCCTTATCAGGATCTCCTGTCATAAAACAACCCATGCAAATGGTTACTATGGTGCCTGGCCAGGGTGGGCGGTTTCAATCAGTGTGCTTCCCCTGACAGAACAACTTCTTAATGACTCTCCAGAACACATGTGCTCCCACCACTGCCTGAAGAACTCATCAGAGACCTCTCTGGAGACTTTTACTCCAGGAAGCCTTCCCTGACCTTCCCAGATCTAGACTAATAATGTTTCCTTAACACACTTCTTCATCACAGCACTCATCCCAAAGTTCCCAATGGTCCCACTCATTGCCTTTCTCCTGCTCTAGACTTTAAGATCCTGCCAAGCTGGAATCAGGTCTCACCCTCGTGTTGCCATCACTAGACTGAGAGGCATACAGAAGAGGGGCAATGAGGGTTATTATAGGAATGAAGAACTTCACAGCAAACCTGAGAGGTAGATTTTATTTCTCTCACTTTATATGTAAAAACAGAGTCTCTGATGGCTTCAGAAATAAAATAAGCTCATACAGTTAATGTTCACACTTAATAGATCTAATTCCATCCTGAAGAGCATTAAATATAGCTTGAGGCTAAAGAGAAAGAGTGGTGACTTCTAGGGTGGTATTCAGTGTGTATCTGTAAGGCTCCCAGGGCTCAATGCTGTCTTCCCTCCATGATCGAGTTATCGCATAAGTTTCTTGAGCTCTGAATGCTCAGAGAACACTGAGGACCATTATGAGATCAAAGAAATCATAAACAGTAAAATGGGAATGTTATTGAAAAAGGTATCAAGGAACTTCAGAAGGGGCTTACAATAATTCAAAATGTAAGTCAATTTTCAGAGTCAACCATCACAAAGTATTTGTTGTGAATCTGCATGTCTTCTTTCCTCCAGGGACTGTTCCAGCTAAAATATCATTGGCATAGAGAATTGGGTTTCCAATAGTTGACAATGCAGGCATGTTGCCTCCCTGAGGGTGCTGGAGGCAGGAGGAGCCAGCTCTTGGCCTTAGAGAGTAAAGCAGACTCTCTACAGCAGGAAAACAAAATGCCAAAAATATATTCTAATGGGGATGCATGTTTCTCCATAAAAGACAAGGTTAAATGTCAATATCTAGGCAGAGACTGGGAGCAAGGAGGGTCCTGAGCTTTCACAGGAAGGTTAGAAGAGTGCCCCCAGCTCACTACCTTTGTGAAACCACACATGCATTTTGCAGGACTGTGACCTGTGAGACAGTTGGAGCACTTAAAGGACTTAAAGGTATAAGTTAGAGCATATATCACAGGCAGAACATAAAAGTTTCAAATGTCATTTTGTTTAGTCTTCACAGCATCCCTATGAGAGGTGCAGTTATTATATCCATTTTACAAAGCAAGGAGCTGAGTCTCAGAGAGGTTACCCAGACTTGTAAACAGTGAAGCAAGAATTCGGTCCCATCTGTGCCTATCATAGAGCCCTTAAACGAATAGATAAACCAATACTACATGTAGTACTACAGCTATTTGCTATCTGGTCTCTGTCTCTTTCTCTCTCCCTTTTCCTCCTTCCCCAATGAGTTTTTTTTTTTTTTTTTTGTCAGTTATGCCAAGGAAAACTCCTCACTTTCCAGAACTGGAAAAGGAAAAGTGAGTGAAGGTTGAACCTAAGTGAGTGAAGGTTGTTAAATGCAAGACTATTAAATACAAGCTTTTTTAAAAATGAGGCATTGATGTTATGCTAATATATTCTTTCTCATAATGGCTTGATGATGGCACTAATTCAGCTTGCCTTCCTGTTGAGTACTAAGTTTCTCAATCAACCAAAGGGCCTCCATTTCTAAAGTTTGCCACTTTAGTAAAGCAGAATATAATATTTAGAGTCAGGGTTAGTTGGAAAGAGGGGTTAGTTGGAACACTCCTGAGTGTTCAGGAAGACAGGGAGTCAGAAGTGCTGGCTCTGAGTGCTAGTTTCTCTCTTACAGAACTCAAATATAAAATTTGGAACAAAGAAGATTTTATGTATATTTATAGGTATGTATATACGTATGTATTTTGTAATCTAAAAAGTAAAGGGGGCTGATGAAGTGAGCATGATATAGCTGCATATTTCCCCCTGAGTTGTAGCCACTGAAAAAATAAATTTTAATCTATAAGTCATCTGAATGCCTGTGGGTGAAGGGTAGTCTTTTCATAAGAACATGAAGGTGCTTGTTTTGCCAGCTAATGGAATTTCTTCATGTTTTTGAAGGTCAGGCAATCTGTACCATATTCCCAATCTTCAGTCATCCCTTTGTTCCATCAGCATTCCTAAATGGCCTCACAGAATGCAGAATTGTATTATTACAAGGTTAATGATAGCGCTGGGGTAAGCCCGATTGAGAGGATGGAAGTGGACCATTAACCAATAATCTAAATTTGCATTAGTTTAGGGTTTCATTGTTCTCCTGGGCAGGTTTGTTCCGGATAGCCCCCCATCTGGGTGGGCTGGGTGGAAGTGGCATGAAAGGAGGAGGGAAGTGAGGTGGGGTTAGAGGGTAGAAGGCAAAATTCTTGCTCAGAAGGAGCTGCCTATAGACTGGAGCAGACAATATACTGGCAAAAATAAGTGGTTCCAGTAGCCCTACACTAATGCAAAACCCAACGATGTTTCTTTCTGCAAATGATATATTTACCCCTGCCTGGACTCTTCCTTTACAATCATGTCTCTTCCATACATCCCACTTGGGCCACCAGATCTGATCATTTTACTTTATCAGCCTCAGTCCCCACAGAAAATGAAGAGCTTGTTAAAATTAGATCATTCAAGGTGGGCTTAATAAGCGGACTATTTAAGATGGTGTGGACAGGACAGCACAGCCTCCCAGGGCTAATGACAGTGAGATGCACAATCCTTAAGCCTGGATTAAGGGAGCAGGAAGGAAAGAGAACTAGAGAACTGGCTTCCAAAGAGGATCAGGGATGTTGGTAGAGGGAGAAAGCCTGTTTGGGTGACCCTGCAGGAACAGAGCCTGTAAGGACCATATCTTCCCTTTCTTCTCTCCTTCCCTCTCCTCTCCTGTTGGGGCATCTATTGGCCAAACCAACCAGAAACCAGAGCATAAGGAGACTATTGATGTAATGGACAGAGTAGAAAGCCGATCAGGAAGGACAAGCAAAATATGTCAGCACGGACCCTTTATTTAAAGCACATCTATGGGCTTTAAACAACACAAAGAGATGAAGTTCTTTCCACCCTGGAGGAAGCTTCAATTAACAAAGACTTTGAAGAAAGGAGAGCTACAAGGAGTTTCCAACCCTGAGAATGTTATAAGAAATTTATTTCCATTTATCTGTTCTTTCATCAGCCCTTCCCTAAAGGCCTCCTCTTTGACAAGCAGATGCAGGCCCTGAGGACCCTGCATTGCAGGGTGCATAATGAGACACAACTCTTACGTCTGTGAACTCATTATCTGTATGCAGAGAAAGATGCGTTAAGTAGTGAACTACAGTACACAAAGCTCCAAGGTCTTCCTTTCAACAGCAGCTTCTTTCCAAGTACCCAAATGCCCAGCTCATAAAGCACAATTAGGTCTGTCCATCTTTGCACATGTTGGATGGTAACTGGTTTGGACAGCAGCCTATGGTCATTAGGCTTAGAAACTTTCCTTGTCAGTTAATTTGATTAATATCAGAGAAAACTCAATTAGAGTTGTCAACTTTTTGCATATGACATTTAATATCTATTAAAATGATGTCACCTCCATCAGCCAGGAGCTGTATTTTCAGTTTCTATAGATCGTCAACTTGAGAATGATGAAGACCCAAACAAGGGTGATGAAAATTGTATCCCTATCATTCTCTCCACAATTTAACATAATGATGAGAAACACAGCTATCCTGTTCATTTGCGCCTTACTCTCATTTTCCTAGAGAACCCTGCTTGAAAGAAGAATATATAAAGCTGAAGGTTAATTGTCCAAACAGTCCTACAGAGTGAGGCAGCATAAGAGAAGCTTCATATGGGCAGGAAGAATAATTAGGTTAGTGGGATTGTTTGGGGGTTATTCATAGACCTTGTTGTCACTTCCAAACAACTACCCCATTTCTAGGTTAAAATGAGGCTATGAACTCCCCAAAGAATATTATTATAATCCTTAATAAAACAGTAAAGAATGTAAAACTGTATATACTAGTGAAATTTCTTTATATTAGAAGCTTTAAAACTCTAGATGAAATTACCATAAAATATGTAACTCACATAGAAGTGTAACTGTATTACTCTACCCTTTCAAAGCAGGAAAAAAAAGCTTAAGGATCTCTATATTTAATGTCTGTGTTTATCTTGCTTGCTTTTCTACAATAATTTGTTTCTTGTGCCTACTCCACAATTTACATTCTATCTGCTGGAAAGCTCAAATAATTAGCTCTCAGAAAAGAGTGTATTTGTCAGATTTGTTTGGAATATCTCCTTCAAAACACATACATTCACCCCCTGATACAGTAGATGAGGGTGGGGCCTGGGAGTCTCCATTTTGTAATGCACACAGCTTCTTTTATTGGGCATCCATAAACAAAAAAGAATGCACTAGACTGTCTGTCCCCAGATAGCCCCTCTAGTTCACGCTTCTGGGCATCTGCTCAAATTCTTTCATGAATGTTTCTCTTGCTTGTTTGCCTGGCAAATGTCTAACACTTTACTGAAGTCTGGTAATTTCTCTGAAGCTTTCACCATCACACAAAGATAATTGCCCCACTCTCTTTATAGTTAATATACTTTTAAATGTAAACATCACTGCCTTGCGGTTGGAATGGTATCCAGAGGAAACTGTAATTCTAAATGTATGGCCACCCCAATATTTATAGCAGCATTATTTACAAAAGTCAAGACATGGAAGCAGTGTAAGTGTCCATTGACAGATGAATGGATAAAGAATATGTGGTATATATATATTCAATGCACATATAAATATACACTCAGCCATAAAAAGATGAAGATAATGCCATTTTTCATGGCATTGGATGAACATGGATAAACCTAGAGATTACACTAAATGAAGTAAACCAGACAAATGATATCTCTTATATGTGGAATCTAAAAATGATACAAATAAATTTTTTCACAAAACAGAAACAGAGTCACAGACATAGAAAACAAACTTATAGCTACCAAAGCAGAAAGGGTGAGGGGATAAATTGGAGCATGGGACTAACAGATACACACTGCCATGTAAAAAATAGATAAACAATAGGGATTTACTGTATAGTACCAGGATTCATATCCAATATCTCATAATAAACTATAATGGAGAAGAATTGAAAAAAACAATACAGATGTATATACACATATATATGGATAACTGAATCACTTTGTTGTACATCTGAACCAGTAATAATAATGCAAATCAACTACTCTTCAAAAAAAATCTCAAATAAAGATAGAAGATTCTCTTACAAATCATGAAAAAAAAAAAAAAAAAAACACTCTCTGAGTTTCTTAAAGGCAGGGAATGAGTTTTACCTTTGTTTTCTGAACAACAGTGTCTAGCCCATAGTAATGGTCAATAAATGCTGTTGACTAGGATTGAACTGAATGGATATTGAATATATTTAGGTCATCTATTACTTCCTTGGCTTTGCTACTCATAATTCATTGCCACTCAAAGATTATTTATGCAACACTTAAAAATGTAGAGGCCCCATGCGGTTCACACTAACTGGGGTAGTGTGTTATTAAAAAGAAAAGGAAATAGGAAGACTACCATTCTAAATCTACCATTGTAGCATCTGTAAGAGACATTAAATTAGATTCAATGTAACCACTGTGTGGCTTGCAGATATTTTCCTTCATCTCCTTCTTTCTTGATAGCTCAGACCTTGCATCCACCCAAGCCCTTTCCCCCCTAGCTTTCACGTTTCCTAGTACCCTACCCAAAACGTCTTCTCTTTTCCTCTCTTTTCTCCTTTCTTGCTGCTATTGGTTCCCTCTCGCTTCTCTTACTTTCTTCCAAATGTTTTATGACACCAAGCATCAGACCTGCCCTCACTGTGCTTTCCCAGTATTCAGCCCAGTACCTCTTTGGTCCTAATTCTGTAACTTGATCTGTAACTTTGTACAACCTCATAATTAGCCCTCAGTCAGATTTCTCCTTATGGATAGTCCTCTGAAAAAAATTTGCATTTTTGTGCTTCAAAATGTCAAAATATGGTGATAAAATTTGTGATGTATTTTAAATGTTTACATTTTATGAATGAACCCATTTAAGATAAAATGGAAATATATTCCAAGAATAATTACAGAACATATAAAAATCCTCACTCATGGTATACCACGGGCTGTGGGTTTTGACAGTGGAATATACACTGAATGTTATTTTCCTTTAATACCTCCAGTATATCCATGTATCTGGATGTCTAACCTCATTTAGAGAGAGTATATAAAAGACTTTATTTGGAGAGTGTTTGTAAAAAAAAAAAGAGAGAGAGAGAGAGAAAGAAAGAAAGCAAACACAGCCTGTGCCCAATTTTCCTTCTGACCCTAACTCTCAACTGCTGCTAATAAAAATCAGAAAGGAAAATACACATGCAAATATCTTGTGGCAAATCTGGATTCAAATCATTGCTCTTCCACTTCCTAGTTTTGTGATCTCAGACAAGCACCAAGCCTTCACTTCCAAAGAGAGCTCTCTTACCTTTGAAAAGATAGAGTTTTACGTTTTCCCTTTCCTAAAGGATTACTCTTTCTCAAGAAGAGGGTATGGATGCAATACTTACAGGAATGCCTGACTAGAATGAGAAAGTAAATACCAGAAGGTCATACAGGAGGGCTCTGGAGTCAGATGACTTATTTCCAGTGGCAAACAAGTTACTCCCTGGCTGAATGACTTCAGGCAAGTGGCAGCCTCTCTGAGACTCACTTTTCTCATCTGTAAAAGAACATATTTCATAGGGCTGTGATGAGGATTAGATGTATTAAATGAGATAATGCATGAGCATGTCAATTTGGTATCTGCATAGATTGAATAATTAGTGTGGATATGTGTGTGTGTGTGTCTCTGTGTGTGGTTGCCTTAATCCCATCCGTGCTTCTGCCCTTGCCTGGAGACCCGGCACCCTTAGAAGGAATGAAAGAATTGCCAATGGAAACTAATTACTAGTTCATTTACCAAAAAGTGGAAGTTTTATTCGAGACAAATTTGAGGATTATAACCTGGGAACAACTCAGAAAGCTTACAGAGCTGCTCTGCCCATTAAAAGTCAAGACAGTTATGCACATATATATGGAATCTAGGAAGATGGTACCGAAGAACCCTTCTGCAGAGCAGCAGTGGAGACAGACATAGAGAACAGACTTGTAGACACAGTGGGGGAAGGACGGGGTGGGCCGAATTAAGAGAGGAGCATTGCAACATACATATTACCATATGTGAAACAGACAGCCAGTAAGAATTTGCTGTATGATGCCGGGAGCTCAGACTGGTGCTCTGTGACAAGCTAAAGGGGTGGGATAGGGTGGGAGGTGGGAAAGAGGTTTAAGAGGGAAGGGACATACATATACCAACAGCTGACTCATGTTGATACATGGCAGAAACCAAGACAATATTGTAAAGCAATGATCCACCTGCTACAAACATTAAAAAATGGAGGGAAAAAAGCATGCAGCAACCAGAATAAAAAAGTAAAATTAAAAAAGAAAAAAAAGAGGCACAGTTATATAAGCATTTTGAGACAGAGGGCTATACAATGAATGACGTCTTATTGACAGCTTGCATAATCCAGATCTAAGCACCTTGTGACACTTTAAGAAGTTGAGGAGGAATATTATCTTTAAGGAACTGACTCGTTGATGCTAGGAGATTGCTGCTGTTTATGGTTGAGCATGTACTTCTGTTAATGGGGAAGGTTTGGTTGATGGTTAGTATAGATACACAATGTACCATAGAGGGGAGAGAAGACACCATAGTTCAGAGAAGAATCTTTTTATGTTTAAATATTTCTTGTTTTTCCACAAAAAGCGAATTTTATTTCACAGAATGATAAAGAGAAACAGGGGAAGGGATTTGGCCGTAACAGCTGATTTGTAAATTAGCCAGGTAAGACTAAGACTCCATTATCTGTAGATGAGCTGTACTATTCAAGAAGGACAATAATGACTTCAGCTTTGTTTACTTACTTCACTGATATAACCCACGCATTTGAAATAGTGCTTACCATATAGTAGTTGTTCAATAAATACTTGCTGAATTCCTCATGCTAAGTAACCTCCCATCTTGTATACAGTAGGTCTTCAATCAATGTTTGCTGAAATAATGTTAGCAATAATAAAAATAACTGTCTTTTATTGACTATGTGTCCCACAGCCTCTTAAGCTCCTCATGTATATATTATAATTTAGCCTTCACTTTTACACTGTGAGGCACGTACTTTTACTACTACTACTTTTAAGATAAAGGAAATGAGGTACAAATAGATTAAAGGCACCTGTGTGTTCACACCAGTTAAAAAGTGGTGAGCCCAGAATTTGACCCCAGCCACTGTGGTCTGGGCAACTGTGCCTGAGGAATCCTGTTGATCCTCTTTGTTTCTAAGTTTAATAATGTCTGAAAAAAATGTTATGATTTTGGAATAAGAACAAGGCTTAGCTTGCATGCTAAGTTGCTTCAGTTGCATCCAACTCTTTGAGACCCTATGGACTGTAGCCTGCCAGGCTCCTCTTTCCATGGGATTCTCCAGGCAAGAATCCTGGAGTGGGTTGCCACATCTTCATCCAGGGGATTTTCCCAACCCATAGATTGATCCTGCCTCTCTTTGTCTCCGGCATTGGCAGGAGGCTTCTTTACCACTAGCTCCGCCTGGGAAGCCCAAGGCTCGGTTTGCTCCTCTACAGTTAGGAATCACAGTGCTTGTCCTCCTTGCCAAAAAGAGTAACTTTGAACATCATAGCTAAGGTGATTCACCATGAAGTATAGTACATTTTACATTCCCTACACTGTAATATAACTGAAAGAATATTGACTTTAGATTTCACAGACCTATATTCAAATTTTGACCCCTTTTACTAGTTTTATGGCCTTGGGCAAGTCATTCTGTTCTGCCTTTCTCTTCTATAAAACAAGGATTATGATATTATACAGACTTTGGGGTTATGATAATCACAAATGAGTTACAGCATATAATAAGACAAAAAAAATAAGACACCATTGCCTAGCACATGTATTGATAAGGACTAATAGTTGTTTCTTTTTATTTATGTAGAGTGGTCTATCTTATCCATGCCAGTAATTAATTATTCAATGAATGCTGCATTTAGAAAAAAAATGTAGCAAGACTGTGACAAACATTTCTTGAGTGCCTACTATGGGCATATCTCATATAGAGAAATTCAGTGAACAGAGCTCCTCACCCCCACACTCATCTTTCCCTAATTATTTCAGGAAATCCCTCTCCACTTCCTCCTTGGTACAAGGTGTCCCCGCGACCTCAGCCAAGCAGTCCTTCTGACGCTTTCTGCCTCGTCGTCTGTAAAAGTAGCATGTGTTTCCAGTCTTGGGTGTTAATGAATATTTATGGTATAATTCACGCAGCTGTGAAGCACACAATGGCTCCTTTCTGCATCGTTAAAAGATCTGAAATTTTGTGTACAGAGGGGCAGCATTAGTGCCTGGTTTCCCTGGTTGCCATTAAGAAAATGTGTGCTGTAAAGTTTAGTGGAGTGGGACTCCAGGGCCTGATTCACAAAGCCTAGAAACCCCTTCGCAAAGACTTTTGTTTTCGTCGTTCAGTTTCACATTTTGTTCCAAGAAAACGCTGATCCCATTTGACTTAAATATCCACTTCAGAACATTTTAGCAACTCATTAAGTCTTTTTTTCTCACTTTACTCGCAGGTGGACTTCATTATTGTCAAGCTGGAGGGAGTCCTATAATAAACACACGTTGTGTCTCTCATACACACACACACGTGTGTGGGCACACACACACACACTGTTCTTATAAAAAGTATAAGACAACATTTGTACTCTGCATGTAGACCAGTGGTTTTCAAGGTAGACCAAGGGACATTTAGCAGTATCTGGAGATTTTTATGCTATTACAATAGAGGAGGTGCTGCTGCTGCTACTGCTGCCAAGTCGCTTCAGTCGTGTCCGACTCTGTGTGACTCCATAGACGGCAGCCCACCAGGCTCCCCCATCCCTGGGATTTTCCACGCAAGAGTACTGGAGTGGGGTGCCATTTCCTTCTCCAATGCATGAAAGTGAAAAGTGAAAGTGAAGTCTCTCAGTTGTGTCTGAATCTTAGCGACCCCATGGACTGCAGCCCACCAGGCTCCTCTGCCTATGGGATTTTCCAGGCAAGAGTACTGGAGTGGGGTGCCATTGCCTTCTCCCAGAGGAGATGCTATTGATACCTAAAGGATAGAGGCCAATGATGATCCTAATTACCCTACAACACACAGGAAACCACCCCCGAAACAAAGAATTTTCCAACCCTATATGTCAACAAGGGCTTCCCTGGTGGCTCAGGCAGTAAAGAATCCTCCAGCAATGTGGGAGACCTGGGTTCGATCCCTGGGTTGGAAAGATCCCCTAGAGGAGGGCGTGGCAACCCACTCTATTATTCTTGCTTGGAGAATCCCCATGGATAGAGGAGGCTGGCAGGCTACAGTCCATAGCATCACAAAGAGTCTGACACAACCGAGCGACTAGACACACACATGTGTCAACAATGCCAAATTTGAGAAACCCTGCTACTGCTGCTAAGTCACTTCAGTTGTGTCCGACTCTGTGCAACCCTATAGATGGCAGCCCACCAGGCTCCACCGTCCCTGGGATTCTCCAGGCAAGAACACTGGAGTGGCTTGCCATTTCCTTCTCCAATGCATGAAAGTGAAAAGTGAAAGTGAAGTCGCTCAGTCATGTCCGACTCTTAGCAACCCCATGGACTGCAGCCCACCAGGCTCCTCTGTCCATGTGATTTTCCAGGCAAGGGTACTGGAGTGGGGTACCACTGCCTTCTCCGAGAAACTCTAGTGTAGGCTAAAGAAAAAGTACTTTGTCAATGATTCTATTTCTAAGCCTATATATTGCCACCACTGATGAAAATGAGTATCCAACTTTCCACTCCACCAATTTATTTTCTGACCTCAAGGAACCAACCTCACATTGAATGGTTTTGAACACACACAAGCCAAGACTGAATCCTGGTGCCATAATATTCTTGCTCTTGGTCTAACACCGCACATTACTGATCCTCGGTCTTCTCATCTATAAAATGATATTAAAAAAAATGATATACTTCCTTTGGAAGTCTGTTATGCAGATTAAATGAAATAATGTGTTTATAGCCCTAAAAGTGATCCACAGCAGGCACCTGACAAATATTGTCATATACTGAAAGTATTGCCAGGGACCTTTAAAACTGGTCTACTCACTCCAAGTATCAAGTTCTCATATGTCTGAAGGGTACTTCCCTATATACACACAATTTCCACCTACAAATAAAATAGAGGAACGCTGAAGGAGAAGGGGACGACAGAGGATGAGATGGCTGGATGGCATCACTGACTCGATGGACGTGAGTCTGGGTAAACTCTGGGAGTTGGTGATGGACAGGGAGGCCTGGCGTGCTGCAACTCATGGGATCGCAAAGAGTCAGACACGACTGAGTGACTGAACTGAACTGAAGAGTGTTGTACCAGCACCCCAGAAACCTTACACAGCAGTAGGGGAAAGACTTGCTTGAGAAGATGACAGACTTAAGTTTAAACTTTTTATGATTCTCAGTGAGTTACCTAACATGGACTCAAAAAAATTCTGTTAATTTATTTCACTTTCACTAGCCTTAGTCATTTATTCCCTCAAGAAACAGTTGCTATTCCTATCATTAGTGATTACATTGATGGTTTAATTAAAATGTGAACATTTCATCCAATTTCAGCCACCTGCTGTCCTTTATATCCGCTCATATTTCAGAAGCACAGAATGTTTCCTGTTTTTAGAAGTTGGCCCTCCTGTGCTTGGAACAAGAAGCCCGGAAAGGCTGAGTTGATGGAGGCTGGCAAATGTCCATTGATCTGAGTTCATGGCACATTTGTGACTTCCACACCCAAAAAGTATAGGCCCAGAAAGGTGTCCTTAATTACAATTACAGAGAAATCTCTAGTTAAAAGATTTCACTGTTAGTGGCGTAAAGTCATTTATCTCATTACTTGTGAATATATCTGTGTTCCTTTTAGCAATTGAGTAGATATTGAGATCAATGTAATCTTAGCCTTCAGTTTCCTATTCCCGATAAAGATGTTGAACTAACATTGAAGAGATGAACTATTTTTAAATGCGAAACAGTATGTCATTTGTGTGGTCACTAAATAATGGTTCCTGGTTTGTAGCTATTATGGAAAATTAAAAGAAGAGATGGAATTGTGAACTTCCACTGGAGGGACTGGGTGTGAAAGGTTGGTAGTAACTCCAGGGTTTCAACCTGAGGCTGAATATTTTCCTGGCAGATATATGGAAGTTGTGCATTCATTGTATGAATCTCTTTCTCATGCTCCACTCTGAATAATGCAGGGGCACGAACAGACTTGAAGTCATCTCATCACCCAATATCCAGCACTATGCCTGCTTATAATAGACATCCAATAACTATTTGTTGAGTAAATTCTGTGTTCATATTATGAACCAGAACCCTGTGGACCCTGTTTCATCCTCCCTTCATCCAGCTGGCAGAGCCAAAAACATGGAATCACTTTTGATTCCTCTCTTTTACCCACATTCCACCTACAATCCATGGACAAGTTATGTTTGTACTATCTTTAAACGGATTCCTAAATTCATGACTTCTCTCCACTTCCATCATGTCCTTACTCATCCAAGACACCACCCTTCTCCCCTCACCTACCCTAAGTGCCCCTTTATCATCGACCACTTCCATGACCACCATGCCATCTCCTGGAGACCAGAGTGCATCATTTGTTCCTCTGCTCAGAATCTTCCAGGGGCTTCCTACTTCACTCACTGTAAAAGCCAAAGTCATTACAAAGAACAACAAAACCTGGGTGGACACCTCTGTCTTTTACTCACTCTTTCCCAGCCATACCAGCCTTCTTGCTATTCCCCAAAATACAAGCAAGCTCCCAAATCAGAATGTTTGCCCCTTCTGTTCCCTCTGCCTTGAAGATTCACCTATAAGAATTCATGTGGCAAATACCTTCCCTTCATTAAGATCTCTGTTCTATATCACTCTGTCTAAAATACAGTGGCCTCACTCACTCTTTATTCTCTTTTCTTATTTTAATGTTAATCCATAACAGTTATCCCATTGAGAAGCAGTTGTATATATATAGATATATTAGGTGCAGGAAATATATATATATATATATATATATATATATATATATGTAGACATATACATATTTGTTTACTGCTTTTTCCCTTCACTAAAATGTAAGCTACTTGGGTAGGGACATTTTTGTTCACTACTAGAGTGGCAATTAGGAGCTGCTTAATCATAGGATGAATGAATAAATGGACAAAAAGGAGGCCAGTATCGTTGAGTTGTAAAGGAACAAAGGGAAAGCGGGCCACAGTAGTCAGTATGTGGAGGAAATATTTTGTTGGTCTATAAAATATTGCTGTGGAGTTTGGATTTTATTCTAAAGATCAATAGAAAAGTCTTTGAAGGGTTTTATGTTGCACAGGGATAAAATATAAATTCTGTTTTTGAAATATGAGCTACTTTGTAGTAAAATAAAGTAAATCAGCTGCCAGGTACATAGTAGATGGAAGGAGAACAAGAGGAGATGTAGGGAAACAAGTTAGAAAGGCCTTGCAGTAACACTGCAAGAGATGAAGACGATATGGCAGTGCAGTGCTTCTGAAAGGGACAGAGGGGTGAAAGGGAGAGGGAGTCTGTTTCAGAGACAGAAGGATCTGATGTTAAACTGAATGTGGAGCAAGGGGAGGCAGAGGAAGGAAAGAGAACAACTAGTGTTAATCCTCGGTTTATAGCTTGAACAACCTAGTAAATGACAATATGTTGTTTTTAATCAGGAAAGACTAGAGGAACGAACATTTTGTACGAGGGAGTCAAATGTTCTGTTTTGAAACTTTTTTAAACATTCTGAAACTTAAGTGACTACTGGATATTGAATGAAGATGATTCAGAGGCCTTAAATATCTCAGCATGGAAGTGAGAAAGATCTGGGATGCAGTTAGAGATCCATAGAACTATAGATGGTACTTGAAGTCATGAGACCAAATGAGATTGTTTAGGGAGAGAAGTACATTGAAAAGAAGCCCCAAGTCCCATTCTCACTATAAAAATAATGGAGTCAATACTCCTGCAAACGTATCAATCTATTACTCAAGCAGATGTCATAAGCAGATGTAGAAGATAGTGTAGTAAGGAATGCAGACTGCAAACAAAGGCTGATGATGAAAAACAGAACCAGAGGTCTACATTAACAAGTGAAGGAATCAGGTATTTGAGAGACAGGACACAAAAGGGGTCTTAGAGAGTTTAGAAAATTACAAGGCCAAAAGAGTAGAGACCTCAGTGTGATCCGAGAACTGTCAGAATCGTCATGAATTTGAATATGTGATCTAAGGATTCAGGAGGTAGTCAGAGAATGTGATGCCTTGAACATCTCTGCTTCCATGCTGCCTTTTGCCATTTAGCAATTTGTTTTGCATGTGTTAATATCACCACTCATGTTGACTTCAATTACAAATCTTAATCAGTACTGTGTATGAAGGGCTGTTTCTCTAAGATTCTCTATGTGTTTGATGCTAATTACTCATAACTAACAAAAGGCTCTCCTGTCTCTTTGTTTGCCTAGCATCACAAGCATCTCTTTCTCTGTCCTGTTCTGAATACTTTGTGCCCTGTTATCATCTTTGCTTACCTCTCCTGAGTTTCTATAATTCCCCAAGGCAGTGAGCAAGGTACACTCTTTGTGGAAAGAACAATGTGTTAGTTGAGATCCTAGCTCCTTACCACCCAGCACCATGTCACTTCCTGTATAATACCATTTACTTCATTTTGTGCATGAATATCTCCAGAATAATCCTATTTAAGCACTTTAGTCTATATTAGTACCTGGCACAGCAAACAATTGAGTATAGTTCACTTCAGTTCAGTCACTCAGACGTGTCCAACTCTTTGTGACCCCATGGACTACAGCACACGGGTTTCTCTGTCCATCACCAACTCCTGGAACTTGCTTACACTCATGTCCATTGAGTAAGTGATGCCATCCAACCATCTCATCCTGTGTCGTCCCCTTCTCATCCTGCCTTCCACCTTTCCCAACATCAGGGTCTTTTCCAATGAATCAGTTCTTTGCATCAGGTGGCCAAAATATTGGAGCTTCAGCTTCAGGATGAGTCCTTCCAATGAATATTTAGGACTGACTTCCTTTCGGATTGACTAGTTTGATCTCCTTGCAGTCCAAACAACTCTCAAAACAACTGCTGCTGTTGCTGCTGCTAAGTCGCTTCAGTCGTGTCCAACTCTGTGCAACCCCATAGACTGAGTAGGTGCTAAATAAATACTTGTAGAGTCATTGATGGATTGATGCCTTTAACAGCTGCATCTCTTGCCTCCATATCACATTGACCAAAAGAGAGCCAAAGATGATGTTTCAGGAAATCTAAACAAAATGTGACCTACAAATTTTAAAATATTCGTCATTTGAATCATGGACACTCTCTTGAGCAAACATACTGTAGACATTTGCTGCTGTTTTCCATATTTTTATTTGTATTATTTAAATGATATAATTACTTATAATGCATGACCTATTTATAAGTGAATACTGTGTGTTCTTCACTTTCCAGGATGTCTGGCTCTAGGTGAGTGATCACACCATCATGATTATCTGGGTCGTGAAGATCTTATTTATACAGTTCTTGTGTATTCTTTCCACCTCTTCCTAATATCTACTGCTTCTGTTAGGTCCATACCATTTCTGTCCTTTATTGAGCCCATCTTTGCGTGAAATATTCCCTTGGTATCTCTAATTTTCTTGAAGAGATCACTAGTCTTTCCCATTCTATTGTTTTCCTCTATTTCTTTGCACTGATCACTGAGGAAGGCTTTCTTATCTCTTCTTGCTATTCTTTGGAACTCTGCATTCAAATGAGTATATCTTTCCTTTTCTCCTTTGCTTTGGCTTCTGTTCTTTTCACAGCTATTTGTAAGGCCTCCTCAGACAGCCAGTTTGCTACAAAAAAGATCTTCACGACCCAGATAATCATGATGGTGTGATCACTCACCTAGAGCCAGACATCCTGGAATGTGAAGTCAAGAGGACCTTAGGAAGCATCACTATGAACAAAGCTAGTAGAGGTGATGGAATTCCAATTGAGCTATTTCAAATCCTAAAAGATGATGCTGTGAAAGGGCTGCACTCAATATGCTAGAAATTTTGGAAAACACAGCAATGGCCACAGGGCCGGAAAAGGTCAGTTTTCATTCCAATCCCTAAGAAAGGCAATGCCAAAGAATGATCAAACTACTTCACAATTGCACTCATCTCACATGCTAGCAAAGTAATGCTCAAAGTTCTCCAAGCCAGGCTTCAACAATACTTGAACTGTGAAATTCCAGATGTTCAAGCAGGTTTTAGAAAAGGCAGTGGAACCAGAGATCAAATTGCCAACATCTGCTGGATCATCAAAAAAACAAGAGCGTTCCAGAAAAACATCTATTTCTGCTTTATTGACTATGCCAAAGCCTTTGACTGTGTGGATCACAATAAACTGTGGAAAATTCTGAAAGAGATGGGAATACCAGACCACCTGACCTGCCTCTTGGGAAATCTGTATGCAGGTCAGGAAGCAACAGTTAGAACTGGACATGGAACAACAGACTAGTCCCAACTAGGAAAAGGAGTACATTAAGGCTGTATGTTTTCACCCTGCTTATTTAACTTATATGCAGAGTACATCATGAGAAATGCTGGGCTGGATGAAGCACAAGCTAGAATCAAAATTTCCTGGAGAAGTATCAATAACCTCAGATTTGCAGATGACACCACTCTCATGGTAGAAAGTTAAGAAGAACTAAAGAGCCTCTTGATGAAAGTGAAAGAGGAGAGTTAAAATGTTGGCTTAAAGCTCAACATTCAGAAAACTACGATCATGGCATCTGGTCCCATCACTTCATGGCAAATAGATGGGGAAACAGTGGAGACAGTGGCCAACTTTATTTGGGGGGCTTCAAAATCACTGCAGATGGTGACTGTAGCCATGAAATAAAAAGATATTTGCTCCTTGGGAGAAAAGTTACAACCAACCTAGACAGCATATTAAAAAGCAGAGGCATTACTTTACCAACAAAGGTCCATCTAGTCAAGGCTATGGTTTTTCCAGTAATCATGTATGGATGTGAGAGTTGAACTATAAAGAACACTGAGCACCAAAGAACTGATGCTTTTGAACTGTGGTATCGGAGAAGACTCCTGAGAGTCCCTTGAACTGCAAGAGATCCAACCAGTCAATCCTAAAGGAAATCAGCCCTGAATGTGCATTGGAAGGACTGATGTTGAAGATGAAACTCCAATACTTTGGCCACCTGATGCGAAGAGCTAACTCATTTGAAAAGACACTGATGTTGGGAAAGATTGAGGGCAGAAGGAAAAGGGGACGAGAGAGGATGAGATGGTTGGTTGCCATCACCAACTCAATGGACATGAGATTGAATAAACTCCAGGAGTTGGTGATGGACAGGGAGGCCTGGTGTGCTACAGTCCATGGGGTCGCAAAGAGTCAGACACGACTGAGCGACTGAACTGAACTGTGTGTTCTTGCAAAACAATGCGTGCATTTAAAATCTGCTCCAAACCCACTACTGCTTTACTTCAAAAAAAACCCCACAAAAAAACAGACATTTCATTCAAATATTTCTTCCTTTAAATGTTATCATTATTTGGTCACTCTCTCTTGCAGAAAATCCTGGTTGCTGATATGTAGTTTAAAACATAAGCTGGTTCAAATAGTTACATTTTTAAGGGACAGAAGCTAAGGTTCACCTGTCACAATATCCACAAATAGCAGTTGCTCCATAAACATGCCTAAGTCAATTAATGGAGAGACACTCTTTTATACGGATTGCAGTTTCCACTAGTAGCAAAAGAAAATGGAGAGCTGAGAATCCAATGATATTTGCTTGTGAGTATGTGTGCATGGTAGAAGGGTAGCACCAAATCAAAGAAGGTCACCTGTGATCAAATCAGAACTGAAATACAGAATAAAAAGGTAGAAAGTTAAAAATTTAGGAACTGGAAACCAGGGAGTCAGGCAGTTCTCCTTGACTGACACTGGGCTATTCTCCCTTCATTAGATCTTGATGGTCTATGGGAGACAACCACTGTATTTAATGGTCCAGGAGAAGAGGAATCATCATATTTAGCAATAGAAAAGTTGTAAATATTAAGAATACACTTTGAAGTGGACATAGAAGTACTTACATCAAGTCGAGAAAAGTGAGACCACATAGACTTTCATCAATGGGTTTGACATCTAAGGGGAGAAATTTTCTTTTATGATAAAAAGAAACAGACTAAGTAGTAGTTTGAGTGTTTTATTTTACCAAAAGTGACGAGGAGGCCCTTGGATTGTGCTTATCAACATTTACTGAACACCTACAATGGAGACGGCATGTTTCTTGGTACACAGGGTAATGTCTGGACAAAGCAAAATACCCACCCTTGTAAAGTTTCCATTCTTGACAGTCAGTTGACCTATTGGAAATATGAAGTTCCCAGGCTGCCTGACTTACAATGAAGAAAGAAAAACATATCATTATTTGTGTGCATGAACATAAAAAAAATGACAGCATTATCTGCTTAATATTGTCATTGACATCTGTTAAGCTATGCAATTCTGTGTGATATGTGAGCATTAAGAGATTTAAATTTCAGAAATGACCTCGAAGCTGGAAGGCCAGCAAGAAGAGGTACGATATTTTGTCAAGTGAAAAATTGGAGCACAGAGTCTAACCTCTAGTAAACATTCTGCTAAGTCACTTCAGTCGTGTCCGACTCTGTGCGACCCCACAGACGGCAGCCCACCAGGCTTCCCCGTCCCTGGGATTCTCCAGGCAAGAACACTGGAGTGGGTTGCCATTTCCTTCTCCAATGCATAAAAGTGAAAAGTGAAAGTGAAGACGCTCAGTTGTATCCGACTCTTAGCAAACCCATGGACTGCAGCCTACCAGGCTCCTCTCTCCATGGGATTTTCCAGGCAAGAGTACTGGAGTGGGGTGCCATTGCCTTCTCCAAGTAAACATTCAATCAATGTCAATTATATCTCCTTTATTTCTTCCATTGCATTTTTTTTCCTTATAAAGTTATGAGGACCGTCATCATGTTTAAAACTGGGGGAAACAGAAATATATATGCAAAGACTATAAGAAATAAGTTTTAGAATATGTACTAATATGGGCCATTTTATTCAAGTGGGTAACCTAATTCAACCTTAATGCAGAAATAGGCAAAAGAGAGGAAGAGGTCCCCTTCAGACATGATTTACTGTCAATCATTTTCTGCTAGTGCCTGAAGGGCAAAGGAAGTACAGAAGTTCTCATCCTGCTGATTAAACCAAGGGCACATAGGTTTGAAGGGCATGGATGGAAGATTAAGTTAAATCATAGAAATTCAAGCAGAAGAAAAAACAATTGAGTTGATCAGCCTATCCTCTGCTGAGGAAGGGGAACATTTTTAGAGTACTATATTGTCACCAGCATAGTACTAATGATCCAGTGCTTAACTCCCATCTGATTTATTCATTCAACACACATTTATTGAGTGTCCATGATATGACAGAAACTCTTCTAGGCACTGGTAATAAAGCTATGAGTGGTCAAAGTCTATAGCATCATAAAGCTTATAATGCAATCCTGGGAATAGCCAATGGAAATATGTAAAATATTAGTAGTGATAAGTGTGGATAAAAATAAAACTTAGGCTCACAAATCCTGGAACATTACTTATATCACATTCTGTGGGGCGAGTCATTAAAGCCAGAAAACATCCAGGGGGAAGAAAAAGAAAATTAGACTCTACCTTTTAAAGAGAGGAATAACCAGAATGTACAGTCATCTTTTAACCACCACATGTGTGCATGCGTGAATGCTAAGTTGCTTCAGTCTTGTTCAGCTCTTTGTGACCCTACGGACTATAGCCCACCAGGCTCCTCTGTCCATGGGATTCTCTAGGCAAGAATACTGGAGTGGGTGGCCATGCCCTCCTTTAGAAGATCTTTCCTACCCAGGGGTCAAACCCAAGTCTCTTAAGTCTCCTGCATTGGCAGGCCGGTTCTTTACCACCAGTGCCACCTGGGAAGCCCCCAACCATCACTGACACCTTTAGAAATTGGGAAAAGGGACTTCCCTGGTGGTCCAGTGGCTAAGACTCTGTGCCTCCAGTGCAGGGGGTCTGGGTTCAATCCCTGGTCAAGGAACTAGATCCCACATGATGCAGCTAAGATGCAGCACAGTCAAACAAATAAATAAAGATAAATACTAAAAAAATAAATATTGTGAGAAGAGTGATAGGATCTGACATTGTAAAAGGCTTGCTCTGATGACCCCTATGTAATGAAGGGGGAGAAGGCAGAGTGCAGAGGTGGCAGCAGGAAAGCCAATTGTCGATTTCATCCCAATTTACTCCTAACTTTTGGGCCTCTTGATTCTCACTAAAATTATGAGAAAGAAAATAACAAGAAGGGAAGCACATGATTCAGGATTGCATATTGGTAGCATTTTCACATAGGGTACAATGTGTGTGCAATTTCATTTACTCATTCCCCAAGCATTTTATCAGCACTTATTATGTTCCCACTAGAGATACTGAGATAGGCAGCTGCAATCCCTGTCTTCAAGGAACTCACCATCTAGTTGGGGGAAAAGATGAATAACAAGTAAATTTCAAATGTCAGCATGTTAGTCAGAATTTTGCTTTTTCAATATTCATCAGAAAATGTCAAGTTAATCATTTGCTTATTTTCAAAGTATAAAATTCCACCCTTTTTTTCCCACAGTATAGAAATCTACTTTTAAGATTCTTACTATAGATAGTAATCTCAAAATTACTTTTATACTGAAATTGATAAAAGCCCAAATTAGCAACCAATGATTTGTCTAAAGTATGTGACTCTCTTTGCTACTAGAAGAATCACATGGAGGGAACTGACTTTGAGAATATCAGCCTAGACACTCTCCTGAATGGTACTTCAACTGCACATCTGTAGTTTTTCCACTTAATGAAATTGTTAATTTTTAAAGTCCAGCTAAACATGCCGTCTCCTGCACTAAGCCCACTATGATCCTCTTCAGTGAAACTTTCCTAATAGATTGTAGTTACCACTGTTTAATATATTTAAAGGTATATTGAAGGCTTCCTTTTTAGGTAATCAATGGAAAACATTAATGAAGTAAAAAAGTTGCCCAGTTATACATTTTGATCACATAATGTGTGTTACTGTGTGTTATAGGAAAGACAAGGCTCCTGTATTTCCCTTAAAGTTAACAGAAATTCTTGAGAGGTAGTTAATATTGCATTCATTTATAAAGAAGCTGATGTTCAGGGCTTCTAAATGATTTTACCTAGAGTTACACAGTTAACAGTATATTATAAGATCTAGGCTTCAACCTTAGTTGGGTTTGGCCCTGGTGGTACATTGAACAGTGTCCCCTCACCCCCCATTTATGTCTACTTGGGATCTTAGAATGGGAACATATTTGAAATGAGTGCCTTTGCAGATGGAAATAAGATAAAGATAGAGATGAGGTCATGCTGGATAAAGGTCGGCCTGACATCCAAGGGCAGTTCCCCTCGAAGTGTCGAGGTGGGGGAAGTACAGAAAGACACAAATGGAAGGAGGTCACATAAAGATGGGTAGAGATTTTAGCTATGCTGTCCAAAAAATGCTAGGATCCACTAGAAGTAGGAAGAGACTAGGAAGGATTTTGCCCTAGAGTCTTCAGAGGAATGGTGGCCCTGCTAACAACTCAGTTTTACACTTCTGGCCTCCAGAACAGTGATAGAACACATATCTACCCAATTTCTGGTTCTTTGTTATAGCGGCCCTAGCAAAATAATGGGCTTCCCAGGTGGCTCAGATGGTAAAGAATCTGCCTGCAATGTGGGAGACCTAGGTTCGATCCCTGGGTTGGGAAGATTCCCTGGAGGAGGGCATGGCAACCCACTCTGATATTCTTGCCTGGAGAATCCCCATGGACAGAGGAGCCTGGCAGGCTGCACTCCATGGGGTCACAAAGAGCCAGACATGACTGAGCAACTAAGCACACAGCAAACTAATACAGCCCTAAAGCCCATTCAGTTCAGTCCAGTAGCTCAGTGGACTGAGCTTTGTGACCCCATGGGCTGTAGGTGCCAGGCTTCCCTGTCCCATTATCTTGTCCTTAAACAAGCCTGTTGAAGTGAAGTGAAAGTCACTCAGCTGTGTCAGATGCTTTGCGACCATATGGACTATACAGTCCATGGAATTCTCCAGGCCAGAATACTGGAATGGGTAGCCTCCCCCTTCTCCAGAGAGTCTTCCCAACCCAGGGATTGAACCCAGGTCTCCCGCATTATGGGCAGATTCTTTACCAGCTGAGCCATAAGGGAGACCCAAGAATACTGGAGTGAGTAACCTATCCCGTCTCCAGCAGATTTGCCAACCCAGGAATTGAACCAGGGTCTCCTGCATTGCAAGCGGATTCTTTACCAACTGAGCTATGAGGGAACCCCCCCAAAAAGCCCATTATATTGTACTTAAACCCATTAAAGCCCATTATCTTGACCTTAAACCTCTTCCTATTCCAGGACTGCACTTTGATTTGTTCTAGGATTTTAGGGTAACCTTTTACCTTTGACTTTGGACCTTGAACAATATCACCTCCTGAAAAAAATGTGGGAATGATAGAAGTATTTCAGGAAGATTTTTATTGCAAGTTGAAAACATTCAACTTAAACTAGAGTACTTAGATTAGGAAATTTATTGGTTCCTATCGCCAAATGGAAGAAGAGCAGGGATGTAGGGAGGCCGCTATTAAAACAAGAACCAGGATTGGGAGCTCCACCAGGCTTCTCTCTGCATCCCCCATCCCCGCTTTCTTCTGCATCTTGCCTTCATCTCTCAGCAAACTGAGAGGCAGAGAGGACCTGGGCTTGTGTGTGTGTTAGTTGTCCAATCATGTCCGACTCTTTACAACCCCGTGACAGCAGCCTGCCAGGTGCCTCTATCCATGGAATTCTCCAGTCAAGAATACTGGAGTGGGTTACCATTTCCTTCTCCAGGGAATCTTCTTGACCCATGGATCAATCCAGTATCTCCTGCATTACAAGAAGATTCTTTACCATCTGAGCCACCAGGGAAGTCCTACATCTTGCCAAGTTAGACCGCTGTGAAGAAAAGGACATTTTCCTGATTTCCAAGTTGAAAATTCCTAAGGAAGGTTTGTGATTGGTTCTGAGATTCACATGTGGTTATAGCAGGCTCAAGAAACCTTCCCCCAAGAATTAGGAAGCTATTATCAAAAAAGAGTTGTGTAACTGAGGCATATATAAACATAGATATTAATGTAGATCATTTTTATGTAGATAGTACTCAGCTGTGTCTCAGATAAGACTTCTGCTTGCATAAGACCCAAAAGAAGTAAAGCCAAAATGCAGACTTAATGACTACAAGCTTCCAACCCACTCAATATGAGTATCAATAAAGATGTTAGACTGTAATATAAGGCTTTTTTTTTTTTTTTTCAAAAGAGCTAGTGACTGGTGAGAACTCTCTTGAATAGACATGGAAATGCAAGCAGTAGAAATTTCATTATCCAGATTATATCACAGAGACTCAGCTAGTGGAAGAACGGTTTTAATAAATAATAGTGATTTGATCTTTTTTCAAATATTGCAGATTGCAGTATCTTCAGAGATAACTTCCCCTCTGATTGCAAAGAAAGTACTGAATATAACAAAAGAGAGAAATGAGGGGGTAAAGGACGAACCACTTTCCAGCAATGCCTGGTCCTCACGGGACTTGGCAGCCTGGTCGGGGCTGGAGACAGAATCCCTGCACCAAGGCATCTGCTTTCCTTGGAGGGTCAGACGAGCTTCCTTTTCCCAAATGTTGGACAAATTCTAAAACATTTGCTTCTAGGGTAGATTTGGCCATCTCTGAAGAAGAAGAAGATGGTTTGTGTCCAGAAATGAATCAACCTTAGAAGGGCCTTAGGTGCCCCCAGACTAAAAAGCGGCAGTCATGATGATATTTTTGAGCAGAAGTGGCATCATGCCGCCTCACATTATGAGCCAGAAACCATGTCCCTTTCCCAGGGAATCTTTTCTCTTGTGATTCCTGGAGTATGTCATTATACACCTTAAACTATAAGTGTTTACCTTTTTTTTTTTTTATTAGGCTGACTATGTGTCTTCACGTTAGGGATCTTCCTTTCTTTATGTTAACGTCATAGTCTAGGATCAAAGTCTGTACATAGGAATGACTCAATGCATTTGTTTCAGTAAAAAGCTGAAAGAGACAAGAAACTGAGGGGAGACAGAGAGAAGTTGTTACTTTTTTTTTTTTCTATCTCACTGGAAGAGGGGGGGAAATGAGCAAAGAAGGAAGATTCATAGGAAATGATTTTATATCTCAATTTAGACATTTAGATAGGTGGTTTACCCTCTTTGTCTCATTTTATCATCCCTAAAGTGCATCCATTTCCTGAATTATTCCTGTAATATTAATATATGGTATTAATATATAACCCACTGAACTTCGTAGTATTGTTTCTACTTCACTGATGAGGAAACTTAGGCTCAGAAAAATCAAGAGAATAACACAAGGTCACAGAATAATTAATGTTTTGCTTTATTTTTTCAGTCTCTGGCCCCCTAAAGATTTGAGACAACCTAATGAGATTAATGAATATGTAACAGAAATATTGACCAATACTAGGAGCATGGAGATGGCCTGTGAGTTAGGAGTGGGCCTGAATTTCATGTCTGGCTTTGGCAGACTGTGAAGTCCCTTTTGTTTACCAGCATCACACTGCTGCTGCTGCTGCTGAGTCACTTCAGTCGTGTCCGACTCTGTGTGACCCCACAGACGGCAGCCACCAGGATCCCCCGTCCCTGGGATTCTCCAGGCAAGAACACTGGAGTGGGTTGCCATTTCCTTCTCCAGTGCATGAAAGTGAAAAGTGAAAGTGAAGTCGCTCAGTCGTATCTGACTCCCAGCGACCCCATGGACTGCAGCCTACCAGGCTCCTCCATCCATGGGATTTTCCAGGCAAGAGTACTGGAGTGGGATGCCATTGCCTTCTCCGGCATCACACTGAGAACAGTGCAAATAATTGGACCCTACATTGTGCAGGGCATCATTACAGACTAGAAACATATGAAGATGGTGCCAGGGGAGATGAAATTAACCATGTGTTTACCCTGAATGAGTGACACCTACTTGAGTGTTTGAATGATTTTCAGTAACTTAGATTTGATTTGTATGTAGATGGGTTCTCATAATGAGGAGTGTTAAAACATTAGTCTAATGGCAGACACTATACCCTGAGCGCCAGCTACAGTTTGCCATTGTAATAAAATAATCAACCATTCCTTAAAGATGCCGTGATTACAGTGGTGGTCGGATGAATGGCTCAGAGTCTCCTGGCTTCTAACAGGTGGGCCCCGCACTGTTGCTTTCGCACATGAAGGTCTTTGCAAAGTCCAAGCAGCCACCACCAGACTGAAGCCCTTCAAATGATGTTTTTCATGTTTAGGAACACTGTTCTTTGGTGGGAATAAAGAGAAAATTTTATATATGTATCCACACACATACATATGGGTTTCCTGTGGCTCAGTGACAAAGAATCCGCCTGCCAATGCAAGAGCCACAGGGGATGCAGTTTCGATCCCTGGGTTGGGACAATCCCCTGGAGGAGGAAATGACAACCCACTGCAGTATTTTTGCCTGGAGAATCCCATGGACAGAGGAGCCTGGTGGGCGATAGTCCATGGGGTCAGAGTCAAGCAGGACTGACAAGTATGCAGCACCTAACTATTCGCACACACACACACACACACACACACACACAGACACACACACACACACACATTCATATACACACATATCCACACTTACGCATAAAATTTTCCTCCTGGCTCCAGGCTCTTCTTTACCTCCCTGCCCAGGGCCACATCATGGGTCTTGGGACCAAGTACTATCCCACTGGGAGGCCTAAAACTCCTATAACAGACTCTTCTGGCATCTTCCTCTCCTTGTAGCTCTGCCTCCAACACTCCACTATGTATATCCCTGCCCTGGTAGTTATCGACTCGATAGCTAATTCTAAATTTACTCTCTAGATAAATGCCAGAGGACTGAAAATTGTCTAAAAAGCTGATTTCGAACCACACTATATAACTTCTTAAGTCTTGCTTTTGACATTTCATTGGGATGGATAGTGGGCGGTTGCTTCATATATAACTGTCTCATCCACTATTTTTATACACATTCCCACAGACCTTTCATTTCATGGGATGAAGTGATGATTGTGGTGAGGAAGATAATACTAGTGATCATAACAAGTGAAAATATAAAGGTTAATGAAGCACTCTGTGCCAGGCACTGCACGGGGTGCTCTTGATAGTCTATGTCCCTCTATCTTTGGTAATTATGATTCTCATTTTGATAATAAAATCTGAGGCTGTCAAAGGTTAAGTTACTTACTCATGCTGACTTGGCCTTAAAGGTGAAGAGGTGGGATTTAAGTTCATGAGATCTAATTCTAAGTGTCAAATTCCTTCAGCATCCCAACACTTTTCTCTAAGGTTCTACACGTTTAATGGACACTTCCTACTTAGAGGCTAGCATGAGAGACGGGAGTTTGTATTTCTTCCCATGGCTTACAGGAATCAGGCCACTAGAACAAAATAATGGGCTTGATTGAGGTCAGGACCATGTCCTGGGCACTGAACACTTATGTGATAATAAGAGACATGATGATGAAAAGAAAAGTCGGTGTTTCTGACATTGTAGGCTTGCTCTTTAGTGAGGGAAACTCATCAGTCAATAAATATGAAAAATTTCATTGCAAAAAGGAATGAATGTTAAAGAATGTGATGAGTGTTCTTGACTAGTTGGAGAAACAGAAAATAAATGGATTGGGGGGAAATAAGTTTTAAATGTGGGAAAAGACAGGTGAATGGGAGCTTGGTGGTTCCAAAGAAGGTGACTATCATTCAACAAGTAAGTTAAAGAACTTTTGAAGATAAAAAAGGATCTGGGTGAAAACCAGCTGATGTAGGGCCTTAGTATTGTGCTTCTGAATCTAAGAGCATTGAGAAACCATCACAGAATTTTAAAAAAGGGAGGGATGAGGTCTGACTTATATCTTTGGTGAGTATTTTATGGAGAACTGATGGGACATAGGAATTGACAAAGTAGAGGCAGAGGACAAGTTAGGAATGTGTGATGATCAAGACCTCAGCTAACCTGATGGTAATAGAGTGGATAGAATCTATCCTTAGTATTGGGTAGACTCAATGAATATTTGGCATGTGAATGAATAAATTATGGCTGCATTCTAAGGTCTCAGTAAGCCTGCCAGCTCTCATTTTGCCACACGTCTTTATAATTAGGGTCAATAATTTGATAAAGTCAGTTGTCTTTATTAGCATCATTACTACTATTATAATTGAAAAATTGTTTATTTTATGTAAGGCTCTTGCAGTGCATGCTAAGCTTGCTACATATATGATTTGACTTAATCATTCACTAACTGGGTATTTTAAAGCATTTTGTTCCCATTTTATAAATGAGGAAATCACAAGTGAGGACAGGTTAAGAGCAAAATCTTATCCAGTCAACTATATCAGTCAGTAAGTGAATGCATACTTAAATTCAAAGAGGGTTTATGTTTATGGAACTTATTATAAATGTATAGACAAAATAAGTTATTTGTTTTTCTGGTGGCTCAGATGGTAAAGAATTTGCCTGCAGTGCTGGACACCCTGGTTCAATCCCTGGGTTGGAAAGATCCCCTGGAGAAGGAAATAACAACCCACTCCAGTTTTCTTGCCTGGAGAATTCCATGGACAGAGAAGCCTGGTGGGCTACAGTCTATGGGGTCACAAAGAGTCAGACTGACTGAGAGACTTACAGTTTCACCAAGGACAATGAGGAAAGCCAAGGGAAACAGAAAAGAAGATATGATCCTACTTTTGAAAGGTTTAGGGGAGGAATGGATTACTAGGGCCTGGAATGAGACAGAGGCATGTTGAGCAGCCCATCTTGAAAAGTACTGTGAGCCTTGATCAAGGCACACAGGGATCCCAGAGGAGCTTTCTGAGAAAATAAGCATTCTGACCCTCACTTTACTCCCTCCCACTGATCTCCTAAGGGGTTACTTATGGGTCGAACCCAATAAAAGCCAGAACACACAACAGTCCTGTTCATGTGGTCCACGCAGGACAGTCTCCTAGGACAGAGGGCAGAGTGGAAGGAAATGGAGGGTAGATATTGAGGAACAAACAGAAGATACGTGGCATATAAACCAATATTTGTTAAGAGGCTATTGGGATGGTTAGTTTCATATGTCAAATGGCTAGGTTATGTTGCCCAGATGCTTGGTCAAACCCCAGTATAGATGTTGCTATGAAGGAATTTTTAGATGTTGTGAACATTTAAATCAGTAGACGTTGAGTAAAGCAGATTGTTACCCATAGTGTGGGTGGGCCTCATCCAATTAGTTGAAGGCTTCAAGAGAAAATTGCTAAGGTCTCTGAACAGAGAAGAAATTCTGCTTCCAGATTGTTTTCAGATTCAAGACTAATACATCAACTGTTCCCTAGGTCTCTTGCCTGCCAGCTTGCCTTATAGATTTTGGACTTTTCAGCCCCTAAAATCACTTGAACCAATTCCTTAATATCATCTTTCCCCTTCCCTTCTCTCTCTCCCCCTCCCTCTCCCCCATCTTCCTCTTTCTCTCTCTGTCCCGCTCTCTTCCTTCTTTCTCTCTCCCCGCTTGTTCAGGGAGATGTTTTCTGTCTCTCTGGAGGACCCTAATACACCACTATATATCAAGTGCTGTGCGAGGCCTTGGTGATATAAACACAAATCTTCACAGCTCTGTCCTTAAGAAACTCACTTTCTGGTGCTACGATAAATCACATTACAAGGGTCATACAGGATGTGTTATGAGCTGAAGGAGGGACCTCCTTACCCATCCAGGGCAGTGGTTGAGTGGAAGGCAAGGGGAGGTCAGAGAAGGCTTCCTGGTGTTAACTCCATTGAAACACAGAGTTATGAATCAATCGGCAGAGCCCCAGTACTAACCGTGATGGTCCAATTCTGAAACCAGAGCTATTTTCACCACGGTGATTTTTGCCCTTCTTCCCCACCCACCTGCTTCACCCTTGGCCATTTGAGCTAGCATTCAATGTCCATGAGCCACACGTGGTCTCCGCTCCATTTATGGTAGTAACGACTTTCAAATGGGTACAGACTTCTGCATCCAATGTAAGAGGAAATCAGAGCTCTTTATTCTTGAGAAGAGCAAGATTTTCTCACACCCTACTAGTATAAACACAAATGTTCACAGGGGCCATGCAATTGGAATAAAAGCTAACAAATTGGCTCAGGGGACCTGGACTCAAATCTTAGTTTTGCCACTTTCCAGCTTTGTAATTACAGGTACATCAATTAACCTCCCTTGTTTTTATCAAGGGCAAAAATAAGAAAAAAAAATAAGGTAGTATTTTGTAAACTTTAAAGTTTCTTACCTGTGGAGTTAAAAATTAGTGTCAAATACTTTTTTTTTTCTCTTTTACTTACTCCTAAAAGGCCCATCACTGTGATATTTCTATTCCCCTCATTTTGCCTGAAAACTACCTTAAAAGCCTAAAATATTCATTATTTGATTCTCTGAGGCCTGGGATCTATCTGTGATTAGAAATCTTAAAGTAAAAATTCTGCTAGATCTTTCCTGAGATGCTGTTTCCAAGGGTTGATTTGCTTGGTTGGGAAAATGTATTTTGTTAACCTATAGTTAGTCACATACTTAAGAATAATTTACAGCAGAGAAAGAAAGTATGTATTTCAAGCAGAGAAAGAAAATAAATAAATATATATAAAGCATCTCACATCCTGGTGGGATGGTCTGGTCTAAGAAGAAAGGCATAAGGCAGGAGACAGCATATCAGTTGAATTCCAGTCTCTGAGTTTAGCCTCAGTCGCAGATCTGCCTGCTCTTGGCTGGGACGTAGCTGCCTTTACAGAGTCTATGAGGCCAGACCCTGGCGCCTCAGAGTTACTCCGCACCAACTCGCCTCCCAGTTTCACTGCCCCAGGCCTTAGTTCCTTATTGACGCCTATCTTACTTGACCTCATGCTATTACACAGGTTTTGACTCTCGTGCTCATTTTGCTCCAATGTGTCATTATTTTAGTGTATTTTCTTTATGCGGCATATCTGAGATTCCCTTGTTTCAACATCTGGGCCCTGGCCTCATGTTACAAGCCTCACACATTCATTTCAGCCCTGATCAGCCATCTCACACCATGCGATCAGAAGACAACACTGGACATATGACCTGGTATGTCCTTCAGCCTCCCTGCACTGAAGTTCCTTCCCCAGATGGAAGTAAGTTCCTCCCATCTCTGAGCCTGTGAGTCTACTTTGCAACCATCCTCCTGTGCCTCCCCACACGGCTCTGTTCCTAACATACGGGGCAGGGAGCTGGCCCTGATGAGAAGGTTATGCAGCCTGTGCCCTGTGTCTCTTGTCATGGAGTGATGCTCCATTTCTGACTCAACAGCAGAAATATCCCATTTGTAACCATGCCAAACTAATGCGTATTAGTCTACCTCATTTGAATGAGGCACTTGTTTGTTTTCAAACCAGGAAGGCAAAATGCAGGTAATAAAAAAGCTCCAACTACTGCTTTTTACATTTTTTACTGTATCCTCTGCCTGCAAAGTCAAAAGTGCATTAAAAAGTAATATTGTGCTGAGCTCAGACATATGCAAACGTCTCTAGATATCTTGTCTCAATAAAGTTTATAGAATGCATTCCCAAAGCTCTGACAACAAAACAGAATAAATCGCAAGGCTCATAAAAATATAATGCATGCTTTTTTTTTTTTTCACTTACATAACACAAGCAGATGCAATGAGAAAGGGAGTGTCTGGGCTTAAGAGGCGGCCCTTTCTTATAACAACCCCTTTTATCATTAGCTCCCAACAAGGCAGGAACTGGCTCTGAAAGACACACAAACATGAAAACATAGGAAAGGGAAGGGAAAAATTGAATATATTGTAAATGGTTTGGGCCCTCCAGACATTCTTTGCTTCTTTCATTAAATCACCTGGTCAATTTCTTACTCAACCTTTCAACCAAGTTTTATTGACTATCTGCCCTGTCACACATAACAGTAGGCACTCTGGATATGGGAGAAAACCATACAGTCTCTGTCCTCAAGGAATTCATTCTTCTAATAAAAAGCACACACAGAAAAACTAACTTCAATTAAGTGCTACATTAGGAACAGAATTTCTTTGAATTTTTCAATTCATTGATCAGATATTCATATTTGAATTAATGCAAAAAGGATTCAGTCCAGTTCATCAAACTAAAGTGTATTATTGCATGCTGGACTAGCAGGTTTCTAACATATTTGAGACATAGTGGACAATATGTATTGAGTACTTGCAATGTGCTGAGCTCTTCTCAAAGCTCTTTACAGAATTAACTTCACACAACCCCAAAGATTGGGTACTATGATCTTGCCTGTATTTAAAGATGAGAAAACTTAGGCTGAGGGAAATTAAATGACTTGTATAAAGTTACATGGCTTCTAAGTGGCAGAGGTAGGATTTGAATCTTGACAGTTCAGCTCCAGAACCTGTGCTGCTGGACAAAGCACTCCACTGCTTCTCGTGGACTCATGGATGTGCCGTGCAACATCCTAAGTTTGTGAGTGACTTTTCCCCCTTTCTTGTTCAGTCTCTTGGCTGATAAGAAATAGAGCCAGGATTTGATGAGGCAATTTTAGTTATGTGGGACAATACCTTCCTCTGTACTGATTCACTCTGAAATGGGGTGAGGGGGGAGCGTTATACATTCACTTACATGCTAAGTTGCTTCAGTCATGTCCCACCCTTTGCAACCCTATGGACTGTAGCTCACCAGGATCCTCTGTCCATGAGGATTCTCCAGGCAAGAATACTGGAGTGGAAAAAAAAAAAAAAAAAAGAATACTGGAGTGGGTTGCCATGCGCTCCTCCCGGAGATCTTCCTGGCCCAGGGATCAAACCTGCATCTCTTGTGTCTTCCTCATTGGCAGGCAGGTTCTTTAACACTAGCACCACCTGGAAAGCCCCTTCATCCACTTAACATTCATTCTTTTTCTTAGCAGGTTGACTCCCAGACAGAACTTGCCAAGGCAGAAATGTCACATAGCTTTATTATGTTATCAATTTCACATCATGTTGTATCAGGATCTCCCTGTATTAGCATTACTTTTCTCTGAAAGATCATATTACTGCATGTTTCCAGCAAACAAAATTCTGAGTGTCCTGTAAACACAGCTCCTGGGTTGGTTGCAGTCTTGCATAAGCATAGAAGCTTCCTTGCTGAAAAAAAAAAAAAATACTCTATTTCCCACAGGTTAGCATCATTTGTAAGGTCATAGACACTTCGAGATTACAAAGACAATGAAAATAGTGCTAAAGGAGCATTGGCCAGTATTTCTATCCAATGAAAGGGAACCAAGCGTAAGTTCTTAACCTGCATTTCCTTTTTTAATGCTGAGTATGGCTTCAAGGGGTTATTGAGCAAAACCCACTCCATAAATAAAAACTTAAGCTAATATCAAGAAAAGAGATTTCCCTACTGCCATACCGATATTAGGTTACAGGCTCCAAGTTGTGCACTCATGTCCACAACAATCTATAACTTAGCTCCACGTCAACCTAAGCCAAATCTAATTTCTTAATGTAAACTGTAGATAACAAGGCCTGAAACAAGTGTGAGACCATTACCACTTATTCAGGCAACAGTGCCCCAGCACGGCATGATGGGCAGAAGCTGTAAGACTGATGTATCAGTGTTGCTCTGAAAAGAGTAACAATGATGCATTAGAATGAAGATAGGCTTTGCTCCTCCCCTCCAAATATATCTCACTGGACAGAAGAGCTAAATACAGAAGCCTATCCATTCACTGTGCCCATCTATGGGCATTTCTCATCTTTCAGAGGCCTTCTAAGAGTGTTCTGTGGGCCCAAGGGAAAGATGCCTGCTGGGAAAATCCAAACTAGCACTTCAAAGTCCTCACTGCCTGGAATCCTTACACCAAGACCAGAGAACCTGACACCTCTCATTAGGGATCACTGTAATTTTGTGTCCTTACTCCCCAAGTGTCAAGCAGACAGAAATAGATAAACGGAGAGTTAAAGACAAAAGAGATAGCATACATTGTTTTGATTCCCAGAAATAAGTTGATAACTCTTCCATGTTTGGACAGGAGGAGAAAGAAAAGGGGAAGGGCTAGCATGTACTATATGTACTTTGGAGTCCATCCCGTCTCATAGCAGAAAGCACATGTTTCTACCAGAACATAGAAGGTGCTGGAAGTTTTGACGAGCTCACAGGCATACAACTGCCATTATCATCAGTAATGAAATCATTATACTGGATGGCAGTGTGATTTTTCACCGGAGTTTTAATTTGCATATTCTATAAATTCCCAGGCTCCTGCAGGTATTTAAAGTTGAATTATAGGGTAGTTGTAAAGGTCTCAACAGGCTGGTTGGGGCTGTCTTAACACCTGTGCCTGATAAGACACCTTGGCATAAATCACTTTTGAGGGCTCCCACTGTTTGTTCGGAAAGGTGTATGAACACAGGAGTTGACAGTGTGTAGACATATTGGTCGGAGAAGGCAATGGCACCCCACTCCAGTACTCTTGCCTGGAAACTCCCATGGACAGAGGATTCTGGTGGGCTGAAGTCCATGGGGTCGCAAAGAGTTGGACACGACTGAGCGACTTCACTTTGACTTTTCACTTTCATGCATTGGAGAAGGAAATGGCAACCCACTCCTGTGTTCTTGCCTGGAGAATCCCAGGGGTGGGGGATCCTGGTGGGCTGCTGTCTATGGGATCGCACAGAGTCAGACATGACTGAAGCGACTTAGCAGCAGCAGCAGCAGCAGACACATTGGTGAATATTCCTAAATAGAGGGGCACAGCCAAATAAAGGGCTACCAGAAAAGAAGTTCAACTAAAGGGAAGGGGAAGGCAGAGATCTTGGATTGCTTCCTTACGTGCTAAGTGTCAAGCCCTGTGGGGTCACAGGACCAAACGTGGGTTTTGACACCAGCCAGCCCTCAGCTCACATGCCAGGGCAGCTGTCCCCATCTTTGGTCCAGATATTTAGAGATGATAAGCCTTAGTTTTACCGTCATAAAAAATATAGCTGAGTCCTAAGTGTATTTTGCAGTTTTTGACGGTGGCGGGGGTGGGGAATGAGAAATATATGATGAGTGTTAGGAAAAGTTTGAGAAATGTATATTCTATTCCTTTCTTTATACATGTAATTTAAGTTACCTCTATAAAAATACTGATAGGTACTTTAAACCCCGTTTATAAAATAAGGAACCAAGACTTCTCAGAATAGTTGACAAATGTATCCAAGGTTGACTTTCAGTAAGTCCTGGGACTTCCTTAAGCCTCAAAATCTTCAACTGTTTTACTGGAGTAAGGATTTGGGCAGAAATCACTCTACTTTTCTGAGCCTCTGTTTATTCACTGGCATAGTAGATCATAGAGGTTATTGAAGATTATTTTCAAAAGCAAGGTACTTTAAGTGCCCAAGAAGTGATCATTGTTGCTAGTGGCAGAAACAGTAGAGACACCCGTCTTGGCCTCTTCATCAGGCCACTGTGAAGATGAAGCACATAATGTTAATTGTGAGGGTTTCAGAAATGCTAAACATTCACAACAAGACAAGTAATTCTGCCATTAAATTTTAAAATATCTCCTCAAAATAGGTGGAGAAGGACCTCCCTTCCCTCAGTGGGATGCCAACCAAATTATGCTTAGTATAGATCTCCACAGTCCCGAAGAGGATGGTTAGGATTCTGAAGCCAGCATTTCTCAAAGTTTGCTCTGGAGCAGCGGTATCGACATTATTGACACCAGGAACCCATTTCGTGGAAGATAATTTTCCACAGACTGGGGGGCAGAGGATGGTTTTGGGATGATTCAAGTGCATTACATTTATTGTGAACTTTATTTCTATCGTTATTACATCAGCTCTACCCCAGATCATGAGGAATTAGATCCTGGAGGTCGAAGACTGCTGATCTAGAGGGCATTAATTAGTCCAGTCATATCTTCCATTAATATTAAGTAAAGTTTAAAAAATGTGAGCTACCAGGTTAGCCCATATAAAGGGTCAGATAAGTTTGGATTATCAGTGTATATAACATACAGGCAAAAGAAGAAATACAAACTGAAAAACACTTCCAATAAAGGGACATTTACTTGTAACTCATGTTAGATGTTCTAATCACAAACAAACAAAACAAAAGGATACAAGGAAACCCTGGGAAGTGTTAGTTATGTCGATTACCTTGATGCAGTGTTAGTGTTGTGGGCATTTGCGTATGTCCAAACTCACCATGTGTACCTATTTAAATATGTCCAGTTCTTTGTGTGTCAATTACACCTCCATGAAGCTGAATGTTTCAAAAGAAACATTTACATGAGTTTAGCTAGGATTCCAATTTCACTGAGCCAAGGTGTCACTCATTTATAGAATAGCCATCAAGTGCCAAAAACATTCAGTTCAGTTCAGTTCAGTCACTCAGTCGTGTCTGATTCTTTGCAACCCCATGAATCGCAGCATGCCAGGCCTCCCTGTCCATCACCAACTCCCGGAGTTCACCCAGACTCATGTCCATCGAGTCAGTGATGCCATCCAGCCATCTCATCCTCTGTCATCCCCTTCTCCTCCTGCCCTCAATCCCTCCCAGCATCAGAGTCTTTTCCAATGAGTCAACTCTTTGCATGAGGTGGCCAAAGTACTGGAGTTTCAGCTTTAGCATCAGTCCTTCCAAAGAACACCCAGGACTGATCTCCTTCAGAATGGACTGGTTGGATCTCCTTGCAATCCAAGGGACTCTCAAGAGTCTTCTCCAACACCACAGTTCAAAAGCATCAATTCTTCGGCGCTCAGCCTTCTTCACAGTCCAACTCTCACATCCATACATGACCACAGGAAAAACCATAGCCTTCACTAGACGGACTTTTGTTGGCAAAGTAATGTCTCTGCTTTTGAATATGCTATCTAGGTTGGTCATAACTTTCCTTCCAAGGAGTAAGCGTCTTTTAATTTCATGGCTGCAATCACCATCTGCAGTGATTTTGGAGCCCAAAAAAATAAAGTCTGACACTGTTTCCACTGTTTCCCCATCTATTTCCCAAGAAGTGATGGGACAGGATGCCATGATCTTCATTTTCTGAATGGTGACCTTTAAGCCAACTTTTTCACTCTCCACTTTCACTTTCATCAAGAGGCTCTTTAGTTCCTCTTCACTTTCTGCCATAAGGGTGGTGTCATCCACATATCTGAGGTTATTGATGTTTCTCTCGGCAATCTTGATTCCAGCTTGTGTTTCTTCCAGTCCAGCGCTTCTCATGATGTACTCTGCATATAAGTTAAATCAACAGGGTGACAATATACAGCCTTGATGTACTCCTTTTCCTATTTGGAACCAGTCTGTTGTTCCATGTCCAGTTCTAACTGTTGCTTCCTGACCTGCATACAGATTTCTCAAGAGGCAGGTCTGGTGGTCTGGTATTCCCATCTCTTTCAGAATTTTCCACAGTTTATTGTGATCTACATGGTCAAAGGCTTTGGCATAGTCAATAAAGCAGCAATAGATGTTTTTCTGAAACCCTCTTGCTTTTTCCATGATCCAGCGGATGTTGGCAATTTGATCTCTGGTTCCTCTGCCTTTTGTAAAACCATCTTGAACATCAGGAAGTTCACGGTTCACGTATTGCTGAAGCCTGGCTTGGAGAATTTTGAGCATTACTTTACTAGCATGTGAGAAGAGTGCAATTGTGTGGTAGTTTGAGCATTCTTTGGCATTGCCTTTCTTTGGGATTGGAATGAAAACTGATCTTTTCCAGTCCTGTGGCCACTGCTGAGTTTTCCAAATTTGCTGGCATAGTGAGTGCAGCACTTTCACAGCATCATCTTTCAGGATTCAGAATAGCTCAACTGGAATTCCATCACTTCCACTATCTTTGTTCATAGTGATGCTTTCTAAGGCCCACTTGACTTCACATTCCAGGATGTCTGGCTCTAGGTGAGTGATCACACCATCGTGTGATTATCTGGGTCATGAAGATCTTTTTTGTACAGTTCTTCTGTGTATTCTTGCCACCTCTTCTTAATATCTTCTGCTTCTGTTAGGCCCATAACATTTCTGTCCTTTATCAAGCCCATCTTTGTATGAAATGTTCCCTTGGTATCTCTAATTTTCTTGAAGAGATCTCTAGTCTTTCCCATTCTGTTGTTTTCCTCTATTTCTTTGCATTGATTGCTGAGGAAGGCTTTCTTATCTCTTCTTGCTATTCTTTGGAACTCTGCATTCAGATGCTTATATCTCTCCTTTTCTCCTTTGCTTTTCACTTCTCTTGTTTTCACAGCTATTTCTAAGGCCTCCCCAGGCCGCCATTTTGCCTTTTTTTTGCATTTCTTTTCCATGGGGATGGTCTTGATCCCTGTCTCCTGTACAGTGTCATGAACCTCAGTCCATAGTTCATCAGGCACTCTATCTATCAGATCTAGGCCCTTAAATCTATTTCTCACTTCCACTGTATAATCATAAGGGATTTGATTTAGGTCATACCTGAATGGTCTACTTGTTTTCCCTACTTTCTTCGATTTCAGTCTGAATTTGACAATAAGGAGTTCATGATCTGAGCCACAATCAGCTCCTGGTCTTGTTTTTGCTGACTGTATAGAGTTTCTCCATCTTTGGCTGCAAAGGATATAATCAATCTGATTTCGGTGTTGACCATCTGGTGATGTCCATGTGTAGAGTCTTCTCTTGTGTTGTTGGAAGAGGGTGTTTGCTATGACCAGTGCATTTTCTTGGCAAAACTCTATTAGTCTTTGCCCTGCTTCATTCCATATTCCAAGGCCAAATTTGCCTGTTATTCCAGGTGTTTCTTGACTTCCTACTTTTGCATTCCAGTCCCCTATAATGAAAAGGACATCTTTTTTGGGTGTTAGTTCTAAAAGGTCTTGTAGGTCTTCATAGAACAGTTCAACTTTAGCTTCTTCAGCATTACGGGTTGGGGCATAGACTTGGATTACTGTGATATTGAATGGTTTGCCTTGGAAACAAACAGAGATTATTCTGTCGTTTTTGAGATTGCATCCAAGTGCTGCATTTTGGACTCTTTTGTTGACCATGATGGCTACTCCATTTCTTCTGAGGGAGTCCTGCCTGCAGTGGTAGATATAATGGTCATCTGAGTTAAATTCACCCATTCCAGTCCATTTTAGTTCGCTGATTCCTAGAATGTCGACATTCATTCTTGCCATCTCTTGTTTGACCACTTCGAATTTGCCTTGATTCATGGACCTGACATTCCAGGTTCCTATGCAATATTGCTCTTTACAGCATCAGACCTTGCTTCTATCACCAGTCACATCCACAGCTGGGTATTGTTTCTGCTTTGGCTCCATCCCTTCATTCTTTCTGGAGTTATTTCTCCACTGATCTCCAGTAGCATATTGGGCACCTACTGACCTGGGGAGTTCCTCTTTCAGTATCCTATCATTTTGCCTTTTCATACTGTTCATGGGGTTCTCAAGACAAGAATACTGAAGTGGTTTGCCATTCCCTTCTCCAGTGGACCACATTCTGTCAGATCTCTCCACCATAACCTGCCTGTCTTGGGTTGCCCCACGGGCATGGCTTAGTTTCATTGAGTTAGACAAGGCTGTAGTCCTAGTGTGACTAGATTGACTAGTTTTCTGTGAGTATGGTTTCAGTGTGTCTGCCCTCTGATGTTTTGCTTAAATGGGCAGACTCGGGCTTGTGCCCCACCCACCCACACCGGTTCTAGCAGATACTTAATAGAATGTAAGCATGTTATGTACCCAATTTTTTATTTTATTAAAGCCATAATGATTTTTTAAATGGAGAGGAAACCAAGAATTTCTTTGAATAGATATTTTGGAGGCTGGAGGAATAACAGCTCAGGAAATGGGTCTTATAAAGAATAAGGACATGTGAGAGTCACTTAGGTATGACACCTGTCATCCACTTCTCATCAGGACACTCAGACGTGACTGGCCAGGTCAGTGTCCTTTCTCCAAATAGTAAGGAGAAGGAGGTAAGACAGACAGGGAAAAAGAAGGAAATGTGCTGAACTTTGGGGACTTCTGCAGACTTTAACACAATCATCATATTTCTCCCTTAGTTAAGTTATTTAAAGAGTGTGTATTATCAAGTGTAGGTGACTGTTGATGTATTTCATCAGTATTTAAATATCTGGTTGATCTGTTCTGTCTCTCCCTGTTTAATGGAGTATCAAACAGTAAAAGAGAGAGGCAAGAAGAGCAGAGAAAGGAGAAGTGATAGAGAGGAGAAGATAGGGTATTGATTTTTGCCCAAGTGAAATTAGCCCCCGGAATAACTAAGAAGAAAGGCAGCAGTGACCTCAACTCTTTCAAAAGATTTCCAAGTGTCTTTCTTCCCTACTGGCCATCCAGCTTTGGCCTTACCTTCTGAGTGACCTTAGTCCAAGCTTTGCTATAGTGTCGGACCTCGGGCCAGACCTCCTGGATTTCAGTCTCAAATTTTCTAAATGTTGAGCTTGCTTTGGAGATATTCCAAACATTATTATTAAGAGGATAACTTCAAGGATTTGTTTTAAAAATTCCATTTTTTTATTTGTTAATGTAGTTCCAACTACTTACTGTAAAGCTTAGAAACATTTTAGGATTTTACGTTGGCAAATTAAGTTAGAACCTGACTGTAATATTTTTAGTTATAAGACTCTGGGGAAATTACTCAGGACTCCTGCTCTTTGTAAAAGTTCTCAGGGCTTTCCTCATAGCTCAGTTGGTAAAGAATATGCCTGCAGTGCAGGAGACTCCAGTTTGATTCTGGGTCAGGAAGATCCCCTGGAAAAGGGATAGGCTACCCACTCCAGTATTCTTGGGCTTCCCTTGTGATTCAGCTGGTAAAAGGATCTGCCTGCAATGAGGGAGACTTGGGTTCGATACCTGGGTTGGGAAGATCCTCTGGAGAAGGGAAAGGCTGGGCTTCCCTGGTGGTTCAGAAGTTAAAGTGTCTGCCTGCAATGCAGGAGACCTGGGTTTGATCCCTGGGTCGGGAAGATCCCCTAGAGAAGGAAATGACAACCCACTCCAGTATTGCCTGGACAATCCCATGGACAGAGGAGCCTGGTGGGCTACAGTCAATGGGGTTGCAAAGAGTTGGACACGACTGAGCAACTTTACTTTCACTTTTCACTTTCTTTTCACCCACTCCAGTGTGCTGGCCTGGAGAATTCCATGGACTATAGAGACCATGGAATCACATGGGGTTCAGTGAGTCGCAGTGAGCCAGACATGACTGAGCCACTTTCACTTTCTTTCCTGATCTTTACTTTCCTCATCAGTTAATCAGGATAATAACTACTTTACAGTGTGATGGTGAAGACTAAAGACTGATTTATATAAAGTATCCAGGTTTGTGTTTGTTACATAATAGACCTTGTAGCTATCAACTCCCTTTCTGAAAGTCTCTGTGGATTGCTAGCATTTTCTCTCCTGCTGGTCATTAATGACAGACAGCTCATGATGATGTCAAGTCAGAAACATGGAAGATTCAATTCTGTGTATACCCCATGCAGTAATCCCCAAGGATATTCCAATCTATTTCTTTCCTCTTTTTCCCTTTCCCCTTGCTTTCTCTCTCTCACTCCTCATTCTTTCTCTCTCTCCCAGCCTCTCTCTCTCTCTCTCTCTGTCTCTCTTTTTCTCTGACCCTCTTTCTCTCTTTATCTGTCTCTTTTTTGGTCCTTAGCCTGAAAAGGGATCTGGTGGGGCAAGTAACTCAGAAAAGAACTTTTGCAAAGAGGGTGGTAACCTAATGTCCAAGAACTCCTGGTGCTTGATCTGTTGACTTCCTGTCCTTGTTTGTGACACCAGCCAGGATTGCACGCCCCAAACTTCCCAACTCTCTGAAGTTCAAACAATCCTGATTTTACTCCCCAGCCACCTCCTTGTCACCCTTGCTGCCATTTAGAGGAACTGACTGAAAAATATTTGAGACTAAGTCATGAATGGGTGGCCAGGGGGTGTTTTCCATGCCAGATCCCAGATGTGTGGAAACTGTAGAGTTGATTGCAGAAGGAAAAACCAAACCCAATGTGGCCCTGGAGTAAGGATGCGAGTCTGCCTCTCACAACCTGGTCGACAGCCAGTGTTGATTTCTATTTCCGTCTGCCGTCTGGAAGCTGAGTCCCTGATAGCTGTACAACAGCCACCAAAGAGGAAGTGCTTAGAGAGGACAAAACACAGCCAAGCAAGCCCTAGCTTTCATTTCTACTTGCTGAATGGGAATAAACTCATTATAAAAAGCATCTTTTCAGTAAAAGAGCAATACATCCTCATGTCTTTTAGTAAGAGTAGGTGGCATTTTTTACTTTACATGTTGGCAGATCCATCATGAAAGTAGCCAGCCCACATCACATAATCTGAAGGATAGAGGATGCATCTGATAGTTGGACCAGGATCTTTCATTTGGAGCTAAGCAAGGGTTAGAAGAAGAGCCATAGATATGTAAGAGCCTGTCTCTGGGCCACTGACAAATGCACTCTCTTTCTAAACCTTTATTCACTTGTCTGACATCCTACACTGTAATTTATCATACTTACTTACAACACTAAATAAAGGGGAAATATCAGTGGATATCACCATGAAAAACAAGAAATAGAAAGAAGAAACCTTTCCACTTCTCAAATCTTATTAGTAAAGAAATACTGTGTATTATATTTTTCCACAGAGAGCCAACACACATATTAACAAAGGAACTCTTTATTCTGGTGAGATGAGGTGGAAGAATTCATTTGAGCTGTACTACCTGAAAGTAACACTTTTAAAAACAACATTATATTGTACAAGAGTGTATTACTCCCCCAAAACAAAAATAAAAGAAGACAAAAGTAATATGTATTGTAGTCTGGCATGGTGACTTATTTTCTGCATTTTAGTGAAATGGGATATCTTAAAATCCTGTAGATGATCTTAGCATATGATCCTTAATGGAGTCATAAACAAAATCTCATTTTGCTAATTTGGTTGTACCTGAGCTCTAACTTTGCCTTTTATCTCCTGTAACCCATGTCACCTATATCTTGTTAAAGGCTCTTAATAGGGTTTCTTATAAGAGAAAAAAGACAGACTTTGTGGGAAAAACAAGACTCTAATTCAGAATAAAAAGCTTTATGGACTAATTAGAAATTGATAGAGGATGAACCAATGGTAGCAGTAGCAGTAAGCGTCTATAAGTCAAGTCACAGAGTTCAGAAAGGGGTCTCTGAAAGACGACACTGAACTGTAGACAAGAAGAACAGCAGAGGCTTCAGTAGCCATGCCCGGGAAGCTGCCTTCTCAGTGATGGGCCGTAGGAAGTCCAGGGCCAGCAGGCACGTGCACGTAGAGTAATGGGATAGGACTCCATGAGGACAAAGTTCAGCAGGCAAGGGGTGTAATGGGCACATGAGGCCCCCTTGCTTGCATGGCATAGCCCTCACTCTCTGGGCAATGCCAGGTCTTATGTAACTAATCTCCCAATGTCTGCACGACTTCAGTGGTTTGTGGAGCCACAGTTCCCTAGAGAAGAGGTCAATGAGGAAACAGACCTCGTCTCTAGGTGAAGATGCTCTTTCCCCTACATTGTGCCTTCTGCATAAATGAATAATGAGTGAGGCAGGGAATTCTACCTTCGAGGAACATGCATTTGTCTAAATTTACAAATATGAATGGTATATTTGGTAATAGAGAAGGAGCCTGTTTTAAATGAACTTTTTAATTTTAGACCAGTTTTATTTTTACGGAATTATTGTGAAGATGTTACAGAAATTTCCTGTACACCCCACACATTTCGTACTCGGTCTCCTCCACTATTAACACCTTATGCCAGTGTAATATACTTACCACAATTCATGAACCAATCTTGATGCATTCATTTCACATGACACCCATTTTTGATGTGACTTCCTCAGTTTTTCCCTACTCTCCTTTTTCCATCACAAGATCTCCTCTTGGTTGTGACAGCTTCTCAGACTCCTTGTTTTAGATAAACTTCATAGCTTTGAGGATTACTGGTCAGGGACTTTGTAGAAAATCCCTCATGTGGGAAGCTTCCCAGGGGGTACAGCGGTTAAGAACCTGCCTGCCAATGCAAGAGATGCAAGAGATGTGGGTTCAATCCCTGGGTCCAGAAGATGCCCTGGAGTAGAAAATGGCAACCCTCTCCAGTATTCTTGCCTGGAGAATTCCATGGATAGAGGAGCCTGGCAGGCGTCAGCCCATGAGGTCACAAAGAGTTGGATATGACTAAACACAGCACAGCAGCAGCCTCATGGGGGATTTGTGTAATTGTTTTTTCATGATCAGACTGGGTTAATATGTTTGCAGCGGGGGAGATGAAGACCACAGAGATAAAGTACCATTCATATCACATCTTATCAAGGGCATATACTATTACTGACTTATCTCTGTTGATTTTAGTCCTCACCCTCTGATTTAAGATGGTATTAGCCAGATTTCACCTTTGTAAAGTTACTATTTTTCTCCTCCTTTCCATATTTCACCCTTTAAAAATAAGTCACTATATGTAGTCCACACTTAAAGAGTGAGGAACGCTGCTCTTTCTCTTTAAGTGGGGAGTACCTTTGTAAATTATTTGAGATTATTCTGCCTGAAAAATGTGCCTATTATCTCCTATTTATCTATTCAATCATTTATATCAGTATGGACTCATAATTATTTATTTTATATTTTGGGTTATAATCCAATACTACCCTATTTATTGTCATGCTCAAGTTCTTCCAGCTTTGGCCTTTGGGAACTCCTTCAGCTGTTTCCTGTATCCCTTTCACATATACTCAGTATCGGGACTTACTTGCCTTTCTCTGTGTGTATTTGTGTGGTTTTTTGGAGCACGTCTTTCCTTTTTTCCACTGTAAGATGCTCTAGGCTCATCTTGTGAATTACCTGCCCTAGTCCTAGAGTCAGCCAGCTCTCCAAGGAGTGCTGGTTCCTTTGACTGAAGTCTGGTATTAGAAACCGACATCTAGGTGTTGGTTTTGCCATTGCTACAGGATATTTTTGCTTCTGGGCCCTGTCAACTGATGGATAAAAGAAATATATGTGTGTATGTCACTGTATCTACTGCTTACTAAAGGGCAAGTAAAAATTATTGATTTTATTATGGTTTTAAAATTTTATCTAATAGCAAGAATTTCTAATTAATACGCAGGATCCTTGAGTAATTCCACATCCTAATTTATGAAAGTAAAATGACTTAAAGAGTCTCATTTGTAACACCAGAAAAATCACTGAATATTTGCACAGAGAACTGGAGCCTCATGTACCCCCCACATACACACACCCAGTTGTCTTATTGTATGCAAATAACCTACAGAAACATTAAACTTATAATTGCTTTGTAATAATTATAGGCAATCTGAAGCATTTCCAAACATTAATCAATGATAACCAGAAATTAATTCTGTTATGCTTATTATTGCTCAGGTGTATAAAAGGCTACTGATTTTTAAATATATAATTTTGACTTTTTTGTGAAACAAATATGTGTGTGTGTAGTCTTTCATCATATTCTTGACACTTATAGCAAGCTTCTATACTGAGAGAAATGGTTTTAAAATTAATGTAGTGCTCTTTTTCCTTTCTGAATGAATGGCATTTGTCCTAGTAAGAAAGAGATATCTATTTTCCTAGTGAAAATGTAAGACTCATTGTGGAAGAATGGGCTTCCCCAGTGGCTCAATAGGTAAAGAATTCACCTGCAATGCGGGAGACATGGGTTTGATCCCTGGGTCAGAAAGATCCCCTGGAGGGGGAAATGACAACCCAGTCCAGTATTTTTGCCTGGGAAACCCCATGGACAGAGGAGCCTGGTGGGCTACAGTCAATGATGTCTCAAAGATTCTGGCATAACTGAGTACACACATCCACACACACAGTGGAAAAGCAGTGAAGTAAAGAATGAGGAAACTAGAGAATAAGCAACATTTCAGCCTCCAATATGCAAAAAACAGGATTTTGCTAAGTTTTATGAGAGAAGAGATTTTCCAAAATCTTTAGTTTCCGTTAACGTAGCAAAAGCTGAGTGTGGAGGATGAGACTCTTGTCCTCCAGAATGAATGTTCTTTCCACCTGTGACCAGAGGCAGGCATGAGATAAAGGAGGTAACAGAAAAGACTGCTCCTTTTGCCCCAGGGTGTGGTAGGAAGAAAAAGAGAACTTTCATTTCACCTTTACTCTCTCTAGGCTTTAGCTGAGAAACGCATCCTTGTACCAGCTTCATCGAGGATCGAAATGTCACCCCCACGTAACGTTTGGCACTTTGGGAGGAAGTCACATGACAGGCTGAACCTTAACTGAGAGTGTGACCAGGAGGGATTTATTTTGAGGTTTAGATTTCACAGGTTGTTCCTGGTCTCCAGGTGGTATAAACTCAGAGCTATTGAAGCCAAGGCACCCTAACCACAAACGGGTGATTTCACTTTTTCATCATAAGTTTTGCTGGGGTTTTAAATGTTTAAAACTTATTCTCAGTATTGTAAGAATTTGAGTTAGTTGAGTCTTAGACCCATTCATTAAGTTGCATGAAAGAAAGAAAGAAAATGGGCTTTCAAATCCAAGGGCCTAAGTGACGCTTGGATTGTCACTTGTGTGTCGTGTGGCCTTGAAGGGGCCCCTGACCCCTTCTGTCCAGCTTTTCCATTTGTACATGGAAGCCACAAGGGTAATCACCTCTTACGTCACGAAGATTCAGTGAAATAAGGCAAGTGAATTGATCAGCACAATCCCTGAGCCCTGGATAAGGACACGAGAAAGTAGAAGATATTTTGCTGCTGCTGCTGCTAAGTCACTTCCGTCGTGTCCGACTCTGTGCGACCCCATAGACGGCAGCCCACCAGGCTCCCCCGTCCCTGGGATTCTCCAGGCAAGAACAATGGAGTGGGTTGCCATTTCCTTCTCCAATGCATGAAAGTGAAAAGTGAAAGTGAAGTCACTCAGTCGTGTCCGACTCTTAGCGACCCCATGGACTGCAGCCTACTAGGCTCCTCCATCCATGGGATTTTCCAGGCAAGAGTACTGGAGTGGGGTGCCATTGCCTTCTCCAAGAAGATATATTTTAATCATTCAAAAATAACTATTTAGCATGTGCCAGCTACTATTCCCAGTGCTTGAAACACCAAGCACAATTTCTATTCTGGATATGTTCTAAACTTGCTGTGGGGGCAAACAATGATAATAACAGCGAACTTTTGTTAAAGACTGTGTCCCAGGCCCTGTTCTAGCATTCCATTCATATTAACTCATGTAAATCTTATAGCAGTACTTTTGGATGGAACTCATTTTATTTTGAGAAAATAGAGGTACAAACAAGTTAAACAACTTACCTTAAACCACGGTATAGATAGTGGTTGATGGAACTGAGATTCGAGCTCAGGCAAGCAGTGTCTTATAGGTGTGGTCATAACTACTATGTCATGGCATGTCCCTAAAACAAGATTATGCACCCATGGCGCTAGTGGTAAAAAATTTGCCTTCCAATGCAGGAGATGTAAGAGACGCTGTTTCGATCCCTGGGTTGGGAAGATCCCCTGGAGTAGGGCCCGGCAGCCCACTCCAATATTCTTGCCTGGAGAAGCCCATGGACAGAGGAACCTGGCGAGTCACAGAGTCAGACACAACTGAAGTGACTCAGCATGCACACAAAGTGATACAATGACCAGAATGGATTTAATGCATTTTGATCATGATTTGGCTTAAAGTATTTTCATTAGGATATTATTTCTAGATGATTATTGGGGGGGAGTTGCATGCCATTCAGTCTGTGGGATCTCAGTTCCTCAACCACAGACTGAACCTATCTCCCTACTCCCCTATCCTCTGCAGTGAAAGCCCAGAGTCCTAACCAGTAGACAATGAGGGAACTCCCCTAGTTGACTATTTTATTTGACTCTTGGATTAGTTAAAGGCGTGTTGCTTGATTTTCAAATATTTGAGTTTTTCCAGATATATTATTAATTATTTCTAATTTTATTCAATATTGATTAATTCAGTCCTTGCAAACTCACTGAGACTTATTCTAGGGCACAGCATATGTTCTATTTTAGCAAGCACTAAAAGTTGTCTTATGTATTACATCTGTGTATGTTATAATCTCCATAGCTTAATTTTTTTTCTTTAAACAGCCATATGCATTTTAAAGGAAATATAATGCTTTTTTATTTACCTACATGTTTACCCTTGCCTGTGGTTTTTTAACTCCTTTCTGAGCGTTTCAGCACTCTTAATTCCATTTCATTCTTGAAGAATTCTCCTCAGCATTTCTTGTAGTATAGTTCTACTGGCAGCAAATACTGTAATTTATCTGCTATGCCTATTTCCAGCCTCCTTTCAGAGTATACCGTTGTTGCTGCAATCTGGATATCATTTTTTAAAATCTGTTTCCCCAAGTATCATGCTTAAAACAGTGTAGTTCATAAATTGTATAAATGCTAGATTCTGTTATATTCATTTGATGTGTATTTATTTCTTTAACAGACCATTAAGTTGACTGAACTCAAACTCCAAACTTTAGCTTCCCTCTGGTAAGCATCGAGTGAAATCTCTGCTTCATTTACCTTGCTTGGAAGCCAAGATCTACTCTAAACCTTCAGAGTTCAGGGGGCAGCCAGAAATATGAGTAGAGGTTTATATGCTTCAGAACTTAAGATTTTTATATGCTTAAGGTCTTAAGATTCCTCTTCTTTGGCTTTTTCCTTTCTCAGTTTTTCTACTTCACTTTTTTCTACTCTTTTCATGACAGTAACTTCTCTCCACTGGTTCTTCAAGACAAACTAATACAATTATGTAAAGTTTAAAAATAAAATAAAATTAAAAAAAAATAAGACCATGTATTTTACAAATGATGTGATACCAACAGGGTACCGATCTTACACACAAAAAGAAAAGAACTCCTTTTGGTTGCTCTTAGGTGCCTTCAGGATCTTTTAATCCAGAGTTTATAGTTGTCATCTAATAACTTTTACCTAATAACTTGATTAACTGCAATCAGAACTGATCCTTCCAATGTTTTAATGTGTATGATTATTTCTAAATACATCTTATTATGATTTCCCTCCAGGGTACATTTTGAAACAGAGTGAGGATTTTAAAACACAAAGAGGAAAACACAAGGAGTTTGAGTGGAGAGGTCAGGGGATTTTCAACCTTGGAGGGGCACTGTATATCTGCATGACCGTGGTCACTACAGTGAGACAGGTTGAATTCTGGCCCATGGGTCTGCAGGCAGCAAGGACCACATGCTTAAGGCTCAGCTATCTGAAACAGCAGAGGTGCCTATGGTACAGAATGGACAGAGGGTAATGTATGATAAAGAGATATAAAAGATGAAGTTCATTGCATAGGAAAAGTTGCAGATTGTGCAGAGATTTAGACTCATTCTGAACAGTTGCACTTATGTTCACAAGCTTATTGATAAGTTAATGGCTGAGGAATAGCATGATTTCATGAGTGTTTTGGTAAGTTCCTATACACAGCTATACAGAATGAAAGAGACCACATGAAACTCAGGCCAGAGGCAAGGAAACCAGGTAGGAGATTTCTGCTATGTTTCCCAAAAGAGCAAACTTGAGTTCTAATGATAGAGTTTGTTAATCCCAAAAATAGAGACGTTAATTTTCATGATAAGAATCAGGAAAAAATTCACAATAAATGCAACATTCAAGCTAGAAGGAAATGATATGATATTATAGACTAAATTGTGTCCCCCCACCTCTGACAAATTCATGTATTGAATCCTGATGACTATCTTCAGAGATGGGGCCTTCATGGAGGTTCAGTTCAATTCACTTACTCAGTCATGTCAAACTATTTGCAACCCCATGGACTGCAGCATGCCAGGCTTCCCTGTCCATCACCAACTCCCGGAGTTTATTCAAACTCATGTCCATTGAGACAGTGATGCCATCCAATCATCTCATCCTCTGTCATCCCCTTCTCCTTCTGCCTTCAATCTTTCCCAGCATCAGGGTCTTTTCAGATGAGTCAGGACTTTGCATCAGATGGACAAAGTATTGGACCTTCAGTTTCAGCATCAGTTACTTCCAGTGATTATTCAGGACTGATTTCCTTTAGGATGGACTGGTTGGATCTCCTTGCAGCCCAAAAGACTCTCAAGAGTCTTCTCCAATACCACAGTTCAAAGCATCAATTCTTTGGCACTCAGCTATCTTTATGGTCCAACTCTCATATCCATACCTGACTACTGGAAAAACCATAGCTTTGACTAGATGGACATTTGTCGGCAAAGAAATGTTTCTGCTTTTAATATGCTGTCTAGGTCTGTCATAGCTTTTCTTCCAAGGAGCAAGTGTCTTTTAATTTCATGGCTGCAGTCACCATCTGCAGTGATTTTGGAGCCCCCCAAAATAAAGTCTCTCACTGTTTCCATTATTTCCCCATCTATTTGCCATGAAGTGATGGGGCCGGCTGCCATGATGTTAGTTTTTGAATGATGAGTTTTAAGCCAGATTTTTCACTCTCCTCTTTTATCAAGAGGCTCTGTAGTTCCTCTTTGCCTTCTGCCATAAGGGTGGTGTCACCTACATATCTAGGGTTATTAATATTTCTCCCAGCAATCTTGATTCCAGCTTGTGCTTCATCCAGTCCAGCATTTTGCATGATGTACTCTGCATAAAAGTTAAATAATCAGGGTGACAATATACAGCCATGATGACAATATACAGCCTTTCCCAATTTGGAACCAGTCTGTTGTTCTATGTCCAGTTCTAACTATTGCTTCTTGACCTGCATACAGATTTCACAGGAGATAGGTAAGGTGGTCTGGTATTCCAATCTCTTGAAGAATTTTTCAGTTTGTTTTGATCTTGTAGTCCTGATGCAAAGAGCTGATTCATTTGAAAAGACCCTGATGCTGGGAAAGATTGAAGGCAGGAGGAGAAGGGGATGACAGAGGATGAGATGGTTGGATGGCAACACTGACTCAATGGACATGAGTTTAAGTAGACTCCAGGAGTTGGTGATGGACAGGGAGGCTTGGTGTACTGTGGTCCATGGGGTCATGAAGAGTCAGACATGACTGAGTGACTGAACTGAACAGACACAGTCAAAGGCTTTGGCATAGTCAATAAAGCAGAAGTAAATGCTTTTTTGGAACTCTCTTGCTTTTTTGAAATCCAATGGCCGTTGGCAATTTGATCTCTGGTTCCTCTGTCTTTTCTAAATCCAGCTTGAACATCTGGAAGTCCTCAGTTCATGTACTGTTGGAGCCTCCCTTGGAGAATTTTGAGCATTACTTTACTAGCATGTGAGATAAGTGCAATTGTGCAGTACTTTGAACATTCTTTGCCATTGCCTTTCTTAGGGATTAGAATGAAAACTGATCTTTTCCAGTCCTGTAGCCACTGCTGAGTTTTCCAAATTTGCTGGTATATTGAGTATAGCACTTTCACAGCATCATCTTTTAGGATCTGAAATAGCTGAACTGGAATTCTATCACCTCCACTAGCTTTGTTTATAGTGATGCTTTCTAAGGCCCACTTGACTTCACATTCCAGGATGTCTGGCTCCAGATGAGTGATCACACCATTGTGGTTATCTGGGTCATGAAGATCTTTTTTGTATAATTCTTTGTATCCTTGCCACCTCTTCTTAATATCTTCTGCTTCCATTAGGTCCATGCTGTTTCTGTCCTTAACTGTGCACATCTTGCCTGAAATGTTCCCTTGGTATCGCTAATTTCTTGAAGAGATCTCTAGTCTTTCCCATTCTATTGTTTTCCTCTATTTCTTTTGCACTGATCATTGAGGAAGGCTTTCTTATCTCTCCTTGCTATTCTTCGGGACTCTGGTTTAAGATGGGTATATGGTTCCTTTTCTCTTTTGCCTTTAGCTTCTTTTCTTTTCTCAGCTATTTGTAAGACCTCCTCAGGAAATCATTTTTCCTTTTTGCATTTCTTTTTCTTGGGGATGGTCTTGGTGACTGCCTCCTGTACAGTGTCACAAACCTCCATCCATGGTTCTTCAGGCACTCTGTCAAATCTAATCCCATGAATCTATTGGTCATTTCCACCACATAATTGTAAGGAATTTGATTTAGAGCATACCTGAATGGTTTAGTTGTTTTACCTAACTTTCTTCAATTTAAGTCTGAATTTTTCAATAAGGAATTCAAGATCTGAGCCACAATCAGCTCGCAGTTTTATTTTTGCTGACCATATAGAGCTTTTCCATCTTTGGCTGCAAAGAATTTATGGAAGTAAAAAATATTCAGTTCAGTTCAGTTCAGTCGCTCAGTTGTGTCTGACTCTTTGCAACCCCATGAACTACAGCATGCCAGGCCTCCCTGTCCATCACCAACTCCTGGAGTTCACCCAAACTCATGTCCATTGAGTCGGTGATGCCATCCAACCATCTCATCCTCTGTCATCCCCTTCTTGTCCTGCCTTCAATTTTCCCCAACATCAGGGTCTTTTCAAATGAGTCAGCTCTTCGCATCAGATGGCCAAAATATTGGAGTTTCAGCTTCAACATCAGTCTTTCCAATGAACACCCAGGACTGATTTCCTTTAGGATGGACTGGTTGTATCTCCTTGCAGTCCAAGGGACTCTCAAGAGTCCTCTCCAACACCACAGTTCAAAAGTATCAATTCTTTGGCGCTTAGCTTTCTTTATAATCCAAATCTCACATCCACACATGACTATGGGAAAAACCATAGCCTTGACTAGACAGACCTTTATCGACAAAGTAATGTCTCTTCTTTTTAATATGCTGTCTAGGTGGGTCATAACTTTCATTCCAAGGAGTAAGCGTCTTTTAATTTCATGGCTGCAATCACCATCTGCAGTGATTTTGAAGCCCAGAAAAATAAAGTCAGACACTGTTTCCACTGTTTCCCCATCTACTTCCCATGAAGTGATGGGACCAGATGCCATGATCTTAGTTTTCTGAATGTTGAGCTTTAAGCCAGCTTTTTCACTCTCTTCTTTCACTTCATCAAGAGGCTGTTTAGTTCTTCTTCACGGTCTGCCATAGTGGTGGTGTCATCTGCGTATCTGAGGTGATTGATATTTCTCCCGGAAATCTTGATTCCAGCTTGTGCTTCCTCCAGCCCAGCATTTCTCATGATGTAGTCTACTCTGCATAGAAATTAAATAAGCAGGGTGACAATATACAGCCTTGACATACTCCTTTTCCGATTTGGAATCAGTCTGTTGTTCCATGTCCAGTTCTAGCTGTTGCTTCCTGACCTGCATACAGGTTTCTCAAGAGGAAAGTCAGTGGTCTGGTATTCCCATCTCTTTCAGAATTTTCCACAGTTTATTGTGATCCACACAGTCAAAGGCTTTGGCATAGTCAGTAAAGCAGAAATAGATGTTTTTCTGGAACTCTCTTGCTTTTTTGATGATACAGCGAATGTTGGTGATTTGACCTCTGGTTCCTCTGCCTTTTCTAAAACCAGCTTGAACATCTGTAAGTTCACTGTTCACATATTGCTAAAGCCTGGCTTGGAGAATTTTGAGCATTACTTTACTAGTGTGTGAGAGGAGTGCAATTGTGCAGTACTTTGAACATTCTTTGGTATTGCCTTTCTTTGGGATTGGAATGAAAATTGACCTTTTCCAGTCCTAAATGAGGTTATATGGTAGGGTCCTAATCTGATAGAGCTAGCCTCCTTATAAGAAGAGGAACATACCAGAAATGTGCATTCACAGAAAAAGAGGCCATGTGAGGACCCAGTAAAGAGGCAGCCAGGGAGAAAGGTCTCAGAAGAAGTCAATCCTGTCAACAGCTTAATCTTGGACTTCTAGCTTCCAGACTGTGACAAAGTGTCTATCATTTAAGCCATCCAGTCTCTGATATTTTCTTATGGCAGCCATAGCAGACTAAGTCATGGATAGTTCTTAATTTTTAGAATTTTTCACCATCCATACAGCCATCTCATCTACCATGTATTTGATAATTCTTTATTAAGGATTCATTATTTGCCAGCAATAATGAATTGCTGTGTTCCATCTGGGACACATAAAAGAAGAAGACATGGTAGCTAACATGTAAATATACTGTCCCTTACTCTCTCCCTCACCATCCTCCCACTTTCGCTTTCTCTTCTTCTCATCTCTCTTGTTCCTCCTCCTACTCTTGGTATTAACAATAAGTGGCATTTGTGCCCTCCCTTCCCTGGTGATAATCATTAGCACTGGCCCAGAGTGCCATCCAAGGGGACAGAATCCAATTTAATTACCCCCAGCCTGCAATTCCCAGTAGATACCTCAATCCATCACCTCTTACAGCTGTTTGGAAAATGATCAAAGTTATCTGCTGAAATTCACAGGAAGATAACATTGTACCAGCACACTATCATTGTAATTCCCTTTTCAAAGGAAATATGTATTGAGGATGTACACGAGCATTTGTAATCACAAACCACGCTGTCATGGTACCAGCTGGCCATCTTAACTCAATGGTCACACACACACAAAAATAACAAGCCAAATGATAACATTTCTCTATTTCAATCCTAGCTATCATCCAGTTAGGGTATTTTCAGGGAGAATGTGTCCATGTCAGTGCTATTTAAATAATAATGGAAATTTTTGATATCTACTTTTTTTTTTTCTTCAATGGTTTACCTTCAGTGTATGTTGCTAGGGAATCCAATCATGGAGCAAGGGATTAAAAGATAAACAGCCTGTTTCAGGGAGGCAGGCTATTGCAATGTTCAGAACAAGGATTTTTCAATCAGAAATCTGGATTCAAATATCTACTGGTCCTACCTTGAAGTAGTGTATTTACACTTTTTAGCATTGACTTGCTCATCTATAGAACGGGGATTGCTGCTGCTGCTAAGTTGCTTCAGTCGTGTCCGACTCTGTGCGACCCCAGAGACGGCAGCCCACCAGGCTCCCCTGTCCCTGGGATTCTCCAGGCAAGAACACTGGAGTGGGTTGCCATTTCCTTCTCCAATGCATGAAAGTGAAAAGTGAAAGTGAAGTCACTCAGTCATGTCCGACTCCTAGCGACCCCATGGACTGCAGCCCACCAGGCTCCTTTGAATTATCCAGGTAAGAATATTGGAGGGGATTGCCATTTCCTTCTCCAGAGGGTCTTCCCAGACCAGGAATCGAACTAGCATCTCCTGCATTGGCAGGTAGATTCTTTACCACTGAGTCCCCAGGGAAGCTCCTAGCATGGGGTCAGATCAGATCAGATTAGATCAGTCACTCAGTCATGTCCGACTCTTTGCGACCCCATGAATTGCAGCATGCCAGGCCTCCCTGTCCATCACCAACTCCTGGAGTTCACTCAGACTCATGTCCATCGAGTCAGTGATGCCATCCAGCCATCTCATCCTCTGTCGTCCCCTTCTCCTCTTGCCCCCAATCCCTCCCAGCATCAGAGTCTTTTCCAATGAGTCAACTCTTCGCACGAGGTGGCCAAAGTACTGGAGTTTCAGCTTTAGCATCATTCCTTCCAAAGAAATCCCAGGGCTGATCTCCTTCAGAATGGACTGGTTGGATCTCCTTGCAGTCCAAGGGACTCTCAAGAGTCTTCTCCAACACCACAGTTCAAAGGCATCCATTCTTCGGTGCTCAGCCTTCTTCACAGTCCAACTCTCACATCCATACATGACCACAGGAAAAACCATAGCCTTGACTAGATGAACCTTTGTAGGTGATGCAAAATTATTGCTCTCCTTCCTCCTGCTTCCCCACAAGCCATTCCTAGCATGCCCTATGGTTGAATCTGTTTGAATTATACGGAGATTAGCTTAAGGGAACTTTCTCACCAGCCTGATCAGCAAAAGACCCAGGGGGCTGAGGTTAGCTCCATTCAGCAGACACGTGTTTGTTCATTATAAAGGCACTAACGCCTTGAAGGCACCTCAAACCTCTTTTTCTCTCAGAGAATTTGATATTCATGCTGCTACATCAAAAGGTTGGGGCAGCTATTATGTATTAAAATGTGTCATTTTAAATTGCTTTTTTTTTGCTAGCACTAGCAATATAGATATTGAAATTTCTTCAGAAAGTGCTTATCTCATCAAGACTAAAATTATAGTATATGAAATACTAATTACAGTATTATGAAAAAGGTTGAACTTTTCTGTGACATTCTGTCTATTAGGAGAATGCTAATTTTCTCTCTTTCTTAAGGCAGATAGAGGTGCCCATTATGAGATATGTGATCCCCCATTACATCTTCTATTCCCCAGTGCCGTTTTCACAGTGTAGCAGGATAAGAGCTCTGACTCTTGGTCTTGGCCAAAGTCATCTGAACCTTTTCATCTGCTTCCAGAGAAGTGCTGGAAATGGAAATCAAGTATGCCCCAGACTGGGAGTTCTCATGCAGTGGAAAATACTTTGGACAAGGAATTCTAACCAATGTCCACACAGGCTGACTGTTTATAGCTCAAAATGTATTTAAAGTTAAATAAGTTAATACTTTCAAAACACTTGCAACTTTGCCTGGCATAGTAAATGCTCACTAAATATTATCTGCTATTAGGACTTTATCAGTATTATTTTAATTTTATGCAACTCCACAGCACCTAAAACCTTTATGCCCACTCTTGTTGTTTCAGTTAGTCACTAGGTCATATCTGACTCTTTTGCGACCCCGTGGACTGTAACCCACCAGGCTCCCCTGTCCATGGGATTTCCCAGGCAAGAATAGTGGGGCAGGTTGCGTTTCTTTCTCTAAGGGATCTTCCCAACCCAGGGGTCAAACCCAAGTCTTGCATTGCCAGGCAGGTTCTTTAACACTGAGCCATGATGCCCATTTGCCAATATAAATGGCTTGTTTGAGGACAGAGAGCTAGCAAGCTGGGGAGACAGAGCTTGAGCGAGGATCCTATGAACACAATTTTTATTTAGTCATTCATTTGTTTAACAGACACTGTTCTTGCTGGGCACACAAGATAAATGAGACCCCGTGCCTCTCCTCCTTGAGTTCCCCAGCCATGGGAAAAAATGAACCAGCAGCCATCTGATGGGATGCCATCTGGTCAGAGCCGTAACAGAGCCAGTCAGAGCAGAAGCACAAGCATCCACGCTTTCCTGCTTCCCAGGATGAGTAAGGACCACCTGAGGAGGGAGCCCTTTCCTCTCTAGGTTAGGTCATTTTATTGGCCTGCACTCATTTCCTCATCTGAAACACAAGGATTTTGAAATGGTTGATATTCATGGTTCTCCTTAATTCAAAATTTTCTATTTCAATAAAAAATTGCCTGCCCACTACAGTGGTTTTTCAGAGTGGTTCTGAAAAACTTGGGTAGAGGTATTTTGAAAATTGAAGGGTAAGAGGGCTGGCTTACTTCTGCTTCAGACTGTGTTTCTAACCTTTTGCACACCATGGCGAACACAAGAGATAACGACTCATGTGAAGGAAACGCAAATAAAGGGAATGGGATCCATTCCCCTTGGGAACTGAACAGATCAATATCTTGGCACATCAGTAGCCCATTTGAGGCACACAGCTGTGGCCACTGGACCCCAGATAGAGAGTATGGAATTAAAAGATGATGGAATAGAAAAGCAACCCTAAGAAGACTGAGAATATTTTGAGTCTCTTATGAGACAGAAACCACTGCCGGCCTCACCACTTACCACTGCGTGAACTTAAGTAGTTTATTAAACTCGTTGGTGCTCAGTTTCCTCATCCCTAAAAAGAGGGCCATCATTTGTCTCATGCAGCTATTATGAGGAGTGGCATGAATACGCCTAGTGCTTAGCAAGCACTGAGTAATTGTTATCCGCTTTGCCATCTTTTTTCCCAATTAGAAGCATGGGCAAGTGTTTTCCTGGACTCCTTTCAAGCCGTTGCCTTTTTTTGACTGATGTCACTATTATTATTTCCAGCATTGATTTTCTTCTTATTCCCTAAAAATCAAAATTAATAATCCAAAAGTGAGAAACTATTCTGGCATGTACCCAAGATGAATAGCAATGATTAGAAATTTCAGAGTTCTCATTCCAATAAGCTTTACCTATTTACTTCCCACTGCACAGAGGTTTCAGCTGTAGAAGATTTATTTAAAACCCTCAAAAGGTCAATGGTCTATGAAGCCACTGCTTCTGTGCATATATGATTCCATGATTCATGTAATATGAATAAGCCAAGGTGTAATGTCCAAGTTTTATAATAATACAGATTTTGCTTCTCAAATAGGGAAAAATTTTATTTTAATTTTTCTGTACGTATGGACATGATTTAAAATTTTAAATAGTACTGAGAGGATTAAAATGAAAAAAAAAAAAAACACTTACACCTTGCCTCATATCCTCCCAAACTTATCAAGTTACATGTATTTTACTTGTCTGTTTTCATTATTATTCTTACCAAACTGAACATGAGTTGTTTGCTTATCCAGATACTGCAAAACCCATCTACTGACACTGGATTCTGCTGAAGGAAAGTACAGCATTTATTTGTAGGGTGCCAGGAGAATGGGCAGCTGGCGTTCAAAAGACCCAAACTCCCAGACAACTTTCAGTGAAGAGTTTTGAAGGGCAGTCTTTGAGGTGAGAGGGCTTCCCTGGTAGCTCAGCTGGTAATGGATCCTCCTGCAATGCAGGAGACCTGGGTTCTATTCCTGGGTTGGGAAGATCCCCTGGAGAAGGGAATGTCTATCTGCTCCAGTATTCTTGCCTGGAGAATTCAATGGACAGAGGAGCCTGGTGCGCTACATACAGTCCATGGGGTCACAAAGAGTTGGACACGACTCAGTGACACACTCTCACTTTCCTTCTCCTCCATGGAGGGCTCTCTTTTGGACTCCCCCGTTTTCCTGGTCCTATATAACTGATTGCATTCCCCCTGGCCTAAGCTTTCTCACTCCCCTGTTCCTGGGGGAGACAGCCCATTCCCTAAATCATGCACGTCCTTCTTCATTTAGTTCTTTGTTTTTCTGAAGTGCACCCTCTAATTACTAGAGGATGCTTGTAGCTGTTAAATCAGTTCCTAAGAGGGAAGTCATTTTAATTCCATTGTTGTACCTGATTGAAGGTACGTCTGAGAACAGACAACCAGGTTAGAAATCATATTTCTTTAGCAATTTTAAAACATTTCTCAGTTAATGTTAGAGTTCATTATTGCTGTCAGAAGCCTGATTCCATTCTGGCCCCTGATTGCTGAGAGGTGACTTGCTGTTTGTTCTCCATGGAAGCTTCTTAGGATCTTGCCTTCATTCCCAGTGACCTTGATGAGGGTGTTTCTTCATCTACAGGAACAGTCACTCTGGCCCATAGTCTGCAGACCTTCCTTCTTTGCTTTTGTGACAACTTATATTATTCTTATATAATTGATTTCTCTCCATTGACAAAGAAAAAAAAAAAAAGAACAAGTAAGGAAATTTATTTTTTTCACACTATAACAGCAAGAAGAGAACTCCAGATTTGAGAATTAGAGGGTCTTGGCAGGGTTGTTTTTTGTTTTTGTTTTTTTTGTTTATTTGTTTTTGTTTTTTGCCGTATGCTTTAATTGGGAGGAGTAGGCAAGTTTTAAGTGTGCTGACTTTTAGTTGGGGTTGTTTGTGTAACCTGTAAATATCTCTGTCAACTGAACAGAAAATAACTGTGTCAAACTAATTTTAAGTAACAAAGTTCTAATCTCAGTTAAAGATCTATTTGTTGAAAGACAGATCACCTATTATTTCCTATGGTAACTTCCCAAATTTGCTTTTCTGTTCAACTACTGGAAGACATTTTGGAACTTTTAAAAAATCCATCTTTTTTTTTTTTTTTATTAAACAATCATAATTTTAATTTTCCAGAAATTTTTCTTTATCTTCAGTTACATTGTTTTTTGTTTTAAATCACATCTTCTACTTGTTCCAAGAGTTCATTCTTATGGTTTCCTTATTTAGAATTTTCTCCGGCTTCTGTTTCTTGGGAATTTCATTCTCTCTCTCTCTCTCCCCTCTTTCTTTCTCTATCTCTCCCGTGGCATATTTAAAGCATACCTTCATTCAGTGTATGTTTCTTTACATTAAGCTGTGAGATAATAAGAGGTGGATTGAAGATTTTCCAGGTAGGGGAAAGGGACGTGGGTAAGAGTTGCCTTTGACTCTTGGGTTTCACTTTAGAGAAATGAGATGGCAACCACCCCTTCCCCCACTGCAGAACCTCCATGTGCTATCATCTACATGTTTTATTCCTGGATTTTCTCTTTTATTTTTTACAGACAGAAATCCTCCAGGCTCTAGCTTTGGAGAGATACACCTTTTTCCTTGCATTTAGGAGTAGCAAAGGGAAGAAAGTTGGGACTCTATGATTGAAAACACAGACTCTCACTCTATCTCCTTACAACTGTTGACCCGACGCCTCACCTCCATTCTTATGCCTGGTGTGCATGATTCCAGAGCCTCCAGGATTCATTTCCCTAGAATATGAAGTTCTGGCTTCATGGAGGTGGAGGCACGGCAGGAGCAGGGAAAGGGAGAGGAAATAAACCCTGGTCACAGAAGCACAGAAGACAGAAGGTGAGATGCGAAGTAACTACTTTGCACACCAATTTTAACAACCCACTTATTCCTATTCCTTTCATCGCTGACACTTTCATGGGTGTTGCGATCTGCAAATCTTTCTTGGCATCCTGGTTGGGACTGCTGCATCCCCTTTGGTATAGCTCTTTAGGTTCAGAGGTTTTGTTTTATTTTGTTTACTCCTGCAACACTATGCCATCTATTACCTCCCCATCTACTTCCAATTTTTTTTTTAAATTTTGTAGAAACCCCTTGTGTACTCTTATTCTCTCCATAATATTGCTTTTTAACTACTAAAGAATACATTTAATTTTATTTTAATAGAGTTTTAGAAGAGAAAGAAAATAAATGTGTATAGCCATTCCATTCTGTTATAGCTGAATTCAAGTATGACATTTATTATCTACTTACTTTTGCTCTTTCACTGTTTTTTTAGACACATTTAATAGTCTTTGAGTGACTACCATAATAGTAAAGTTATAAGAACAACATTAATAACTTTCATTCTTGAAGTAATATATTATTTTAGGGTTTAAAAAGCCCTTTAGCATTTAATCCTCTACGTAGAGTAAACATTTTTATCCTCACAATACACAAGATAATTGAGGTTATTAGAACTTAAATAATATGTCTATAGCCACATAGTTAGTTGTTAAAGGGCTCAAAAGTGAGCTCAGAACTTTGGACCCTTACTCTGGTACTCTTTTTACAACATTATAAACACATTTTTCTATCCATTGATATGAAACTTAAGTAGGAACAAGACCTAACTTTTCCCTCAAGGACTTCTTAATCTAAGGGGAAATCTGATGATATTTTAATTTTAAAATAAAAAAGAACAGAATGAGTATTTCAGTGTTAATAGACTATGCTTCCTAGATAGAGAGCATGTTTGGAGAATGAAAGAAAAGAAAGTCTTGTTCTGATTAGAAAAATCCAAGAAAATGGGCATTTGAGCTCTGAACATGAAAGAAGGGTATGCTTCTATAAGCAGATAGAAGAAGGAATTTCCTGAATGGTAGAAAAGAATGAACAAATACATTGAGAGGGGCAATCCTTAGGGTAATATGGGAATAGGAGCTCTAGCTGCCTACTGCAGGATGAGTGGCCAGAAGTGGGTTGGAAAGGTAATTTAGAGCAGTATCATAGAGGTCTTGAATGTCTTGCTAATAAATTCAGAACTGACTGATTTTTTTTCTTTTTTTAAAAATTAATTTATTTTTCATTGAAGGATAATTGCTTTACAGAATTTTGCTGTTTTCTGTCAAACCTCAACATGAACAATTTTTTTAAAAAGGAAACTAAATTAATGACATAAAAAGTGATTGCTTTTTCTGTTTTCTTACCAATTTTTTTCAAATGATTTCATACTTTTTAGATATAAAGTTAATCTTGAGAACTTAAATAGAAAGAACTGGAGGTCTTTGTTGCTAAAGTTGCCTCTATATGCATGGGAAAGGTGAATAAGATAAACTGGGAAATTATCAGAGAAAGAGGCTTTAATAACTTCCCTCACATGCACAGACTTCAAAGATAAGGAAACTAAGGCCCAGGGAGGTTAGAAGTTGTAATTCTTTCATATTTGCTACAATACCTAACTCTTACTTCTATTATAAAAACAATAAGAGCAATGTGCATGCGTGCTAAATTGCTTTAGTCATGTTTGACTCTTTGTGACCCTATGGACTGTAACCCACTAGGCTCCTCTGTTCCTGGGATTCTCCAGGCAAGAACACTGGAGTGGGTTGCCATGCCCTCCTCCACGGGCTCTTCCTGACCCAGGGATCAAACCTATGTGTTTTAAGTCTTCCCGCATTGGCAGGTAGATTCTTTACCACTAGTGCCACCTGGGTAGCCCAGTAATAGCAATAATTTAAATTTTTATCAGGCTTCCCAGGCGGCACTATACCCACCTACCAATGCAGGTAGGTATAAGAGGCAGGTTTGACCCCTGCATGAGGAAGATCCCCTGAAGGAGAGCGTGGCACCCCACTCCAGTATTCTTGCTTGGAGAATCCCATGGACAGGAAAGCCTGGTGTGCTACAGTCCATAGGGTCGCACAGAGTTGGACATGACTGAAGCGACTTAACTCTCAAGCAGATTTTTATCAGCTAGTACAACCATTAGGAATAGGTTTCTGCAAAACACCACAGAAGGGCGGGTCATATTCCAAGGACTTGCTGCTGCTGCTGCTGCTGCTAAGTTGCTTCAGTCGTGTCTGACTCTGTGCGACCCCATAGACAGCCTCCTACCAGGCTCCTCTGTCCCTGAGACACTATGAAAAATAAATATTTAGTGGGAAGGGGATAAGGAATAAAACCTATGAAAGACTTTATGTTTATGTTTAGTAAAATAAAACAGTAATGACAGAACGCTCAATAGATAGCACTAAGGATATTTTATGCGTGTTAACTTAGGAATAGTGGCTTCGGTGCAATTAATTTTCATTTATTACCTCTTCAAAACATTCAGTTTTACTCCCCTGCAGTTTCTAGGATAGCCTTGTTACTTGTTTGTGTGGATATTATGCAGGGCAAGAGGTATTTGTTTCTGTGTTTTTTCTCCACATAAATATGTCTTCTTCTTTTTTTTAATTGAGGTACAGTAAACATACAATATTAGGTCTCAAGTGAACAACACAGTGATTCTACATATATACACTAGAAGCTGATCACCACAATAAGTCTAGTAACTGTTATCATACAAACTTATTGCACTACTATTGACTATATTTCCTGTACTGTATATTTTATCCTGGTGGCTTAATTCTTTTATATAAGAAGTTGGTATCGGAGAAGGCGATGGCACTCCACTCCAGTACTCTTGCCTGGAGAATCCCACGGACGAAGGAGCCTGGTGGGCTGCAGTCCATGGGGTTGCGAAGAGTCGGACACGACTGAGCGACTTCCTTTAATCCTTTCATCCTTCCTTTAATCCTTCATCCATATATATATATATATATATATATATATATATATATATATATCATGGTCATGGGAAATAGTATTGTGTAGCAGTTAACTGCACAGATTCAGTATGTTCTTGGGCTTGAATTTTGTCTGTACCATTTATTTACTTGTAACTTTGGACACCATTATGGTTATTCAGGTCATTAAACTCTTTTTTGTATACTTATTCTGTTTATTCTTGCCACCTTTTCTTAATATCTTCTGTTATCTGCTAGGTCCATACCATTTCTATCCTTTCTTGAGCACATCTTTTCATGAGATGCACAGAAGAACAATACAAAAAAGAGCTTAATGACCTGGATAACCATGATGGTGTGATCACTCACCTAGAGCCAGACATCCTGGAGTGCGAAGTCAATGGACCTTAGGAAACATCACTACAAACAAAGCTAGTGGAGGAGATGGAATTCCAGTTAAGCTATTTCAAATCCTAAAAGATGATGCTGTAAAAGTGTTGCACTCAATATGCCAACAAATTTGGAAAACTCAGCAGTGGCTACAGGACTGGAAAAGGTCAGTTTTCATTCCAATTGCAAAGAAGGGCAATGCCAAAGAATGCTTAAACTACTGCACAATTGCACTCATTTCACATGCTAGCAAGGTTATGCTCAAAATCCTCCAAGCTAGGTTTTACCAGTATATGAATCAAGAACTTCCAGATGTACAAGTTGGATTTAGAAAAGGCAGAGGAACCAGAGACCAAATTGCCAACATCCACTGGATCATAAAAAAAGCAAAAGGATTCAGGAAAAACATCTGCTTTATTGACTACTCTAAAGCCTTTGACTCTGTGGATCACAACAAACTGTAGAAAACTCTTCAAGAGATGGGAATATTAGACCATCTTACCTGCCTCCTGAGAAACATGTATGCAGGTCAAGAGACAACAGAACTGGACATGGAACAACAGAATGGTTCAAATTGGGAACAAAATAAGTCAAGGCTGTATATTGTGCTTATTTAACTTTTATGCAGAGTATATCATGTGAAATGCTTGGCTGGATGAAGCATAATCTGGAATCAAGGTTTCAGGGTTGCATAATCTGGAATCAAGGCTGTATATTGTGCTTATTTAACTTTTATGCAGAGTATATCATGTGAAATGCTTGGCTGGATGAAGCATAATCTGGAATCAAGGTTGCAGGGAGAAATATCAATAACCTCAAATATGCGGATGACACCACCCTTGTGGCAGAAAGTGCAGAGGAACTAAAGAGCCTCTTGATGAAGGTTAAAGGGGAGTGTAAAAATCTGGCTTAAATTGCAACAATCAAAAAACGAAGACCTTGGCATCTGGTCCCATCACTTCATGGCAAATAGATGAGGAAACAATGGAAACAGTGAAAGACTCTTTTCTCAGGCTCCAAAATCACTGCAGATTGTGACTGCAGCCATAAAATTAAAAGACACTTACTCTTGGAAGAAAAGCTATGACAAATCTAGATAGTGCATTAAAAAGCAGAGACATCACTTTGCCAGTGAAGGTCTGTGTAGTCAAAGCTATGGTTTTTCCATATGTATGGATATGAGAGTTAGATCATAAAGAAGGCTGAGCGCCAAAGAATTGATGCTTTCAAACTGTGGTGTTGGAGAAGAGTCGAGAGTCCCTTGGACTGCAAGGATATCAAACCACTCCATCCAAAAGGAAATGAAACTTGAATATTCATTGAAAGGACTGATGCTGAAGCTGAAGCTCCAATACTTTGGCCACCTGATGCGAAGAGCTGACTCACTAGAAAAGACCCTGATGCTGGGAAAGAAAAAAAGCAGGAGAAGGAGACGAGAGAGGATGAGATGGTTGGATGGCATCACCAACTCAGTGGACATGAATCTGAGCAAGCTCTGGGAGATGGTGAAGGACAGGGAAGCCTGGTGTGCTGCAGTCCATGGGGTCGAAAAGAGTTGGACACGACTGAGTGACTGAACAACAGAGACAACCTTGAGCGAGTCTGTTAACCTCACAAACACTCTATTTCCTCAACCAAAAATGTAGATAGGATGCATCTTACAGGGTTATGGTACTTATTAGGGGATCCTTATTACATATGCTTCATTTATTTATTTTTAATGCACAGGAAACACTTAAATGTTAACAATGACAAATATAATGATCTTTTTTTGAATTTAATTTTACATACAAGCTTATGAAACATGACGGGGAGATTTTTGTTATTTTTATTTTGTAGATGGAACATATTTTGACTGAGAATCTAGTGCTTAACTAATTTCCCAAGACCTGATTACTTTTTGAGTGTAGAAATTTGATTCCAGGTTTTCAGATTCTGAATTTAGCCCATTTGTAATATATTTCCTACTATCTAAAATAGAGCCCTACTGTTCTTTCTTTGGTTTCTACTCTTTGTAGCATCAGTCCTTGGTCACATTTAACTGAGGTAAGTGAGGGGGCAAGGAGGAATTTCTGTTCAAATGAAACTAACCATTCATCCCTACTGAGCAATTTTGAAGGGAAGCAATTTTCCTATTCTCTGAAAACCATTCCCAGTTACAATGAACAGTTGGAGAAAAAAAAATGTTAGTCTCACTACTTTATTAAATATCTTTTGAAAGGATATCAAAAGGGCTTCATTTATAAAATGTTATAAAGGTGTAAAAACATCACCAACTACAAAGACAGATGGTTGAAGTAAAACAGAAACCAATCCTTTTTGACAAGAATTCCTAGTCTGATGACCGTGTTTCTCTCTGAAATGTAGCTTCTGATAATTTGACATTAATCAAACTGCACTTTAAACAGACTGTTACATTAAGGAATGCACATTTGTCCTCAGAGATAGTGCTGAATCCTTTTTACTCTTTATCGAATTGCATTTTAATTGACTAGCAAATTAAGAAATACATTCCCTGCATATAATAAGATAAAATGTTAGCAAACATAAATAAGAGATTCCTATCAAAAGGATATAGATTTGTCTAGCTACAGAGCTTTACAGTCCCAGTCTGTTTAAGACTACATCTAGGTTAGTATTGCTGGGGTCAACTTTTGCAATATTATGACACTGTAGAGAAGTCATCAGAATTTTATATATGCATAAACATTTGTTTGTGTGATACATGTATATATGAATATATATTGTATATATAACATATACTATAGGATTAGTATTTTCTTCTCCTTTGACCAGGAACATTAGATTATGTCTGTATGTTGAAATGTGACACAGTAGCTCACATCTGTAAACAGTCCTCAACTTGTTAAGTCCCACTGATCTCAGGGAGGGAAAGGAAATCATACTTTAGTCTAAGATTTTTACTAAAAAGACTCAATGTTGAAACTATGGTATTGTGCCTTATGTTTTATAAAAGAGAAAAATGGCAGAAATAAGAATGTGTGCCTCTTGCCCTTAAGAAACATAAATTCTATACTTATGTTGAATATGAAATAATAAAATTTTTAAATGGCATCAATAATTTATATTTTAAGGTACCTTGTCATTTTCAAAGTGTAGTTATAACCATTGTTCCAAGTGCTCTCTCATACCGACACCATTCAGTATGATTTGTCTCAATACTACTTTGCTAGGATATGACTAATGAAATAGAAACTATTATTAGTTCCATTGTATACGTAAAATATTTAAAGAGAAGTTTCACACAGGTTAGGTAACTTGCCCAAAGTAAGTTTCTAATAAATATCACAGTTTAGATTTGAATCCATTGGACACTGAGATTGTTAATCCCACTGCTCTGGTTAGCTGGGAAAGTCTAGAAATCAAGAAAACCCATTTATCTTGTGAGTATAAATGGCACAGCCAGATCCTGACACTTCTCAAAATTAAATGCTTTTCTATGTTACCATAGTATATTGTTCATTTCTTCGCTAGATAGCACCCAGTATAGAGTGACATGTAATATATTTAGTTAACGATCTATCTTTCTCCCTGAGACCTGAGTTTCGGAGGGCAAGGAGCAAGCAGTTTATCACTGTGCTCCCATCACAGATCCTAGGCAGTACTTTCTGATTATCTTCCTAGTCTAACAATAGTACCGAGGCAGAAACTGACGGTTTTTCTACCTCTGGTGGGTAGTTTGCAGTGTGTGCCCTTCCAGCCACTAGACACTGTATTGACTCAAGCATCGCACTCAAATGTTGAGTTAGAGGCTCATTTTCCAAGCTGAGTACGCCTCTCCTTGAGTTTCTCCACTTTTCAGCAAGGATGAGGGAGCCCTTGTCTACTGCCTTATCCCTTACTGAACCTTCTCCAAACTACATGTCTCTGTTCTAGTAATCCCTTCAAGAATGCAAACCTTACCTTCCTCCAAGTTGCTTTTGGAATTATATAAAGGTTCTACACCTGCAGGAATTAAGTTGGAAGTGCAAGCACTTTTTAGGGTAAAACAGCAGCTTTGCTTTTATTATTCTTTTTAAACCATTTTTGTTGAAGTACAGTCAATTTACAATGTTGTGTGGGCTTTTCAGATGTGCAGCAAACTGATGATTTATATACACATATATATGTTCTTTTTCAGATTCTTTTCCATTCTGATTTACTACAAAATACTGAGTATAGTTCACTGTACTACATAGTAGAATCTCATTTATTTTATATATAGCAGTATATATATGTTAATCTCAAACTCGTAATTTATCTTTTACTCCCTCCTCACTTTCCCCTTTGGTAACCATAAGTTTGTTTTCTGTGACTGTGAGTCTGTTTTTGTTTCATATATAAATTTGTTTGATCACATTTTAAAACTCTACATATAAGTGTTATCATGTAATATTTGTCTTTCTCTGCCTGACCTATTTCACTTAATATGATAATCACTAGGTCCATCCATGTTGCTGCAGATGACATTATTTCATTCTTTTCTATAGCTAATAATGGAGTAATGATATTCATACTATTATGAATATTATTCATAATAATATGTAATTTATTCATATATACAAATTAGATATATAATTATAATATATAATATAATTAATAGTATATAATATATTATAATAATTATATTATTTTTTATATAATATATTATAATAATGGTGTTGTTATTAATGTAATAATATAAATATTAATATAAAATATTATACTTAATTAATATCATAAATCAATTAATAATAGTTAATGTAATATTAATAATATTATAATAATATATAATAATATTCATATATACAAACACATACACGACATCTTATTTGTCCATTCATCTGTCAATGGACATTTAGATTGCTTCCATGTCCTGGCCATTGCAAATAGTGCTGTAATGAACATTTGGGTGTGTGTATCTTTTCGAATTATGTTTTCCTCCAGATATATGCCAAGGAGTGAAATTGCAGGACATTATGGTAGTTCTTTTTGCTTTTGCATAGTGTTCATGGGATTCTCAGGGCAAAAATACTGAAGTGGTTTGCCATTCCCTTCTCCTGCTGCTGCTGCTAAGTCGCTTCAGTCGTGTCTGACTCTGTGGGACCCCATAGATGGCAGCCCACCAGGCTCCCCCATCCCTGGGATTCTCCAGGCAAGAACACTGGAGTGGGTTGCCATTTCCTTCTCCAATGCATGAAAGTGAAAAGTGAAAGGGAAGTCGTTCAGTCGTGTCTGACCCTTTGCGACCCCATGGACTGCAGCCTACCAGGCTCCTCCATCCATGGGATTTTCCAGGCAAGAGTACTGGAGTGGGTTGCCATTGTCTTCTCTGTTCCCTTCTCCAGTGGACCACGTTTTGTCAGAACTCTCCACCATTACCCATCCATCTTGGGTGGCCCTGCACGGCATGGCTCACAGTTTCATTGAGTTAGACAAGGCTGTGGTCCATGTGATCAGATTGGTTAGTTTTCTGTGATTGTGATTTCCATTCTGTCTACGCTCTGATGGATAAGGATAAGAGGCTTGTGGAAGCTTCCTGATAGGTGGGACTGGCTGTGGGGGAATCTGGGACTGACTCATTTCAAAAGACCCTGATACCAGGAAAGATTGAGGGCAGGAGGAGAAGGGGATGACAGAGGATAAGATGGTTGGATGGCATCACTGACTTGATGGGCATGAGTTTGAGTGAGCTCCGAGAGTTAGTGATGGAGAGGGAAGCCTGGCATTCTGTAGTCCATGGGGTTGCAAAGAGTCAGACACAACAGAGCAACTGAACTGAACTGATGGTAGTTCTATTTTTACTTTTTAAAGGAACTCCCATACTGTTATCCTTAGAGGCTGCACCAATTTACTGTCCCACCAACAGTGTAGGTAATAGTACGCATGCACTTTTTAAACACGCACTTCTAAGTAATGTGAATCTCATGTGCATGATACAAAGAGGTATAATCAGAGGTTGTACCTTCTACCATGTCCTTTAGCCATTCAAAATACAGCCCATTTCTGACCCATAGTCCATGGATAACTTCAACTTATCTCCAGTGCAATTCACTTTTCCTTTTCAACATGGAGTTCTTCATTTACCTGCTTAACTCTAGTCAAAGATTTAAAATTGTTTGACCTTCTAGTTAATAAGCTTTATTTTTAGATAAATTTTAGGTTCATAGCAAAATTGAGTGGCAAGTATAGAAGTTTCCCATACATGTCTTTCCCCGACGTGTACAACCTCCCCCACTTTCAACGTCCACAGGGATGTGTTTGTTACAATAAGTGAACCTACACTGACACATCATTACCACCCAAAGTTCATAGTTTATGTGAGGGTTCATTCTTGGTGTTGTACATTTTGTGGATTTGGAAAATTTTATGATGACTTACATCCACCAGGGTAACATTATACAGAATAGTTTCACTGTGCAAAAAAATCCTGTGTTCTGCCTATTTATTTCATTTTCTTCCCTAACTCCTGGCAACCACTGATCTTTTTACTTTACTGTCTTTATAATTTCATCTTTTCTAGAATGTTCTGAAGTTGAGATACAGCATGTAACCTTTTCAGACTGGCTTCTTTCACTTGTTGTTTCGTCTCTGTCGTGTCTGAATCTTTGTGAGCCCATGGACTGTAGCTCACAGGGCTCCTCTGTCCATGGGATTTCCCAGGCAAGGACACTGGAATGGCTTGCCATTTCCTTCTCCATGTTTCACTTAATAATATTCATTTAATGTTCTTCCCTATCTTAAAGACTTGACAGCACATTTCTTTTTAACGTTGTATAATATTTCATTGTTTGAATGTATCACAATTTATCCATTCACCTACTAAAGGCCATCTTGGTTACTTCCAAGTTTTGGTAATTATGAATAAAGACTGAAAAAGGAACATGTGATAGAGGCCTGACATTCTGCAAGTTACTTTTACTTCAACAATCTTAATAATTCTCAGAACTACTTATGAATATTCTCCAAATATTTACCATCTGAAAAGTTAGGGGACATGTGGCAAGTCAGCAAGGTGGTGAATATAACTGTCAAAACTCAACACAAAATCCACAACCCTATCCATTGCCCTGGCATGACATACACACCACTCCTCCATGCTCACTTAACCATGGCAGGTATCATTGGTTGACTACAGCTTGCTTTATCATGAAGCCCAATTCAAGCTGCCAATATTAATCAATTAGAGTTGGCATACAAGGCGAAGCTAGTTGACACCTTTGCTATGAGAAAGGTGTCATATGTTTCCTTAGGGCATAAACATTCAACTTTTGACAACATTTGACTGACAGCAAGGACGTATAGATTTCATTATGATTAATATAATGCCCCAATTCAGGAACAAATCATACATATTTTATGCTACTTATAATAATTTTATGATACAATAGTAATACTGCCTTAATTCTGTTAAATTATTGATATTCAGTCCTTACCAACCTTCCTCACTTCTACTGACAGGTTTAGCAACAGATAGAGTGTTCTGTCTTGTTCTGATTTGGCCTTTCTTCCTTATATGTACAAACGTTCCCCACACATGTAAGAAGGATTTGAGCTTCTGTTACTTCTCACACAGAACAAAGTCTCTGTCATTGACAGGGCTGCACACCAGGAGACAGAGCCTCACAAAGCACACTCAGTCTAGACTTGTGTTGGACAGCTCACACTTTTCTATCTTGATTGAGATTCTACCAAGGCTAAGTTTTTTTTTTTTTTCAATATGTCTGCAGACTTGTTATATAGTTTTACTATCTTGATGTGTTAAAACTCCAGACATTTCTATAGGAGAACTATTATTTTAGGTGATGCATCACAAACTGCCACACATTTTTTAGCAACTTAACACTCATTTATTGTCTCATGGTTTCTGTGGGTCAGGCCACCAGGCATGGTTCAACTGTGGCCTCTGCATAGGGTCCCGCAGGGCTGGAATGAAGTTGTTGACTGGCTTTATTGTCCTCTACAGATTGAATGAGGGAATTTGTCAGAAATTACAAGTAAATTAGCTAACATGAGAGAGAGAGATAAAGCAACTCAATCAAGGGAGTAATATTTCATCAAATTTGACAGTCTGTTGGTTAAAAGCAGCTAATGGGTCCCATGCACTCCAGGCAGGAAAGTGAAAGTGTTAGTCACTCAGTTGTGTCCGACTCTTTGCCACCCCATAGACTGTAGACTCCAGGCTCTTTGTCAAGGCAGTTCTCCAGGCAAGACTACTGAAGTGGGTTGCCATTTCCTTCTCCAGGGGATCTTCCCAAACCAGGGATGGAACCCGGGTCTCCTGCATCACAAGCAGAGTCTTCACCATCTGAGCCTCAAGGCAGTAGGACTGCACAAAGACATGAGTACCCAAAGGAGGGCATAATTCGGCCATATTAGTCTGCTCACCACCAGAAACTAGTTCAATATTACAGAAAGGAAGCTGGGGAGAATTCAAAAGACCTGGGACCTCATTCTGACTCTCACACTGAATACCATTTGTGATGTGGGACAAATTAGTGTTTCCTTATCTGTTGTATGCCTGGTTTGTTAGATGATCCCCAAGAGTTCTATAAATTCTAAAATTCTATAATATAATGAAAGCCCAAGATGCTTAAAGTTTCTTCAAAGGTCAGTGACTGAATCCTGCCTGGTTTCTTAACACACTGGTCTTTATTAATTTACTCACTTCAACAAAATGATTCAAGTGGTTTTAACAAAGCCATCACACAATGCCTGTACATCCAAGATAACAAGAATATGCATACTGTCAGAAGTTTTCTTCCTTATTGTTCCAATGCTAATTACTCTTCCGAAAGGAGTTTGAAACAGAGGAATGTCTCAGGTTGCTTCTCTTGAAGTCCACCCACACTAGGACAGTGGTCAAAGCATGATAAGCATTTGGGAAATTCATTTAAGACCTGTTATTGAATTATATGACTCATCAAAGGAAGTTTTAATGACTGTCTTCACAATTGTCTTATATGGAATCATAGATGGGTTGCTTACACAACCTTAGACTCACCTCAGTGTCATGTCAATATTAATTATGGCCAGGGAAATACTGTGAGACACTGATGTATTACTTCAGTTCAGTTCAGTTCAGTCGCTCAGTCGTGTCCGACTCTTTGCGACCCCATGAATCGCAGCACGCCAGGCCTCCCTGTCCATCACCAACTCCCAGAGTTCACCCAGACTCACATCCATCGAGTCCGTGATGCCATCCAGCCATTTCATCCTCTGTTATCCCCTTCTCCTCCTGCCCCCAATCCCTCCCAGCATTGGAGTCTTGTCCAATGAGTCAATTCTTCTCATGAGGTGGCCAAAGTACTGGAGTTTCAGCTTTAGCATCAGTCCTTCCAAAGAAATCCCAGGGCTGATCTCCTCCAGAATGGACTGGTTGGATCTCCTTGCAGTTCAAGGGACTCTCAAGAGTCTTCTCCAACACCACAGTTCAAAAGCATCAATTCTTTGGCGCTCAGCCTTCTTCACAGTCCAACTCTCACATCCATACATGACCACTGGAAAAACCATAGCCTTGACTAGATGGACCTTTGTTGGCAAAGTAATGTCTCTGCTTTTGAATATGCTATCTAGGTTGGTCATAACTTTCCTTCCAAGGAGTAAGCGTCTTTTAATTTCATGGCTGCAGTCACCATCTGCAGTGATTTTGGAGCCCCAAAAAATAAAATCAGCCACTGTTTCCACTGTTTCCCCATCTATTTCCCATGAAGTGATGGGACTGGATGCCATGATCTTTGTTTAGCAGAGTCTAAAACAGAACACATGGGGAAAACTAGTGTATGTGGGTGCAGATTCATGAAAGCTTGCTGGGTGCCAGCCACCATTTTAAGACAGAGACTTCAAAGACAAACACATTATGTTCTCAGGATAACACAGTCTGGACAGGAAAACAAATAACTAAAGACAATAAGCAGGATGAAATAAAGCTATAGGTGCTATGATAAAGGTAGACAAAAATTGCTCTAGAAGCAGAGAGGAGGAATGTGTGATCAAGCCAAGAAGAACTATAATAAAGGAGTTTCTAGACTACGTAATGTAGAGCTAGATATTCAAGAAGAGAAAGAAGTCAGTTCACAATATAAGGAGTGTGTGTGTGTGTGTGTGTCTCAAGTATGGAAAGAGAAAATATGAAATAACTAAACATCTAAAAGGAGTAACATGAAATGGGTAAAGATATGAAATAGCTTGATGACTTCAATGGAAAACTGTGACAATACGGCTAAACCACGGGGTTGCAAAGAGTCGGACATGACTGAGTCACTGAACTGAACTGAACTGAACTGATAGAGTGCTATGGGGAGTAAAAATAAGGCTTCAGTTCAGTTCAGTTCAGTCGCTCAGTCATGTCCGACTCTGCGACCCCATGAATCGCAGCACGCCAGGCCTCCCTGTCCATCACCAACTCCCGGAGTTCACTCAGACTCATGTCCATCGCATCAGTGATGCCATCTAGCCATCTCATCCTCTGTCGTCCCCTTCTCCTCCTGCCCCTAATCCCTCCCAGCATCAGGGTCTTTTCCAATGAGTGAACTCTTTGCATGAGGTGGCCAAAGTACTGGAGTTTCAGCTTTAGTATCAGTCTTTCAAATGAACACCCAGGACTGATCTCCTTTAGAATGGACTGGTTGGATCTCCTTGCAGTCCAAGGAACTCTCAAGAGTCTTCTCCAACACCACAGTTTAAAAGCATCAATTCTTCGGCGCTCAGCCTTCTTCACAGTCCAACTCTCACATCCATACATGACCACAGGAAAAACCATAGCCTTGACTAGATGGACCTTTGTTGGCAAAGTAACGTCTCTGTTTTTCAATATGCTACCTAGGTTGGTCATAACTTTTCTTCCAAGGAGTAAGTATCTTTTAATTTCATGGCTGCAGTCACCATCTGCAGTGGTTTTGGAGCCCCCAAAAATAAAATCAGCCACTGTTTCCACTGTTTCCCCATCTATTTCCCATGAAGTGATGGGACCAGATGCCATGATCTTCGTTTTCTGAATGTTGAGCTTTAAACCAACTTTTTCACTCTCCACTTTCACTTTCATCAAGAGGCTTTTTAGTTCCTCTTCACTTTCTGCCATAAGGATGGTGTCATCTGCATATCTGAGGTTATTGATATTTCTCCCGGCAATCTTGAATCCAGCTTGTGCTTCTTCCAGCCCAGCGTTTCTCATGATGTACTCTGCATATAAGTTAAATAAGCAGGGTGACAATATACAGCCTTGATGTACTCCTTTCCTATTTGGAACCAGTCTGTTGTTCCATGTCCAGTTCTAACTGTTGCTTCCTGACCTGCGTATAAAGGGCCAATATAATCTGAGTAAGGAAGGGCCCTGCTGGACAATGCCAGGTTTGGACTTTAATCTTAAGGAAAATGGGGAATCTCTTTGGCCTTCTCCAAAAAATTGTCTTAAGGAAGTAATTTAGATATACACCCAAAAATAAGTTGATGTAGAAATGTTCCTGATTTTTTTTTTGAAACAGTGTAAAAAGTTGAAAACAGTTACATAAGGGGCTTTTAAAAATAAAGTATTATACATCTGACAGACTATTATACATTATACATTAGACAGACTATTATATAGACCTTATGTTGATATGGAAAGATATAAGCAATACATTATTATATAAGCAACATAGATTATATGACAGTGTAAAGAATTCAATCTCATCAACATAGGCATGTGTAATTTTATGAAGTGATAAATTCCAAACCACTTGGTATATTCAGGTTTTGCACCTATTTTATACATTTCTGTTTTGCTTGAAATCTTTCAATGAACAAAACAATAAAGACATTTTTTAATTAAAAAAATTATATCTGGAGGATAACTACAGCAGCTCATAGGGATCGGTATGGAAGAATTTATTAGTTGGAACAAAAACTCGAGTGTATGTAACAAAGATTCATAAGGTATAAATTTCAGACAAGGTACAAATTGATTTTCCTTTCATGTAACAGAGTCAGAAGGCTTTAGGTCCAGGAGCCACCAGGGACCTAAGCGAGCAGCAGTGCTGTGCTGTCCTAAAAACTGGTACCTGAGATTTTCTAGGCCTTGCCATTTCCAGAGAGTGGGAAAGAAAAGGAGAAAGAAGCCAGTACCAGAATCTTTTTCAAGTTGGCTTGGAATATGCACACATCACTTCCTCTTACAGCCATGAGTGAGGATTTACTCATGGAACGGATCGAGGGTTGAGGGAAGGGTTACCATCTGTAGTGTGTGCCACAGGGAGCAAAGAATTCTAGATGAGGAACCTGGTTTGCAGATTGATGTTGCCATCAAGCTAAGAGAGGAGTTTTTGCTTTGTTGTTATTATTTATGTTCAAGTGAGTCTAAGGTGCATAAAATTGGATTAATTGTCATTTTAGGGTTACAGTGCATGTTCTCATCATTGATTCACACAAGGTTCTCATTTGTTTGTTTGTTATTTGTTTACTGGGCTTTCTTTGTAGCTCAGCTAAAGAATCCGCCTTTACTTTCTCAGTAAGGAATCCGCCTGCGTTGTGGGGAGACCCAGGTTCTATCCCTGGTTGGTTCTATCCCCTGGAGAAGGGAACAGCTACCCACTCCAGTATTATGACCTGGAGAATTCCATGGACTGTATAGTCCATGAGGTCTCAAAGAGTTGGACAGAACTGGATGACTTTCATTATCTTTATTATAAATGAAATCACCCTTCTACATAAAAACTAATTTGGATGGATTTTGCCATCGAATAGAGTACCCCAAAACTCAGTGCTTAAAATGGCAATGATTCATTAGTTCATAATAAATGATTCTGTGGTTAGCCATTCCCCTAGGGTCACCTGGGTGGTTGGTCCCTGTGATCTGGGACGATTTGGTTGGATGGTCTAGGACAGCCTCACTCACAGTCATCTGAGGGTTACTACTCACTGTTGGTCAGTATTGGCTGTCAGCTGGGGTGATGGGACTGGCTGGACCTTGTTTCTCTGCCAGGCTAGTTATGTATTCATGTTGCAGTGGTGGCAGTGTTTCCAAACTCAGCAAGAGAGGGTGAGCTTAATATGCAAGCATATTCCAAATCACGTTCCATCATGTTTGCTAGTGTTCCACTGGGATGTAATTTGACAAGCCTACAGGCAGTATGGGAGAAGACTACTCAAAGGTTGCATATAGGAAAACATGGACGCCTTAAGACCATCATTACAACCATTACTACAGCATTCTACCATAGTGAATAAAGCCTACATGGACCTATATGGTCCTCAGCTACCCTACCCATCTCTGCTTCCCCACCACCCAAGGTAACACCACCCTGAAACTTGTATATATCAGTCCCACATTTTACTTTATATGAAGTATTTTTTTACTTGGTTTTATTTACATTTTAAAAAAGGTTATCATAAAATGTATCATCTTTGTGATTACTTGCTTTTTTAGGATTTATCTGTTTATTTTTGGCTGTGCTGGGTCTTTGTTGATGCATGGAGGATCCTCTCATTGCAGCGAGCTTGGGGCGACTCTGTGCTGTGAAGCATGGGCTTCTCATTGTGGTGGCTTCTCATTGTGGTGGCTTCTCTAGTGATGGAGCACAGGCCCTAGGGGCACGGGCTTCCGTAGTTGAGGCTGTGGGCTCAGTAGCTGTGGCTCTAGAGTGCTGGCTCAGTAGCTGTCGCACACAGGCTTAGTTGCCATGTGGCAGGTAGAATCTTCCCAGAACAGGGATCGAACCCGTGTCCCTGCATTGGCAGATGGATTCCTAACCACTAGACCACCAGGAAAGCCTTGAGATTATTGTCTTATGTAATATTATATTGCTAAAGTACAATATTGTTGTGTATAACCATAAGTGATCTGCTTTGACTCATCTAACATTTCACACTATGAATATACCATAATTTGTCCTTTCACCTGAGGATGGCATTTGCGTTGTGTCCAACTTTTGCTACTATGAACAGTACTGCTGTGAACATTCCTGAACATGTCTTCTATTATGCACATGTAAGTGTTTCTCTTGGATATGTCTGGGAGTTAAATTGTGAATATTCAGTGCTGCAAAGAATTTCCAAATTATTTTCCAAAGTGGTTACAGGCCAATTTATATCCCTACCAGCAAAGTTTGAGAGATCCTGTTGATCTTCAACCTCTTCACCTATTCGTATAATAGTAAAAGGCTTGATGTGTAGGATTTAAAGGGGTGCAAAGTTGTATCTCATTGTGACTTGGATGACAGTGATTACATAGATTGTCCCAGTCATGGTCATTGACACAGGACACCAGAGTCTAGTCCTGGGCCTGTCTGGTGCCCTGGTGCCAGGCCTGCTCCTGCTCGTCTTCACCTGTTCCTATTTCTCTGACAATCCCTGTAACTGACGACTCACAAGGCCCCATGACAACCCTCAGTATTGTTATGACATCAAGTTCCTTCCACATCTAAGATCCTGCTTTTCCAAATCTCTTTTCTTTCAAAGCAGTCTCTTTCTGGAAGCCCAATGCAGGGAAAAGAACATGAGATTTGGAATTGCACACACCTGGCAATGGCACCCCACTCCAGTACTCTTGCCTGGAAAATCCCATGGATGGAGGAGCCTGGTGGGCTGCAGTCCGTGGGGTCGCTAAGAGTCAGATACGACTGAGTGACTTAGCTTTCACTTTCATGCATTGGAGAAGGAGATGGCAACCCACACCAGTGTTCTTGCCTGGAGAATCCCAGGGACAGGGGAGCCTGGTGGGCTGCCGTCTGTGAGGTCGCACAGAGTCGGATACAACTGAAGCGACTTAGCAGTAGCAGATATAAATTTTACTTCTTGTGCCTAACTAGCTGCTAGACAGTAGACAAGTGACCTAACAATATGCTCCAGCTCCCCGACATGGAAAACAAATGTATCGGTTCTCATTTAGTCACTAGCATTCTAGGTGGTGACGTACGCAAGCGGACAGGCAACATGCAGTGTATAATAAGTGCTCCAAATTGAAAGCATTGATTGTGACTCAGCAGACCTTCACTCTGGATTCCAAACGGAAGGTCCCATCCCAGCGCAGCACCAAGATGCAACAGGCTAGCCTTGTGAGGTTAAATAGCTGTCTCAAGATTCATTCATGTCAAACAGAACTGTGGCTTCACTATGGCTCAGGAAAACATAGTGAGATCTGACAAATTCAATCTGCTACTTTTTAGGTAAAGTCTCAACGATGATAACATAGATCATAAGTCACCATTCCACCTGCACAGGACAGATTTCAGCATCAGGCATTTTCACCACGAGCAGTAACAACCAGGAAACTAAGGTGATTAAGGCCCCTTAGTGCTACTCTGCTCCAAGAGAAAGGGGTGGAGAGGTGCTGGGGGATGGACCAGGCAGTGTGTTCCCCTGAGGCTCACAAGACATGTCTTGTAAACCCAGCTCTGCCATGAGCTCACTGGTTGATTGTGAAAATATCTTGACTTCCCTGGGACTCAGTTTCTTGAAATAGTTGATGAGTACCTTTCTGATAAACATTTGCTGAGTTGAAGTGACTAAGATTCTAAAAATGGCAATGTGGAACTAAGCCACGCCCAGGGTCCCTGTTGATCCCCTATACATTGCCCACGCCCCAGATGAAGCAACAGCCCCTCTTCCATGAAGTCTTCTCTGACTTCCCCCAGCTGGCAAGTCCCTCCTTATGAGCTTGCAGCCTCCTGGTGAAACCCTTTTCACAGACTTTGGACCATAAAATGGTCCACTGAGGCCTGAAAGGAGTACAAAAGTTATAGTCTCAGAGGAGTCCACACTCCTTTTACAAGTGATGTTTTGAGGCTGGGATTACCTGGATCCCATCAATGGATGCTCCTGGTGAATGAAACTCAAGCCTCTTTGCAACAGCCTACGGCTCTCTTTCTGGAGTCTCATGGGTCTGCCTTATGAGAGACAGGCATTTTCCTGGAATAATCTTGTTATTTGAAGCTAAATCAGACATTGCTGCCACAGCAACCTTGATTTGTGTTTAGAATATGTAATTGGTTTAGAAGAATTGTTTGAAGGTCTGTCATTTCAGCTCCCCAAGACTCAGATAGTATGAGCAAGACAATAAAGTGCTCTTCAATTTAATGCAAGGTAATAAGGCCTAAGGTGCTTCCCTGGTGGCTCAGCAGTAAACACGGGTTAGGTCCCTAAGTAGGACAGATTCCTTGGAGAAGGAAACGGTAACCCAGTCCAGTATTCTTGCCTGGGAAATGCCATGAACAGAGGAGCCTGACAGGCTACAGTCCATGGGGTCGCAAGAGAGTCGGGCATGACTTAGCTACTTAATATCAACAACAAATAAGATCTAAAACTGTATCTCAAGACTTGGGGCAAAAAACCCAGCTTATCGACTAATAGTCTATTTGATTTTCAGTGAAAACCCTCGTTTTCTTTTCTTTTTTTTTTTAAATTTTATTTTATTTTTAAACTTTACATAATTGTATTCCATTTCTTTATTTAGAAAACAGGGGCGATCATAGTGGTCCTGCCTCTTTTGCAGGACCATCAAGAGGCTCAAAAAATATAATGTATGTGAGACCTTCCTGGCGTTGCACAGGGGGTTGTTATTACCAGGGAATGTCTCCATCTGTTTCTGCGATGGCCCCTGGTTCCCAGCTCCGAAGAGCCCTCACTAATCCTTGGCTGACGGGAGGCGCTGTCATAACCATCACGCAGATACTTTGTTTACAGAGCGCTTACTCAGAGGAGCTAAAGGCAATGGGGCTTCTCTTCTGTGCCGTCCCTCGGGGACGCTCGTATTATACCATCTCAGAAGTTGGACATATTTTGCAGGATAATCATCTCCAATTCTCTTCTGGTTGGTTTCAGCCCATTTCCCTTGCTGCATTCCCTGGGACCAAACTTCTCTCCTCGACTGGGGGAAGAGCGGTACCAGAGCCAGATGATCCAATTATAGAGCTCGGAAGACAACTGCTGCTACATACCGTGCAAATACACCTTGCTGATACTGATCTCTGGGACCTCACGTCGCATCAGTGGTGTGAGGTGTTTTCTCCACTGCTTGGCACCTGGCTCCACCCCTGCTAGTGGAATGGAGACAGGCTGCACCCTAACTGGGATGCCAAGGACACAGTTTTGTCCCTTTGCAGCCATGTATCACAGTGATTAAAAGCATATCTTTCTGATCCTAAGGGAACAGGTTGAAATCTGTCCTTGCAATTTACTACTTCTGTGATCTTTCACAAGTCACTCAACGTCAGCTTCCTTACATGTAAAATATATACCCTCACAGGGCTGTAGTGAGTATGAATTATCTATTTAAAGTGTTTAACATAGGGCATAGTAAGAACTCAGTAGGTACCATTATTATTATATCATCATTAAATCTGTGATCTCCTCCCCAACTCGGGTCTCAGTTACATTCATATACAATTTACCAGTTAACTGAACAAGTACTGGTGTGCCTTCTTGACGAGAAGTCTGATATTATCCCTTGAGTTCTTCCTGATATTTCTCATCTCCCCTGTGGCTTGTGCAAGAATCCTGGTGTGTACCAAAACCTAGAGAGAGGACCGGAGTCCGATTGGTCCCCTTCGGCCGTAACTTCTTGCTGCCACATGGTGGCGCTGTGGAAGCCGGGTTCTGCACAGCCTGAGCTTGGTCCCCAAGGATGCCTTTGCCAGCCAGGTTTAGTCTGTCTGCCTTCTGTCCTGTTCCCGCCTTTTCCTCTGCTCTGAACAGAAGGGTGGAAGGGCTGATTATAGCAGGTGGGAATTTGCAGGTCTCTGTGTCTGCTGCCTTCTAAATGGCTTCAGCCAATGGAAAGTGCTAGAAAGGAAGAAGCCGGAGAGCTTCTCCCCCTTTCTCTCTGCCACAGGCTTCTCCCTCAGATAACACCTGCTGCTTGCTGCTGCTGCTGCTAAGTCGCTTTAGTCGTGTCCGACTCTGTGCGACCCCATAGACGGCAGCCCACCAGGCTCCCCTGTCCCTGGGATTCTCCAGGCAAGAACACTGGAGTGGGTTGCCATTTCCTTCTCCAATGCATGAAAGTGAAAAGTGAAAGTGAAGTCGCTCAGTCCTTATTCTTTCCGCAGTTGCTTATCTCTAGGTTACCTGACGGTGCCTTGCTTGTCTTCTCAGAACTCCATCATCTGCTTAACAAATCTCTGCATTAAGACTTGGAACGCTTTCCGTTTTCTGACTAGACCCTAACTGACACAATGTGCTGACCCCCTGTTAGTATGGTGGGGCCCGCCTGTATGAACTCCGGGGTTATAGATCCCATCGCCCACGTGTTGACGCTCATCTATTGCTTTTACAACTAAGACTCTGAGTCAGGGTGACAGGCCTGAGGAACTCCCAGCCTCGGCCCTGGGCAGTGCTGGGCCCGGGATTCTCCTATACCCCTAGGCCCGGTGCCAGCCGGATTCACCAGTCACACCCCCCTGCTTTCCTGGTGAATTCTCCTTAGCAAATCTTGGCCAGGATTTTTCTCCTTTTAATTTCTGAAACGGGGTCATGTCCCCTCTATCCTTTGAAGGCTCTGAAATCCTTTTGCAAATTAATCTGTCAGCTCTCCAGCACCCAGCCCACTGTGACAAAGGCCATACGATTTTCTATTCCAATCATCCCCCAGGGCTATGGATGCCAAATGCCCTGCCTCATAATTGCATGACTAAGGGACAGCACAAGCAGAGAGCACTTCTCAGGGGCCTGATGTTTACTGAAGATGAAACTGGAGCTCAGCTCCTTGAAGCCTGCCTTGCTTCTCCCAAGTGGTTTTAATCACACACCCATCTGTGTTACCACAATTGCCTGTTTCTGCATCTGTGGTTGCTCCCACCACCACGTTGATAATTACGTGTACGTATGTGCGCATGCGTCTTGTCGTACCTGGGAGCATGAACTCTGAAGACTAGGATTGGGTCTGTATCTCACGTACAGATCACAGTGCCTGCCCCGGAGGAGGTATTCATCACATGTTTAATAAATGAAGGAGCGAACACATAAAGAATCAAGTGAGACACTCAATTAATGATTGCATAAATGAATGAATGAGTGAGTGAGTGGAAGTCAAGGAAGCTAATGAAAAGGGCAGATAGAGGACTGCAAGGTGCCTAGAGCGTTAACCACATGCGGGTTCCAATCCTGAGACTGTACTCATTTTTTACAATCCAACACCAGGGACTTGCATCGTAAGTCTGTTCGAAAGAATGAATGAGAAATATGAAAACCCTCTAAATCAGTTATGAGAGCTTTCCAAAATTTGAAGACTGACACTCAAATCCTGTTCCTCCAAATTGCATTTCCTGTTGTCTCCCAGCCCTCACCTAGAGATTAGCTACTAAAAACCATTCAGTCCTCCCAACAGCAATATTCCTGGCCAGGGATGTTCTTCCCGACTTATAGATAGCAAATCATTTATAAATAAGAAGGCATGAAGTAGATTTGTCCAAGATCCCTTGACTAGTTAAGGGATATAGGTTGAATTTGCACCCAGACCTTTGCTAAGGCCAGGGTGGCCTTTTCTACTCTCCCAGGCTGCTTGTGCTGAAATGTGCTATTTACCATTTTAGGCAGGACTGTGATTTATCTGTGCAGCTAAAGGCAGGGAGGTGGCCGGCCTGATGGATGACACTGGACAGGGGACACTGCTTTGGATAGAGTGTTTTTCTACATGAAATGGAAATTGGGGGGGGGGGGGACATAAACCAGAGATTTCTACCAGGTACCTGTTAAAATCCTCAATAACAGAATTGTATAAGCACACACTGTCTTTTAAGATTTTAATCCTCTTTTAGATTTTCTTTTTCAGGTCAATTGATTGAGCAGCAGTTTGAGTACCATCTGTCACTCACTACATTCTCAGTCAGGTTCTCGGCATCTGTCTCAGAAGAATACCCTATGCTTGTCACTTCCACACCCACCAGTGGTCACAGGTCAGAGCAGGGAGCCAATCCTTGTCCCACTGTTAACGCTCTTCTTTGTCTCTCCCCTCTTCTACTCACGAGTCCTCTGTGCAGGCCTTGCATCTAAGTGTGGGGACAGAGAAGTCCCTTGTTCTCCCTGTTCCTCCCTCACCCATTCATTCATTCATGCCTGAAAGTCTTCCCAAGCTCAGGAAGTGCAACCTGTCAGCAGAGCCAGGAAGCTTGGACACAGATGATTACATTAGCACATTCTAAGAACCTTCACAGAGTCAGGAGGGAACAGCCAGCCTAGCTCAGTGGAGAGGAGAAAGCAATTACCAAGAAGAGAATGTCAAGTGACTTTTAAGAGGTGAATTAAGAGTGCCCCCAGTGCAGAAGAAGAGATGGAAGGGGGCTGCAGGGGAAGGAAAGCTGCTGTGGCCAAGCTTGGAGGTTTGGGAGAGGCTCATCACCCCCGTGGGGCCAGGAGGAGAGCCTGGAATGATTTATGAAAGCAGCCTCCACACCAGGCTCAGAAAGGGGAACATCATCCCATAAAGAGAGGCAAGCCGCTGGAGTTTTAGGCATGATGGTGTGCTGAAAATGCCAAACAGGAGCTCTTTGAAGACACCAACTGGAGACAGCCCCCTTCCTTCCCTATCTTGTCTTTACTCAGCCCGGGATTCCTGCTCCCTGTCAGTCATGGAATCTGACAGTGGCGAGCAGCCAGCCAGAGCCTGCCTCTGGACCTCTTCCCGGATAGTTGTGGCATCTGCCCTGAGCACAGAAGCTCACGCAAATACTGCTTTCAGAAACAGCAAAGCCCGGGCTAAAAGTCAGTTCTTACTGTAGTTTTTATGAGAACCACCTTCCTACCTTTAGTCTCAAACATCCCATTCTGTGTTTTTGATCAAACAACTAATTCTGTCCTCCTAGAATGCCCTAGATTCTCAAGGTCCACATAAAGTTTTCCAATGAGCCTAAATGATGTGACTGTATCCTTTATGTTCTCAGCACACTTTACTCAGCACATAGGAAGTCATTTCTGCCTGGAGATAAAAGTGGAAAGTGAAAATGTTAGCCACTCAGTCGTATCTGACTCTTTGTGACCCCATGGACTATAGACAGCCAGGCTCCTCTGTCCATGGAATTCTCCAGGCAGCAATACTGGAGTGAGTTGCCATTCTCTTCTCCAAGGGATCTTCCCAACCTAGGGATTGAACCCCGGTCTCCTGCCTTGTAGGCAGATGCTTTACCATCTGAGCCCCCAGGGCAGCCCTGGAGATAAAGTCATAGCTAATCAAGAAGCAAAGTCTTACTTGAAATGCAAACTCCAGGCACCAGCGTTCCCACCTCTCTATTTCTGGTTCGGGATAGTATCTGGCTTTTGGTGGCTGCCTAAACCTTGTGCTCTGACCTGAACACAGACTCGGGAACTTGTCAGGACTGAGTTTCAGTCCTGGCAGGAGCACTCCCTAAGTGTTATGTAATACTTGGTCACATCATTTAATCTCTCTGATTCTCAAGCTGCGTTGACAGATTAAGAGATCCTGGAGGAAAAGCACCCAGCCCAGTATCTAGAACACAGGACGTGCTCCAGCAGTGGCTGCTGCTGCTGCTGCTGCTGCTGTGTCACTTCAGTTGTGTCTGACTCTGTGCGATCCCATAGACAGCAGCCCACCAGGCTCCCCCGTCCCTGGGATTCTCCAGGCAAGAACACTGGAGTGGGTTGCCATTTCCTCCTCCAATGCATCAAAGTGAAAAGTGAAAGTGAAGTCGCTCATTCGTGTCTGACTCTTCTCGACCCCATGGACTGCAGCCTACCAGGCTCCTCCGTCCATGGATTTTTCATGCAAGAGTACTGGAGTGGGGTGCCATTGCCTTCTCCATCAGTAGTGGTGGCTACTCACAAATGCCCTTTCTTTCTTTTCTCTCCTCTTTGCCCCTTGCTACATGGGAGCTTTTTTTTTGTTTGTTTTTTCCTGCTACACTCAATGCCTATAGGGAAAAAAAAAAAAATCTAAAAATCAAAACTCTAAACAAACTAGATTACAGAACTCTAAAAGATTCCCTCCATCCCCATGAAAAATGATCACAGGGAACAAAAATACATAATCAAGGGGAGAGATAAATATCACACAAAACTGTCATCTGACAATAAGAGGCGAGCCATGCTGCACTTGTCCTTATAATCGCTTCATGGAAACAGGCGCAGCGCTGAGCCGAGCCTGGAGTATATTATGAACCCCTGCAGACACAGAAATTTTGTGAGCTGTAGGTTGCAGGAACCCACAGAGCTGGGAAAGCAGAGGTTTAATGATATTTTAAATGTTTTGACTATGCAGAAGGCAGAATCTGCAGTCTAATCACTTTCAGAATACTTGATGTGCTGTTAGCATCCCTAGGTCCTGAGTTCGCCCCAGCCATCCACGCTCAAAGCAGGCAAAGTTCAAGGGAAGGAAAGGGGACTTCAAGTATACGGTGCACCCACCATATACTTGATGTGCCTGGTGCTTTTCTTCACTCTTTTCCCCTTTACTTCACAGCACTCCTGGGAGGCGGGTGTTCTGATCTACACCCCCAGGGCTGCAAGGTAACGGATGCTCTCCATCACTTGCTCTGTCATGCTCCCTGTAATCCACAACCACGGCTTCACAGAGGACCTGAACTCACTCCAGCAAGTGTCCAAATTTAAGTTATGAAAAAAATGTCCCTCAATTGACTCTCCTTTAAGTGTAAAACTTGTATCATTCAGCACACCCATGTTCACAGCATTATTCGTAATAACCAAAAGGTGGAAGCAATGCAAGTGCCCACTGATGGATGAATGGACAAGGAAAATGTAGTGTTTGCCTACAATGGAATAGTGAACATTGCATATGTCAGTCCCTCAGTCGTGTCTGACTCTGTGTGACCCTATGGCTGTGGCCCGCCAGGCTCCTCTGTCAATGGGGATTCTCCAGGCAAGAATATTGGAGCGGTAGTCATTCCCTTTTCCAGGGGATCTTCCTGACCCAAGGATAAAACCCAGGTCTCCAGCATTGCAGGAAGATTCTTTACTGTCTGAGCCATCAGGAAAGTAAATGGAATATTATTCAGCCTAAAAGGGACAGAAATTCTGACACATGCTACCACAAGAGTGACCTTTAAAGACATCATGCCAGATAAAATAAACCATTCACACACATACACAAAAATACTCTGTGATTCCATTTATATGAGATACTTAGAGTAGTCGTAGTTATAGAACTGGAAAGTGGAATGGTAACCAGCCAGAGCCTGGGGAAGGGGAAAATGAGGAGCTGCTTAAAGGATAGGGAATTTCCATTTTGCAAGGTGAAAGAGTTCTGGAGATGGATTGAACAGCACCATAAAGAGATTTAGCAGTGCTGAACTGTACACTTGAAAATAGATAAGACGGTCCAATTTATGTTGTGTATATTTTACCACAAGTTAAACATAATGAAATCATTCTAACCTTTGGGGCTTCATTGTGTCAAGATAATTTACTGAGATATTAATTGCGCTTTGTTCCCTCTGAAATGGACAATGGATGGAAAGAATGGGGCTCAGAGAGATTGTCTTACTCTGCTCCTGTCCCCGTTCTAAAGAGGAGCCCAAGCTTTTTTGTGCCCTAGCCCCAGAGGAAACTGTTGTTCTTGGCTTTTATAAAAAGTCAATTCTTTAAGGTGATTACACTCTTTGTTAAAGACAGAAAGAGTCAAAGGCCTTTCAGAGTTGTCACTGGAGTAAAAGGGGAGGGAGAGGCAGAGACAAGATTACGCAGAGCCTTCTGGAAGGCCGTGGAGGAAGGTCAGAGAAGTCTCAGTCTGCAAGTCCTGGGTAACTGCAGAAACCCTTTCAACGGGAACCCGCTGCACTGAAGGCAGCAGAACCTTTGCCAAGACTAGGAGACAAGGTACCTGGAATGTTACTACTGTGTCCTCCAGCCTCAGCAAAGGCCCAGGTGCCCAACACAAGACCAGATAAGTGGATTCGCTTAAATCCAAAATGTTACGAGCCCTAGGCAACTACCTTTCTTAAGCACAGCTGGTGTGACCTGAACTCCAGAGGGCTCTCCTCAAAGGCTGAACTCTGCAGAAGGATGCTAGGAGCTTTGCAAGCACTGAGGGCAACAAATTCTAGTATTTACTGAGATTGGATGATCCATCAGCTTTGAAAGATCAAAGTTGTACTTAAAATAATATTCAAAGCTGGTTTAATTTGATTAAAAAGATTCAATGATGTGACATTTTTCTGAAGACTTGAGTTTGTGGAAATACATCATATCCACTAAAATTTGTTACTTTTATGACCAGCACCATACTTTATTTGTAAGTAGATTACAGTGTCAATAATTACATTGACAACACTTTATACATTTCATTGTATAATATTAACATCATACCAAAACATCCACAGTTATAGTCTTGGTAATTTAAAATCTTTAAATACAAGCCATATTTGAAGTGCTGAACATAAAAGAGAAATAGAAATGCCAAAAAATAAAAAAATGGAAATAACTAAAAGAAACCACTGCTGCTGCTAAGTCACTTCAGTCGTGTCTGACTCTGTGCGACCCCATAGACGGCAGCCCACCAGGCTCCCCCGTCCCTGGGATTCTCCAGGCAAGAACACTGGAGTGGGTTGCCATTTCCTTCTCCAATGCATGAAAGTGAAAAGTGAAAGTGAAGTCGCTCAGTCGTCTCCGACTCTTCGCGACCCCATGGACTGCAGCCTACCAGGCTCCTCCATCCATGGGATTTTCCAGGCAAGAGTACTGGAGTGGCGTGCCATTGCCTTCTCCGAAAGAAACCACTATCCCCCCCCAAAAATAAATAAAATCATCTGGTTATGTATTTTAAAAGAAAAAAGGAATCGAGAAAATCATATGATCATATATTTTAACAACATAGTTATATTTCTTTAGACCTATGTGAAAGGTAGCACACTAAATTCTATGTCCTTTTTTATCTAAAATTTCTTCTTAGCAAATTATTTGCATACAACATTCTGTGATTGTCTAGATGCACCTCAAATTTTGATAATCCAGCTGCTCTGAATAAGTACTCAGGCACCCCTTCTAGACACCCGACTTCGCTATCTCCTCCAGAGCAGGTGGACCTTGCCTGCTAGGATGGAATTGGCTCCTGCTGGACTGGTTCAGGCTCCTGTCTTGATAGTAGGACCCTCAGGGGGTTGCTATTCACTCATCAACAGGTTTCTTACCAGCTGGCTTCTCCTGTATTCTCTCCTGGGAGCATTCCCAGCTCTAGACTTCAGTCCTGGAGACTCCAAGTCTTGCTTTGTCCCTTAGAAGTCTCTTCAATTTGATCAATCCCAAGGAAGGTTCAATTTGATAGCCTCCCTTTGGGGGAGGAGACAGAGCTCTTAAAGGGTATCAAGGCTCTGGTAAGTTGCTCACAGTCACCTAGAGACAGCAGCAAAGCCAAGACTGTAAAGCCAAAGTCTATATGGCTCCAAAGCTTGTATTACTTGCTTATGTACCAAGCTGCCTCTGCAATCCCATATCTACAAAGAGCCATAAAATCAATGTGTGTTTTTGCATTTTTTAAATTTTATACTGAGGTATATTTGATTTACAGTGTTGTATTAGTTTCAAGTATATAGCAAAGTGATTTCCTTATACATATGCATGTATCTATTCTTTGTCGGATTCTTTTCCCATGTAGGTCACTACTGAGTACTGAGTAGAGTTCCCCGTGCTATACAGTAAGTCCTTGTTGATTATCTGTTTTCAACCAATGTTGATTAAATAGTTTTAGGTTTCTTCATGTAAAATACGTCAGAAATGCATGAAGAATGAGCTTGTGTCCATTCTATGTTGCAGAGAAAAGCATCTGGGGGCAGAGAGGATAAATCCTCACCAGGTAGCATGACCTCGAGCATTTCAGCTCTCTGGCTTTCAATGATCTTGTACACAAAATGGGTACTTGTAACTAAATGGTGTCTCAGAACCTTCCAAATCTGTCATTTTTGTAGCCAACCCTAGTCCTAGCCAGTCAGTGAGACCCCCAAACCAAGGATAAAATTCTCAGGAGCGCAGGACCCATAGCCCTTTCCCTGCAGGGCCTTCTTGGTCACGGACAGGTGCTCCTCAAGGACAATGTCATTTCTGCAGGAAAGGATGAGATTTGTCAGGCTGCCACCCGGAATGACTTATTTTCCCTTCCCTCCCTGAGCAAAGCGGATGCATCTCTGTCACATGAACATTTCTTCCCTCCTCCCCAGACAGAATGACCTGGTCATCACGCAACAGTAACTCTGTTTTTCGTTCTTCTTCACCGCAGTCAGGAGTGGCTCACATGTGATTCAGTTTTTGCCGTTGGACCTGGCGTGGGGTCATGTCAGCCTGATCTCATAAGCTACGCTTTAAGAACTTTCCTCCTCCTTCCTCTTCTTTCTCTCTGCCTGGCCCCCTGCCCCTTGCATTTTTTTTTTTTTTTCCTTTAACGCTGGCCAGGGTAGAGATCCAGAGAGGAAAGCCCCTACTTTCAAGGAGCTCAGAGACCACGTGGAAGAGAGTTCATCCAGAAAGGAGTGCCGAGTGAGGATCTGAGCTGGGCGGAGGAGGGCAGGCTGTACTCGGTGGCTGAAGCTGAAGACAGGTTCCAAAGCATTTCTAGAGCGATGAGGATATTGAGATGGTGACAAAAGAGAGGGGAGATGTTTGCCTGCTTGATGGCTTGATGGCAGGTGTGTGGCGATGGAGAGGGCTTGAAAGGGCCTGAAAAAGCAGAGGGTTCAGTTTGTATAAGGGCACAGAGGCTGAACTTGCAGGAGAGGAGCACAGAGGGTGTGCTGGAGAAGCGAGCTGAGTTCATTCACAGCAGCCGTGTGGGAGGGGGCTGCCCCTCCCTGTCCTGCTCAGGCACAGAGGTGAATAGATTCACTCCGAAGCCACCTCCGTTTTATATATTTTTATTAAAAATGGACCCCCTTATTGGCCTGAATGCACATGTGTATGCATATGTGGGGATGTGCCACACAAAAGACTCGGGGACTGTCTCTGTCCCTTTCTGGTGAGTGGAGGCTACTTTTTCACATATGAGCTAATGAGGAGAGAGAACCTGCAACTTTAAGGCAGGATTTGAACCCGGGTCTCTCCATCTCCAACACCCCACTCTTCCAGCTGCTAGGACCAGTTCTAGCACCTAACTGTATGTGTCAGCTATCCAGTCAAGTCTGACCCTTTGCGACACTATGGACTGTAGCCCGCCAGGCTCCTCTGTCCATGGAATTCTCCAGGCAAGAAAACTGGAGTGGGTTTTCATTTCCTTCTGCAGGGGATCTTCCCAACGCAGGGATCAAGCCCGGATCTCTGGCCTTACAGGCAGGTTCTTTACCATCTGAACCATCAGGGAAGCTCTTCTTTAGCACCTAGTGAAGTGAATGAATGCCTGTGAAGTGTGGACTCCTCCTTCATAAAAGTGGAATCATAAAAATGACCTTACAGCATCGTGAGGATTTATGAAATGATCGCACACAGCAGGACCATCTTCATTTGTCTCCCCACACTTACTCTGCTTTCCACCAGAGTGAATGTTTCAAAATGCAAATCTTACTCATTTCCTCCACCCTCCATCTTCCCATCCTTACAATTTCCATCAAAGCCCTGTTGCTCTTAGAATAAGTTCCAAAATCTTATTATGGCCAACAGAGGAGGGCGCTTAGATGCTACACGCTTGCCAAACCCTTATCCATTCCTTAAATGGTACAGTTCCCTAGAGTCATGGGCCTTTGTAAGCTCCTGGTCATCTATTAGAGCACACTCCAATGAGATATCCTCAGAACCCTCCCTGGGGGCCCATATGAGTCTGAGTGTTTACATGACACCAGATCACCTTCCCCTTAGAGCTTCCCGTGTGTGATCAGTTACTTACATGACTAGTCCTGTCTCCCCACCAATTACAGGGTCCATCTTATATGTATCAAACATATTCTGTTTACCATTTTACTTCTCCTAATCCAAGTCTTAGACCATAGTGGGCTTTCAATGAATATCTGTTGGATTAATGATGTTCATGAAGTGTTAGATTCCTCTTACCTAACAGAGAGATGGCATGTCAGGAGGTAGTGGTCAGGTGTCTAAGTCTTACTTTGCAGATGGAAAAACTTCACTTTGTTGGAGTATAAACTAAATGGAGTCATGTTCAAGAGAACTGAGTCACAAGGGACTGAATAGCGTAGACCAAAATGTCAAAATGTCCATCCATAACAAGAGGATTTTTGCTCATATATTCTAGACTAATTGCATTAGTCTAGAATTAATAGTGACTAATTCTAGTCGCTAATTGCATGTGATATGTGGCTGAAAAGGAAGAAGAGGAAGAAAAGGTGGAAGAGGAGTAAGAAAGATAGTATGGTGGAAAGAGAGTAGGTTTCTTGGTGATAATTTTTTTTTTAAATAGTGCCTCTAATAAGCGCCTTACCAAATTAATACGGATAATGATAAGAACAAAAATAATAAGCATGTAGCAACTGACATTCAGTGAAGTCTTACTAAGTTTCGGCAAAGTGCTTTGTTTTCTTTATTACTACAACCATATGACAGGCTTCTCTGGTGACTCAGATGGTAAAGACTCTGCCTGCCATGCAGCAGAAAAGATCTCCTGCAGAAGGAAATGGCAACCCACTCCACTATTCTTGCCTGAAAAATCCCATGGACAGAGGAGCCTGGCGGGCTACAGCCTGTGGAGTCACAGAGTGTCAGGCACGACTGAATGACCCAGCATGTGAGCACAACCACATAACATAAAAATGGATTATTTTGCAGATGAGGAGTTTGAAGCTCAGAGAAGTTAAGCAAGTTGCTCATTATCACACAGCTAAGAAGTGGCAAGGCAAAGATTTACAGAATCTGATTTATACAGAGTCTGAATGTTTTAGCTGATTTACTAGACTGAATATATTGACAAGTTATGTGCTCTCTCTCAGCTTCAGTTAACCCTCTCTAGAATAAAAATTCTATCTGATTTCCCTTGTAGAATTTTGTAACAGTTCAAAATGCCATTGGATGGGAAAGTGCTTTGTAACCCTAAAGGACTTTGCAGAGATAATGTGCTAGAATTATTGATATCACTGATTAAATGAGTGTTTGGGAGAATGAGGATATTTTACATTGAAAAGATGCAGCCTGTGTGTTTATATGATGCCCCCATCAGTTCAGTTCAGTTCAGTTCAGTCGCTCAGTCATGTCCAACTCTTTGCGACCCCACGAATCGCAGCACGCCAGGCCTCCCTGTCCATCACCAACTCCCGGAGTTCACCCAGTCCATCGAGTCAGTGATGCCATCCAGCCATCTCATCCTCTGTCGTCCCCTTCTCCTCCTGCCCCCAATCCCTCCCAGCATCACAGTTTTTTCCAATGAGTCAACTCTTCGCGTGAGGTGGCCAAAGTACTGGAGTTTCAGCTTTAGCATCATTCCTTCCAAAGAACACCCAGGACTGATCTCCTTCAGAATGGACTGGGTGGATCTCCTTGCAGGCCAAGGGACTCTCAAGAGTCTTCTCCAAGACCACAGTTCAAAGGCATCAATTCTTCAGTGCTCAGCTTTCTTCACAGTCCAACTCTCACATCCATACATGACCACTGGAAAAACCATAGCCTTAACTAGATGTCACTGGGTAAAAAAAGGAAAGAAAGACTGATAAGTACATTGTCGTGTGTTTACTATCTTGGAAAAAGAAATGGCAACCCACTCCAATACTCTTGCCTGGAGAATCCATGAACAGAGGAGCCTGGCAGAATACAGTCCATGAGATCGCACTCAGTCAGTCATGACTGTAGGACTAACTTTCACTTTCACGTCTTATTATCTTAACATGTGCCATTGCCATGCCAAGCATGAATTTTTAGTTTTATGTAATATGCACGTATATATTATATAATGTATACAGTATGTATATACTGTATACGTTTAGTTTTCAGACAAGCTGGATGGTTATCCTTATTTTGCTGGTGAGGAAACTGAGACAGAGAGGGAAAGGAACTCTCTCAAAGCCCCAGCACTAGGACGGGATAAAGGAAACTTCAAATCTGAGCAGTCCCAGACCTAGCCCTTAATTACTACCCAGCGCTGCCTCTCTCATCAGCAGAACAAAAATTAAGCTGTTAAGATTTTCAGCAGAGTGTACAGAAAAGAGTGCTGTTTATGCTTTTTAATGCAATTCACCTGACTCACTTGGAAACACGTTGGATGAACCAATTCATCCTGACAAAAGGAGAAGGGTAATTAGTTAATGACAATTGATTTGGGCTTCCTTCGTCATCTGCAGGAGGCTGATACATCAGTTGCCTTCCCTCCCCCTCCCTTTTCTATTCTTTATTCACAACAAATCGCACCCCATATGGACATCATTAGCTGGTGTTAGCTCGCCTCTTCTTTTAAATTGGAGTTGAGCATCACCACCAGTTTCATCTAGTGAAAGAAAATGGAAAAGGAAGGAAAAAAAAGAAAGCAAGACCCATTGAGCTGTTGAATAGGCCAAAAAATGAAGTGTATTACAAAGCACTTTCATTGTCTTCAAAGGACAACCTTTGTCCTCTGCCGGTTCTGTTATTGACCAGCTGCTTAGTTAACTGTGGTATCCATCTGCCAGCCCCGAAGTCTTCGTTGGGAAAGAGGGAAGGTGCTGACCCTTCCCAGGAAGCGATGGTGACAGGTCTGTAATTTGATAATCTCTTGTTCAGGAAAGATTTCACTTTGTTCCTTGATATGCATCCCGGCCACTGGTGTGCCTTTGAGGCTTCTGATAACGCCAACTTTTCCTTCCTAAAAGCCTCTGTGTGGGATAAAGAGGGATAATGGAAGAACCCGTTTCTGTCTGTTTGGCCTTACTTTTATTTTTCTAAAAATCAGAGATGAGTTATTGTGGTTCCACTAAAAAAAAAAAAAAAAAATGTGTTTATTATGATTTGTGGGTTTTGCAGAGAAAGAAAAACAAGCAGATAAACTTTTAGTGCAGAATGTGGGCAGTTGTTCTGAACTTGGGGGATAAGACTTTAGATGTGGCAAAATGCATCTGTGTGGTAGCTATCAAACTGCCTGGCTTTGGAATGAAAAGCTGCACGCTGTGTCCAGTTTTAAGCTCAAAGCTTGAGTAGAGAAAAAGAAAAACATTATTTCTCCTATCACTTTGTGTTCTTAGCACAATAGAATAAGAGATGAGTGAGCCTGGATTTGTTGAACAGTAGGAATTATATGCTGACAGTGGAGGGTTTAGTAAAATCCACAAACATGTTTTTCATCCTGCATTTTCATTCTGACTGGTAAGCCTCTTGACATTTGAATAAAACTTATCATAGACTGCTGATTGAATTATATTTATCAACGTATTGGCAAGGCCATGTAGAATAGAGAAAAATATCCAATTTAGCCTCAACCTATGAGTTCCAGCCACTCGGTGTAGGAGTTTGTTTTCTTTATTGTTGTTTTGTTGTTTTTTGTTGTTGTTTTTGTGACAGTGTTACATGTTGAGCCTCGGTTTGCTCTTCAGACAAAAGTGGATAATAATGGGACTGATCACAAGCCTTCAAGAGGGTGTGAGGTAGGACAGGGTGTCATATTCTCCAGTATAAAATCACTCTAGGCCTTCTCTCTTCCTGAACAGCTTGCTGCTGCTGCTGCTACTAAGTCACTTCAGTCGTGTCCGACTCTGTGCGGCCCCATAGACAGCAGCCCACCAGGCTCCCCCATCCCTGGGATTCTCCAGGCAAGAACACTGGAGTGGATTTTCATTTCCTTCTCCAGTACATGAAAGTGAACAGCTTATCGTGGTTTAAAATACCCCATCTACGCATGCTGTCTCTTTATCCTTTCCTAGAGAGGACATGAATGGATTACATAGGCTGCTGTCTAATATCAGATGTCCTTGCACGCATGCAAAGTTACTTCTTCATGCCCGACTCATTGCGACCACATGGACTATAGTCTGCCAGGCTCCTCTGTCTGTGGGATCCTCTAGGCAAGAATACTGGAGTGGGCTGCCATCCAGGGGATCTCCCCGACCCTGGGCTTGAACCCTCATCACCTGTAGCTCCTGCATTGCAGATGGATTGTTTACCACGAGCCACCAGGGGAAGCCCATCAAAAGTCCTTAGTGACATGTTTTTCTTCCCAAGCTACACTGGGATGGTGGTGGGGATGAGGAAGAGTAATGACCTTATCTCCAGGTGCTACATCATTGTCTCAAGTGTCAGACCCTGGTCTAATCAATCTAGGACAAGCAGCTGGCTTGTTTTGTCTTGAGACCCATGTCTCAAGCTGAAATGACTCATCAGAAAGAACCAGCCTCATGGAGCTGCTATCCTCAGGAGGAACTAATGGACGTGGTGGGTACTGATTGCTCCATGACCTGAGATCTTCAGTTTTCCTTCTCCATAGCCCACCTTTTCTTGGCTTATTTGAACTTCACTACTCTGTTTTGAGCTCCAGCCAGCTTTGGGCTTATTCCCGAAACAAGAGCCTCTAGCACCCAGCCTCCAGAGTTGGCCTCCAGAGTTGGCCCTCCAGAGTTGACAGCTCCTGTCCCAGCACCTCTCCTCTGCTCTTGGTGAACCCAGAAGGCCATCCATTCAGGTCCTTCAGTGAACATTGTCACCAGACTCTCTAGATAAATTAGGTTCCAAGTGCATTATCTATCTTAGCCACAGCCCCCTCCTGTTCTTCTTTCATTATCTTCACCAATGAATGGCTCCTCTAGCCCTTGAGAATCTTACTTAGATCCCAGCCTTCTCCACCCCTAATAGCATGTTGTAAAGATCTGTTAGTTCTACCAGCTTAATCCTTTTTTAAATTTTATTTTATTGAAATATGAGCTTCCCTTGTGGCTCAACTGATAAAGAATCTGCCTGCAATGAGGGAGACCTGGGTTTGACCCCTGGGTTGGGAAGATCCCCTGGAGAATGGAAAGGGTACCCACTCCAGTATCCTGGCCTGGAGAACTCCATACAGTCCATGGGGTCGCAGAGTCAGACCTGACTGAGCGACTTTCACTTTATTGAAATATAGTTGATTTACAAACCTGTGTTAATTTCTGCTATACAGTTAAGTGAGTCAGTTATACACATATGCATTATTTTTCATATTTTCCCCTATGATTTATCACAGGATATTGAATATAGTTCACCTTTAGCTTCAGCCGCTGGTATTTGTCATTGATAAAACCACACACACACAAAATCTTCATTGGCTTCTTTGGTGTCTTTCCAAATTACTGCCTGACCTACAATCCTTTCATTGCTTCTTATTACCCTCTGGATAAAGCCCAGCCCCCATAGAATGGTGTGCAGTGCTCTCCAGCATTTAGTCCTCCACCCCTAAAGCCTGTAGCCTTTCCCCTTATACCTTCTCCTTCTGCCAAAAATGACCTGAACACAGCTCCAAACACACTCTGCTCTTCCTCCTCTGCTGCTGCTGCTGCTAAGTCACTTCAGTCGTGTCCAACTCTGTGTGACCCCATAGACGGCAGCCTACCAGGCTCCCCCATCCCTGGGATTCTCCAGGCAAGAACACTGGAGTGGGTTGCCGTTTTCTTCTCCAATGCATGAAAGTGAAAAGTGAAAGTGAAGTCGCTCAGTCGTGTCAGACTCTTAGCGACCCCATGACTGCAGCCCACCAGGCTCCTTCATCCATGAGATTTACCAGGCAAGAGTACTGGAGTGGGGTGCCATTGCCTTCTCCCTTCCTCCTCTAGATCTTACTGTCTAGATCCCTTCTCTAAATTGTTTGGTCTATTTGTTTATTTAAAATTTGTAAATAGTATGTACTATGTGCCAAGTATTTCACAAATATTAACCCATCTAATCCTGACTACAATCTAAGGTTATTTCTGGGGAGATTGGGGCACAGAGAAAAGAGATTATTCTTGAAATCATTGAAGGTTCAAGGCTCAGTCTTCTGTAGTCTCATATCATTATGTTTGTGTTCATCATTCAGAATGTCATCTCATTTGTCTGTCGGGACTTTCTATATATTCATATAATGCGGCGCTACTCAGCAATTAAAGAGAATAATCTATGGAAACAAAACAACACGGATGACGTATCAGCAAATGTATTATGCTCAGAAAGTGAAAGAGATCAGGATCAAAAGGCTACATGATGCTAGTGACATGGAATGTCATCCTTCTGGGAAATATAAAGCTAGATGGACAGAAACAAATCAATGGTTGCCAGAGACTAGAGGTGGCAACAGAAGGAAACTACAAAAGGATACAAGGGAAATTTTGGGGGGAGATGATGAAACTGTTCTATATCTTGACTATATGCAGTTACATGACACTATGTTTGTCCCAAACTAAACACTTAAAAGCATAAATTTGTACATTGTGTTTCTAAAAAAAAAATAATAATAATCCAGATCTTCATATTTAAAATGAGTTGAAAGGTCTCTGTATCAGGTTCAAGAGTCTGACCTCCAAGACCCTCTACAGGTTCCCTCCAGACTTTCATACTGTATTCCTCCCCATTCTGAACTCAGGGGAGAGCTACTTCCCTTTTAAGATAGTCTCTGTGGTGAACCCCTGAGCAGAGGTGATTTGAAGCCGGCACGTCTAAAACCACTATTCTAAACTCCAAGTTAGTAACTTTTAGACTTTGGTGTGTACTAGAAGAGTCCCCGGGAGAAACTTGTTAAAATGCTCCAGGTTCCAGACATTCTGATTATGTAGGTCTGAAGTGAGACTTAGGAATCTGTTTTGTTGAAAAAAAAGAGATGGGATTCAAGAGATTTTTGTCACACTTAGACAAACATTACCAAAGGAGTCCCAAAGGAAAATAAGCTAGATAAAGTCCAATTATTTGAAGACTGTGGCTTGACACCAGGGTCTTTCCAAGCTCATGAGGCAAAGGCCACCTCCTCTGCCTCCTGTGAGCTCGGCCAAAGAGGCCCTGGAAGAGGTGATGTCATCCACATTGACAGTCTAAGCCCTTTGCTCCGGATTCCTGGTTCCTGGTTTGCTTTTCCTTTGCTTTTTATCAAAGATGATACTTTGCTCCTGTGCAAGGGCCTTTGGCCTCCTCATGGCCCCAGAAGCCAACCATATGAAAATACAGTAAGTCTAACATGCCAGTAGTGGAACTTGTTCGTAGTCAGAGATCATTGTATAGTAGGGAGGGGAAAAAATCCAGGGCAGAAGTAAGTCTAGAAAGCCCTTAGTCTTGTAGTTGAAAGAGCACAGCCTTTGCAATGAGACCATGGACTTGCATCTTGACCCTGCCTCTGGCTATCTGTGTGACTTTGGGGAAGTCACTTAACCTTGAACCTCCATTGTTTAGTAAAGGAGGTCATGAAAACCACCTTCTGAGCAATATGGTTTGGGAATGACACATGCATATGCTTCTCTTTTCTTTTCATTTGTTTTTATTGAGGCATAATTTCACATATATACAGTAAAGTGCATGTGTCTTAAGGGCACAACGCAATGACTTTCTACACAGTAAACGCAGCCATAGAACCACTACCAGATAAACACTACCAGAGAACATTTCTGGCACCCCAGAAGACTCCTTTTTGTCCCCATCCAGTCAGTAACCCCTGAAGAGTAACCAGTCTTCTGACTTCTATCACCAGAGATTAGATTTCCAACACATGGCTTTTTGACAGATATCAATGTTATTTTTGTGACACAGGGTGAAGCAAATGTCAGAAAATCATGAGCAGATGCTTCTTAAGCAATGACCTCATTGGAGAGCTTGGGGAAGAGATATTCAGAGTCAGTGACACATTAGAGGTTACACTTCCTGGTGTATCTTAGCAGTAAGAAGAGGGATAATAATTCTGGTCCTTGAAGGGGAAAAAGTGTTCACCCTGCTATGAATCCATGTGGAAGTGAACCTAGCCATGGTGAAATATTGTTTCTGACACTTGAAGGATGAAAGTGTGGAGGTGATAGATCATTGAGGAAGGCAGGCAGACAGATGCAAAGTTTGCAGGAGAAAATGAAATGATTTATGTGACATAGCATATAAAATTGAGAAGTACAGTTAGCTGCCTACACTCAGCCTTCACACTCGTAACCTTCGTGTTCAGCCTCATTGTTACCTCCTAAAGTAGTTTGTAAACCATTCTTCTCTTCTGCAGTCCCCCAGGCACTGCCTTTTCATTGGCCTATTGCCTCAGCTTCCTAAATAGTCCCATCTTAAACCAACCCACTCTGTCTCTAGGATGATTATTCTCCCAACACATTGAATCTTGGGAACCAGTGACTACATTGCTTCCAAGTTAAATGCCCATCTGACTATGATACAAAAGCTCCTTTCTTAATACCCCCGTCCATCATGTAGTCTTAAATCCAAACAATCATTTCCATTCACTCTAGACAAATCCTTCACTACTGCTTCCTGTACTCTGGGCCTTCCCTGACTCTTGGCTGGCATGCCCTTTCTGTCTTCTAATACAACTCTAATCCTTTGTCAACTCCATGACAACTGTCACTCGTACGTTGAACTTTCTTCTACCCAGCTTCCCTTCTACCAGACGGAAGCCACAGCTCCCTCCACTGTATATATCAAGGCCTCACTTGCGTAAGTCACGTACGACTTCCCAGGTGCCTCAGTGGTTAAGAATTCACCTGCTAGAGCAGGATGTGTGGGAGACACAGGTTTGATCCCTGGGTTGGGAAGATCCCCTGGAGAAGGAAAGGGCAACCCACCCCAATATTCTTGCCTGGGAAATCCCATGGACAGAGGAGCTACAGTCCATGGGGTTTCAAAGGACTACAGGCTACAGTCTGTAGTCCTTTGAAAGGACTGGCAGGCTACAGTCCATGGGGTTTCAGAGACTTGGACACCACTGAGGGACTAAGCACACACTCATAGGCTTTGCCATGCTGTACTCTGTTTAGCTGCTGTATGCCTGACCATCATTGTATAAGGTGGCTCAGCTGTGAGGCACGTGGCATGTGCAGGAGAGGAGAGAAGTGGGAGAAGCCTGCACTACATTTAAGGGATGATGTGCCCCTGGAAGCCTCCTTCCTACTGGAAGACACCTTCCCAGATCTCAGGTTTCCAGGGTGGGTGCCAAGGATTATGCATTTGTTCCAAATGAGGTATGACATCATTCTCTGAGGGTTTTAACTGGAAGGTGGGACACGGCAGCCAGGAACTCAAGGGAGAGATGTGTGGCGAGCAGAATTCTAAGCTCTTCCCAATGGTTTCCTGATCCCTGATGTACATGCCCAACAGAATCCCCTGTACTATGAGTAAGTTCAGTTCAGTTCAGTCACTCAGCTGTGTCTTACTCTTTGTGAGCCCATGGACTGCAGCATGCCAGGCTTCCCTGTCCTTCAGCAACTCCCAGAGTTTACTCAAACTCATGTCCATAGAGTCGGTAATGCCTTCCAACCATCTCATCCTCTGTCGTCCCCTTCTCCTCTCACCCTCAATCTTTCCCAGCATCAGGGTCTTTTCAAATGAGTCAGTTTTTCACATCAGGTGGCCAAAGTATTGGGGGTTTCAGCTTTGGCATCGGTCCTTCCAATGAATATTCAGTGACTGATTTCCTTTAAAATTGACTGGTTGGATCTCCTTGCAGTCCAAGGGACTCTCAAGAGTCTTCTCCAACACCACAGTTCAAAAGCAACAATTCTTTGGTGCTCAACTTTCTGTATAGTCCAACTTTCACATCCATACATGACTATTGGAAAAACCACAACTTTGATTAGATGGACCTTTGTTGGCAAAGTAATCTCTCTGATTTTTAATATGCTGTCTAGGTTGTACTTTTATTTTCATTATCAGGTTATATTACAAGGCACCACTTGCTTTAAAATAAGGAGATGACTCATATGAAGTGATGCCACACTTTAGGAATGAGAAACCTTTTTTGTTATCCACTGAGATTCTGGAGTTATTTATTATAGCAACATAAACTTCCAATGGCTGTTTGACATACCAGTGAAATCTTTATCAGGCAATTTTACTTACCCTTGGAAAATGGTAGCTGGCCCTTGGTATAGTGTATTTATATTGTATATTTAATGTCTTAGTTATGCAAGAACAAATGTATTTGGAGACTGTAGCCCTTGATTATTTTTAGCAAAATCCATTCTTAAATTTTATTTTTTAATGAATAAAGACATGAAGCATCTAAACTTTTCCCACAAATTATGTGCTTATTATTATAAAATGTAGAAATTACAGAATTAGAGAAAAAAACAATCCCCCATGATCTCATAACCTTTAATGACATTGATGATAATATATTTCACCTTTCTTTTCTAGCATATTTATAGATATATATTGTGCTCTCTCTGTCTCTCTTTGTGCATATCTATAAAAATTTTAATGAAATAAAATAAGGAGATTGCCTGGATAGGCATTCATTGTCTAATCACATGAGCCCCTTGAAAGTGGAAAGATTTCTCTGGCTGGTCACAGAACGTGATGGCAGAGAGATGGGAATTGTGAAAGGATTTGACATCAAGAAGTTCCCTAGTGCTGAACTAAGAGGGCTCATATGGCAAGGACTGAGAATGGCCTCTTGGGGCTGAGGGCGGTCTTCCACCCACAGTAGCAAGACAGCGGGCCCCTCACTCCCACACCCACCACAAGAAAGCCTACCAACAACCTGCCTGAGTTTGGAAGCAGATCTTACCCTAGTAGAGCCTCTAGATGAGAGAGCAGCTGGCTGACACCTTGATTTCAGCTATGAGACCTGAGCAGAGGATCCAGGGAAAAATATGCTGAACCCACAACTCATGGAAACTAGGAGATAACAAACTTATATTGTTTGAAGCCCCTACATTTATGGTTAACTTGTTATGCAATAGAAACAAGGCAGGATAATATGTGCAGTCCAATATGGTGGGCATTTTGTCAGTTTCCATGACTTTGCTGCTGCTGTTCAGCTGCTGAGTCATGTCTGACTCTTTGCGACCCCGTGTTCTGCAGTGCACTAGGTTTCCCTGTCCTTAATACCTTTCAGAGCTTTATCAAACTCATGTCCATTGAGGCGGTGAGGCCATCCAACCACCTTATTCTCTGTTCTCCCTTCTCCTCCTACCCTCAGTCTTTCCCAGCATCAAGGTCTTTTCCAATGAGTCAACTCTTCCCATCAGGTGGCCAAAGTATTGGAGTTTCAGCTCCAGCATCAGTCCTTCCAATGAACACCCAGGACTGATCTCCTTTAGGAAGGACTGGTTGGATCTCCTTGCAGTCCAAGGAACTCTCAAGAGTCTTCTCCAACACCACAGTTCAAAAGCATCAATTCTTCAGCACTCAGCCTTCTTTGTGATCCAACTGTCACATCCAAACATGACTACTGCAAAAGTATAGCTTTGACTGTACAGACCTTTGTCAGCAAAGCGATGTCTCTGCTTTTTAAAACATTGTCTAGGTTTGTTATAGCTTTCCTTCCAAGGAGCAAGTGTCTTTTAATTTTATGGCTGCAGTCACCATCCACAGTGATTTTGGGGCCCAAGAAATAGTCTGTCACTGTTTCCACTTTTTCCTCATCTATTTGCAATGAAGTGATGGGACCGGATGCCATGATCTTAGTTTCGTGAATATTGAGTTTTATGACAGCTTTTTCACTCTCCTCTTTGGTACTCATCAAGAGGCTCTTTGATTTATATAAGCCTGAGCTAGAAAGCTGTGAGGAGGAAGAGGATCTTGCCCAGGTCATGTGGGATGTGGGCTTTGGCTTCATGTGAGATTCTTGGACTATATTCAGGAAACGAAAGCTAAAGGCAAGTTGAAGAAATAAGGAGCAGGGGGGTAGTTTACCTTGCTGGATATGGGAGTGCTAAGGGTCTTTCTAGACATTGGAAATCAGATTAAATCAGTTGACTGATGCCAGAACCCATCTGCTAGACACACAAAAGTCTTCTTTTCCTGCCTGTCCAGAGCTGCTCTTGACTGAATCAACTGTACAAATGTCCTCAGGACTAAAGTGTTGAGAGAGCTAAAGAAGAAAGTGACCGAAAATCTCTGCCCTTCGACTAGAGGATAACTTGAGAATTCTGCTCTGAAGGACAGTTTTATTCATCTTAATAGCCTTAGCATCAGTAACAAAATCTGTAATAAGTAGGTTCACACTATCTGTCAAGTGAGAATTGCAGAAACGCCACGTGTAGAATTGAAAGCCTCTGACCGACCCATTTGGCCTCTTTTATAATTTATTGTGCTTTAATGGAAAGACTCTGAGGTTCGTAGCCAGATAGACATGAGTACAAGTCCTGGGCACCATCATTAACCTTGCTGAACCTTATTCTCCAGAGTCCCAGCTGCAGGCTGGGCTTTTGAGATGGCCAGCGCCAAGCAGAAAAAAATGCTCTGTTCATTTGTGGTTCCTCCAATCAAACCCCCAGTGAGCTTTCACACTGAGAGGCTACTGGGTCTGAATTAATCCAAGAAATGTAACTGAAACAGATATGTGAGTTTGGTCGTTTTCTCTTACTTTTAGACGGTACTGACATTCTCATTCTTTGAAAGTGAAGATACAGTCATTTGAAATGAGAGACTTTAGGACATCAGCCATGGGCATAGAGAGAACACAGTCCCTTACCCCTGGCCTAGTTGCCATCAAGCTCTTTGCTAATTGTTCTACCCCTACTGGTTTCTGAATTTAGATAAATTAGGAAGTTTCTACAACTCAGTTTCCTCATCCATAAAGTTGGATATTATTCAAATCAAGTGAGTATTACTGCAAAGTAAGTTAGTCACTATTTGTAACGCATCCTGGTGCTGTGTAAGTTCTAAATACATACGAATCTCTCATTATTTTCACTACAATCCAGGGAATTAAACATTACAATGCCTGTTTTATCAGTGAAGAAATTGGAGCTAAAAGAAGAGAGGGAAGATTTCTATTAAAATATGTGTAAGGCAGGGCATCCATATAGTTATTATTTTTAAGTCTTGATTAATATCAAATCATCACACATTAATTCAGTTCCTAATTGACTACAAGGCACCATACAAATTTAATCACTTGGCTTCCCTCATTGTAATGTTGGAAAATGGTACAAACACATTCATTCTTGGCCTCATTTTTAGACCTTCATTGTTCCACAGGAACCCAGATTGGAAGCATAGCCCTGAAGGCAATGTCAGTTTCTTCCTGGCACCCTAAGCTGACCACCAGAGGGAGGAAATGACAATGCTTCACAGGTAGCCAGCTGTCCTGCGCACCTCCCAAATCAGGAAACAACAACACGAAACCCTGAAATTTTACTTCACACATCTTATTGGTATTTCAGTCTTTATGGACATCAGTCATGATATTTTTCACTGTAAAATATCAGTCTTCTCACAAATACTATATAGGAGAAAGTAGGTGTATATGCATCTCTTTTAAAACTAACTTAAAATATGTCTTTAATCCATATGAAAAAGTCTGATTTTATTTCTGTGTTTCCGACAACTCTCTCAGACATATTAATGGATGGCGCCAGATACATGAAAGTAACAGCAGTTCCTTAGATCTTTCTAGATTTTTATCATTGATTGTGTACTTTTTCATGCACTCTTTGAATCTAACAGAAACTTTAAAATGTAGGTAATATTTGTCTCATTTGATAGACGAGAAAATAATTCAGAGAGAGCATGTGATTTTCCCAAGGCCACACAGAACTCAAGGAGAAGATTTAATCTTCAGGCCCATGACTGCCAGTTTCAATTTACCCAGACAATTAACACATACTCATTTGTTCATTCACTTGTTCTTCAAATCAAATGTAATTTGTTCTAGCGATATCAACAGCAACAACGACAGCTAATCTCCGTGTGCCAGGTCCCATGCTAATGCTTTCTCTGTGTTACCCATTTAATACAAAGAGCAACTCTTTTTTTTTAGTGTTGTCTTCACCATTTTATAGATAAAATAACTTCAGAGAAGTTAAATATCTCACTGAAGATAATACAGCTAGAAAGTGGAAGATCCAGGAATGTGACAGTGATTTGCTTTTTTTCTTCAGTTCTTGCCCCTTATCTAAGCCCATTGTATATGCATTCATTCACACTTTCCCCCATTCATTCGACAACTGTGGGGCCTACCAAGTGCCATATGTTGTGCTAGAATCTGGGGAGACAGCTGTGATAAAATGCTTGCTTTGGGGGAGTCACAGACAAGCATAGATTCAAATAAGGAACAAGGTGATGCTGGATTGTACTGGGATCTATTGGATAGACTTGGATTTGATTTGGTTTGAACTGAACTGAAATGAAGCCATGTGTGTTTCTCATTCAGAGCTGAAGGAATAGAAGCAGTAAAGCTCTTTTGCTCTGGAAATAGCCACTATCAGAAAGTGAGTAACCAACTATTTCAGGACTCCCGTGAAAACAAACAAAAATGAGACTCATCTGTAAAGGGCTGCAGAGGTGGTTTGGGTGGAAGTAAGGAAGAACGACTGACCCTGTGGTTTGACCTGCAAAATTGAAGCATTCGTTTTGCAAACAGCACCAACTACTGTACTAACATTAAGACTTTAAGAAGAATATGTCATGGTTGCTGCTTTCAAGGAGCCCACAACCTAGAGACGGCGATGTGAAAAGGAAAGTCCAAAAGAGTGTCAAGGTTACAGGATGTATCTCTGCTCCATCCTGTCTGGGCTGAATGCATACTAGAGGCTAGAGAATAAAGCACGAAAAGCTGGCATTCTGGCACTTACATTTTTAATAATATTATACAAGAAGGAATCAATGTTCCAGCTCTGCTATATGGCATAGCAAGGTACTTTATTCTGAGGTCTTGGAAATATTTAACAGAAAATCTTATACAACAAGCATCATACCATTTCTGGTCTCTCAATAGTTATGTGACTTTGTGCCAATTAGTTACTTGAGCTCAACAGTCTTCATCTGCAAACTTGGGCTGATAAAAATCTATTTTGAAGAGCTTTGGTGAAAATTAATAATGATTATGTGTGCAAGTGTGCCTATGCATTGCTTAACACAAAGGAACAGCTCACCAGTATTAAATATCACCTCCATTCCTGTTCTGCAATTAAAAAATGACCTCCAGGATCCAAAAGATGACCTATTTATCATTTCCTAAACTATGTTCTATAAAGCAGGAACAAATATACTTGAAAATCACTTATACTATGCCCCACTCGGTGGGTATCGACATTTAACAGTTCTCAGAAGCCCTGTATTACAGAAAAGTCTTCTAACTTGTTTTCTATGAGGTTTTTATATGTTTTTGTCACTGAGTATTTACTTGCATCTCTCTGTCCCATCACTCTATTTTTTTTAACTTATTTGCTTGTTTCATTAATAACTGAATTCCATAGAACTGTTTGGAAAAGAAATGCCATTCCCCTTACCCTTAATTTTAACTCGTTACAATAGTAGATACAAGATTCTAACACAGCTTTTATTTTTTTTCCTTCAGAAAATGAATATCTTTTTGGAATAACTGCTGCTTTTCCTGAGTTCTTGAATCTCAGAGCAGCTATCTTTCTTGTCTTACCTAAATCACTGGGCATGGCAAAGTCCTAAAGAACAAATTCTTAGTCTCCCCTAATTATATAAACCAACATTATGATTATTATTATTATTATTATTACTATTAGCTGTGTATTCTCAAAGGTCCCTTTCCTGAACTGAGATTCAGAGACTTCAGTGCTTTCAGAATTCAACCCCTTTCAAGATCTGATCATTATCAGACTTTCTTAAGGGGACAGAACTACCATCTCAGTGCAGAAAGTGGGGCAGGGCCCCCTTGATTTGCATTTCAATACTTTTGCAGCTTCCCTCATAGCTCAGTTGGTAAAGAATCTGCCTGCAATGCAGGAGAACCTGGTTCAATTCCTGGGTTGGGAAGATCCTCTGGAGAAGGGATAGGCTAACCACTCTAGTATCCTGGCCTGGAGAATTCCATGAACTAAGTCCATGGGGTTGCAAAGAGTCGGACATGACTGAGCCACTTTCACTTCACTTTTGCAGCAGAGCCCTTGAACTTTAACTTACCCACCATCTCCTGGGTCACTCTAAAGACCTTCGAAAAACAGGCAGCTTGGAGGCAGCAGAAATACAGCTTTGGAACTCCTAGTTATTATCCTGATGTTTGATTGATTCACTATTTTGTCACAAGTAAGTCAAGTTCCTACTTTAAAATTCAATTTTTCCCAATTTCTGAAATGGCTGTGGTAATATCTGCCCTTCCTACTTCACACAGCTGTTTTTAGGATGCAAAAACAAATTACAGCACTGGAAACTACAGAACTCTTTAGAAACCCTCAGAAAAAGTAAAGATATGCCCTAGGTGAAAAACATGGAGGAGGAAATGGCCACCCACTCCAGTATTCTTGCCTGGAGAATCCCACGGACAGAGGAGCCTGGCGGGCTACATACAGTCCATGGGGTCGCAAGAGTCGGACATGACTTAGCGACTAAACCACCACCAGGTGGAAAACATAGAGCATAGAGTGAATCAGTGTGCCCCTCTTGGCCAAGCTCTCTCTGCTGCAAGAGTCTTTCTTTTAGCTTCCTGTTGTCTGATCCACAGTATAACTTTTTCAGCTCTGAGGTCATCCAGCCAGACTGCACAAAGCCATTCCCAATGCCCCTCACTTTGTCAACTTTCAAGTCCAGGTCATCATAAAATCCCATGAATGAAGCCTCTTCTTTTCCCTTCTAACCACACTAGATATATACATGCCTAAGTTCAACTCTCCATTTCTCTCTCCTGATCATTTTGGTGCATGAACTTCCAACCTTTCCTTGGAGCTGGGCAGTCTCTAGTACATTCTCCACACTGACTGACCTCTGCTCCTTAATCGTGTTCCCTGGGGCAACACACTGCAGGAAAGCCAGACATACTCCAAAGGATAACTGAACTTGTTGTTGTTCAATTGTGTCAGACTCATGGACTGTAGCCCATCAGGCTCCTCTGTTGTGGTATTTCCCAGGCAAGAATACTGGATTAGGTTGCCATTTTCTTCTCCAGGGGATCTTCCTGGATCAAGGATTGAATCTGCGCGCCCTGCATTGGCAGGTGGATTCTTTACCCCTGAGCCTCCAGAAGAGACCATGCAAACGGGCAATTCAGAGAAGCATGGCTAGAGAGCTTGGAAAACTTGCAGCTGTGGGAAAGAGGCTGCCTGCCAGAAGCTGTGCACTTAGTGCTCCCGAATTAAGTCCCAGGGACCCTGCTCAGGTCCTAGTCCAGCCGGAGGCTCTCTGCTTCTATAGGGGAGGGTTCTTTTTCATTTGGGTTCAAGCAGTTGAATAAGGAAATCAAAGCTGAGACTGACACAGCACAGACTTTATTTGGTGGTCAAAGTACACAGATCGGGTACTAAGTACACAGATCAACTTGTCACCCACCTAGTGAGAGGGATTGAATTTTAAAGAGTAAAGACAAAGAGGGGAGGAGTGAGGCTAATGATGGGGAGGCGGATGCATTACCTGGAAAGGAATAGGGTTTTTCCAGTGAAGGCAGGGGTGCCACCTCCTTTTTTTTCTTTTTTTAGTCCTTAATGTCTGGTAATGGATGCCAGTACGCGTGTCGTTTAAAATGCTTCTGTCATAAAACAATGTTCAATGAGACTCAGGGTCGGTTGGAGGTGAGATTCCTATTCATCTTGGTTCTAGCTGGGTCCATCTAGGTTTTTTCTGTGTTTGTAGCCTCCTTTCTTATCTCTGAATCCTTTAACTTACAGACTTTTGATAACTCCTGCTAGAGGTGGGGGTTGGGAGGTTTTGAGCAAAGACCGGGAGCAGTTCTGGAAACATTAGGTAGAGGAGCACAGCCATTGCTACATCCTGCCTCTCAGGAGGATGCAGAGAATATGAATCCTGATTCTGTCTTCTCATCCTTTACTCTTATGCTGGTGCTTCCCGTTGGCTATGTAAAATCGGACACCAGAAGGCAAGGGGGTCTGAATGACTAGGTATGTAGAAATCATCTTCCCAGCGCACAGAGCAGGGCAGAGAGGGACAGAGATTGACTCTGAGAAGCAGATGAAAACTCTCCAGCACACATGCTAGAGGCTTTTGAGTAGCCCTGACCTGACTCAGGTCACTCACTCTGCCTTTCACACCTTCCCCTGTAGAACTAGAGAACCTGTAATTATCTCTACAGGTCCAGATCCTAATACTGCCTGCCCCTAGTTCTTGTTCAAATATTATTTCTTCTGTAAAGCTTTGGTGAAATATCCTCAATTAGAGTCCATGACCCCCTCTACTATGTCCCCTTAACATTTCAGGCTTTGGAGGTAGAGAGACTGAAGCAAAATCCTGGCTCTGCCCTTGTTAGCTAGGCGACCTTAGCTCAGATTAAAACTTGATGTTCCAGTTCCCCCAACTGCAAAAATGTGGTAATTAGCAACATTGTTTTACAGGGTGTTTTGATGATTAAATGGTGTATGTTTCGGTTCAGTTGAGTCATTCAGTCCTGTCAGACTCTTTGCAACCCCATGAATCGCAGCACTCCAGGCCTCCCTGTCCATCACCAGCTCCAGGAGTTCACTCAGACTCACGTCCATCGAGTCAGTGATGCCATCCAGCCTTCTTATCCTCTGTCGTCCCCTTTTCCTCCTGCCCCCGATCCCTCCCAGCATCAGAGTCTTTTCCAATGAGTCAACTCTTCGCATGAGGTGGCGGAAGTACTGGAGTTTCAGCTTTAGCATCATTCCTTCCAAAGAAATCCCAGGGCTGATCTCCTTCAGAATGGACTGGTTGGATCTCCTTGCAGTCTAAGGGACTCTCAAGAGTCTTCTCCAACACCACAGTTCAAAAGCATCAATTCTTCGGCACTCAGCCTTCTTCACAGTCCAACTCTCACATCCATACATGACCACAGGAAAAACCATAGCCTTGACTAAACGGACCTTTGTTGGCAATGTCTCTGCTTTTGAATATGCTATCTAGGTTGGTCATAACTTTCCTTCCAAGGAGCAAGCGTCTTTAAATTTCATGGCTGCAGTCACCATCTGCAGTGATTTTGGAGCCCAAAAAAATAAAGTCTGACACTGTCTACACTGTTTCCCCATCTATTTCCCATGAAGTGATGGGACCGGATGCCATGATCTTTGTTTTCTGAATGTTGAGCTTTAAGCCAATTTTTTCACTCTCTACTTTCACTTTCATCAAGAGGCTTTTGAGTTCCTCTTCACTTTCTGCCATAAGGGTGGTGTCATCTGCATGTCTGAGGTTATTGATATTTCTCCCGGCAATCTTGATTCCAGCTTGTGTTTGTCCAGCGTTTCTCATGATGTACTCTGCATATAAGTTAAATAAGCAGGGTGAGAATATACAGTCTTGACATACTCCTTTTCCTATTTGGAACCAGTCTGTTGTTCCATGTCCAGTTCTAACTGTTGCTTCCTGACCTGCATACAGATTTCTCAAGAGGCAGGTCAGGTGGTCTGGTATTCCCATCTCTTTCAGAATTTCCCACAGTTTCTTGTGATCCACACAGTCAAAGGCTTTGGCATAGTCAATAAAGCAGGAATAGATGTTTTTCTGGAACTCTCTTGCTTTTTCCATGCTTAATCCCTATCAAACACCGAGAGCGATGTCTGCCATATAGGAAGCATTCCAGAGATAAAAGTTATCATTGCCACCATCATCACCATCATGCCTGTACTTATCCCAGTCTACATGGTGGCATGCTTAGCCCTGTAGGTCTGCTCCTCCGGTCACATAAGAGCAGATGCTTCTCTCACCTTGAATACTTGACATTTAGCCCATTGAGTTGGACAAGGAGTTGGTTAGTGTCTGTGCACTTTAGTTGACCTGAAGATGAAGGAAGCGAGGCAGACTAGGTAGGTGGAGTGCACTGTTTTCTTCCAGTCCTTTGAAAATTCTAATCTCAGAATTTTGAACCTGCCAAAAATTGACTACTGTTGGTTTATAGAAACTGCTTGTTACAGCCACAAGTTATCAAAGAGACTTAATAGGCATCTCTTAAACTGTGGGCTTTTAAACAAAGTCCCTGATTGAGAACCTAAATGTTCACAGTTATTGGCATCTGGAGAATCAATGCTAATCCTTATTCCATTATCATTTTCCTTGCCACATTACTACGTGATCCCTGATCACCATGGATTGTAAGAATAATAGAAATTAGGTGTATAGGTCTATTCTTAACACATACTCTTTGTTTTGCTATAGACAAAAGTCTAGCTTGAGGGGAAACAGGGGACTATGCCCTCCTCCAAACACATTCACTGTTCAACAAAAATGTTTCAGGCAAGATATTGATCTGCTGGTTGTTACCACTAATGTAATGATGTTAAAGGAAACAGTAACTCTGAAACTCTGGAGACAGTGTGTGAAGCCTTTTGCCTCTCCTCTCTCCCTTTCTAACGTTTGGAATAGGCCACCCCAAGCTGATCTCACTCCTAAATTTAATTGCCCTGATGGATGCTCTCCTAGGCTATGCCCGTGGCTATAAAGAGAAAAACTAATATGTATTGAGCACATACTATGTAAAAGACCTTGTATCAGAAACTCCACACAATCTTTTTTTACAAAATTTTGTGATGTTGGTAATATAATACATTTTTTAATATATTGGAGATCTGTTATAAATAGTACGTTAGGAGAGTGTAGGAATCGCAGGACCATGTTAGAGCTGAAATTCCATGGTGATCAATATAGACCTTGTTCCTGGCCTCATGAACCTATAATTAAGGGCTTCTGCTATAGTTTTGTTCCTATAAACATTCCCATTATTTGAATAGCTTTTCACATTCAATTTTCTTTCTTTCCTAAAAATTTCTGAACTAAAACTGATTATTTTGGTTGGAAGTCTAAGTTGGAGGATTCCAAGACCAATAAGGTTTAGATAGTCTGTTTTTTCCTCCGCAATTTCTAATTGAAAACTTTAAAACATACACCATTGAAAAAAAAATTATGGTGAATACTTGTATACTCAGTAACCTAGATTCTCCCATTAATATTTTATTTACTTGCTTTAGTACATATCTACATATCCACGCCATTATCTACCATTTCATCAGTCTTTCAACGTGTTTCACAAAGACATGAGCCCGTTTCTGCCTAAAGACTTCATGGTGCAAGTAGAGTTTTCTATTTGTTTAATTTTTAATGTAAAATGTATAAGCAATGAAATGTACAACTATTAAGTATACATTCACTAACTAATGACAAATCTATACACCTGGGTAACCAAAATTCCTATCAAGATCCCTCTCAGTGTCAAATAATAGTCTAAACTTTACACCATGTGTTCGCTTTCTGTTTGTTAATGTCATATAAATGGAATAATGTAGTATGTTCCCTGTTGTGTAAGTTTTCATACATTCAGAAGAATGTTTCTGAGATTCATTCATGTTGGTGAGTGTGTTAATGATTTTATTTGTGAGTAGTATTCGACTAAATGAGTATTTCAGAGTTTGTTTATCCATACTCCTATTGAAGGCTGCCAGGGCTGTTGCCAGTGTTAAGCCATAGGGAGTAAAGCTGCTGTAAACATTCTTGCACAAATCCTTTGCAACTATGTTTTTATTTGTCCTGGGTAAATACCTAAGAGGAGAGGTTTTATATGTCTTGGTCATTATTTTTCATCAAATGTATGTTTTGCAAATGATTTTCCTTATCTGTGGCTTACTATTCATTTTCTTTCTTTTTTTCTTTATTTTGATGAACAAGTTTTAAATTTTGGTGAAGTCTAATTTATCATTTTTTATGCTTATTGTTTTCAGTGATCTAAGAAGCACTTGTCTACCCTCAAGTCATAAAAATACTTTTTGTTTTCCACCAAAAGCTTTATAGTTTACCTGTTACACATGGTCAATGACACTTCTTGATTTCTGCATACGGTGTTATATAGGCTTTTATTTCATTTCCCACATCAAAACACTGTGATTCCAACATCATTTGTTAAAGACCTTCTCTTTTTCATTAGATTTCATTCATTTTTCATTATATTCATTAGATATTTTTTCCAAAAATATCAATTACCCATTGAAGGGTAGCTCTATATCTGGATTCTCTATTCTATTTGTTAGAGCTGTCCAATGTATGCCAGAACCACACTGTCTTAATTACTGTAGCTATAGTAAGTCTGGAAGTTGGGTAGTATAAATCTTCCAATTTCATTCATCTTTTTTCCAAGGTTGATTTGGATATTGTAGGTGTTTTCATTTCAATATAAATTTTAAAATTAGTTTGTCAACACACGACTTCCCCTAAAGAAATTTTTTAAATGCCTCCTGGAACTTTGAGAGAAATGAAAGTCTAACAAAATTGAGCCTTTCAATTCATGAATATTTTATTGTGATAGTGTGATTGATAATAAAACATATATATTTGGTTTTTAAATAACTCCCATCCCTCACCCCCTATTTCTGGTACAGAGCTTCTAAAACTCTTGGAATTGGCTTAAGTATGGAGAGCTACAAATGTGTTTCTTGTGATGTTAATAAAGTAACTTTTGAAAAACACCTGAAGATGGAGGCTGGTTACCAAGAAAACCAGCCAGGGGATTCGTAGGTGGAAACTTTTGAGTTCTACACCACCTCCCATCCAGGGAGGGGAGAGGGGCTGGAGATTGAGTTCAATTGTTAATGCTGCTGCTGCTATTTAGCCACTAGATCATGTCCAGCATCTGAGACTTTTGCAACCCCATGACTGTAGCCCACCAGGCACTTCTGTCCATGGCATTTCCCTGGCAAGAGTACTGGAGAGGGTTGCTGTTTCCTTATCCAGGGGATTTTCTTGACCCAGGGATAGAACTTGAGACTCCTGCATTGGCAGGTAGATCCTTTCCCACTGAGCCACCTGGGAAGTCCTCAGTTAATGACCAATGATTTAACCAATCATGTCTATGGAATTAAGCCTTCACTAAAAACTCAAGAGGGCAGGGTTCTAGGAGCTTCCAGGTTGCTGGGCATGTGGAGGTTTATGCTGGTATGCCCAGAGAGAGAACATGGATTCTCCACGTTCCTCCCCATGCTTTGCCCTGTATGTTTCTCCTGCCTGACTCTTCCTGAGTTAGAACCTTTTATAATAAATCAGTAATCTGGTAAGTAAAATGTTTTTCTGAGTTCTGTGAGCCACTCTAGCAAATTAATCAAACCCAAGGAGGAGGTCAGAAGCCCAGGTGAAAACCTGAACTTGTAACTGGCATTTAAATTGGTGGGGTGCTGTTTTGTAGGATTAAATCCTTAATTTATAGGATCTGACACCGTCTTCAGGTAGGTAGTGTTAGAATTAGGTTAGATTGTGGGGGACCCAGCTGGTGTTGAATTGCCTGTCGGTATAGGAACCCCCACACATATTTTGGAGTGACTGAATATATATTAATATATTCATTCCAGTATTCTTATGCTCAGTGTTTGTGTGATATTTTTCCATTTATTTTTGTTCTCCTTGTGTCATTATATTTAAAGTGCATCTTGTAGACAACATATACAGCTTGATAATATCTGAATCTGTTTGAAATGTTGAGCCTAATAATATTTAAAATGAGTAATGATGTGGGTAGATTTGCATCTAACTTCATATTATCTATCTTCTGTTTGTTCAGCTGCTACTTTTCCTGTGTTCCTCTTTGCCTGACTTCTTTTGGGTTATGTAAATATTTTAAAATTCTATTTTAACTTATTTGTGTCCTTTTAGATTTGTTTACTTGCCTTATTTTTAGTGACTGCTCTAGTAATTACAATATACATTCTTAATTTTATTGGTTATTTAGATATAATTTGTATCATTTCACATAAAATATAACTTGCAATCATGTAATGCACTGATGTAGATATATTTAGTCCTCTTCCCATTCCTCAGGCTGTAGTTGTTGTAGGTATTACAACATTTTATATTAAACCTTACAAGACAATGCTATATTTTGACTTTTGAGTTGTATGCATCTTAAAGAAATAAAGAGAAAAGTACTATCTTACACTTATTCACTGGTATCTTTTATGATGCTCTTTATTCCTTTGCAACTTATATCATTTGAATTCCCATCTGATATCATTTCCCTTCAAACTGAAGAATCTCCCGTAGACTTTCTTGTAGTGTGAATTGGCCAGTATCTACATATGTTTTCATTTTGTCTTCTTTCTTGAAGAGTGTTTTTACTGGACACAGAATTCTGGGTAAAGAGTTTTTATTATTTTTAATAATGACATTGTCGCTTTCGTTTCTGCTCATAAAAGATGTTGTCCCACTGCTTTCTGAAATAAAAGGTCATTCAACTGGTTGCTCTGCTTCATGTAAACTTTTTCTGATGTCTTTTAAGATTTTCTCTTTGATTTATGGAAATAGGACTAACATGTAGAAGCATGGTTGTCTTATACTTATCCTGCTTGTGTTTTGCTGAGCTTTTTGAATTTAAAAATTCATCTTTCTCCAAATTTGGAAAATTGCCAGTTAATGTCTGTTCAGAAATATTTCTGCCTCACTCCCTTGATCTTTGCCCTCTGGATTCAAGTTATATTAAGTGTAGGTCCCTAAGACTTTGTTATAATTTTTCCATACTATAGTTTTTATCTTTAAATTAGTTCCATTGATTAACTTTCTTTACTGAGTCTCTCTTCTGTCATATTTATCTGCATATTATACCTGTGCAGTGAATATTTATTTCAGATATGGTCTTTTACAGTTGCACAATTTCCACTTGCTTGTTTAAAATACTTTTTTGAGGCACTTATATGCTATACAGTTTACTGCAAATCACTGAATTATACTCTTCAAAAGATACATTTAGAGATTTAGGAAACCATCCCCAGAATCCAGTTTTAAGACGTGTCTCTCACCCTTGAGAGAGCCCCAATGCTTCTTTTAGCCAATCGCCATTCCCATTCCCTTCTCCAAGCAGCTACTACTCACACTTCACCTCTCTCGCATTTTTCTGGCTATGTCATAAGAATGGAATATGTTGTTTTGCCCAGTTTTTTTCTTCACTTAGCTTAAAGCATTTGAGGTTTGTTCATGCTGAAACATGTGTCTGTGTTTTTTTCTTTTCCTTTCCTTGCTGAAGAGTATTACTGTGTCATTGTTTGGCTATGCCAAAATTTGTTTTATCCACATTTAGATTGATTCCACATTTAGCCTATTAAAAATAATGCTATAATGAACAATTTTATCGAGTAATTTCATGTGTCTCTCCCCTAGTAGAAGCAGAAACTTCTAAGCCAATAAAATTTTAAGTTTTTAATGTCATTTCTCCAAATCAGGTCAAATTTGTATCTCCAGAGAAGAATGTTTGAGGAGTAAAGAATAAATGCTCTGTTTGGCAGCAGATGTAATCTGAATATAACATAAGACAGGGTACAAGGACTTTTCATCTGGGTGTTCCACAGATTAGAAGTTCTTATGCTCAGGGCTAATACTAAGGAATTACTTTAACTATGGTTTGAGAAAAAGTACTGCTGCTGCTAAGTCACTTCAGTCGTGTCCGACTCTGTGCGACCCCATAGACGGCAGCCCACTTGGCTCCTCTGTCCCTGGGATTCTCCAGGCAAGAGCACTGGAGTGGGTTGCCATTTCCTTCTCCAATGCATGAAAGTGAAAAGTGAAAGGGAAGTCACTCAGTCGTGCCCAACTCTTACCAACCCCATGGACTGCAGCCTACCAGGCTCCTCCGTCCATGGGATTTTCCAGGCAAGAGAGAAAAAGTACACTCCCACACAATTTCCTAAGCAGATATTGATAGGTGAAAGTAATAAATCAGTAGGCTTTTCTGACACTATATATATAATCTATCTAATATATCTAAATATATAGATAATTAAGGGATTAAATTATGAAGTTTAGCTCAGAGTTGGAAAAAAAAAAGGCATAAAGTCAATTCAACTTAATATACAAGTAAGAACTAGTTAAGGATGCTTAATTATACCCTTAAATTTATACTCAACCCACACCGTTTGCTTTAATGAAATATTAAATTTCAACAATAGCGCTTGCTTAAATTTTATTTAATTGAAGTCTTTAACATGATTAATTTTGCTATCAAATGCTCTAGAAATATGTTATTACTTCTAGAGGTAAGTAGGGCATGAAATCTCCTACCTTGAACTCAGGCATCCAGAAAGAGTCCAGTATAATCATAGCCTTCTAGTGCTTTTGTTGTAGCAATAAGCTTGGATTCAATGAGCCACAGCTCACAAAACAGACATAAAAGGAGCAGTATTATGAGAGTAATAATATACATGTTTTTAAAAGCTAATATTTTTGAGTCATTTCCATGTGCCAGCATTTTCCTGAATTCTTATATACGCTTGATAACAGCCTTGTGGCATTGATTCCACCAACCTTAATTCACGAGGTCCCCATTAGTCAGAGACTTTGCATAACTTGTCCAAATCACTAGGTGACTTGATGATGGAGCTAGTCCTCAAAGCCACTGTACTATGTCACTCAGAAGTCATCACAACCGTGGGCATATAGAGAGGCCGAATTGGAAAGTCTTTGGACTATAGTATAAAATTATGAATTATTCTTTTTAGAGTGTTCAAAAATCAGAAATCTTGAGAATAAACAGGCAATGGGATAAATCATATACACGTGGAAATATTTTTGCTGAAAGTGGAATGCCAACTCCTGGATATGATAGGGAAAAAAAGTATTGATTTTTAGACTGCTGTGTATAAACTCAGCCAACAATTCATGAATTTATTTATCTAACCCAGTAAGACATTGTATGTAGTTCATTTATAATTTAAACTCTGTTTTTTCCCTTCATTTTTATAAATACCATATTTGCATTTTTAAATGAATGTACTACTTATAAGTTGAATGCCTGACAGTGTCACCAGGAGACACAAAGTGCATGCTCAGTAACCTTAGGGATTATCATAGGAATTAGCAGAGGTTCTATTGCAAAAGGACTCGAGACAGACAGGCAAGGCAGAATGATAAGTGAAGAGAGCATCTATGCAGTGCAGGTCACCCTGCTGAGTGATCTTACATGTATTATCTCCATTCATCTTCACAACGAAGTTAGGACAATGGTACTCATATCTTCAGAGGCAAATGCTGAAGTTAAAGTTACACTCGAGTTTTGTCCACCTTGTGATAGCATTAATAATTTAAACACAGTTGAATTTGATTTGTATGATTCTAAAAACTATATCTGTCAAACTAATACTAAAAGGCCAAAGTAGTTATTGAATTTAGGTGTGAGATTTTCAACTGAGCTCCCTAGGCAGTCACTTTTAAAAAAGGATAAATATTCATTACTGACCAAGAGAATGGTTTCAGTGGAAACGACATTTCTCTCACCTCATGAAATTCTATGAGAAAATTGTGAAGTGCTCTGAGCCTGGAGTATATTTATCATTTTACTTTTATTTTACTAGTGTCTTTTAAATAGTTTTCTTTTGGGCAAGATATATTTGGGTCTTGCATCTTCATTTAAGTAATCCCTGCTTTTAATTGAGGCACTTGGGTGATTTACATTTAATGTTGTATTGGTATGGTTGTATATCAAACTGTACTGTGCTTAGTATCTCAGTTATGTCTGACTCTTTGTGACCCCATGGACTGTAGCCCACCAGGCTCCTCTGTCCATGGGAATTCTCCAGGCAAGAAGACTGGAGTGGGTTACCATGCCTTCCTCCAGGAGATCTTCCTGACCCAGGGATCGAACCCAGTCCACATTGCAAGTGGATTCTTTACCAGCTAAGCTACCTGGGAAGCCCTGAGAGAATACTAACACTCTTCAAAAACTTATCAAACTACCATTTTCCAATGTGTTTTTCTTTTGTTCCGTTTATTCTTTGTTTTCTTTTTCTACCTTCTGTTGGATTCATTCATTATTTTTAGTATTCCATTTTGTATCCTTCTGTTGTCTTTTTAGCAGTAACATTTTGTTCCGATTACACATTACACTATTTAAAATTGACCCATCCTTTATTTTACTGATCTTTTCATTTTGAATAGTTCCCTGTGCTGTGTTTTCAAGTTCACTCATCTTTTCTTCTGCAATATCTTATCTGCTATTTATGTCATCTAGTCCAGTTACTCAGAAAAGGAAACAGCAACCCATTCCAGTGTTCTTGCCTGGAGAATCCCAGGGACGGGGAAGCCTGGGGGCCTGCCATCTATGGGGTCGCACAGAGTCGGACACGACTGAAGTGACTTAGCGGCAGCAGCAGCAGTCCAGTTACAAGTTAAGACATAATAGTTTTTAATCTCTAGAAATTTTATCTTAGGGGGAAAATATATATGGAGATGTGAAAGGCACAGATTTCAGTAGAAATATGGAATTTCACATTTCTACTTAACTCTGTATTGTACTTAGCCGCTGTGTCTCTCATCTTTCTACTTAACTCTTTCTTTGCTGTCACTTCTTTATTGTACAGAATATAATAATAATAGTAATTTTAATGTCCTTATTTACTAATTATATCATGTTTTTCATTCCCGGGTCATTTTCATTGATTTCTTTTCCTCATAATGGTCATATTTTCCTGTTTCTTTGCATGTCAGATAATTTTTTTAAGCAGATGCTGGATGTTAGGAATTTCACCTTATTGGATATTGGATACCTTTGTGCGTGTGCTGTCTCTCAGATGTATCCAACTCTTTAAGACCCTTTGGACTGTAGCCCTCCAGACTTCTCTTTCTATGACATTTTTCAGGTGAGAATACTGGAGTGATTTACCATTTCTTTCTTCAGGGGATCTTCCCAACCAGGGGTCACACCCTCATCTCCTGCATGTCTTGCATTGCAGGGAGATTCTTTACTGCTGAACCACTGAGGAAGTCCCACGGAATACATTTACAGCTCTATAATTTTTTTTTTTAATTTTTGTGTTTGGATTCAGTTTAGTCACATGGAGTCAGTTTGACAAGTTTGGACCTTGCTTTTAAACTTTGATAGGGGAGAATGAAAGAAGTGTTCAGCTAGGTCTAATTTTGTCATACTTCTAAGGCAAAACCTTCTGTGTATTATATTGATACTATACCTGACACCTGGTTTTTCCACTTGAACTGGTAGAAAGATTAACCATCCCTGGTCCTCTGTGATCTTTGGGAATTTTTCTCCTGTAATCTTTTTGAGTGTTTCCTTGTCAGTCAGGTGGTTTTCTCACATGCTCATGCACTGATCAGGACTGATTTGAAGACCTGAGGGGGACCCTCTGCAGATCTCTCAAGCAGCTCACTGTCTCTCTCTGGAGCTCTCTTCAGTGCTCCTCTGCTTTGTAAACTCTAGGCACCCTGACTTCCCCCCAGATGCTCAGAGACTGTCAGACTATATCTGGAAGTTCTTCCTGGACAGTAGCTGTGGCAGTTGTATTGTTCACACCACTTGCTCACCACCTTTCAGAGAGATTCCTTGCCCAGTGATTCTTCAATGCTGAGTCTCCTGAAAGGCATTGTTTTCTAGATTCTGTCTGATTTTTCAGATGTTTCAAGTAGATGGTAAGTTTGGTCCCTTTTGCTTAATGTTGAGTAGAAATCTACACTATTTAAAAAATTATCTGCCATTTAAAAAATAATTCAATTAGAGATGAGCAACAGCTGTTTCTTCTAGAATGTTCTTGTATCCTCCCCTTTCCCAGAGCTCCCATCACTGGATGCAGTTTTACTTTACACCACTTTTATTCACACAAGTTATTGGTCAGCACACATGAATGTTTGTTTGTGAACCCTTGGCTAGAATGTAGTTACTGTTTTTTAGCAGTTATTATGATCAGGAAGCTTATACATTTTGTCTTCTTGATGTAGAGCCTCCCACTGAGAGGAAGAAAACCAAATATCAAAGAAATATATTATGCCAAAATCAGTTAATAAAGATCAAAACTAAGATTTAAACCTAGATCTCTCTGATCCTAAAGCCTGCAATCTTTACCCTCTCTTAAAGAAAGTCATAGTAGTTAATAAATGTATGTAAAGCTGAGTCCCTGGGGACTGTAGAAAAGAAAACAAACGAGACACAGAGGCTCCCCCAACCTTTGCCCACCGTGACCTAAGTTAGGGCTTCAGCCATTAAAGGATGCTTACGTAGCAGATGCTTACAGTTTAATAAACCACAGAAAGGTATATTAAGTTGCACAGCCGTAAAGCCATATGCCATAAGTGAGCACTTGATATTCTGTTCTAAATATAGGAGAGTTTCACAGGAAACTGATGATACAAAGATTGAAAATTGTGTCCATTTGAAATATTTGTCTCCCCCCAGCCTAGATAGCATATTCAAAAGCAGAGACATTACTTTGCCAACAAAGGTCTGTCTAGTCAAGGCTATGGTTTTTCCTGTGGTCATGTATGGATGTGAGAGTTGGACTGTGAAGAAGGCTGAGCGCCGAAGAATTGATGCTTTTGAACTGTGGTGTTGGAAAAGACTCGTGAGAGTCCCTTGGCCTGCAAGGAGATCCAACCAGTCCATTCTGAAGGAGATTAGCCCTGGGATTTCTTTGGAAGGAATAGTACTAAAATTTAAACTCCAGTACTTTGGCCACCTCATGCGAAGGGTTGACTCATTGGAAAAGACTCTGATGCTGGGAGGGATTGGGGGCAGGAGGAGAAGGGGGACGACAGAGAATGAGATAGCTGGATGGCATCACTAACTCGATGGATGTGAGTCTGAGTGAACTCCAGGAGTTGGTGATGGACAGGGAGGCCTGGAGTGCTGAGATTCATGGGGTTGCAAAGAGTCGGACACAATTGAGTGACTGAACTGAACTGAACCCCAATTTTTTAAAAATTTCTTTTGTGAGTAACTGATATAGGTAAGATTGCCTGACATAATTATGACTGTATAAAGAATTTAAGTTAAATGGTCCCAAGAGAGAAGGAGATGTATATTTCTTCTGAATTATCAAGCTGTTTTTCACTTTAGCTTCTTCACATCAATTATAATCTATTTAAAGTTTTGTAATTTTGCAATCCTTTTCATTCATGTTTTCATAGGAGTAGTATGGATTTCACATCGCCCTCTATGACAGCATTATAATATTGTTCAACAACTATTAGCATGTCACATTCTTCCATTTGACTGCAGGTCCCTCAGGAATATACTTAAGTACAGTGCCAGGTTCATACTAAGGGTATCTGCTGCTGCTGCTGCTGCTGCTGCTAAGTCACTTCAGCTGGCTTCAGGTCCGACTCTGTGTGACCCCATAGACAGCAGCCCACCAGGTTCCCTCATCCCTGGGAGTCTCCAGGCAAGAGCACTGGAGTGGGTTGCCATTTCCTTCTCCAATGCATGAAAGTGAAAAGTGAAAGTGAAGTCACTCAGTCGTGTCCAAATCTTCGCGACCCCATGGACTGCAGCCTACCAGGCTCCTCCGTCCATGGAATTTTCCAGGCAAGAGTACTGGAGTGGGGTGCCATTGCCTTCTCCGACTAAGGGTATTAGTTTTGTTCAAATGAACTGGGATGAAAGGTTTTCTTAACATTGCCTCTAAAAAAAAATTAGAGCTTAAAATTTTTCTCAGAGTAATCATAGAATTCAGTAAACAAGTGTGGCTTTGTTAATAGGTTAGTTGATTGGTAAAATGCAAGTGTACCGGTATAATCTAACAATTTTGTTAGGAGCTAATGAGGCTTAGTGGAAAGCACGTGAACTTCAAAGTCACTTTAGTTGCCACTAATTAACTTGGACAAGTTACTTACATTCCCTTGTTTGTTCATCTGTGGTTAGTATTTAATTTATAACATTTGCTGGGCCTATTCTACATGCCAAGCGTAGAATGTATAAGCAAGACAGACCTGTCTTTACTCTTCTTGGACTTTCTAGGGAAGCAGACAAGGTCTGTTTCTGTTGGGAAGAGGTGCACTCAGCATAAACATGGCGCGTGTTCAAGTAGTAGAAGCTCCGGTGTCCCTTGCCTTCTCCTGGGGGAGGACAGGGAAGACTTTCTGGGAGAAGACGAGGTTGAGACTTGAGAGATGTAACCAGAGTTACCAGCTAAGTGAAGCAGGCAGGAGTATTTATAGAGGACACAGAGTAGAAGAAAGATTTCACAGAATGATAAGAGACAATTTCTTTCCTCACCTCACTAGCTACTGCTTAGAAAGTGATGCTGCAGCCAGCTCTTCAGCATGAAACATCACTGTTTCAGTACATGTTACGGTAGGGAATTCCTTACTCTGTGGTTATATGGCCATCTTGCATTTGAACTGTGGATTAATTTAATCTTTGGGAAAAGAGGAACAAAAACAAAATGCATGGCTATGGAGTGGAGGGATGATGCTGCACACATGCTAAATCTAAGGGTAATCCAATGGGAAAATTATAGCCCAAAGAACATAACTCACCTAAAGTCACATAGCTCATTTGTGACTGTGCTGGATTCCGACTCACAAGCTCTGTGTTCTTAAGCAGGATGGAATCCTTACAATGCTGATAGACTTCTCTGTTTGTGGGTAACTATAAAGAAATCTGTTTAAATTTAAGCCAGTGTTTTACAAACTCGCTTAACAACTAAAAGTCTCCATTCCCTTCTCTTGAATAAGGGCAGAGTATGACTTCCCTCGGAGAAGGCAATGGCACCCCACTCCAGTACTCTTGCCTGGAAAATCCCATGGACGGAGGAGCCTGGTGGGCTTCAGTCCATGGGGTCGAGAAGAGTCAGACCCTACTGAGCGACTTCACTTTCACTTTTCACTTTCATGCATTGGAGAAGGAAATGGTAACCCACTCCAGTGTTCTTGCCTGGAGAATCCCAGGGACAGGGGAGCCTGGTGGGCTGCCGTCTCTGGGGTCCCACAGGGTCAGACACAACTGAAGCGACTTAGCAGCAGCAGCAGCATGACTTCCCTCATGGTGTAGTAGGAGAATGAATTGAGTTATAAGAAAGTAAATTTCAGGTCAGACTCTGGCCCTAATTAGCAGTGTACCTCTGGTACATCAAGCCCACTGCCTACATCTCAGTTTCTTGTATTTAAAAGATGAATAATAATATTGACTCACTGAGCTGTTTTGGAGGTGGGAAGAATCTCCAAAACAGTTCCTGATATGTTGATGTGGCTCAATAAATATCACCTGTCTTCCTCTTTTCTCTCACTTTAGCTTATCTTCCCCCGTATGCCTCTCTCATTCTTCTTGTCCTGTGGCCACTTTGCTTCCTGTCTGTGCCTTGTCTTATTTGATCCCCAGTAGCTTGTCCTTTCACCTGTCAGTTAAGTACTAAGTGTGATTACAGAGAAATGGATGGTATCTGAAAATGAGAATCTTTTAAAGTAAGGTTGATACTTTCTCTATCACTTCCTTTAAAAAGGAAACTGAAATTAGAGAGGGCAGGTCTATTCCTCTTTATACGTGGAGATTCTTTTATTTCACCCATTTGGCAAAGGGCTAATCCAAAGGGCTTTCAGCACATTCTGCAGCAGTGAGCATAGCGATCCTGTACCTCTTGGATATGGATCAGAGGATCCTTAGCTGAACCCTCTGCATTTGTGTGTTACTTGACCAAGCTCTGGTAGAAGGTATTGTGTCTTTAAGTATGGGTAAAATAATAAAGCTGAGAAGCATATATCCTGGAAACTGAGGGTCTTGAAATAAATAGATCTGAGCAAGAGGAAACCACCCACAGAGAAAATGTAAAGGAAAAGTGTTTGGGAATTATTGATGTTTTTGCCAAGCACCATTTATCCTTGGGTAGGAATGACTTCTGGAGAAGGCAATGGCACCCCACTCCAGTACTCTTGTCTGGAGAATCCCAGGGAAGGCGGAGCCTGGTGGGCTGCTGTCTATGGGGTCGCACAGAGTCGGACACGACTGAAGTGACTTAGCAGCAGCAGCAGGAATGACTTCTTTGGGATCCTCCCGATATATACAAAATATGCTTGGAAAAGTAGAATGATTTTGTATAGGAGAAAAGGTCTCGTGAAAGGGTGACATCTATGATGAACAATTTAGTGGTCAGTAACCAACTATATTTCTATGTGCCAACCCACCCACAAGTTACCAGTGACTACTAGAGAAATGGTCTTGGCAAATCTAATAACAGAGGGAGGCCTTAGTTTCTAGGTTAAGAATAAAGTGGCCAAAAACACAAGAGGCAAAGACTATGATGGTCAACCTTGATGATAGACAGATACTCATTTATATACTGGCTCTATATGCTTGGTGAGTTACTGACCAGCCTGATTATCAGTTCCCTTATCTGTCAAACTGTGATCTTCATGCCTGCCTGATAGAGTATCTTGCAAATCTATGTAAAAATGGTCAGTAGGATGCTGGTACAATGCATCTGCTCAAAAAAAAAAAAAAAGTTAACAGGTTTGAATTGAAAGGGAATACTTCTGCACATAAAGATGCATCCATACAGCATTGTTGCCTGATAGCCACTACTGAAATATCCCTTGTAAGGGAGAGTCTTGGAGAAGGAAATGGCAACCGACTCTAGTATTCTTGCCTGCAAAATCCCATGGACACAGGAGCCTGGTGGGCTACAGTCCATAGGGTCGCAAAGAGTTGGACATGACTGAGCATGTGTACAAGGGAGAGTCTAGTGCTTCATTCATGCTGTGGCTCATGCATGTTATATCGTTACACATAAATGTAAGGGGAGTGAAGTCAAAATTATTCAGGACAATTTAAGCAAGACATTTAAAATATGGACCCTTACTCAGCATTTAGTTTTTTTTGTTTGTTTTTTACCCTTTATCTTTAAATACGTTTTGAACAAAAATTCAAGTTTGGTTAAAAAAAAATCATTATTTGAGTGAGTCAGCCCTCAGAATGCCCCTGTTGTTATTAATAAGAGTAAACGCCTACACTGTGCTAGAAAATATATTAGATGCAAACAGATGAAATATTGATTTCCACTTAGCCGAAACAACAGCCCTATGGAGTAAATGTTATTATGACTGCTTTACAGTTAAAGAAATTGGAACTCAAATAAAGGTAACTAGTTTAAGAGCATACAGTTAGGAAGAGGCAAGACGAGATGTGAGACGGGATCAGTTGCTCTTGCTCTTTATTTCTGCAGCCCTTCCTCCTGAACTTTCTTCGTCCTCCACTTCACAGTAGCAGCATGCCTACTTGATGTGGCATGTGTGAGCACGAGCTTGCCCTCTGTGCCAGGACATTCCAGGATAACCTCTTCAGAAAGAGTGTTAACCCCCACCCCAGGAAGAGCACCCCAGACACTCAAAGTTGAGAAAGGGACAGCCAACCCTCCAAGCGCAGCCATAGTTAATGACAGCTGCTAACTGCTGCTTATGTTTCCTTCTACACAAAAGGAACAAGGTCAAAGATTTCAAAGATATTCAGATGATTTGCCACTGGGACAAACTCGGGACAAAGTAAACCCAGTGACCCAAGTAAAGACCATATGGAGCAATTCAAGTACAATGCATGGGATGGATATCTTATAAACACTGGCTCCTGACAGAAAATGAGTGTAGTGATTCTTATTTATTTATTGACTCTAACAGCATTTGCTTATAGCGTTTGTATCAAGAGAACTAACATTTATTAGTTCCTTCATTCCTTTCACAAATATTTGTTGAGCATTTACTATTGCCAGGCAGTATCCTGAAACCTGGGATAAAGCAATTACCAAGCTAAACACTCTGATGAGGCTAACATTCTAGTGAAGGGAAGACAGTCAGTCCATCAAGATAAAATAGGAAAAATGATCAAGTAGTGATAACAGCTATGTAAAAATCTGAGTATAGTCATGTGAAATGAGTTTGTTGGGAGCACTTTAGGTAAGATACTCATGAAAGGCTGGAGATGGGAATGTTTGAAAAGATGCAGCCATGTGAATGTTGAAAAAAGAACCTCTCCATTATAGGGACCATCCAATACAAAGTCCTTATGGCAGGAGGGAGCATGTGTTCAAGGAATAAGAAAAAAAAAAAAAAGACAGCATGATGTGTGTAATGAGCAAAGGGATGAGTGTAAATGACAAGGTGCAATACGCAATAAGGGTTGTGAAACAGACTTTCTCATAAGACACGGTAAGAAGTGTGTGTCTCGTTCTAAGTGCTTAGTGAGTCATGGATGAGATCTGGGGCTGATGATATGGATGTGCCGGTCCATGGAATGGAAAGCCACAGGACTGAGGGAGAGAACAGGCGTAGAGAAAAGGGCTGAGGACAGAAGCCTGGGGTGGTCCATCATCCAGGGACAGCAAAGGAATCTAAGCGGAAGGAGTGGAGAGAAAGGAGGAACATCAGCACATTGTGACATTAGTGAAGCCAAGAGAAGGAAATATTTCACCCTGAAGAGAAATCAGCGTGTCAGTCACTGCTGGGATGAAAAGCGACAGAAGAACTAGGAAATGGCCAAGAGGGATGATTGACACCTTTGACATAAATAGTCTCTGGCAATGGTGAAAAGTGAAAGTCACTCAGTCGTGTCCAACTGTTTGCGACCACACGGACTGTAGCCTCCCAGGCTCCTCTGTCCATGGAATTCTCCAGGCAGGATTACTTGAATGTGTTGCCTTTTCCTTCTCCAGGGCATCCTCACCACTCAGGGATAGAACCTTGGTCTCCAGCATTGCAGGCAGATTCTTTACCATCTGAGCCACCAGGAAAGTCCCAGAGATGGTGAAGATGGAGTCTTTATAGGATGGAAAGCATGAGGTGATAGACAAAGATATAGGCATTTCTTTCAAGAAATTATCTTAGGAAAGGAAAAAGTCAGGTCATAGATGAAAGAGAATGTTGTGAAAGGAAAAATGCATTTCTAAACCAAAGAAATTATAGAACAATTTTTACGTTTCGTGGGTTGGTAGGACTTATTTGAGAGGGAGAGAAAGCCATTGATTCAAAGATGAGGGGGAATCATTTCAGGAGCAAAGATGAGACAATGAGAACGGATGATGTCTATAGGGCTGTAGAGGGCCTGATGGGAAACAGTGCCTGTTCCATGTTGAGAATTTTAATAAGACTGAAGCCTCAAACCAGCCTATGAGGAGATTGTATTACCACCATTTTTTAAGTAAAGAAATTAGGGAGATTGATGAGTAAGGTCCTAGAGTATCATTCATTCTCCTATCTATGAATTTTACTTGCCCACATCAGATGAGACATAAAATTTCTATTGTATATGGAAATGTTATCATCACATGACCTTCAAAGATTTCCATCTTCCCCTTCCCCTATACTTTTTTGTTTGGATGTCATTTTACAGCTTTTTTACTCACTTGTCTCTCTACTGATTATTGTGGCTATACCTGATTTTACAGTTCTTAGTCTTTTAATCTTTGAGTATGTGTGCTCAGTCATGTCTACTAGCTAATTTCAGCAGTTGAGCCTCAGCCTTTACTACAGATAGATACTTCTTGTTATAGCCTTTCCTTTTCCCCTGAGGACCCTTTAACATTTCTTTTAGAGTCAGTTTAGTAGTGATGAACTCTCAGTTTTTGCTTATCTGAGGAGTTCTTTCTCTTGCCTTCAATTTTGAACGATAATCTTGCTGAGTATAGGGTCCTAGGTTGCAGTTCCCTCACCCCCACCCCTTTCAATACTTCAGTATATCATGCCACTCTCTTATGGCCTGCAGATTTTCCGCAGAAAAATCAATTGTTAGCTATAGGGAAAGTTCCCATCTATATGACTTTGTTTCTCTCTTGCTACCGTATGAATTCTCTTTATTTTTTTAATTTTGCCATTTAATTATGATATGTCTTGTTGTGCATCTGCTTGGTTTCACCTTATATGGGACCATCTGTGCTTCTTGTGCTTGGATATCTGTTTCCTTCTTCAGGCGTGGGAAGTTTTCAGCCATAATCTCATTAATACATTTTCAACCCCCTTCTTTCTCTCTTCTCCTCCTAGGATCCCTGTAATATGAGTGTGGGTATTCTTAATGCGTAGAGTCTTCTCTTGTGTTGTTGGAAGAGGGTGTTTGCTATGACTAGTGCATTCTCTTGGCAGTACTCTATTAGCCTTTGCCCTGCTTCATTCTGTACTCCAAGGCCAAAAGGCAATGCCAAAGAATGCTCAAACTACCACACAATTGCACTCACCTCACATGCTAGTAAAGTAATGCTCAAAATTCTCCAAGCCAGGCTTCAATAATACATGAACCGTGAACTTCCAGATGTTCAAGCTGGATTTAGAAAAGGCAGAGGAACCAGAGATCAAATTGCCAACATCCGCTGGATCATAGAAAAAGCAAGAGAGTTTCAGAAAAACATCTATTTCTGCTTTATTGACTATGCCAAAGCCTTTGACTGTGTGGATAACAATCAACTGTGAAAAATTCTGAAGGAGATGGGAATACCAGACCACCTGATCTGCCTCTTGAGAAATGTGTATGCAGGTCAGGAAGCAACAGTTAGGACTGGACATGGAACAACAGACTGGTTCCAAATAGGAAAAGGAGTGCATCAAGGCTGTGTATTGTCACCCTGCTTATTTAACTTATATGCAGAGTACATCATGAGAAATACTGGGCTGGAGGAACCACAAGCTGGAATCAAGATTGCTGGGAGAAATATCAATAACCTCAGATATGCAGATGATACCACTCTTACGGCAGAAATTGAAGAACTAAAGAGCCTCCTGATGAAAGTGAAAGTGTAGAGTGAAAAAGTTGGATTAAAGCTCAACATTCAGAAAACTAAGATCATGGCATCATGTCCCATCACTTCATGGGAAATAGATGGGGAAACAGTGGAAACAGTGGCTGACTTTATTTTTCTGGGCTCCAAAATCACTGCAATGGTGATTGCAGCCATGAAATTAAAAGAGGCTTGCTCCTTGGAAGGAAAGTTATGACCAACCTAGACAGCAACTTAAAAAGTAGAAATATCACTTTCCCAACAAAGGTCCATCTAGTCCAGGCTATGGTTTTTCCAGTGGTCATGTATGGATGTGAGAGTTGGACTGTGAAGAAAGCTGAGTGCCAAAGAATTGATGCTTTTGAACTGTAGGGTTGGAGAAGACTCTTGAGAGTCCCTTGGACTGCAAGGAGATCCAACCAATCCATCCTAAAGGAGACTAGTCCCGGGTGTTGATTGGAAGGACTGATGTTGAAGCTGAAACTCCAATACCTTGGCCATCTGATGCAAAGAGCTGACTCATTTGAAAAGACCCTGATGCTGGGAAAGATTGAGGAGGAAAAGGGGACGACAGAGGATGAGATGGCTGGATGGCATCACTGACTCAATGGACATGGGTTTGAGTGAACTCCAGGAGTTGGTGATGGACAGGGAGGCCTGGCGTGCAGCAATTCATGGGGTTGCAAAGAGTCGGACACAACTGAGCGACTGAACCGAACTGAACTGAACAACAGTCCTATGAGCCCTACAGGAAAATGCTATCATTTCCATTTTATGAATCAGAAGATAGATGCTGAGGAGCTCCCACATAACTAGGACACAGCTTTCCAACATTCAGGCTGGAGCCATTTTCAAACAAGGAAGCATTTCACAAAAGGTCAGAAAAGTCATTGGCAAAACTTCTGTCAGTGAAAGTTGGGAATCCGAAGAGTCAGAGTGCAAATGTGTGTTATCCCATTGCATGAAGTAGAAATATTGGGTCCCTTAGGACCTGGCAGTATATGATGCATCTGCAGGAGGAAAATCCAAAAGGTAAACAAAGGTCATCATTCATGACAGTAGGGAAAAAAGCCCACTGAAATTAACACAATTATGCAATCCCTGGTAAGAAAAATTTGAGCTGTCTTGTACCACTTCTAAGTCCACAAATCTATATCACCTCCATTAATGCTTCATAGACTCAAAGGCAAAGACAGAAACCCAAGGAGTCCAGCAACCTTTTTACAGCAGAATCAATTAGGTATGTGCTGTGCTTTTAAAATGCACCATTTCATATTAAGGAGCTTAAGGGGTGAATAACAAGCTCATAAAATGGTAATAACTAAAATAACTGAAGCTTTGGCATCACATTTTACCATGTGGAATTGTCATGGGACCAGAGGTAGTAAAATGCCCTTTAGAGAGTGCTGGGCATTGGGAAGGCTTGAGTGGACTGGAGACGAACACTTAGATGTCTGTCTCCTCCGCCTTGGTCACCTAGGACTTGGTAGAATGTAGGCTCTGGCATGGTGTTTTGGAATCCTCTACTGTTCCTAAATAAACAGAAGAAATTTCTCAGGATGGGAGCAATGGGCTAGAAGTCAAAGTATCTGAACCATTGTGCTTTTTCGCCACCAGCTTACTGGGTAACTTTCAGGAATTGGATTCTCTGAACCTCAGGATCCATGTCTTTAAAAAATTTTTTTGGAAACATTGTTTATTCCCTTATATCAATCCCATAACATTTTTATTCCACTTTGACAAATGTCAAAGTCATACTGTTTAGCCAAGATCACATAACCAGTATCTAGACTCACCTGCTCCATTGTGCTGCCTGGTAAGGGTGTTCTGAGTTCCCCTTGGAGGCTCATGTTCTATGATTCCGTGAGTCACCAAATTACTAAGCAAGGCTAAATCAACATCTTCAATTGGAAGCAATCTTGTGAATAGCTTTTGTGAAAATAATATCCACTTTGCTAACTTTAATAATAAATGTGCAGTCATTTTTTTTAAGTTTATAAGCATCTTGTTTGACTCTTAAATGGAGATTTAATCTCAGTACTAATTCCCAAAATTCAAATTATGATTCTAAAACATTATCTGACTGGCCCAGTGTTACTTGGGGTGGTAATATAAAACAAATTTCATAATATGGTAAAATGAAAACTATATTTTATCTGTTTTAAAAGCATACAAAGATATTGTCTTTTTAGAATGTTATTTTCCTTAGACTACAAGAAGTAGCATCTAAGTCTGGATAAACCGATAGCCACCAAGGGACATAAACATATTTTCTCAGGAATAGCTGTCTCTCTTCAACTCAGAAAACCATAATGCTATCGGGGGCTTCTTTGTTTGGTAAATATCTCTGTGTCCTGGAATACTTAGCTCAGATAGGTATGCTCTATGGAGCCCTGCCAGCTCTGAGAGTCACCTGAGCCCTCCTTTCATCAGCCCTTCATATCTAGCACCGGTCACATAGTGTCTGTAAAGGCTATTGAGGAGCATGGACACTGGGGTCTGATGGCCTGCACTGCACACTAGCTGGATACTAGCACCACGATCTTTGCCCAGCGACTTGGTCGTCCTGTGCTTCACTTTCCTTTATTTTCCTTGGTGGTGGTGTTCAGTCACCAAATTGTGTCTGAATCTTCACGATTGCATGGACTGCAGCACACCAGGCTTCCCTGAACCCACCCACCCCACCTCACCCCCATCTCCTGGAGCTTGCCCCAGTTCGTGTCCATTGCATTGATGATGCTGCCATCTAACCATTTCATCCTCTGTCACCTTCTTCTTCTGCCTTCAGTCTTTCCCAGCATCAGGGTCTTTTCCAGTGAATCGGCTGTTTGAATCAGGTGGCTAAAGTGTTAGAGCTTCAGGTTCAGCATCAGTCCTTGCAATGAGTATTTAGGGTTGATTTCCCTTAATATTGACCAGTTTGAACCCCTTGCTGTCAAAGAGACTCTCAAGAGTCTTTCCCAGTACCACAGTGCAAAAACATCAATTCTTTAGCACTCTGCCTTCTTTATGGTGTGCTCTCACAACCATATGTGACTACTGGAAAGACCATAGCCTTGACTGTATGGACCTTTGTGGGCAAAGTGATGTCATTGCTTTTTAACACACGGTTTAGGTTTTGCATAGTTTTCCTGCCAAGAAACAAGGCATGTCACAACACGCTAAGGCACACCACAACAAGGCAATGATCCCTAAAGGGTTAATTGCCTTGCATCTAGGAAAATAATAGCACCTAATTTTCATAGTTGTTGTTAGGATTAAACGAGTTAATCCAGGTACTTAGAATAGTCTTTGGTACAGAATAAGTAATGTAGCCTGCCAGGCTCCTCTGTCCTTGGAATTCTCCAGGCAGGAATACTGGAGTGGGTTGTCATTCCCATCTGCAGGGGATCTTCTGACCCAGGGATCAAACCCTGGTCTCTTGCATTGCAGACAGATTCTTTACCATCTGAGCCACTGGGGAAGCCCACATGGAGTAAGTACTTAGATGCCAGTTACTACTATGGAAAGAGCATGGGCATTGGAGTCCAACAGGATTGGATTTAAAACCCAGCTCTGCCTTTATTAGCTGTGTGGCCCCAGGTAAATCACCTTCCTGCTCTGAACCCTAGTCTCTGCATCTGTAAACTGGAGCTTATTTTGCTTCTCTTAAGGGTAGTTGTAAGGTTTGTGGGGAGTGTAAAGAAACTACCTACTGCCTGAAAAGGGGTAGACATGCAGCAGAGGTGATGACGGCAACGTGGGTGATGGAGGGGGTGGCCATGGTGAAGAGGGGTGGGCGTGGGGATAATGACTGTGTGGTGGGTGGTGATCCTGGACCTGTTTTCCTTGGCAGTGGTGGTGATGCTGGTGATGAACAGGATGTGCTCTACACCTGTCTCCAGGTTAGGCGCTGAACTCATTCTGGGTGCAGGGTCTTGTCTTGATGTCCTCTGTGGTCATGATAAATAGGCCAACTGAGGAGATGATAGAAGGAGCTAGGCTTAGACTGGACTGGAGTATCAACAGGCCAGACTCGACCTCTGGATGCCCTAAAGGAGGGGCTTTTTGTACTCTGTGGTATCCATGGGGAATTTTAAACCTGGATTGGATGCCCATCTTCACCAAAGATCAAGGGTATTTAATCTGATGGGTGTTGTCCAAGATTAATTATATGAGCATTGACGGGAGAACTGCCCAGGAATCATATCAAAGTAAGTCTCCATGCAATGATAAGGAATGCAGGGACAGGATTTAAGGTAGTTTAAGAAGAGGCTGCTGCATCTTTCCTTCTCAAGGGGCTGTATCCGTTAATGCCCAAAGTAATACAAGTGAAATACTTTGATCAAGATCTGTACATAGAAACCTCTCAAAGTATTGGTCGATAGTGTTATTACTATTAACTATTGCTATCGTGATCAGGCCCAGACAGCTGAGCTGGATATTAGAGCCAGACCCCAGCTCCACTTTCGTTAGGGACCTGGTGATAAAGCACAATGCAGTGTTGAAGGGCTCAAAAGTAGTGACAGCAATAGCAGCAAACAGGATATTAAAGCGGAAACTCCATGAGCCCAGGTCATCTGAAGATGACAGAAGTCCGAGAGGCTATGAAAGCGCCTATTCCTAGCTCTCCCCTCTCATCCTGCATTCATGGGACCACATGGTAACTCAGGCAAGTCCAGCCCTCTCTCCACTGACGTGAGCCTTCCTAATATCCTCTCTGCCCTGATCAGGCCTGGCTGGACCTTGGGGTCTAAAATTAAACAAGGCTGGGAAAAACTGGGCAATGTCACAACTCTGCCACAGAAAAAAACCAAAAAAATAGGCCGTGGCCCAATTCTGGCAAGCCCAGAGGCATTCCAATGGCTAAGCTAAATGGGAAAACACAAAATTACACTTCTAAATCAAAGCATTTCCCTTTTTAGCAAGGAAGGCAAAATTCCTGGCTGCTCCTGAAGTTTCTTTTTTGTCAGAGGTAACAGTCTGAAAAATGATGGTAACAGATTATGAGCATGCATGCCCCAGTATTTAGTCCAAATACATGAGCAGAAATATGATGTGGTCCATGAATCTTTCGTGTAAAATGCTCTCAAGATATCAGCTATAAAAGTGGGCGTGTGTTTACATATCTATACAGAATATTTGAACAGAAGGCAACCCTAGTGCTTACAAATCTTAATATTAGCCACAGTGGACCTTTTTAAAATGGAAAATGAACTTCCCAAAGAAAAACAAAACCAGAAATCTACATTATGCATGTTTTCAGAATTTGACTTTTAGAAGAATTATTGTGTGTGTGTGTGAGTTGCTCAGTTGAGTCCAACCCATGTCTCCTGCACTGCAGACAGATTCTTTACTGTCTGAGGCACCAGGGAAGCCCAGAAGAATTATTTCAGTTTTCATTATTCTCCCCAACCTCTATCTCAAGCCTCCATCTACAAAACAGCATCATCTGGCCTTAGATGTTTCCCCCTTCCAATCCATAATTGATACTTTAGTGTCTAGGCTGGGATCAGCAAATTATTGTCTGTTTTTCTTTGTGCATAAAGTTTTATTGGGACAAAGCATGCTCAACTGGTTATATATCTGTGGCTGCTTTTGTGCTATGATGGCGAAGTTGAGTAGTTGAGACAGGGGTTCTATGGCCTGCAAAGCATAAAACTTCTAATCTCTGACTCTTTATAGAAAAAATGTTTGGATCGTTACTCTCTACCAATAGTTCTTAATGTTAACTGCATATTCAAATCATGTGGAGAGCTTTTTAAAAATCCCAGTGTTACCCTAAATCCCTTAAGTCAGTATCTCTGAAGGTGGAACCCCAGTATTGGTTAAGTCTATTGGTTAAGTCTTTCCAGCACCCCTGCCCTGGAAAGTCCTGTGTATTGTCAGAGCCTGGAGTATAAGTCCAGGAACAACGCTTTTAGTTTCCTGTCCATCAAATGGGATTTAGAATCCCTGCCTCGTAAGGTTGCTGTAGATACTCAGCCCATTATCTTCAATTCCTTAAAAAAAAAAGTCAGATTCCTGCCTTTCTTCTAATAAATCTTATAATTTAAATTCTCACTGTAATGGAGGATAAAGCTGCTGATAAGTGTTGATATGCTTTAGCAATGTTTTTTTCACACCTCCTATAGCATCTTTCTCTGAAGGGAAGTTTTTCTTAATGCTCTGATCAGAGCTTTCTGTAGGTAGCCTCCATAATAACGCTGACTAAGTTGAAGGAGGGGACACAGATGGAGACTGAAGGCGTGCCTCCAGGTAACAGAAGGGAATGAATATTCAAAAAGACCATTGCATATGTAAATCAAAAGATTCTTATATAACATTAAATGCGATTCTCATTTATAAAGATTTCCTTACCAGCTGTAGTTTTATCTTTAGATTATGGACCAATTAAACCAATGGGTCTCCAGAATGAGAGGTAGATGACCATCATCCAGGATCATAACTCACACACACACACCACACACTCCCTCAACTCTATGGGAATGAGAAGCAACGGACTCTGGTTACACTTCTGTTATTTTCCACTCTTCTGAACCCAAGCTTATCAGCAAATCATGTCTCTGAATTGAAGGTTCTCATATGTTTTTTTTATTTCTATTTAGTTTGAATATATGAAGTTGGATCAGTCAATGTCTGAGAGCCAAATTTGGTGAGTCTGTGATGTTAATTGACTTCTAGTAACCTAGTCTGTCATGATCCCTGGAGAAATGCCTTCTGACCTCAAACCACATCCCAGTGCACATAAACACTAGGGTTTGGGGTATGCACAACTGAATAGCATTCCAGTAAATCCTTCATTTGTTCACTAGTAAGTACATGAGCCTCTTATAGGAGATGGATATTGTTGTTGGCACTGGGGACTCTAGAATAAAAAAGATGAGACACCTGCCCTCATGGAACTTGAAACTGTGTGGTTGATCCAAGAAGCCAATCACAAAAAATAGCTCATGTTTTTCACATTATTTTTTCTTTATAGTGATTCATTCCTATTACTCTCCAAATTTCATAGATGAGATTTCATTTTCATTTTAAAGTGGTATTAGTGCTTGCTTAAGATCTAAGAGTCAAGACTAACCTTTTTCCTTCAGTTCTTCATATATATAATCCCCTGCTGCTGCTGCTAAGTCGCTTCAGTCATGTCTGACTCTGTGTGACCCCATAGACGGCAGCCCCCCAGGCTCCCCTGTCCCTGGGATTCTCCAGGCAAGAACACTGGAGTGGGTTGCCATTTCCTTCTCCAGTGCATGAAAGTGAAAAGTGAAAGTGAAGTTGCTCTGTCATGTCCGACCCTCTGCAACTCTATGGACTGCAGCCTACCAGGCTCCTCCATCCATGGAATTTTCCGGGCAAGAGCACTGGAATGGGTTGCCATTGCCTTCTCCGATATAATCCCCTAGACCTATTAATTCTCCTTATCAACAAATATACCTGCCTTAATCCTAGTAACCTCTAACAGACTAAAAGCATTATATTACTTGTATATGCATGCATGCTAATTCACTTCAGCCATGTCAGACTCTCTGTGACCCCATGGACTTTAGCCTTCCAGGCTCCTCTGTTCATGGGATTCTCTGAGCAAGAAGACTGGAGTGGATTGCCATGCCTTCCTCCAGGGGAATCTTCTGGACCCAGGGATTAAACCTGTGTCTCTTAAGTCTCCTGCATTGGCAGGTGGGTTCTTTTAACACTAGCACCATCTAGGAAGTCCCATACTTGTACATAGAAGCACATTTCCCAAGATGTTCAAGTCTTGTTTCACCAGGCTGCCTCTAATGTTTAGTAGAAAACACAGTACCAGAGAAAGGGAATGGAGACAGATATAGATTGATGAGAAATGGGGACTGGAGCAAAAGCATAAATTTAACAATCTAATGTCCCATCTCCGGCCTTTCCCCAACCTCTCATACTCTATGCTTCAGCTGTAATGCATTGTATAAGTGGCAGATTATATTTTCTAAATATCTGCTCTTCTAAAACCTTGCCAATATTCCATGAAGAAGTAGAGTCCTTCCCCTTTTACATGATGGGCCTTTCTGATTTTCGCTTCTGTTGGCTTTGGCTGAAGCAATGCTACATGAATTTCTCTTGGGATGCTTATCCTTGGAAGCCAGTTGGTCTCTGTGAGGAAGCTTAGGCTCTCTGTGCTTTGGCTCCACCCTCCTGGTTCAGCTAATACCCATTCATCCTTCTATGCCACTTCATTTGGGAAGCCCTACCAGGTTTTCCAAGGTCTTCTCCTCTGGGAATCTCTTAAAATAATGATTGTGGAATGTACTGGCCTGTGTTTAATTGTCTGTTGCCCTGACTAGACTGAGAACATCTTGCAAGTTCGGACTATATCTTGATTGTATCTCCTGCAGCTAGCACCATAACTGGCACCAGGTTTGCACAGAATAAATAAATACCTGCCGAGCTAATGAACTGTGTGAGTAGAGGAGACGCAGGTGCTGCTCAGTAGCAGGCCATGTGAAGAACTGTGGATTTTAGTTTCTGCTAAGCTTAGTATCTAATTAGAAGTGGAACAGTGTCACCAAAGACTAAGACAGTCTTGGTCTTCGTTAATAGAAGTTTGGTATAAATAATAAGGGAGGTTATTTTCTTGTTCTAAGAGATCTGAAGGCTTCTAGAATATTGTTTTGAACATGTTATTTGAATATGTTATTTATATCATCATTAGTAACAGACAAAATGTTACCTTGAACAGTAGTTTTAAAAAGAAAGGCATATTTTGCCTGGAGAAGAAAAAACTCAAGGGGGACCTGCCCACATCATTAAATCACTGGGTAGTTGTCCTGGGAGGAAGGGGCAAGTGTGTACTATTAGTTAATATGTAATGTCGACTTCAGTTGGCTTTCCTGTAGGAACCCTCTAGCAAGAAAGACACGTTTACCTCCCTCAGGAATGTGTGCTTTAAAAGAGGAACAGTCACATTTTCAGCGAAACACAGGAAAACCATCAGATTTCAAATATGCCTTTGTATGTGTTGGAAATGGTAGAGAGTTGTTTATTTTTCAGATTAATTAAGGCTTATTTTGTAAATGAATGATACTGCAGAGGCAGGAAATTGGCCCTATGATCTAGGGGTGTGTTTGATTTCTGCCTTGAAGGAATGAACATTTAAAAAAAAAATACGCCAGGGACCTTAGGAACTTTCACGAACTGAGTTTTACCTGTTCCTGAACATCAGCCCCCTTGCCAGAGTTCTATCTTACTGCTAAGTGTGAATGCTCAGTGTATTAAATCATCATCTATAATCCCTCATTACTTTCCAAGTAATGTGGCTGCTTATTCAAAAGCAATTAGACTCACTATGCAGAGAGATTACCATTAAACCTGCATTCTCCATGAGCTTGGCATTGATACAACTCTCATTACTAGCAACTTTGAGATCTTTCAAACTAAAAGAAAGAAAGGTTGAACGAAGTGAAGTTTATTAGGTGCCTGCTCTGGGTCAGGCACTGAAATTGGCATTTAATAATCCTCATGGCACAAACTCTTGAGATTTCGGCTATTACTGTCTCCACTTTTCAGTTGAGAGAATGAGACTCACAGAGGTAAAGTCATGCCCCTGGAAAGCAAAACCAGTGAGGTCTACACCTGCAGGAGGAGGTGGAGTCTAGTCTACCTGACTCCTGGAGCCTGTTTTCTTCCCACACTACATGTCCCCTGCTTTCAGCTGATGCTTATTGACCATATACTACACTGTGCTTTAGGGAACACAGACTATATGCCGAAGGAGATAAGGAGAAGAGAAAAGGCATGTGCATGAATAATGTGATCCAAAACAGGAAGTCATAGAAAAAAAAAAGAATGACTGAAAACCATAATTCAAGGAAAGGAAAATTTGCTTCCATCCTTGAAAGACTTCCTAAAGGAAAATCAAGGGAAGTTAAGGATTTGATGAACAAAGATGTGACTGGTGAGAAGAACCTCAGCAACCGATGTTTGCTTCCTTTTCCACAGCATATATTAACTTCATTATTTGACCTGCCCCTCTGGCCTACTAAGGAAGGAAGGCTCAGAATGGAAACCCGAAAGGGAAACTTAAAGACTGACTTTTCTTGTCTCTTGCCTTAGACATAGACCTGAAGCAGATCTTTTCAGGCATTTTAAATATATTATGCATTGTTAAAGATATATTGGATTGGTCAAACAGTTCACTCAGGTTTTCCATAGCCTCTGTTGGAAAAATCTGAATGAACATTATGGTCAATGTAATCAAAAATTATATAATGAATAATAAACCAAAGACCACTCCCTTTAGAAATAAAATGGTATCCATATGTTTGCTATCTACGCCTGTGTCTCTATTTCTGCTTTACAAATAAGAACATCTATACCATTTTTCTAGATTCCACATATATGTGATAATAGCTGATACTTGTTTTTCTCTGCCTGATTTACTTCATTCTCTGACCCTCTCTTGTACGGATACCAAGGGGGAAAGAGGAGTGGGAGGAACTGGGAGATTGGGATTAACATGTATACACTATTGATGCTATGTATAAAATAGATGACTAACGAGAGCATGCTGTACAGCACCAGGAACTCTACTTCACGCATGGTCACAACCTGAATAGGAAGGAAACTCACAAGGAAGGGGATATGTGTACGTGTATGGCTGGTTCATTCTGCTGCACAGTAGACGCTAACGCAACATTGTAAAGCAAGTATGTTGTTCAGTTGCTTTTTGACCTTTGTGACCCCATGGACAGCAGCACGCCAGGCCTCACTTGTCCCTTACCGTCTCCCAGAGTTTGCCCAAGTTCATGTTCATTGCATCGGTGATGGCATCTGGCCATCTCATCCTCTGACGCCCAGTATTCCTCCTGCCCTCTATCTTTCCCGGCATCAGGGATTTTTCAACAAGTCATCTATTCGCATCAGATGACCGAAATACTAGAGCTTCAGCTTCAGTATCAGTCCTTCCAGTGAATATTCAGGGTTGATCTCCCTTAATCTTTTGACTGGTTTGATCCTTGCTGTCCAAGGGACTTTCAGGAGTCTTCTCCAGCACCACAGTTCAAAGGCATCAATTATTTGGCATCCTACCCTAAAAAAAAAAAATAATTTTTTTAAAAAGAAAAATAAAATATTACCAGTGTTGTTGAAACTTTCTCAGCCATTTCCTGGTGATATTACCTACCCTCTCCTTTAAAGCAAAACACTATCCTGTATTTGGTGTTGGTAACACACATTCATATTTGAATATGATTATGGCACATATGTAGGTATTTTATGTATTTGTTATTATAGTTAGTGGGAAATGGTACATTTTGCGTTAAAATTATTTTGTGGTGGTATATAGGAATAAATTTGTTTTTGTAGACATTGATTGTATATCCAGAAACATTCTTACTCTAATAATTTATAGATGTGCTTGTGTTTTCCCTAAAAAATTTATGTAGAGCTTCACTGCATAATATTCTATCACAGCTTATTTTTCTATCAATAATCATAAAAAATCATTGGCCTTAATAATTTCAACTGCAGAACATTTTTTTGTCATTTTATATCTGTGTACTATGTCATTAAATGAATATACCATAATTGATCTGTTCATTCTTACAGTAGTTGTATTTTTTATGTCTTTTATAGCTTTCTTTTAGTTCTAATTTTTTTGTTTGTTTCTTTGTTGTCAAGTATTGAACACTCTTCTATATGACTTAGTGTAAGCCAGTGAGTGTTTCTGCATCTAGAGTATATACCTCAGTCAGAATTTAGTTGCTGTGTACAAGTTCTTGTTATACTATTTTCACCAGCATCTGGTAATATCAGGCTTTATTGATCTAATATAGATAATGCATTTCAAAGATTTAATTGGCCTCTTTCAGTTTATCATTGAAGTTTAAAATCCCTTTTATTTGTTTTTTTTTGCATATTTCTCCTGTGAACTGATTTTGCATATTTTTTTGCCACAGTTTTTTGAAATGTTTCACTCAATAAATTGATTTTGATATTTGGTTTTTTATACCTTTTTGCATTCTAGATATTTGGCTTATAGCTTTCAATACTCTCTTTCAATAAATGTTTATTTGTATTAATTGTAGTTAAATTTTACCAAATCTTATTCTCTGGTTTACACAGGTCATGTGCCTGGTTTAGTAAATATTTCAAACTTTGAGGTAAAAATTATACTCTCTTACATTTTCTCTGAAAGGTATAAATTTTACTTTTTTTACACTGAGGTTTTTATTCTTTCACATGTACATATAAATACTGTACATGAATATATATATATAAACAAACTGAGACAAGCATATAGTTTAAGCTATCATTTGAGTGTATGCACACTACATATTAACTATCCTACATCATATTAAATGTTTTTTCACATCATGTTTAATCTTTTTTACTTTTTTATATCACTTAACTAATTATTTTAGGTACAAATGATTTTACTTTTACCTTTTTAATTTTGTCTTTTCAACTTTATACTAACTTTACAGGTGGAGTTCACCTTTACCTGTGGGATTTTTCTTTCATAATTTTCTTGTTTCTATTTATGACCTTTTTTTTCATCTAAAGAAGTCCCTTTAACATTTCTTATAAGTGAAAGTGAAGTGAAGTCGCTCAGTTGGTGTCCGACTCTTTGCAACCCCATGGACTGTAGCCTACCAGGGTCCTCTGTCCATGGGATTCTCCAGGCAAGAGTACTGGAGTGGGTTGCTATTCCCTTCTCCAGGGGATCTTCCCAACCCAGGGATCGAACCCAGGCCTCCCGCATTGCAGGCGGACGCTTTACCAACTGAGCCACCAGGGAAGCCCCATAACATTTCTTGTAAGACCAGTTTAATTGTGATGAACTCTTTTTGTGTTTGTCTGGAAAGTTCTTTATCTCTCCTTCAATTCTGAAGGATAACCTTGCTGGCTAGAGTATTCTTGAAATAGGTTTTTTTCCTTTCAATCCATTTAAGGTATCATGCCATCTCTTTGGGCCTGGAAAATTTCTACTGAAAAGTCAGCTGGTGGTCTTATGTGGGTTCCCTTGTTCATAGCTAGTTGTTTTTCTCTTGCCAGTTTTAAGATCTCTCTTTGGCTTTAACTTTTGGTACTTGAATCGTAATGTGTCTTGGTGTGGGTCTCTTTAGCTTCATCTTGTTTGGGACTCTGTACTTCCTGAACTTGGATGTATGTTTCCTTTGCAAGTTAGAGAAATTTCCACCATTCCTGTCCCTTTCTCTCTTTCTTTTCGGGCACACATAATAATGAAAATGTTAGTACACTTGATTTTTTTCCCCAGAGAGCCCTTAAACTCTCCTCATTTTTAAATTTTTTTTCTTTCTGTTGTTCTTATTGATGATTGTCTTCCAGGTGACTTCTGTGTTATCACCTAACCTGCTGTTGCTTTCCTCTAGTGCATTTTCCATTTCAGTTATTGTATTCTTCAACAATGATAGGTTCTTTTATATTTCCTAATCCTTTGTTGAAGCTCTCACTGTGTTCCTTTATTCTTTTGAGTTCATTGAGCATTTTTATGACCTTTGGTTTCAGCTCTTTATCAGGTATAATGACTATCTCTGCCTCATTTGTGTGTTCCCCCCACCCCCGGTTCTATTTTCTCATTTTGTTTGACTTTCTGTCTCTATCAATTTTGTGAAATAGTTAATCTGTCCCAGCCTAGAAGGCATGTACTTGTATAGGAACATCCCTATGCAGACGGTGTGTGCTCAGTGACTTTGGTGGGAGGGTTGGAGCTGAAGCAAACATAAGCTGGGGCTTTTTCAGGGGCGTGCTTAGGGTCGGCTGGAGTTGGAGCCCAGCATAGGCTGGGGCTTCTCCCAAAGCATGCTGAGAGGTGCGCCCTTGGAAGAGGGGCTGGAGCTAGAGGCAGTAGAGCCAGAGCTTGGCGTAGGCCAGGGCTTCTCCAGAGGCATGCCAGGGGCCACCACCTTGACAAGGGGTTTGGAATCAGAACTGAGTGCAGGCTGAGGGGAGCAGGTGAGAGCATTCTTGACAAGCCATCTACAGGGCCAAGTGCTTTCCAATCTACTCTCCGTGTGGGGACTCAGAACAAGAAAGTCTGTGCATACTTACTGTAAGAGCAGAGTCTCAGTTTTCTACAGCCCTCCAACTCTACCAGTTGTCAGCCCTGCTGGTTTTCAAAACCAGTTATGAGGGCGCATCTTCCCAGTGCTCGTCCCAAGGGCTAGGGTGCCCAGTGTGGGGCTTGAAGCTTCCCCCTTAGGGTTACCTCCGAGTTTGTGTTATCTCCTTCCTCTTTTGCATCACCTGTCAGGGATGTGGGTCCTATCTAGAACTGCTTCTCTTACCTTCATACCAATCTCAGTGTGATTTTTTTTTTTTTCCCTCCTTTATCTCCTTAGTTGTAGAAAAGCTGTTCTAGTCTTCAGGTCAGAGAGAGTTGTTCCGAATTCTATTGTAGTTTTGGTGTGTCTGTGGGAAGAGGTGAGCTCAGAATCTTCCTGCTCTTCCCTGTTGACGCTAACTTCAGGAATGCAGTCACTTTTTTCCATATTGAGCATAGATTTAGAATCCTTACCTTCTTATTCTAATGGTTTGTCTGCAGATTCTGACACTCTTCTCTGTGATTTTAAAGAGAATATGCCCAGTGTTTGACTGTTAAGTATGATGTTTGTATATTTTACACTGATATTTATTATCAGGTTAAGAATGTTTTATATTATTCCTCATTTCCTAAATTAAATCATAGCCGATGCATTGAGTTTTCTTCTGTTTCAAAGAAATGAGTAATATTAATATATCTTCCCATATGAAAAAATCCTCTCTTACTGGGATAACCACAGCTTTCTCATGATGTCTCATCTGTTTATTAGCATTGCTGTACTCATTTTGTTAATAATGTATTTAAGAATTTTGATTTTGTCTTGCTTGCATTTGTTACAGGAGTATGATCTCTAGTTTTCTTTTTCTTATTGAATTAATAATGGAGATACCAGCAATATTAAATAAACTGGGGAATGTTCCCTCTTACTATGCTATGAAATAGTTTGTATAATGTTTGAATCGTTTGCAAACATTTGAGTTTAGTAAACCCACCTGTAAAAATTCTGTAGGCTTGATGTTTTATTTGTGAGTAGATACTAAACTATTGATCATATGTATTTAATGATAAAAGGCCTGTTGAGGTTTCCTTAATGTATCTGGACAAAAAATTTCCATTTCTTCAATCTTGAAATTTTTTATAATATTCTGTCTTATTTATCTCTGCTCTATATGTTCCATTTTTAAATTTTGCATATTATCTGTGTTTTCCTTCTTTTTCCATGAAAAATCTTTATAAAATTTTTCTATTTTATTATTCTAGTAACATTTTGACTTTGTTGACCCTTTTTTCTTTCTGTTTAATTAATTTTGGTCTTTATTATTATTTGTATTTTGCTTTTTTATTTAAAAAATTTAAATGTTGTGTTTAACTCATGACTTTTCAGCTTTTCTTCTAATTTAAAAAAGCAAAGTTGTGAATTTTTTTTTTTTTTCAAAATGATACTTCCACTGTGTCTTAGAAGTTTTGATGCATGTGATTTTCAATATTAATTACAGAAATTTCAAATTTTCTCCAATTTCATTTTGATTCAATTTTATTATCTTCAAATGGTTTAAGTAATATTTTAAAGTGTAATTTCTGATTTAATTTTAATATTTTAAGAATACATGGGTCATACGATAACCTCTTCTTGAAAATAATTAAGTCACTTCAGTCGTGTGTGACTCTGTGCAACCCCATAGATGGCAGCCCACCAGGCTCCTCTGTCCCTGGGATTCTCCAGGCAAGAACACTGGAGTGGGTTGCCATTTCCTTCTCCAATGCATGAAAGTGAAAAGTGAAAGTGAAGCCGCTCAGTCGTGTCCGACCCTTAGCATGGACTGCAGCCCACCAGGCTCCTCCATCCATGGGATTTTCCAGGCAAGAGTACTGGAGTGGGGTGCCATTATGGCCTAATAAATGGTCATTAAAAAAGAAATAATCTATGAGAAAAGTGTGTTTTGTCATTCTTTGGATTATAATCATAAATCTTCTATAATCTTACTGAGGTTTGTATGAATTATATATCAGTTAATGCGAGTATGCGTGCGTGCCAAGTCACTTCAGTCGTGTCTGACTCTGTGTGACCCTATGGACTATATATAGCCTGCCAGGCTCCTCTTTCTATTGGATTCTCTAGGAAAGAATACAGGAGTGGGTTGTCATTTCCTTCTCCAGGGGATCTTCCTAACCCAGAGACCAAATTCATGTCTTTTACATCTCCTGTTTGGAGACAGGTTCTTTGCCACTAGTGCTGCCTGGGAAGCCCAATTAATGAGAGACATCTTGTAAAATCTGACACCTTGTTTGTAGATCTATCAATTTGTTGATGCATTTCAATTCATATTAGGTTTATGTATGGGTTATATAGCATTGGCCATTTCAAATCACTGTCTTCCTATTGATTTATTTTTTTTAGTTTTGTCAGGATCTTCATCCTTAATTCTTTTTGGTTAAAGTCTATTTTGTCGTGTCTGTAATTAATGTTATGCTACCATCCTTCTTTTGTTCAGTGTTTACCTGATAAATCTGTTTCTGCCGTTTACTTAGATAAAAGTTCAATCGATAATTTGCTATCTTTTTTCCATTGAGAACAATGTTATTTATGCATTTACTTATTTATTTTTGAGATATAATTGGCATACAGCACTGTGTAAATTGAAGATTACAACCTGTCAACTTTTTACATTTATATACTGCAATATCATTACACCTGTGGCATTATCCAACATTTTTATCATGTCACTTAATTATCATTTCATTCCTGTGGTGAACAAAATTGAGGTCCTGTTGCTCCGTAACTTTGAAGTTTATAATACAATATTGTTGACTGTAACCACTAAGTTTTGCGTTCAATCTCCAGATTTTTCTTTAGTTGCAAACTTGTCCTCTTAAACACATCTCTTCAGTTCTCCCAACTCTTCTCGCTTTCTACAAGTTTGGCTTTCTTAGATTCCACGTATAAGTGATATCATATGGTGTATGTTCCATAAATCAGTTAGGTTTTTTTTTTTCACTCTTTCTGTTCTTTTTCCGTAAATCAGTTAGGGGTTTTTTTTTCACTCTTTCTGTTCTTTTTCCTTTGTTCTCCTCTGACTGGGTTATTTCAAAGTTTCCACCTCTAGCTAACGGAGTCTGTCTTCTGGTTTGATCACTTCTGCTATAGATGCTCTTCTATTGCATCTTTTATTTTATTCCCTGATTTCTTCTGGTCCAGAATGTGATTTTATATTTTTTATCTCTTAATTTTTAATTTTGTTCATGAATCATTTCCCTGATTTTGTTGAGTTGTGTTTCTCTGTTCTCTCTAGCTCTTTAATTTCTTCAAAACAGTGATTATGAATTCATTATCTGCTAAATCACAAAATGCTATGCCACTGAGCTTGATTATTGGAGAATTATTATTACGTTTTTGGTGATATGTTTCCTTGTTGTTTCACATTTGAAGTAGCAGACACCTCCTTAAATCTTTGCTTTTATACAGAGTATTCTGTTTGTTGGCATTATTATTTTCTGGGTTTTCTCTGACTTTGTGTAGGTTCACTCATTCCATTTTTCTCAATCCCTCCTGTGGAACAATCCTTCCTCCAGTTCTTCAATCTTACCAGACTGGCTAATAAAAGCCTTTCTTTCATTTGCCAGAGGTGGTGCTATAGCTCACGTTTGTGGTTTCTCCCTTGCCCACAGCCCCTGGTCTGTTTTCTGAGGGCACTCCCTGTTAACCACAGCCACTCAGGGCTGCACTAGAGCGGGGCTGGTCAGAGTGTCAGGGAAGTATAGGTTTGCACTCAGAGCTCTGGGGTGTCTGTGAACCTCCTAGAGGTATCTCCCAATGATGGTTCATGGACAGGCTTTCTGCTGGAGTTGGGAGACGGTAGGAGCCCCACTCCTCAAGTGCCGTTTGATATTTGTTTCTGCCTGTTTCTCAACATCCTCCCTCTGACCAGTCGGGGAGGTCTCACCTCAGTACTCTGGTTGCTGTGGGAGAATAGGCTTATACAGCAGCATCTCAAACAAAAGGGTAATCAGGGACTCACTCACTGTTTTCCTTTTCCCACATGGCAGCGGTTGCTGCGGGCTAGTTCAGCCCTGTCCAGTGCTTCCTTGAGGGGGAAATGGTGCCAGCAAACCTCCTTTCCCATATTCAGGGTCCAGACTTGTGGTTTTTCACTTGAACAGAGAACTGAACTCCTTCCTTGGGAAGGCTGGGCTTCTACAAAATCCCTCTTAGATATGCGTGTGCCCAGGTCAGCATGCTTCTTGGTTTTCCCCAGCCAGGACTGAGAGACGCTGTGGCTTGTTTATAAGCTCCTGTTTTTTCTGTAGCTTGTATTGAGTTTGGTGTCTTTGCCTATTACCCAATGCACTGATGGGTAAGATTCCACCTGGGTTCTTTGGCATATCGTGCTCATTCCTATAACTCCCACAGAGATACTTTTATTCATGGACTGATGCCTAATTAGTTGTTTAGAGGGGAACAAAAGGAGGGATGTCTTACGTTGCCATGATGCTGATGTCACTCCTCTTACTTAACATTTTAGATGTGTCTTGAATAAATACTGTCATGTGGCTGGGTGTCATCTCTGTGAATTCATGTTGACAATTTAAGCTAACTAATAAGCTTAAGTATTACCATTAATTGTGGTTACTGATACATTTTTATTTATATTATTTAATTTTTGGTTTTAAATGCTTCATTGTTTTCTCCTGAAATGTATTATTTTATTTTCCCTTCTACTGTTCTAACAGTTTTCCACCATATTTCTGTCCTTTAAATTGCTTTCTTTACAATTTCATATAAGCAATTTCTTTACTTTCCTCTGAAACAAACTTGATATTGCTTTTAACCTAGACATACACTTTTGGATGGTCAGAAAGACTTCCTGCCTCCCATATGGTCTTTGTTTTATATTCTAGTTTTATCTATTTTTTAACCAGTAAAGTTACATGTTTTATTATTTACACAATTAATATTTATTTATTATGCACACATGTGTAATAATTGGCTCACTGATCAGTATGTTTTGCACCTCAAATATTTCCTCTAGAATTGATGATCTACTTAGAATACATTTTAAGTTTCTCTAGTAATAATAGAGAGTGACCTATATTGGTGGGCACTCTCTATTATTATTTTATAAAACATCATTTTTTAACTCTTTTTCAAACTAGGTTTGCTGATTATAGAATTCTAGGATGATGGCTGTTTTTCCTCAATTGTGAGATAGCCTTCAGTCTTCTGGCTTCCATTGTTGCTGTTAAGCCTGATGTTAGTCTAATTGTTATTGCTGTGTCCTTTTATTTTCTCCCTCTCTACTTTTAATAATCTCTTGGTAATTAATGTTCTACCTTTTCTCAATGATGCATCTGGGTATATATTCTTATTGTCTTGGGATATTTTTGTTTTCTGATTTGAGAATGTATTTTTAATCAGTTCTAGAACATTCTCTCCTGCAAAATAATGTTATACTGCCCTTTTGAAAGTATCCTTATTCTCTGCTGAGAATTACTATCCTGAGAATAATTATCCTTATTCTCTCCTACTAAATGTTAGTCCTCGTCATTTTATCGTTCATGTCTCTTAACTTTGTCATCTCTGTTTTCATTTGTGCTGCGTTCTGTACAATTTCTTCAGATATTTCTTATAATATGCTAATTCTCTCTTTACCTATTTCTCATCTGCTCTTTAACCCAAATATAGAAGGGATTCTTCTTTGTTTGGCAGGAAGAGCAGGGTCAAATGTTTATTCTTTCACTTCTGGGAGTACACATACGTCTTTTCAAACACTTTGAATCTTTTTTGATAGTCATATTCCAGTATTGTGTTTTGGTTCCATATTTTATTTCTTCAAACATCTTAAACCTTCTTATGTTCTATATAAGAGCCCTCCAAACTTGAAGTCTCTGGTATCTAATTCTGCTGTTTAAATTTTTCTCAATTTTGGCAGCTTAGTTTCTCCAAGGGGAATTTGCATTTACACTATCACTGGGAGCCCTAAGGCACCGTGAATACATGATTACTTTTATACACTTTATACTTGAGATTTCACAAACCTTACAGTGTAGTTTCAGACTCCCATACCTGCTTGAGGTATGGCCTGTGGTTACAAACTGTCGTTGAGACATTTTCCCCAATAAACAAATGACTCTCCTTATAACTTTCCTTTGCTGGCAGGCTATTTTTTTGTCCCCTAAAACACCCTTAAACATATAGTCTTTGAAGTTCTAAGTTATATGTAGGAGTCCTTAGTTCTAATTCTTTATCTTCTGTGGTTCTGAAACAAAACTCAAGACTCTAGAGTTGGGTCTTGGCAAATGCCCCCCATGCCAAGCACTCAGCATTTATTTGTCACTGTCACTTGTTCCCTCTCTATTTCTCTAGAGATTTCTTCATGTATTGCACTCATTTGACACGCTAGTAAAGTAATGCTCAAAATTCTCCAAGCCAGGCTTCAGCAGTACATGAACCACGAACTTCCAGATGTTCAGGCTGGTTTAGAAAAGGCAGAGGAACCACAGATCAAATTGCCAACATCCGCTGGATCATGAAAAAAGCAAGAGAGTTCCAGAAAAACATCTATTTCTTCTTTGTTGACTATGCCAAAGCCTTTGACTCTGTGGATCACAGTAAACTGTGGAAAATTCTGAAAGAGATGGGAATATCAGACCACATTACCTGCCTCTTGAGAAACCTATATGCAGGTCAGGAAGCAACAGTTAGAACTGGACATGGAACAACAGACTGATTCCAAATAGGGAAAGGAGTACATCAAGGCTGTATATTGTCACCCTGCTTATTTAACTTATATGCAGAGTACAGCATGAGAAACGCTGGGCTGGAAGAAGCACAAGCTGGAATCAAGACAGCTGGGAGAAATATCAATAACCTCAGATATGCAGATGACACCATCCTTATGGCAGAAAGTGAAGAGGAACTAAAAGGCCTTTTGATGAAAGTGAAAGAGGAGAGGGAAAAAGTTGGCTTAAAGCTCAACATTAAGAAAATGAAGATCATGGCATCTGGTTCCATCACTTCACGGGAAATAGATGGGGAAACAGTGGAAACAGTGTCAGACTTTATTTTTGGGGGCTCCAAAATCACTGCAGATGGTGATTACAGCCATGAAATTAAAAGACGCTTACTCCTTGGAAGGAAAGTTATGACCAACCTAGATAGCATATTCAAAAGCAGAGACATTACTTTGCCAACAAAGGTCTGTCTAGTCAAGGCTATGGTTTTTCCTGTGGTCATGTATGGATGTGAGAGTTGGACTGTGAAGAAGGCTGAGTGCTGAAGAATTGATGCTTTTGAACTGTGGTGTTGGAGAAGACTCTTGAGAGTCCCTTGGACTGCAAGGAGATCCAACCAGTCCATTCTGAAGGAGATCAGCCCTGGGATTTCTTTGGAAGGAATGATGCTAAAGCTGAAACTCCAGTACTTTGGCCACCTCATGCGAAGAGTTGACTCATTGGAAAAGACTCTGATGCTGGGAGGGATTGGGGGCAGGAGGAGAAGGGGACGACAGAGGATGAGATGGCTGGATGCCATCACTGACTCAATGGATGTGAGTCTGAGTGAACTCTGGGAGTTGGTGATGGACAGTGAGGCCTGGTGTGCTGTGATTCATGGGGTCGCAAAGAGTCAGACATGACTGAGCAACTGAACTGAACTGAGCTTATGTGAGGGAGAATGTAAGTGGGCGCCAGGGAATTTGGCTATGAATTAAGAAAGGTTTGCTCTCATTAATCCAGTGTCTAACACTTTTAGAGATTTCATAAAATCTTAACTGTCATTTTACTGGAAGTATATTGGTTTTATTAGCTGAAGTGATTAATTTACTTTTGACTCAAATTAGTGTTTATAGTGCAAAGAGTTTGTAAAAATTAGAGAATTTATTTGGAAATTTATGCATGGCAAATATTTTGTCATCTAAAAGAATTTTGTTTCCTAATTTCACCTGAAAAGTGAAAAGTGTGACATTCTAAATACAAGTGTCATTAAGAATTTGGCTTAAAAGTGACTTCCTCACTTCTCCAATCACTTTAAGAAGTTCCCTTTCTACACACACACACACAATCACACCAGGAATTTCTCTGCAAAGAGAGGAAACCTGAAGGAATCATTTACTTTGTGTGAAGAACTGTGCTCTGGGCTATGCATACGATTACTATATTTACATACAGTGATTGCATGTACCGTACACATGGACTCAATAGAAACATGAGGTCCATCCACAACTGAGGAAATTAAATCCCAGGACCATGGCTAGCGATGCTCCTGTGGGGTAATTGGCAAGTGGAAGGGCTGGGATTGGACCAAGTTCTTATCTTACCTCATGGCATGCTGGCACTGGATAATGGGTATCGTCTAAAAGAGGGCCTTCCTTGGTGACTTAGGGAACCAAAGAATCCACCTGCCAATGCGGGAGATGTGGGTTTGATCCCTGGTTCATGAAGATCCCCGGGAGAAGGAAATGGCAACCTACTCTAGTACTCTAGTCTGAGAAATCCCATGGACAGAGGAGCCTGGCAGGCTGCAGCCCATGGGGTCACAAAGAGTTAGTTACCACTTACCAACGCAGCATGGGCACGAGCATCATCTAAAAACAGAGGGGAAACAAGAAGGAAGAAGTGTGATCTTTGCCTTCGAGTCCAGGAGTGGAGAAGACAGGCTTCCCTGGCCCTAATGGCACCTGTTAGCATGTATTTATTGTGGCTCCTCTGGCCCAGCAGTGCAAGTTGCTAACAAGATGAAGCCATCTCCTATCTCCCATTACCCTGTGACTCTGCCTCACTGGCATCAGCAGGTGCTGTGATGCAGTGATTGATGAGAGCAACCTGCCTTTATTCAGCACTGTACACTCCACAGAGGACTTCCAGGGATTATGTCATTTGAGCTAATTTATGAACAGGCTTTATCTACTAGGCTTTATCAGAGAACTTTATCACTGTTCACTCTGGTGAACAGTGTCTTAATTCATTGTACCTCCCCATGTTGACCCTCAGTGTCCCCAGTCCTAAATGAGCGAAGGAAATTGCAAATAATAGATATTCCAAAGTCTGAAACATCTTTTCTTAAGTTCGCAGGTGCTCAAGGAACACTGAGTAAATAAATGTTCATAGAATTATATAATCACTTCCTCTCAGTATAGAAATTTTCTCTGGATGCAATGCTATTCTCCATCTGAATGTAAGTCTCTCACAGACAGTTTCTTGCCAACCAGTTCAAAAATCTCTTAGGGGATAAACAATGACCCAGGTCAACCCCATTACTTCAGCAGTCAATGGTGATGTTTCATTCGGTCCAGTGTCATGCCACAGAGTTGGCTAGGGGCCTTTTTCTAATGTCTCCCCTTCTTCACAGGCCTATGTCTCCCCAAGCTCTTCTCAACCCTGAGATATGACAAAACGTAAGGCTTCACCTTGACAATCTGCATACTATCCCTTGTGGCATTGGCTGGAGAACCTGTAAGGTCCTGAGTTTCTAGAAGTTTGGGATTTCCTTCTAATTGGCAATTCTAGGTCTAAGCTTTGAGCAGGACATTAGTAGTGTTATGCACTGAATTTGTCATTTCCAAAAATTTAATGTTGAAGCTCTAACTACCAACACCTCGGAAGTGACTATGTTTGGAGATAAGGCAGAGAGAGAGGTAATTAGGTTAAAATGAGGCCACTGGAGTAGACCCTAATCCAATCTGACAGATGCCTTTATAAAAAGGGACTCCAGGACATGCAAAGAAACAGCAGCGAGGTGCACTCACAGAGGAAGGGCCACGTGCATGCAAAGCAAGGAGACGGCCATCTGCAAACAAGGAGACAGGCCTCAGGAGACACGGACCTGCTGACAACTTGAGCTTGGACTCGTAGTTTCCAGAACTCTGAGAAAACACATTTTTGTTGAAGTCACCAAGTCTGTAGGATGTGTTGTGACAGCCCTGGCAAACTAATCCAATAGCATCCAGTCAACAGGCTCAAAAACCCAATTAAATCAAGGACTTCCCTGGTGGATCAGTGGTAAAGAATCCACCTGCAAAGCAGGAGACACGGGTTTGATCTCTGGGTTGAGAAGATCCCCTGGAGAAGGAAATGGCAACCCACTCCAGTATTACTGCCTGGAAAACCCCATGGATAGAGGAGCCTGGTGGGCTATAGTCTGTGGGGTCACAAGGATTCGGACACGACTGAGCATGCAAAGAGAAAGAAAAAGGATATTTAATTTTAAAACACACAGATGTTTATTTTTTCTCTAGTTCCTTTAAGATACCACCTCTATGTACAAGCAAAGATATGGTAAATAGAGATTGGATGGCCTAGAATATAAAGTAAGAACTATGGAAGTTCACTGACAGAGAATCAGGAGAATGCATAGCATGAGGGAAGAGATTCTGGAGGTTACACTCAAACTGGATCTTGTTTGATGAATGAAGTCGCTTTGTGAAAACTAGACATTGAGGGCTTCCTAGTTGAAATAAAACACAGGCAGGATATGAGAATGGAGTTCCTTAAATCTGAAGACCTACTGTGTGCTGGGTCTTATACTAGACACTGAAGACACCCTAGTGAAAGAAGAATCATTGCCCATAAAAAATCCACAGGCAAGCAGAGGAGAGAGGCAAATGAACAACTCATAATGAGGTTATATGATAAATGCCAAACAGAATGCTAGGGAAACAAGGAGGAGAAAGTCAGTAACTCTGGGGCAAAGCAGGGAATGCACCAGCCACAAAGGGCTGGCGAACAGGACGATGAGGACTCCTATGATGGCCTGCGTGGGGCGGAGGTGTCCTAAGCAGAGGGAGGCTCCTATTCCAGATGTGCGTTGGAGAGAAGCAAGTGGGCCCACATGATGAAGGCCTTGTAGAGTATTTTCTCGCCAGCCTCCTTATTTTTCACTTGTTTGTGCTTGTTTAGCTGATATTTATTTAATTGGCAATAGAGTTTCCCAAAGATTATTCAACCAGAAAATTCATTAAACTCTATTACAACCACCACACAAATTAATAATATCTCATTGTTCTGCTGAAAAAAGGATTTGCAGCTTCGTCTGTGTGTGTTTTTCTTGTAAACAATTACTGGGCAGCCTACTTAGAAACACCAATTATAATAAACTTTTAATTCTTCTCTTAATCAACTGTCTTTCTTAGATTTGCTTTGTCTTATCTGTGAGCCAGTCCTGCCTTTTTCTTGATTCTCTGCTGCTCCTTGGAAAGATAGGTGCTCAGGAGACCTGAGAATTAATGAGACATTCCTTAAGGACATTTATAGAGATGATTTTTTTTTTTTTTCGGTTAAGCCGTTCTCTTAGCTGATGGAGGAAAAAGCATGACATATGTGCTAATGCTCCAGGAAATTCTGCTGGGCTTTTAGCTCTGCTGAGGAGGAATTTTTGGAGCCAGGTATGTTCAGTTTGTGGCATGCCAGTTTGTTGGCATCTGTGAGAGGGTGGGTGTCCACAGAGAGAAGTGATTAGACAGACTGTTTACTGTCACTTGGGCTCTACCTGCTGGCTATTTGGGAGCGGTCTGTGTAAAAGGCCAGCTTACTTCCATCATCTCCATCCACAGGGATAATTAGCAAGGCTGCCCCCAGGCCAAGTGGTAGAAACAACCAAGTCTGTGGTCCCTGCAGCTCCCCAAGCTGCTCAGTCAGTTCCTCCTGCCAACTCTAACCCCAGGCTCAAATAATCCATTGCACACAGATATGAAGAGGTTTTGTGAACCAACCCCAACCTAACCTTAAGCAGTTAGAATTTGAAGCACTCAAATCCCTGCCTTGGTGTCTGAGCTTATCTTTGAGTATTCTTTTTTTTTCCCCAGTGTTTGAAAGTATTTCTTTATTTTGAGCCGAAATTCATTCACACATTCAGTATTAAAGGAGCACCTACACTGTTCCAGGCATGATTCTGATTTAAGACAATACAGAGACTCTCTTGGGATTCTTGAACTCAAGAGAGAAAGAGCCCCATTTACTTCATTCTGTGTCTCTAACAGGAGAAGGCAATGGCAACCCACTCCAGTACTCTTGCCTGGACAATCCCATGGATGGAGGTGATCAATCCCCCTCTGGGGGGGTCTTGTATAATTATTACATCCTTTGCCATTTTCACTTGAGTTCCCTTAGGGTTTCCTTCTGTTGGAGGCCTCGCGTGGTTTTATTCACTATCCCAGATCCAATTTTCTGCTTTTCACATTCAAGTGTTCCATCCCCAGCTCACCTGCCTGATGTACCCGTCCTGTCCATGAGGAAGAACATGATATCATCTCTTGGCACTGACCCTTGCCTGCAACGCTTTCTTTCTCTTCACCTGGTAACTCCTTCCCTCTCCCACCTCTCTTCTCACACTTTTCTTGGTGCACTTTGTCTCCGCACACAAGACCATGAAATGTGCACTGTTTTCTGTGAACAACAGCACTGTGACTGGCATCTCAGGGATCAACCAGTGTTTATCAATGTACCAGATCAAGAGAAGGTCCTATGATATCTATTAAGGGAGTTGCCATGAGCATACGCCCACACTATGCCAGGGCCACAAGTCCTGGCAGCTCCCACTTCTGCCTGAGCTGGGCTGTAGCTTCTAGTGGCAGGACCTCCAACTCCGTGTCTCCTACTTTGACACCAGACCCCACCAATCAGCCAGCCCTCTAAGCGCTTTAATTCCCTCTGTTCTTCCTGTTCTCTGGAGGTTAGGGAGATAGAACTCATTTTCCCCACATCACACTGAGAGTTCTGCTGCCAAGCCCAGCTGTGTAAACCCCACCCCCAGTCTTTGTTAATCTCCTGCTCAAGTATTTGGAAGCTTTGGAACTCAAAGCTTCCCATCCACCCTCCTGGGCACACCCTCTGAGACTAATCACTGGCACCATCCTCTCTGAAAGCTTCTCTGGGATTTCTATTGTTGGCCCCATTTCAGCGTCTCGCAGGCGTCTAAGTTCCCATCTTCTATCCCCCAGTCTTCCTTTGCATCCTATGGGTCCCCTTCTCTGTGGCTTATAGGCGAACTCTGTACTCTAAGCCCACTGGTCTCATGGTTGTCTTTTTGGTTCTCCTGCTGCTAGCAAACTCTACATGTAATCTCACAAGTCTAGACCCTTAACTCCTTTTTTGTGAATAATCTATTTCACCCTAATCAACCTGTTTCACTGCCTGTAAAGCACTTACTCCACTTGCCTTTATAGTATGTGTGTGAGTTGCTCAGTCGTGTCTGACTCTTTGCGACCCCATAGGCTGTAGCCTGCCAGGCTCCTCTGTCCATGGTATCTCCCAGGCAGGAATACTGGAGTGGGTTGCCATTTCCTTCTCCAGGGGATCTTCCCTACCCAAAGAATGCCTTGATAGTGAGTAGGAGTGAAAAATAGGGGGAAAAACCCACATGATAATATGCTAAACACATTCATTCTATAGGATAGTATTATTCATTTCTATATGATAGTAAATGAACAACAATTCTTAGTTTTCCTTTCAAGGAAATCATTGTCGCTGACTTCCCTCTTTGCAGTAACCAAATTTTAGAGTAGTCAACAGTCTAGAAGTTACAAATTGATGGTCCACAAATCAAAATTGGGCTAGAGATTTTTTCCCAAAACTGAGTTGTAAAAACTTTGAGCATCCATATGCCTCAGTTCGCAAAGGCCCACCCCATTCATATTGTCGTTTAAAATATATACATTACCCACACACACCTCAAGGCATGTGAGCTCTAGCCTAGCCCTCTCTGTTGAGGATCAGAGAACAGCAGTAATTGGCTCACCATTATATAAACTAGTTACTTGTGATGCTAGTACTAGAATGCAGGCAGCCTAACTTCTAGTCAGGGCTCTCCTGCTATAACCAAAATGTCTCCCAAAATTCCTAATAACTTAGCATAACCTGAATTTGAATTTCCTTCATCTGTGGAAAGGAAGGGAAAATGGATCACATTAAAAATAAAACTCTAGATCTGGGTCCAATAGCCTGAGAACTAGAATGTCTGAGGGCAGAAGAAGGTAGGTGTCTCAGCTTAAGAAAAAGGCAAAGTTTAATATCATTAATCCCTGACTCTTGGGCCTTTGGAATCAAATCAAAACTTACAACATTGGCTTCCCGGCTTTCAGGACTTCAGACTCAGATTGAATAGCACCACCAATTTCCCTGGTCCTCCAGATTCTAGCAGCGGGTTGTGGGGCTTCTTGGCCTCCATATCTTTTACATAAATACAAATATATCTTATTGTTTCTGTTTGTCTTGGGAATTCTAATGCAGATTTGGGTACCAAAAGTGGTTCTAAATGAACACAATTTTTAGGATTTATTTTCTGAGATAGCTCTGGGATTTCTGGAAAGAACTCTCTAATTGGATTATGTTTAAAGATGTAAATGACTCTATTTCCAATAGTAAAAAGAACACTGATAGTTCATGGTATGAACTGGTCACAAAGATATACAAAATAGCAGCATTGGATAGCCCTAATCCACCACTTTTAAGAAGCAAGGAGCTATGTGACTCCCCACATGATACTTTTGAATATTTTTTTGGAAACTAGGGAGTATAATAACAAAAAAAAAAAAGGTAAAACTCCGAATTTTACTGGATCTCGTCCAATCCAGTCCAAACCTGCACACCCAAGAAATCTGCCCCGCTGTAAAATCTGACCCAGCTGTGTCTTGAAGTCCTCGGTGGAAGGCATCTCACACCTGCTCAAAAGCTTATGTGTTGACTGGTCACCCACAAGGCATTTTGCAGATGTTTTCTTATCCAGTCTGCCTGTTCCTCTGTCACTGATTTTGTCTTGTACATATAGCTCTAACTCCATTCCTTCACTTGCTCTATACAGTTGTCAATCCTCTGTAGTTTTAGCCAAGAGCCCTTGCTACTATAGCCGTTGCATCCTTTTCTTTGGTGATTTGAGCCTCTTTGGTCCTATTTCTAGCAGAGGGCTGCTCGTGCCTCCCGGCTGGGGCTGTAATAAAGGTTATAAGCAGTGCTGTGCGGGGCAGTGCCCAGAAAGCTGCAGCATGCTGTACAAATGTTAGGTCTGCAGGTTTATACAGCCTTCTGTTCTCAGCTTCCTCTGTTTACCAGCACCTCATGTTTATTCATTTTTGCGTGTGTATATTTTTCCTTTTAAAAAAACAAACATCATATTTTAAAGTCAAAAGCCTAAACAAATTCATTCCAATTTGCATAGCTCTTAGGTTATTAAATTCTTGGGAAATGTCCTAACTCTTCCATGTGTATCAACTTTCAATCTAATTCAACTAACCACTCTTGAACACTTAGTCCTGGGCCTCTGCTGAGCACATGCCTGTGTCTTTTCTCAGAAATCATTTCACTAGATCTCGGTCACATTGTATTTTATTATAAATAGTAAATCTAAGAAGACTGATTAAATGACAAGGACAACAGTTGATGCTGAATATACCCAGGCTTTACTGTTTGTAAACCACCTTCTCTGAAAACTCTGAGAGTCATGAGATCTAGACTGAAGCCTCAGCTCACAAGCACATCATTGCGTCTCCTTGGGAACGTTTTGTAAATTTTTGGAACTTGAGATCCCTCAACTGGACAATGATAATTGAAGCTGAGCATGTTACACTTAGAACTGTGGTCAGGGATAAACAAGATCCCATATATAAAATACCTAATATATTTAAAAATCTTGTAGTATTTTGATAAAGTTGATGTCTTCTACAAGTCATTAAAAAAAAAAAAGCTTTATGATCATTTCCTCATTTTGCATACAAATTATTGTCAGAACTGAAGTAGTCTGCGAGGTCATTAGCGGAGACATGGCTGTCCTTTGGTGTTTTAGTCTGGGTGCTACAAGAAGCGGATCCCGAGACATGATTAAACATGCAAGTAATTTATTAGAGGAGATGCCCGTGTGCCCATGTGGGAGATAACAGGCCAGCTGGGCGAGCCAGCAGATCACAGGGCCAGTCTGTGAGCCCAGGTGAAGGAGAGAGGTTTGCATGAAGTATGCTGGATCACCATACAGTCTCAGGCAAGTCCAGCAAAGCCCCTGGGAGTTCTGAAGCCAAAGTCAGTTCAGAGGAGACTATGTCTCCCAGGAACTAGTTTTCCTTTAGTATTCCTGCCATGCTCAGTCCTCAGTTGGAAGAAGCCTCTGGGAGGCATGGCCTTGGCACAAATCCAGCAAGAGATATCAAAGAGCAGCAGCCAGAGCCTTCAGACAGTTCCCCCAGTCACTGGAGGCCCAAGGAGCTTCATCATGACCGCCTCATACACTGTCTTCTCACGCCTGTAGAAAAATGCAGGGGCTGATTTGCTGTCTCTTTTGCAAGATTTATTTTGGCAAGTTTGGTTTTCACCCTCACACATCATTTATTTTTCCTTTAAATGAGATTTCAATAACCTAAATGTTGACAAAACAGAAAATCAGTTCAGCAACACAGTGGGTCAATTCTGACTATGCTAATGTGAACACATATTTGGGGATATAATCCAAAGCCCTGAGGTCTGTCAGTATAGCCTCTATGACATAGAGATGACTGGTGACTTTAGATTTGGTTAAAACTGGTCTGCCTGCACCAGGCTGCATGACTTTGGTCAAGTCATTGAACTCCTCTGGCTGTGTTTCTCATTTAAAAAATGAACCTCATAATATCTTCCACAAAAATCTTGCTATTAACCAACTCCAATAAAATCTGATAGATAACTTGCAAGTTCTCTGGTACAATTCAGACAATTAATTTAATGAATAGCTTTCATTTATAGGGGTATTTTCACTATCTTTTCTAATCCTTAGATGCATAAAAGCATTAATTAGTGGAATTTCTACGTAGTGTTAATAAAGGTAATATTTGCATCTGTCCCAATATAGTAGTTAGCACATGCCAGGGGGTCAGCAGACACTAGCTCCCTTTCTTCCCTCCTCTTCATTTCTCTGACAATTCTTATTTCCTCTAGCAGAATTAGTTTTCTATTGGTGCATAATTAAAAAATTCTATCTTCCTGGTAGCCACTGTCCCCTTTCTTCCCTTTTGGGCTGCCACCGGCAGTGACATCTTCATGGGAGCTCCATGAATTCATCCAATATTCTTTTAGTCATCATTGGTTGAAAACCTAGTTGGTACCAAACAGCAGAAATAATTCAGATGGTCATACAGTTGTTTTTGCCCATTGCAGCTCAGCACGTGATGGGGGTGAGGACAGGACTGCAAGATGTCTGTGCCTTGGACGGTGGTGACCCAAGGACAGGGGATTCACTGTGTTGGGAGCTGTGAAGCTGTCAAGGAAAGCTTCTTTCTTCTCTTCTTCTTTCCCCTCCTCCTCCTTCAACACCACCATCTTTATTCCATACGATGTCTCTGGACCAGGAAGCCATCAGACACTGTGCTGTTTTCTTTATGTGTATTAACTAATTAATCTTAGTTAATAACTAATTAACTAAATTAATCTTCATCAGAATATTATGGGGTATGTAGCTTCATTTTGCAAACAAGGGATCTGGATCACAGAGAAGTTAGTTGCTCAAGACTCAGCCACGTACTCACGAGTAGAGCCAGTTTTCCAAGCCACTGAGATAAATGACTTCATGGAAGAGAGATTGCCTGTCCTGGATCTTGAGCACAGAGGGATTATTCAGCAGGTGGACAGTCTCAGGGAGAACACGGCAGGCAGGGCAGTATGAAGCAGCCTAGTCTCATTGTGTGGCATGCCTAATATCTAGGCCAGTGCTTTACGCAATGAGCTTTCAGTACACTGTTGAATGAAGGAAAGAGTAATTAAAGCTGTGCATGCTCCCCAGCCTCTCATCCATCAGTCCTCCACCCAACCCTCATTTCTCTCAAATTCCATATCAAGTGTCACCTAGACTAGGGAGCTATCTCAGGCTGTACTTCCAAGCAGTGACTTCTCTTCCCCCAGGCCCCTATAATAATCAATACCCGTAACTCTCAGGTAGCATTTAATTCTCAGCATCTGGTATGTTTGGTACTTCTTTTTAGGTACATATGAGTTCCCCAAGAAAAGGGTTCCTGTGCTGCAGTGGGACAGAGTGGAAGAGGCACTGGTTTGGAATTAGATCTGAATTTGAGCTGCTTACCAGCTGAGGAAGGGCAGTGGCTTACACTCTGTGGTCCTCATCTCTAAACCTGACTCTTAGATAACAGACCTGAGACCATCTAGTCCCACACCTGGCATGCAGCCTCTCAATCGCTGTGAATTCATTTCTTCTTGCACTTCTTCACTCACATATTTGCAGATGAGGCCCTTGTTCTGTACACTATAAGGAAGTGTTTTAACACCTTGAGAATGGAATAAATCATGTAGTCTGATTGAGACATCTAGTCAAACCGATGGGCAGTGGAGTTTTTGTGCTTCAGGAACTCATCCTCAGGAATTATGTAACAGCATGGATTTACTGTATAGCACAGGGCTATACTCAATGCCTTGTAATAACCTGCAATGGAAAAGATTCTGAAAAAGCATATGTATGCATGAATGTGTGTGTGTGTGTGTGTGCGTGTGTGTGCATGCATGTGTGCTAAGTCTCTTCAGTCATGTAGAACTCTGTGTGACCTTATGGACTGTAGCCCACCAGGCTCCTTTATCCATGGGATTCTCCAGGCAAGAATATTAGAGTGGGTTGCCATGCCCTCCTCCAAGGGATCCTCCTGACCTAGGGATCAGACCTGTCTCTTGGGTTTCCTGCATTGGTAGGTAGGTTCTTTACTACTAGTGCCACCTGGGAAGCCCATGTGTGTATATGTATAGATGTGTATGTGTGTGTATACACATACACACGTGTGTATATATATATACACACACATATGTGTGCGTAGGATATGTATGTTTATGTAATTCATATATATATATATATGTGTGTGTGTGTATATATCATTTTGCTGTACACCTGAAACTAACACAATATCGCAAATCAACTATACTTCAGTTAAAAAATAAATAAAAACTAAAAAAAGAGAAACTCTGTAACAGCAAAGTGCTATTCAATAATACAAGCACAGCACCTCTGATAGCTAACAGTCCTCTGAACAGAAGTGCTGTGGAGAGGCGCTGTGCAACCAGACTTTGGTTTGAGTGGTGGTTTTCTAAAGCATGGACTATTCTTGCCTTACCCAAAATTGTAACTTGAAATGCTATTCACACATTTGAAGTGAATTATGCATTCCCTCTCACCTTCACTCATTTGTTTATTCAACAAATATGTTTTGAGTACTTGCTCTGTGCAAAGGACTCTGAACCCAGCTGGGGCCATAGAATCAAAGAGATAAAAGGTGCTGTCCAGCAATGGAAAAATTCTGTCCCTCAACCTGACAGCCTGGGTTAAAATTCTGACCAAGGCAGCCCTGGGCAGTTGATAAAGACACTTTGAGACCCAGCTTCCCTATTATTAAGGACAGTAATAGTGCTTGCCTAATATATGGACGGAGGAGTCTGGTGGGCTGCAGTCCATGTGGTCGCTAAGAGTCGGACATGACTGAGCGACTTCACTTTCACTTTTCACTTTCATGCACTGGAGAAGGAAATGGCAACCCACTCCAGTGTTCTTGCCTGGAGAATCCCAGGGACGGGGGATCCTGGTGGGCTGCCGTCTATGGGGTCGCACAGAGTCGGACATGACTGAAGCGACTTAGCAGAAGCCGAAGAATATGGGTAATTATAAAGATTCAAGGAGATTATCGTAGTAAAATATTGAGTACTGTACCTGGTTCATGCTGAACATGTCATAAATTGTACATGTAGGTGTGCAACATCATGTCATCTGATCTTTCAAAGGCTAATGATCACACATTTTAAAAAATCCCTTTGATTAAACCTAAAAGATCACTGATGGTCAAGGATATGGGTGTCTTTTGATTTGGCCCTGGAAGAAATTAGCAGTGTATTCTCGGCTATCATTGTGGTAAGTAGTCTGCCTTAGTACATACAGTACTTCTAGGAGCCCAGAGGCAACAACTTTACAGAGGGTGTAGGTGGCAGGTAGACAGAGGGTGAATGGGAACAGCTTCATGGTAGAGGTGGCATTTTACCGATAGGGAAATGTATTCATAGTATAGAAAGAGAAGAAAAATGTTGTGGGAAGTCTTAAATTATCTAGGCTATTGCAAGCAGTTTAAATGTGCAAAGAACTGTGAATGGCCAAATGTCAGAAAATTGCAAATGGCCCAAAGTAGCTCCAGGGTCATTTCCAGGATCAGTCAGAGAAGAGGAAGCTAGAAGTACTAACTGAGGTCAGATAGCACAGGGCCTTGAGTGCCATGAGTATTTGATGTGGTATGTGAGTTATTTGATCCCACATTTCATCTTCCAGATGGGAAACTGCGGTTCAGACAGAGTAGCTTGAGAGGCTGGCTACTTCTTCTATTAGAAAAAATGCACTACAAGCATAGTAGATAAAATTACACCATTTATTTACTTTTCACAATGTTGTTGGTTAAGCCAGGACTACTTCTGCTTCATGTTGTGAGAGACTGGGTGAGTTGGTGTTACAAAAGGGCTTCAGTTACCTGGCTGGCATCTGGCAGTGACTAGCAGCTGAAATCTCAGAGTATGGGCTACAGCCTAATTCTCCATCTTGAGGGGAACATGGAGCAATAAACTGCAGAGTGATATGCAGTGACCACATGGCTGCTTGGGCTTCCATACAGCATGGCAGTCTCAAGGTAGCCAGACTTCTTACTTGGTGTGAGTGTCTATCTGCACAGGGCAAAAATGGAAACTGTAAAGTCTTCTTAATATTTAGTTCCACAATTGAAAGAATGTCAGTCCCTCTACATTCTATTGTTTAAAGCAAATCATGGTTAAACCATCTATAGTTGATATATCCTATGTTTAAAGATTCCCAGATTCAAGAAGACTACCCAAGAGCGTGTATATTCAGAAGCATGGTTCATTAGGGGCCATCAAACTAGCAGTCTCCCACCTTGAATAATTTATCCAAACTCAAAACCACTAAGAAAGTAGCACTTCTGGAATTAGAACTCAGGTCTCTCACTAATCTTTTAAAACTGTCATGATGCCTCTCCACCATGGCATGATGGAGGAAATGCATTACCTTTCTCCTCACCACCACAGGGCTTGAGTAAAAACAACTATCACCCAGCAGCTACTGAATAGTTACCCACTTTATCCTAAGGGTCCAAGAAAGCAGCTCTAGTCATCTTTATCGAGAGCAACTCTCTGACCTTCATGGTTGGATGAGGGAATGAAAAGCCCCTAGATAACTAAGGAAATTACCAGTGACACAGAATCTGCTTTTGATGCCACCTGGCAAAAAATCATTAAAAACTGTTAGCATCTTCTGGCCAAAGTATGAGAGCTATTCAATTCGGGACTAATGAACATGGCATTATTGATCTTCTAAGACCGTGCAGGACTGATCTGTATCAAAGCCATAAATTATATTTATGAAGACATTCAAATAGCACACAATGATTACTTTTTCTCTTGGAAGCCAGGAGTAGCTGCAGAGGCATCTGTTTTGCACAAGGTGATAGAACTACTTCTTCCACAGTTATCTGACCAGGACAACAAGATGGATATTTGCCTGCAAAGGCATAATCTCATTTTGGTGACTTGATAGTTCCCACTATGTCTTCCCTTCTTGCATGTTTCATCTCTTTACAGAAGACAATATGTGAAATCATTCTTCATTTAGCTTTCATCATTTTAGTGTTTTTTTTTAATTTAGTGGGTTTAAAAAATAATAATCTGATACAGCAAACCAGAAAGAATCCTTGGGAATATTTATTTCAGAACAGGAAGTGAAGCTGTTAGCTAAAGGAGTCACAAATATTCAAAAAAGTAAATGTTAGTAAAATGTCTGTGACAGGGTAGACAATCCCTAGAAAGCAAGTCAGATTCCCATTGTTCTGGGTGGCAGACTGACGCTCCATTTCTGAAGCAACTTGTTCAACGTCGAACAGAGAACATTTGACCTGGCTCTGGCCGCACCCAGTCACCCTGCTTTTAGAGACCACGTCCCTGGTGGCTCAGATGGTAAAGCATCTGTCTGCAATGAGGGAGACCCGGGTTCCATCCCTGGTTGGGAAAATCTCCTGGAGAAAGAAACGGCAACCCATTCCAGTACTCTTGCCTGGAGAATCCCACGGACAGAGAATCCCACGGACAGAGAATCCCACGGACAGAGAATCCCTCGGACACAACTGAGCAACTTCACTTTCACTTTTCACTTTTCCCCTCCATAACACCGTGCCACCCTCATGCAGTAATTTGTCACCTTAAGGGGTTGAAAGCTAAGGGCATGTGTGAGAAAAAGAAACTGGATGTCACAATCCAGGGCTTTTAAGTATGACACTGAATCTGTTAGCTTAGGCAAGGCCCTTGGTGTCTCTGAGTCTCAGTTTTCCCATATGCAAAACTATATGTAAACTGAGCGTAAGGTGCTGTTTAGTCTTAAAATTCTGATTGCATTTCCCTGACTAGCTCTGGGCAGACCTGTGTCTGTAGAGGCTTGTAGGAACATTACACTTTAAAGGGAGTGAAAGAAAAATCCGCTCCATACTTACCATTAGAGGAGACTCTTCCCCACTAAAGGAATGGTTTTGTTGTGGCTGCAGAGGTCAGCAGCTGCAGGAGGCTAATTTAGGTTGTCCCTGGCTCATTGGCAATCATGAGGCTTGATATGCATTTGAAACAAACTAAACATTCCTAATCACCTCAAGAAAGGGATAACTCATTATAACTGCACGCTAAGGAACTTCAGTGACATTTATTCCGCATTTGTGTACAAATAGATTACATTATTTAACTAAATCAGTTTGGGCAGCTGGAAGCTACCCGGGTACTCATTTATCCCCTCCGGAAGATTGAACAGTGATTAAAAGAGAATACCTCTTTAATTCCAGATGTCATCCACATTCCACAAGGAGAGGTTTGAGCAACCTCCCTGATTAAGTAGCCTTGCAGGAACCAAGCATCTCTCTTAAAGCCACAGCCCAACAGGGAGGTGAGGAGAGATGCTACAGAAGAGTCAGAGGAGATCCTTTCTGTGGTCAGCTGGGATGCATCAGTTCTGGTTTGTTTGTTTTTTTCCACCTTCGTTAGAAAGCACGCTCCTCCACACCCCCTCCCTGACATGCCTAAGATGATCAGAGTTGAGAACCTGAACCTTCTGTTTGATGATTTGGCTCCTTAATTTGGCCATCTGGAATCCCAGGTAGCAGCATGTGGTTTCAGGGTATCAGAGTTCATGTGGGAATAGGGCCTCATGGAAAACCTCCCATTTCAGACACAGCTTGGTTCTTTAAGCCTTGGGTACTTTAGAGTTTGTTTCTTTTTCTTTTTTTTTCCTTTTATATCTAAAGAGAGAGTTAAACAGGTTCTAGTTAAAACCTCTGGGTGTATGGTGTAGAGAACTCATTTCTTGTAGAAGCAACTGAATGCATCAGACTTGATGGGCTCTATGAGGGCCACTCGGAGAAGACAATGGCACCCCACTCCAGTACTCTTGCCTGGAAAATCCCATGGACGGAGGAGCCTGGTAGGCTGCAGTCCATGGGGTCGCAAAGAGTCGGACACGACTGAGCGACTTCACTTTCACTTTTCACTTTCATGCATTGGAGAAGGAAATGGCAACCCGCTCCAATGTTCTTGCCTGGAGAATCCCAGGGATCGGGGAGCCTGGTGGGCTGCCATCTATGGGGTCGCACAGAGTCGGACATGACTGAAGCAACTTAGCAGCAGCAGCATGAGGGCCACTTGCAACCTGTCTTGGAAAAACTAGAGCTTGTTAAATACCTGCTGTGTCTCAGACATCACACTGTGGAAGACAGGCCACATAATCTCAGTTAGTCCCCATATCTGGCTGCAGAGTCAGCTCCGTGGACCTTAAAACCTGTGCAGTCACACAGGAGCCCACAGCTAGAAGGATCATGTTTTGCTGTCACCACCAGGAACTTAACAATTTTCTCACTGCCTCTCGCAACATTTCCACTTTGTACCAAATCCTGCAAATCTTACAACTGGTCCTAAATGGCTGCTGTTGTTTAGTCGCTAAGTCATGTCCGACTCTTTGCGACCCCATAAACTGTAACACCAGACTTCCGTGTCCTTCACTATCTCCCAAGTTTGCTCAAACTCATATCCATTGAGTCGGTGATGCTATCCAACCTTCTCATCCTCTGTCATCCCCTTCTCCTCCTGCCTTCAATCTTTACAGCATCAGAGTCTTATCCAATGAGTTGGCTCTTCATACTGGGTGGCCAAAGTATTGGAGCTTCAGCATCAGTCCTTCCAATGAATATCCAGGATTGATATCCTTTATGACTGACTGGTTTGATCTCCTTGCTGTCCAAAGGACTCTCAAGAGTCTTCTCCAACATCACAATTTGAAAGCAGCAATTCTTCGGTGCTCAGCCTTCTTTGTGGTCCTACTCTCACATCTGTACATGACTACTGGAAAAAACAGAGCTTTGACTAGACAGATCTTTGTCAGCAAAATGATGTCTCTGCTTTTTAATATGCTATCTAGGTTTGTCATAGCTTTCCTTCCAAGGAGCAAGTGTCTTTTAATTTCATGGCTGCTGTCACTGTCCTCAGTGATTTTGGAGCCCAAGAAAATAAAATCTGTTACTTCTTCCACTTTTTCCCCTTCTGTTTGCCACGAGTGATGGGACCAGATGCCATGATATTAATTTTTTGAATGTTGAGTTTTAAGCCAGCTTTTCATTCTCCTCTTTCACCCTCATCAAGAGGCAGGCTCTTTAGTTTCTCTTTGTTATCTGCCATTAGAGTGGTATCATCTGCACATGTCAGGATGATGGTATTTATCCTGGCAGTCTTGATTCCAGCCTGTGATTCATCCAGACCTCATTTGTGTAATGTACTCTGCATAAAAGTTAAATAAGCAGGATAGCAATATACAGCCTTCACGTACTTCTTTCCCAATTTTGAACCAGTCCGTTTTTCCATGTCCGGTTCACTGTTGCTTCTTGACCTGCCTATTGGTTTCTCAGGACACAGGTAAGGTCTGGTATTCCCTTCTCTTGAATAATTTTCCAGTTTGTTGTGATCTACACAATCAAAGGCTTTAGTGTAGTCAGTGAAGGGGAAGTAGATGTTTTTTCTGGAATTCCCTTGCTTTTTCTATTAATGTGATCCAATGGATGTTGACAGTTTGATCTCTGGTTCCTTTGCCTTTTCTAAATCCAGCTTGTACATCTGGAAGTTCATGGCTCACATACTGCTAAACCTTAGCTTGAAAGATTTGGAGCATTATCTTGCTAGCATGTGAAATGAACAAAATTTTATGTGATCTTGTACATTCTTTGGCATTCTTGTATATTTGTCCTAAATGGGTGAATAAGTCCTCTTATTTATATGTGCACGTGTGTTTAACAGATTTTTTTAAAAAAGAACTGCTGAGTCTCAAATTTGGGTTTCCTGACACTAAACTGTATGTGCCATCCTTTTTATTTTTCTGAAAAAATTAAAAGTTGCAAAACATGGCTTTTTCTCAAAAGACTTACTGATCTTTACTTTAAAATATCTCATTTCACCCAAAGGAGTAGGGTTTGGGGAAAGTGGGAAATGATAAAATAATGATAATAGAAAACATAATTATAACAACAGCAATAATGTATTTCTGAAGGCTTCTTGTATATTTTTTCCTTCACATCTATCCATTTGGACATGTGTAAGTTGTGTGAATATACATGAGAAAATGACTAGTTATAGCTGAGCCTTGGCAAACCATAAATCAAATAAAGTAAATTTTTATTATTTCAAATTACAAAGTCATTTCCAACATACATTTAAGTGAGCTAATGTGACTGGTGTCGCCTCACATATTTCTCAAGGAGAAGAAACATTTCAGATGGTAAATAAGTCATGCTTGAACATTAACTATTAGACTTGAGGCCATTTTTAAATAACTGCAATTTTTTTTCTCTTTCAGAGAAATGTGTCATCTATTTAGGATTCATATGCTTTGGGCTGCATTCAAGCCTTTCTCGTTGAAATCCAGATTTTAAGAACTGCATAAATAATTGGTATACATATGTGAAGCAAATGTATTGAGTACCTACTATGTGCTGGTGCTGTGTTTGTGCAGAGGATGCAGTGATTAGTATGTTCATTCATTAAATAGTTTTAAGTGCCTGCATGATCTAGGCACTGTTTTAGCCATTAGCAATAGACAGTAAAAAAGCAGATATTTTCCCTCACCTTTTAAAATGCTGCTGCTGCTGCTGCTAAGTCGCTTCAGTCATGTCCGACTCTGTGCGACCCCATAGACAGCAGCCCATCAGGCTCCCCCATCCCTGGGATTCTCCAGGCAAGAATACTGGAGTGGGTTGCCATTTCCTCCTCCAATGCATGAAAGTGAAAAGTGAAAGTGAAGTTGCTTAGTCGTGTCTGACTCTTTGCGACCCCATGGACTATAGCCCACCAGGCTCCTCTGTCCATGGGATCTTCCAGGCAGGAGTACTGGAGTGGGGTGCCGTTGCCTTCTCCAGTTTACTTTCTACATTCTGAATATGCATTCTATAGTTTAAAATAAGTGAAAGGATGTATGAAGTGTGATATGAAAGATAAAGGCAAGAGGTTTAGGAATCACTTTTGGTTGGCTTACCCTGTAGAGGTCGTGTAGAAGACAGCCTCACATATGGTATGAAAAGAGTGGAAACAGTGGTAGACTGGGGAAAAATAACAAGGTGTGGGAATCCAGAGAAAGAGGCATTTGATCCAGAAGGGTGGGTGGAAATCCAGGAAGTAGGTTGGGGTCCTCAAAAGAGGCATCTTTGGAGGCCAGCACCTGGGAACCTCCCACTCAGTGTGTTGAATTTGTTTCCTTCTTGGTAAAATAGGTATCAGAGAGAAAGGGAAGAAAGTTCCCATGACCCATGGGTTTCCTGTTAGCTCTGAGAACTCTGATTTCCAGAGATGATCTAGAATAAGATTGAGAGAAAATAAAAAGAATGCCCGGCTAAAGGAAGAAAATCAGAAAAGCTTGGGGCTAGAGGAATACAGGATACATTTTAAGACTAGCTGCTGTCACAATAACAATAATAAAAAACATTTACTAAAGATAATGGCACATGCTGTGTTCAGTGTTTTCTCTGCATTATTCTACTTCTCATAGCAACGGTGTCATATCTTAAGTTACTAATCTCATTGCAGCTAATGTACAGCTTATTCCATGTCTATTACTCTGTGGCTTTTTCCTGGCTGCCTCCCCAGCTCTAATCTTCATCCTCACTCATTTAGGCAACTGGCACAGCCTTGTCACTTCTGATGGCTCTGTCTCCAGCTCACTTTCCATATTGCAGCCAAAATTATTTGACTAAAAGAAAGATTTGATCACTTCCTGCTTTTGGACCAAAGAGGGCTCCCATTGTGTCCAGGAAGTGGGTCACACACTTTACCTAGCACTTGACATTGTCCACCACCTCGTCCCAACCTACCTCATGGGTTTACCCAACACACCATGCTGTCTGAAAGGGAACAGAATTTAACACTAGCTGTGAGTTCAGGTCCTGAAGCTTACATTGCTGAGCAACCCAGGGCACGTTACTTAACTGATATGAGCTTCAGTTTCCTCCTCTTTAAGAAGGGGCATTCAATGAGAGAAGAATGGCAAGCACTCAGCTCTAAGAATTCAGGCACGTGGCAAAGAGGGAATATAATCCCCGGTGTAGAACAGCACATCATGACGAAGCGCCTGGCTGGATTTTGAGGGTTTGTCTGGATGCCTGAATTCGCCTGTGCCTTGGGTAAAATGTTCTGAAGTTAGAAGAAGTCGGCCCTACCTCAAGTATGGTGGGTATTTTGCTAGCCTCACCAATGAGATCCGCTGACCTCTAGAATTTTTCTCATTCTATCCTGTAAGTTCCTTAAGAGAAGAAAAATGTTGCTCAATCCATTAAGCATCTCTTTTCTTATCTGTAAAATAGAAATAATAGTGATACCTCACAGAATTTCTGTGCTAGTTAAGTGCCACAATCGATATAGAAGCTTAGAAAATGCCTCCCCCCATGCTAACAACTCGTTTCTAACATGCCTAAGACATTGACATTTACAGTGTTAGTAGCCTGAAGTTCTTGGAGAAGGCAGTGGCACCCCACTCTAGTACTCTTGCCTGGAAAATCCCATGGATGGAGGAGCCTGGTGGGCTGCAGTCCACAGGGTCGCGAAGAGTCAGACACGACTGAGCGTCTTCACTTTCACTTTTCACTTTCATGCATTGGAGAAGGAAATGGCAACCCACTCCAGTGTTCTTGCCTGGAGAATCCCAGAGTCAGGGGAGCCTGGTGGGCTGCCGTCAATGGGATCGCACAGAGTCGGACACAACTGAAGTGACTTAGCAGCAGCAGCCTGAAATTCTTACCCACGCTCTTGGTTCTTATGAACCAAACATGGTCACAATTGGTGCAGGGGCATACACTTTTTGGCTAAGGTAATAGGAAATCTTCTCCAAACTAGACTCAGCTTTCCCTCCTTTTTTATGACCCCAAGAAAAAGTTGGCAGTGTTTACAGCACTGAAAAGCCAGGAGAACGGTGACTGAGGTTTCATAACAGACAAGGTTTGTCTCGTGTGCTGAGACTGTTCGATGCCATTTCTGACAGTTAAGTGTTACATCCTCCGGACCGTTGAAGCCTTATGTCAGGATGCAGGGATGATGTAGAGTCTGTGTCCTGGGGAACACAGGGTGCCTCACTGCATTCCATTTTCTTGCACCTGGTATTTGCTTATGAGTGCAGTAAATCCCTTTTCACTTTGAGGAGACTAATTATAGTGCAAATAGTTTGAGAGTAGCTATATAGAACCCGTTCCCTAGCCAGGTTCACTCTCTACCAACTGTATAACCCAGGGCGATTGAACATTTCTGAACCTCAGTTTTCTCTTCTGGAGGATTGCTGTTGTGCATTCACTCAGCTGTGTCCAACTCTTTGAGACCCCATGGACAACAGCACTCCAGGCTTCCCTGTCCTTCACCATCTCCTGGAGCTTGATCAGACTCATGTTCATTAAGTAGTGATGCCATCCAACCATCTCATCCTCTGTTGTCCCCTTCTCCTGCCTTCAATATTTCCCAGCATCAGAGCCTTTTTCAGTGAATTGGCTCTTCTCATCAGGTGGCCAAAGTATTAGAGCTTCAGCATCAGTCCTTCCAATGAATATTCAGGACTTATTTCCTTTAGGAATGACTGGTTTGATCTCCTTGAAGTCCAAGGGACTCTCAAGAGTCTTCTCCAACACCACAGTTTGAAAGCATCAATTCTTCTGGCGCTTAGCACATCCAGCTCTCACATCCATACATGACTATTGGAAAAACCAGAGCTTTGACAAGATGGACCTTTGTCAGCAACGTATTATCTCTGATTTTTAATATGCTAAGTTGGTCATAACTTTTCTTCCAAGGAGCAAGCATCTTTTAATTTCATAGCTGCAGTCACCATCCACAGTGATTTTGGAGCCCAGGAAAATAAAGCCTTTCACTGTTTCCACTGTTACCCCATCTATTTGCCATGAAGTGATGGGACCAGATGTCATATTCTTAGCTGTTTGATTGTTGAGTTTTAAGCCAGCTTTTTCACTCTCTCACCTTCATCAAGAGGCTCTTTAGTTTCTCTTTGCTTTCTGCCATAAGGGTGGTGTCATCTGCATTATCTGAGGTTATTGATATTTCTCCCAGCAATCTTGATTTCAGCTTGTGCTTCATCCAGCTCAGCATTTCACATGATGTACTCTGTCTATAAGTTAAATAAGCAGAGTGACAATATACAACCTTCCTGTATACCTTTCCCAATTTTAAACCAATCTGTTGTTCCATGTCTGGTTCTAACTGTCACTTTTTGGCCTGCATACAGGTTTCTAAGGAGGCAGGTAAGGTGGTCTGGTATTCCCATCTCTCAAATAATTTTCTAGTTTGTTGTGATCCCTACAATTAAAGCCTTTAGTGTAGTTAAAGAAGCAGAAGTAGATGGAATTCTCTTGCTTTTCCTATGATCCAGCTGATGTTGGCAATTTGATCTCTGGTTCCTCTGCCTTTTCTAAATCCAGATTGAGCATCTGGAGTTCTCAGTTCACATAGTGTTGAAGCATTGCTTGGAGGATTTTGAGCATGCCCTTGCTAGTATATGAAATGAATGCAATTGTGTGGTAGTTTGAACATTCTTTGGCACCGCCCTTCTTTGGAATTGAAATGAAAACTGATCTTTTCCAGTAGTGTATGGCCACTGCTGAGTTTTCCAAATTTGCTGGTATATTGAGTGCAACACTTTAACAGCATCATCTTTTAGGATTTGAAATAGCTCATCTGGAATTCTATCACCTCCTCTAGCTTTATCCATAGTGATGCTTCTTAAGGCCCACTTGATTTCAGACTACAAGATGTCTGGCTGTAGGTGAGTGATCACACTATTGTGGTTATCTGTGCCTTTAAGATATTTTTTGTGTAGTTCTGTGTATTCTTGCCACCTCGTCTTCAATGTCTTCTGCTTCTGTTAAGTCCATGCTATTTCCGTCCCTTACTATACCCATCTTTGCATGAAATGGTCCCTTGGTATCTCTAATTTTCTTGAAGAGCTCTCTAGTCTTTCCCATTCTGTTGTTTTCCTTTGTTTCTTTGCAATGTTCACATTGTTCATAAGGCTTTCTTATCTCTCCTTGCTATTCTTTGAAACTCTGAATTCAAATGGGTATATCTTTCCTTTTCTCCTTTGCTTTTGCTTCTCTTCCTTTCTCAGCTATTTGTAAGGCCTCCTCAGACAGCCATTTTGCCTCGCATCTCTTTCTTGGGGATGGTTTTTGTCACTGCCTTGGGAACATTGTTACAAACCTTTATCCATAGTTCTTCAGCACTCTGTCTATCAGATCTAATCCTTTGGATCTATTTGTTGCTTCCACTGAATAATTGTAAGGGACTTGATTTAAGTCATACCTGAATGGCCTAGTAGTTTTCCCTACTTTCTTCAATTTAAGTCTGAATATGGCAATAAGGAGTTCATGATCTGAGCCACAGTCGGCTCCTGGTCTTGTTTTTGCTGACTGTATAGAGCTTCTCCATCTTCAGCTGCAAAGAATATAATCAACCTGATTTTGGTGTTGACCATCTGGTGATGTCCATGTGTAGAGTCATCTCTTGTGCTGTTGTAAGAGGGTGTTTGCTATGACCAGTGGGTTTTCTTGATAAGAATGCCTTAATGTGGGACTGTTGTATGGATTCACAATGGCAATGTCTGTAATGAATCCATCTTGCCTAAAATCTGGTGCTTGTTCCTCAGAAATCAATGATAGCTGATAAATTTCATCTACCATGAAACCTTTCTCTCCACAGCCTGATAGTTCTGCCAGATTTACAACTCTTCATCTTTGGTGTTGGTGAATCCAATTTGGCCTAAGTCAAGTGGCCTTGATTGTTCTAGATCCTGGCAGAATGCTCTTTGAACAGGCTAGAATATTCTTGTAACAGGTTTATTCCTGCATCCAGAGCTTCAGTATGATTCAGTCATCAGTCTAATTTGGTTCAGCTCATGAAGCATCTGTTCACTTAGCAGACCCACCTCTTCTACAGATATTAGTCTAAATGAGTTCTACTGGGCTCGCTGTTATTTCCTCCCTTCCCTCAGCCCAACAATTGCCTAAATAAACATTTGCAAGACTTTAAATTCAAGGGGGAAAATGATCTGCATTTTATAATCTTTCACAAGACATGTTGACATTTTTTTTCTTTAAAGAAATGCAACCATCCAAAAAGAATAGCAACATTATTGGTGTTATTTTGTACACCTCACCATCACAAGTTCACATGGCTATCCATGGGTTGAGGAATGCCATTATTTGGTCCTAACCTGGACACAGGTTGCACTCTGAGTTCAGACTTCAAGAAGCATTTATTGATTACATATTTAGTTCCAGTTTCTGGGGGGAGAAATGATGACTGGTACCAACCATGCCTTTGAGGGGACTGTATTTTCTTAGTGATAAAGGTATAAGCAAGTGTCAGGATGCCACTTCGATTTGGACTGTTTTCATCTAGACCATAACCCTTCCAGGCTTTGAATGTCTGGACTCCACTAAATAATCAGGCATTTCAGGCTTCCAAGTGCCACCTCTGTGTTCTGAATTAAGAAGACCTGACTTTTATCCCAACAACATCCTTTGCTAAGTGAAGAGGCATTTGGTACAGTAATATCAATTAAATATTAGGTTTATTTTCAAGACTTAACTTGACAATATACCTGCAAACACTTTGTAAACCATAAAATCTTGCATAAAACTGGAGGATGTAGGAGTAGTGATTCAGGCTTGTTCACGTCTTATTCCGACCCTTCTAGGTCTTCAGGAAGCTAGAAAGGGAACTGAAATCTAGAATTCATGGCAAACTGATAGAAGTACCTGATGACAAGCTGTTCTGTGCCCAAGTCTGCTGTAAAGCCTGTCAGCATGAGGTGGTGGTGGTTTTTTAGTCACTCAGTCATCCAATTCTTTTGCAACCCTATAGAGTGTAACCCACGAGGCTCCTCTGTCCATGGGGTCTCCAGGCAAGAATACTGAAGTGCTTGGCCATTTCCTTCTCCAGAAGATCTTCCCTACCCAGGGATCTAACCCATGTCTCTTGCATCTCCTGCATTGCAGGCAGATTCTTCACTGTTCAGTCACCAGAGAAGCCCTGTTAGCACCAGGACCAAGCCTCTTTCTTTGTCTGTCCCCAATTATCCACCTTGAGTATAAAATGCTTCTCTATATTTGACTTAAATAAACATATACCGTGGGTTGCCTCATGAAGTTTCTGTCAGGGGTTTCTCTCATTTTTCTGAGCAATAAGTACATATTTTAGCCTTTACTGTATGCCAGGCATTGTTTCAATCACTTTGCATTTTCAACATATGCAATTCTCCCAATAACTATATCCCTGTCCAGGATTAAAGACACCATGGAGATTGAGTAACTGATTCCAGGTCACTTGTCTGTGGCACAACAGTGACTCAGTCTCAGGTAGTCCAGGGCAAGGGTAATCTAGTCATAACCATCACACTGCTGGCGTCGGCACTGGGGTACCCCTTGTAAAGATACTCTCCTTTGTGTGTCTGAACTGACTTCAGTAAAAGCATCTATAACTTAACAACAGTAGTCAAAAGAGAGTAACATTCTAAGTCTTAAATCGCTGTATTCAGATCCCAAGTTTGTGTGAGATAATCATTCTTCCATACCTTTCCTGAGCCTCAGCTTCATCTCTTTCCTTAGTTGTCATCTATCTGCCTGCCTCCCATCCCAGAGAAGAGTCTTGGGCTGTCTACAGTCTGTCGACCCTCAAACTATCGAAATCTGCCATCTGTAATACCTACACTGGAGTGGCATTGCTGTAGAAATCCAGAATCCCCCCTGATGCTAAAACTAGCAAGTGCTTTGCTATTGTTATCTTAGGTGACAGCCCTAAGATACTCAGCGCCCTTGATAATGTCTTTTTTCTTGACATTCTCTCCAGTCTTCAAGTCCATGACCCCACTCTCCCAATTTTCCTTCTACCACTCTGGATAACTTTTCTCCATCTCTCTTGCACGCTCTTGCTTCTCTCCAACATTTTGAATATTAGTGTCATTCAGGGTTCCATTCTCTAACCTCTTTTCTTCTCACAATTCCTTCCTAGACAGGTTCATATGTACTGTGGCTTTGCCAAGGACTGATAACTCCTAAAGTTATCTATTTACCTTAAATTTCATGCCTTATTCTAGACATATATTTCCAACTGTTCACTTGCTATTTCATACTGTATGCTCTATGTGAACCTTAAATTCAACTTCTCATTCAAACTGAATTTATTATTTTCCTCTTCCATCAAACTTGCGTCTTCCTATAGAATTTAGTTGATCCACATTGTGAGCCAGAAGCCTGGAAGCAGTTCTAGGATCTACATTTCCCCAAATTCTGTTACCTTGACATGGATATATCCATCTATGCTTTCCTCTTCATACCCACTTTCTAGGCCTTCATCACCTCCCATGTGGATTGATTCAGGATTTTTTGGTCTTGCCTCCTCCAGTTATCTCTGCTCCAAAGCCAGCAGACTATGCATAACACAAACGTCTAATCATGTGTCAACATCTTGTTCAAAAAGCTTCAGTGATGTCCCTTTGCCTATATATTTCTAGACTTCTTTTCAGATCACCAATGCCATTGTAGTCTGACCCTTGCTCTCTATTTTTTTTCTTTTGCTTTTTCCCCGCCCACTATGTATGGATGTGAGAGTTCGACTGTGAAGAAAGCTGAGCACCGACGATTGATGCTTTTGAACTGTGGTGCTGGAGAAGACTCTTTCGAGTCCCTTGGACTGCAAGGAGATCCAACCAGTCCATCCTAAAGGAAACCAGTCCTGGTGTTCATTGGAAGGACTGATGCTGAGACTGAAACTCCCAATACTTTGGCCACTTCATGCGAAGAGTTAACTCATTGGAAAAGACACTGATGCTGGGAGGGATTGGGGCAGGAGGAGAAGGGGACAACACAGGATGAGATGGCTGGATGGCATCACCGACTCGATGCACATGAGTTTGGGTGAACTCCAGGAGTCGATGATGGACAGGGAGGCCTGGCATGCTGCAATTCATGGGGTCACAAAGAGTCGGACATGACTGAGCAACTGAACTGAACCCCCTATATTCTGTATTCTTTTAAAACTAAGCCACAGGCAGTCCCCAAAGTAACCCATGCTCTCTGATGACCCATGCTGTCTCTCTGTCTTGGCACATGTCATTTAATCTACTTCTGGTCCAAAACACCTAGAATGGAACATGTAGGGTGTCCCTCTTGCCCACACAGCAAACTGTTATTCATCTCCCAAGTTTCCATACAAAGTAATGACCTCAGTGAAGCTTTCCTTGGTCTTCTCAGGCAGACTTAGATATTCTTTCTAAAATGAAACAATTCTTTGCATTGTTGGTTTTCCAGGAAACCCTGAGCTACTTCAGGATAGACTCTCTTCTCACCTCTGTAGACCAATGCCTTTGTAGAGTACCTGGCCCAGAGCAGCCAATGAATAGATGCTTGGTGAATAAAGTGAATAAATTAAGAGGAAAAAATCTGCATCTCTAAAATGTTGCATATATTCATGTGTGTAGTCTTTCAGTGAATAGTATGTAGACCTGTGATGAGAACTTATTTTTTAGACTTGGGTTTTATAACCCAGGTTTTAAGGAGTGATTTATTTCCTTCAGGATATTTCAGCAATTATTATAAACATATTATATATTGGTCTCATGGCCCAAAACACTATGTATAGTTTTCTGAAACGAGCTTTAAATTGATTGTCTTTCAAATCGGGCATCATCGTTGTTCATTGGCTCAGTCATGTCTGACTCTGCAACATCATGAACTGCAGAATGCCAGGCTTTCCTTTCCTTCACCACCTCCTGAAGTTTTCTCAAACTCTTGCCCATTGAGTCAATGATTCCTTCCAACCATCTCATCCCCTGTCATCTCCTTCTCCTTCTGCCTTCAATCTTTCCCAGCATCAGGGTCTTTTCTAATGAGTTGGCTTTTCATGTCAGGTGGCCAAAGGATTGGAGCTTCAGCTTCAGCATCAGTCTTCCCAATGAATATTCAGGGTTGATTTCCTTTAGTATTGAGTGGTTTGATCTTCTCGCTTTCCGAGGGACTCTCAAAAGTCTTTTCCAGCATCACAGTTCAAAAGCATCATTTCTTCAGGACTCAGCCTTCTTTATGGTCCAATCTCACATCTGTACATGACTACTGGGAAAATCATAGCTTTGATTAGACGGACCTTTGTCATTAAAATGATGTGTCTGGTTTTGAATATGCTGTTTATGTTTGTCATAGCTTTTCTTCCAAGGAGCAAGCATCTTTTAACTTCATGGCTGTTAATTTCAGGTGTTAATGTATTATAATTTATCAGAGTGCCTAAATAAAAACATTTTCCACTATTAAACAACATTATATGCATTAAACAGTACATAAATACAAATGAAAGACATGCATATCCTTAGATACCTTTCTTCTAACTGCAAAATTTTGTCCTGGTTTTCCTCTTTATATTTCCTTACATGAAAACCAACTCTCTCTAATACTAGTAATTTTGATGTGCGAGTAGCTTTGTGATTTCAATCAAATTTGACCTCAAAACTCCATTGGTCTTTTTCTTCTGACTGAGAGTTTCTATTTTGATCAGATGCATTCTATGCTTTAAAAATGGATGGTAAGGATGTTCTTTACCATATTTTTTATAACTCCATGATAATATAGTTGGCCAATATTAGACTTACCAATAACAATTCCCCGTGTTTTCCTGTTAAAGATTTTTAAGCTGGAACTTATGATGATATTAATTTTAAAATATTCAATCATATAAATCATAATCACATGTTACATATAGTCATATAGTAAGCATTGTATAATACAAGGTAATAAATCAATTGTATCTATATTGGATTGGCCAAAACTTTCATTCTGGTTTTTCTATAATAACAAACTCTTGGCCAGCCCAACAGTTTAAGACGTGTACAGCTGACCCTTGGACAACATAGATTTGAATGGCACAGGTCCACTTATACATGGATTTTTTCAATAAATATGTACTCTAGTACTACAGTATCCACTGTTGGTTGATTCATGTATGCAGAACCTTGGATACAGATATCCAGGCCTAACAGTAAAGTTAAATGCAAGTTTTAAACTTTCCTGAAGGCCAGAGCCCCAACTCCTGCTTTATTCAGGGGTTACCTGTATATGAAAACACTACTTTGTTGATTCTCTTAGCATGAGTTAAGTATCCCATTTGTTTTAAAAATCAATTTTAAATTACTCTTTTCTCAGAATAAGTTTCACAATGTGGTGAACTTAACTTAATGTAAATAAATTTTACTGAAGTATTACATATATACAGAAAAATATACCAGTCATAAATCTATGGTTCATTAAATTTAAAAAGAGAATATCACTAAATTCAAGATACAGAACATGTAGACTCCAGGGGTCTTCCCAGTGCCTTACCCATAATTAGCCTCTACCAATGGTCACTATTTTTCTGACTTCTTTCACCATGATGGCTTTGCTTTTAAACACCAAACGCAGATCTTGAAAATGGTTCTGACAGAGATAGAAAGAAGGGAGTATATATGTAACTTGTAAGTCCTTTCCAATCTTGAGATCCTATGATAAATAGTTTTTCCTATAACATGCATTACTCAAAACACTCAATATTAGCAAGAACTATGAAAGAAATGCAAGGTCCATGGCATGTTGACAACGCACTTGTAAAATTTTAATTATAAGAGTAAAATACAGCAATGTCATAGAAGATTTGAACAATAAAACCAAGAAATGCACCTATAGACCAACCATGCTAACAAAGGAACACATCAGTTTTAGGAAGCACTTACACATATACAATTCGTAGTTATTTACAAAGTCATCAGCTTCTTTCATCTCATGTCATATTTTCCATAAAATAACATAGTTAATATGATTATCAGCAGCTGCATAAAATTACAGTAAGTAGGTATAATACATTTTGTTTAAACAGCAATTTAGATGGCTTTCAATGATTCACTAGTGTATATAAAGCTGTATTGAACATCCCTTTGCATATACCTGTATTCTTCATGTGGACTATTTACTTAGGACAGATTCTATATGTGTGAAGGTAGACAAGTATGTTCATGTTCAAGGGAGACCCCAAACACTTTCTGCTTTGCACTTTATTGGGTAAACTAGAAGCACAATGACTCCCTCATAGCAGAGATTTGAATTTCATGAACTTTTCTGACTTGAGAATCAAACAGCAAATGAGACATTTATGCCTGGACTAGATGGATTAGTTAGATACACAGGCATTTAACCTATAACGTGGCTCAGGGCTAAACACAGTGTATCTGGGTATTTGTGTGTGTGCTAAGTCGCTTTAGTCATGTCTGACTCTTTGCGATGCGACCTTATGGAGTATAGCCTGCCAGGCTTCTCTGCCCGTAGGTTTCTCCAGGCAAGAATCCTGGGGTGGGTTGCCATGTCATCCTCTGCATCTGGACTTTAGCTGTCACTATACACTCAACTGGTAGTTTCTCTATCCTCCCTGGTTAGTAAAATAGCTATCCAACTGACTTACTGTGATTATTCCTGCAACTTTAGATTTTGGCATAACTCTTATGTGAACTACAAGGCCTGAAAGGAAATGTTTAACTTATCAAAAGTGAGTCTGGTCAGGAGGGAGAGAGAGAATGTAAAAAAAGGCAAAATTTAGATGGGGAAAAAGGAGGGAGGCAGAGGATTTCCTTTGAAATCACAGAACTTGAACACTGGAGCTTATTGTCCCAGAGATACTTTTAGAATGTTACCTGAGCTCTGAAACTCTGTTTGTTTTAAAATTTTTCAGATACTAAGCTAGAGGTAAACTAAATTTTATTAGCTGATTAATTTAATATTATAAAATTAAGAATCAATTTTGTTCTCGGCACTCAACTTTTATCTGATTACCTTAATAGAGGTAGGTTATTAAGAGGAAAGAACTGATATAATGAAAATTTAGAGAAAATGCAATGTTTACTAAAAATCTGAGGAACTACCTTGACGAGCAGACTATTTGGTTGCTGTAATGTATCACGTATCTTATGAACTATCCCTTACTCCTCATAGTCCATTCCTGGAGGCACATATAACTATTTTTGGAATAGACCAATGAAGATGATCAGGGAAAATCCATATGGTGATGAAACAGTTGAATGAAGTCTTGAAGTACGAACAGAAGCTCACCAATTAAGTGATACGTCATTTAATTAACCAGTATTCACTGAGTACCTCTAATAACTGAGATTATTATTAAGACTTGGGGTGGGAGGATAGAAAACACAAATCCTCAAGAATCTAGTCACAAATCTGTAATTATAATAGACAGCCATCCCTTGATATCTGCAGGGGATTTGTTCCAGTATACCCATGGATATCCAAATCCACGGGTGCTTGAATCCATTTTATAAAACAGTGCATAGTGTATGTGTTATAATGATAGGGAAAAAAGAGAAAACACTATATTTGAAGCATCCAAACAAGATGGAGAGCCAGGGAAGGCTTCCTGGAAGAGGTCTCACTTGAGGTCAGTCATAATGATAATTAGGCATTCATCGGGTGAATTTGGAAATGAGTAATAGGATAAACATGGCAGACTACAGTCCATGGAGTTGCAAGACTCAAACATGACTTAGAGGATGGGGAGCCATCCAGATAGAAGAAGAAATAAGAAATAGCCTTTTCTTATTTTCTTATTTTCTTATGGAGAACTGGCATATCAGTGGGAGGCAGTGGATGTCTCAGTGAGACAGTGGAGCCAGCAGACAGTGGGAATCACAGCGCCTTGATCTCCATATTTGTATGGTTGACTACGAGTTGTTGAAGGCCCTTAAGCGGGTTGACAGTGTCAATATGAATGTTTGGTTGATCATTGTGAGTGCAGTAGGAAGATGCGCTGGAAGATACACTGGAGGGAGTTAAGAACAGTGAAGAGGCTGCCGCATCGGTTCTGAAAAGGGGTCTCACACTGATTCTGGAAAGGACTGGGAAGTGAATGGTTTAGACTTCTCAGTCACACATTCTGTATTCAGCCATCAGTTCTGCATGGTAGTACCAGATTAGCCATACATAGTACAGCAATTCATGAACCTGTCTATATTCTAATAGTGTTTTATTTCTAGACAATGAAACCTGAATTTCATATCATTTTTACATGTCATGAAATATTACTTTCCTTTTAATTTTTTTCCCAACCTTTTAAAAATGTGGAAATCATTCCACTGGTTCAGAGGCAACGGGGTGGCAATTAGTATAGTAGGTGTGAGACAAGAGGTAACTGGGTGGATTTGAAGAGCATCTACTATAGGACTCAGTGGTTGACTGGGTTTTGCTGGTTAATTAGGAGGGATGTCAAGAATCGCTGTTAGTGCTGTGGCTTGAGACCCTGGGTGGAAGATGGCCCTCTGATCAGATAGAGGACAGCAAATGGGAGAGAGTATGGATACTGGGAAATATGGAGGTTGACAAATGCCTTTCCTTCTCTATAATTCAGAGTTTAGGGATTCTGGTATATGGAATCCTCTTTAGGAAAATATTTTGACTTTCATGTGCTTTGAGTAATCTTGTTGTTCTTAGTGAGTACTTGCTTACATTTGGGGGCAGAAGATATATATTTTTTTAACTACAGGAAATGACCAAGAGAAATTAATGTTCATTACTAATATCAGTCTTTGACAATATGTCACCTCCTTTGACATTTTCAGAAAACTGTCTCAGAGAAGCCCCAGATGCAAATGTGACCTGTGTGCCAATGCCATATATCTGGCTGTGTACACACTGCATTAGAAAGCTCTCTCAAGCTAGAATGTTTTATCATTCCTGCATGGAATAACTCTCATGAAATAATTAGGAGATACACAGACTAATGATAAATGTTAGCTTTTTGAAATGGGTTTTGATGAAATTATCATAATCTGATTATGCAGCTTCAAAGAACCTTTCCCAAGCTCGGTTTTTCCTCATGCGATCCAATCTGCAACTGTCTGTGGCCAAAACAGCCTCTGCATGAGGATTTATGATGAGGGCTTAGAACTGCCAACAGAGTCTCTTCTCCCTAAGCCATATATATTCATAAAGGAGAAGAGGGACTGGGTGTGGCTTCTTGCTTCCTGGGCGACTCCAGCCTTCTGGTCAAGGCCCCATTCTAACAAGTAACGAAAAAATAAGGAACATTAAAACTGGGAAATAAACTGCAGCTTATCTTGAAATATAGCAGAGTAGAGAGGTATGGTAGGTTAAGATCATGGGTATAAGTCTAAGAGATCCAGTTTTTTCTTTACCTAACTCTGTACCTTGTTCAAGTCACTTAACTTTTCAAAGTGGTAAAAATCGTATCAATGTGGGAAGCATATCACAGAGAAAATACAACATAATAATATTTACTATTGAAAAAAGGAAGTGTTAGTCACGCAGTCGTGTCCAACTCTGCGACCATGGACTGTAGCCCTCGCTCCTCTGTCCATGGGATTCTCCAGGCAAGAATACTGGAGTGGTCTGCCATTCCCTTCTCCAGGGGATCTTTCCAACCCAGAGATTGAACCCAGATCTCCTGTATTACAGGCAGTTTCTTTCTACAGTCTGAGCCTCCGGGCCTCTTGTTAATTTTATTACTGTTGTATTACTAAATAAACTCTTAGGGTGTAACTTCAGATAAACTCTACAGAAAATGTTTTATATTAAACCTTAGAAAGTCACTAGAAGGTGAAATGAATCATTTTTTTGTGAATCTACCGTGCTTAAACTTGGCTTTCTCACATTGTTATTTTATAATAACCCTATAATGAATTGATAATCATTTACATTTTATAAATGAAGATAATAGAACTGTAAGAGAGTAGTTTAGTGAATTCACTAAGGTAGTTGAGTTGGCTAGGTTCTACTATGACAATAAAAAAACACCCTCTGACTTGAGAATAAAATAAATGTTTTATTATTATTATTGAGGTATAATTAGCATACATTATATTAGTTTCAGTTGTACAATCTAATGATTCAATATTTATATAGACTGTGAATGATTACTGCAAGAAGTCTAGTTAACATCTGTCGCCATACACAGTTACAGAATTTCTTTTTTTCTTGTAAACCTTTGAAATCTACTCTCTTAGCAACTTTCAAATATATAGCACAATAATTAAACAGCAGCAACAATTATTAACTATATCACTGTGATGTACATTATTTTTTTTTAACTTTACATAATTGTATTAGTTTTGCCAAATATCAAAATGAATCCGCCACAGGTATACATGTGTTCCCCATCCTGAACCCTCCTCCCTCCTCCCTCCCCATACCATCCCTCTGGGCCGTCCTAGTGCACCAGCCCCAAGCATCCAGCATCGTGCATCGAACCTGGACTGGCAACTCGTTTCCTACATGATATTTTACATGTTTCATTGCCATTCTCCCAAATCTTCCCACCCTCTCCCTCTCCCACAGAGTCCATAAGACTGTTCTATACATCAGTGTCTCTTTTGCTGTCTCGTACACCGGGTTATTGTTACCCTCTTTCTAAATTCCATATATATGCGTTAGTATACTGTATTTATGTTTTTCCTTCTGGCCCAGGACTTATTTATTGTATAGCTGAAAATTCATACCCTTTGACTCTTTTCCTCCATTTTGCCTACCCCTCACCCCTGCTTCTGGCAACCGTCAGGCTGTTTTCAGTATCTATGAGCTTATTATTTTTTAGGTTCCACATACAAGTGAGATCATACAGTATTTACTCTGCTCTATCTGACATTATAATTAGAGTAACGCCCTTCAGATCCATCCATGTTGGCACAAATGAAAGGATTTCATGCCTTTTTATAGCCAAATAACATTCCATTGTGTATACATGCTACATTTTTTAAATCTATTCTTCCACTGATGGACACTTAGGTTATTCCCAGATCTTAGCTATTATAAATAATACTACAATGAACATTGGGCCGCATAGGTCTCTTCGAGTTAGTTACTTCATTTTCTTTGGATAAATATCCAGAAATGGAATTACTGGATCATATGGTAATTTTGGAGATGGAAATGGCAACCCACTCCAATATTCTTGCCTGGAGAATTCCTTGGATAGAGGAGCCTGCGTGGGGACTATAGTCCATGGGGTCACAAAGAGTCGGACATGACTGAGTAACTCACACACACACGTGGTAGTTTTAGTTTTAATTTTTTGAGGAACTCCCATACTGGTTTACATTATGGTTGCACCAGTTTACATTCCTGCCACTGCAGGTGTGCAAGAATTGCCTTCTCTCTACATCCTTGCCAATAATTGTTTTCCTTGTCTTTTTAACAATAGGCATTCTAACAGGTGCGAGTTGATATCTCATTGTGGTTTTGATTTGCATTTCCTGCTGATTAGTGATACTGAGAATCTTTTCATGTGCCTGTTGGCCATCCAAATGTCTTCCTTGGTGAAAGGTGTACTCAGATCCTCTGCCTATTTTTAATTGGATTGTTCATTCTTCCCTGTTGACTGGTATGTGTTCTTTTTATAGTTTGAATAGTAACCTTTCATCAGATACATGATTTGCAAATATTTCCTCCCATGCAGTGGGTTGCCTTTTCATTTTGTTGATTGTTTCCTTGGCTATGTAGCAGCTTTGCAGTTTAACGTAGTCCCACTTGCTTATTTTTGCCTTTGCTGCTCAAAGGCTTTCAAATGATCACATTATTATCAAGAAGTACAATAGCATGTTGTATTTGTATATTTCTAACTTTTGAAAGTGATGTTTAGTTCAGTGAGAGCATTTTATTTGCAAAGCAACCTTCAGTGATAAGTTGAGCCAAGCAGAGGATCCCTTTTTGCTTGATGAGTAAACTAAGACAAAGAATCCTTTGCCTTATATTACACAAAGTAATTACCAAAGCAGTACCACACTCGGGGTTCTTGATTCTTGATACTGTGATTGAATCCCATACATCAACATTTGCCTAAAATGCATGCTCAGTCACTAAGTCATGTGAAACTCTTGGCGATCCCATGGATCTAAACCCACCAGGCTTCTCTGTCCATGGGATTCTCCAGGAAAGAATACTGGAGTGGGTTGCCATTTCTTCCTCTAGGGGATCTTCCTGTCCCAGGGATTGAACCTGCATCTCCTGCATTGGCAGGCAGATTCTTTACCATTGAGCCCCCTGGGAAGCCCTAAGTGTCTTAGTTGCAGGCAAAAGACTATTTGAACCAAATATACTTAAGGAGTAGGAAATTGAAAAAAAAAAAAAAGATTTTTGTTGTTGTTATTGCAGGACCTCCCAAAGATCTAAAGATACCAATGTGTTAGGAGTGTTTTAGGTGGAGCTATATATTCCTTTTCCAAATTCTTATGACTGTAAAACCCTTTTTCTCTTTGGCTATCTCATAGGACACAGCACACCTTTAGGGAGATGTTGCCCATCATGGGCTTCCCCTGTGGCTCTCAGCTGGTAAAGAATCTGCCTGCAATGGGGGAGTCCTGGGTTCGATCCCTGGGTTGGGAAGATTCCCTGGGGAAGGGAAACCCCAGTAATCTGGCCTGGAGAATTCCATGGACCGTATGGTCCATCATAGGGTCACAGAGAGTCAGACACAATTGAGTGACTTTCACTCACTTGCTCACTGCCCATCATAGTGCCATCATTTTATAGAATATCAGCTACTCAACCCCATTCATCTTTCTTCAAAAAAAAAATCTAGACAGAGTTCCTGCCTTCTGCAAGCACAGAGCTTCCAGTGAGGGAGACTCTTCAGTATTCTTTGATGAAGTCAAAGAATCGGCCAAGCTGGAGATTCCTTCTTACTTCCCTTTTCTCACTCCTACAGTCAGTGACACACAACCAACCAAATCATGTTCATTTTCTGATCAGAATTCCACCCGAGAAGAATATCATTCTGTTCTTCCCATGTCTGTAAAATGCCAGCCTCTTTGTACAAAGATGAAGGAAGTTTCTCTTCTCATCACAGATGGCCTGTCTTTTGAGATACATTTCACGGTCCTTTCAGTGCGTTTCCAGAGTCTGAAAAGAAGAGCCGTCACCACGCATGCGCCACTGTGATCCTCACGGCCAGGATCACGGGCCTCATTTTCCCCATGTGTTTGCAGATGTGCTACTTTGATCTACATTCCATTCTGACGTGCCCGCTGCCTGTGTTTGGGGCTGACGTAATCCGCTACCTCTTGGTTTATGTTAATATTTCCAGGGGCTTCCTCTTTCTCGGCTGGCACCTAGGAGGGGTCCAGTTCAGTGGTGACCAGTCGGGGCCCTCTGGGCCCCTGCCATTGTGTCTGTCCTGTCTGCTCCCTTGCCTGGCCAGGCAGGCTCCCTCAGGCCAACACCATTAGCCACCGAATAATACTCCCTCCAAAACACCATCATCCCTTACACTGTGTACTTTGTCAGCCTTTTTAAACATCTGCATCTTTTAGGAAATTATTTTAAGCCAACCAAGTCAATCCTTCAGTAACTAAGAGCTGAGGCTAAAGAAAACGTGAAATAATTTGCCCAAGTTCACTGGTAAGAGCAGGTGGGAATTTGCAGCCAGGTTTCTCTGACTTCAGAGCCATGCCTCAGAGCGACAGTGTAGTGCTACAGCCCAGACTGTGGGCACTGGAATCAGGGTGCCAGACCCAGTCTTGGCACTGATTAGCTGTGACGTCTCAAGAAGTTTCCATACCTCTGTGCACCTCACCATTCACACCTGTAAGAATGAAGATCCCTTCCAGTGCTATTCGAGGGAGGAAGTGAGATATCAGAGATAATATCTCTAAAGACAATAAGTATTTGTTCCCCTCCTTTTTCATCACAGTATATATCTAAGTTTGAATGGATATTGGGCTGATGGACAATTTTTTCCTAATACTTCTTATGTTTCCATCATTTACAAAATTTTAATATTGGCCATATGTGATTCAGTCCCCAGAAGACTGTGCGTGTGTGTACATGTATGTATATCTGTTGCTGTTGTTCTTAGTCATATACAGATCTTTGCAACCCTGTGGACTATAGCCCGCCAGCGTCTACACTCCCTCTGTGTGTGTGTGTATTTACTTTACATTTCATACAAAATATGTGAACATATTTCATATATACATTTATTTTATATTTTGTACAAAATAAAAATGTAGCCATCAAAGAGGTCCCAACTCATAGCAAGAAGAAAGATAGGACAGTGATTCAGAGTTTTGAGATACTCGAACCTCTTTCCTCTCTCCTTCCCACTCAAAGTCAGAATCTCAAGGCCTCACCTATTTAGAGACAGTTTGGCAGCTCAGATAGTAAAGAATCTGCCTGCAGTGCAGAAAACCCAGGTTCATCCTCTGGGTTGGGAAGATCGCCTGGAGAAGGGAATGGCTACCCACTCCAGTATTCTTGCCTGGAGAATCCCATGGACAGAGGAACCTCGTGGGCTACAGTCCATGGGGTCACAAAAAGTCGGGCACTACTGAGAGACTTAGCATACTTTTTCACAGAGTTGGCACTGAGCTGCTGTTGCCCTGTGGAGTTAGACACCATGCCTGACTCTGCCCCACGCCACCCCGCAAAAGGCACACTTCAGATTTCTTACCCTGCACTGCAAGTGTGAATCCCTTGCTTGGTTCCCTTTGTCTGAGTGATTGAAGAAGCTTCTTATTTCTTATGGGAAAATAAAGAATTTATCTCGTCTTGATTAAGCTTCCACTTTTATAAAGCCAGCTATGCACTGGATCCAGGGGTGATATGGAATTTGAGAGAACTATAGCATCTTCTTGGTTCTATGCTCCAGAATGGACCTTTCAGAAGAGCTGAGTCCTGGGTCTCCTTACTCCCTGTGTGACCCTGAGCTACACACCTCAACTCCCTGAGCTTTAGTTCCTACATTGATAAAACGAGGATATTAATAACTGCTGCAGAAGACTTGTTGAGAGGATTAAATAAGTTGTTGCAAAGATGAGCACCAGACCACCAGAAGTCATTATCATATGATCATTATTTCACTTCCATTAAGACCAGAGATCCCAGCTCAGTGTGGCTTTTCAATACTGGTCTCACGCTATTTGAATACTGTCTTCTCCCTTGTGGTCTCAGCAGACGTGGTTGAAAAGCACATTTTCCATCATCCTCTAAAAAGAAGAAAAAAATTACTGCATATCTCATTCCCCTAAGGTCACCTGAGAGGCTCTTGTAACTCGTGTGCGCTGAGCCTGCACTCTGTGTAAGTGTCCTGTCTGTGCTGTGTCAGGAATATTCACATCCAGCCCTAACAGGAACTCTGCACGCTGGCTGGTGACACAGCCATTGTTTTCAGGTGAGGAAACCGAGGCGTCTCAAATGTAGGTAACCTGCCCAAGGTGAGAGGCAGTCAGCGTGAGGATGGACCCTCAGGGGTGTCTCCTCAGGGCTGTGTCTTCTCCTGCGAGGCCATTCTGCCTCTTTAGAAACAGAAATGTGGAAGGAACCACCATGTGCCACCTGTCCTTTCTCTAAATTTAGACATGGTAAATGCCCATGAAGAGGAGAAGAGGACACAGTTCAGTTCAGTCGCTCAGTTGTGTCCGACTCTTTGCGACCCCATGAATCACAGTATGCCAGGCCTCCCTGTCCATCACCAACTCCCAGAGTTCACCCAGACTCACATCCATCGAGTCAGTGATGCCATCCAGCCATCTCATCCTCTGTCGTCCCCTTCTCCTCCTGCCCCCAATCCCTTCCAGATTCAGACTCTTTTCCAATGAGTCAGCTCTTCGCATGAGGTGGCCAAAGTACTGGAGTTTCAGCTTTAGCATCATTGCTTCCAAAGAAAGCCCAGGGCATCGATTCTTCAGCGCTCAGCCTTCTTCACAGTCCAACTCTCACATCCATACATGACCACAGGAAAACCATAGCCTTGACTAGACGAACATTTGTTGGCAAAGTAATGTCTCTGCTTTTGAATATGCTATCTAGGTTGGTCATAACTTTCCTTCCAAGGAGTAAGCGTCTTTTAATTTCATGGCTGCAGTCACCATCTGCGGTGATTTTGGAGCCCAGAAAAATAAAGTCTGACACTGTTTCCACTGTTTCCCCATCTATTTCCCATGAAGTGATGGGACCAGATGCCATGATCTTCGTTTTCTGAATGTTGAGCTTTAAGCCAACTTTTTCACTCTCCACTTTCACTTCCATCAAGAGGTTTTTTAGTTCCGAAGAGGACACAGGCTCTACCCAAATGCAGTTTTCTTCCATCCCTGTTCCCCGTGTCTTGAAGGGAGTCAGCCAAACAGGTCGCTGAAAAATATCAGAGATTCAGAGATTCAGAGCTTCAAGTTCTTCTGCAGTAAATGAATGGATGAAGGGATGGGCTTCCTGGTATTCTTTCACAAATGTTCCTTTGTTAGAGGTTCATTATGTGCAAAAATAAAATGCATGCTTTGCAAAATATTAGTTGCTATAGGATCTGGGCATAAACTGTATCCTTTAAAAGTTCAAATGCATGTCCCAGGGCTCTCAATCCTTGAGCAAAAGTCTCTCTGCCTCTCAGAACTCAGGCTGTTCACATATGAAAGGTTATTCACATACCAGGCACTTTCAGCCTCAGTGTCTTCTGCACCAGCATTTATTTTTCTACCATTTAATATCTGGTCTATCTTGTCCAAAGGACACCCGGGGACAGAAAGACACCAACACATGAGTGGAGAGGGTAGTTAAAGGAGAAATCAGCAGTCATGCTGAAAGGCGAGCTAACTGTACTAAAACATAGAAGAAATAATTACTATAACTGAGCAATAAATAACATTGTAATTTATCTAGGCCTTTAATTAATTAGTCTGCAGTTGGTGCCTTTTCGTCTGTCTGCTCCAGCTCCTATCTTGAACATCCATGATAAGGAGGATCTAGGGAAACCAGGCTTGGGCTAGAGCAGCAGGGAAGCTGGAAGGAAAATGCTGCTTCTTATCACAAAATCTCTAAACCTATGCCAGATGTTAATTGAGTTCACACATTCAAAAGATTCAAAGGGAAAATCTGCACTTACCTGTACCTCTCAAACCACTGCCTTGTTTGCAAAGGGAGACTTCTCCTGGAGGCCTGAGCAGAGTTTTTCTTGTCCACAGGTTTCCCTGTCTCAAACACATCTCCTTTTCACCTTGGCTCAGTCTTACCTATGTTCTACTCTTGCCTGGGCTATGAGTTTGGAGACTGTGATGCCTGGTTCATTTTGCAGATACTAAAAAAAAAAAAACAGTACCCCTGAATGAATGAATGGCTAATAGGTAAAATTATAGGATACAGTCAACCCCAATGGCATGTTTTATTTAGTTATTGATACCTGTGGTGTTTCACAGACATTTACAGATTCTCACTACTTGTCCAGCTCTGCCATGGAGTCGCTGGGAGTTGGACACGACTGAGCAACTTCACTTTTCACTTTCATGCATTGGAGAAGGAAATGGCAACCCACTCCAGTGTTCTTGCCTGGAGAATCCCAGGGATGGTGGAGCCTGATGGGCTGCAGTCTATGGGATCGCACAGAATCAGACACAACTGAAGCGACTTAGCAGCAGCAGCAGCAGTGCTAAGCACAAGGGGCTCCCTGTCTAGCCAGACTGATGAGAAGCCATCATTTAAACTTGGCTTCTATGTACTCTTGAAAATCAAGGCTTCTCAGCACAAGCCCTGTGGACCCTGGAGAGTGGGTAACTGTTGTGGGAGGCCGTTCTGTGCATCGTAGTACATTAAACAGCATCCTTGAGCTTTAACCACTAAGAACCAATAGCATGACCTGCCTTCCTTAGCAGTGACTGTCAGAATGCCTCCAAACACTGTCAGATAACCTCCGGCGGTAAAATCTCACCTGGCTGAGAACTGCTGCAGTAGCGTAACCCAGAGGGGCTGCAGACTCATGGAGTAAGGTATGATAACATTGTATCACCAATTCCAGATCAGAACACGGTGTGGTGTTGTGGTCAAGACCACAGGCAGAGCCAGCCAGCCAGCACCATTTGCCTTCCTCCTCCTAGCTGTGTGACTTAGCCCATCTACGCCTCAGTGTCCTTATATGTAAAATGGGGATAATGAGAGTACCTGCCTCCTGGAATTGTAAGGGTTATGTTACACTGGGTGGTTTGCATACCCATCTCCCCTCTAGACAGTGAACTTCTTGCGGGAAGGAGCCTGTGCTTTTGTCTCTTTTTCTAGATATGGGACAGCTTTGCCTCCAAGCTTGTTTCAACTTGAGTAAGGGAACATGAAGCATTGGATTTTTCGGAGTTCAAACCCTGGTCTTCTCACCTAATTACTGAATCAAGTCACATAACTGAACATCTCAGATTCTACAGCTGTCAGTACAGAGATAATAGCTATAAAGAATGACCGGTAAACATTCAGGACTGTTGAGAAGAATAAATGAATTAATCAATAGGAAAGTCTTTGTCCTGCAGTGTGGTCCTTAATATGCTACCAAATAAATGTCTGAATCTGATGCTGGTGGGCAGGACAGAGGTGATTTGCATGGTCCATTTTTCCCAAGGGAGAGAGCTCACGCTCAGTCATAGTATCCATTCCATGCTGTCAAATGGAATATCGAATCCAACCCTCTCTGCAGCAAGTAAGTAATATGTGTGCGCTGGGCCGAGGAGTGGACTCTAACCATCTTAGGGCCCCTGATCCCCTTAGGTGGCCCAGGGGACTTGGGTCCACGCCCCTCAGGCATTTGCTTCTTTCCACCTCAAACTTCATTGTTTTTCCTGGACATTGAATTGTGTTTTATCACTAAGTCCTATCCAACTCTCTGTGACCCCATGGACTGCAGCACACCAGGTTCCTCTGTCCTTCCGGAGTTTGCTCAAATTTATGTTCATTGAGTGGATGAGGCCATCCAACCATCTCATCCTCTGCCGTCCCCTTCTCCTCCTGCCCTCAATCTTTCCCAGCATCAGGGTCTTTTCCAATGAGTCAGCCCTTCGCATCAGGTGACCAAAGTATTGGAACTGCAGCATCAGCCCTTCCAGTGAATATTCTGAGTTGATGTCCTTTAGGATTGACTGGTTTGATCTCCTTGCTGTCCAAGGACATAGAATTCTCTCAGCCCAAGTCATCAGCAAGTTCACATCCTCAAAGCAAGAGTTCATCTATCTCCCTAGAAGTTCCAAAACTATCATCCCTAAAACTCCTGGGGGCAGCCCATCTCCCAACTTCAAGGTCCACTCCTGAGATCCCGCCCCTGTCCACCTCCCTGGCCCCTCCCTCCCTGCCCTGCCTTGTACCTCACCCTCCAGGCACAAGGAATCCTTGCAGAGTCTTTGTCTTCTTGCTTCATGATGATTTTGCACTCCCAGGAAAGCCCTCTCCTTTGGCCACTTGGAAACTTGGCAGCCATCCTAAGTGCAGTTCCACGGTCACGCCCCGCTTTGTGTTCACCAGGAAGTTGAAGGGCCTGCCCCTGGGGCTCTCTCTGCATGCTACACTCACCTCTTTCTTCGGGCCTCTTCACCGTGATCTCAGATGCTGAGTCATCTGGGCTTTCATACTGCAAACTGGCTGGAAGTTGACTCCCCTCTTCCAGCCCGGGTACCACAGTGTTGTCCCTGCTTTGCCACTCATCAGCCCCCGACTCCAGTGTCCACAGATACAGTGTACCCGTTCCAGCCATTGTGTGAACTGAGCAATCTTACTTCAGCTTTGCAGAGGCCTGGGAGAGGCCTCAGCCCAGCCTACAGGGCACTGGTCTCGCCTCCTCCCTGGCCTCCCTCTCCCCTCTACTGTGCCTGCTACTCTCTGCTCAACAGATCTAGTCCTGAGCTTGTTTCATGCAGAGCAGCTTCATCAACTTTGTGGAAACCTTGGGAACAGACGGTCTCCAATCTCCCCTGGATACACCTGCCATGGCAGGCTAATCAAAGTAAAACCCAACATAGTGGGTCTTCCTCTTGCAAAATCATTTGCCTGCTGCGAAGAGAATACATTTTTTCTCTGTCTCATTATACCTGTATTCCCAGTGACTGATGTGGGACCTGACTTAAAATAGATGTTTACTGAAAGCCTGAGTGAATTGATCTCTGAGATGATAAATGGGCAGGTAATTATAAACTGAAAAGAATCTACAACATTAGTTATCATATCAATTCTATTATTTTCCAGCAATCGATCATTAGTAACTGGTTGGATGCAAGCAGCCCTGCTGTGGGCATTGCTTTAGAAGAAGATGGGAGTCCAGGCAGGGACATCTCGGTTCCTCCTGTGGTCCTTCATTCAAAGGACCAACCAAAGGAGACAGTTGGTCAAGCACCCTGATGATTATAGGCAGCCTAAGAATGGAAAGCTGACCCATTCAGGCCATCGTGGAGGGACAGTCTTGGTGGATAGGGAGCTTCTGGCTCACAGAACAAGAAGGCATTCATTTGTATCTCTATCAGTGACTTGTAAGGGACTAAGATCGAGAAACAGACCCAACTTGGAGTGGGAGGCTGTGGGTGCTGGAGAAGAAACAGAGGGATCATGACCTGTTTTCAGATGTGTCTTTGGCAACTGAACTAACCTCCCTGTGCCTCCATTTCATCTTTAGTAAAATGATGATGAGATGACATCTCATTTATCCAGGAAACGGGATCCTGGAATCCTCAGTTCTCTACCCCTCTCAGAGTCTTCTATAGAGATCAGAGCAGAGAGGAGAAATTCAGGCGAATGATTGTTAGCCTAGACATTTGTCTCCAACTCTGCCCTGCTCTCGCTCTGGAGGGTGAGGCTGGATTATGCCTTGAGGCACCAGGATGGCTTTGAGCTCTCAACCTCAAGAGTTAGGGTAAAAACTGAGGAGAAGAAGTCACATGGAAGAGCAGAGAGAACTCTGAAGGCTTGTTTTAGGAAGAACATGAATCCCAAGACTTTTAAAACAAAAATAAAGAGTCTTCCCTCAGAGAGATCTGAGCTAGTCCTTCTGCCTGGCACAGCAAAGGTGTTCCTGGCCAGCAACATAGCAATTTGGTACATTTATGTCTCTGAGCAAACTGACTCTGCCATCATGGGTAAAAGCATGGATGAATAAAAGTCATACCAATTCTGAAAGTTATGTGCACACTTGTGTGTATACATATATGTAAATAAATGCATGTTTCTGTGTGTGTGTATATATATATATATATATATAAGTAGAGAGAGAATGTTTGTGTGTGTATATAGATAGATAGATATAGAGAAATATCTATAGATTTATAGGTAAGTATCTTCCTGCTAGTGATGCCTTTATTGACATGGTGATGGAGAGTCTAGATAAGAGAGCTCATCACATAAAATGTCTCCAGTTGCAATAAGTATCTGTTCCAGAAGAATCAGGGTTGACATTTTTCCATCCATAGGATTTTTTTTTAAAAAAAAGAGCTAAATATAAAATGTTACAGCCACACCAGGAGGTTTATTTTTAACTCACACTGTTTATTTATGTCCTGCATCTTCTGTAAATGAAATGAAGCCTCAAGACACAGGACTCTGCATTTTATTCTTTCATTTTGCTTTCAAAATAAGGAAGAAAAAAAGTGGAAAAAAAGAGAGAGGCTGCATCTGAGATTATGGCATTCTGTTTCCAGCAACTTTATCAGTTATAATAATAATATAAGAAAAAACTAAGTTTGGAAATCAAAAGACCAAGCTTCTATGTTTCACTCTGTTACCAATTTGCTTGGTAAGCAACAGGGGGTACGAATGTCTTCTCTTAGACCCTCAACTTTGCAATCTGTGAAATGGGCAGATGAGGGCATAGACTAGATCAGATAATACCTAAATGCCTTATGATCCCTAGATCTCTAAGCTTTCTTCAATGCCTGCCTTTTTTATAATTCTTTTTAAAATTGAAGTATATTGATGTCCAACATTATATAAGTTACAGATGTACAATATAGTGAGTCACAAATTGTACTCCATTTATAGTTATTATAGAATATTGGCTGTATCCCCCGTGTTGCATAATGTATCCTTGTAGCTTATTTTATACCGAATAATTTGTACCTTTTAATCTCCTAGTGCTATAGAGGCCCTCTCCCCTTGACAATCCTCACTGGTAACCACCAGTTTGTTCTCTGTGTCTGTGAGTCTGTTTCTTCCTATTACATTCACTAGTTTGTTGTATTTTTTAGATTCCACATACAAATGATATCACGAAGTATCTGTCTTACTCTATTTGACTTACTTCACTTAGCCTAATACCCTTTAATCCTTCCATGTTGCTGCAAAATGGCAAGATTTCCTTCTTTTTTATGTGTGTGTACTAAGTCCCTTCAGCCGTGTCCAACTCTCTGCAACCCCATGGACTGTAGCCAGCCAGGATCCTCTGTCTATGGGATTTCCCAGGCAAGAATACTGGGATGAGTTGCCATTTCCTCTTCCAGGGAATCTTCCCGATCCAGGGATTGAACCCACATCTCTTGTCTCCTGCATTGGCAGGCAGGTTCTTTACCACTAGCGCTACCTGGGAAACCCTCTTTTATGGCCAAGTAGTATTTCATTACGGAGAAGGTGATGGCACCCCACTCCAGTACTCTTGCCTGGAAAATCTCATGGATGGAGGAGCCTGGTAGGCTGCAGTCCATGGGGTCGCTAAGAGTTGGACACGACTGAGCGACTTCACTTTCACTTTCACTTTCATGCATTGGAGAAGGAAATGGCAACCCACTCCAGTGTTCTTGCCTGGAGAATCCCAGGGACGGGGGAGCCTGGTGGGCTGGTGTCTATGGGGTTGCACAGAGTCGGACACGACTGAAGCGACTTAGCAGCAGCAGTATGTCATTGTGAATATACGTGTGTGTGTGTGTGTGTGTGATATCACATCTTCTTTATCCATTCATCTTTTGTTGAATCCATTTTGTTTATCCATTTGTTTATCCATTCATCATCATTGTTGGTGAACAATTAGGTTGCTTCTGTATCTTGGTAGTTATAAACAATGCTGCATTTTCAACTGATGTTTTTGTTTTTAAGATATATATGCAGGATGGAAGTGCTGGGTCATATGGTAGCTCTATTTTCAGTTACTTTCTGGAAAAGCTCTATACTGTTTTCCACAGTGGCTGCACTAACACATTCCCACAAGGGGGAATGCAATCCCTTTTCTCCACATCCCTGCCAGTATTTGTTATTTGTGTTCTTTTTGATAGCCATTCTGACAGGTGTGAGGTGCACACCTGTGGGTTTTATTTGCATTTCCCTGATGATCTGTGATGTTGAGCATCTTTTCTATGTGCCTGTTGGCCATCTGCATGTCCTCTTTGGAGAAATGCCTATTCAGATATTCTGCCCATTTTTAATCCATTTGTTTTGTTTTGTTTTATGTTGAGTTGTATGAGCTGTTTTTATATTTTGAATATTAGCTGCTTATCGGTAATTATCATTTGTAAATATTTTCTCCTATTCAGTAGGTTGTCTTTTCATTTTGTTGATGGTTTCCTTTGTTGTCCAAAAGCTTTCAAGTTTAATTAGGTCTCATTTGTTTATTTTTGCTATTATTTTCTTTGCTTTAGGAGACAGATCCAAAAAATACTGCTCTGATTCATGTTAAAGAGTGTTCTGCCTACATTTTCTTCTAGGAGCTTTATGGTTTCTGGTCTTTCATTTAGGTCTTTAATATATTTTGAGTTTATTTTTGTTTATGATGTTAGAGAATGTTTTAATTTCATTCTTTTACATATAGCTGTCCAGTTTTCCTACCACCACTAATTGAAGAGATTGTCTTTTCTCCATCACATATTCTTCCCTCCTTTGTTGTAGATTAATTGACCAAAGTGAGTGCATTCATTTCTGGGCTCTTTAGTCTGTTCCAATGCCTTCCCAAAGCTGGGATCACTGGGAGGAGGCAACCTCTGAGGCCACCCCCAGGGCCAGGAATAATGCCTCTCTTGTTTCTGTTGTGGTCATTGTGAGTAGCCTTGGAAGAAAAATTCTCTTGATTCCTTTGATCTGATAAAATGAGCAATTTGTTAAAAACAAAAACAGCTATCATTTATCTAGCCCTTCACTTATTGTCAGGCATTACTCCAAGTATCTTTTATGCATTATTTCCTTTAATCTTTGGAACCATCTCATGAGCTAAACTCTATTTTAATGCCATAAAGGGAGAATTATTCAAATGGGGAAATTAAGAGTTGAAGAAGTACCCTACCCAAAGTCACAAAGACAGAGGGTGTCCAAACCAGGACTGGAACTTAGTGCTCATTGCTGTCACAGCCCTGCTCTCAACACTGCATTAAATTCTAGGCGTTTGAATCTGAGTTATCTTTCTGAGGCTCTATCTCTTGGCATGGGAACACTCTGTATGCATGTCTTACCCTGGGCAGTAGAAGTACACTCTTTTTTTGGCTTCCATTGTTGGGTACCAGGACATGGAAAACTCAAATGCCAGGATGAGAAGTTGGGACTTATCTTGATGGAAATAAGGAGCCTTCAGAGATTAAGACAGCATATATCAAGATTTTCCTCTATCTTTATCATGAACGGTGGCCTCTCAAGAAAGCGATGGAGCTTTGCCACTCTTCACACCCCTATTTTCACAAACACTGAATGACTCCCTTTCTCCAGGCAGCCCTCGTATTCCACCACGTCTGTCCCTTTGTCTGTATTGTTCCCTTACATGTTCACCCACCACCTACACCAGGGGCTTTCAAGGTCCTCCTGTATTATCTCCCCATAAGCCTACCCCTGCATCCCTGAGAAAAACTCACTTCTCTCCTGTGCTACCACAAAGAAGAGAAAATGCTTGGGGTAGGTAGGAAGAAAACAAACCTTCCTCCATACCCATTACATGTTGGGCACTGTGCCAGGGGCTTGCATTTAGTGTACTGTCATTTTTCCAACCACCTTGCAAATAGAAATTATCCTCACATGTGATATGAGACTCTGAGATGATGCCATGTGTCCAGGGTCATTGAGCCAAACTTACCAGTAGGTTTCAAGATTAAAACATGGTTCCATTTGACTCCGGAACTCATGTTCCTTTAATGTAAAGAATACACATATCACATTACATCTACAGATAGAATTCATTCCATCATAACCTCACAAGGGGAATACTCTATTATCTCTCTTACTCAGACATGAGAATTTGGATCTGAGAGTTATTTTATCCAAACCTATCCAAGGTAGTAGACTCCACAGCTAGTAGTTGTTCTTGTTCAGTCAGTAAGTCGTGTCCGACTCTGCAACCCCATGGACCGCAGCGTGTCAGGCCTTCCTATCCCCCACCATCTCCCAGAGTTCACCCAAGTTCATATCTATTGAATAGGTGACACTATCCAACTGTCTCATCCTTTGCAGCCCTCTTTTCCTTTTGCCTTCAACCTTTCCCAGCAACAGAGTGTTTTCCAATTACCTGGCTGTTTGTATCAGGGGGCCAAATTATTGAAGCTTTAGCATCAGTCCTTCCAATGAGTGTTCAGGGTTAATTTCCCTTAGGATTGATTGGTGTGATCTGTGTGCTGTCCAAAGGACTCTCAAGAGTTGTTTCTAGCACCACAATTCGAAAGCATCACTTCTTCAGTGCTCAGCCTTCTTTGTGGTCCAACTCTCACATCCATACATGACTACTAGAAAAATCATAGCTTTGACTAGATGGACCTTTGTTGGCAAAATGATGTCTCTGCTTTTTAATGCTGTCTAGGTTTGTCATAGCCTTCAATGAGTAGAACCAAGCAAGTCAGAAACTAGAGCAAAGGTAATGCATCTCTTATTATATACTGGCTTGGTATTGTGTATTAAGCTGTGTGAAGTCCAGGCATTTTCTAGTTTTCTGACCAGACTACATTTCTTGAGGGGCAGGTTTGTGCCTTGTTTATCTTGTATCCAGGATATAAAAATCTTACTAAGCCAAATATTTAATATATAATCTTCACTTGGTAAATATGAATTGGATTTAAAAATAGGAAAAAGGAATGTGTCATTCATCACTTTATATCTGCGTGGACTTTTAGTTTCTGTGGGGTTCTCTCAGTAAACACTCATCATATTATCTTTCAGGAGCTTCAATTTCCTGATCTGAATGGTGGAGGCAGTGCCTTCTGGGTTTTGCTGGATTAATTGTGCAGGCAAAGTGAGTAAGTGCAGGTAAATAATAAATACTCAACAAATGACAGGTAATATGAGAATGTGATGAAAAGAGTGATTAAATCCTCACAAATTCTCAATGGTGTAGGCAGGTCAGAAGGCATTGAGAGAATCCCCACTGAGAGTGAGGGAAAGGATCAGAAAGCTGCAACTCTTGTAAAACACACACACATGTACACAGACTCTCACACACACTCACACTTCTAGAGGAGCTGAATTACCAATCCAGAATTTTGGACACAATGAGATCTTTATCTACCACTCCCCAGGTGCTCATAGCACCTTCTCCCAAGAAGGTGTGGTTGTTTGCAGTCTTGGACTAAGGAATCCTGATGAGGAAAAGTGTCCAGGGGAAAAATAGAACCTCAAGCTGTGTTAACAACCTAAGAATGCAAACAAGGATGATCAGCCAACCAAGGTCTCACTTGGGAAAAGAATAAGGGCCCTGGGATGTTGCAATAATGAAGGCATTGGAAAGGGCTTCATCTGGGCTTCACCTGTGAAGTTAGACACTCTTCTCAAGGGTAGTAAGAAGGTCTGTCTGGAGGGATGGAAGAACTTCGCATGTTGCTTCCTCTACCACTTGACAACGGAAGAGGGAGAGCATTTAGCTTGTTTTGACTTGCTCGATGCCTCTTCAAGCCTCATGAAGGAATGGAAATGGGGACAGGGATGGTTAAAGCCTGTGGAGGGTTGGAACAACTTCCTGTGGCTTAAGAACTGCCCTGCAGTTTGGTCTTGCCATACACTGGCTGTGTGCCTTTGAGCAAGTGACAATCCCTTCTGAATGTGGTGTATGAGATCAGTGTTTCCTTGGGAGTGCAGGTAATTTTAGATGTTAATATCCTTTGACCCATTATAAATTCTCTCTTTTTTTCCCCACTCTGAACTGTGTTAAGGAGAAAGGCTCACTTTGGCGCTAGTATGATTTCAATACCCTGCTATCATGTGGGTGATCCCCTCATTTTCTTATTATTTTCTTAAAATTAAAGAACAGATATCAGGCTCAGAAACGTTAAGGAATCCTATCTGTTGAGTAAAATAATCCTAGTGTTAATATGTTTACCTTTGGTGGTGGTGGTTTAGTAACTAAGTTATGTCCCATAGACTTGTGACCCCATGGACTGTAGCCCATCATGCTCCTCTGTAGATGGAATTCTCCAGGCAAGAATACTGGAGTGGGTTGCCATTTCCTTCTCCAAGGGGGCCTTTCCAACCCAGGGATCGAACTCAGGTCTCCTGCATTGCAGGTGGATTCTTTACCAACTGGGCCACCAGGGAAGTCCTGTGTTTACCTTTAATGATATTGCTTTTTCATTTATTTGTTGTTCAGTCACTCAGTCATGTCTGACTCTTTGCCACCCCATGGACTGCAGTATGCCAAGCTTCCCTGTCTTTCACCATCTCCTGGAGCTTGCTCAAACTTATGTCCATTGAGTCGGTGATGCCATCCAACCATCTCATCCCCTGTCGTCTCCTTCTCCTCCTGCCTTCAATCTTTCCCAGGATCAGGGTCTTTTCTAATAAGTCAGCTCTTTGTATCGGGTGGCCAAAGAATTGGAGCTTCAGCTTCAGCATCAGTCCTTCCAATGAATATTCAGGGTTGATTTCCTTTAGAATTGACTTGTTTGATTTCCTTGTAGTCCAAGGGACTCTCAAGAGTCTTTTTCAACACCACAGTTCAAAAGCATCAATTCTTCAGCACTCAGCAGTGGTCTAATTTTTAAGTAACAGAAAGTGAGTCATTTTAAATATAATATTAGGTCAACATTATAGGTGGAATTTGAGTGAATGAAATTTGGGAAATATGGTGCCAGGTGTATTTTTAAGACCTTGCTACGCTAAGTGTGGTCTGCAAACTTGTAGCTCCTGGAAACTTGGGATGCACAAAATCAGGCTGCTCCCGAGACCACAGAGTTGGAATCTTCATTTGAACAGTATCGCCCATGATTCATGAGCAGAGTAAAGTTTGAGAAACAGTATTCTAAAGGCCCTGCTAGTTCTCTCTAATTCTTACTAAAATGATTGCATCACCATAAAAGAGTCTGAGGGCATTCCTTCACCCGGATTCCCTATTCCCTTTCCATTTTGGTATGTGTTCAAAGCAATACTTTTATCGTTGGTCTAAGGCAAATGCTTCTGGGTCTAGCCCCTTATCTCTGCCACTTCCTAGTCATGTGTCCTTAAGAAAAGTGCTTCGTCTGAGTTTCTTGATTTTAGCTCAGTTTATAAAATGGGGGTGTGATCCTTTATTTTTACTGTGATTGCACTACACACACACACACACAAACACTCTCATGGTGCCTAGAACAGTGGGTCCACAAACAGTCACAGAGTCACTTTCCTTGACTTTCTATCAATCCCAGAGATTCTAGGACTTTCATCTTGGTAGAAAGGAGCACATACTTCTGATGCCAGCGAGTTGCCTCGAATCTCTAATTTGGGTTGTGAATGCCTGATAATTTGGCTGACATCAAGTCATGGTGCTTTTGTGAGGGTGTATCCCTGTTAGCAAACCAGCTGTCAAAGGGTACCTGGCAGGTCAGGTGTTTCCACTGTGCCTATATCTGTCCAGAGTGCCCATTCAGTACGAACCAGTTTCTAGAAGAGTCTGGGCTTGGGTGAGCAGAAGACGGGGCAGGAAGAGGGACAGGACTGCTGGTGGGTTTCACACAGTTCTGGTGGTCCATCCTGCATTTCTTTCATTTCAGACAGGACCCTGGGGACCTGCAAGCTGAATATTCCACGCCTTTTTCTTTACTGCCTTAAGCAAGAGGAGAGAATTAACGAAGAGTAAGGTTGGTAGTCCTGGAGACCTGATTTCCCATTTTGTGAGCTCTGGGGCAAGTTACTTGAGCTTTTCTGCATCTCTATTTTCTCAATTACTTGGCCCCAGAAAGGGACAACATTGGGTCATTTGCAGAGATATGGCTGAACCTAGAGACTGTCATATAGAGTGAAGTAAGTCAGAAAGAGAAAACAAATAACGTGTATTAATGCAAATATGTGTAATCTAGAAAAATGGTGTAGTTAGTCTTACTTGCAAAACAGAAATAGAGACACAGACAGAGAGAACAAACACGCACACCAAGGGGAAGGGAGGTATGGGAGGAAGTGGAAGACTGGGATTGAGACATATACGCTTCCTCAACTTGAAAAGCAGAGACTGTCAATCTGACTTCACCAGGATGTTATGAGGATTAAGGGAGACCCAGTATGTAAACAGGCTCAGCATGATGCCTGAGGCACAAATGTCAGGGTGAGGATTAAGAGAATGCAAGCAAAGTTCTTGGCACTTGGGAGGCACAGCACAGGTATTCATGCAGAGGATGCTGAGGTTAGCACTAGTCAAGCCTTACTTCTTCTGCATTGCCTTTTATAATCCCTCTTCTTTGCTGGATCCTCATTTCCTAAACTTTTATACTTGTTATGTACCAGCACAGAGCCTCTCCTTTCCCCACACATCCCTCCCAAGGCGAGCTCACGGAATCCCCTGGTTTTAAATGCTACCTACAACTGATGATTCCCAAATTAATCTCTCTAGCCTGGAGCTCTCCCTTGAACTCTAGACTCATAAATCCAAAGGCTTGTGTAATATCTTCACTTGGAAATCATAACATCATCTTAGATTTACCACATCCCAAACTGTGCTCTGAGTACTACTTGCATCAATATCCTGGGCTCTGCTCTTGGTCTTCCCCCCTTTGCAGTGTCTTAGACCAAAATCCCTGGAGCCCACGTGGCAGCCTCTTTCCTTCACACCCCACATCCAGTGGTCAGCAAATTCTGTTGGCTCTGTCTGCAAGGAAAGATATTCGAGAATTCAGCCGCCTCTCACCATTCTAGTTCAATCAGAAGTATCTCTTTCCAGCCTTGGTCCTCTGTAACCTGTCTGCAAACCCAGTCTATGGGATTTTCAATGTGCTTTGAAAAGTAATTCGTATCTGGAAGTGCCACCATTTGAAACCCTCAGCGTCAATCCAACTGGGAATAAAATCCAAAGTTTTCAGCCCAACGCCCAAGGTCTTATAGGAACCCCCTCCCCCAGCTCCACACTGCCTTTCTGAGGTTGCGTCCTCCCACTCGCCAGCCATTCTGACCCCTACGTAGTGCCTTGAACACGCCGGCTCCCTCTCAAGGCTTTTGATTTACTCCTTGCTCTGCCTAGAATATTCTTTCCCCAATTATCTGTGGGGCTTCCCAGGTGGTGCTAGTGGTAAAGAACTCACATGCCAGTGGCGGAGATGTAAAAGATGTGAATTTTATCCCTGAGTCAGGAAGATCCCCTGGAGGAGGGCATGGCAACCCACTCCAGTATTCTTGCCTGGAGAACCCCATGCACAGAGGAGCCTGGTGGGCTACAGTCCATACGGTTGCAAAGAGTTGGGCATGACTGAAGCAACTTAGCACACACATAATTATCTGCATTGCTTGCTCCATGTCATTCCAATTTCTGCTCAAATGTAATGTGACTGAGAGACTTTCCATGACCACCTTATAGAAAAGAGTGCTCCCACCTCCCCTCGCTGGTGCTATTCCTCCTCCAGTAGCATTTATCTCCATCCAGTATACTCTGTTCTCTCCATTATAAGCTCCTTGACAGGAGAGCCTTTGTACCTAGCATTGAATACCGAGCAGATATTTAGTAAATATTTACTGAATGAATGAATGAACCTATCGAATTCTGTTTTCCTCATTGTGTGAACACTTTCGGTATGTATTACTCATGATTCTATTTCTTGTCTACCATTATAGAAAGGCTAATATGCAAAATTGCATTTGTATAAGATTCACAGTTCACACACCCTTTTTGGGGGCAATGATTGTTGCAGTTACTACAACTATTCCATTCATTTATCCTCATCACAACCCATTGAGAGAAAGGGATATTTCACCCATATTTATGATGATGAAACTGAGGCCTGCAAAAGTTAAGTTTTTGTGTGTAAAGAAAATAGCACATATTATAAGGGAACAATCAGGACTTGAACTCTTGATCCAAGATTTTCTCCCTGAAAGAGAGATACCTTATATTTACTGACTTGCACTGTTGCTGAATTGATTCACCTTGAGGAGTACATTTGTTTCCTGGGAGAAAAGATCAGTTTTATATGTTTCTTGTGTTACTCTACTTTGCCTCACACAGAATAAAGCACAGTAGGAACTCACATAATAGTTGTCAACTTTAAGTCTGGATATATATACATGGGTGCGTGCATGCTAAATCGCTTCAGTTGTGTTGAACTCTTTACGACCCTATGGACTGTAGCCTGCCAGGCTCCTCTGTCCATGGGATTCTTCAGGTAAGAATACTAAAGTGAGTTGCCATGCCCTCCTCTAGGGGATCTTCCTGACCCAGGGATCGAACCCACGTCTCTTATGTCTCCTGCATTGGCAGATGAGTTCTTTATAATTAGCGCCACCTGGGAAGCCCCTGAATATACATGTCACAGAAGTGTGTTTTTCCCATAATGTCTCAAAGACGCTATCTGGGAGATTTTTATCACTTTACAGGTTCAAATTCTAGATGGACTTAGTCCTTCAGGAAATAACAAAACAAACAATACTGGTGGAAAATAGAAAAAGTCAAGGTAAGAAGGAAAGAGACACAAAAAGATTGAACAGATGAGCAACTAGAAATATAAAAGAGTGCCCAAAGGGAAGCAGCCAGTCGGGACTTATTCAAGGAACATTCAGATCTGGGTTAGAGTTAAGAATTTGGGTAGGCCGAGGTAGCAGGAAGCTTGAACAAGCACCTACAGACAGGTAACTCTCTTGACCAAGTAGCCAGTTTGCCTTGGATCAGAACACTTCCTGGAGACCCGTGCCAGAAGAAAATGCTGACTGAGCCAAGCAGGGCACGCTGTGTCCAAAGTGGGGCCCTACTCCCAGAAAGGGAGCCAGGGCGAAAGTTGGGAACTGTGCTCAGAAGCCCAGCCATAGGACAGGGCAGGCTGCAACTCTGTGAGCTTGGGGTTTCTCTCATAAGCAGGTCAAGAGCTCACGGGGCAATCCCAGATCGCACCCCTCAACATCCACCTCCTCCCCCAACTCCAGATGGCTTCAAGAAGGGTCTGAGCCTACACGCTCTATTTCAGGAGAACCTTAGAGAAAAGGCACTGGGCAGGCAGATACACTGCTTCACTCACCTAGAAGTCTGTCTGCTTCTAAGTCCTTCCTTCTAGCTGCCACCCAATCTTCTCACACAGCATCCTCCCTGTTGTAGCCCTCTCTGTTTCCCGGGAGGCAGAGCAGCTCCTGTGTGGGCTCATGAGCTTGGCCCAGGTCACACGCAGCCACGTCCAGCCATCCAGTCACCAACAAATAACTTCCTGCAGGCCTATTCATCTTCGGTTTCAGCACAGTGGAACCAGGGTCTATAAATTGTAGTTGGGATTCAGGACTGTTTTCTAGGTCAGGGATGCGTTACATGTCAATAGTGGAGCCCAGTCTCCTCGTATTCTTTTCTGCCCAGAATCCATTTGCCCGCTGTAGCATGTTCAGCGGGCAGCACCCCCAACATGGACCTGGTGCCTGTAAACCGCTGCAGTGGACAGAACCGCAGAGATCTGAGAAAAATGAAGGGCTGCTGAGTGGGTCCAGCGCTTCCTTTAAGCACTCTGAAAGCATCTGCGTGCAGAGTCGAAGCTGAATTTTGCTAAAGGCAAATCTGGTGTTTGTTCTGGGCTTGGTGCTCTATCACAAGTATGTTTAAGGATCTTGTGTGTAAGTTGAACATCCTGAACTTTATATGTGTGTGTGTGTGTGTGTGTGTGCACTCAGTCATGTCCAACTCTTTGCCACCCCATGGTCTGCAGCCCACCAGACTCCTCTGTCCATGAGATTCTCCAGGCAAGAATACTGGAGTGGGTTGCCATTCCCTACTCTAGGGGATCTTCCCCACCCAGGGATCAAACCTGTATCTCCTGTGTCTCCTGCACTGATGGACTTTACGGCCCTAAACACACACAGAGGCAACAAAATCAGAAGCCTTTGAGGTCAGAACTGGTTTTAAACCCCATCTCTGCCGCTTCCTGTGGGACTCCAGGGAAATTGTTTGACCCATTTTTTTCATATGTAAAAGTACTCCAGGAGGTGAATTATATCATGTGGATAAAACAAGATGAATCAAACTGTCTGATATTCAACAATGTGAAGCTTGTTTAAAATCAGAAGTACTTGTGTGGAAACGCAACAAGGCTTAGACTGGCAGAATACCGTGGGGAAATTAAAGGAGAAATTTGAAATCAGACCCAACTGTGTGTGAATCTTGGTTCTTCCATTTATTGTTCGGTAACCTTGAGTTTGTTATTTACTTTTACATGACTACAGGATAATTGTGTCGCCTGTGTCATAAAGTTGTTGATCTGACTAGAAAATGTGATGCCTTTAAAGTAGGAAGTGTGAGATCTTTTGCATAGTAAGACCCTAATAAATGTGAGATATTGTTATGTCTTTACTGGGCAACCAAACTCTTAAACTCAGTTTAATGAGACATATTTTAAAAGGCTAACCTGTGTGTTTATAATTTATAGTTACATATTTATTATTGGGGAAAAATAACATAAAAATAATCTTCAGTTGAATTGTTAATCCAACTGAGTGGAACCTGGGTTTATTGGCTCTTTATTAGAAGTGTGGGTGCTGCACGCTGTGATGGATACAAAGATGAAGAAGGAAGGAAAATAAAATTGATACGCCAAGCACTGTGCTAAAAGCTCTCAAACAGATCATTTCATTTGAGTCTTTCATATAATTTATATTAGTTCTGTGAGGAAGAACAATTCATGGTCACTGGGGAAAGGTAGAGAAGTAAAAAATTATAAAAACAAAAAAACCCACCCCTGCCATAACCAGTGTTAGTTATCTGCTGTATATCGCTTCTGTCTTTTCTTGATGCAAAGTTCATGGTTTATTTAAACCTTAATTTCCTTATCTGTAAAACAAAAAAAGTAATACTCCCACCCCAGAGTTTTTAGACAACAAATGAGACCCTTTAAGAAAAGAATCTCAGTGCCAGGCAGTTGGTAAAAGCTCAATAATTTTCCACTTACTTCAGATTCTCTTGCATGTGACTGGTTTCATCGTTTTTAAAAACTAGCATAGGCACAAGAATATGAGGGCATGAGGTGGTCATTCAGAGTGGTTGCAAAGCCCAAAGATAGCTTGGGTACCTCTTTATAATTTACTCAAAGCGTCTTAGTGGGTGGTGGGTAAAAGATCTGATTTTTAAGTTAAAAACCATACAGTTCTTGGGGTGTAAAATTTTCCCTGAGTTTTAAGATAAGAGACTGCAAAGAAACCTCCTACTTGTCTGTGGCAGGCCAGTTCAGACTGCATCTCTGGCCCGTGGGGTATGTTTCTTCTCCATCATGATGGACTTTCCATGGCAAAGTTCAAGGGGAGCTACTGAGGGATCCAGAGTCGTGGAAGTTTTTAAGCAGAGACTCTAAGGTGGACTGAGTTAGGTGTTAGACTGCTGTGGTGGTGATGTGGAAGACGAATTGGAGGGATTGTTGTAAAGGAAAAGCTTGCTGTGAAGCCAGTGTCATGGGCTGGGTTGTAAGTGGTGAGAGTGAGAACTAGAAAAGAGGAATGAAGAGGAAGGGAGGGAGTTGGAAGGTTCTGAAGACAGGAAAAAGAGAAATTCATTGCTCCCCTGTGGAGAAAAATGGATGGGTGAGAAGATTCTAAAATGACTCCTCAGTTCTCATTGGTTAGGTGGTAGACCTGGAGGGAACCTGGACTGATAAAGATGGTACAGATACGCACGATTACTGGGTACACGTGAGTATTGGTGGTAACCAGCAGAGATCTAGCTGTTTTGTGATGAAATTTCTCAGCCACCCTGCCACTTAATTGAAACTAAACTGAATTCTTCATATGTATTCCAAATAAATGAAAAATCAAAGTCCCTATTTCTTGAAATTGTATTTCTGTGGAAATTATTTGAAGATAATACTGTCCTAGACAGGCCAGAAGTTCATAATTGCCTGCTTTAATCACTAGCTTTTAGTTAGGTGAGGAAGAAAGCCTGTGGCTTTGGGGAATCCTTAGATGAAGCTGGCACGTTCTCAGAGCCTCTGTGAGAGTGTTTGCTTTTGCTGCAGAAATGAGAGCAGAACCGCATTTTGGGACCTGAGCCCATTGATGTGAGGGCACGTTCTCTCTTTGACAATATCAGGGCAAAAATTAAACATTCATAATATGGTAATTAAGAGCTGAATAATTTACTTTAAACCAATAAACTAGATGTTGGTAGTATGATAGCTCCAGAATGAATCACAGTGGAGGAAAAAATAACACTGTTTATTGATTAGCTATGAGGCTGGACAGTAAACTTGGAACCCATTTCCTCTCTTATGACTACAGTTTGGAAAATGAATATACCCCCAAATCCACAGGTGTTCATCCAGGAATCCACCACACAGCACCCCAGTCCCCAGTGATAAGCTGTGTGACCAGGCACAAGTCACTCAACTAATTTGTGCCTCAGTTTGCAAATCTGACAGTAGGCGTGAATAATTCCTGTCGTGTCAATAACAGTCTCACAATAGTCTCACATCTAAAAGAAGGCAGTCTGGTCTTCCTACTTGCGGAAAGCCTAGTGCTGGATTCTTTCAAGATGGTCATCACTGTGACTGCTCTGCAGGGATGCTGATCTGCCTTCTTGTAACACTTGGGTCCACTAGGACAGGAAAGGAATCTATGTGATGAAGCAGACATTTTCGAAAGTCTACCAAACCTTGTAAATCCACTTAGCAATGTGACAATCATAGATACTGTTGGAGTTGCATCACAATCAAAGATATGTTCAGAGCCCATCAGAATCACCAATGAAAAGCAGATCAGAGGAAATAAATGTTTTCCTTTTCTTTTTCTATGAGAACTCTTAAGGTTCTTTTGGTCAGTAGGGCCCATGTTTGGATACTGCCATTCTTTTAATTCACCATCTTGCTTTGAAACTCCCAAAAGTGTATCTCTTTTGGAGCCCAGGTTCTCTGTATATCCTGAAAGTACCCCGTTGGACCATTCACTAGATGACCAGATTATGCATTCAAGGTTAAGAGACAGGTCAGTGCCACCAGTGCATGAGTCAGGGTCATTGAGAACAAGCAACATGAATAGCAGGTGGAAGTGGTATAATGTTTGCTTGTAGCAGTACAGAAGGAGTGCACACAGTCCCTTCTCTCGCAATGTGTTGGCCACCCATGGCCAGCAGATCTACTGCAGCCAATGCAGGAGATGTAGCTACACAGAGTCCACTCATTTGCTGTTCAGTAACTAAGTCATGTCTGACTCTTTCCGACCCAATCCACTGCAGCACATTAGGCTTCCCTGTCCTACACTAGCTCCCAGAGTTTGCTCAAGCTCATATCTATTGAGTTCAATTCAGTTCAGTCGCTCAGTTGTGTCCAACTCTTTGCAACCCCATGAATCGCAGCACGCCAGGCCTCCCTGTCCATCACCAACTCCCAGAGTTCACCTAGACTCACGTCCATCGAGTCAGTGATGCTATCCAGCCATCTCATCCTCTGTCATCCCCTTCTCCTCCCGCCTTCAATCTTTCCCAGCATCAGAGTCTTTTCCAATGAGTCAACTCTTCGCATAAGGTGGCCAAAGTACTGGAGTTTCAGCTTCAGCATCATTCCTTCCAAAGAAATCCCAGGGCTGATCTCTTTCAGAATGGACTAGTTGGATCTCCTTGCAGTCCAAGGAACTCTCAAGAGTCTTCTCCAATACCACAGTTCAAAAGCATCAATTCTTCGGCGATCAGCCTTCTTCACAATCCAACTCTCACATCCATACATGACCACTGGAAAAACCATAGCCTTGACTAGACGAACCTTTGTTGGCAAAGTAATGTCTCTACTTTTGAATATGCTATCTAGGTTGGTCATAACTTTCCTTCCAAGGAGTAAGCGTCTTTTAATTTCATGGCTGCAGTCACCATCTGCAGTGATTTTGGAGGCCAGAAAAATAAAGTCTGACACTGTTTCCACTGTTTCCCCATCTATTTCCCATGAAGTGATGGGACCGGATGCCATGATCTTCGTTTTCTGAATGTTGAGCTTTAAGCCAACTTTTTCACTCTCCACATTCACTTTCATCAAGAGGCTCTTTAGTTCCTCTTCACTTTCTGCCGTAAGGGTAGTGTCATCTGTATATCTGAGGTGATTGATATTTCTCCCAGCAATTTTGATTCCAGCTTGTGCTTTTTCCAGGCCAGTATTTCTCATGATGTATTCTGCATATAAGTTAAATAAGCAAGGTGACAACATACAGCCTTGACATACTCCTTTTCCTATTTGGAACCAGTCTGTTGTCCCATGTCCAGTTCTAACTGTTGCTTCCTGACCTGCATACAAATTTCTCAAAAGGCAGATCAGGTGGTCTGGTATTCCCATCTTCTTCAGAATTTTCCACAGTTTATTGTGATCCACATAGTCAAAGGCCTTGGCATAGTCAATAAAACAGAAATAGATGTTTTTCTGGAACTCTCTTGCTTTTTCCATGATCCAGTGGATGTTGGCAATTTGATCTCTCATTCTTCTGCCTTTTCTAAAACCAGCTTGAACATCAGGAAGTTCATGGTTCACATATTGCTGAAGCCTGGCTTGGAGAATTTTGAGCATTACTTTACTAGCGTGTGAGATGAGTGCAATTGTGAAGTAGTTTGAGCATTCTTTGGCATTGCCTTTCTTTGGGATTGGAATGAAAACTGACCTTTTTCCAGTCCTGTGGCCACTGCTGAGTTTTCCAAATTTGCTGGCATAGTGAGTGCAGCACTTTCACAGCATCATCTTTCACGATTTGAAAGAGCTCAACTGGAATTCCATCACCTCCACCAGCTTTGTTCATAGTGATGCTTTCTAAGGCCCACTTGACTTCACATTCCAGGATGTCTGGCTCTAGGTCAGTGATCACACCATCATAATTATCTATTGAGTGGGTGCCATCTATTGAATTGATGCCATCTAACCATCTCATCCTCTGTTGCCCCCTTCTCTTCCTACCCTCAGTATTTCCCAGCATTAGTCATTGCCAGTGAGTCAGCTGTCTGCATCAAGTAGCCAAAATATTGGAGCTTCAGCTTCAGCATCAGTCCTTCCAATAAATGTTCAGAGTTAACAGGCTTGATCTCCTTGCTGTCGGAGGGACTTTCAAGAGTCTTCTCCAATACCACGGTTCAAAAGCATCAATTCTTAGGTGCCATTTTCTTTATAGTCCAACTCTCACATCCATACATGAATACTGAAAAAACCATAGCTTTGGCTAGATGGATCTTTGTTGGCAAAGTAATGTCTCTGGCATTAATACACTGTCTAGGTTTGTCAAAGCTTTTCTTCCAAGGAGTAAGCGTCTTTTAATTTCATGGCTGCAGTCACCATTCACAGTGATTTTGGAGCCCCCCAAAATAAAGTCTGTCACTGTTTCTATTGTTTCCCCATCTATTTGCCCTGAAGTGATGGGACCAGATCCCATGATTTTAATTTTTTGGATGTTGAGTTTTAAGCCAACTTTTTCACTCTCCTCTTTTACTCTCACTCATACAGTGGTGGAAAGACCTCAGTACCACCCCTGTGTGGTCTGAAATGCAGAAAGCTGGGGAAGTGCCTGAAGGCCAGTGACACAGGCACTTGAGTGGAACACAGAAGAATATATTAGATTTGAAGCAGGGAGAACTCTTACACAAGGCAGAAGCCCAGCACAGGCTGTGTGGGCTCTTATCTCTTGGTTAGGAGCATTCCAAGCCCAAGGCCCTTTCTTATGCAGCTGATTGGGTGTTTAAAGGCTGCAGGCATAAGACCACCTTTCCTAACACACTTCAGTTCAGTTCAGTTGCTCAGTTGTGTCTGACTCTTTGTGACCGCATGGACTGCAGCACGCCAGGCCTCCCTGTCCATCACCAACTCCCGGAGTTTACTCAAACTCATGTCCATTGAGTCAGTGATGCCATCCAACCATCTCATCCTCTGTCGTCCCCTTCTTCTCTCAGCTTCAGTCTTTCCCAGCATCAGAGTCTTTTCAAATAAGTTGGCTTTTCACATCAGGTGGACAAAGTACTGGAGTTTCAGCTCCAGCATCAGTCCTTCCAATGAACACCCAGGACTGATCTCCTTTAGGAGGGACTGGTTGGATCTTCTTGCAGTCCAAGGGACTCTCAAGAGTCTTCTCCAACACCACAGTTCAAAAGCATCAATTCTTCGGTGCTCAGCTTTCTTCATAGTCCAACTCTCACATCCATACATGACTATGACAACACACCTCAAGACCCTCCTAGACCTTTCCTACCTTCCAATAAGTAATGCTCAGCAAAGCTTAGATGCAGGGGGAGAGCCCCATCTGAGTGGACTTTGCTCTTCATTCTGCTTCATTGAGGAAGATGATATTGAAATCTGGAGTCCTAAAGGAGGATCCTGAGACAGAACTACACTGGACCTCTCCACTGTAGCACATCCTCTATGTGTTTCTCTGAGAAATAAGTAGATAAATACTGTGTTTGGGAGCAGTGCTTGACCCAGGGTCAGGGTCATCACATGTCATTTATGGAGATTATCAGTATTAAAGATCAGAGGTTGTTAGGGTAGATGAGTGACCTTGCTTCAGGGAACTTAGTTAAGTGGGAGAGACTGTCCTGTAAGTGACTAAAGTCCAGTGGGAACTAAAATGAACAGCTTTACAGACACAGAAGCAGGGAAAGCATTCTACTGAAAATGTGTAGATTTCAGTAGTTGGAGGTTGATCACTGAGCTTTTCTAACCGGAAGAAATAGCATGAACAGAGACACTGATGAGCGTGGGGATGGTGTGTTGAGAAAAAGTCACAAGCCCTTTACCTGGAACAAGAAGGGATATAAAGAAATGGTGAAGGGGAGGGTAGGCAGGCCCAATCCTTGAGTGCCTGAAAAGCCAACACCGGACTTATAAAAGTATCTGAAACCTACCATGTAACGAAGAGCCATTGTTTTGGGCAGGAGGGTAAGGATGTGGCCCGGAGAGGTGAATGTGGGTGGAGGACTCCTTCCGAGATTCCTTGAATCCTGCTGGTCTCCTCTGATAATCTGCCAGCCTCCCTGCTGGAGTTCTCTTAGCCTGAATGGCACACAGTATGTACATAAGAAATAGTTTTTGAAGAAATAATTGAATAATCATCATTAGCTTTTTCTTCCTCAGTACATCAGGAAGAAAGAATATCCCATGTGATTTAAATGGTTGGTTTGAGACGAAGAGGGGCAAATTCCAGTTCCAGCTCTGGAGTCTACAACTACTGTGAGGTCACCTACGCTCCCTGGGTCTATTAGCTCTCAGAAATGGAGGAAATAAAGACAACTTGCCTACGAGAGCTTTAGAATGAGGAAACTAATTAAAATTCCACTTGCAAAATCTAAAGGAAAACACTAAAAGCCAGTTCTCAGAATCCAAGGTCAGATACACTTATATATACACATGTACGTGTGTATACACACACACACACACCCGTCTGGATGAGGTGGCCTAGACTTATCACCTGTTTTTTAACCTGCTAAGAGAGGAGAGGGGGAAGATGTCCTTTCAATGTGTTTCTTGTTGCAGACACCATGCTTTTAAGGATTTTACGTGTCAAATAACCTGCATTTATTTAGCAATAACTAATTTGTCTCATTATTTTTTATTAATCAAAGAAACATATCAGCCAATCAGAATTTATGATGTGCCAGCAACAAATTACTACCCATTAATTTGATATATTCCAGCCAAAAGCAAAGCAATTTGTCATTTTAACTAACCTTAATCAGAGTAAATATATTGTTTGTTAACCTTTTTGGAATGTAGAAAATAATTTTCAGTTCCCATTACTGTCTTTAAAAGTTCCAGTGTATCTTGGAATTCTCAGTTGAGTGTCAACAGTAAAGGGCTCAATCCTTCTACTTGTACACAAGAAAAGAGGAAGGAGTAACCAACCCCAAATGACCACTTAGCTGAATGTGTTAGTAGTAAACAATGTGGTCCTTGCCTTAAAGGAGTTAGAGATTTGTTCAATGATTAAGCAAATACTTATTGTACATCTGTTGCATGTAAAGTGCTTTGCTAGGCATTCGATATCAAAGGTAGATGGATATTCTTTCAAGAAGTTCACAGTTCAGTGCGATAGTTACAAACCATTCACACAACATACCCGAAGAACACAGAGCACTGTTGTCAGTATAACAGACTTCTTACAACAATAGCTCCTGTAGAAGCAGAGGGGGAGGTAGGACCCTGCCAGCGAATCTCAACAGTAGATTAAGAGAATGGTCCAGTTAATTTTTGAAAGTACCCACCCCCATCACAGAGACATGCACCCTCCAAATCTCCTGAGTGGATTCTGATATGGCCCCAGCAAGACAAAAGAATCACCAATTCAGTGTGAAAGATGGTCACAGAAGGACTTTTCTGAGGACATTTGAAATGAATGGAGAGGCTAGAAGGACAGGGTCACTAAAATCAAGAAGGAAGGTTAGGTACCTCTGGATTATGATGGTGGGCCTGAAAAGGAAAGGACAAATATGAAAGGCATTTCTGAGATTGGATGGAAATAATTGGGGACGTGAATATAGAAGATGAGGCGGTTTAAAGCCTTGATGTCAGGGAGTTTGATCATAATTGGGGATTTCCTTGACCAGGATGTAGGTTGAGAGCTTGGGAGAAGGAACTGATGTGAGAGAAGAGAAGGAGGAGACACGCCAGGCTTTGCATGTGTTCTGCAGTGTAACAGACCTGTCATTTTCTGAGCATGGTTTTTCAAGACAGAATCAAGTCATGATTTTGATTCTACTGTCTGAGTCCTAGAGCAAGGTACTCTATACCTAGCAACCAGATTATGTTCCTCCCCCATCAGATGGGGTCAATAGAGTTTATCCCACAAGAGTTGCTATATGAAGGGGTGTCACAAGCTTCCACATAGCAACTGCTCAGCAAACATCCCTTCTCTCCCCTTGTTGTTGTCTTTCCAGATACGCATGCTTAGAGAATTAACCATTATGTACAGGGATGTACTCCACCAAGACCTCTTGAACTGCTGGTAATTCCCAGCAAACTTCAGAAAAGACCATCATGTTGTTCATATCTTTATCTTCAGCCTCTATCCAGCTTCTCTTACAGGAATCAACAGATTGCCCGGCAAGGACTAAGTTATTAAATATCCCCAAAGTCTTTGGTGAGTTTATGGACCTGTCAAAGACAAATGTACCTTCTGCCATTCCAGTCACCAGGAATGTGTCTGAGTTTTAATGCACTGTCCCAGTAAGTTACCTCCTGTGCCCACTTCCAAGTGAAGCTTGTTTACATAGCTTTTGAATTAAAAAATTGCAAACGCCAAACCCAATCCAAGTGGACTGCTAAGAAAGTGAGAAAGAGGTGTCAGAAGAGTGTTTTTGTAATGAACATATCTGAGGATTTGACAAGGAATAACAGGGCTTTGGGGCTTCCCTTGTAGCTCAGTCGGTAAAGAATCTGCCTGCAGTACAGGAGACCCAGGTTCGATCCCTGGGTTGCGAAGATCCCCTAGAGAAGGAAATGGCAACCCACTCCAGTATCCTTGCCTGGAAAATCTCATGGACAGAGGAGCCTGGTGGGCTGCAGTCCATGGGGTCACAAAGAGCTGGGCATGACTGAGCGACTAACACTTACTTACTTACTTAACAGGGCTTTGACTTAGAAATTCAGAAGTTTATTGAGATAAGATGAAGTGAGGCAGGTTTCCTGCTTCATTGCTCCAGGCATCTCCTACTTTCTCTTGCTTCATGTCAGCTCAAATATTTCCAGCAGTGATTTTATGCTCCTCCTTACAGCTTCTTTTTTTTGAAGTTGAAGTATATTTGATGCACAATATTATATGTTACAAGTGTACAATGTAGTGAGTCACAATTTTTAAAGTTTATATTCCATTTATAGTTGTTACACAAAATTTGTACCTTCCCCATGTTGTACAATATATCCTTGTAGCTTATTTTATACATAATATTTTGTACCTCTTAACCCCCTATTGCCTTGCTCCCTTCCCTCTCCCCACTGGTGGTGGTGGTTTAGTTGCTCAGCCATGTCTGACACTTGTCACCTCAGGGACTGTAACGTGCCAGGCTCCTCTGTCCATGGGATCTTCCAGGCGAGAAAACTGGAGGGGGTTGCTGCTTCTTTCTCCAGGGGATCTTTCCAACACAGAAACCCATCCCAGGTATCCTGCGCTGCAGGTGGTCTCCTGCATTACAGACATATACTTTACAGACTGAGCCACCAGGGAAGCCCCTCTCCCCACTGGTAATATCACTAATTTGTTCTCTGTATCTGTGAGTCCTTACAACTTCTTTTAGTTGCATCATAGGTGTTTGGGCTGGAGAGTTAAGAAGCTGGTTGTTATTTATAGGCAAAAAACTGGAAATTTATAATTGAGTTTGGAACTTGGCTTTTCAACTCAGGCAGAGATGCTTGCCCCGGAGCAAGTCACAAAGTCCGAAAGATGAACGGTGTGTGACTAGTCTTAGCTTTCTTATCTGCAAACTGGAATAATAACCAAGTCTTTTCCCTGAGGTGAGCATACTTATTATCATAACGTTGCCATACCTGTTTGATGTATCTTGGGTTTCATTCATAGTGTTTTATGAGGTGCTTACTAGCTAATTTTCTTGATCAAATCTGATAGTTCTATTTTATTGATCTTTTCAAGAAAGAACTTTCTTATTTCTTTTTTTCTGGAATATTAAGTCTTGTCTTATCTTTATCCTTGTAATTTCTGATTTTTTTTTCAACTATACTTCTCCTAACTTCTAAGGTAGACAGGTAGCTAGTTAATTTTAAACCTTCTTTAAATATAAATATTTCAGGCTAAAACTATCTTTGCAGTACCAGTCTATAAAATTTTATATATAAGATTTTCATTATTTATCAATTCTTAATATACATATACCATGTGTTTATATATTTAATTTTTTTTCATTTTATCTTCTTTGCCCCATGAGTTATTTAGACTTGTTCTATTTTTTTTTATTTCAAATATATGAGAATTTTATGTTTATATACTTCCTATTGACTTGTAATTTAATTGCATAGAGGTCAGAAACCATGTTCAGTATGGTATAAATTATTTTTAATACAATAAGTTTTTTTTTTATATAGTAGTACATGGTCATCTATTTATTTTAGTACACAATCAGGTTTGTAAATATGTCATGGGCTTTTTTTTAGAAGAATGTAAATTTGCTAATAGACATGATAAAAGAATTTATGCATCTTTTAAATCAAGCATTTTAATTATAATTTAGTTCTAAATTTCATTATTTGGAGTAGGGTTTCTGTTTGATCTATCAATAATTGAGAGAGATAGGTTTAATTCTCTCATGATGGTGGTAGAATTGTCAATTTCTTGGGGTATGTCTACTAAATTTTGCCTAACATAGCTAAAATTGTTGAGATATAATATACACTTTATTATGTGTATACAAGTTTAGATTTTTGTATATCACTGGCAAATAATTTTTGTCTTTATATATCCTTCTCTGTTCTTGGTATTTCCCCCATAAGTTACATTTCATATTTTCCTTGGTATATGTTTATCAGATGCATTTTCATCCTTTTACTTTCAGCCTTTCTGTATTCTAATGCTATATCTGTCTCTTCAAAACAATATATAAATGAAAGTTTAATAGCTCCAACTTTTACCTTGTTCAGGTTCAATGAGGGGTGTGTGTTTTTGTTTGTTTTTTGCTTTGGACGGAGGATATTCACACTGCTGTGTTAGTTTCTGCTGTACACATCATGAAGCAGCTAGTGTATGCACATATCCCCTCCCTCTTGAGCCTTCCTCCCACTCACCCCAGCCCACCCCTCTGGGTGGTCACAGAGCGCCGAGCTTTGCTGCACAGCAGATTCCCACTATTTACACACGGGAGTGTATAAAGGTCAATGCGGGTCTCTCCATTTGTCCACTCTCTCGGGGGTTGGACTTATTTTCCTTTTTTTTTTTTTCCTTTTAATTGTCTTGCTTTCCAAATCTTCATGTTTTTCTTACTTTTTGTTCTTTAATTGGAGGACTACTACTACTATTTTAGTTTTGCTTTTTATAGCCTCTACTATCAGACTTTATTTTATGCAGAGTTTTCCTATTGACATATCTACATATTTAGCCACTTATTTGTTTCCATTTCTCCTTACATCTTCCCTCTAAGATAATTTTCTTTCCTATTGAAGTTCCTTTAATTAAGGACTGTTGCCGGCACACTTGGCTTTTGTTTCTCTGAAATTGTCTTTACCGTAAGAGAGTTTTCCTGGTTACCAATGTCTAGACTGAGGTTTGTTTCCTCTCAGCATTTTAAGGTTAGTATTTCACTTGCTCTGGCTTTCATCATGTTGTCTGTCTGTCTGTCTGTTTGCCATCCTTCTATGGGAAATCTGGCTTTTATTTTTCTTGGTTGCTTTAAGATCTTCTCTTATTTTCTGGTGGTGTGTATTTTCATGTCATTATGGCTAGAGCTGTGTTTCTTTTTATTTATCCAGCTTGACAAATGTTATCCTTTCTGTATCTGTGAATTCATTTCATTCACTAATTTTGGAAATCTTGGTCATTTTCTCTTCAAAAGATTTCTTTCTGTTCTTTTTATTCTTTCATCCTGGCACTGGGCACATTAGATATACCTATTATGTCTTCCATGCGTCTTCACCTCTCTTCATATTTTCCCCTCTCTCTGCTGCACTCTGTCAGCTTTCCCAGAACACAGAAAACTATCTCTGGATTAGTTCTCTAGGTGTCTGGAACTCTTGAGAGCCGATTTGATTGACCGTAGTCTGTCCACATTGTGGAGGCCTTTGTTGGGATTCTTTATTTCAGCAACAATTTGATTTGCTTCTGCTGGGGCTATGGGAATCCCTCTTCAGGGTCCCTGGCAGTTGCCCGACCTGCCAGTGGCATCGGTGGGGTCTGGAAGTTTTCTCTAATTCCTGAGAACCCAGAAATACCTTTCAATGGACTATTTTACCAAGTTTCTAGTAGTTTTGAAGTAGGACCTGTGAGGGTATCTGGTCTACAATATTGACAGGAGCAGGAATCTGACCTTAGCACTCTTTACATACCCCAGATAAAGCAGCATTTGGGTTCTCCAGGAAAATCTTAAAAGTCCTGGGCCATGGTTTTGTATTTGTAACCTCCTTTCCTTACTTTGAGCCTTGATACCCCTGGAGTATCAATGGAAGCAATTGGAAAACATAATCCAGAACTTCAGTTGGAAAAAAAAAAAAAAATGAAAGGCCCTTGAAGTGAGTCATAAGATGCTCTTTGAATTTACTCTACAGCACATTCAAATGGCAAATGGCATTCAAATGGCCTCCTAGCCTCCTCTCCCAGTCATCAGTGACAGGGAATTTATTGTTCATGAAGAAGACCATTTATTCATTCTTTAATTCAGCCACAGCTAGCTCACTCTGTCTACCTATCTCTCTCTCCATCCATCCATCTATCTATCTATAAGGAAAGAGATCTACTGCAAGGAATTGGCTTGTCCAACTGTGGGAGCTGGCTAGACCAAGTTGAAAATCCATAATATAGGCCCTCAGGAAAAGCAGACTAGAACCTCAGGTCGGAGCTAAAGTTTCATTCCACAGGCAGAATTTCTTCTTTAGAGATGCTTCAGCTCTGCTCTTAACGTGTTTCATCTGATTGAATCAAGCCCATCCAGATTTTTTAGGATAACTGAAATCAACTGATTATAGGTGTTAATCACATCTACAAAAGACCTTCACAGCAACACCTAGATTAGTTTCCAACTGAATAACTGGGAAAGTGAACGTAGCCAAATTAACACATGAAATCAGCCTTTACATGTGCCTTCTCTGCCATGGGAATTCTGTTAGGCATTGTGCATCTGATATATTTACACCTTGTAATGATCCTCGATTTAAATATCATTCTTATTTTAAGGATGATAAAATTCAGGAAAATTAGGCAATTTAATACTCATTTTGTTATTATTAATGTTGTTGTTGTTCAGTCACTCAGAAATGTCACACTTTTTGTGACCCCATGGACTGCAGCACATCAGGCTTCCTTCCCTGTCTATCACTAGCTCCCAGAGTTTGCTCAAACTCATGTCCATCAAGTTAGTCATGCCATCCAACCATCTAATCCTCTGTCACCCCCTTCTCCTGCCATCAATCTTTCCCAGCATCACGGTCTTTTCCAATGAGTTGGTTCTTTGCATCAGGCGGCCAAAGAGCTTCAGCTTCAGCATCAGTCCTTCCAATGAATATTCAGGGTTGATTTCCTTTAGGACTGGTTTGTTTGATTTCCTTGCAGTCCAAGGGACTCTCAAGATTCTTCTCCAATACCTCAATTAAAAAGCATCAGTTCTTAACTGCTCAGCCTTCTTCATGGTCCAACTCTCACATCCATACATGACTACTGGAAAAGCCATAGCTTTGACTATATGGACCTTTGTCAGCAAAGTGGTATCTTTCCTTTTTAATATGCTGTCTAGGCTTGTCATAGCTTTCTTTCCAAGGAACAAGCATCTTTTCATTTCATGGCTGCAGTCACCTTCCGCAGTGATTTTGGAGACCAAGAAAATAAAGTCTGTCACTATTTCCATTGTTTCGCCATCTGTTTGCCATGAAGTGATAGGTAGGACTGGATGCCATGATCTTAGTTTTTTGAATGTTGAATTTTAAGCCAGCTTTTTCACTCTTCTCTTTCACTTTCATCAAGAGGCTCCTTAGTTTCTCTTTTCTTTCTGTCACTAGGGTGATGTTATCTGCATATCTGAGGTTATTGATATTTCTTGCAGCAATCTTATTGTTAATGCATGTGGGGAAATTGAGGCATGAAAATATAAAATAACCTGCCTTCAGTATACATGCAAAGCCCCTAGGAAAACGTTTAGTACATTATATAGCTCAGTAAATATTAGTTCCCTTACTAAATTGTTATGAGCCATCTTCATTTTAAGACAGCTGCTAGTAACTGTGTTTTACACTGGGAGAGAGATGTTGTTTGACTCGCTCAGGGTGTGCACATGAGTATGTGTGTGTGTGTGTGAGAGAGAGAGAGAGATTTGGACCAGAAAGAGGCCTTGCAAGGTCGTGCTGTTGTGATGGAACCTAGAATGGAAAGTTGTATCAGTGCCCTCGCCATGATGTTATTTGTCTTGAGAAGTGCTTTGAGCCCTTCGAATTAACACATATGTATTGCCTTTACTAAAAGGCAAACGTTTACTAAAAGTTTTTGATGATGGGAAACTTCTCAGTGACCTTTTATCTCCCAATAGCAAGTCTTTATCCACCTGCAACGGAGAAGGCAATGGCACCCCACTCCGGTACTCTTGCCTGGAAAATCCCGTGGACAGAGAAGCCTGGTAGGCTGCAGTCCACGGGGTCACGAATGTCGGACATGACTGAACAACTTCACTTTCACTTTTCACTTTCATGCACTGGAGAAGGAAATGGCAACCCACTCCAGTGTTCTTGCCTGGAGAATCCCAAGGAAGGTGGAGCCTGGTGGGCTACCGTCTATGGGGTCACACAGAGTCAGACACGACTGAAGTGATTTAGCAGCAACAGCAGCATGCATGTTCTTGTGAATGCTTAGGATATATGTCAGAGATCAGCATTGACTATGCCAATGTACCTTATGTTAGTATCGGGTTTGAAGGATTAGAAGGTCAAGAAAAGAAGATAGTATGGACATCTTAGTCTTAGCTAGAACCACTGGGTAAACATGGCCAGATTTCATGAGTTTCTTTGGCCCAAGTGACTTATGCAGCCATTACTGGTTGCAATTTTCATAAAAAAGATGAATATTATAAAATACCTTAGGGCATACTTAAATATATAGGCTTTCTGAAATTAGAATCCTCATATCCCTTTGATTTATTAGTCTCCATAATAAAATTTTCTTTTTATATAAATTTTTATATAAACCTTCTTTGAAGGGAAAACCAAAATTTGAAACACATGATTCCGTAAGTATGTGAACAATAATATGAACAGAATCTTTTGTGTAACACTTGAGAGTTTATAAAGCAGTGTATAATATGGCAGAACAGGAAGAATGTTATCTCTGGAACTGTACTTGCTGTGGTAGGTTGTATTATGGTTACTAAGGTCCACGACTTTGCCTGTAGGTGAACTCTACTTAGCCATCTATACTACCCCGCATGTGACTTACGGTGGTATAAGAATTATATGCATAAGTAGAGCATTGTGTAACTCCATTCTCTGTCTTCTGTCTCTGCAAAGAGCCACATGAGTGCTGCCCTTTAACCTAGTACCCAGAATGTGATGTGATCACACAGATATGATGCTGAACCACAGCCAACCTGCAGGGGGCATTAGACTGAGATAAGCCTTTGTAAGCCCTTAACTCTGGGGCCATCTTTTACCACAGTATCATTTAGTGTAAACAGAGGGACACATCTGGGTTTGATTTCCAGCTCAATCACTTATTAGCTGTAAATCTTGAGGAATATTTGAAACTCTATAACAGTCCATTCCCTCATCTGTTTCTATAGATGAGTAGCTAATGCTTTCTGTCCTGAGTTACTGTGAAAGGTAAATGGGAAAATTATGAGAATGGTCTCAAATAATTCCTGGGACATAATAAACAAAAATTAACTTCTTCTCATCTGGCACATAATAGATACCCCATCAAAGCTAATATCTTTCTGTCTGGAAAATTCCAGCCATCCTGTGTTTAGCTAAACATCACAAAAGACAAAGGATATATATTTCAACTTCGTCATCTTTCAATTTCTGATCCTTTACTTTGAGCACAACAGAACTTTCTTTAGGGCTGTGCTAAGCCTAAAGTCGCTGAGGAAGGCTTTCTTATCTCTCCTTGCTATTCTTTGGAACTCTGCATTCAAATGGGAATATCTTTCCTTTTCTCCTCTGCTTTTCTCTTCTCTTCTTTTCACAGCTATTTGTAAGGCCTCTCCAGACAGCCATTTTGCTTTTTTGTATTTCTTTTCCATGGGGATGGTCTTGATCCCTGTCTCAGGTACAATGTCATGAACCTCCATCCATAATTCATTAGGCACTCTGTCTATCAGATCTAGTCCCTTGAATCTATTTCTCACTGATCAATGCAAAGAAATCGAGGAAAACAACAGAATGGGAAAGACTAGAGATCTCTTCAAGAAAATTAGAGATACCAAGGGAATATTTCATGCAAAGATGGGCTCGATAAAGGACAGAGATGGTATGGACCTAACAGAAGCAGAAGATATTAAGAAGAGGTGGCAAGAATACACAGAAGACCTGTACAAAAAAGAGCTTCATGACCCAGATAATCACGATAGTGTGACCACTCACCTAGAGCCAGATATCCTGGAATGTGAAGTCAAGTGGGCCTTAGAAACCATCACTATGAACAAAGCTAGTGGAGGTGATGAAATTCCAGTTGAGCTATTCCAAATTCTGAAAGATGATGCTGTGAAAGTGCTGCACTCAATATGCCTGCAAATTTGGAAAACTCAGCAGTGGCCACAGGACTGGAAAAAGGTCAGTTTTCATTCCAATCTCAAAGAAAGACAATGTCAAAGAATGCTCAAACTACCACACAATTGCACTCATCTCACACGCTAATAAAGTAATGCTCAAAATTCTCCAAGCCAGGCTTCAGAAATACATGAACCATGAACTTCCAGATGTTCAAACTGGTTTTAGAAAAGGCAGAGGAACCACAGATCAAATTGCCAACATCTGCTGGATCATGGAAAAAGGAAGAGAGTTCCAGAAAAACATCTATTTCTGCTTTATTGACTATGCCAAAGCCTTTGACTATGTGGATCACAGTAAACTGTGGGAAATTCTGAAAGAGATGGGAATACCAGACCACCTGACCTGCCTCTTGAGAAACCTGTATTCAGGTCAGGAAGCAACAGTTAGAACTGGACATGGGACAACAGACTGGTTCCAAATAGGAAAAGGAGTACGTCAAGGCTGTATATTGTCACCCTGCTTATTTAACTTATATGCAGAGTACAGCATGAGAAACGCTGGGCTGGAAGAAGCACAAGCTGGAATCAAGACAGCTGGGAGAAATATCAATAACCTCAGATATGCAGATGACACCACCTTCATGGTAGAAAGTGAAGAGGAATTAAAAAGCCTCTTGATGAAAGTGAAAGAGGAGAGTGAAAAAGTTGGCTTAAAGCTCAGCATTCAGAAAACTAAGATCATGGCATCTAGTCCCATCACTTTGTGGCAAATAGGTGGGGAAACAGCAGAAATAGTGGCTGACTTTATTTTTGGGGGCTCCAAAATCACTGCAGATGGTGATTGCAGCCATGAAATTAAAAGACACTTGCTCCTTGGAAGGACAGTTATGACCAACCTAGACAGCATATTAAAAAGCAGACATCACTTGCCAACAAAGATACAAAGTCTAGTCAAGGCTATGGTTTTTCCAGTAGTCATGTATGGATGGGAGAGATGGACTATAAAAGAAAAAAGAAAAGAAAAAAGCCAAAACTGTGGAAAAGATTGCAACAACTGTGAACAAAAAGCCTGGTCAGGGAACACCAAATTCAGCTAATACCCAAGGAAATGCAACACCAAATCCTCAGGTCCCTGATTACCTTCCAAACTATATTTTATTCCTTAATAATTTACCAGAAGAGACTAATAAGATGATGCTATCCATGCTGTTTAACCAGTTCCCTGGTTTCAAGGAAGTACGTTTGGTACCTGGGAGGCATGACATCGCTTTTGTTGAATTTGAAAATGATGGACAGGCTAGAGCTGCCAGGGATGTTCTGCAGGGGTTTAAGATCACACCGTCACATGCCATGAAGATCACCTATGCCAAAAAATAACATTTGGGATAGCTGTCTTTAAAGGACTCAGTGTTATTTATAGCTTTCGTTTTGATAACATTTGGTCAGTTCATTTTAATAGTTGGGAAAGCAGAAGTGTATGTGAGCTTTTTATAAAGGATTTAAAAGATTACCTAGTCTCTGTTTAGCCTTAGTGAACTGTGAAGGCCTTAATTTTGTACAATAAAATTTTTATTTGTATCCCTTAAAAAAAAAAAAAAAGAAAGCTGAGTGCAGAAGAATTGATGCTTTTGAACTGTGGTGTTGGAGAAGACCCTTGAGAGTCCCTTGGACTGCAAGGAGATCCAACCAGTCCATTCTAAAGGAGATCAGTTCTGGGTGTTCATTTGAAGGACTGATGCTGAGGCTGAAACTCCAATACTTTGGCCACCTCATGCAAAGAATTGACTCATTGGAAAAGACCCTGATGCTGGGAGGGATCGGGGGCAGGAGGAGAAAGGGATGACAGAGGATGAGATGGCTGGATGGCATCACCGACTCAATGGACATGAGTTTGAGTAAACTCCGGGAGCTGGTGATGGACAGAGAGCCCTGGCGTGCTGCGATTCATGGGGTCGCAAAGAGTCGGACACGACTGAGCGATTGAACTGACTGATGCCTAAAGTCAGTTTCTTTAAAAATAGACATTTGTTCAGAGGCTAAAGTTTTATGAAAAACAGTGTTTTTTATTTTATTTTTTTTCACAGAATAGTACTTTTAAAACTTATGAAATAATTAGATCCAGATCTGCAAATGAATAGTACATCAGGTCTGAAATAAGGTCAAAGTTTAAACTGAATTATCAAAACCCTCATAATTTTAATTGTGAGGATCAAGGCATAACCTCCCTGGAAGAAAAATAAACCCAAGCCTACTGTGTTTTATATACATTCTCAAGTATGAATTATTCAACCTGAGAATGAAGAAATGGCAAATTCATGGACATAATTACATTATACAACTCATCTGCTGAGGAACCCGTGATAGAAAACCCAGAGTACCTTGTAAAACAGCCCACACAGCTGGGCCTACAAAAGAAGAAGCCAACTTCTTTTCTGCTCTGGGGAAGTGCAGAGGCGGGGATGGATGCTCTGGTTTCCTTGGAGATCCTTGTTCTGTACTCTTCTTGATATAAGCTTCTTTGCCACATACCCTTAGCCAGAACTTACCACACGGCCTGACCCCAGGTCACATAGCTGTGTACTTCCCCAGGCTTGAACCTCTCATCCCAAACCCATCCAGAATGATGGAAGACACAGGAAGGAACAGCTAACAATGGCCCATGTGCTTTTCCCTCACTACGTGTGAAATACTCAGGGTTTTTGCTACCTAGACCTCATTTTCCAGAAGAATCTGAATCTTAGAGAGCCCAGGAAGCTTTCAAACGTCTCATAGCTACTGGTTGATCTTTAACATCCTTTTACATCTGGGCTTAATTAATTAAAAACAGTCATAGAAATTGTCAAGCAGGCAAATTTTTAAAATAGTGTTAGTGGCTGCTGCTTTAAGCATTTGTTATGAATCTGGGTTTTTTGTTCATTTTTGTTTGTTTGTTTGTTTTCTGGGAGGGGGGTTGTACTGGAACTTCATTGCTGTGCGAGGGCTTTCTCTACTTGCGATGAGCAGGGGCTACTCTCTAGTTGCGATGCATGAGCTTCTGATCGTGACGGCTTCTCTTGTGGCCGAGCACAGGCTTCAGGGCACGTGGGCTTCACTGACAGTGCCACGCAGGCTCAGTAGTCCTAGCTCCAGTGCTCCAGATCGCAGTCTCAGTGGCTGCGGTGCACAGGCTTTTTTGCTCTGCCAGCATGTGGAATCTTCCCAGACCAGGGATCAAACTCGTGTCCCCTGCACTGACAGATTCTTAACCACTGTACCACCAGGGAAGTCCTGAATCTGGTATTTTGAAGATGTTGTCTTGAATCTTCAGGAGAACCCATTTTACAGATGACAAATCAGAGGCCAAAAGAGGTTCAGAACACTTGCCCAAAGTCACACTGTGAATAAGAACCAGAGCCACAGTTCCTACCCAGGTCTGCCATGGCTTCAAAATTATCAGGGCTCATTCTTGTATATCCTACGGCGCTGCAAGGCCATCAAGTCTGATTAACTGCTGCAGGAAGCATTTATGAAAGCAGTGAGACAGGAACTTCATTTGTTTTTTCCCAAGGTCTGCTAGAGGCGGCAGGTTAAACGAGGATCTCAAAACTGTCTCTTGTGCGTTGTTATGCATTTCGTTTTAAAGAAAGAATTGGCCTATTTCTGTAAATAGTGTGAAGAAGTATTTATTTTTATTATTATTCATTAAAAGGTTCACTGAAAGGGAGGCTGGAATGCTGAACCTCACCTCCAGGGAGAAGACTGAGCCAGTTCACCCGAGGTCCTACCGTTCAGCCAAATTTTTCTCATTCTGCTCAGACAAGACCTACCCCCATAGTTTCTCAAGTTGCTCCCTGAGGAAGAAGCTGAGCCTGCCTCTGTGAAACATTGATTTAAAGAAGGCATTGAGTCCTCAAGTCTGGGCCAATGTCAACAGGGCTTGTTTTTCAGTAAATACATTAGATGCCAGTCTTCTTGCCTTACATTTCAGAAACACCTTTTCCTTAACTTCTCCTCTGGCAGGCACTTAATCCTGCATTTTGAAAGAATTACCAGGAAAGATGAGCAATCTCCTGTCCTGACTCTGAGGAATCAGGGCAGTTACTTGCCCCATCAGCTCCACCCTCAAAGTGTGGGACCTCCTGGGACTCTGGGGTCCCATGAAGCTCCCAGAGGTTGGAGCTGAGTAGCTGCCATTTTCCTGCCTGTCCTAGTTCAGCCACTGAACAGACTCAGTCTTCAGGTTGATCAACACCCTGTCTTTTGTTCAGGATCTTTGGGGAAGGCAAAGGCCAACAGCTTCATGGGCACCTTGCTGTTTAAAGTTTACCTGTGTGCATTAGCAGCATTAATATCACCTTTGAGCTCATTGCTGCTGCTGCTGCTGCTAAGTCGCTTCAGTTGTGTCCGACTCTGTGCGACCCCATAGATGGCAGCCCACCAGGCTCCACTGTCCCTGAGATTCTCCAGGCAAGAACACTGGAGTGGGTTGCCATTTCCTTCTCCAATGCATGAAAGTGAAAAGTGAAAGTGAAGTCGCTCAGTTGTGTCTGACTCTTCTCGACCCCATGGACTGCAGCCTACCAGGCTCCTCCGTCCATAGGAGTTTCCAGGCAAGAGCACTGGAGTGGGGTGCCAGCTCATTAGAGATACTGAATCTCGGGCACCCCTCAGAGGAACTGAATCAGAGTCTGCATTTTGACAACACCCAGGCTATCTGCGTGCGCGTTCAAGTTTAAGAAGCACTGAGTTAAAAAGCAGTTATTAATTTTGATTGCATGCTAATATGATGGTAATACCAGGAAGTTTTAAGAGTTATTGATAACCTGGTTTCCACCACTAGATATTTTTATTTCATTGGCCTAGGGTGTGGCCTGGGCATTGAGATTTTTGAAAACTTTTTTTTTTTGTTTCCAGTCACTAAATCATGTCTAACTCTTTGTGACCCTATGGACCTCAGCACACCAGGCTTACCTGTCCTTCACCATCTCCCAGAGTTTGCTCAAACTCATGTCCCTTGAGTTGGCAATGCCATCCAACCATCTGATCCTCTGACATTCTCTTCTCCTCCTGCCTTTAGTCTTTCCCAGCATCAGGTTTTTTCCAATGAGTCTACTCTTCGCATCAGGTGGCCAAAGTATTGGAGCGTCAGTGACCTTAATGTGTAGTGATAGTTGAAAACCACAAATTCCTGAACGGGCCAAGAATTATCTGCATTTATTTATTTGGCCACATCAAGTCTTAGTTTCGGCACTCAGGCTCTTCATTGCATCATATGGAATCTTTCACTGCGGTGCATGGAGTCTCTGGCTGTGGCGTGTGGAGTCAGTAGTGGCGGCACTCGGGCTTAGTTGCTCCAAGGCATGTGAGATCTTAGTTCCCCCACAAAGCATTGAACCTGCATCCCCTACATTGCAAGGTGCATTTTTAACCACCGAGCCACCAGGGAAGTCCTGGCATTATTTTTAAAGAGAGAATTATCTAGGACTGATTTGATGCCTGATCCTTTTTTGCATTAGCAAAAGGGGCTCATGGCTTAGAAGAAATTTGAAAGGTGAGAGAAACTCAAAATCTCCTAAGAAAATAAGCCATGTATGGGGTTCTAATGGTCTAACATCTCAAATCAAGGGAAATCAAGAATAAAGTAATTTAGGAAATGAGGGTTGGGGTTCAGTTCAGTTCAGTCGCTCAGTCGTGTCCGACTCTTTATGACCCCATGAATCACAGCACGCCAGCCCTCCCTGTCCATCACCAACTCCCGGAGTTCACGCAAACCCATGTCCATTGTGTTGGTAATGTCATCCAACCATCTTATCCTCTGTCTTCCCCTTCTCCTTCTGCCCTCAATCTTTCCCAGCATCAGGGTCTTTTCCAATGAGTCAGGTCTCTGCATCAAGTAGCCAAAGTATTGGAGTTTCAGCTTCAGCATTAGTCCTTCCAGTGAACACCCAGGACTGATCTCCTTTAGGATGGACTGGTTGGATCTCCTTGCAGTCCAAGGGACTCTCAAGAGTCTTCTCCAACACCACAGTTCAAAAGCATCAATTCTTCTGCACTCAGCTTTCTTTATAGACCAACTCTCACATCCATACATGACTACTGGAAAAACAATAGCCTTGACTAGACGGACTTTTGTTGGCAAAGTAATGTCTCTGCTTTTTAATATGCTGTCTAGGTTGGTCATAACTTTCCTTCCAAGGAGCAAGCGTCTTTTAATTTCATGGCTGCAATCACCATCTGCAGTGATTTTGGAGCCCAGAAAAATAAAGTCAGCCACTGTTTCCTCTGTTTCCCCATCTATTTCCCATGAAGTGATGGGACCAGATGCCATGATCTTAGTTTTCTGAATGTTGAGCTTTAAGCCAACTTTTTCACTCTCTTCTTTCACTTCATCAAGAGGCTGTTTAGTTCTTCTTCACGGTCTGCCATAGTGGTGGTGTCATCTGCGTATCTGAGGTGATTGATATTTCTCCCGGAAATCTTGATTCCAGCTTGTGCTTCCTCCAGCCCAGTATTTCTCATGATGTACTCTACTCTACATAGAAATTAAATAAGCAGGGTGACAATATACAGCCTTGACGAACTCCTTTTCCTATTTGGAACCAGTCTGTTGTTCCATGTCCAGTTCTAACTGTTGCTTCCTGACCTGTATACAGGTTTCTCAGGAGGCAAGTCAGGTGGTCTGGTATTGAAACCTACTAATAAGCTTCCATTCAATCTTATCTCCTTTGCAGAGCCAGCTAGATATTCCTTTAATTAAAATATTTCTTCTACTCTGTAAAATAACCATTGCAGAGAAATCCCTTTCATCAAATAGTGTCACAACAATATTTCTTTGCAAAGAATACAATCTAGAATGCCAGCAATGAGAATAAGTATGTGAGAAATACAGACTTGCTGTCACCCTTCCCCCAGTTTAGGACATATAGTGCCGCCAAAAAGGATGAACTGAAGAGAGTATGAAATGGAGGAAAGCTAACCTGCCCAAAGGGACCCCATAATGGGGAGAAAACAGTGTAGAATGCCCCTCTGACTGCTTCATTTCCCGTAGAATGGTGTTGGCTGGGTGGGCCAGGCCTTTGACAAATAATCACCTTGAATACTTTTTTCCTAGAGTAGAATTTGTGCATCAAACTAATTTCAAAATTAACTTCTTCAAAAATGTATTTAAAAATCACTGCAAAAGACGGACATATCACTTCCTATTGATTTGACTGTTGTTCAGTAGCTACCCACATCCAGTTCTTTGTGACCCCATGGACTATAGCCCGCCAGGCTCCTCTGTCCATGGGATTCTCCAGGCAAGAATACTGGAGTGGGTTGCCATGCCCTTCTTCAGGGCATCTTCCTAACCCAGGGCTCAAATCTGGTGGGTCTCCTGCATTAGCAAATGGATTCTTTACCTCTGAACCACTAGGGAAAGCCTTATTTGACTGTGAATGGTACTAAATGTCAGGGTCCTTCATAATCAACAGGACACCTTTTGGAGATGTCCAAAGACATCTTGGGTTAATAAATTTTTGAAATCGGGAGGAATTGCGTCGTCGGGAGGCAGAGAAGTATGAACTCATGAGATAATCATTTTCCCCTCCCCAAGCCTGATCAAGCTCCCCTTGACCTTCCCTGGTGACTCAGACGGTAAAGCGTCTGCCTAAAATGCGGGAGACCTGGGTTCAATCCCTGGTCGAGAAGAGGGATTCAATCTCCTGGAGAAGGAAATGGCACCCCACTCCAGTATTCTTGCCTGGAAAATCCCATGGATGGAGGAACCTGGTAGGCTACAGTCCATGGGGTCGCAAAGAGTCGGACATGACTGAGCGACTTCACACACACACAAGCCTGGTGAGAAGTTATCCTAGGATTCATCTTTCTGAGTGCTGAACTCTGAAAACTCGCTTGTGATCTGTTCTCACTCCTCACACCTGTGTAGAATTGGGTTCAGTCCTCTGTACAGGTTTAAATTTAATGTAATCCTTGTAGGAGTTCATGTACTGTTCTTGAGACATTTATTTTTATATATAAGTTTAAAACTATTTACAAATAAAAACTTTAAAATACCTTTTTTTTTTTTTTTTGGTTTTTGGCTGCACGTGGTATGTGGGATCTTAGTTCCCTAACCAGGGATTGAACCCAGGTCCACAGCAGTGAAAGCACAGAGTCCTAACTACTAGACCACCAGGGAACTCCCCCAAATAATGACTTTAAAATCCTAAGCAAATGAATAAAAAGTAAATAAACTATGACCCCTTCCCTTTCAACACCATGATGCATTTTGGCGTTCAGGAATGGCTATAGCCATTCTTAGCGCTGTAGCTCGAATAACCCCACACCACCACATGCATTTAACTTTCTTATGTTATTGATGAGTTTATCTGAACTTCTGCCAGAGTATGTATCTGAACTTCTGCCAGAGTATGCATCTCTCCAGAGTAGGCACCATGTCTGATTTTGTATCACATGTACCTAGAAGAGAGTCTGGCATAGCGTAAGTGTTGTTAATGTAATCACTCCCCCACCTTATGGCCCCTACACACACACACACACACCCAAACACACACAAACACACACACATACACACACACAAAACATGGGCAATGGGCCAAGGCAAAGAAATCAGAATCGTGACCTTCCTGAAATTCTACTTATGAAGAAATTGTGCTCAAATTGGAGTTATTCAGGCTAAATCAATAAACCTGCATATTTTAAACTACTTATTCTGTGTGTTTAATGATTAAGTTTATTCAGGTTTCTACTCCTTATTGAGTCAGTTTTAGTAAATTATAATTTTCTAGAAAATTGTTTTTATGAATTTTTAGATTTGGGGCATAAAGTGTTCTAGTGTTCTCTTATGACTTAAAATGTCTGATAAATCCACACTGTTATCTTCCCTTTTATTACTAATCTGTTTCTTTGTGTCTTCTCTTATTTTCTTGATTAATCTTGCAAAACATTTATTTTGTTGCTCTTTCCAAATAGCAAAATTTGGGCCTTTTAGTCCTCTCCCTCTTTATTTCCTGCTTCACACATTTTTGCTGACATATTTTATTGTTCTTTCTGTCATATACATGTAGTCTCTTGTTTTCGTTTCTTCCCTTAATCCAGAGTTTGTATGCTCAGCTAATTTTCAGTCTTCTTCTGCTCTACTATAAGCACATGAAGCCTGGAAATTCCCTCTGAAAGCAGCATAAACTATATATCGTGTATTTTGAAATGTGTTATTTTCATGGACATCTGTTTGTAAATGTATTCTAATTTTCACTCTTTTTCCATTGACTCATGAATTAATTAAAAGCATTTTTTTAAGTATTGGGGATTTCTAATTGTTCTTTACTATTGACCTCCCCATTTTTGTCACTGTGATAAAAGAATGAGCTTGATGTTATTGATTGATTGATATGTATTGAGATTGCTTTGTTTCCTGCCTAATACATCAAAAACTTTTTGAAATACTGCATGTAATTCGGAAGGAAAATACTCTCTATAGTATGTTCATTAGATCAAACTTTTTAATGTTCATCAGTCCTTATATTTTAATTTTGCATCTGTTGTAGGAAATAGTTGTGTTAAAATCTGACTGTACCTGTTGTCAGTTTTTTCATAGTTCTAACAATTTTTGCTTTATGTATGTTAACACTACATTAGTAAATTATACAAATTTGTATTTGAAACAGCTTCTTGAGAAATTATTCTTTTGTACATCATATGATGATCTTATTTTTTCCTAATTGTACTTTTTGCCCTAAAGTCTACTTTTTTAGTCAGTGTTTTATATCTATGCCAACTTTATTTAATTAGCCAATTTTTTTTCCAAGTATATCTTTTTTACATCCGTTTATCTTAGCCTTTTGGGCCCTTATATTTTAGATGGGTCTTTAGCTAAAAGGCAAGTTTAGACTATTTAAATTGATTGTGATCATTAATGATTTATTTGGATTTTATTTCTGTCAAAAATCTTATTTTATGTCTAACACGTTTCCTCTTCCCATTCTTTCCTTTTTGCTTATCTTCTGCTAAATTAATTACATTTCCTTTAGTCTATACTTTACTTTTTTAATTTTGTAGGAAGTTATTCTATCTTCTACTTTTTTTGTTGGCTACCTTTACATTTTTAAAGATAAGTAATGTTGTCATCTTCTTTTGTAGTTTTTACCTCTTTTCTTCAAGTACTCTATTCTGGATAATTTCCTTAAGTATATTTCAGTTCAGTAATTCATTCTTTATCTGTGTCTCATATTTTGTCTAACCTATTATTTCACTAGTCTTTCATTTCAATTTTTTTCAAGTCAGAAATTGTACTCAGTTTTTATCAACCCTCCCTGTTTATTATTGGCTTGTATTTCCAACTTATTGTTTTATATTTAGAATTATTTAAACATACTTGGAGAAGGAAATAGCAACCCACTCCAGTACTCTTGCCTGGAGAATCCCATGAATGGAGGAGCCTGGTGGGCTACAGTCCATGGGGTCGCAAAGAGTTGGACACGACTGAGCTTTAACATACTTAATTACTGACTTTCTCAGATTCTTCTATTATAAAAGTTTTCAGTTAGAGAAAGATTCTCTCTCTCCATAAACATTTTGCATTTTTTTCCACCAGGCACTAAGAAAACATTGCTAAACTAAAACTATCTTATATTACTTGCTTGACTTGAAGCTTCCTAATATACGTGTTGTTGTTCATTGTTCTGTTGCTCAGTCGTTGTCTGATTTTTTGTGACTGCATGGACTGCAGAATACCAGACTTCCCTGTCTTTCACTATCTCCTGGAGCTTGCTCAAACTCACTTCCACTGAGCCAATGATGCCATCCAATCATCTTGTTCCCTGACGCCCTCTTCTCCTCCCACCGTCCATCTTTCCCAGCATCAGGGTCTTTTCCAGTGAATCGGCTCTTCGCATCAGGTGGCCAAAGAATTGGAGTTTCAGCTTCAGCATCAGTCTTTACAATGAATATTCGGAGTTGATTTCCTTTAGGATTAACAGGTTTGATCTTGCAGTCCAAGGGACTCTCAACAATCTTTTCCAGCACCACAGTTTTAAGGCATTAATTCTTCGGTGATCAGCCATTTTTACTGTCCACCTCTCCCATATGTACGTAAATACTGGAAAAACCATAGCTTTGACTATACGGACCTTTGTAGGCAAAGTAATATCTCCCATTTTTAATATGCTGTCTAGGTTTGTCACAGCTTTTCTTCCAAGGAGTGAGCGTCTTTTAATTTCGTGGCTGCAGTCACCATCCGGAGTGATTATGGAGCCCAAGAAGATAAAATCTGTTATTGTTTCCCTATCTATTTGCCATGAAGTGATGGGACTGGATGCCATGATCTTCATTTTTTGAATGTTCAGTTTTAAGCCAGCTTTTTCTCTCTCCTCTTTCACTTTCATCAAGAGGCTCTTCAGTTCCTCTTCACTCTATGCCCTTAGGGTGGTGTCATCTGCATATCTGAGGTTATTGATATTTCTCTGGGCAACCTTGATTCCAGCTTATGTTTCATCCAAACTGGCATTTCTTATGATGTACTCTGCATATAAGTTAAATAAGCAGGGTGACAGTATACAGCCTTGATGTACTCCTTTCCCAATTTTGAACCAGTCCATTGTTCCATGTCCAGTTCTAAATGCTGCTTCTTGGCCTGCATATGGGTTTCTCAGGAGGCAGGTAAGGTGGTCTGGTATTTCTTCCCATCTCTTTAAGAATTTTCCACAGTTTATTGTGATCCACACAGTCAAAGGCTTTAGCATAGTCAATAAAGCAGAAGTAGATAGTTTTTCTGGAACGCTCTTGCTTTTTCTATGATCCAACAGATATTAGCAATTTGATCTCTGGTTCCTCTGCCTTTTCTAAATCCAGCTTGTACATCTGGAAATTCTTGGTTCACATACTGTTGAAGCCTAGCTTGAAGGATTTTGAACATGACCTTGCTAGCATGTGAAATGAGTACAATTGTGCAGTAGTTTGAACATTCTTTGGCATTTCCCTTCTTTGGGATTTGAATGGAAACTGACTTTTTCCAGTCCTATGGCCACTGCTGAGTTTTCCAAATTTGATGGCATATTGAGTGTAGCACTTTAACAGCATCATCTTTTAGGATTTGAAATTGATCAGCTGGAATTCCATCACCTTCACTATCTTTGTTCATAGTGATGCTTCCTAAGGCCCACATGACTTTGCACTCCAGGATATATAGTTGACCCCTATTTCAAATTTGAATCTTAATTCTGTACGAGGCACAAATCCAAGATTAAAGTATTTGTCTTCCTTTGGTTTTTTCCTAACCCTTCTAGGGCCAGTCTGACTATGCTTTTTTAAACATTTTCTTACTTTATTTATTTTTGACTGTGCTGGGTCTTCATTGCTGGGTGGGCTTTTCTCCAGTTGCGGTGAGTGGAGCCTACTCTCTAGGTGTGGTGCACAAGCTTCTCATCGTGACGGCTTCTCTTGTTGCAGAGCACAGGCTCCAGGTGTGCAGGCTCCAGCAGTTGAGTCATGTGGATTTAGCAGTTGTGGCTCACAGGCTCTAGAGCACAGGTTCAGTAGTTGTGTCCCATGGCCCTGGTTTCTCCACGGCATGAGGGATCTTACCAGATCAGGAATCGAACCTGTGTCTCCTGCATTCATAGGTGGATTCTTTACCCACTGAGCCACCAGGGATGCCCACTGTCTTCTTTTCTTAAGCAGAGTTTAGACACATGCTACAACATGAACTTGTATGCAATGGCTTTGTCATCTCCCTCTAATCAAGGAAGATTGTCTTCTTTTATCCTGTCCTCTGATGATCTTGGATTTACAAGAAATTCTTAGTTAAAACCTCCTGTCCCGTGGAAGGGAAAACAAGATGTCATCTCCTGTCTCCCAGTTGTAATAAAATATTATAGGAATTGGTCTTCATTCTCACCTGTATCCTGACTCCAGGATACATTATCACTTCTCTTAGACATCTTTGTTTAGTTCCCTCTTCACTTCTTGAAGCAAAGAGCTCTCTTTCTTGATTTCAAACTCAGCTTAAGTATTTAAAAGATTTTTTATTACATTTATTCCAGTTCTGTGGCTGCCATAACAAGAAGTACTAATAACAGGAGGTTCCTCAAATTACATATTTTACTGTACGTATTCCCCAAACTAGGAAGGCCTTTGAGTAGCTTTGCCAGTGTCCTTCACCTGCTCCTGTATCTTGCACGTGTGGAAGGATGGAAATGGAGAAAGAGGCAGTGAGGAGGGACGAATACCAAACAGGAAGTCCTTCGTTACACAGAACGGTTCTAGCTTTAGCTCTACTTTGCCACATGATCCTGGGCAAATTGTTTCTTCTTTGAGTCCTGTAAATAAAACATAATAATGACCCTTGCTGAGTCCCCTTTTGAGAGCTCAAGATAAGACCAGCACTATTCTGTTTTCATTATATTATCTATCTTATGTTTTACACTCACCAAAAAAAAAAAAAAAAATAAGAAAAAGATTGTTGCCTCTATCTTTTAGGCAATAAATTGCAAATTAGGAAAGTTATATAATTTGCCTATGATTTCTAATTTGCCAAAGTCGTGGTTTGAATGCAGATCTGTTTGAGTCTAAAGCATGTCTCTTAACCCTGTGTTACATTCCCTCTTATATCCTGCTTGATGATCATGAAGATTCCTGCCATTTCTAACCTTCCCAGAGTCTAAAATCAGCCTTCAATTCCATATGTATGTGTAACTTTCATTTTTTACCCAATCATATTCAGGGTCTCAATGTTCTCATCTCAAATTAAATCCCCTTCTTGTCCTTCTCACCCCAGGCCACTGCCCTGTATAATTATTGGCTGAATTAGTATTATATGAGTGTTTTATACAGGCTTCTTGAAATATGGTTTTTGGAGGGCTGGAAATGATTCTACATATATTCATATACACATATCACAGCAAGACCAGACATGATGTACAATGCTTGTTGCCAAGAGCTCCTTTACAAGAAAGAATTTGAGTTGTTTTTTTTTCTTTCATAAGAACTTCTAGGAAATGAGATCAAAGATACATTTAATTTCCTCAGAATGCAAATGGCCTCCCTCTGTATTTAGATGGTTTGTAATACAGCTCCTTAGGCAGTAAAGTCATATTAGGCAGAAAAAAAGAAAATATGCTTATAGAGCCCTCGTGTTCTATACTGAGTGCTTATAGAGCCCTCGTGTTCTATACTGAGTAGGTTCATCAGTTTTTTCTACTTAATTCATTGCTGCAATTCAAAAAATTATTAAATAAGTAGTTACTAGGCATTCACTGGTTTGTTCATTGTTTGCTGATCTAATTATTTACCAGGAGCTTTGCTTAGCATTGAAGATAAAGTGATAAATAAAACAGATTGAGTCCATGTTTTCATGGAGTTTGGAGACTTGAAACATGAAATTTGATGGAGAAGTGAAAAGTGAACAACCAGTCACTCAAAAAATGTATATGTGTACACGTTGTGCTGGCTGAAAAGAAAACTGGGTAATGGTCGAGGACAGCATTTAGAGTAGGAGAGGGAGGGTCAGGGAAGACTCCTTTGCTGAAATCACTTGTAAGCTGAGCCCTAAAGAGTGTAAAGGGTGGGAGGATAGAAGGTCCTGAGTGCAGAGTTCCTTGGCACTATTTTAAAACCTTTTTTTATTTTATATTCGGCATATAGCCAAATGCTGTGATAGTGTTAGGTGGACAGCAAAGGGACTCAGCCATACATAGACATGTATCCCCTCTCCCTACACTCCCCTCCCATCCAGGCTGCCATGTAACATTGGGCAGAGTTCCCTGTGCTGCACAGTAGGACGTTGTTGGTTATGCATTTTAAATACAGCAGTGTGTACATGTCCATCCCAAACTCCCTAACTACCTTTCCCCACCATTCTTCCCCTCTGGCAACGGTGAGTTCATCCTCTAAGAATGTGAGTCTCTTTCTGTTTTGTAAGTAAGTTCATGTGTATCTTTTCCTTGGCACTTTTTGAAGAACTGGAGATAAACTCAGGTGCGACCCAAGATGAGGCTGAGTTGCTAGGTAGGAACAAGGTCACACTTTGGTTCTTTAACCACATACGTATTTGACTTTTCACTCTAAGAAGCACCCAATGATAGTTTATGCCGAAGTGGTTTGACCTGTTTTAGTTTGTAAGGACTTTTCAGACTGCTGCAATAGAAATAAGCAAGACAGTGTCAGAGTAGGAGGGAGAACAATTTGGATTGATGGCAACGTTCAGAAATAGAGTGGTGATGGCTCAGTCTAGAGCAGGGAGTGTGATAGGGGTGAAAGGATGTGATTAAAGACTATTAGGAGTTAGAGTTAATTCAGGAGGTAAAGGAGAGGATGTTTTCAAGAACAGGTCCCAAGTTTCTCTCTTTGACAATGGAGTGAATGGAAACATCATCTCCTGATGTAAATGAATCAACTATAATTGACGAGACCTTAAGCTCAAAGCAAGTACTGGCCGTTTAGACTGGCAATTCTAATGCAGATTCTGTGTATTTTAGTTGTGTGTATGCATAACAGTTTAATAGATAATATTACTGAATGATTACTCCCTGCCAGGCAGTGTTCTAAGCCTCTATGTATATTAATGCATTTATCCTCATCATAATGATCTGAAGCAAGTAATATTATCCCACTTTAAAGATGAGGAAACAGAGACACAGATATTCTAAATGTCTTGCCTAGAAACCACTCAACCAAATGCAGATTTTGGATCTGAACCCATGTTGTCCTGAGGAAAGTCTGTGTTCCTGTTTCTTTTATTTTCCTAAGAATCTCCCAGTCTAGTCTGGCTGCTGCTGCTGCTGCTAAGTCGCTTCAGCCATGTCCTACTCTGTGCGACCTCATAGATGGCGGCCCACCAGGCTCCCCCGTCCCTGGGATTCTCCAGGCAAGACTACTGGAGTGGGTTGCCAATTCCTCCTCCAATGCATGCATGCATGCTAAGTCACTTCAGTCGTGCTCAATGCTGTGCAACCCTATGGACAGCAGCCCACCAGCCTCCTCTGTCCACAGGATTCTCTAGTCTAGTCTGGAGGAACACACAAAAACCAACAATATGAGAATCACAGGAGGAAGTGTATAATAATCACCACTAACATTTAGTGGCAGAATATGGGCACTCACAGGGTGCTGAGGGGACACAGAGCGGAGACCTATAAGCTCTCGTGGAGAAAATGGCATTTAAAAGATAAGTTGTAATGCAGTGGAAATTTACAGGGCACACAGGCTCCTATTGAACACTAAAAATGTCTCTTAGGCAATGTCCTGCTCATCTTTGTAGCTCTAGGACCCTCCCTTGGCACATGATGGTGCACAATAAATGTTTCATGAAGCCACCTGAAATCAAGTGCATTGCAAATAAGGACACTACCTCATGACACTTAAGCTGTTCTGCTCCTATCTTTACCAGGAATTTTTATTTTCCATCCTCCTTTAACAAATAAGACAAATGCAATTTCTCAAATACAGGAAGAACAGCTTTGCCAGGTCAGCTTTAAAGTCATAGTCTTCAGAAATCTGTTTGATCTAAAAGCAAGGACTGTTGGCATTTTCAGTGAATTTGCCTGCAGAAATCTTTAATGAGTTTACCTATAAACTAGCATGACTTATTATTTGCATTTTTAGTCAGATTTCTGAATGCTATTTCAAAAAACAGAGTGTAGACACATATATATATATATACAAACAGAGTCTATCCCTTCGGTTAGTCACTGCATTCGATTTAAACTTTCCAGGAATCTCCACTCAAAAGATTTTACATTATCACTCCCAAGTGGGTGGTCAATTACAACTCTGCCAAAATCGAAACAGAAACTTTAGGAGAATTACAAGATGTTTGTGTGTTCCCAGTTGACCGTGCCCATTCCCTCTCCAAACACTCCGGGAGGCCCCCTATGTGAAACTGACATGTTTTGTCACATTGCGGCAGACCTTGGCTGGCATCCCTTACCCTCTGGGGTTCCCTCCACTTAATCAAAGCAATCCGCCTACTTATTCCCAACTTCCTATTTCTTAAAAGAGGCCTATTGATTTTGCCCCTGAAATGACACAGTCTTACTTTCAAGTGTTTGAATGTCTCTGTAAGTGATGAGCAAGGAGATTTGGAACAAAGTAGAGTGGAATTAGTATTGAATGATTTTGTTCAATCAAAAAACAAAACAAAGGCATATATTGAGTGCCTCTGGGCCTGATATTATGCCAGGTAATGGTGATGCAAGGCAAATAAAACCCCTTCCTTTTTATTGAAGGAGCTCTCAGTCTAATAATACAGACAGCATGAAAACAAATAATTTTGGTAACACAGTGAAGTGCAATGATGGGGTGAGTGTGGGCATATGCCAGAGTGATGGGAATGGTAAAGGCTCTCTGAAAGAAATGATGTCTGGATTGAGTCTAAAACAAAGAGCAAGCAGGAGTTAGCCAGCAGACAGACGCCTTTCCAGATGTTAGATTTAAGGGAACATCATGTTACAGGCTAAGGGATCATCTAGCTATGACACACAGCAGGATTTACATGAGGGCCGGAGTGTAAGGTGCATGCAGAGGGGGACGATGAGGCTGCAGATCGGGCTGGTGAGGAAGAGGTCTGTCAACTCTGCTAAGCAGTTTAAACTATCCTGGGGCACTGGGGAGCCATTAAAGGAATTTAAATAGGAGAATATCAGGGTTAGATTATTGTTTTTCAGTAGGTCCCTCAGGTAATGGAGACTTCTTTACACAAGGCCATAAAGAGCTCCTAAGTCCTCACAGGGATCAGAGAAGCCTTGGGAACAGGAAGCGTTACTGACTGTCTAGTCAGAGCATTTGGGAGACCACAGGAGACTTACCTACTAGATTTCAAAAGAGGGGAAAAGAAAGACTAGAGAAAGCTACTGTGCATCTTAAACATGCTTTACTTTAGAGCATTTCCAAGTTATTTCTCATTCCTATCTCATTGCCATCTCATTCCTATCAATATTTTATGAGTGATACAGAGATTCCTTGGAAAAATTTCAGATCTAAAAATGTATATTTTTGTATGAGTTATGTTACATATCTTACAAATCTACCTATGAGACCAAACATGTCAATATCATACCAGTAACAATTGCAACATATCTTCCTTACAAAAAATTTCCAGTTTTTCAGCCGAGCATCTTTAGTGCCCTTTACAGACATCTAATGGAAATTATCATAATTTATTTTAAAAAATATCATGGTATTACTCACCCTCCATGATCTGAAATTATATTCCCAGAGCAAGGACTTAACTTTATGGTTCATATTTTTCTCATTTAAATTCTGTTTATTTTTCATACTGTTGTATTTCTTTTACGATTTTCCCAATGGCCCATTGTAATAACTGACCATATTTGCTTAGCAGGAGAGTAAATGTTCATTTGCATATGTCTTGTTACCACTAGAGGCTCGAAGGTGGCCTTGCCCTTTTGCAAGCTGCTTGGTTACTGTTGTCCAAATGAGTATATGTTGGGGAGTAAAGGGCACTGTCCTGAAGATGCAAAACTTACATCTTAATCTTCACTCTCCATTCCACTCCCAACCAGGTTTCTTGAGCTATAATCAAAACAAATGGTAGGCCAGGTGGGGGATGAGACATTTACTCTTAGTTAAGCACAGACTGCATTTTTTTAATATAGGAAAATCTTAAAATGGCCTCAAGGCAGTATTTGATAGGGATCTATCCTGGCTTTGGGAAGACTAGGGAAGTAAAACCCCGCTAAGTCCTTCTGAAGGTCCACTTTACTAACCTTGACAAAAGGCAAACCAGGAATTTCTTTATGCGTCTTCACATTTGAAGATGTAATAATGACCAACAGGCCTAACAAAGCTCTTAGCTTTGGAAGTCAGAGCTATCCTTCTACTCTTAATTCAGATAATAAAAGTGTATTGCCTTGAGCTATATCTGTCTATATCTATCTATAAAATACCTATGTTTGTATGTGTGAGTATGTATGTATATGTACCTATATATAGATAAGATACATACATATATGGCAGAAGTGAAAAGACTGATTTTACCTGTTTAGTTGCTAATAATATAAGTATGACTTTGGGAAATCGTGAAATTTAAGTTTTCACACTGGTGGTAAAAGCCTGAAGCAAGCTTGTGCAAAAAAGAAAATGGATGCATAACAGAACATTTTCACCCTGAGTATCTGACCCTTTTGTGTGTGTGTGTGTGTGTTTTTAATACCATTCAAGGCAAGTATGTCTGTTACTTTGAATAGTTTGCATATTTTATTTTGCATCCAAGTGTCCAACATGTTCACCAGCAAATGATAAGAATTTAGCAAAACAGAATAAGCTGGTCATTTATCACTTTTTTACATCTCCATTTGGATTTCTAATAGTCATCGCAAGCATAAGTTGATTCTAATATATTTCCCAAGGTTTTTCTCCAACCTCTGTGGCCATAGTCTTTTCCATCCCAGTAAATGGCCCCACCACCTACCCAATTGCTTAAGATAGAAATCCTCCCTAATTTTCTCTCAAACCAGGCTTTCACCAACCACTGATAAGCTTTAGCCATCTTACCTTCAGAAGAATTTTGACACCATCATCATTTCTTCATCCCCATTGCTTTATCATTTTTAGTATTTACCTACTGTACTTGGACTAAAACTCAAAGTCCTCCCAAAGGCTGTATGTGAATCTCATCTGCCTCTCACCCTGCTCCAACTCTGCATCCATCAAGATCTTTGCAGAATCACAGCCTTCATTCATCCTTTTCATTCTTCTTAAAATGTTTGTTCCCTGAGCATGATCCTTTCTCGTCCTTCAAGTCTTGTCTTTGAATCCCCAATCCTCACCCCATCCCATTATAGGTTCCTTATCTCACAGTACTTTTATGAGTTTGTAATTGCTTTTTTTTTTTTTTTTAACTTGTGGGTTTTCTGTTTCCCCTGAAAAACTATCAGCATTGTAGGGTAAGGATGTTTATCTTGCTGTCCAGAGCATGTTCCACACTATATACTGTGTCTAGCAGATAGCAAAACTCAAGAAAAATTTGATTGAATACATGGAATATATAAGAACTGAAGATAAAAGAAAGAGTAGGACACAGTTCCTGCCCTCAGAGAGCTTGCATTCTTAATAGGAAAGGCAGAAAAAAATCAGGTAATTACAATATCTAGAGATGAATACTCTATAGGGGAGAAGTATCAACACAAAACACAGTGATGAGGGAAAGGATTGTATGAATGGTGTCAAGATTTTGGCACCAGAGACCAATAAACTTGGTTAAATCTTCAATTACCATCAAAGTTTTTACCATTAAATAGCTCTGATGATTTGGTCAGGCTACTTAACACCTCTGATTCTTAGTCTATTCATCTATAAAAAGGAAGTAAGGATATTTACTATCTCAAAGAGATCCTATGAGGATTAAATGAAATAAGCCATGTGAAATGTTAACTTGCAGAATATGAGCTAGTAGTTTAAGTGGTTATTTATGTAAGGAGATGCACTGCCACCATTGAAAGTGATGCTTAATTAGTCACTGTATACCTGGAACTGAGTATGCTGTTGAATTAAAGTCTTTTACTCTCAAACCAGTGCTCATTTTCTCCTCCATGGAGATTGATATTAAACAGCTCAGATTCTCCCTCCTCTAAAAGCTTCCCTGACCATTTTAAGACAGTTCATCACACCCTGCTCTGAGTTATCTTCCTGCCTTATGGTTTGGAGCATGTTGATATTTCAAGGGGCCCAAATAACTGTTGCTGCTCCACTGTGCCCTGGTGTGGAACCACACGAGAGACCGACTGAAGTGGTAGCTTCACAACTGAGGGAGGAGGTGAGGACATGATGGAGTGTGTTAGCCACACAAATCTCAGAACAGACATGGAAAGTAGTGCTGAACAGCTGGAGGCCTTTCAAGGTTCTTGAATGGTAGGGAACAGACCAGAGAACATGTCTGCAAACAGGTGATTCAAAAGGCAGAGGAGGAGGAGAGTGGCTGAACTAGGCACTGCGTGGTCATTCCACAACCCGGACACAAGAGTAGGGTACAGGAAAAATCCAAAGGTGTTACGCTAATGGTTGTTGTTGTTCCATTGCTAAGTCGTATCCGACTCTTTGAGAGCCCATGAATTGCAGCATGCACGCTTCCCTGTCCTTCACCAGCTCCCAGAACTTGCTCAAACTCATGTCCATTGAGTCAGTGATGCCATCCAACCATCTCATCCTCTGTCTTTCCCTTCTCCTCCCACCTTCAATCTTTCCTAGCTTCAGAGTCTTTTCCAATGAATCAGCTCTTCACATCAGGTGGCCAAAATATTGGAACTTCAGCCTCAGCACCAGTCCTTCCAATGAATATTCAGGGTTGATTTCCTTTACAATTGACTGGTTTAATCTCCTTGTTGTCCAAAGGATTCTCAAGAGTCTTCTCCAACACCACAGTTTGAAAGCATCAATTCTTTGGCATTCAGCCTTCTTTATAGTCCATCTCTCACATCCATACATGACTATTGGAAAAAACCATAGCTTTGACTGTTTTGACGTTTGTTGGCAAAATGATGTCTCTGCTTTTAATACACAGTCTAGGCTAATTGACATCCCCCAACTTGGAATCACAAAGCCAGTAAAAGAGTTCCTCTCCTCTGCCCGCTACCAACAGAGACACCCCAGGCTCCAGAGTTAGCAGGCCTGAGTTTAAGCTCTCACTCTGCAACTTATAAACAGGAACACTTCAATCTCTCTTAGCCTCTGTATTCTGAAATGTAAAATGAGGTTGATGATAATAGCATCTACCCTATAGTGTGAGGCTAAAATGAACGAGTGCAGTAAAGCACTTACTACTGTAGTGGGCATGTAAGAAATGTTATTTTTTTCTTGGCTAAGATTTTATCTCTGAAATTGCCATTGCAACAGAAAAGTAGGCACGTAAATGAACAAATGTGTGCCTTAATTAAAATGCTAGAAAAGGGCTCTCAGGGAAGATGATGCTTGGACAAGTCTCTTAAGAACAGCATTGTGTATCTATGTGGTCCGTGGGCCTTCCAGCAAGAGAGCAGAGCCAGATGACTCAAAAGGCAGGTATCACATTCATGGTCCCTGGATACTCTTGTCTTCTCGAGTTTTGTCCTTTGTAAAACCAAAAGAAGATATTAAATATTATATTTTATAATTTCATTAGTATAAAGACAAATATCATCTGTGATGGATTATGTTGAATTTTTTCCTTTAATTAAAACTTTTTTGTTAGTCCCTAAAAGTATCATGGTTTCTAGACACTATGCCTATTGTGCTTGATGGGGAAGTCTGAGGTGGGGAAAACAAAGGACAAAGACTCAAGGAAAGACACATCCTACCATATTTTGAGAACTGTAGAAAGTGTCATGTGATGGAAGCTTAGCAAGCTTTTGTTAAAACAACTTATTTAAGAAATAGATGTTGTAGCAAAGTCAAGATTTACATGTCCAATATACAAAATTAAGACAAATTTTTAATTTGCAATAGCACTCCAATATTTTCTATTGTATTTTTGACACTGGTCATAATCCACCTAACTTATTACTTTATAAAGTTTTGACTTCTCACTTGAAAATCGCTGAGGTAAGAGAAAGAAACAAGGGGAAGAGTAGAGAAGGAGGCAGGACAGGGTCACAGAGGCCCTGCATTGCATGCCAGGGCTGAGGGCACGTTCCTGAAGGATGAATTTTGGCAGAATTTCACGCAGAGGCATGAAGTAATGAAATGCATGCATTTGAAAGTTGGCCCTGAAGGACAGATTGGAAGAGGGTGACACGGAAAGCAGAGAGCTTACTAGTAGCGATGCTGCTAGTAGCATTCAACAAGAGATGGGGAGTTTCAAACTGAGGAGGTGGGCCGGGAACATGAGGAAGGCATAGAGAACATCCAGTAGACCAAGCGCTCTTGGCTCAGTACCGTTTGTTTCAGTCTTATTTCAAGTGGTGTATAACTAAACAAAGAGGAAAGTCTCTTGCTCTCCCCATTTTCTCTTGTAGTTTAATTAATTTCATACAAGTACATATAAATTGGCAACTTAGCCTGGAAGACATAAATTCAGTGAGCTAAGCTCTGGTTCTGGAATTGGTCTCCGCCAGGCTCCACCACTTACCAGCTGAGAGTTCTGTGACAGCTTCCTCACTCTGTGAGTCTTGGGTTCCCCATCTGTAATACAGGAGTGGTAACAAAGCTCTCTTCATAGTGTAGTGATAATCTACATGGAGAAAATGTATATATTGTGCTTAGTACACTGCCCGTGTACAGCAAGACATAGAATAAGTGGAGATTATTATAAAATATATTTTGGAAATTATGTGCTTATCCTATAACTTTGGGAGAAAAAGAGGCAAATCTATCATTTTAGTTAAAAAAAAAAAAAGTTCACCTCTATGGAACTTTGAATTTGATGGCCTCTCTCTGTCAGGAAGCCAAACTATAATTCCTAGGGGTGTGTATGTGTGCGTGTGTGTACGTGGAACATTTCATTAGCATAGATTCATAAGGTTTATGCATTCCGTCTCACCTTTGTCTCTTCACTTAACACTGTTTGTAGTGTCCTGTACCTTTAAGCTATCTTCCAGGTCATGTTTTTTAAAGGTTGCAAAATGTCCCATCATGGGTATGTAGCAAATTCCAGCAACAGTTAGACTCTTGAGTTTTTCCAATTAATTCCTATGGATTTAATATTTTCAGGTTATTTAAAAATCTTCTGTCAAGGTCTACTAAGTTTCCTTTGGTCCCTTTTTTTTCCCTTCTAATTTACTGTTTTTGCAAAGAGAGGGTTGGGGACATGCATACAGACATCCAAAGTCTTTGAAATGTCTACCATCTTCCTAGGGCTCTGAGTAGTGTGGTAATGAACTGCTTTGAGGTTAAGTTGTCTGACTGCCTTATTATGAGAGATCAAACCGGAAGGTATGTGTTTGCTTCCAATTAACACCAACTGTTGGGATTTGAAAATCATGTATTTCATTCATTAACCTTCAGGATGGCATTCAGAGGAGAGAATGTTTGAATTTACAACCTACAAATTATAAATTTATCAAAAGCAGTAGCATGATTGTAATGCTTGTGTTAAAAGACCATCCGTATCCTTAGTCTCTACAGTAGATCATGAGGAGACTGTGTCTGCCCTGAGGACATGTTCTCTAATAACAAGCATCTTTCATCCTCTGCAGTGGAGAGAGATTTCCACATGTCTTTTCTCTTGTCACATTCACCATAACCCTGGAAGGAAAGAGGCCAGAGGTTACTATTCTCATTTGATGGATGAAAAAAACGGAGTCTCAAAGACATCAATGGATTTGCCCAAAGTGATACTTTTACAGAATGGTGAAGCCAGAACTTGAAATCAGAAGTTTTCCTTCTCAGGTCTCTGCTCTTTCCTTCTCCCCAGGTTGCTTTCTCCAGTGTTGAGATGCACAAAATAAAGAAGACCATTGTCAGGTCAAAGTGTGAAGTAGGGAATTTTGCCTTGCCCTCCCTCCCCAAGAAACATCCACTGATGTTCCAAGGACGTGCACCTCTGACCCATCTTTGTCCTTCATTTCCCTCCATTGCACAGACTGATAGGAAGCAGGAGAGACTTGAGGTGGATGGTAGGCCACCCTGTAGCATGTGTCAGGAGGGCAATTTCAACATCAGACGCTTTAAGCCAAATCCCAAATCTGACACTTGGCCTTGGAGAACAGAAATTCTTTATTCCTTAGTTTGTGAGAAGGTATCAGCTAGAAATGATTTCAAAAGCAGTTGATAGAATATGTGACTGAATGTGATTTCAACAATTTAAAAAACTCATTATCTCACTTAACTCCAAAAATGAAGCTTTTCCAGTTTGACTAACCAAGCTGCTCAAGGATATCTGGATTCTGGGTCAGCTTCTTTTGCTTCACTCTGATTTTTCTTTGTGGTTGAAATGGGTGCCTTGGCTCCACCATCAAATCCTCGTATAACAATACCCAAAACAGGAAAGAAAGTGTCAGGCATTCTCCTTATGCATTTGTCTTTTTACCAGGGCCAAGTGAAAGAGTTTTTAACAGAAGGCTCCAGCAAACTTCTTGTTCATTTCTTTGGCCAACCTGGGTCACATGCCCATCACTACACAGTGGGGACAGCTGCCTGGTTGACCAGCTGTCCCAGCTGATGTGGACCTTGGCAAAAGAGAATAGAGTTGCTATGATCAGTTTAAGCACAGGTTATTCTCTAAGGCTAGGATTAGAGTCCCCTTCCTTAAGCATATCTCAGCTTAGATATGAGAAAAAATGTGAGTTCCATGAGCAAGCTAGAGGGTGTTTCACTGATTCCTGAGAAGGTAACCAGTTAGTCTGCCACAGAAGGTTTTGTGATTAGTAGAAAGTGTTAGTTGCTCAGCCATGCCCAAGTCTTTGTGACCCCATGGACGGTAACCTGCCAGGCTCCTCTGTCCATGGGGATTCTCCAGGCAAGAATACTGAAATGGGTTGCCATTCCTTTCTCCCCGCCCAGGGACATAAACCAGGTCTCCTTCATGGCAGGCAGATTTGTTACCATCTGAGCCACCAGGGAAGCAAAAAGTTGAAAGTAAAAAACTTAGCATAGCACCTGGCACATAAAATATCTCAGTAAATGTCTCACAGTATTACCAACTTTGCAAGTTAGAGCAGAATCCAGTCATTGTTTTTTAACTTTGGGCATGCCACTTAACCAGTCAAAGACAGTTTCATTTTCTTCAAATTGAGGATAAGTATTGCTACTGTACCTGGAAGAGGGTGTGGAAACCCACTCCAGTATTCCTGCCTGGAGAATCCCGTGGACAGAGGTGCCTGGCTGGCTATACAGCCCATAGAGTCGGACACAACTGAAGTGACTTAGCATGACGATTGCTACTGTACAGAGTTGTTGAAAATGTTTAAAATAATACATGGGAAAGAGTGTTTAAGTTATTAAATACTATGCAAATGTAAAATATCATTTTTAACCTTCAGAGTCTCACCTGCAAAGTCACTTACAGAAGGGTCAGACAGGTATATAATGACAGATTTGTGAAAAGCTCACAACTGAGTGTAAGATTTTCATGTGTTTGGCAATGTGATGCTGATATATAGAACACCAGTCATCTCATTGTTCTGAACATTTAAAAATAAACTCCAGCTTTTGTTCCAGGCCACCTCGTACCTAAATATAGTGCAATGAAATACCAAAAAAAAAAAAAATACTCCAGTGCATTAAAACTCACACACACACACAGACTAACTTCTTTGCTGCTTTCTTTATGCAGATTCCCCCTCACAACTTAATGCCTGAAACTGCTGATGATGTCAGTTGGCTCCATGTCCTCCAAGTCCTTGTAGTCCAAGTCCAAATGAAAAGGCCAAGGTTTCCGACCTTCCTTTGCAAGAGTACTGACTCTATCCCAGAGACCTCAAATGCATGCATTTCCTTTAAAATTCTCAGCAACTCTACAAGATGCAGATTTCATTCCTATTTATCGGGTAGAAAGACCAAGGTTCCCTGAGATTAGGTAGCCTGCATACATCCCATAGCTGCCAATGAGGGAGCCCAGGTTTTGGCTTGGTTCTCCCCAGCTCTGAAGAGTGTGGCGTCTCTGCTATTCATCTTCTTTACCACCTTTTCCATTATATCCTCTCCAACTGAACATCAAGACAGTGATGCTTTACTTCCTCGCTCCTTTCCCTTTCTCATCTGTATAACCAATTCTACAAACACTCAGTTTGCTCTAGAAGTCCATTCAAGAAACTCTCTAATAGTGTTGCTATTTGAAGCTGGGAATGGACTGTAGAACAGCCATGTATACCCATGTCCCTGAGGCTTGAGATGCAGAACTATTTACTGGAAAGTGATCCCTGGGGCAGAAACACAGAAGTCTACCCTATAATGAGATCTTAAAATTAACATAATCAGTCTTTAGTATTTATATATCTTACATGCTGAGCTATTGTATTTAATAATCAAAGCACACTGCCCATTTTATATATTCTAAAAATACAATACTGAAATTCAGATACCATATGATATCCTCAGTATCATTCACTTTGTGAAGAATGTTCAGTTGCTCAGTCATGTCCGACTCTTTGCAACCCCATGAACCGCAGCATGCCAGGCCTCCCTGCCCATCACCAATGCATCACTAATACGTTTAAAGAATGTATTAGTTATTAATTGCAGCAATAGCGCTACCTAACACAATAACCTCTATCTCAGTAGCATACAGTAGTAGTTGTTTATCTGTTGTGTGCCTGGGTCATCTGGGATTGACTAGATGACTTTCCTGAACTTAGCTGGCCCCAGTCTAAGAGCTGACTTACTGGTGGCTGATCTAGAAGAAAGGAAGTGCGATGTTCCACGAGCAAAATGTGTGCTTATAAAGGGGCATAACAAATTGGGAATACTGTTGCAATACACCATTAGAGATTTTTAAAATATTGTTAATGTTTTCTAAGTGCTTTTGTAATAGATATATCCCTGCAACAAAAAGCAAGGTCATCATGATAATAATATTCCAAGTCATAAAGACTCTAGCAGTGTGGCTGCCAGACCCCAATCTACCCTGCACCGTGTCCTCTGTTGTTTCTGGGAGCTCCAAAGCTCCCCACAGGTTTGTGCTCATGACCAGTCTTCCTGCCACAATGAGACAGAGGTAGCATGATGTTCTTTCTCTTCTTAAAGTCAGCTAAAGGAGCCTCTCTACTGCTACCATCAGAGGTTCAGATCAGATCAGATCAGTCGCTCAGTCGTGTCCAACTCTTTGCGACCCCATGAATTGCAGCACACCAGGCCTCCCTGTCCACCACCAACTCCCGGAGTTCACTCAGACTCACGTCCATCAAGTCAGTGATGCCATCCAGCCATCTCATCCTCTGTCGTCCCCTTCTTCTCCTACCCCCAATCCCTCCCAGCATCAGAGTCTTTTCCAATGAGTCAACTCTTTGCATGAGGTGGCCAAAGTACTGGAGTTTCAGCTTTAGCATCAGTCCTTCCAAAGAAATCCCAGGGCTGATCTCCTTCAGAATGGACTGGTTGGATCTCCTTGCAGTCCAAGGGACTCTCAAGAGTCTTCTCCAACACCACAGTTCAAAAGCATCAATTCTTCGGTGCTCAGCCTTATTCACAGTCCAACTGTCACATCCATACATGACCACAGGAAAAACCATAGCCTTGACTAGACGAACCTTTGTTGGCAAAGTAATGTCTCTGCTTTTGAATATGCTATCTAGGTTGAGTCATAACTTTCCTTGCAAGGAGTAACGTCTTTTAATTTCATGGCTGCAGTCACCATCTGTAGTGATTTTGGAGCCCAGAAAAATAAAGTCTGACACTGTTTCCACTGTTTCCCCGTCTATTTCCCATGAAGTGGTGGGACCGGATGCCATGATCTTCATTTTCTGAATGTTGAGCTTTAAGCCAACTTTTTCACTCTCCACTTTCACTTTCATTAAGAGGCTTTTTAGTTCCTCTTCACTTTCTGCCATAAGGATGGTGTCATCTGCATATCTGAGGTTATTGATATTTCTCCCGGCAATCTTGATTCCAGCTTGTGTTTCTTCCAGTCCAGCATTTCTCATGGTGTACTCTGCATATAAGTTAAATAAACAGGGTGACAATATACAGCCTTGACAAACTCCTTTTCCTATTTGGAACCAGTCTGTTGTTCCATGTCCAGTCTATCAGAGGTTATGTTTCTTCAAAACACCTGAGTCTCTGCATGAGTGCTGTCTCCCATTGCTCTAAAGATGCCACTCCCAGTTATGCTGGACAAGCGCCAGGGTCTGCCCAGAGGTGTCATGAAAGCCCCCTTGCCAGCTCTGTGCTACACTTACATAGCAGGGCTGTAAACCCCTGGGTCTGTCTAGGACCTTCTGCCTCTCCTTTCTACTCATATACTGCAACAATTTAATAAGAGAAAGGAAAAAATAAAACAAGAAAGCAGCTTCCAAACACAATTCCAGCTTAAAGACACAATTTCAGATCCCAAATGAAACAGTTGCCTGCAGGTTCCTAGTAGCTTCATGCTGTCCCAAGACAAAGGGGAGGCATGGGCTTCACATTTGCATTACTAAAGGGCCTATTTAATTTGTGTTTTTTAAAATATAATGCTTACCTCGGGGAGTCCCAGTGTTAAGTGTGATCCATTCTGATAATTTATCCTAAAGCAAAAAGAAAAGAACCTTGTCCCCAAAGTAAATACAATGTTCCACTTCTAGAGACTCAAAATTTCATATTTCACTTCCCAATTGACTTTTCTGTCCTAAGGTATTTTTATTCTGTCTACATTTTCTGTATCCCATTTACATTCATACCAAATTTTCAAAATCAGTCTTGACTAAGACACCTATTTCTGAATAAGAGTATGGGTACGTTTTGGAGATGTGAAACAAAAGTAGCTTTCATCATGTCCTTTTGTTTGGAGGTTCTCATGAATTATATCCATTGTATTTGTTGCTTTGGCAAGACTTCAGAATTCATTTGCTGCATTTCTCATTTTCTGTGACTTGAAGCTTAGAGGTTGCCTTTTCTAGCATATGAAGTTGGAGGTAGATGCTGGAACACCTTGGTTCAATAGCATCTTATTGACCTCTGTTTTGAATTCCCCAAACTGCTGCTCCAGCAGTTTGGATCATCCTTATTTAATTCAGGAAAGAAGTGGGGAAGAGGTGCCAGCCATATCTTTCTTTTCTACTAAGAAAACCAAAAACTTTCCTGCAATACCCCAGCAATCTTCTGCCTATGTGGAAAAACTGAGTCCTTGGCTACCTGAGGCTACAAGGCACAGAGGGAAGATGAGTAGCTGGCTCACCTGGCCCTTAAATGGAGACAGAGGAAAAGGTTGTTAAGACTGGATGCTAAGCTCACTGGACCAGTGCCTTCCTCAAGGACTGATACTACTGATAACAAAGGGATTATAGCTTAATTTTGAGTCAAATCCAGATTGTTTCAAGTTCTTAAAATGACAATAATCTTGATATTCAGATTTATCGGAAGAAAAAAAAAAGAATTGTTCTCTAAATTATCAAAGTTTTCCATTTGAAATGGAAAAATACATCAAAATAGCAAAATGCCAAAGCTTGATCAAGTAAGACAGATGCTGTCAAACAACAGGGAAAGGAAATAAATGTCTAAGTAGCGGAAAGGAAATTGGACAGTTAACCTAACATTCCCAGCCGCTAGGCCTTGGCTAAGGTTGGGGGGAAAGAAAAGTGATTGGAAATGTTGAGAGAAAGTCTAGACAGACAGAGAGCAGATCCTCTGCCATATCACATAGCTACCATGTGAGCTGATACCTGTAAGAGAGCCCTGTTTAGCTGGCTGTAACTCACCCAGCCTTTCTGCACCTCAACAGAAATGTTTGGGTGGGCCCAGCGTGGTCACAAAGACACACGAGCTGGCACTGGTGGCATGAGAAGGAATTGTAACCAAAACCAGCTGTTAGATCTAGTTAAACTTGTTAAAAGTAGCTTTCACAATCTCTTAAGATAATAATGGGGTTTCCAAGTAGCGTAGTGAAGGGTAAAGTGTCTTGGTAAGCTTCTACCTGGGGCTTCTGAGCTGAGGTGAACACTGCCCACCCCCAAAACAATTCAGGTCCTTCTGGAACCTCAGAATGTACAGTTGTTTGGAAATAGAGTCCATAGTGATATAATAAGATGAGGTCATCTTAACCTCATCATCACCCAGTTAAGATGGGCCCTTCATGCAATATGCCTGGCACCCTTATAAGAAGAGAAGAGACTCAAAAGGAAGGTGATGTGAAGATACACAGGGAGAGCACCAGGTGATAACAGAGGCAGAGACTGGGGTTATGGAGCAGCAAGCCAAGGGCTGCTGGCCGCTGGCAGAAGCTGGGAAGAAATAAGAGATTCTTCCCTTCAGTCTTCAGAGAGGAGAGAATGGCCCTGCCAACACCTTGATTTCAGACTTCTAACTTACAAACTGTGGGAACTTACATTTCTATTGCTCTAAGCCACCTCTTTTGGGGTCCTTTGTTATGGCAGACCCAGGAAACAAATAGAGCTTCCTTCAACCTTGCAGCATCTTTTGTTGGAAAGGCTGAGACCACTGCCATGGCTTCAAAGTATATCTCTTCCTGCCAAGAGTGTTGTTCACCCAGCAGAGGGCTGAGTTTCCCAAGTCTTCAGCTCACGCTCTATGGACCCCCTTCAGTGTCTCCTTTTCCAGAGTCTATCCCAGTGGAAGGGAAGCAAAGCAGAAAGAGCATAGCCAACGTCCCGCTTTTGCTACATTTCACATCAGCTTCCCTGATGGCTCAGACAGTAAAGAGTCCACCTATAATGCAGCAGACCCAGGTTTGATTCATGGGTCATGAAGATCCCCTGGAGAAGGGAATGGCTATGCACTTCAGTATTTTTGCCTGGAGAATTTCATGGACAGAGGAGCCTGCCGGGCTACAGTCCATGGGGTCACATAGAGTCGGACATGACTGAGTGACTAATACTTTGACCTTCACAGGAGGATTACCCAGTAGCAAGCCACCTCCCAAGAGTTTCTCCAGACTGGGAATGTAGTCCTGCTTGACAATTAGAGGCACCCGTCACCTTTACTGTCCCTTTCTGCTGCAGTGAGCAACCAGTGATCAGCAAAGACTCTTGTTTCTACCTCTGTTGTATCTCTTCTAACTTCTTTGCCCCTCTGCCCTCTGATATTGCCCCACCTAAAGTCCTCATTTTTTAATATAAATTTATTTATTTTAATTGGAGGCTAATTACTTTACAATATTGTATTGGTTTTGCCATACATCAACGTGAATCCGCCACAGGTGTACATGTGTTCCCCATCCTGAACCCCCCTCCCACCTCCTTCCCCATACCATCCCTCTGGGTCATCCCAGAAGGCACTAGCCCTGAGAATCCTGTATCATGCATTGAACCTGGACGGGCGATTCATTTCACATATGATAATATACATGTTTCATTTTTTTCTTATCATGGGTCTCATTGCCTCGTGTCTCACTCTTTCTAAACTGGTCCTCTGCATGATGGTCAGAGTAATCTTTCTATAACAACTTTTTTTATCATGTTTTTCCTGGTGCAAAACCCTTCAGTGGCTTTTCTTTAGCTTTAGTTCAAAATTGACACACCTTACTGAGTCTGAGTGAGTTCATCTTTCCCAAGAAGGAGACACCAGGACAGAAATAGAAATGTCAAAGATTGGTAGAAGGAAGTACCTGTGAGGGGTGAGAGAAAGAGAAAGTAGTTCGGGCTGAGAGCATCAGACTGTTGTGCTGATCTGACAGCTGTGTAAGGGGAAGGGGAGAAAGGAGGATTGAGAAGGAAGTGCTGAAGTCCCCAGGGTAGCTCTGAGAAAGTTGTGGCCAGGCCACTGGGGAGCCTCAGGGCAAAGACTGACCTTTGGAAGCGTCCTGTGTTGGACAGAAATGTCCTCACTCCTGTAACCCTGCCATGCTCAGACTCTGCCTGGGAGAATCTCTGGGAGAAGAGGTCTCAGTGTGAACCCCAAAGCGTGGCAGCTGGAAGCTGTCAACTAGCTAATTATTCTTGCGAAGCTTCTCTCTTAAAGAGAAAACTGAGTGGCTCACTCATAGAGCTTGCCCCCAAAGTCAAACTAAAGTCTCCAGCCACTGATCTTTACAAATACCTCCAAACTCAGCTCCATGATGTGGAGCATTGGTCCAGCTATGAAACAGCGAAACAGCGGGAATGAATTGCATTTTTCTACTCTGATAACTGTGTTCATACATTTCTACGCCCCCTCCCACCTGGTTACCTGGCTAACTCCTCCCCCTACATGTCTAGTTCTGTTTATATGTCTATTTCCCACCACTAGTCAGTAAGTTTCTTGAAGGTAGGTGTATTTTGTCCATATTTTCATTCCCCTATTGAAAAGTGCAAGTCCTTAAACTTGGTGACTATTCAGTAAATGATGGGTGGGTAGGTGTGTGGATGGATGGGTAGATGGACAGAGGAATGGATGAAAAGATAGATTCTAGAATATCATAAAGTCCCAATGCCAGAGGAGATGTTCAAAAGGAGCATAGCCACAATCTTGGATGAAAAGCCATTAATCTGTCTCAGACAGATGAGAATTTTTGAAAAAATTTAACAGTGATAGAGATAAAGATTTCTCCAGTGCTGGCAGTACGCGTATTTCTGAGTGTCTAACTTCAGTCTCCCCTAATGCTGTTGTTAGTTAGGCCTAAGAGCCAAATTAAGAATAATGCCAGCAGTTCTCAGATAACAACTTATGGCACCCATTCGGAAAGCAAGAGATATATCCATTCTCCATGAAATTCAAGTAAATAGCTGACCAGCATAATTGTGTCTGTCTATACAAGTGACAAAATTAGAACTAATGTATGCACCATAGCACAACAATTAGCTTAGTGTGAGTAATCTGGGTTACTCGTATATTTCTGCTGTCAGAGCCAATCATCTTTTGTTTCCACATGTGTCTTCTGCCTCCTTTGAAGTCATCAGTACCTTCGGTAGCTAATAATGTGCTAGAAGTGCCAAAGTAGGCTTGGTTTCTGCACCATCAGCCGCGCTCCTACACTGGCCTCAGTTGCCAAGATAAGAGCTAATGAAGGATCGTCTTCCTAGGTAAACATATAAACAGAGTCATGACAATGAATTGTGTTCATTGTTCTCTGTAGACAGTAGAGGCTATTTCTGAGGGCTGGTGTCGTCTTCAGCTAGAGTTTAGCCCCAGACAGTCCATTGAGGTGAGCGGGATCCAGCGGAGGAGAGTTACATGGAGAAGTTACATTTCTCTGTGGACACATGAGAGGTACTACTGGGGAATTTCCATAAATAGTGGGGGGACCACCAGGGAGGAGTCCACAGAACTAATGAGATTTCAGAAGACCTGGGTTTGAGATAAAAAAGAAATAAGCAATAACAATAAGTACAACAACAAAATCAGAGCATATCCTTATTTTAGTCCTGAACTGATGAAATCTGAGCTATGCTTATAAAACTTCTTGTTTTAAATGCTACAAAGCATGAGAACACATTCTCGCTCAGCCCCTATATTTACAGATCTTCACCCAAGGATGCCACTGCCAGTGGCCAGATGCACAGGACAGCCCTCAGCTCCAGAAATGGGCGAGACGGTGTCATCAGAAGGGCTCCTTAAGCAGTGACTGATGAAATGTTGGGACGAGGACAAATTGGGATTGTGGCATTAGAGGGATCTCAGAAGCATTAGATCTGGGTGAGAGTGCATCTTTTCAAAGAGCCTGCTTTGTGATCAAATAAAAAATACACAATCCCCTGTTTACAAGTTTTTCAGACATTTTTTTAGATATTAAAGGCACTTCTGTTTCCCCCAGTTTTCACGATCATTTGTTCTACCTCTTTCTTCCTGCCCTCCATTCTCCTTATGTCTTTCTCTTTTTTCTTTGCCTTTTTATCTTTTCCTTCCTCCTTGTCTCATTCCTTTTTCCTTCCTTTCCTCAATCCTCTTCAAAATCCCAAGGTCCTATTATTTTGAAAGTGTCAGAAAGCCTGCTAATTTTGGTAGAAAATATTTATCAGAATATATCTCTATAGATGTGTGGTCCTAGCAGTAGACTCCAAGAAGGGGTCTTCTTAGCATCCAGAAGCCACCAGCCAGTTGAGTAGCTGAGGACTACTGGCCCTAGGCCACATGTTGGAGCATGGAGATAAGCAAGAGCTAGTCCCTGCTTAGATATTTGTATGGGCAGTGAGACAAAGGCTGTCAGAATTACACCCTCTTGTATTGTGTGTATAGGGGAAGTACATAAGAGTTCCAAGAATTCCTTCTTGGAAATGGCATTTGAGGTAAGCCTGGATTTAAATAAGAAAACCTGGCAAACAAAGAGAAGAGAGAGTTTGGGGCCAGCAGAAGAAGTGCAGAAAAGTAAGCAGTTCAGTATAAGTAGCTTGGTGAATAAGGGACTGGTAAACCGAGACTGGAAAGGGAGGCAGGGTCGATGTTAGGAAGATTATTGTGGTTCTCCTTGTAGGCTCAGGGCTTCCCTTGCGGCTCAGCTGGTAAAGAATCTGCCTGCAGTGCGGGAGACCTGGGTTCGATCCCTGGGTTGGGAAGATCTCCTGGAGAGGGGAAAGGCTACCCACTCCGGTATTCTGGCCTAGAGAACTCATAGAATTCATGGACCATATACTCCTTGGGGTCACAAAGAGTCAGACACAACTGAGTGACTTGCACTTCTACTTTTACTCTGCAGGCTTGAAATATTCAGCAGGCCATGAGGAATCACTGAAGTCTTCTAAGAATATGAGTGATTTGGTCAAGTTTTCTTTCAGAAAGGATAACTCTGGCAACAGTAGAATAGATGGGTGGATGGATGGGGAAGAGTGTAGAACCTCAGTGTTGTAGTGATACCACTTAAGGAACTATTGCAGTAGCCCAAGGAGAGAAGCGGAGAAGGCAACGGCACCCCACTGCAGTACTCTTGCCTGGAAAATCCCATGGACAGAGGAGCCTGGAAGGCTGCAGTCCATGGGGTCGTTGAGGGTCAGACATGACTGAGCAACTTAACTTTCACTTTTCGCTTTCATGCATTGGAGAAGGAAATGGCAACCCACTCCAGTGATCTTGCCTGGAGAATCCCAGGAACGGGGGAGCCTGGTGGGCTGCCATCTATGGGGTAGCACAGAGTAGGACACGACTGAAGTGACTTAGCAAGGAGAGATGATGATGTCAGAAAGAAGCAGTGGATAAAAGATGGGGATAACTTGAGAACTTTCCAGAACTTGATGACCAGTGACCAATGAATGGGGAGCTGAGAGAGGAGAGGGTTTTGGTTTGGGAACTGTTTACCATGATGGGAAATTTGGAGTAAGAATAGAGGAAGGAGAGGAAGAAGTTAAATTTTGCCCATGGCAAGTATGAAGTGCTAGGAAAAAGGCCAAGTGGAGAAGTCTAAAAGGCAGTTGTTATTGATCAGCAGTTGAAAAAAAAAAAGGACACTAATTAGGAAGAAGAGATTGGGAATCATTAGTGTATACAGGGCCTTGAAGCCCTGAGGATAGATGAGTCACCGTATGTGGAAATCACTGCCTTCTCTTATTTCAGGTTAAACACAAACAATTCCCTCTTTCTTATTTTTGATAATCAGTAGCATGTGCAGAATCCTTAACAGCCCACAACGCACTTTCACAAACCCTTGTTTTATTTGAATCTTGTCCATTACACACTCTCTCATATGTATTATTCCATTTTGCACACTAGGAAAATGAGTTTGAGAGGTCAAGGGATTTTCTGTGTTCACAGCTAACGTCTGGTTCTCTGGCTTTAAATTCTTGACAAATTTAAGTTTCATTTCGTGTTGGCTTCCCTTTTAACATCTTAAGTTGGAAGAAGTATCTTGTGTAGTACTGAGTTATACCTAGCACAATGTCTAGCATATAACATTCAATAACCAGTCACATCATTTATTATTTTAGAACTATATACCTTAGGTAATTTCCTCCACATTTATTTTATATTAATTTCACAACCCTGAGCCAAACTACTTGCTTCTTCCTCTGTATGTATTAATAGATGGTTTATTTTTTATTACAGAATTTGACATATTGAATTATGATTATTTATCTGTGTTTCTGCATTAATCTCTGATTTCTGGAGGGTAGGAGGACCATGCATTAATAATTCAATTAACCTCTCATTTGCTTAAAAGATTGTCAATGGGCGTGCCCCTCCCTAATCCATTTCTTGCCACAGTAACTCGGATACACTCCTCTAAAACTTGTGTAAGCCTGATTGCAGCAACTGGCTGTTAACAGAGTAACTATCTACTTGTATCTCTCCTACAAGACAGTGAGCTGCTCAAGACAGAGATTATGCCATTTTATATCCGTGTCTGCAGTGCTGAGGTGTAAACAAGCAGCTACATGTCAGCAAGTAAATTACTGCCATGAAGACCTATGCCTGAGATGAAATCAATGCTTATTCAGTGAATAAATGAATGAGCAAACAGATGATATATTAGTTCTAAAAGGTCAGAATGAGGACCTTAGAAACTATTTCGTTCCTCCTCTTCATTTGAGATAAGGAAATATGGCCTAGCAAAAACAAGAAGATAGTATTGCAAAGTCCCCCATATCTGGTCAATGGTTCCAACACTCTTCCCTCTACAGTATGTACAGCATGAACTGAGACACGAGAAGCTGAAAGGGAAAAAGTGCACATTAAAAATGTTCTATGTCTACAGCACATCATCAGGCATGCAGAGAAGGGGAAAGAGCAAATAGAAAGTGTGGTCATTATTGTTAATTAAGTCAAGGTGAATAAATAAAGGAATTCATTATTTCATGTGGAGGCAGGCTTGGGCTGAAAGAGAGGCTTGAGGCTTTAAAGGCTTCTCCAAGATGTACATCATTTTAGCAAGACAACAAAAACCCAAACAGCCTTCAGTGTTTACATTTCAACATAGAATTAGAGGCAGTGTTTAAATATTACAAGTACCAGCAATGCCAGCAGCAATTACAGCCTGGTTTTCTTCGCTCTTCTTTGAGGCTCTTGGGAGGTGGAGCATCCAAAGCCAGAAAAACTAATAATAATAGCCCTCAAAATAGTGCATTGAGTGCTCAGTATACACAGAGCAGCATCACTAATTCAACCTTACGATGACCCGATGGAATAATACTCTCCCTATTTCATACATGAGAGAACTAAGAGCCAGTTTTCTCTTGGTCACAGGGCTGGTAAATGTGGAATAAGAGGATTTACTCCTAAATATTTCTACTTCAAAACCCATACTATAAACCACCCTAACAATGCTGAGGACTGACCAACCATTCCTGGCTGCCAGAAAGCCAGTTCACTGGCAGAAATGCCTTCCCACCCCACTTGATTTTTTTTTTTTTTTTGCAAAGGGAATATTAATACCTGTTGCAAGTTTCTAGGAAAGGCACTAGGCAGTAGGGACTTGGAAACATTTGGGGAAATATCAGGAAAGGGAAAAATAGAATGAAAATGATCCATTGGTAATTGAGAACAAGATATTACTTTACTCAACAGAGCTCTTGGCAGCCTCTTAAGGAAAGATTCTACAAACTAGAATCCCATTTCATCCTCACAGTGAACTAGAAAGAAGACAGGATGGATCTTCTTTCCCATTCCAGAGAAGAGAAATCTGAAGCAGATTTTAAAATCTTGCCTAGGATGAGCTAATAGAAATGGAAATTGACCTCAAGACTTCTGGACCCACAGCCCACACTAACTTATTCTGCTATCCAGAGCATTCCCTTCCTGGTGTGAAGCAAAGAGGAAGAAAAATTAATTAATGCCATGAAGACCTATGCCTGAGATGAAATCATCTCATTGAGCATCAGTTATCTGAAAAGGACCCACATTCTATAGGGTTCCCCACTGAATGATCTCAGTTTTGTTATTTTCCCATTTTATAGATGAGAAGACGGTTCATAGCTACTGCACTCTGCTTCTCCTTTCTGTCAAGAGTTCACCATATTTGGCTGTTCATTTCTGGTGGGAAATACCCAGGACTCTGGAATTGGACATGGTCAATGAGACCATTGGGATTTCCTTTCAGAGTTGTCTTTAGGAACAATCTGTTCCTTGCTTTTGTATTAATGTATACCTTTAAATCTTTATTCTCCTTGTACTTCTATTGTTTTCAGATAGTTTTAGTATCTCCATTTTGTGGAAGATGAAACTAAGGTTGAAAGAGAGGAAGTAACTGAAGATGTCTCAGTGGGTGTGCAGCAAAGTTGGGTTCATGCCCCAAAGGCCATGGTTTTTCTTCTATAAAAGCCAACTGATTATCAGAATAATTTCTAATGACCACAGCCGTGGAGCAAGATATTTGAGTGCCATTGAAAAATGTTTTACCCAGGATTAGAAGGCAATAGAATAATTCTAGTTGCTCTTAATAGTTACCTTTTCTCAGTTCAGAAAAATCTATCTTTACTGAGTTCAGTTTCCTGATAACCTTCCCAGCTCATGGCATAATTTATCCTGATGGGCTTCTGACTTTTCAAAATCCCTCTCAGTCCAGTTCAGTTCAGTTCAGTCACTCAGTCGTGTCTGACTCTTTGCGACCCCATGAATTGCAGCACGCCAGGCCTCCCTATCCATCACCAACTCCCAGAGTTCACCCAAACTCTTGTCCATGGAGTCGGTGATGCCATCCAGCCATCTCATCCTCTGTCGTCCCCTTCTCCTCCTGCCCCCAATCCCTCCAAGCATCAGAGTCTTTCCCAGTGAGTCAACTCTTCGCATGAGGTGGCCAAAGTACTGGAGTTTCAGCTTTAGCATCATTCCTTCCAAAGAAATCCCAGGGCTGATCTCCTTTAGAATGGACTGGTTGGATCTCCTTGCAGTCCAAGGGACTCTCAAGAGTCTTCTCCAACACCACAGTTCAAAAGCATCAATTCTTTGGCGCTCAGCCTTCTTCACAGTCCAACTCTCACATCCATACATGACCACAGGAAAAACCATAGCCTTGAGTAGACGGACTTTTGTTGGCAAAGTAATGTCTCTGCTTTTGAATATGCTGTCTAGGTTGGTCATAACTTTCCTTCCAAGGAGTAGGTGTCTTTTAATTTCATGGCTGCAGTCACCATCTGCAGTGATTTTGGAACCCCAAAAAATAAAGTCTGACACTATTTCCACTGTTTCCCATCTATTTCCCATGAAGTGATGGGACCGGATGCCATGATCTTAGTTTTCTGAATGTTGAGCTTTAAGCCAACCTTTTCACTCTCCTCTTTCACTTTCATCAAGAGGTGTTTTAGTTCTTCTTCACTTTCTGCCATAAGGGTGGTGTCATTTGCATATCTAAGATTACTGAAAAATCCCTCTACATGCTTAGAAAAAGAAGTTAGTGACTAGTATTAGTTGAGTCAGTGTAGCTGCTTTAACAGAAACCTCCAAATCTTAGGTGCTTAGATGGGTTATTTATCACAGGGGTAAAATGCAAATAATGCTTGATTGGTAAGCAGCTCTCCTCCATGAGGTGACTCAGGGACTCAGACTCCTGTTATTTTGTTCAACATGTAACTTCCAAATCATTATGTCCATTCACTTGAAACCAGAAGAGAAAGAAAAAAACATGGATGGTAGGATTTTTATGGTCTAGCCTAGAAGTGGTACACATTACTCTATGAACATTCCATGGGCTAAAACTCAGTAATGTGCACACATCTAGCTGCAAAGAACTCTGGGAAATGTAGTCCAGTTGTGTGCTCAGGACTATGAGGCTTTAGCCCAGTGATGATAATCTTCCTCAGGCATATTGAACTTGGGTGAATCTGTCACAGTTTCCTTTCTTCCTTTCTTAACAGTTGCTGATGCTGTTAAGTCAATTCAGTCAAGTCCGACTCTGTGCAACCCCATAGACGGCAGCCCATCAAACTCCCCAGTCCCTGGGATTCTCCAGGCAAGAACACTGGAGTGGGTTGCCATTTCCTTCTCTAATGCATGAAAGTGAAAAGTGAACATGAAAACGTTAGTCATGCCCAACTCTTGGCGACCCCATGGACTGCAGCCCTCCAGGCTCCTCTGTCCTTGGGATTGTGCCAGCAGGTGTCCTGGAGTGGGGTGCCATTGCCTTCTCTGCCCATGGACTGCAGCCCACCAGGCTCCTCCGTCCATGGGATTGTCCCGGCAGGAGTCCTGAAGTGGGCGCTGTCGCCCTCTTCTGCATGTCCCTAATCTTATCACCACATTGTTTCCTCCATAAGCTATGAGTCAAGTCCCTGAAACTTTGTAGTTAGAGAACTTGTGGAAAGTTCATGTCCACAAGAATAAAAAAGAATTTTTAAAATGTGTATGAGGAATCTCTCTCCTTTATAAAAATTTTTTTGAAATGTAGTTGATTAGTAATGCTGTGTGAGTGTCAAATATGCAGCACCATGATTTAATTACACACACACACAGACACACAGACATATATATATTTTTTCTTTTTTTACATTCTCTTCCATTATAGGTTATGAGAAGATATTGAGTGTAGTTTCCTGTGTTACACAGTAGTCGGTTATCTATTTTATATATTAGTGTATATATTTTAATCCCAAACTCCTAATGTATTCCACTCTCTTTGCCCCTTTGGTAACCATGGTTTGTTTTCTGTGTCTGTGGGTCTATTTCTCTTTTGTGAATAAGTTCATTTGTATTATTTCATGTTCCACGTACAAAGGATATCGTATGGTATTTGTATTTCTCTTCTGACATACTTCACTTAGTATGATAATCTCTTGGCCCATCCATGTTGCTGTAAATGGCATGATCTCATTGTTTTTGTGTGCACACACACACACCATATCTTTGTCCATTCATCTGCTGATGGGCACTTAGGTCACTTCTGCATTTGGGCTATTGTAAACAGTGCTGCTGTGAACATTGTACTGCGTGTGTATTTTTGAATTTTGGTTTTCTCCAGATGTATGCCCAGGAGTGAAATGTTGCTAGTATTAAATGGCAGAAAGTGGAACAGGTGTATTTATTCCACAAATTTATATTTGCCAGAAATGTCACATTCTTTTCTGTTATATTAAATGTGACTTTGATGTCATCCCACCAAACAGGCAGGAAAGTCAATCCAGTCATTTTGAGGGTTTCCTCTCCCCCTCACCTTCTCTCTACCATCTGTACTCTGGATAATTACAAATGCCATCTAATAGGCTCTTGTAGGAGTCTTGCCATACTTAGGTCTTTGTCCTAAACTGAATCTAGAGGAAGATAATCTTATCAAAAGCCTTATGTTCCTGATCTCCCCGGATTATCTCCTGCATCCTCCTGCCTTACACTTGATGTTCTAGTAGATACTTGCTTGTATCTCCCATCTCCCATGCCTCTGCTCATGTTGTTCCCTCTGCTAGACATGACTTGCCCATGTGTCTTCTTTTTTTTTTAAGTTTAAAATTAATTTATTTATTTTAATTGGAGGCGAATTACTTTAAAATATTGTGGTGGTTTTTGCCATACATTGACATGAATCAGCCATGGGTGTACACGTGTTCCCCATCCTGAACCCCCCTCCCACTTCCCTCCCCATCCCATCCCTCAGGGTCATCCCAGTGCACCAGCCCTGAGCACCCTGTCTCATGCATCAAACCTGGACTGGCGATCTATTTCACGTATGATATTATACATGTTTCAATGCTATTCTCTCAAATCATCCCACCCTCGCCTTCTCCCACAGAGTCCAAAAGTCTGTTCTTTACGTCTGTGCCTCTTTTTGCTATCTCGCATATAGGGTTATCATTATTACCATCTTTCTAAATTCCATATATATGTGTTAATATACTGTATTGATGTTTTTCTTTCTGACTTACTTCACTCTGTATAATAGGCTCCAGTTTCATCCACCTCTTTAGAACTGATGCGAATGCATTCTTTTTAATAGCTGAGTAATATTCCATTGTGTATATTTACCACAGCTTTCTTATCCATTCATCTGCTGAAAGACATCTTGCTTGCTTCTGTGTCCTGGCTATTATAAACAGTGCTGTGATGAACACTGGGTTACACGTGTCTCTTTCAATTCTGGTTTCCTCAGTGTGTATGCCCAGCAGTGGGATTGCTGGGTCGTATGGCAGTTCTATTTCCAGTTTTTTAAGCAATCTCCAGACTGTTCTCCATAGTGGCTGTACTAGTTTGCATTCCCACCAACAGTGTAAAAAGGTTCCCTTTTGTCCACACCCTCTCCAGTATTTATTGTTTATAGACTTTTTGCCGTGTGTCTTCTTTTGACAAAAGTAAAGTCAGTGCACTGTGGTGACTATGAGATCTGTTGTCAGATTACTAGAGTTCAGATTCTGGATCTGTCAGTTACTAGTTTCATTTGACCCTAGCTAAACCGTTTAGTCCTGTGAGTCTATAATCTCTGAAATGAAGATGTAACGCACACTAGATATTACATGGTGGTTTCATGAGCCAGTATGTGTAAAAACACTTAGGTTGCTGCTTGGCAGATAGTTAGTGCTCAGAACACCTATATGTCATTATTATTACTCAACCTGCAAGGCATATGAGACATCGTCTCACTCAAGAAGTTTTCACCAAATTTCTGTCTCCTGGCTCTTGTGCTATATAGCTCTAGTGGACAGTGGTGCCAGGCCTCAGCCCCACATATGTCTGATAAATAGCCAGTGCACAGAAGGCTTCCCATGAACAGACTAGGCTGGCCTTAACCCCCTCTAATGGAGAATGTGCCGGCTGCTCAATGTGTAGAAAATCCAGCCTGGCTTAAAAGTACAAGGTTATGGGCAAAGACTACAGGTTTAAGAACCCTGTTCATAGGCGGTGCATTCTTACATCCAAATAAACCAGAGATCACTTCTTGAATCCAGATTTGACCCCAAGGTGAGTTTTATTTGACTCATGGAGTTTTTTTTATTTTTTTTAAAGTCACTATTAAACAATCAGGCAAAAATCACACAAGATGTTATTTTTGTTTTACATTTTTCTAACTTTATTAGGGAAAAAAATAAAAACAGCTGGGTACCCTACAGAACTGACTTATGTTTATGATTCTTGCTGATCCCCTGATCAGTAACGGCAGAAAAGCTCCCAAGACCTAGGTCAGGAAGTAAGAGAGATTTGTTCTAATCTTCAGTGATGTTTTCCAACTCCTGGTGTTTTCCTGTTATTTTCCTTACTTGTCTTTTTTATTAATTTTTAAAAATTGAAATACGGTTGATGTATAATATTATGTTAGTTCCGGGTGTGCTCCATAGTCATCTGACACTTGAGTACTTTGTGAATGATCACAGCGATAAGTCTAGTAACCATCTGTCCACATACAAAGTTATTACAGTACTATTGAACCTATTCGTTATGCAGGATCACACAGGTTTTAGATTTCCAGTGTCTTTTGAGAAAGCCAAAAGGTCTAGAAACACTCAGCCCTCCATTGGTTAGAGCTGAGAAGCAGCTGTCGCTTCTGATAGGATGTTTTGCTCCATTTCCCTACATCCCTCTCCATCCCCTCTCCTACCCTCAATTTAGTTCCGCTGGGGCTGTTAATGCTTCCTGCCTGGCCCCTTTCAGTATTTGAATTTGAGACCCACAGAAGTAGACCAATAAAACAGAGTATATTATAAACACTAAAAAGTCTCCTAAAGAAAGCTGAGCACAAGAGAATTGATGCTTTTGAACTGTGGTGTTGGAAAAGACTCTTGAGAGTCCCTTGGACTGCAAGGAGATCCAACCAGTCCATCCTAAAGGAGATCAGTCCTGGCTGTTCATTGGAAGGACTGGTGCTGAAGCTGAAACTCCAATACTTTGGCCACCTGATGTGAAGGACTCATTTGAAAAGACCCTGATGCTGGGAAAGATTGAAGGCAGGAGGAGAAGGGGACAACAGAGGATGAGATGGTTGGATGGCATCACTGGCGCGATGGACACGTGTTTGAGTAGGTTCCAGGAGTTGGTGATGGATAGGGAGGCCTGAAGTGCTGCAGTCCATGGGGTCACAAAGAGCTGGACACGACTGAGTGACTGAACTGAACTGAAAAAGTCTCCAGGTGTTCCTGCTTCTTAATAAAATAACTAATTATGCTATTTTTACTGTTACACTTCAAAAATGGCTATATGTGAATATAAAACACATGCAAAATAAAATGCCAGGTTTAGCTCCAGGGGTTTCAAAAGCAGTGATACATTTTTAACCCAGCACTTTCAAAAATGTCATTAGCTGTTTTAAGGTTCACATACAGTGAAGTCAAACTGTCCCCTGCAAGCCCCTCCTTCCACCCTCAGCCCTCCCTGGTCCTCTGACCTCATTTGCTGATAGTATAATTTGTCTTAAAACCCTACATAAGTTGACTACATAAGTAATTTCCCCCCAAGGCTATTTTCCCATGAACCATGTGCAAGTAAATTGCTATTTTCTTTCCCCAATGCAGAGCAGAGGTCATCATGCCTCCTTGTACAATTTCAGGGCAGAGCAAGTGGTTCTGCTCTTAACTTCCTTAAATGAGAACACGTGTTTTTTTCCATCTATACTGTAATGTCACCTTTGCCTGCCATTCCTATTCAGTTTACTGAAGCCAGCTCTTTACTTGTGACCACAAGGGTAACCCACTGGGGTGATGAATCTATGTTCTCAAGTGACCTGTACCCCCTGCCCCACTTCATGGAGAGAAAGGGAAGACAGAGAGGCAACTCCCTTTAAGTTCAAGGAATGAAGTAGGCATATTGTAGTGAGCCATTGGGCTGGGTCATCTGTGAATCTGATTTACAGTGTGTGTGTGTGTTTTATTCATTCATTTCTTCCTCAGTATTTTTGTTTAACATCTACCTTTGTAAGTAACAGAGGATCAGGTTAATTCACATCAGCCAAGCACTTTCTGATTCACTCTAGCTTATGTTTTTGATTCTTGTGACCTCTTTGTTAGGTGGGAATTATTATTAATACTATTAATAGTCTGCCAGGAAAGATTTCACAGAGAAGGAAAGTGGCTTGCAAGACTGTGATACTTGGGCAGGCCCAGAGTTTTCAGGTTCAAAGAGAAATATCATCTCATTCAGAAACAATCTCATGAGAAAAGCTCTCAGGTGACCTTCCAATCATTAACCATTTTGATGATCTAATACTTCAAAAGGACAATGGCCTTTCAGTCCTGTGTTCAGTAGCTTCTGTGTCTCAAGGTGGGCACATGAGGTACATTGGGGTAATCCCCAAGCTTCCTCATCACTGAACATGCTGGGGCTTTTCCCTGCTGCTATTTCTTCTTTCTTTCTTTACTTTTTCCCTCCTCCTTCCCTTTTTTCCTTCCCTTTAGTCCTCTGATGGAATTCACAGTCCAGCCTTTGCTGAAAGGAGCAAGTGTAATATTGTAGGAAAGAGCAGGAGTTTTGGATTCGGACGGGTGCAGGTCTAACTCCCTGTTTGACTGTATACTAGCTGTAGACACTAATCTCTGAGCCTCCGAAACAGTAATTATCAAAATGTGGTCCCTAGCAGTAGCAGCAGCATTTAATCTTTTTAGAGATGCCAACACATAGGCTCCATGACACACCTAATGGTGTTGTTAAAAATGAAAATATTGGACCCTACCTTGGACCTCAGAATCTCCAGGTTCTTCTGGAGAACTCAGCAATCTATAGATTAACAAGCCCTCTAGGTGTGATAAATGCTAAAATGTGAGAATCATGGTCCTAAGAGACTTTCTCTATTAAATGTGTATCATAATGCTAGTATCATTGCCCCGATGCTTAAGTCATGGTAGTTTTTAGTAGTGGTTGAGTTAGACAGGTAATAATGGGACATTAAATGCATTCTACAGGGTGTCAGAGCTCCCAGTACATCATTTAGTGTAAGTAAATATTAACTCACTTCCTTAAGCCCCCAAACCCACTTCATGCTGCTGCTCCAATACAGATGCTCAGAAACCAAGGAAATGCTTGAGTTTCTTCTCTTAGGTTCTTTTCCTTCTTGATTCTCATCCCCACAATGCTATCAGATCCTAGTGACTAGCTCAAGACTCACAGTTATCTTCACATGTGCCTAGTTACTTTGGTTTTGCAAAACGTAATCAGTAAACAAGGAAAATCTTACTATTGCTAAGTCACTTCAGTCATGTTTAACTCTGTGTGACCCCATAGACAGCAGCCCACCAGGCTTCCCCATCCCTGGGATTCTCCAGGCAAGAACACTGGAGTGGGTTGCCATTTCCTTCTCCAATGCATGAAAGTGAAAAGTGAAAGTGAAGTCGCTCAGTCAAGTTCGACCCTCAGCAACCCCATGGACTGCAGCCTTCCAGGCTCCTCCATCCATGGAATTTTCCAGGCAAGAGTACTGGAGTGGGGTGCCATTGCCTTCTCCGAAAATCTTACTATATCCAGAGGCAAAGAACATAGCCAGCAACACCAGGTCGGAGAAGAAAATCTAAAATTCATCTGAAAGCAGGACACATATTTCCAAGGCATTCACCAGATAAGTGGCTTCCCAGCAGAGGACAGAAGAACAAAGAAGCAAAGTAATCTGTGGGATTTGAGGGGCACCTAGATGAGAAAATTATATGAAAGATAACATGGCAAATAATACATACACAAACTAAATCTTAAAAAAAATGAATATATCTATTTTAAGTCTCCTTATGGCCTGATGATCTGCAAAATATTTTCATAATCTGCATCTCATTGGATTCTCACAAGGCTCCCAGAAAGGGAGAAATATTTTCTAATTTTGTATTAATATTTTATAAAAGAGAAATCAGAAGTTATGTAATTCAACAAACACCACATGGCTGTAATAGGACCAAGAACGAAACAGTTACATCTATATGTTCTGCTTGGAATACTCTCCACAGTCATCTCTGACTAGATTCTTCAGGAGCAAACTTAAAATTCCACTTCCTCCTCATTTCCCCACAGCACAAGGCATCTGTCTTTCCTCTCGGTGGACAGAGGTTCCAGTCCCTCTGTTTATGTATTAATTCTTTCATTCCTAGCAAATACATATGGAATGCCAAGTATGACTCAAGGTCTATTCTAGGCACGGAGGGTATGTAGAGCTGACATCTGCTGCAAGACATGAACATTAAACATGGAATATACCAAAAATTACATGGCAGTGTATGTGATTATAGTACATAGTATGTGTTATGAAGGAGAAGGAACAAGCTAGAAAGGAAAGTAATATAGATCTGCTTTATTTTTTTGTTTTAGAGGTCTGCTTTTCTAAAAAATTAACTTATTTATGTAATTGGAGGTTAATTACTTTCACTGTGTGGATCACAATAAACTGGAAAATTCTGAAAGAAATGGGAATACCAGACCATCTGATCTGCCTCTTGAGAAACCTGTATACAGGTCAGGAAGCAACAGTTAGAACTGGACATGGGACAACAGACTGGTTCCAAATAGGAAAAGGAGTATGTCAAGGCTGTATATTGTCACCCTGCTTATTTAACTTATATGCAGAGTACATCATGAGAAACTCTGGGCTGGAGGAAGCACAGGCTGGAATCAAGACTGCCGGGAGAAATAGCAATAACCTCAGATACACAGATGACACCACCCTTATGGCAGAAAGTGAAGAAGAACTAAAAAGCCTCTTGATGAAAGTGAAAGTGGAGAGTGAAAAAGTTGGCTTAAAGCTCAACATTCAGAAAACGAAGATCATGGCATCTGGTCCCATCACTTCATGGCAAATAGATGGGGAAACAGTGGAAACAGTGTCAGACTTTATTTTTCCGGGCTCCAAAATCACTGCAGATGGTGATTGCAGCCATGAAATTAAAAGACACTTGCTCCTTGGAAGGAAAGTTATGACCAACCTAGACAGCATATTAAAAAGCAGAGACATTACTTTGTCAACAAAGGTCCATCTAGTCAAGGCTATGGTTTTTCCAGTAGTCATGTATGGATGTGAGAGTTGGACTATAAATAAAGCTGAGTGCAGAAGAATTGATGCTTTTGAACTGTGGTGTTGGAGAAAACTCTTGAAAGTCCCTTGGACTGCAAGGACATCCGACCAGTCCATCCTAAAGGAGATCAGTCCTGGGTGTTCGTTGGAAGGACTGATGCTGAAGCTGAAACTCCAATACTTTGGCCACCTGATGCGGAGAGCTGACTCATTGGAAAAGACCCTGATGCTGGGAAAGATTGGGGCAGGAGGAGAAGGGAACGACAGAGGATGAGATGATTGGATGGCATCACCAACTCAATGGACATGGGTTTGGGTAAACTCTGGGAGTTGGTGATGGACAGGGAGGCCTGGCATACTGTGGTTCATGGGGTTGCAAAGAGTCGGACATGACTGAGCAACTGAACTGAACTGAATTACTTTACAATATTGTAGTGGTTTTGCCATACATTGATATGAATCATCCATAAGTGTACATGTGTTCCCCATCCTGAAGCCTCCTTTCACCTGCCTTCCCATCCCATCCCTCAGGGTCGTTCCAGTGCACCAGCCCTGAGCACTCTGCCTGATGCACTGAGGACTGGCGATCTATTTCACATATGATAATATACATGTTTCAATGCTAGTCTCTCAAATCATCCCACCCTCGCCTTCTCCCACAGAGTCCAAAAGTCTGTTCTGTATATCTGTGTCTCTTTTGCTATCTCACATATAGGGCCATTGTTACCATCTTTCTAAATTCCATATATATGCATTAATATGCTGTATTGGTGTTTTTCTTTCTGACTTACTTCACTCTGTATAATAGGCTCCAGTTTTATCCACCTCATTAGAACTGATTCAAATGTATTCTTTTTAATGGCTGAGTAATACTTCATTGTGTATATGTACCACAGCTTTCTTATCCATTCATCTGCTGATGGACATCTAGGTTGCTTCTATGTCCTGGCTATTATAAACAGTGCTGTGATGAACATTGGGGTACATGTGTCTCTTTCAATTCTGGTTTCCTGGGTGTGAATGCCCAGCAGTGGGATTGCTGGGTCGTATGGCAGTTCTATTTCCAGGTTTTTAAGGAATCTCCAGACTGTTCTCCATAGTGGCCATACTAGTTTGCATTCCCACCAATAGTGTAAGAGGGTTCCCTTTTCTCCAGACTTTAAAAAAAAAAAAGAAAAAGTTTTTGAAGGATAGTTGATTTATAGTATTGTATTAGTTCCAGGTATACAACAATAAATATTATATATATTTTTTTTAATTTTTCAGTTATTCTCCATTACAGATTATTATAAGTTACTGAATATGTTCTGTACAGTAAATCCTTATGCTTACTTTATATATAGTAATGTGTATCTGTTAATTCCATGCTACTAATTTATCCCTCTCCTTTTTTTCCCATTGATAACCATTGGCAACCCACTTCAGTATTCTTGCCTGGAGAATCCCATGGACAGAGGAGACTGGGGGGCTACAGTCCACGGGGTCGCAAAGAGTCGGACACGATTGAGTGACTTCACTCACTCACTCAATGTGTATCTGTTAATTCCATGCTACTAATTTATCCCTCTCCTTTTTTCCCCATTGATAACCCTAAATTTCTTTTCTATGTCTATGATTCTGTATCTGGTTTGCAAGTGAGTTCCCTTGTATCATTTTTTAGAATCCACATACAAGTGATATTGTATGTCTTTCTCTGTCTGGCTTTCTTCACTTAGTATGATAATCTCTGGATCTATCTATGTTGCTGCAAAGGCGTGATCTCATTCCTTTTTTGTGGCCAAATAGTTTTCCATTGTGTGTGTGTATTATGTGTATGAATGTATGTATATGAGCACTTGGTTTGCTTCCATGCATTGGCTATTGTAAACAGTGCTGCTATGAGCATTGAGGTGCATGTATCATTTTGAATTAGAGTTTTTGTCTTTTCTGGGTATATGCCCAGGAGTGCAATTACTGGGTCATATGATATTCCTATTTTTAGTTTTTTAAGGACTCTTCATACTGTTTTCCATAATGGCTGCACTAATTTACATTCCCACCAACAGTGTAAGAGGGTTCCCTTTTCGCCACACCCTCTGTAGCATTTGTTATTTGTCGATTTTTTGATAATGCCTATTCTAACAGATGTGATATGGTACCTCATTGTAGTTTTGTTTCCATTTCTCTAATAATTGGCCATGTTGATCATCTTTCATGTGCCTGCTGGTCATCTGGATATCCACATTTAACTTGGGAGCTAGGGAGTCTCCATGGAGAAAGCATTCCAGCTGAGAAATGAAGACCATATAGTAGACATCCAGGTACTGACTGCTGGCAAAACATTCAAGGCAGAGGGAATAGCCCTTGCAAGTCTACATGGTATGCGTGTTAGTCATTCAGTCATATCTGACTCTGCAACCCCAGGCTCCTCTGGGTCTCCTGTAGCCCACCAGGCTCCTCTGACCATGGAATTCTCTCCAGGCAAGAATACTAGAATGGGTTGCCATTCACTTCTCCAGGGGATCTTCCTGACCCAGGGATCGAACCTGAGTCTCCTGCATTGCAGGTGGATTCTTTACCATCTGAGCCACAAACCAAAACAAGATTGGAATAGTGACTAAGAGTACCAGATAAGCCAGGGGCTTAATAATCTACATTAATAGGTGCAGTAGGGCATCACAAAACGTTCTTCAGTGAAAGGGAGGCACAGTCTGCCCTGTAGTTTAGCAACATCATACAGGTCAAGGTATGAAAAATGGACTTGGAGCAAGAATGGGAATGGGGATACTGGCTGAGAAGTTATTGAAGGAAGTTCAGGCAAGAAGCTTATGCTGAGATGGGGCACAGCAGGAGTAGATGGCTCTGAGGTATATTTTGGAGGTCATAAATGCAGCACGGAGAAGGCGATGGCACCCCACTCCAGTACTCTTGCCTGGAAAATCCCATGGACGGAGGAGCCTGGTGGGCTGCAGTCCATGGGGTCACTACAAGTCGGACATGACTGAATGACTTCACTTTCACTTTTCACTTTCATGCATTGGAGGAGGAAATGGCAACCCACTCCAGAATTCTTGCTTGGAGAATCCCAGGGACAGGGGAGCCTGGTGGGCTGCTGTCTATGGGGTCGCACAGAGTTGGACACGACTGAAGCGACTTAGCAGTAGCAGCAGCAGCAGAGGAAGCACTTGGTGATAAATATGATAGAACGGGGAGAGGCGAGAAAGAAAGCAAGAACAACCACAGCCATCTGTGCCCTGAACAAGAGTATGGGTGGCTAGAGGTCCTTGCACCCACATGGGGGAAACCTGGGGGGAAATGAGACTGTGAGAAAGATACTTAACTATTCCTCCCTTAAGGTGCTAATCAGAGAACATTTTCTATGTCATTTATATAAATGTATATTTCATGTTTTTATAATGTTCTAGAGGACTGAGTCTAGATGGACTTCATTCATTACTGATTAGCCACCAAAAAGCATAACACAGCTGCTGGGCCATGATAGGATTTCAAGGAATATGTATCGGTTGGTTGGTTGGTTTGAATAAATGAATTCAAATAGTATTCAGCCTAATGCCTGGAAAATGGCACATGCTTAGTGAATGTTGACTATTGTAATTCCACAATAACAAAATGCCTTCTACAAACTGACCCTGCGTCTCCCAAAATCTTCCAGGGAGCTTAAACGCAAGACAGTTTAGTGTATAACCAAATCCCCAGGTCCTGACACATTTACAGTTTAACAAAACATTGGAGCTCCTAATTAAAAAATAATAAGCCTGTCTATTAAGGCGACACAAGCATGACAGGGCAGTGGCATGCGCTGCAGCTGTTACCCTGCTCTGCAAGCTTGGCCCTTGGAGCTTTCAATTAAAAGCAGCACTGAACTCATTCTTCACGCCATATGCAGATGCTCAAAGCCTTTTCTTCTGTCTTTGTGAAATGTTAAATGAAAGACAGAGTGGAGAAGGAATACACACACACACACACACACACACAGGCACACAACACATTCAGCAGTCAGAAGTTTATAACCCCTCCTTTCTACCTCCCTATCCTCTCTGGTCCTTGACTTGCTGTCTGACCTTGAACAACTTATCTGACATTTTGCACCTCCATGTGTTATTAAAACAACAACAAAAACAGTGCAAAAACTAGTGTCAATCTGCCTGACAGAGATGGGGTTTAAAGTAGTTAATGCTATTCCCAAACACTTACAAAATATCATGCCAAATATAATTTTCAAGGTTGTACTAATTATAAAGCAAATTCAATGCCACAGTAAGTTAATAAATTTAATTCTATCACACTACCAAACACTTGCAAGTTTTCTAATAGGGATCATTCTACTCTGAGAAATACAAAAAGCAAACTCTATATATTAACTCTATAACGTGTAGTCATGGTTGTTCCGGAGAGTATATTGGCAGTATATTTCTGTAACTTGAAAGTCCTATGCTGCTAAGTCACTTCAGCCGTGTCCGACTCTGTGCGACTCCATAGACGGCAGGCCACCAGGCTCCCCTCTCCCTGGGATTCTCCAGGCAAGAACACTGGAGTGGGTTGCCATTTCCTTCTCCAGTGCATGAAAGGGAAAAATGAAAGTGAAGTCGCTCAGTCATATCCGACTCTTAGCAACCCATGGACTGCAGCCCACCAGGCTCCTCTGTCCATGGGATTTTCCAGGCAAGAGTACTGGAGTGGAAGTCCTATCAATGTGGCTAAATGGGCCAGTCTAACATGGTTCGAGAGGTCCTGGGTCCTACTCTACTCTTGAGAGCAATCTCTTTCCCACAGCTTGTCATACCATCCTAACATCTGCCTTTAGCAATTTGCACTGACATCAAGAAAGGACTGTGTACCCTCTGCTTCCATTAGCAAATGTCACACAGAAATGTCTTGACTCAATTTCATGACTGTCTCAGGAGACTGTAAGCTCCATGAGGTCATGAGCAGTATCTGATTTTTCCACATCATATCTCCAGCAGTGAGTGAAATACTTGCCACATAGTAGGTCCTCAATAAAACACTGTTAAATGAGTGTATTCATGAATGCACATGGCAGGTGAGGTTGGACATGTGAAGGTTAAAATCCAAACTCTACCACTTACTAGTCATGTGACCTTGGCCAATGGACTTATTCTACCTGGAATGCACTTCTGAATCTGTGTTCAACATCTTTCTGAAAGGTCATGTTCAAATAAGAGACCGTGTGTGTCAAGCATGCAATAGGCAGGAAGTAAACTCAGTTTCCTGTCCTTTCACTCCTCTGATTATGGTTCACTTAGAACCAGTTGAGGAGATAAGTTATAAATATGAAACTTTTAAATTCTTATTGCCCATAGACCTAAAGAAGAAAGGACTTTGTCCCAGGCTTTGTACCAGGAGGGTACTATTCTGGCCCTCCTCTGGCCATGCCCCTTCTCAAAGGGTGAAGGTTCTGTGAGGCCAAGGGGCCATGCACACCCACAGCCTGTGCCCAACTTCTAGCCAATAATCTAGCCAATACTCTGTATAAACAGACACTGAAAGTTACTTGCCCACCTAGTCCTGGGCCTGTGTGGGCTTCTTCTGGGGTATCTTCTTGAGCCAATACTGCATGTCAGGTATATGGACCTCTTCAATATGAAATATGGTCAAGGGACAGGAATTTTCAGAGGATAAGGCAGAGCGTGGGTGGACATGAGGGCTGAGGTGTCCACACATGGGCATACTCATGTGGGGGTCTCCCCTTGAACTGGTTATATAAGATGATGATTGTGAAGTATAGAATCAGAGGACCGTACGTTGTAGGACTTGAACAAAATGGTAGATAAATTAAAGAAGGCATTTGCTGACGAAATAAAATCCAAGAAAAGGAGCAAGAGGAGGTGGCAGTTGAGAGCTTAGGAGACTTTGGACTCATGGAGATAGGGAAACAAGCAATCCAAGTAGATGTTCATGCAAAATACAAGAATCTGAAAATGACACAGCATTGGAAGAAGAGTGTGCAATCTAATCTGGGAAGATACCCTAGAAGATAAATTTAGAAAAGCAAGTTAGGATCAGTTCAGTCCAGTTGCTCAGTCGTGTCCGACTCTTTGCGACCCCATGAATTGCAGCACACCAGGCCTCCCTGTCCATTACCAACTCCCAGAGTTTACTCAAACTCATGCCATCGAGTCGGTGATGCCATCCAGCCATCTCATCCTCTGTCATCCCTTTCTCCTCCTGCCTCCAATCCCTCCCAGCATCAGAGTCTTTTCCAATGAGTCAACTTTTAGCATGAAGTGGCCAGAGTATTGGAGTTTCAGCTTTAGCATCAGTCCTTCCAAAGAACACCCAGGACTGATCTCCTTTAGGATGGACTGGTCAGATCTCCTTGCAGTCCAAGGGACTCTCAAGAGTCTTCTCCAACACCACAGTTCAAAAGCATCAATTCTTTGGCGCTCAGCTTTCTTCACAGTCCAACTCTCACATCCATACATGACCACTGGAAAAACCATAGCCTTGACTAGACGGACCTTTGTTAACAAAGTAATGTCTCTGCTTTTCAATATGCTATCTAGGTTGGTCATAACTTTCCTTCCAAGGAGTAAGTGTCTTTTAATTTCATGGCTGCAGTCACCATCTGCAGTGATTTTGGAGTCCAGAAAAATAAAGTCTGACACTGCTTCTAACTGTTTCCCCATCTACTTCCTATGAAGTGATGGGACCAGATGCAATGGCCTTAGTTTTCTGAATGTTGAGCTTTAAGCCAACCTTTTCACTTTCCTCTTTCACTTTCCTCAGGAGGCTTTATAGTTCCTCTTAACTTTCTGCCATAAGGGTAGTGTCATCTGCATATCTGAGGTTATTGATATTTCTCCTGGCAATCTTGATTCCAGCTTCTGTTTCTTCCAGCCCAGCGTTTCTCATGATGTACTCCGCATATAAGTTAAATAGGCAGGGTGACAATGTACAGCCTTGACGGACTCCTTTTCCTATTTGGAAACAGTCTGTTGTTCCATGTCCAGTTCTGACTGTTGCTTCCTGACCTGCATATAGGTTTCTCAAGAGGCAGGTCAGGTGGTCTGGTATTCCCATCTCTTTCAGAATTTTCCACAGTTTATTGTGATCCACATAGTCAAAGGCTTTGGCATAGTCAATAAAGCAGAAATAGATGTTTTTCTGGAACTCTCTTGCTTTTTCGATGATTCAGCAGATGTTGGCAATTTGATCTGTGGTTCCTCTGCCTTTTCTAAAACCAGCTTGAACATCTGGAAGTTCACGGTTCATGTATTGCTGAAGCCTGGCTTGGAGAATTTTGAGCATTACTTTACTAGTGTGTGAGATGAGTGCAATTGTGCGGTAGTTTGAGCATTCTTTGGCATTGCCTTTCTTTGGGATTGGAATGAAAACTGACCTTTTCCAGTCCTGTGGCCACTGCTGAGTTTTCCCAATTTGCTGGCATATTGAGTGCAGCACTTTCACAGCATCATCTTTCAGGATTTGAAAGAGCTCAACTGGAATTCCGTCACCTCCACTAGCTTTGTTCGTAGTGATGCTTCCTAAGGACCACTTGACTTCACAAGTTATGATAAGTTGTATTAATTTCCTATCACTGCTATCACAAATTATCATAGCTTAGTGACTTTAAATGACAGAAATTTATTATCGTACATTTTTTTGAAGCCAGAAGTCTGAAGTGAACCTTACAGGGCCAAAATCAAAGTAAAGAAAGGGGTTCTTCCTGGAGCCTCCAAGAAAGAATTTACTCCTTGCTTATTTTGACTTCTGGAAGTTACCAATATTTTTTGTGTTGTGTCCCCATAAATCCAACCTCTGTCTCCACCATCAGTCTCCTCTTTGATCTGTGTTCTTCATGTTTCCGTTTTATAAGGATATGCGTGATTAAACCATGGGCCCATTCAGAATGCAGGATATATCCATATCTCAGAACCCTTAATGGAATTGTAGCCACAAAATTCCTTCTGCTGTGTAAAGGAGTCTATTCACACCTTCTGAAGGTAAGAGCAGAGACATAGTGTGAGGATATTATTTAGCTTACAGTTGTCAAACACCCAGATTAAGAAGTCTGGATTTTCTTAAGGGAGACATTTCAATCTGACTAATAGGAATCAGCCTGAGTGAAAAGTTTGCCAGTGGATGTACAAATGCCTCCATTGTGTGGGGAGGGGACCATGATGACTTCAAGAGCACACTGATCACTTACACAGCCCCAAATTACCTCCAGCTGACAATTCCCATTTGGGAATTTTAGTACAGTGTCATTATATGTTCTGATTTTTCCAAATAGATTTGGAAATACAGATCTTTACACAATATTTGAATATTGATTCCATGTTTGTTCTTGTATTCTTTGTTTAATGTTAAACCCAAAACAATGCACTTCTGAAAGCTGGATTTGGTCTGTTGGTTATAAGTCCAAGGATTCTGATATTAATAGTGAACCCCAAAAGTTCATAAGTCAGAAGATAAGATTTGAACTGTGTGCCAGAAATGTCCTTCAGAGACACTGCGAGGATAAACTGAAAAGTAGGAGTCTGTTTAAATAATCCATGTGCAGGATACTGAGCATCTAAAGTATGCCAGTGATGCTAGAGATGGGGCTTAGATGAGGGAGAGTGGGGCATGAAAGGAATTAACATGATAGAACTCATAGGATTTAAGGGACTGACTGAATGGAAGGCAAAATATAAAAAGATGGGTTGAAGATGATGTCAGGGGCTGTAAGCCCAGAAGATGGGCTAATTTGATTCCCCATTTCCATCTCTTTGGGGGGCAGTGTGTTTGGGATCTTTTTCAGGAAAAGTATTTGTACAATAGCAAAAATATGGGTAGGCAGGAAACCTACACCCTGCCCTGGCCCAGCCACCCTTTACTGTGCTGGGGTTTCAGAATAAACAGATGCGGAAAGGCAAGAGAGGGCCAGGCTCCTCTCCAGTATCAGCTGGAGCTTTGGCCTCAAATTCCACAGAGCAGAATACAGTAAGCCAAGTCAGACCACACAGAGAGTTTTTGCTCCTTTACTGCTAGTTAGGGTTAAATAACTTTGAAACTAAAGCAGACCCTGAATCCATTCTATTTTCATACAATGTGCAGACCCAATTATCTGTACTAACCAGAGTGAGGGACTAAAAGGCCACCTCTACCAGTATTTGAGAAAAAAATACAAAGAGTAAGGAAAGCAGAATAAGGGATGCCTGGCACAGTCCAGGATCTTTTATCACTTTAGTGACACAGAAGACACCCTTTAGCCATATACCTGGGAAGAACTGGAACAAGGGAGAAAGAGGTTGAGAAAAGAAGAGTACAGTCCATAAGTGTGCTCTAACATGTCACACTAACACCTTGAAAGATTCCCCACAACCACTGTTGACTCGGTTGTGTTCCAGATACCAGTAGAATTCGGCAAGCCTGTTTGAAGATTCTCCCTCCATAGGGTAGAGAAAGGAAATGGGGAGAAAAGAAAGAGACCAGAGAAGCTGCTTTAAAGTGCACCCCAGAGACAGTATTTCTTATGTGTTCAACACTGGGGAATAGAGAGGGATAAGATTCTCTGCTCTCAACAAGAATGCCTTGTGGAATGTTCCTGCAAGAATTTTATAACCAATGACCAGTAAAGTGTGAGGGGGAACATTCCACAATGCATTCTTCTGAGATGCTGCTGCTACTGCTGCTGCTAAGTCGCTTCAGTCGTATCCGACTCTTAGCGACCCCATGGACTGCAGCCTACCAGGCTCCTCCATCCATGGGATTTTCCAGGCAAGAGTACTGGAGTGGGGTGTCATTGCCTTCTCTGTCTTCTGAGATGAGCCCATGCAAATTTCATGTCTGAGTGGGTTCTTAAGGATCTTCTGGAATTCTCCAAGGTTCAGGTGCCAGGCAGCTAGCACATGGTAGGCAAAGAGCAAGGAAGGAAATAAAAATGGAGACTTTCTAGCAGAAGATATATGGTGACTAAAGCTAGAACAGGAAAGGGTATCCCTCACACATGGATAGTTTAGAAAAATCAGTGTGGGAGACTTTTACAAATGATAGAATCAGGTACTTCTTTTTGTCTTTTGGACTGAACTTATCTTTAGGTAAGCAGTCCCTTTCCTTGGCAGCTCTGGTCCTGGGGTTGGTATGCAAGATGCCCAGGGATTATAAAAGGAATATTGCACCAGATGACCAACTTTGGAGAGCCCTGTTCTTCACGAATGGCTCTGCAAGGCCATCTTCCTCAGAGACAATAGGGTCACAATCCTTTCTTGAGCCTTTCCTCTTGAGCTGGACTGCAGGAGCCTCAAGTACCCCTGGAGAGAGGATGCGTGCCATCTGTGTGCACCCCGGGGCTGGGATGGGCTAGTCTCTGAAAGACAGTGCTACAGAGTGGGAGGCAAATAGGGTCTAGGAGCTTCCAGGGATGAACCTCCAGAACCTGCCTTGTTTGAACTTGGTCTTCAGAGCACAGTCACACAGAGCAGAATGCCCTCCAGCCCCCTCCAGAGAGGCAGTGGGATGGTGAAAGACCTGCAAAAAAATTATAAGCAAAGATCCACTTGCATAAGCTCTCCCAGTAAAATTTGTCCTTGAAATGTACGCTATTGCCTCGTTTTATAATGCTTCTGATCTATTTCAGAAGGGAGCAATTTAAACAGTGTCGTTTAATGAAGTATTAATAAGAAAAGTGGGTGTGTGAAAAGCAAGGAGGAAGAAGAGGAGGGCAGGTCAGGAGAGCTAGGGAGAGAAGGAGAGAGGAAGGAAGCGGACGCTAAGGAGAGCAAGGGGCAGCATTTATATGACACTTGGCACCTAATGAAGCACTTTTATAGATATTCCTTGATCTTTAGGTACTTACAAGGTGGAAAATCTCCACTTGAGAGTCAGGGAAACTAAGGTCCAAGGAAGTTAAGTACTTAGCCAAGATTTCACAGCTAGTAAGTCATTAATTCAGGTCATTCTTCGCTCACCTAATATGTGCCTGGCACTCTGTTCTCTCTGAATATGAAAAGACAAAAAGTCCCTGCTCAACAAGAACTCTCAGGCAGCTAGGGGACCAGAGAAGAAAACAGATCACTACTATACAAAAAGCATCAACACCACAGTGTCTGCTGAATAGTAGGTAGTCAACAAATTTATGACGGATTGTGGATGTGCAAAAGATAAATGAAAACACAGGGTTCCAAGGAAGGCCAGATAAGGGTGTGGCTTGCTACAGTCCCTTTTTCCTTTCCCTTCTAGAATTCTAACTCTTACCGTCTCTCCACACACACCACCCCCCCCACCTTCTTCCCTTGTCTCAAGGTCTGATTCTTTTTCAATACCTTATAATGACCTGTGATGTAAAATAATCTGAAAAAAATATATATATACATATGTAACTGAATCACTTTGTGGTACACCCAAAACTAACAATAATATTGTAAATCAACTGTGCTTCAGTTAAGGAGAAAAACATAACATGCGAATCATTAGGAGGAAGGACCAACCACATCTAGTCTCCTGCCAGCCTTCGGGGTCCAGATGGGCTCACAGATGCTAGTGGGGCCAGTGCACCCAAGCCCTGCAACACTCAGCCGTTACTGGTCACCAACAGGATGAGATCCTGGGTTGTTCCCTGACAATGTGGTCACCTAGCTTCACAACTCTGCCTGAAGAGAGTCACCAGCTTCCTCAGAGATGAGCACAGAGTTCCTCTCATGCCTTACTATTGTGCAGAAGTTAAGGGCACAGCCTGGAATCTCAACTCTGTGCCCTCTGTTTAACTTTGGGCAAGTTACTTAAATGTTTTATATTTCAGTTTTATCATCTGTAAAATGCAAAAATAATAATATCTATAGATTTACTGCAGGGTTGTTGAGAGGAAGAGATGAGGCAATACATACAGAGCTCTTAACACTGCTGCCTACAACACAGGAAGATTTCATTAAGTGTAGCTATTATGGCTATTTTTATCTGGTGGCATCCTCTCGGCCATTACTGCCAATGCTGACTCAGTACTGAAACAGTGACCTAGATCAGGGAGAATTTCTTGCCTTTCCTGGAGATAGCCCTGGGGTCATAATTGCCTCCCCCACTTTCTTTAAGAGATACTTAATTACCATCACTCTGGTGCCTGACAATTAAACCCCTAGCTTTTTTTCATCGCTGCAGATGGGTTTTAATATTCCAGAGTTCCTGGGGCAGTAAGCAAGCTAGTGCCTCTAAGATTTCCTGACAAACCAAATTGGAACAGCCTGCAGACAGCAGCCCATCAGGCTCTGCTGTCCCTGGGATTCTCCAGGCAAGAACACTGGAGTGGGTTGCCATTTCCTTCTCCATTGCGTGAAAGTGAAAAGTGAAAGTGAAGTTGCTCAGTCGCATCTCACTGGTAGGACCCCGTGGACTGCAGCCTACCAGGCTCCTCCATCCATGGGATTTTCTAGGCAAGAGTACTGGAGTGGCTTGCCATTGCTTCCTCCAGCCTAATACCCATCTAAAGCCATCTAAGTGGTGACCTTGCTTCCTTCTAACTTTTAAAGTCTCCCTTCTTAGGAAGTTTGTAAATAAGAAAATTTCTTTTTTCTTTAAAACTTTTTTATTTTATGTTGGAGTATAGTTGATTAACAATGTTATGTTAGCTTCAGGTATACAGCAAAGTGATTTAGTTATACACATACCTGTATTTATTCTTTGTCAAATAATTTTCCCATTTAGTTTATTATGTAATATTGAGCAGAGTTCCCTATGACATACAGTAGGTAGCATGAAATGATTATGCATTTTTTTCTTTATTTTTTAAAAAAATTATTCATTTAATTGGAGGCTAATTACTTTACAATATTGTAGTGGTTTTCGCCGTACATTTGACATGAATCAGCCATGGGTGTACATGTGTCCCCATCCTGAACCCCCTCCCACCTCCCTCCCCATCCTACATTTTAAATGTAGCAGTGTATACATGCCAGTCCCCAAATCTCTAACTATCCCTCACCCGACCCTCCCCCTGGTAACTATAAATTGGGTCTCTAAGTCTGTGAGTCTGTTTCTATTTTTAAATAAGTTCGTTTGTATCATTTTTTGGTTCTGCATATAAGGGATATGATATTTCTTTCTCTGTTTGACTGACTTCACTTAGTATGACAATCTCTAGGTTCATCCATGTCTACACAAAAGGCATTATTTCATTCTTTTCAATGGCTGAGTAACATTACATTGTATATATGTACCACATCTTCCATCTTCTTTATCCATTGCTCTGTTGATGGAAACTTACCTTGCATCCATGTCATAGTTACTGTAAATAACGCTGCAATGAACAAATATTGGAGTGCATGTATCTTTTCAGGGCATGTTTTTATCCAGGTATATGCCCAGGAGTGGTATTTTTGGGTCATAAGGTAGCTCTCGTTTTAGTTTTTTAAGGAAGCGTTACACTGTTCTCCATAGTAGCTGTACCAATTTACATTCCCACCAACAGTGTAGCTGGGTTCCCTTCTCTCCACACCCTCTCAAGTGTTATTGTTTGTGCAATTTTAATGATGGCCATTCTGACAGTTATGAGGTGATTCAGTTCAGTTCAGTCACTCAATCGTGTCTGACTCTTTGTGACCCCATGGACTGCAGCACAACAGGCTTCCCTGTCCATCACCAACTCCCAGAGCTTGCTCGAACTCATGTCCACCGAGTCGGTGATGCCATCCAACCATCTCATCCTCTGCCCTCCTCTTCTCCTTCTGCCTTCAATCTTTCCCAGAATCAGAGTCTTTTCCAATGAATCAGTTCTTCGTATCAGGTGGCCAAAGTATTGGAGCTTCAGCTTGAGGCGGTATCTCATTATAATTTTGGTTAACCCTCACAGTCCATTAGAAGAAACTTCCTTTGGAGTTTAATTTCAACTGAAATATTTACTAGTTTATATTATATTTACAATAAGAGATCTCAAAATTTTTTTTGTAGAAAAAGACAAAATTAATAAATTAATCAATGAAATATACTACAAAAGTGGCTTGAATCACTGGCTTTTTAGTCAGCTATATCTGAGTTTAAATCCCAGTTCCAAAAATAACAAATATTACCTTGGGCAAATAGCCTTTTAATCCTGTTTATTTATCTATAATATTTACCCACAGGATTGTTCTGAGGACTAAATAGATGGGTTTAGTACAACTCAATAGGAACTAGATATATAATTACTATCACAATTATAAACATATAAATATAAAATTTAAAAATTGCATTAAAAATCTAAAAGTCATGCTATATCTATAGAAGTTGGAGAAGGGAAAGGCCGCCCACTCCAGTATTCTGGGCTGGAGAATTCCATGAACTGTATAGTCCATGGGGTCGCAAAGAGTCAAACACGACTAAGCAACTTTCACATATCCAAAGAAGAGGTTCAGAAATAAAGATGTCATGTTTTTCATTTAAACAGCAGTTAGGACAAGGGCATTATAGCTCCTCCTCTCTGTAAGTGAGGCAGAAGAATGTGATTCTGAGAGATCCCAAAGACAGAAATAATGACATATATTAATCCAATTACTACTTTAACTGGGGAGCACCTCTATAGATAATATAGTTTGTGAAGCATTGCTACTGTACTAATTGGCTCTCCATCCATCCGTCATGGCTACATATTTTCCTAGGCCCTTGGGCCAGAAATGGAGTTAGAGGAAATTTGTTTCCATTTTCTTACACATGTCCTGCTTGGGGAAAATTCACTGGCATATGAGAAGTTAGCCTCCATCTCATCTGGAAATTCACTGGCTTATGTATGCAGATTGAGAGTATATTCTTAGAAACATAGACTCTCAGAATATGAAATAAAAACTAATTATTTACAGATAAGCTTTGAAAACAGTTTATTAAAAAATAATCAAAATATTAGGTTGGCAAAAAAGTTTGCTCAGGTTTTCCCGTATGATGTTATAGAAAAACCCAAATGAACTTTTTGGCCAATCCAGTGTAATAAACTACACATTTTTGAGGTTACACTTTGATATATTTTGACATGTGTAAATACTCATGAAACCACTCCCACAGTTTAAACATACTCGTTACTACAAAAGTTTCTTTGTGCCTTGTTCTAATTCTTCCCTCCTGCTTCTCTCTCCTATTTCTCCATCTCAGGAAACCATTGATTTACTTTCAGACATTATAATTTAGTAATAGAAGGCATTAAACTTCTATTCTTTTTGCCATTTTTATTTTATTCAGTATAATTTTGAAATTCACCCAAGTCCGGTAGCAGTGATTAATTTTCTATTAATGATGAGTGGTATTCCATTGCATGGATATACCACAACTTGTTTATCCAATAATTTGCTGATGGATATTTTCATGCATTTAGTTTTGGACTATTACAAGTAAGTCTGTTATGAATATTCATATATAAATCTTTGATAGATGTGTTCTCTGATGTTTCTTTGATAAGTATCCTGGTAGAATGCCTGACTTATATGGTAGGTGTATGTTTATTTACTTGGAACTGCTAAACTGTTTACTAAAGTATTTTTACCATTCTAATTTATCACCAGTTCCAGTTGATTCATATCATCACCAACATTTGGTAGGATCAGTCTTTTAAATTTTATATTCTAATATGTATAATATTATCACCTTGCAATTTTAATTTACATTTCCCTAATGAATAATAATGTTGGGCATTTATTCCTGTATTCACTTGCTATCTGTATATCCTATTTGGTGAAAGGAATGTTAAAATACTTTGTCCATTTTTTGAATTTGACTTGTTTACTTATCACTGAGGTTTGAGATTGATTTTCCATATATTCTGGACACAAATGTTTTACCAAATATATATGATTGTTGATATTTTCTCCCATTTTGTCTTCTGTCTTTCATCTATTAAGAATCTCCAAAGAGCAAATATTTTTTAATATTAACAAAGCCCAGTTTATAATTTTTTTATTTTATGAATTGTGCTTTTGATAAGTTAAAAACTGTTTATAAAATCAAGGTCATAAAGTTTTTTCTTCCTTTTTTCTGAAATATAATCTAAATATAGTAAATGCACATATTCATTCCTAATAATGTTTATAGCATTTTTTATGCATCGTCTCTTACATTTAGATCTATGGTCCATTTTGTATCAATTTTTTATGTGATGTGAGGAAAGGAACAAAGTTTAGCTTTTTACATAAGGTTATGCAGTAGTTCCAGGATCATCTGTTGGTAAAACTCTCCTCTCTCCACTTAAATGTCTTTGCATCTTTATCAAAAATCAATTGACAATATGTGTGTGAGTCAATATCTGGATTATCTTCTGACTCACTGATTTATTTGTGCACCTTAATGCCACTACCACACTGCATTCACTGTATTAAATGCTGGTGCTTTGTAACAAGTCTTGAAATCAAGTAGTGTTAACTCCAAATTATTTTTTTTCAAATATGTTTTGGCTATAGTTAGTATTATGTATTTCTACACAGATTTTATAATTATCTTGTTAACATCTACAAAAGATTCTGCTGAGGTTTTGATTCCGATTGAATTTCATCTATAGATCAATTTAGCAAGAATTGACTTCTTAACAATTGAGTTGTCTGATCTATGAAGATAATGTTGCTCTTCATTTATTAATCATCTTCAATTTTTGCAGTGTTTTATAGTTTTCATTATATAGGTCTTTTTCAGACTTATCCCTAAGCCTGTTGTATTTTTGATGCTTTTTGAAATGAAATACTTTAAATTTGCATTTCTAAGTTTTGTTAATATACAGAAACAAAATGGCCTTTTATGTTGATAATGTATTCTTCAACTTTCACTAAGTTCATTTATTAGTTCTAATATTTTTTGGAGATTCCAGCAGATATTCTACAGAGTTGATCGTGTATTTTTCAAATAAGACGGTGTAACTGTATGTTCTCAAATCTGGACGCCTTTTATTTATTTTTCTTACCTTTTTTCATAGGCTAGAATCTCTATTACAATGTTGAAAGGAAGTGGTGGCAGTAGACATCAGTGCCTTGTTCCTGGTCATAGTCGGGGAGGGCATTTAGTCTTTGTGATTAAGTATGATGGTAACTTAAGTTTTATTTTAATGTCCTTTGTTTGAGAAAGTTCTGTGACTCCACATTTACAGTCTGTTCCACTTCACCACTCTCTAAGTGGTTCTACCTGCTAAAGCATATTTGTTTCCCTTTGATGGCACCAAATTCTTAAAGTACACAGGACATTACCAAGAATATATAGAAATTTGCTGTGGCTCCATCGTAGGGAAATGAGTGGAGGCAGAATAATGTTGATACTGTATCCTAGAGTTACAAAATCCCAGTTCCAAAGGAGAGTAAACCTTTTGTTCTTTTCTGCCTCCTCATATTTTGATCACATCCTCAACATTTCTCCGAATCTCATCCTCACCAGCCTGACCCCTCAAAAATATACATATCCAGTCAATTACTGACAGGTTCTAGTATTTTACTTACTGTATCTCTCTCACTCAGATCCCTCTGCTTCCCTCCGTTCTTTTCCCACATGTCTTACTCCAGCTGCTTCAGCTTCCTTACTCCAGCTGCCATCATCTCCTACCTGGATTGTGGAATAGGAACCTTCCTGGTCTCCCTACTTTTTGCCTTTTTTACATCACCCTTCCATTCTCCAAAATCAATAACTCTTCAGAAAAGGAAACTTGATCTTGTCACACCCCTGCTTAAAACTTTTCCACTGGCTTCTCCTTAGAATAAAGCCTAGCATCTTCACTGTTGTTCTGAATGCACCACCCAGTCTGATTTCAGCCTCAGTATAGAGTTATTGCTTTTCCCAGTACTGTCTACCTTGAGATCCAGAGATCAAATTGCTAACATCCATAAGATCACAGAAAAATCAAGGGAACTTCAGAAAAACGTCTATTTCTGCTTTACTGACTACACCAAAGTCTTTGACTGTGTGGATCACAACAAACTGCAGAAGATTCTTAAAGAGATGGGAATGCCAGACCACCTGACTTGCCTCTTGAGAAATCTGTATGCAGGTCAGAAAGCAACAGTTAGAACTGGTCATGGAACAATAGACTGGTTCCAAATAGGGAAAGGAGTACATCAAGGCTGTATATTGTCACCCTGCTTATTTAACTTATATGCAGAGTACATCATGTGAAATGCCAGGCTGGATGAAGCCCAAGTTGAAATCAAGTTTGCCGGGAGAAATATCAATAACCTCAGATATGCAGATGACACCACCCTTATTGCAGAAAGAGAATAGGAACTATAGAGCCCCTTGATGAAAGTGAAAGAGGAGAGTGAAAAAGTTGGCTTAAAGCTCAACATTTAGAAAATGAAGATCATGGCATCTGGCCCCATCACTTCATGGGAAATAGATGGGGAAACAGTAGAAACAGTGTCAGACTTTATTTTCTTGGGCTCCAAAATCACTGCTGATGGTGACTGCAGCCATGAACTTAAAAGACACTTGCTCCTTGGAAGAAAAGCTATGACCAACCTAGACAGCATATTAAAAAGCAGAGATGCTACTTTGCTGACAAAGGTCCATCCAGTCAAAGCTATGATTTTTCCAGTGGTCATGTATGGATGTGAGAGTTGGACTATAAAGAAAGATGAGCACTGAAGAATGATGCTTTTGAACTGTAGTGTTGGAGAAGACTCTTGGGAGTCCCTTGGACTGCAAGGAGATCCAACCAGTCCATCCTAAAGGAGATCAGTCCTGGGTGTTCATTGGAAGGACTGATGCTGAAGCTGAAGCTCCAAACTTTGGCCACCTCATGTGAAGAACTGACTCATTGGAAAAGACCCTGATGCTGGGAAAGATTGAAGGCAGAAGAGAAGGGGATGACAGAAAATAACATGGTTGGATGGCATCATTGACTCAGTGGACATGAGTTTCAACAAGCTCTGGGAGTTAGCAATGAACAGGGAAGCCTGTCGTGCTGCAGTCCATGGGGTCACAAAGAGTCGGACATGACTAAAAGACTGAACTGACTGACAGACTGTCTGTCTTGATGCATGTTCTCTCAATAGCAGACCCATCCTAGTAACTGCTTTGTACAGTGGAGAGGGCTGTGGGCCCTGGAGTCAAGCTACTTAGGTCCAAAGCTTTGCTCCACCAAGCCATGTGATGTTGATACCTTTCTTAGCCTTTTCATCAGTAACCTCGTCTATTTAAAAAGGATAAAAAATAGTGTGTAACACACAACACTATGAAAATGTAATAAGATTTTTCACATAAAGCCTAAGGGCCTGGCATATAGTCAGAAAACTTTTTATTTAAGTCGTTATGATATTTATTCTTTTAGTGTTCACCTCAAATGGACTCCAGGAAAAAGTGTGAGAATTAAATGAGGCAATGTATTGCAAATATCTGACTCATTGGGAAACCCCCCGAAGCCGGGAAAGATTGAGGGCATGAGGAGAAGGGGGTGACAGAGGATGAGGTGGTTGGATGGCATCGCTGACTCAATGGACATAAGTTTAAGCAAACTCAGGGAAATGGTGAAGAACAGGGAAGCCTGGCGCGCTGCAGGTTCATTGGGTTGCAAAGAGTTGGACACATCTTAGCAACTGAACAGCAATGTAGACACAGTTCCTAGTGTTCTGGAATGGGGCTGGCCCTCTATAAAGGGCATTTTCTTTCTTTCCTTCTTCCCAGTCTGCACTCATCTCTACCACGGGGTCTTATTTTTCCCTCAAAAGTAAACAGTTCCGTTCTGCAGTCACACCCACTTCTTTCTAAAGCACATATCAAGGGATCACTGGTTTGAGAAAATAGTAATTTCATCAGAGCTTGTCATTGTGAATTTTATTAAGTTGGCACATTTAATTCTAAAGTCGAACCTCTGTGTAGTTGTTTTTTCCTCTATCCCTCCCTTTCTTTTCTGGGCAATTTCAGCTCTTAAAGCCTTAATTAGAGCAATTAAAAAATACCTATTTTGCCTTTCCATTCTTTTTCATAACAAGTAAAAGTTGAAAGCCAGCTGTGAGTGAATGCTACTTGAAAGCTGCTACCAATCTGAAGTTTCATTTTTTGCTGCTTCGAGGCACATTTGAAAATTAGTGCTGACATATGCAAATGAATTTATGATGAAGGGAAAAGTATGTAGATACAGCACAAGGTGCTCTGAAGATGACTTACGTGGGAGTTTCTATTTGATGTCATGAGGGTGAATAGAAACCTACTTCTTCTTCTTGGATGAACTATGATACCTCTTTGGTAAGAACCCTAGTTCTCACCCATAGTTTGGAGTCTTCCCCGTAGTCATTTAACAGCTCTCTGGCCAGTATAGGCCTCCATAACTTTCACACAGTGGGCATCTTTCTCACTGTAATCTTTAGCAGAGTGCTAGCGTGAACTTGAAATTTTACGAATTTAGGTAATGTCCTAAATTAGGTCTGCAAATTGTTTTCTTCCTTAAAGTTAAGATAAAAACAAATAAAAGGTTAAAACTTTACAACAGAAACAAACTCATAGATGTAGAAAACAGATTTGTGGTTGTCAAATGGGAGAGGGAAGGGGGGGACAAATGACAGGTGTGAGATGAACAGATAACAGACTGTGTGAAATAGATAAGCAACAGGATGTATTACAGAGCACAGGAAATTATAACCATTGTCTTGTAATAACTTATAATGGAGTATAATCTGCAAAAATACTGAAGCACAATGCTGTTTACTTGAAAATAATACCATATTGAAAATAAACTCTACATCAGTAAAAAAAAAAAAAGAAATTAAAACTTTTCAAACTTTGGCTTCAAATCTCTCTCGAGAAGAAGTATCATCAGCAATTGGAATCATAAGGCATATGCATTTTTAGAGACATTTGAAAGAAATGGAATGTAGCCAAGGAAGGGTTACAAAGATGGAGAAGAAATTGGAAACCGTGCCAGAAAGGGGGAAAGGAGGAACTGGGGTGTGTGAAATGTAGAAACAAGAAGAATGGAAAGGGGCACTTCAAACTGATGTGGAAGGAAAGTGTGAATGATCGAGTAGTGAAGGCCTCGGGGCTTTCTGCCTAGCAGAGCCTGGTACATGCATGCTTGCTAGGTTTGTCTGACTCTTTTGGGACCCCATGGACTATATAGCCCGCCAGGCTCCTCTGTTCATGGGATGGCCCAGTGAAGAATACTGGTGTAGGTCACCATTCCCCTCTCCTCTGGGCCCACTCCTAAATCCAGGCACTACTCCAGCTTTCCTGGTCATGTCTGCAGCAGGGATTCCATCTGCCATCATCCCATTCCATGGCCGCCCCCCATATTCCCCCCACCTCTCTAGTCTCCCAAGCCCTAAACCCCCATACAGCGTGACAGTGGGGTAGTTAAGAGCAACAGCTTCTACGTCTCGTGCTTCAAGACCACACTCCACCCCTTACTCAAAGGGACTTTGGACAGTTCGTCCATTTGCTCGTTTATTTAACGTGTTTGGTGATATGTTCATTCAGGTAACAACTGTGCCAGTCACTTACTGTCTCTCAACCTCACGTTCATCTAGAACAGTGATAGTCCCAGTCTCACCTGTTGACAAAGGGGCTAGAAATAATCCGTAGGAAGAGCTAAGCATCATGATCGGCACATGAGAGGTGCTCCTGAAATGGCAGCTATTGTTTTTGTTATTAGTATCATCATCATATTTTTTCTCTTTCTAAAGAGTAGCATATATGTCCCATGTGTCTTATAGGCTCTAGACATGATCCTGAGAGGGTAACACGTTGGAAGGCCAGAAGACCCCAAGCGGCAGGAGGAAATAGACTGCAAGGGGCAGATGTAATTTTTTCCCCTCCTCTGTTGATGGTTCTTATTCTGCCTAAGACTAACCCTTTTGCTTTTCTCAAACCTTGGGCTGATGATGGCTCAACAAACCAGTATTCATGTCAACTGTTTTATGGCCAGGGATGACATACCTTTTGCCATCCTATCCCAAAAATGCATATTGTGGGAGAGGAGCCTGGTGAAACTCCCTCAGCCTTGAGGTATCTCTCGTATCTGATTAACAGCTTTCTAACAGACATGAAACACCTTGTAAACACTAGCAACAGGGCACTCTTTCTGTCCCCTTCTGATGTCTATGTCAGAAGCTTTCCCTGTCTCTATTATACTTTAATAAAACTTTGCTACACAAAAAGCTCCAAGTAGCCAAGCCTTGTCTCTGGCCCCGGATTGAAATCCTCTCCTCCAGGAGTCACGAATCCCAGCATAACATAACGCAGCAGCAACCTTTCAATCCTTCCTAAGAACAGATGAGATATAATAATTAAGTGAATTATGCAGCCAAATGAGCAATAATGTGAAGAGGGGGAAAAAGATTTGGTGGCGAGGTGAGGAAATTGAGCGAACAGGGAGGCAGAGGCAGGCACCCCAGGCAGTAAAGGATGTACTAAAAGTAGAGCTCTTCATTTGATGGTGCTCTTAAGATGTTGCTGTACTGTGTTTATTTTTGGTATGAGGAAAATTTTTACTGCTTCTGTATGCGATACATAACAAAGAGGGCTGCAGATTTCTTGCTGGAATTATTGACTTTAGTCTTGTATGCTTTTAATGGTCTATGATTTTTCCAGCAACGGTCCTTTCCTTGTCTGAAGCATTGTGATGTGACGTCAGATGTCAGGACATTCCACCTACCTAACCCCACACCAATCTCTCTCTATTGCCACATGTGTCTTTCCATGACACCCAGGCCCCTCACATCACAGGTCTGCCCTGTGTTATATTAACGTGTATACTTTTCATAGTTCCTCCATACTCTGAAACTAAAAGTTCAAGAGCAAAGTCATCAAGCTGTTCACCTTTTCATTACTGTCTGAAGTTTCCGTGGTTGCTGTATTAAACTGCAGAGAAGCAAATAGGCTGGAATTGGATAGGATAATACAGAAAAAAAAACAAAACAGGAAGGACAGGATAGGATAAGGTAGGGTGGGGTAGAATAAAACCGAATAAAACTCAGGGCTGGAAGACATCAATAAAGTAGAGCATGTTGATATTGAAAAATAAAGTTGGCATTAAAAAACTTTGTAAAACTTTTAAGTGGATTGCTTATTGGATAAGAAGTGGTCAAAATTCTAACTGAAAATAACCATATGGAAAAAAGGAGTTTTGGTTTGTTTGTTGTGTTTTTCATTTCGTTTTTTGCATCCATAGATTTGAGGTGGTGGGGGGCGGGGGGTTAAAAGCATTTGTATGAGCCTATATAAATATCTACCCAGTATCTAAATAACAAAAGAGAATGTGGATTTTGTAATGGACCAGTTCCTTCCCAATATTAACCTTTAGCTGTGCTTTCATTTTATTAGAACATAATAAACTCAACTAAAAATGTTTTAATATGTCTGCATTACTTAACAGCCTGGGAATAATTCTAATTATTACTGAGTTTATCATTGTGACTATGGTGCACTCGTTCTCTGAATTCCTGGAGACTATTTAAGATGCAAATAATGCTACCTTTATGAATAATTGTTGGGATGGAAGATTCATAATTAATTTGACCCCTCCCTACCTAACACACACATACACACACATCATAAAACAAAATAATTTCTTGAAAATGCAAAATGGTTTACATGAACATAGAATGAATACCATTATACTTAGCAAAATCAATATTGGCAGTTGTGCAAAGCATGCTGGAAAAGCACACAACCTGCCCTCCCAGAGGCAGCTGGGCAGATGAATGCTCCGTACCCACTGAAGGATGTGATTGAGAAAACTGTGTGCAAGAAAGATTCATCAGAAGAGGGGGACAGAGTTAGGAAGAGGAGAGGGAAGACATAGCCTGGGCAGCACTCTAAGCAGTAGGTGGTAAGTGAGGTCAGGTGGCTAACAGCAGATCTTAAGCAGATCTCCAGGTAGTGAGTGAGATCCCTGTTTCTAATCAGGACAGGATCTAGTAGGTTCTAGTCCTGGGAGGGAGTTACAAGGACCTAGGAAATAGCTAAGTGAGTCTCAGGGTAGAGGCTGTTCTAGGAGAAGAGGAAGCATTAGAGAGGAGAGGTAAAATCCTGCGCTGCCCTAGCCATAGCCCAAGTCTTAGTCAACCCTGAGACCTGATGGGGCCACGGTCCTGACTCATGAGCTGTGTACAGGGCAGAACTTGCTTGTATGTAGGCCTATCAGAGGAGAAGGAAATGGCAACCCACTCCAGTATTCTTGCCTGGAGAATCCCAAGGACAGAGGAGCCTGGTGGGCTGCCATCTATGGGGTCACACAGAGTCGGACACGACTGAAGCAACTTAGCAGCAGCTGCTGCAGATCTATCAGAATAGAGGGATGTGAGAGAGGCCTAGAGAAATCAAGGGCTGGTATGAACTGAAAATCCTTATATCTTGTCATTCAGCAATTCTCAAAAATAGTTGATCAGAATGACCACACCTAGTCCCTTGGTCTTTAAAATGTCCTTCTCAGATGATACTGAACAACTAAGTTTGCAGTCCCTGCCTGAGGGGAAAACCCAACCTTGTTACCTATTACTAGTAGGTAGAAGGGGGCAACAAGCTTGATTCTACTTCTGCCAGTGAATCCTCCAGCTATTTTCCTTTCAGAAAATATTACAAGAGGAAAATAATCTGAGCTGCATAAAGTTTTGTTGAACAGCATTCTTTTTTTATTTGAGGTATAGTTAATTTACAATGTTGTGTTTTAAGTGTATAGCAAAGTGATTGCTTTATATATATATATATATATATATATATATGTATTTGTGTGTGTATGAGTGTGTGTGTATGCATAAATATATCCTTTTTCAGATTATTTTTCATTATAGGTTACTATAAGATATTGAGAAGTGTTACCTGTTATACAGTAAGTTCTTGCTTACCTCTTTTATATATTTTATAGTAGCATGTCTGAGCATCATTCTTAAATGCATCAGAGGTACATAGAATCAGAATTCCTAGAGGTGGGGCTCAGAAATTTGAATGCTGAAACTGCCCATGTGATTCCTACTGAAAACCACGGTCCAGAGTATGAGCTTCTTGGATATACAGCAGGAACTTCCCTAAAGCTCCTAGCACATGTAGATGTAAATGTCTATTTAATCAATTATATGTATTATATTTTAACTTGTTTATAATTATTCTTTATTTACATCCTATATTTGAGAACTTACATAAAAGAGCTCAGAAGAGAGTTGGGACCCAACATGCACGTTATGTCTACAATGTATCCGAGATTGAACTGGGTGATTCACATAAATTCTCACCATTAAACCTTCATGGACATATCCAAGACAGTGCCTGACATGTAGAGGGCTTTCTTAGAGAGTAAAATCCTTATATATAGCCATAGCACTTCCTCTAGTATGGTCAGTTTTAATTCAATGAATAATCAATAACTAATAAGCACCTACTTTCATGTCTAGACATCACACTAGATGTTAGAGATAAGATACTACATCATGAAATCAAGAGCTACAGTCCACTAGGGAGACAGACCGTAAACCAGTTGTTGACCAGTTAATCAACTAAAGTTATGACATTGCTGCAAAGGGAAAGCACAGAGTGCTATCAAGAACACAGGCTAGGTGTACTGACCAAGTGCAGAGATGGTCAGGGAAGGTTTCCGTTAGGAAATGACATTAAACCAATGCCATTGTTTATTATAATTAGGATAGGAAAAGCCATGCTCTGGCAGCATTTAAGAGAAGACACCAAGAAGAATATTCATTTACATTTGATTTCAACATTTTCCCACCTGGAAAGGGGCCAAATAGTGGTTCTTTTAACCTACCTCTTCTATCGCAGAAGGTGTTTCTACACAACGTTTTCCTGATCCATTCACCCCAATTCCTGGTTACCTCTGTGACTGTAATAAGGGAGCTTTCCATCTTGCTTACTTGCCTCCCCAGCTTCTCTAGGGTCTTGTTCCAACCCACCATCACATTCCCAACAGCAATCTGCTGTTTGAACTCTTTCACTATTTCCTTTAAGTCCTTCCCTCCCTAAAGTCATTCTAAGTCCATGCCTCAATTTCTCAGATTCTCACTTCTGCTCAGAAAATGTTTAATTCCATTCTGTTCAGTGCAGCTAATATTTGTGAAGCCCTCCTCTATGCCAGGTTAAGTATACTGGGATAAATAGTTGCTGACCTCAAATATTTCCAAATTTAAGAGAGGAGAGATGTATATAAACCAGTAAATTGTAACATAGTATGAAAGTTTTAAATATAAGCAATGATGATGGGTGATGACTAGAATGACAGTCTAAAGGTACTAGATACTTAGTGGACAGCAGATTTTTATTGAACACCTACTATGGAAATGATTCATATTGTTGTATAAAACAAAACAAAAAAAAGATTTTACCGTTGTGCAGTTTAGAAGGAGAGACGAGTGAAAGACAATAAACAAAACAAACAAGCAAATTCATAATTTTAATCCATGTTAAGATCAATGAACAAAACCAAAAAGGAGAAGTAGTTGGGAGTAAAGGTAAAAGGATACCTATTTCAGTAGAGAAGTTTCTCCTAAAGATTACATATCCTAGGTAAGAATTCACCCCACTCCAGTACTCTTGCCTGGAAAATCCCATGGACGGAGGAGCCTGGTAGGCTGTAGTCCATGGGGTCGCGAAGAGTCGGACACGTGTCTGCAACTTCCTAGCTTTGTGATCTTAAGCAAGTTACAAGTTACAACTTAAACAAGTTAGACTCAGTTTCCTCAAAGTGGCTAAAATAATAATGCATGGATTTAGTGTAAGATCAAATGACATATGATTATAAAAGGATTAGAGAATTTCTGGTCTGTGTAGTGAGCACTTGATAAAGCTTGTCATTGTTAATTTGTATGTAACTACATCATCTCTTAATCTTCCTGAACTTCCAGTGTCTCTTCCCTAAAGTGAATCAGCAACAAACTCAGAGGACTGTGAATATGCTAGGCATGATATCAGCTATTACATGTTAGCATGATTATGAAGGCATTCATGACTATCATTATCATTCTTGATATTGTTTAAACTCAAAGTTTAAACTACCCATAGGAATAAAACTGTGAATGAGATACATTACAAATATGTATTTATTTTTTAGAAATCAGATCAGATCAGTCGCTCAGTCGTGTCCGATTCTTTGCAACCCCATGAATTGCAGCACCCCAGGCCTCCCTGTCCATCACCAACTCCCAGAGTCCACTCAAACTCACGTCCATCGAGTCAGTGATGCCATCCAACCATCTCACCCCCTGTCGTCCCCTTCTCCTCTTGCCCCCAATCCCTCCCAGCATCAGAGTCTTTTCCAATGAGTCAACTCTTCACATGAGGTGGCTGAAGTACTGGAGTTTCAGCTTTAGCATCGTTCCTTCCAAAGAAATCCCAGGGCTGATCTCCTTCAGAATGGACTGGTTGGATCTCCTTGCAGTCCAAGGGACTCTCAAGAGTCTTCTCCAACACCACAGTTCAAAAGCATCAATTCTTTGGCGCTCAGCTTTCTTCACAGTCCAACTCTCACATCCATACATGACCACAGGAAAAACCATAGCCTTGACTAGACGAACCTTTGTTGGCAAAGTAATGTCTCTGCTTTTGAATATGCTATCTAGGTTGGTCATTGACCTAAGACTGTGGTAATCAGCACAGTAGTTGCTAGCCACATGCATCAGATAGTAGGGACAGGGGAGGTATGGAATATATCCATCATCAGAGAATCTTGTATTAGACAGAAAGAATATAAAAATTCCAGGCACCAAAGAGACAAGTTGATAAGAGGAATTCTAATTCAGGTATCAGGGGTCAGATTGGTCTTCGGGAGCCATTTAGATCATTCCTTTGAAATATGTAATATTAACAGGCTGTCACATTTGAGCAACATCTTCAGCCTTCCAACCACTTTCACATCTATTACTTCATTTGAAAATTCTACCCCTTCATTACTATCTCTAAAGCAGGCAGAAAGGACACTATTACTTCTACTTGACACAGGAGTAGTAGTCTCAGCTGCCAACATTAATTGAATGTTCACCTATGGCTGCATATTGATTAAGCTGAGTGCTTTAGTGTTTTTAATGACATCATGAAGCTCAGAGAGGAGAGGTGACTTACCTGTAGACGTTCACTAAATCAGGGGCGTGTCTTCCAAGGCTACCCCAGTGCTTTCCACCACCCCTCTCTGCTACCTCTTGCACAAGTTGAGTTCCAGTTCTCTTATTGCAGAGACAAAATTCTTCCAGTCACTAAGTTGTCAGAGCCGGACGTGCAGTAGAAGCTCATCAATCAGGGGGCACGTCTAATTGATCATCCTTCCCTTGGAACTTACAAACGGTTGACCCTCCCTGCTGCTGCAACAATGCAGTGTGAAGATGAACTTTAATTCACATTCAGCCTCAGTGTTCTTACCAACAGCTGCAGGAACAGCTGTTCCCCTCTTGGTGCTACCCTCTCCCCCTTTTTCCCAGCTAATTGCTTCCGACTAGTGGAGCAGCAATGCTATAGTAGGCCTGGTCCTCTTCAACAGCCTCTCTCCAGCTGTTATTACTCCAGGCCCTTCTTGTTCAAGGATTCAGATTTGTTCTGTTTGGATGATTAATTCTAGAATCTAATCGTTGGCTATTTCAAAACCCCACTTAACACACAAGTCACTGTTTTGTATTAACCCAAAGCCCTCCTAAGCCTTAAAAATAGTAACAAATACTCAGAATGTATTTATTGAAGGCCTATTATGTGCCTAGCTCTATACTGACCCTGAATTTTTAGGCTCTGTGGGAGGCTTAGCTCCCATGGAGGACCACATATCCTAGGGCTAAATACTTGTAAGTTATAAAAATCAAGCTGTTAAATATGTTCTATCCTCTGCCAGTAACAAATCTAACTTAACAACCCAGATGGCCAGGTTCTACTTTAGAATCCTTGGGCTTCTCAGAGTTCCATGCTGAAGGGTGGCCATGTAGACCCAGCACCAAGCTCACTCTGTCTCGTATCTTCCTTGTTGCAAGGAGACACAGTTCACAAGCATATGAACACCTTCACCCACATGTCCAAGCTCAGCCACACCTCATGGGAAAAGATTCCCATGACCACTCCTCCAACCCCAGGAGCATCCACCAGCAGGGCCCGTCTCCCACTCTAGGAAGGATGGATGTGGGAAAGAGACCTGTCCCAGGTAGGGGTCATGTGAGCAGGGAAATGTGGATCTATGCAGTGCCCAGTAGCACATCAGGTATAAACAAGACAGCAATCGATAATAGCTATTATTCCTGCCATCATATATGAAATGAATTGCATAAAGTTTATTTTTAAAGCTGCAGAAACCAAAGTATGTATAACAAAGAGCAAATAAATAATATATATTGTGGCTCTGGCATTACTACAATGCCTTCTCACTAAGGACCTAGGAAATCCTTACCCAGGAATAACCAAGTCATTAGCCCCTTTTCTCTATTTTGTTATCCTGATCCATTATTATAGTTGATCCTCCTCTCTGGTTCCTGCCTGTGAACATCTCTTCCCTACCTCTGTAGACTGGGCACATTCTGGCATTAAGTTTTACAACCAGTCACAGCTAAATCTCTTTCCTGTTTTCAATTGCCCACATTTTTCACTTTGAATACAAAGCCTTTCTCAATTGTGCTAATATAGCTCCAGCTACGGAGAAGGCAATGGCAACCCACTCCAGTACTCTTGCCCCTCCCATGGACGGAGGGGCCTGGTAGACTGCAGTCCATGGGGTCACTAGGAGTCGGACACGACTGAGCAACTTCACTTTATTTTTTCACTTTCATGCATTGCAGAAGGAAATGGCAACCCACTCCAGTGTTCTTGCCTGGAGAATCCCAGGGATGGGGGAGCCTGGTGGGCTGCCGTCTGTGGGGTCGCACAGAGTCAGACACGACTGAAGCAACTTAGCAGCAGCAGCAGCAGCTCCAGCTAATACTGTTTCCCATAGCATGAGATCTAGACTAGAGTGTGAGAAGTCAAGTTCTGCTCAGTGCTCACTGCCACCTCAAGCTTTTTCTGTTTCTTTATAATGTGTCATGAAAGTAAGTTGTCTATATTTATATATACAGTTATACCCATGTGTGGAGGGGAGGGTATGGGTGTGTCAAGGTTATTTTTCTCTAACCTTTTAACCATGTCCATATACATATATGGAGAAGGCAATGGCACCCCACTCCAGTACTCCTGCCTGGAAAATCCCATGGATGGAGGAGCCTGGTAGGCTGCAGTCTATGAGGTCGCTAAGAGTCGGACATGACTGAACGACTTCACTTTCACTTTTCACTTTCATGCATTGGAGAAGGAAATGGCAACCCACTCCAGTGTTCTTGCCTGGAGAATCCCAGGGACGGGGGAGCCTGGTGGGCTGCAGTCTATGGGGTCGCACAGAGTTGGACACGACTGAAGTGACTTAGCAGCAGCAGCAGCGTATACATATAGATTTTTTCTAATTCAGTCTCAACATAATATTTTTTTCTGTGGTAAATGTTCCAGTCTTAGAGAACTTTGGTTTTAAAAAATAGAAACACGTGCAAGTCTTATTTTAAAAGTCCTTTATTGTTTTTTGTTACTGTTTTTAATTTCTCTGGAGTATAGTTGCTTTACACCTATACTGCTAGTTTCTGCTGCACAGTGAAGTGAATCATCTATAAGTATACATGTATCTCCTCTCTTTTTTAAATTTCCTTCCCAGGTCACCAAGTGGAGTTCCCCATGCTATACAGTAGGTTCTCATTAGTTATGTATTTTATACATAGTAGTATACATATGTCAATCTCAGTTCCCAGTTCATCACAGCCTTCATTCCCCCTTGTTCAAACATTTGTTCTCTATATCTGTGTCTCTGTTTCTGCCTTGCAAGTAGGTTCATCTGCACCATTTTTCTAGATTCCACATATACACATTATTTGTTTTTAATAGACAGAAATTTCCTGCAGTCTAGGTATAGATAATCTCTCCTGTCCTTTCCTTCATTCCTTCATTCTTTTCCTCTGATAAGACTCAGTGCCTGGTCCCTAGAACACAGGCCTTCATGAGGCTTTGGCCTGGTCCCTTGATGAAGTTTCAGCTGGGGCCCCACTTATACTGTTTCAGTGCCAAACACTTTCCAGCTCCAAGTTCTTGAAAGAGACTCTGACTGTTATGTCCAGTTATTAATATGATATGATCATCTCGGGTCATGCCAGCTCTTCAACTGTGAATATGTGGTTTTAGAGAAAGGACTTGACCTTGTAGAACAAAGCCACCTTCCTTAAATGTGAAGCAAAAATAATCATTCTTAGCTATAGTGAGGTAATGGGGTTAATAATGCTATTAATTAATTCATTTTTTATCCAAAGAAAGGATATTCAATGTCCATTTTTCTTAGCTTGTATTTAAATTGTTTTTTTTTTTTTTTGTCAAATTTTATAATACTTTTTGGAAAAATTAAAGTATTAAACCACAATATTCCAAGAAAAGTATAATTATGAATGAGTTTATAACTGTAAATTAGCTGAGAAAAGGAAAAGGAAACTTTTTTAAAAATCTTATTTTAACAATTTCAAGTTCTTTTTTGTGTAGTAAATAAAACACATACAAACTATAAAATCATAAGATTTCCCTGTCATCATCTCTTGATGTATCCCCAAACCTTGAATATCAGGGGAAAGAAGACCAATGTTTTCCTAAAACTTAATATGTTCTCAGTCCCAGGCCATTAATGCTATACCCACCATCAACTTTAATCCTCAGAGCAGCTGGGGAAGGAAGGTAGAGAGTTAGAACCTCTGTGAAAAAATATGAAACCTGTGCTTCTAAAGGGTAAGCTTTCTCTGCAAGGTCACATCCCTTGTGAATGGCCAGGCAAGAACTGGGATCTAGCTCTGTCTGCTATGAAAAACTGGCTCCCATATCTTACTGTATTGCTACTTAGAAGTTTCTGTGAAATCCCCATCTTCCTTTATGAAAGGATTATTTTATAGCACCAGTTAAGTTATGGAGGTATAGCAATGATAAAAACTCTCTGAATAAAAAATTTAGATTTTTCTTTCATAAATGCTAGATTTTACCTTATCATTGCCTGCTTTAAAGTTAATTTGGTCTAATAGAACCAAAAGGAGAGAGTACCCTAGAATATGGAGAGATGACTGAAATAATAGGAAATAATAATGCAATATTATTAATGCAATAATGCAATAATAGGAAATTATAATGCAGTCTGAAATGGCCACTGCACCTACACCTGGAAATGAGACACTGAATCATGCTTCTTCTTTTACTCTTCTGTGGAAAAAAAAAAAAACTAAACCTTAAATGTACAGCTTTTAATGGAGGACCTTCTCCGTGCCAAATGCTGTGCCCACCATGAAGTGAGCATTGAACCTGTGGTCTTACATCCAAACATTTGCTCGAATAATGAGAACTAGTTTTTGATCTCTTTCTCTCTTTGGCTGATGAAACTCTATGATTCACAGAATTTATTAACATCCTTGATAAGTCTTAGGAGGATAAGAAAGAGAAGTTCAATGCAGGATAAATAGGCCAGCTCTGCAATATTAAAAAATGATCTCCAGATTTATTTGTGTTGTGGGAAAATGGGGGTAAAGGAACAGTAAATGCTACTTATTGAGCATTCTTTGCTTGTGAGTGCTTCTCCCACATGGCAGAGTAATGCCCACACAGCCCTGGAAGGATCTGAGAGTGTTAATTACTATTTTGAAGTCTCTGGTGGGAATTCTGAAATGAGGGAGGGGAGGAGCGGGGTGGTTAGTAGATAGAGGCAATGTGATTACCTGATTTACTGCAGACTCCAGTCCTGGAGACAGGTTCCCAGGCTGTACTTAAAACTGTCATTCTTTTCCCTCAGATCATTTTTGTTATTGTTTTAAAAAATACCCAGAGATGGGCTGTCCCTGTTGGCTCAGTGGTAAAGAATCCACCACCAATGCAGGAGACACGGGTTCAGTGCTGGATCCAGAAAGATCCCACATGCTGCAGAGCAGCTAAGCCCGTGTGCCGCAGCTGTTAAGCCTGTGCTCTGGGGCCCAGGGGCTGCAACTGCGGGAGCCTGTGTGCCCTAGAGCCTGTGCTCTGCAGCAAGAGAAGCCACTGCAATGAGGAGCCCGCACACCACACCTACAGAGTAGCCCTCGCTTGCCGTACCTAGAGAAAAGCCCAAGCAGCAACAAAGACCCAGCACAGCCAAAAATAAATATATATGTATACATATAAATTAAAAAAAATATAACCACAGGCAATGTTGATATCTTCACTGCAGTCATCCTAGTAAATGTTTTATCTGAAGCACGTAAAGCTAAACCACTATAATTTTCTGCTTTTCATGCTAAGGCTTTAAGGCTTTAAGGTGGAGAACTAAATGTACAGTTGAATCCCAGAGTACCTGCTGGGCATCATTCTTCAAACGTAGGCAAAGCCTGAAGACTCAAGTGCAGGAAGTGGCCGGGGAGACTGCCGATTATCTGCTGTGTGACTTTGGACAAGTCTTGCACCCTCTCTGAGCATCTGCTTTTTCATTTGTAAAGCTATGGAACTGTCCGGCTATAAGAACAGAGAGAATGTGAACAGAGATGGGACTCAAAAGATTTAACAGTTCATGAAATGTGGGTACTGAGTAATCAGAAGGGATTGGAGCCTTAGCTCTAGAGCAGAGTCCTCAGGCATCTACTGTGCAATGTGTTAATATCTTGGGTGCTGAATCAAACAGAGGTCATGGGGGACTCTTCTGGCGGTCCAGTGGTTAAGAATTCATCTGCCAACATAGGGAACACGGATTTTATCCCTGGCGTAGGGAGATGCCACATGCCATGGAGCAACTCAGCCCATGCACCACAAATACTGAGCCAGCACTCGAGAGTCCTAGAGCTTCCACTCCTGAAACCCTCATGCCGAGAGCCTGTGCTTTGCAACAAGAGAAGCCAGTGCAGTGAGAAGCCTGTGCACCGCAACTAGAGACTAGCCCCGACTCGCCACAACTAGTGAAAGCCTGCACGCAGCAGTGAAGACCCAACACAGCCACATATAAATGAATTAGCACTTAAAAAAAAAAAAAAAGGAGTAGTCGGTATCCTAAAGAAGAATCAGGGGGCCAGAAGAAAGGGTAGCAATCAGCTATCTTGGAGCAGCAGTATTTACCAGTCTCAGTAGAATTATTTGAATATATTAACAAGCGATACTGCTATTTCTTACACACCAGCTAAATAGCCTGGGTCTGAAGGTTAAATAAGCTCATCTGCGTAAAGTGCTTAGCATTTGGCCCCTGCTCAGAGAAGCAGGTACTCAACAGATACAGCTTGCCTCTTTCCTCTCCCTCCCGCTCACTTTCCATCTCCCAGCCCCCAGCCTTCCCTATGCTTTATAACATCATTCCTCAGACTCTGGGAGGAGGCTCTCTCTTCACAATGGATTTTTGTAGACAAGGAAAGTTTCAGGCCAATTCTCAAAATGTCTGAGTCAAAATTCTTTTTCATGCCTTTGCAAATACAGTTCCACACAAGGTTTGGAATGGGCTGTGTGGTTGAGATTTTCTGAGACCAGAATTCCCAGCACATGAGGTGGCTCAGACAGGGGAGGGAGCAAAGATCATCCACAGACTTCAGTTTGTAGATGGTGATGAGACTTTAGGCAAGCTGCTTCTCCTCGCTGAGCTGCAGCCTCTTGCCTGAACTGGCTGAAATTAGTGGTTTTCAACCTTGGCGGTACATAGAACCACTTGGAAGATTTAAAATACACTGTCTGTGTGACGCTCACAGAGAATCCGATTGAAGTGATTGAGGGTGAAGCCTGAACTTCGGAACTTCTAAACGGCCCCAGGGTGATTCTAACATGTAGCAAAAATTGAGAATCACTGGACAAGATGAACTTTAAGTTCCAATCCTGCTCAGTTAGCCCTGGACCCTGTATGTCCTTAAAGCCCATCAGAAAACTACATTCATGTAGGGTTTTCTTAATGATTAGACAATAAAATCTTGAGAGCTGATGAATAAGACAACTTTAGTGTTTATATTGACCTTCTGCTGTGTTATCAGCAGAACTAACTTATTTATATTTGTATTTAGGATTTTGGTTGCTTTGTTTTATTTCATTGACATTTTGTTAAAGCAGACAAACTCACACTGGAAAAAAAAAAATGGTAATTTAGAGTGACTCCAGCATCTCTGAGGAATGACTGAGAAAGGGAAGTTAAGTTACAATGTGTAGTTAGCCTGACGAAATTGTCTTCTCTGTCATTAACATCTGCTATTGCTGATTGCAGGGCTGTGCAAGGCTTTTTTAAGAGAATAAATAGAAATTCGTGTGTCTGATGGATAGTTATAGAGGGAAATGGGGAGATATTAAGACTACAAGGTGAGCTGGTCTCTGATGGTATGAAGTTCAACATGTGTTAGTTTCTCAAGTGACATCCATGAGCTGCAACCATCAGGGTGGTGAAGACAAGGAGGAGATTCAGGAGCAGCTCTGCATTGGCCATCTGAAAACAGAAGACTAGCTCAGTGCCCGCACCACATCTAGTCGACCCTTTGATATTACAATTAACACATCAGAAAATACGACGTGGCAGCCATGAGAAACAGGAAGAATCTCAACAGAGGAGATTTAGAAAAGCTTAGAAAGGAACCTCATTGAATTCTGACCTTTCGAAGACAAGGAAGTTGTGCCCGAGAAGCGGAAGTGACTTCTACACAGTTATCAGGCAGAGCCTGAACTCAAACCAAGGTCAACTGATGCCCAGCCCAGGGCTCTCTCCTAATATCACAACAAACCGAATTGAGCCAGAATTTCAATCAGCTGCAAGAAAACCCCTGCCACAGTGCCTTAAACAAGTCAGAGATTTGCCTTCTGACTGTAACCAGACCAAGGTGTCGGGGGCTGGTTTGACGTCCGGTAATGCTATCAGGCGGAGAAGACAATGGCAACCCACTCCAGTGGGTTCTTGCCTGGAGAATCCCAAGGATGGCAGAACCTGGTGGGCTGCCCATCTATGAGGTCGCACAGAGTCGGACATGACTGAAGCGACTTAGCAGCAGCATCAGCAGTGCTATCAGGGACCCGGCCTCTTCTCCTTTTCTGCTCTGCCATCCTCTGTATGGGCCCTGGACCCAACTACCTGAGTTCAAATCCTGCCATTCTCACTTAACTATGGAAACTTAGACAACACTTCATTTTTCTATGCCTCCAGTTTCATATCGTTAAATACAATGGCTGTGCATGTGTTGTCGCTAAGTCATATCCAGCTCTTTGTGACGCCATGAACTGCAGCAAGCCAGTCTTCCCTGTCCTTCAACTATCTCCCGAAGTTTGCTCAAATTTGTGTCCATGTTCATTGACTCAGTGATGCCATGTAACCATCTAACCATACAATGGTCAGGAGGTTTAAATGACTTTATGAAAAGTGATTTGAAATAACTAATTTAAATGTATCAGCTCTTACTGTTATGGTCATGGTTTCTGGTGTTACAAGGCAACTGCAGCACCACCAGACATCACACATGCGCTCCAAACAGAAGGAAGGGAGACGTGTCATTTTTGTCAACCCTTCCCTTTTTATTCAGCCCTTGAGCCTAAAACATGATGAATGGTATGGATCTGAAATAATGGTGTTCCAGATGAAGGACAAGAATAGATATGATTCACTGACAGTGAGAAAAAGCGGCTTATCCCAAATTTCACCTGAACCCTCTTCTCATACCAGCTGTCTTTCTGTGGCCTATTGAAGAGAAATCTTATGACCAGAGGGTCAGCGTGGACCAGCCCTAAGCATTGGTATGATGAGAATTTATCATCATGTCTTTTTGTGAGACCCGTTAAATAAGGGCTTGTTCTATATCTCATAAAGGCATAAGAAATGGCCTTCTCTTCACTGAAAAGAGTGAGCAAAAGCTTCTCATTTTCTGACATAGTCAAAATGATGAGTGAGTGATGTTACATGATATGTTTAAATATATCAACAAGTGTGAATAATTTCACCTGTGCATGTTTTACATTTGTGAGCATAAACTATCAGCGTTTATCTATTTCTTTACTGTGTCTCTTGTACTAAAATATAAGTGTATGCATAAGAACGTGTAATCCTATAGTCATATAATTTTCAAGCGTTATTAAATCAAATTCTTAATACTTAACTAGCAGAATTCCATTGGTGGTGGTTTAGTCGCTAAGTTATGTCTGATTCTTACCAATCCTTGGACAGTAGCCTGCCAGGTTCCTCTGTCCAGGGGATTTCCCAGGCATTTCCTTCTCCCAGGGATCTTCCTGACCCAGGGATTGTATCCACATCTCCTGCATTGCAGGTGGATTCTTTACCACTGAGCCACCAGGGTTCCCATCAAAATTCCACTACTCAGCCATAAACTGTGTTACTTCCCTGGGGTATAATGATTTCCCCATCACTAGACGAATTCAAGCAGTATCTGAAAGACCACTTGATGGACTTATGGTAGAAGCACAAGTTTCAGGGACTGAAAAGGGCTGAAGAAGAGGGGAAGAACTGGATTAAATAACCCTGTAAAAGGATTTAAAATTTTGCGAATGTGTAAGCATGTGAAATTCTCTATCGTTTGGATATAAATTTCTAGAATTTTCAGTTGGTTATTTTATAGTTTTCAATTTTCTGCTGAAATCCTTACTATTTTTTTTTATTTCCTTGAATGGAAGAGCACAGCTATTTTAAATGTTTCTGTTTTACAACTCCACTATCTTCACTCCCCACAAGCTTGTTTCTTTTATTACATCTACTGATTCAGTCCTGTCTCTTGTCTCTTCTTATGCCTTGTTGTTATTTTTTTTATTGAATTCTTGTCATTTTACATAAAACAACATTGTGTATTTAAGCTTAGGATAATGTATATTCCTCCATAAAATATGTGCATTGGCTTTGGGCAGATTTAGTGTCAGTAGCTATCCTGGATCTGTTCAGATTGAGATTAAGATGTTTTGAAGCTAGAATTCATTCTCTTGGAGGGAAAACGTGTTTCTACTTCCACCATTACTGCCAGGTATAGGCCTTTAACTTCTCAACAGGAAATAAAACTGTTTGTCAGAATCATAGTTCATAGCTTGGGGAACCGAAACTTCATTTTTTCACCTTTAGTTCTAGGAATCTGTTGAATCTGTATATACAGCCTCTACGCTTCTTAGATGCCTGATCCAGCAGTTCTGATAGAAATACTACCCTACATATGCGGCTCATTTCTCCAGATTTCTTTCTTTTTTTTTTTCATGAATCTTAGACCTATAATTCTTCAATGACTTTGTCACTCTCTACTTCTTTCAAACTATCTTGTTCATTTTGGTTTAGCTTTTCTAATTATTCATAACAGGATTGTTATCATTATCTACCTCAGCTAACTAGCTAGCTGTAGACTGTACTGCAACTCACTCCCTTTCCCTTAGCAATATGCCTCTACATTGGATAAGCATGTGCTGCTTAATTTAGCCAGTTCCCTACTGATAGACATTTAGGTTGTTCACAATTGTTTATAGCAAATATTGGCCATGCATGTATGTGAATATACACATAAGAAAAATTCTAGAAATATAATTGTTACATATTATGAAGTTGTCTTCTTAAAAAGTGTCCAAATTTACATTTCCACCACGAGTGTATGAGAATGCATGCTTTCCCATAGGTTTACCACCACTCTCAGTTCAGTTCAGTCACTCAGTCGTGTCCGACTCTTTGCAATGCCATGAATTGCAGCACACCAGGCCTCCCTGTCCATCACCAGCTCCCGGAGTTCACTCAGACTCACGTACATCGAGTCAGTGATGCCATCCAGCCATCTCATCCTCTGTCGTCCCCTTCTCCTCCTGCCCCCAATCCCTCCCAGCATCAAAGTCCTTTCCAATGAGTCGACTCTTTGCATGAGGTGGCCAAAGTACTGGAGTTTCAGCTTTAGCATCATTCCTTCCAAAGAAATCCCAGGGCTGATCTCCTTCAGAATGGACTGGTTGGATCTCCTTGCAGTCCAAGGGACTCTCAAAAGTCTTCTCCAACACCACAGTTCAAAAGCATCAATTCTTCGGCGCTCAGCCTTCTTCACAGTCCACCTCTCACATCCATACATGACCACTGGACATACCACCACTCTAGTTGTTGTTCTTGTTCAGTTGCCAAGTGGTGTCCGACTGTTTGCAATCCCATGGACTGCGGCACGCCAGACTTCCCTGTCCGTCACCAGCTCCTGGACTTTGCCCAAGTCCACCACTAGGTTTTATCAAACTTACACATTTTGTAATCAACTTTGAATTGTACCTCCAGATTCCATTCTGTTCCCCTCCAGTCCAATCTTTATGTTATGGACACATACATTTATAAACCATAAAATCTGATCATTTTACTTTCTTCTTTAGAAATGCTTCCCACAGACAAAGGATACCATTAGCTTTATTCAGGTTTTTCTAAATATACCATGCCTTCCTATACCTTGGCATCTTTGCAGATTATTCTCCTCCTCTCTGGAATTCCCTTTCATCTTTTACATACATATGAAAAGATTAACACCAGCATCTGGCTCTCAGATTGTATCTTAATTCTTTTGAGAAACTTTCTCCTACAAGCTTTACCATTCCCCCATGCAACCTGCAAACACAGGATACAAAGTCAATTATTTCTTTCTCTATGTCACTATTATTCCTTATCAATTCCTCTCTTGTGGCACTTAGACTACTGTGCATTATAAACTTGTAAATCCATCTTCCTGGGCACTGAATCATGAGTTTGTTTGGGGAAGGAACTATATCTTAATCACATTCCCTACTCTTATGCCCAGCTGAATACATGGCACAGAGATAGAGTTCAAAAAATATTTTTTTGAAGAATAAATTCAGCACATGTTACCCCTCAAAACGCTCCCATTACAAGTGTTTTCAAAACAATCTTCAAGTCCCCAGGACTGGGGATTCTTTAGGAAAATTCTGTTCGGTCTTCTAGATTTAATAGTCAAGTTTCAGACTGAGCATTCTAAAACCCCAGGGGGAAGCAATAGAAGTTTGCATTATTAGATGGAATTTACAGTTTGGGCAACAGTTTTCCCTTCAATACCTAAAGCATTTGTGTTCTTCGGTATGTGACTTCAATGAACATGAGAAGTTACTGGGAACTTAGACCCCTGCTGCTGCTGCTGCTGCTAAGTCGCTTCAGTCGTGTCCAACTCTGTGCAACCCCATAGACGGCAGCCTACCAGGTTCCCCCGTCCCTGGGATTCTCCAGGCAAGAACACTGGAGTGGGTTGCCATTTCCTTCTCCAATGCATGAAAGTGAAAAGTGAAAGTGAAGTCCCTCAGTCGTGTCCAACTCTTAGTGACCCCATGGACTGCAGCCTACCAGGCTCCTCCGTCCATGGGATTTTCCAGGCAAGAGTACTGGAGTGGGGTGCCATTGCCTTCTCCATTAGACCCCTGAGATCTTCTTAAAAAGTGTGCATTTTGGTAGCTCTGATTAGACACCTCCCATCAAAACAGCAAATACTTTGCTCCAAGTTTGAGCCCTGGTATGGGCCCTTTCATGTGTTTACTCTTCGTACAGTCCCTCTCAAAAACTACACTTACTTTTAGGCAGAATTTTGGCAGACGTGATTCTTACCCTGCTAACAGAAAAATGAGGAGAAGAAAAGTAGAAGTGATTTATTTGTTTTCGGAAAACAAAGCTGTGTGCTTACCAAGAAATATTTTATCACCTGAAGGAGATAATAGTTGCAGCCTATTTCAGGGCTGTGCAGCACAGGACCCGGGAGACGACAATGACACCAGCTCTGATTGTAATCTGTGACTCTTCTCCTCTAAGGGGTTGTGACTTGCTATACTGCAGTGACTCATCCATGTGAAACCTAGGATGATTAGGTTCTGTTCCCGACTAGATGCTCCCATCTAAATAGCAAAGACAACATCCATCTCCTCAGATGGCTAGAAACAGGGTATTGCCTATGGTAAATACGGTTTTAGTGTTATTCATTTGAATTCAGTGCAGCTCTCAGAATCAGAGGGGCCCAGAATGGCAGAAATTTTAAGACCTTAACAATTTTTGAGTTTTCTCTGCAACATCCCCACCAAGTGGTCATACCACCTTTATGGGAGCATCTTCCATTGTGGGCAGCTTCCCACCCTCCCTCGTGTAATTTAAGAATTCTTTCCTTATATCAGTTAAAAAGAAACATGCTTCCTGGTTGTTTTTACATAGGGACCCTAGGAGGGAAGGCAATCTTCCTAGGGGGTTCTATCCTCATTTTCTTCGTTCTTCTTTCTACAAATGCTCCAAATACTTCAATTCTCTCTTACTTGTCCTGAATCATTCATTCTTCTGCCCAGAATGTCCGTGTGCTTGGTTGCTCAGTTGTGTCTGACTCTTTGCTACCCATGGACTGTAGCCCCCAGGATCCTCTGTCCATGGGGATTCTCCAGGCAAGACTACGGAGTGGATTGCCACACCCTCCCCCAGTGGATCTTCCCAATCCATGGATCGAACCTAGGTGTCCCACATTGCAGGCAGATTCTTTACCATCTGAACCACCAGGGAAGCCCCAGAATGTCCATGCTTTTTCAAATTTCCTTCTAAGAGTGTGATTTTGAGTCCTCACTATTGGTCATTCATTATCTGCGTTATCCCAGCTGTTATAAAAGGCCCGTTGGATGGATTCCTTGATGGATGTGTAAGAACTAGAAAATAGGAAAGGAGAGAAGCTGATTCTTCCATTTTTGCTTCCTAAATTAGCCTTTAATTTAGGACTCCACATATATACAGAGATTCCCACGACTCTTGTAATTGCCTCTTCACTGGGATGGCCTTTCCCTTCCACCTTATTATGATCTTGCAGAGACTGCTTAAACCTTCATTGTCCTAGGAGGCTTTCTGTGTGGGTTTCTATGAGCTCTTGAATAATACAAAGGAACTGGGTGACCATGAAGTGAAAAACTTAAACAAGCAGGGTTATAATAAATTTGGTGTTTTGGTGTCAATCGGGTCCAAGTTCAAATACTGATTTTGATTCTTGCCTATTCTGTGTTCTTAGAAACATGACTTTGTCTCCCTGAGCAGTGAATTTCTTGTCAGCAAAATGGAGGTAATCCTAATTATCATGATGGCCTATTATAAATTAGTGATAATATAATATGGAACTTAATTATTAAAATAGCAGATGCTTAATAAATCAGAACTATAAGTATTTAAAGAATGTTCTTTGCCTTGTAGTTCAGTTCTAATTCTGGACCTCTTACAAGATGTAAGATCTTAGAAGAGCCATTTGACTTTCTTATTCTCATTTCTAAAATTGTATAACAATTTGACCTATCCTCTAAAGTTGTTTTGTTTAATTAATTGAGATAAGATAGCTCTCACAGTGTATTAAACATGATAGATGTTCCAGAAGTGAAAATTCAGGAGGAGACTCTGTTTAATTTAGTCTCGTATTCCCACCATGATGCCAGGCACACAGGAAATATTATTTTCCATAATACCCTCTTCAATACCCAGCTCAAAGTTTTACTAACCATCTCTCTTTTTCTGTCAGACAAAATAAATGACCAGGATACAGGGTGCAAGTCCAGGGTGAAGGGGGCCTGTGGAAGTAGAAGTGGGCAGACATATGGAAAATCCCCTCTCCAATGCCAGGTCCTGCCCTCAAAGACTTCCCAGTCCTATTGATGGAGAAAGCTCCTCTTCTCTGTACACTGGTGCAGAATCTTGGGGACAGTTTTGGGTGAAGTAGAAAAGGATACAAATAGCTGAGGAAAGAAGAGAAATGAAAGGCAAGAGAAAAAGGGAAGATATATCCAACTGAATGTAGAGTTCAGAGAATAGCAAGGAGAGAGGAGAAGTCATTTTTAAATGAACAATGCAAAGAACTAGAGGAAAACAATAGAATGAAAAAGAGTAAAGGTCTTGCCAACAAAATTAGAGATATAAAGGGAATATTTCATGCAAGGATGGGCAGGATAAAGGACAGAAACAGTAAGGACCTAATAGAAGCAGAAGAGATCAAGAAGAGGTGGCAAGAATGTACAGAACTTTACAAGAAAGGTCTTAATGACCCAGACAACCACGATGGTGTGGTCACTCACCCAGAGCCAGACATCCCACACTGTGAAATCAGTGGCCCTGAGGAAGCATTACTATGGACAAAGCTAGTGGAGGCAATGGAATTCCAGCTGAGCTGTTTAAAATCCTAAAAGATGATGCTATTAAAGTGCTGAACTCAGTATGTCAGCATATTTGGAAAACTCAGCAATCTCCATAGGGCTGGGAAAAGTCAGTTTTCATTCCAATCCCAAAGAAGGGCAATTCCAAAGAATGTTCAAACTACCGCTCAATTGCACTCATTTCACATGCTAGCAAGGTAATGCTCAAAATCCTTCAAGCCAGGGTTCAGCAGTACATGAATCAAGGACTTCCAGATGTGCAAGCTGAGTTTCAAAGAGACAGAGGTACCAGAGACCAAATTGCCAACATCTGTTAGATTATGGACAAAGCAAGGGAGTATCTACTTCTGCTTCATTGACCACACTGAAGTCTTTGACTTTATGGATCACAACAAACTGTGGAAAATTCTTAAAGAGATAGGAGTATCAGACCACATTCTCAGGTCTCCTGAGAAACCTGTGTGAGAGCCAAGAAGTAACAGATAAAGTGGTACATGGAACATCAGACTGGTTCAAAATTGGGAATGGAATACATCAAGCCTGTATATTGTCACCCTGCTTATTTAACTTCTGTGCAGAGTACATCATGTGAATGGGGTCTGGATGAATCACAAGCTGGAATCAAGATTTCTGGGAGAAATATCAACAATCTTATATATGTGGATGATACCACTCTAATGGCAGAAAAGTAAAGAGGAACTAAAGAGCCTCTTGATGAGAGTGAAAGAGGAGAGTGAAAAAGCTGGCTTGAAACCCAACATTCAAAAAGCTAAGATCATGGCATCTGGTCCCATCACTTCATGGCAAATAGAAGGGAGAAAAAGTGGACACAGTGACAGATTTTATTTTCTTGGGCTCCAAAATTGCTATGGACAGGAACTATAGCCATGAAATTAAAAGATGCTTCCTCCTTGGAAGGAAAGCTATGACAAACCTAGACAGTGTATTAAAAAGCAGAGGCATCACTTTGCTGACAAAGTGATGTCAGCAAACATCACTTTGCCATACAGTCAAAGCTATGGTTTCCCCAGTAGTCATGTATGGGTGTGAAAGTTGGACCATAAAAAATAGGCTAAGCACTGAAGAACTGATGCTTTTGGACTGTGGTGCTGGAGAAGACTCTTGAGAGTCCCTTGGACTGCAAGGAGATTAAACCAGTCAATCCCCAAGGAAATCAACCCTGAATATTCATTGGAAGGACAAATGCTGAAGCTGAAGGTCCAATATTTTGGCCCCTGGATGCAAAGAGCTGATTTACTGAAAAAGACACTGATGCTAGAAAAGATTAAAGATAAAAGTAGAAGACGGCAGCATAGGATGAGATGATTACATAGCATCACCGACCCAATGAACTTGAATCTGAGCAAACTTCAAGAGACTGAAGTATGGGGAGCCTGGCGTGCTGCAGTTCTGAGGTCACAGAGTGGGACACAGCTTAGCAACTGAACAACAGTAATAACTGCATTCTGTGGGCAACTTACCATTGTTAATCATTCATTTCTCCTACCTGGAGGGGGGTTTCAATATCTGCAAAACAGCCCAAAGATTTTATTTTATGTATCTGTTGATGGGGAACGAGGACCTTGCCCCAAGTCGCCAGTGTTGTTTCTCGATGGTTTGTTTCTCCTTTGTCTGGCATCTGCTCCTTTCTCTAACTAACAACTGGTTGTATCTTCCCCCTTGGAACTCAGGGAAGGTCATGGGCACAGAAAGGCTTTGTGCCCAGGAGTCCCACCAGGCCCTTCTCGGTGTCACAGTGGGGGAGACAAGATGTCAGTACATAATCGTATTACAGTATTTGATAAGGATATGTGTTAGAGATAGTGACACAAGAACATAGTCAACTCATGGGAAGGAAGCTTGGGGAAGGTGGGAGTGATCAAAGAAAGCATAACACAGGGTCTTAAAAAATGAGTAGGTATTGGCTAAGCAGATCAAACAGGGAAGAGCATTCTTTAAAAATAAGAGAATTTTGCAAAGGCATGGAGTTGAAGGGAACAATATTACTCATTCTGGGAAGAATAGTTTCATAAGATTAAATGTAGGAGAACATCAGGTAACAGATGCTTATGGGGCCTGATGTGAAGAGACTCATTCTCTGTTATAGAATCTGGGTTTTATCCTGTAAACAATCGGCTTCTCTTGAAGGTCTTTGGTCAAGAGCGAATTCACTGAATTAGAATTTTAGAAATCCTTTGCTAGTGACTTTGTGGAGGATGGAGTGAAGCAGGGGCAAATTTAAGGGCCAGAGGACTTTAATTAGGACTCTGTTACTTAACCTCCTTCTTTCTCTTACTATATCTGAGTCATCTGTGTGGAAATTCGGAATGTCAAGCATTTGGCAGTAAAACTCCAAAAGTCATGAAATGCCTGGAGAGATAACTGTTGCATTTTGTTTCTTTGTTTGTTTTTTTTTTTTCATTGCTACTTTGGCAGACCCCAGAAATGCGAATAGCACCCTCGTCCATTTCCTCCTCTGCCTCTTCTACAACACTTGCTCTTTTCCCTGTAAAGACTGCTGGAGACTCCTGGTAATTAGCCTTGGCTTCATTGTTAAAACACCCCAGCAGATTGCGTGCTGTCTCTTTCAACCCAACTTCTGTGTCTGTGCTCATGGAAGTCTCCCCGCCTCGTTTCCCTGGAATAAAGTGTGGGAGTGTGAGAGTTGTTTCCATGGCCACAAACTTCCAAAGCCAAGAATGGCTTCTTCCAGGACATTTCTGGAAAAAGTGGGAATCTACATAAGGCATACAAGTCATGTTTGAGTTCCAGACTTTATGAGCATGAGCATTGCAATTGGGCCTGTACGGCAAGCCTTGAACAAGGCCCAGAGTTAGTATATCTGTCTTGCATGGTGTAGATACTGCATTGCATCAGGACCTTTCTGTTGCCAGGAAGGGATTTGTAGTTTAGCAAAAGTTGTCTCCACTAGTCTTTTCTCGGACAGAGATTTTCTGTGTAGTCGCGTTATAGGAAAGATAAGTTCAGTCAGCCAACCTGTTGGTGTCTCCCATGTGCTAGAATTAGGAAGGTAAATAAGACCAATGCATTACCCTATAACTCCACCATAACATTAAGGACTACCATACATTGAGGATTTACCATTTGCCACTTACTAAGGAAATGGCAACCCACTCCGGTATTCTTGCCTGGAGAATCCCAGGGACAGGGAAGCCTGGTGGACTGCCGTCTCTGGGGTCACAGAGTCGGACACGACTGAAGCAACTTAGCAGCAGCAGTGGAAGGTGCTTTCTAAGTTTTCCCTCTTCAATCCTCAGAAAAGCTCTAGGAAAGAGATCTAATCATTACCTTAATTGCATAGAAGGAAGCTAGGGTATAGAGAAGTTCAATAACTTGACCAAGTTCACACAGTTTCTGAGTGTGTTTCTGGGAATCTACATAAATCCATAGGAATCAAACCTCTGTGCTATTTTCATTGGATTTCCTGACTTCAGATGCAGACAGTGAATAAAAACCATAAGTAGAGACTATAAATAGAGTATAAATAGAGAATATACAAGTCCAAGTGGTAAATGGTCAATCCCAAAATGCCAGGAAGTCATAGAAGAAGGAGCCTGGGGTATCAGAGAGAGCTTTGCTGAGCAGAAGGTATTTAAGAATTTTACCTGGTAAATGAGTCTGTAAAATGAGAAAAAGGGGTGAGCGTTTTGAGAAAAGATGTGGGAAGAGCTGAAGCTGTAAAAGAACAATGCCTTCTGCATGGTGGATGTTGTCTTGGGTGACACTGGAAGGACCTGTGGGTGTTCAGGCTGGCAGGAATGAATACTGGCTGGAAGAAAGTGAGCTATAAGTCTGGACACATGCACACACATATGATCATTTTCTTTGTTACATGAATGTTCATGAAAACCTTATTTGAAATAACCCCAAACTGGAAGTGGTTTAGGGCCAGATTTTGAAAGATTCTTCACAAGATGACAATGAATTTATATTTTATCCAAGAGCCAAAATTTCTCCTTAGGGTTGGTTGCAGAACTATCTGATAGACCTTTTTAAAAATATCAAGCCACAACCCAGTTCATACTAATTTATTTGGAGAGTAATAATTAGAATCACCTGAAGAGCTATTTTAATAAAAATAAAAAAACAAAGACCCTACCTTTGTATTTTTATCACGTGTTCCAGACATTTCTAATACCCTCTAACATTTGAAAACTACTTGTCTAGGGTAAGAAATAAGAATCTCTGTTTCTAAAAGTTCTCCAGGTAGTATTTATATGCTCCCATATTGGGTTATTTACAGACATAAACCATACACGCACACACACACACACACACACACACACACACATGAAAACCTAACTGTTATTATCAGTTCAGTTCAGTTCAGTTGCTCAGTCATGTCCAACTCTTTGCGACCCCATGAATTGCAGCAAGCCAGGCCTCCCTGTCCATCACCAACTCCCGGAGTTTACTCAAACTCATGTCCATTGAGTCGGTGATGCCATCCAGCCATCTCATCCTCTGTCGTCCCCTTCTCCTCCTGCCCCCAATCCCTCCCAGGATCAGAGTCTTTTCCAATGAGTCAACTCTTTGCATGAGGTGGCCAAAGTATTGAAGTTTCAGCTTCAGCATCAGTCCTTCCAAAGAACACCCAGGACTGATCTCCTTTAGAATGGACTGGTTGGATCTCCTTGCAGTCCAAGGGACTCTCAAGAGTCTTCTCCAACACCACAGTTTAAAAGCACCAATTCTTTGGCGCTCAGCTTTCTTCACAGTCCAACTCTCACATCCATACATGATCACTGGAAAAACCATAGCCTTGACTAGACGGACCTTTCCTGGCAAAGTAATGTCTCTGCTTTTGAATATGCTATCTAGGTTGGTCATAACTTTCCTTCCAAGGAGTAAGTGTCTTTTAATTTCATGGCTGCAATCACCATCTGCAGTGATTTTGGAGCCCAAGAAAATAAAGTCTGACACTGTTTCCACTGTTTCCCCATCTATTTCTCATGAAGTGATGGGGCCAGATGCCATGATCTTCGTTTTCTGAATGTTGAGCTTTAAGCCAACTTTTTCACTCTTCTCTTTCACTTTCCTCAAGAGGCTTTTTAGTTCCTCTTCACTTTCTGCCATAAGGGTGGTGTCATCTGCATATCTGAGGTTATTGATATTTCTCCCGGCAATCTTGATTCCAGCTTGTGCTTCTTCCAGCCCAGCATTTCTCATGATGTACTCTGCATATAAGTTAAATAAGCAGGGTGACAATATACAGCCTTGACATAATCCTTTTCCTATTTGGAATCAGTCTGTTGTTCCACATCCAGTTCTAACTGTTGCTTGGAATATGGAATGAAGCAGGGCAGAGGCTAATAGAGTTTTGCCAAGAGAACGCACTGGTCATAGCAAATACCCTCTTCCAACAACACAAGAGAAGACTCTACACATTGACATCACCAGATGGTCAACACAGAAATCAGATTGATTATATTCTTTGCAGCCAAAGATGGAGAAGCTCTATACAGTCAGCAAAAACAAGACCAGGAGCTGACTGTGGCTCAGATCATGAACTACTTATTGCCAAATTCAGACTGAAATTGAAGAAAGTAGGGAAAACCACTAGACCCTTCAGGTATGACCTAGGTCAAATCTCTTATGATTATACAGTGGAAGTGAGAAATACATTTAAGGGACTAGATCTGATAGAGTGCATGATGAACTATGGATGGAGGTTCATGACATTGTACAGGAGACAGGGATGAAGACCATCCCCATGGAAAAGGAATGCAAAAAAGCAAAATGGCTGTTTTAAGAGGCCTTGCAAATAGCTGTGAAAATAAGAGAAGCAAAAAGCAAAGGAGAAAAGGAAAGATATAAGCATCTGAATGCAGAGTTCCAAAGAATAGCAAGGAGAGATAAGAAAGCCTTCCTCAGCGGTCAATACAAAGAAATGGAGGAAAACAATAGAATGGGAAAGACTAGAGATATCTTCAAGAAAATTAGAAATACCAAGGGAATATTTCATGCAAAGATGGGCTCGATAAAGGACAGAAATGGTATGGGCCTAACAGAAGCAGAAGATATTAAGAAGAGGTGGCGAGAATACACAGAAGAACTGTACAAAAAAGATCATCATGACCCAGACAATCACGATGGTGTGATCACTGACCTAGAGCCAGACATCCTGGAATGTGAAGTCAAGTGGGCCTTAGAAAGCATCACTACGAAAAAAGCTAGTGGAGGTGATGGAATTCCAGCTGAACTATTTTAAATCCTGAAAGATGATACTGTGAAAGTGCTGCACTCAATATGCCAGCAAATTTGGAAAACTCAGCAGTGGCCACAGGACTGGAAAAGGTCAGTTATCATTCCAATCCCAAAGAAAGGCAATGCCGAAGAATGCTCAAACTACCATGCGATTGCACTCATCTCACACGCTAGCAAAGTAATGCTCAACATTCTCCAAGCCAGGCTTCAGCAATACTTGAACCGTGAACTTCCAGATGTTCAAGCTGGTTTTAGAAAAGGCAGAGGAACCAGAGATCAAATTGCCAACATCCTCTGGATCATGGAAAAAGGAAGAGAGTTTCAGAAGAACATCTATTTCTGCTTTAATGACTATGCCAAAGCCTTTGACTGAGTGGATCACAATAAACTGTGGAAAATCTTCAAGAGATGGGAATACCAGACTACTTGATCTGCCTCTTGAGAAACCTATATGCAGGTCAGGAAGCAACAATTAGAACTGGACTTTGAACTATCTGACAGACCTTTTTAAAAATATCAAGCCACAACCCAGGACATACTAATTTATTTGGAGAGTAATTATCAAAATCAGTAATAATCAGAATCACCTGAAGAGCTATTTTAATAAAAATAAAAAAACAAAGACCCTACCTTTGTATTTTTATCACGTGTTCCAGACATTTCTAATACCCTCTAACATTTGAAAACTACTTGTCTAGGGTAAGAAATAAGAATCTCTGTTTCTAAAAGTTCTCCAGGTAGTATTTATATGCTCCCATATTGGGTTATTTACAGACATAAACCACACACACACACACACACACACACACACACAAAATGGAAACCTAACTGTTATTATAGTTAAGAGTAAAAATTATAATGATGTCATTAGAATACTAACATCTTATTAAGGGTAAAAACAATATTAAAGTTTGGCATCAGAGAAAGACTCCCAGAAAATCAATATACCCTTGCAGACTTATCTCTTTATTTATATAATGGAAATAATAATAGGACCTATCCTGTGCAGTTTTTTATTCAGATTTTACTTTATTATTTTATTTTATTCATTTGTTTTAATTAAAGCATACTTGATTTACAGTGTTGTGTTAGTTTCAGGTGTATAACAAAGTGACTCAGTTTGCTGTACACACACACACGCACACACACATATGTATATTTTTTTTCAGATCCTTTTCCATTATAGGCTATTAGGAGATATAGATTAGAGTTCCCTTTGCTATACAGTAGTCCCTTATTATTAAAGTATTTTATATATAGTAGTATGTATAAGTTAACCAAGACTCCTAATTTATTCCTCTGTCTTCTCCTCTTTCCCCTTTGGGAACCATAAGTTTGTTTTCTAAGTCTGTGAGTCTGTTTTGCAAGTAAGTCCATTTATATCATATTTTTGATTCCACATATAAGTGATACATTTGTCTTTGTCTGACTTACTTCACTTAGTATGATAATCCATGCAGTTCTTGTAACGTTCAAAACAGGGACATACCTCAGATAGTTACAGGTACACTAAAAAATAGTTTACATTTTAAAGATGTTTATAGATGGACTCACGTAGAATGTATTCTTTTTTCAATCTGGTTTCTTTCTCTCAACCTGGTTATTCTGAGATTTATTCTTATCTTATTTATTCTTATTATCAGCCATCATTGCTTTTTGGTGGGAATGGTATTCCATTGTACAGATTTGTGCCAGGGTTTGTTTCTCCATTCACATATTGGTGGGCATTTGGGTTGCTGCCATTTGGGGGCTATTTCAAATAGAGTTTCCATGAACATTCATGTTAAAAAGAAAGTGACCATGTGTGTAAGTGTGTGAGTGTGTATGTGTATGCCTGCCTGCCTGTGTGCACACCTGTGTGTATGTACACAGAGTAATTAAAACCTCCTCCTTCTTACATTCCATATCTACAAGTACTAGCATTTTCTATCAGAATTGTCCTTACCTACACTGAGAATGGGCCTGAACATTATTTTATTACACCTCCCTGAACATTTTTAGGGTGAAAAAAAGAATAAAGGAGCCCCCACCCTATCTCTAAACTGAGCAAGTCCAACCTTGAATCTCCTGAAGGTCATCATCACCTTCCCTCTGTCTTAGCTTCAGAATCGTCCTGACCCAGCTTACAATTTTTCAAGATCGAATCCATACTGCTTAGCCTACTCAAGGCCTTCTGGGAGCTGACTTCGCCTGCCTCTTTTTCTGCCACACTCACCTAAACATGCAGCCACCCAGCTCTTCCTGATTTGCTTTTTCTTGAACCAGCCCTGTGCTCTCTTCACTAAGCCTTGCATAGAATGCCCTTCCTATCTCATCTGCCAGGTGAATGTTTGCTTGGTCTCCCAGCGTCTCCTTCTGCATAGATCCTTACTGACCCCTTAGTGTTTAGACACCCATTCTTCTCTACTCTTCTGCTGTACTGCTGATTATGCTGCACTGGGATCGACTGTAATATACCCATCTCTCCCCCCATCTTTCTCTCTTTGTATTCCCAAAGGCTTGTACAAACCACAGAACATAGTTTGTATGCAAATGCAAGCTCATGGTCAAATTTCCAGTGAGTTTCTAAAACCTCAACTCCATTGCAAAGGTGTTGCAACCATGTTTAAATTTTGGAAAGCATTGGAGATTGAATAAAACTAATTGTGCCAACCTAAGCTGATCCCAGCTTCCTGATCTGAAATGGATCCCTTTTCCCTTCTCTGTTGTTGCTGTTGTTCAGTCACTAAGTCGTGTCCAACATTTTGCGACCCCATGAAATGGAAGCCTGCATGCCAGGCTTCCCTGTTCTCCACTATCTCCCAGAGTTTGCTCAAACTCATGTCCATTGAGTCGGTGATGTCATCCAACCATCTCACCCTGTGTCGCCCCCTTTGCCTCCTGCCTTCAATCTTTCCCAGAATCAGAGTCTTTTCCAATGTGTCGGCTCTTCCCCTCTCTAGATGATGCTTTAGTTTCACTGGGAGGATTTTAAGATTTAAGAGGGGGGCTCCCAGGTTAGGAAAAGGCTAATCTATATTTTCGGTGAAACAAAATTGCACCCAAATTACATTTCTTCCCTCTTGGAGTGCTCTTTGTCTTGACTGGGGTTTAGTTGCTCAAGTCAACTTTGAAAAAGCATGTATATTTGCATGAAAAATACTTTCAAGTCTTTGGCATCCAATTAGGAGATCATTGAGGTCTTCCCAAATGATTTTAGCAAAGAAAATTTAGGGATTTAGTTAACAAGTATTGGATTATTACAAACCAAGTTTTCTTCTAAGCTCGAAAGCAACAGAGTGACAGAGGTGGTCCACGTTTTCAAGAAACTTCCATTTTGGTTGAGACAGGCAATAAATTTATAGGTAAATGAAAAACGCTATAATATTAGATTCTGAGACATGCTGTGATGGAAGCAATACTATAGGGTAATGGTGGAGAGGCTAACTGGTTAACTAGAGGACAGAGCAAAGGCTTGTCTGAAGAGATGATATTTGGAACCTTTATAATGAGTATTCAGTTATGGCAAGATCTTGGAGGAAAATACTCCAAGTGGAAGATATAATATTAAAGGCTCTGAAATGGGGATGAAGTTGGCATGCTCTTGGAACAGAAAAGCCACTACAACAGGAACACAGTGAACAGTATAAGAATGAGGGGGTAAGTTAGGAGACAGGCAAGGCCACACATGCAGGACCCAGAGACCATCGTAGTCCGGATTTCATTCTGGGTGAAACTGGAAAATAGTAGAGCAGTGGTCCCCAACCTTTTAGGCACCAGGGACCAGCTTCAAGGAAGACAACTTTTCCATGAACTAGGGTGGGGGGATGGTTTCAGGAGGATTCAAGTGCATTACATATATTGTGTACTTTATTTCTATTATTAACACAGCAGCTCCACCTCAGATCATCAGGCATTAGAATCTGGAGGTTGGGAACTCCTGTATTAGAAGCTTTTAAGAAAGTGGTCTGATCTGCTTGAAACTGTCGTATGTCCCCTCCCTCTGATGGAAGGGGACTATAATGGAAAATAGACCGGAGGAGGAGCTGCAAGAGCATAGGTAAAGAGAGAGACCATACGGCTAATGCCAGTGTCCAGTTGAGGCAAAGAGGTGACCCTTAGGCTAGGACTGTGGCAGTGGAGATGGTGAGAAAGATCACATTTCAGGTGTTTTCTCGAGTTTGAATCAACAGGATTTACGGATAGTTAATAATTAGGTCCTGGAAGAGGAAATGGCAACCCGTTCCAGTATTCTTGCCTGGAAAATTCCATGGACAGAAGAGCCCGGGGGAGTGGGGTACAGTCCATAGGGTCACAGAGAGTCAGGACAACTGAGTAACTGAGCATGCACACAGTAATTAGGTCTGAAAGGAGCACAATCATAAGTAACTTCTAAATATTTTCTTCTGAGCAATTTAATGGATGGTGTAGCAATTTGCCCAGATAGAGAATGCTTGAGAGAATCTGTTTTATGTGTTTGGGAGTGTGAAGAATCTGCTTCACTCATGTTATCTGAGATGCCTGTTTGACATCCAAGTGAAGCTATCAAGTCAGCAAGTGGGAATCAGTGAATGATTGGGGTTTAGAGCCATGTATAAAGATGAGATATGAGAGAAAGATAAGACAGAGAAAAGAACATTGTCTACAACTGAGCCGAAGGCCTGCCAACATTTAGAATTCTGGAGGAGAAGAGCGCTCTACCAAAAAAGGCTGAGAGGCAGGGCCTATGGAGGAGGATGAAAAGCAGGAGTGTGGTGTCACAGGAGCAGAAGAAGAAATTCTTTTCAAAAACAGAAAAAGGGCAACCATGGGAGGAAAATGCTGCTGCAAAATAGAGTGAGAGGACTATTGACTGTGTAAGATTTAGATCTCTGCAGGATCTCAGTGCCATAAATAAAAACATGACCTGGCATTGTGATAAGGGCAACAGAGGACGAGAATAGTACTATATGAGAGGCATTAATGAGGCAAATTGATATTGGAAGAGGGTCAGAAAATCATAGGAAGTAACATACAAGGTGGGACATGAAGCATGAGTAGAATTATCCAAGAGTACACACAGGTACAAGGAAGAGCAGGTGTGAAAGTGTGAAATGGGAGAGGGATGGGTCTATTCCAAAATGAAAAGCCCAGTATAGCCAGGCTATTTGCAGCTGGAAGTGAAGTAGAAAGAGATGAGATTGAGAAGAACAAGAACCAGATCATGACAATCCTTGTTTGCCACCTTAACGAGTTGGTCTTTTCATCTAAATGCACTTGATTTTGGGGGGGAGGGGGGAGGAGTATAATTGCTTTATAATGTCATGTTAGTTTGTGCTATACAACAACCTGAATCACCTATCAGTTCAGTTCAGTTCAGTCGCTCAGTCCTGTCTGACTCTTCACGACCCCATGAATCACAGCACGCCAGGCCTCCCTGTCCATCACCAACTCCATACATATATCCCCTCCCTCGTGAGCCTCCCTCCCACACCTCTAGGTCATCACAGATCACCACGCTGAGCTCCCTGTGCTATACCGCAACTTCCCGCTGGGTGGCTATTTTGCACATGGTAGTATGTATATGTACACCCGTGCTACAGCCTCAGCTCATCTTACTCTCTCCTTCCCTCCCATGTCCACAGGTTCATTCTCTGTGTCTGTGTTCCTGCTCTGCAAACAGGTTCATCAATACTGTATTTCTAGAATCCATATATGTGCATTAATATACAATATTTGCTTTCTCTTTCTGACTTACTTCACTCTGTATGACAGACTCTAGGTTCATCCACATCACTACAAATGATGCACTTCCAGTCCTTTTTATGGCTGAGTAATATTCCGTTGCATATCTGTACCACATCTTCTTTATCCATTCACCTGTCAAAGTACATCTAGGTTGCTTCCTTGTCCTGGCAATTGTAAATAGTGCTGCAATGAACATTGGGGTTCACATGTCTTTTTGAGTTATAATTTTCTCAGGGTAACCCCAGGAGTGGAATAGTACATGAAATACCTGGTCTGATGTATAATTTTTAATATTATTTTTAAAGTATTATTGCTGCTTTGTGGAACAGATTTTCAAAACAGATTTTGAGGTGGTAAAAATGGAATTTGAGAAACCAATTAGGAAACTATAGCAGTCCTTTGGACAAGAAATGATGGTGTCCTGGGCCACAGTGCTACTGGGGAAGATGTAGGAAAGAGGAAATAATCAACTATATTTGGAAGTTGGAATGCAGACAATAATATCAAGTTCACATGGGCCTGTTGAGAAATAAAGGGATGATATATATATGGTAATATAGGATCATTTAATCATTTAATGAATTATGAAATTTTCTTTCTCAACTCCTGTGTCCTACCTATGTTCCCAACGTTGTACTGGGCCCCTGGAGTTGTAAGTGAAAGTTCACAGAGAATCAGGACATATTCAAATGGCAATAAAACAAGATGGCTAAAAGAACCATGCAGATCTGAAGTTGAGTCCCGATTCTGCAACTCATTAGCTCTGTACTTAGAAGAGGGTCTTATGCATAGTAGATGAGTGTTAGAGTAGCTGACAATAATTTCAGATTTATATCTCCTTGCAGTTCTAGTAGTTTTTTCTTCAAATATTTTGAAGTTTTGTTTCTTAGGTGCATAAATAAGATTCTTATGTTGTCTTGATGAAACAGCCCCTTTATCATAAAAAAATCTCAATCTATCTCAAGTAATCTACTTCTTCTGATATTAGTATAGACTATACTTTCACTATAGCATCCTTTTGATGCTATATTATTGTTAGCATTGTATTTTTTCTATGCCTTAAGTTGTTACTTATTTGTGTTTCTAAATTTAAAGTGTATTTCTTATAAGAAAAATACAGTTGGGGCTCCCTTTTTTATCCAGTTTGATAATCTCTGCCATTTAATTGACATTTAATGTGATTATTGACCTAGCTAGGCTTAAATCTAGTAACTTGCTATTGATATTTGTCTAATCTGTTCTTACTCCATTTTTCTGCCTTATTTTGGATTAATTGAATATTTTGTTATTCTATTTTACTTGTTCACTTAGCCATAACTCTCTTCTGTTATTTTAGTGATTGCTTTGGGTTTTATAGTATACATCGTTATGTTATCACAATCTTTCTTGAAGTAATATAACATTTTACCTATGTATTATACCAATTTATTTATGTATTTATTATTTATTTTATGCCTTAAATTATTTTAAAAAATTTAAATAGAGTAAAAAGAGCAGAGCACCTTTTCCAGTGTTTTTCACTGCTTAGTTTCTTTTTTTCCTTTTGTTTAACATTTCTTATAGTTAAGTTGATAACAAATTATTTCACCTTCCTTATATCTGAGAAAAATTTGCCTTCATTTTAGAAAAGTATTCTGACTAGGTATAGAATCTCAGATTGTTTCCTTTCAGTAAGTTAAAGATGTTCCACTTTCCTCTGAGATCATTCATGTCAGTGTCCATCTGTACTTAATGGTCCTCAACCTAACTCCTTTTAAGATTCTCTCTTTCTCTTTTGTTTCCAGCAAATTAATTGGGCTATATCTTGGTACAGTTTTCTTCCTGTTAATTTGTTTGGGGATCTTTGAAATTCTTGGATTAATGGCCTATAGTTTTCATCAAAGTTGGAAAATTTGGGGGCATTATTTCTTCGCATTTTTTTCTGTCCTGTTCCCTTTCAAGGCCTGCAGTTATACATATATCAGGCCACTTGAAACCATTTCACAGCACTGATACTTTGTTATTTTCAGTATCTCTTTCTTTTTGTATTTCACTGTAGACAGTTTCTATTGCTGTGTTTCCAAGTTTACTAATTTTCTTTTCTTCTGAAACTGCCCATTTTTCTGTTATTCCCATTCAGAGTATGTGTGTGTTTAAAATCTCAGACATTGTTTTGTGTCTTAAAATTAAACTTAAATTTTTTAATATCTTCTGCTTCTCTTATTAATATTCTTATGCTTTATTCTACCTTTTTGAACTTACAGAATATCAGTATATGATTTTAACATCTTCTCTACTAATTCTGTAGTGTTATTTCTGAAGTTTCTGTAATTCTTCTGTCATGTGAGCTAGTTTTCATTGAGTTTTATCATCAGTCCTATCTTTCTGCTTCTTCACATGCATGTTAATTTTCATTAGTTCCTGCTAGTTATTGTGAATTTTTATCTGGTTTGGTCCTAAATGTTTAGTATTCCAATAAATATTCTTCAACTTTATTCTGGGATGTAGAATAAAGTTAGATTACTTGAGAACAATATGTTTCTTTCTAGTTTGCCTAACAAGCAGGACCAGAGGACGCTTTAGCGTAGTGTTAATTTTATCTCACTACCAAGGCAAAATTCTTCCGAATACTCTACCTGCTATTTTACCAATTATTAGGAATTTTCATTCTAGTTAATGGGAACCGGAGCTATTTCCAGACCTGTGTGAGCTAAAGTGGTTATTTCCTATAATATTGGTATTTCTGGGGAGGTACTTCCCCTGTGCTTGGGAGTTTTCTCACATGCATGTCCTGGTCAGTCCACAGATAAAGATTCAAGGCCTTCTGATACTCTCGCTCTGAGAAATTTTATTCTGATACCCTGCCCTATAAACTGTATCAACTCAGGGTGTTCTTGGTCCTTTGCCTTAAGCCCTCTCCCTGTTCTGTAGCCTAGAACTTCCCTCCAGACCAAGTGGGGTGATTGTAGGGGTCCTTTTTTGTGTTTCTGTCTATCAGGGGTTACTCTTCTGCACTACTTTATGTTCGGTGTCTGAAAACTATTGTTTCACATATTTCCTCCAGTTTTTCTTTTTTCTTTTTAAGTTATTTTAGAGAAAATGTTATATATGGTCTCAGTTAATCCAGTTTGGTCAGAATCCACAGATTTTAATTTGATAGTCTTTATATATATAGTGGTAAAAGTCACATAAAATAAAACATACCATTTTAACCATATTTAACCATGTAGTTCAACAGCACTAAGAACATTTACACTCTTGTGCAATTTTCACTGTCATCCACCTCCTGGATTTTTTGTCTTCCTAAAGGGAAATTCTGTCCCCATTAAACACTAAGTCCCTATTTCCACTCCTCCTTCCCCAACCCCACAGAATCTACCAGCGTGCTTTCTAACTCTACACAATTGACTAGTATTCTAGGTACCTCGTATAAGTGGAATCAGACAGTATTTGTCTGTGCCTACTGTATATCAGAATGCAGTTTTAAGGTTAACATAATATTTACTAGGTGAGGGGTTTACATTTCACATTTTTAACTTTTTAATACAGTCAATGGAGAGCAACTGAACACTTTTCAGCTGGGAAGTAAAAGATATATATTTTAAGAAATGACCCTGGATAATTATGGGGAAGTTTTAAAGGGAGAGAGGTTAGGGTCACAATGCTTAGGTCAAAAAAGCTTAGGTAGATTCTAAGCTTTCTGTGCAAATCTAGGGAACAAGAACTTGCACATGTTAACTTTCCCTTATATACAGTGAGGAGGAAAGAACTGTGCTAAGTGCCTTCATTGATTGCCTTGCTTTTGCATGAAAGAGTACAAAAAGAAAAAAAAAAAAAAAAAAAGGAAACCAAGTTAATAGAAATAGGCCTGAGGCTATGATGTATTAAATTCACAGTGGGATAAGTGTTCCTTTTTTAATGAAGATTTTTTATTATTATTATTATTTTGAAGTATCAGTGGCAATTTCACTAGGGTTATCATCTCATCTTTCTCCTCTCATCTTGAAAATGTGAAAGGGAAAAAAAGCCAGAATTCTGATATTTACCCAATTCTATTTCAGATTACATGTATCCCCACACTTCCTGTTCTGTACACATAGTGCTTAGAAGATCATTGATAGGGAGCAGAATCTCCCCCACTAACGTTTTCTTATTCAGGTCTACACACTGTTCCCACAGACCTTCAAATTGAGCTGGACAGAGACTAAGAGAAACTGCACTTGTGAACAGGCCTGCCAAGATCCTCAGGGAATAAGCAGCTGATGTATTATTTATGCTTTTTACTTACCTTATTTGGATTTGCAAGATGAACCCAAATTCAAAGGCCTCTGGGCACTCAAACACAGGAAAAGGCAATGATTTATTGACAAATAATGTTAACAGCACAGAGATATTGTAGAACAAAGATGGTGATGGAGGTAAATAGACAAACTGCAGGGAACCAGGGACAGCGTGTTGGGAAAACCTGAGCAAATTCAGGTTGTTTTCATTATACGCAGAGCAAGCACCGACCGAAGAACAGGGAGCCAAGTATGTGGCATAATTTGGGAAGGAGGAGACAAAGAGCCTTCGAACATCACAATTATTAATAGAATACCTGTGATCTAAGTCACAGTGGTCATTTACAGATCTCTTTCACATTCATCCTCTCTGTAGAGCCTCACAACATAGGTAGGAAATTTTCCCTGATTACACAGAAAAAGAACTGAATTTTAATGATAGTAAGTGACTTGTTCTAGGTCTCATCTGTCTTGTCCTCTGGTACATAATTCCTTCCCCTTGCAGCACAGAACCTCATACCTTCGATTAAACACCCCCATGGTTCTACTCCTAGGGTCATACAGATTCCCTCTGGTGTGTTCTATTCTAAACCTTTCTGAGACTCCAGTTTATGTCCAGATATTTCTACTTGGACTGGCCCTTCAGCAGAGCTGTCTGTTTAGTCTGATTAGACCCTGAACTTACATTCAGACTTTCTATCCTACAAAGGCATCCAGATCGCCCCTGTGCTGAACTCTGACTCAAGATCCCAGCCAGGGTTCAATATGACTACAGAAGGAGTTCAGATGCTTGGAGGCATTGTACAAATCTCGACTGTATCTGCATTTCTCCCAGCATGGACTTTGGAGCCTAGACTAAGCGACGATGAAATCTTGGCTTACTACTTCCTCGCTGTACATGCAGGGAAGGTCACTGCCCCTCTTTGAACCTCTAGGTTCCCCTCTGTAGAATGAGGCTAGCATCTACCTGACAGTTATTGCAGGGTTACTCAACACCAGCACTGTAGACTTCTTGGTCCAGATAATTCTTTGTTGTGGCAGCTGTCCCATCCACTGTAGAAAGTTTAGCAACATCTGTGTTCTCTAGTCACCAGATGCCAGAAGCCCCACAGTACCCCAAACTGTGAAAATCAAATATCTCCAAACATTGTCCCAAATTCCTTGCATGGCAAAAGCATCCCTGGTTGAAAACTAATGGGCTATTGTAAGTATTAAAAATAATGTATATAAAATTTCTTGCACATAGTAAGTGCTCAGTAAAAGGACGTGGTTGTTATCAGCATTATTATTACCAAGACGATGCAGCTAGGAAATGGCAAGGATGGGTCTCAAAATCATAGTCCCTTGCTTCCTGGTATGGAGCTTCTAAAATGACGGATACATATCGCTTTTATGAAGTCTGGGAAATCAGTAATAAAGTAGGCATAGGGCAATCTGTAAAAAAGTAGAGGTAGTAGTTCATTTTATAAAACTGGAAGTTGAAACATACTTTTACCAAAAAAAAAAAAAAAAAGTACAAACGGCCAATAGATATTCCAAAAAAAAAAAAAAAAGACATAAATTCCAATGAAAAAGGGCTCAATGTCACTAGCCATCAAGAACATGCAAATCAAAACCACAGACAGATATCATCTCACACCTGTTAGGATTGTTGTTGTTCAGTCGCTAAGTCATATCCAACTCTTAGTGACCCATGAACTACAGGTGGCTATTATCAAAAAGACAAGAGAAAACAAATGTGGGCAAGGATGTGGAGAAAGGGAATTCTAATCTTATTGATAGGATTATAAAACGATGCCACCATTATGGAAAATAGTATGCTGCTGCTGCTGCTGCTAAGTCGCTTCAGTCATGTCCGACTCTGTGCAACCCCATAGACGGCAGCCCACCAGGCTCCCCCGTCCCTGGGATTCTTCAAGCAAGAATACTGGAGTGGGTTGCCGTTTCCTTCTCCAATGCATGAAAGTGAAAAGTGAAAGTGAAGTCGTTCAGTCGTGTCTGACTCTTAGCGACCCCATGGACTGCAGCCTACCAGGCTCCTCCATCCATGGGATTTTCCAGGCAAGAGTACTGGAGTGGGGTGCCATTGCCTTCTCTGGGAAAATAGTATGATGGCTTCTCAAAAAATTAAAAATTTATCTATCGTATGAGCAAGCGATTCCTCTCCTAGGTATGTACACAAGAGAATTAAAGTCCGTATGTGAGGAGGTACCAGCACATTCATGTACACTGCAGCTCTATTTAGTACTATTCACAACAGCCAAGATATGGAAACACCGGAAATGCCCTTCAGTGCATAATTGGGCAAATAAAATATATATACACACAAAAGAATATTATTCAGCCACAGGAAAGAAGGAAACCCTGCCATTGGAGACAACATGGATGAATCTGGAGAGCAGTATGCTAAGTGAAATAAGCCAGAAAGTGAAAAACCAATATTGGATGATATCACTTATATGTGGGATAAAAGGAAAAGAAAAAGTTGATCTCATAGAAAAGAATACTAGAATGGTGGTTACCAGGGGCTGGGGAAAGGGGAATGGCATGATGAAGATCCAGTGGTACAAATTATAAGGAGAACTTCTGAGGATCTGACATACAGCATGGTGATGCTCTCTGTTGCCTCTCTTCTCCGGGCCGGTTACATCTGCTGTTGCAACTAAGACCCCTTCTGTTGATTCAGAGAAACTTAAAAGGCAACACTCAAAGACCAGAAATGTCTGGTCCATTTTCCAGACTAGTTTAGCTAGTCCAGGAAGGCAGAGGAGAAAGTAGGCAAGGGGCTCTGAGTGAATGTTTTCAAGCCTGCAGAGGCCACCTTCACGAACTGTTGTGCCCCAGCCTAGAGGAAGCAGCAAGCAGCAAACCATGCGGAAACCACAGTCTGGCTTCACAGGGGGCCAAGGGCATCCACGGGCCTTGATCCACTGTGTGATAAATGCCGCTTTGAACTGTTGTTCAAGCTTTTGTGTATCTCTTCAGTTTGGTAGGAAAAGCACGCAATAGGCCCTATAAAAGTGACAAGCATGTTGAGTAAGTCGCTGAGTGAAGGGAGCAAGACGGAGGGCCACCAAGCACTTATAGCCCTCCAACATTACTGGGGGGCCTGAAGAGTGCCCCTTTCCTCCCGCACACCACTGCCTCCCTGCCCATCCCTTCCTGCAGCTCCAGAACAGAATGAGGAACTCCCTACCAAGGAGCCCATCAGCTAACCATGTAGCCAGCCATCAGGAGCCCTCCAGGGGCAGATTGTAGGATGGAGCAACACCCAAACACTGTTGGGAAGAGAGATGACTACAGGGGAATGTGACTTGTTTTAAAAGGAGGAGGAGAAAGAGAGAAAAGGGAAGCAGCAGCAGTGCTAAGCAAAAAATAATAATAATTTATTTGAACTCTTTGTTTTTATTCACTATATATACATATATATGAATTTATTTCTTTCTTGTTCTTTGAACTGTAGTAGATTCACCAGAGAAGGCAATGGCACCCCACTCCTGTACTCTTGCCTGGAAAATCCCATGGATGGAGGAGCCTGGTGGGCTGCAGTCCATGGGGTCGTAAAGAGTCGGACATGACTGAGTGACTTCACTTTCACTTTTCACTTTCATGCATTGGAGGAGGAAATGGCAACCCACTCCAGTGTTCTTGCCTGGAGAATCCCAGGGACGGGGGAGCCTGGTGGGCTGCCGTCTATGGGGTCGCACAGAGTTGGACACGGTTGAAGCGACTTGGCAGCAGCAGTAGCTGCAGATTCACAGTGTTATATCAGTTTCAGGTATGCACATAGCAATTCAATATTTTTACAGATGATAATTCACTTAAAGATATGATGGGGCTTTCCTGGTAGCTCAGCTGGTAAAGAATCTACCTGCAATGCAGGGGACCCCCGTTCAATTCCTGGGTCAGGAAGATCCACTGGAGAAGGGATAGGCTACCCACTCCAGTATTCTTGGGCTTCCCTGGTGGCTCAGCTGGTAAAGAATCTACCTGCAATGAGGGAGATCTGTGTTGGATCCCTGGATTGGGAAGATCCCCTGGAGAAGGGAAAGGCTACCCACTCCAGTATTCTGGCCTGGAGAATTCTATGGACTGTTTAGAACATGGGGTTGCCAAGTCAGACACGACTGAGCAAACTTTCACTTTCACTGAAGATGTGATAAAACCCTGGTTATATTGCCTGTGCTGCAATATGACATTTCTGTATTTTGTTTTTTTATATACCCATTAGTTCACACTTTTTAATTCCCTTCCCATCTTGCCCTTCCTCCAATCCCTTTCTCACTGATAACCGCTAGTTTGTTCTATGTATCTGAGTCTGTTTCTGGTTTGTTACATTTATTAGTTTGTTTTATGTTTTAAATTTCAGTGAGGGAAAGCTTGCAGTATTTGTCTTTTTCTGTCTGATTTACTTCACTAACTGTATTATCTTCCAGGTCATCTGTGTTGTTGCAAATGACAAATTTTCCTTCTCGTTTATGGCTGAGTAATATTCCATTGTGTGTGTGTGTATATATATACACACCACAATGCCACATCTTCTTTATCCATTCATCTGTTGGTGGGCCTGTTGTTTTTGATTAATCACTCAGTCACATCTGACTCTCTTGAGATCCCATGGACGGTAGCACATCCAGGCTCCTCTGTCCGTGGGATTTCCCAGGCAAGAATATTGGACTGGGTTGCCTTTTCCTTCTCCAGGCAATCTTTCTGACCTGGGGATTGAATCCACGCCTCCTGCATTAAAGGAGGTTCTTTACCACTGAGCCATCTGGAAAGCCCCTGATGGACAATTAGGGTGCTTCTATATCTCGAGTATTTTAAATAATGCAATTTCATTGGGGTGCATCTACCCTTTTGAATTCTTATTTTTGTCCTCTTTGGATATATATCCAGGAGTAGAACTGCTAGATCATATGGTAGCTATATTTTTAGTTTTTTTGTAAAACCTCCATAGTGTTTTTCATGGCAGCTGCACCAATTTACATTCCCAACAAGAGTGTTGCTTTTCTCCACATCTCTGCCAACACTTATTATTTGTTGTCTTTTTGATGACAGCTGTTCTGACAGATGTGAGGTGATATCTCATTGTGATTTAGATTTCATTTCCCTGCTGATTAGTGATGCTAAACATTTTTTCATATCTTCTTTGGAAAAATGTCTTTTCCAGTTTTCTGCCTACTTTTAGATCAGTTATTTTTTAAATTATATTGACTCTTAGGAGTTCTTTACATATTTTAGAAACTAACCCCTTTTCGGACGTGTTTCGCATTACTTTTTCCCATTCAGTAGGTTGTCTTTTCATTTGTGGATGGTTTCCTTTGCTGTGCAAAAGGAAGCATTCCTATATAGTCTGCATGTATCCAGTGGCTTTGATGGGAGAGCTGGACATGAAGTGAACACAGGCTGTGTCTCCCCCGGAGTGTGCTGGCAGCTGCCACCTTGGTGGGAGGTGGGGCTGGAGTTAGAGGGGCTAGATCCACAGCCGGGTGCAAGCCTGGGTTTCTCCTGTGATCCATGGCCACCACTGCTTTATCATAGAACAAGACCCAGCAGCCTCGAGCAGGTGCCCTAGGGAGCGGGGTTCCTCCCAGGTGTTATGGCAGTTTCTGCATTGGTTTAGGATGTGATGGTGGCCTCAGAGCTTGGGGCTGCCTTTCTGTGCCAGGTCACTTTTTCCCCGGTAGGTACACCTTGACTAGAGGCTACATGGTGGTGGAGGAATTGGCGCCACATCACTGAGCTGCCCCCGTTCCTCCCAGGCGTGCACCATGATGCTTGTTCTGACAATGGCAGTCTTCCTCTTGGAGCTAGCCCCATTCCCTGCTGAGCGCGTGTACCACAGTATGGCTGTCAACAGCAGCTTCTGCCCTGGTCAGACACCATGCCAGGCTCGGAGCCAGTTCCATTCCTTCCAAGTGCACACACTCCTGTTGGCAACAGCAGCCTCCTCCTGGGAGGAGAGCTGGAGTAAGAGGGGCTGGAGTGGGAACCCAGGCGAGGGCTGGGGCATGCACTGGGGTGGTCCTGGTGGGCCAGCCAGAGCCCCAGTTCAGTTCAGTTCAGTTCAGTCGCTCAGTCGTGTCCAACTCTTGGCGACCCCATGAATTGCAGCACGCCAGGCCTCCCTGTCCATCACCAACTCCCAGAGTTCACTCAGACTCACGTCCATCGAGTCAGTGATGCCATCCAGCCATCTCATCCTCTGGTGTCCCCTCCTCCTCCTGCCCCCAATCCCTCCCAGCATCAGAGTCTTTTCCAATGAGTCAACTCTTCACATGGGGTGGCCAAAGTACTGGTGTTTCAGCTTTAGCATCATTCCTTCCAAAGAAATCCCACGGCTGATCTCCTTCAGAATGGACTGGTTGGATCTCCTTGCAGTCCAAGGGACTCTCAAGAGTCTTCTCTAACACCATGGTTCAAAAGCATCAATTCTTTGGTGCTCAGCCTTCTTCACAGTCCAACTCTCACATCCATACATGACCACAGGAAAAACCATAGCCTTGACTAGACGGACCTTTGTTGGCAAAGTAATGTCTCTGCTTTTGAATATGCTATCTAGGTTGGTCATAACTTTCCTTCCAAGGAGTAACTGGTGATAGAAGCAAGGTCCGATGCTGTAAAGAGCAATATTGCATAGGGACCTGGAATGTCATGTCCATGAATCAAGGCAAATTGGAAGTGGTCAAACAAGAGATGGCAAGAGTGAATGTTGACATTCTAGGAATCAGTGAACTCAAATGGACTGGAATGGGTGAATTTAACTCAGATGACCATTATATCTACTACTGTGGACAGGAATCCCTCAGAAGAAATGAGTAGCCATCATCGTCAACAAAAGAGTCCGTAATGCAGTACTTGGTTTCAATCTCAAAAATGACAGAATGATCTCTGTTCGTTTCCAAGGCAAACCATTCAATATCACCGTAATCCAAGTCTATGCCCCAACCAGTAACGCTGAAGAAACTGAAGTTGAACGGTTCTATGAAGACCTACAAGACCTTTTAGAACTAACACCCAAAAAAGATGTCCTTTTCATTATAGAGGACTGGAATGCAAAAGTAGGAAGTCAAGAAACACCTGAAGTAACAGGCAAATTTGGCCTTGGAATATGGAATGAAGCAGGGCAAAGACTAATAGAGTTTTGCCAAGAAAATGCACTGGTCATAGCAAACACCCTCTTCCAACAACACAAGAGAAGACTCTACACATGGACATCACCAGATGGTCAACACCGAAATCAGATTGATTATGTTCTTTGCAGCCAAAGATGGAGAAGCTTTATACAGTCAACAAAAACAAGACCAGGAGCTGACTGTGGCTCAGATCATGAACTCCTTATTACCAAATTCAGACTGAAATTGAAGAAAGTAGTGAGAGTCATTTCCTAGGCAGGTTGATAGGAAATCTAGGGGTCCCCAAGGAGAGAGGGGTCTGGAATTCTTAAGGAGGAAGAAAGGACAAACTTTTCACAGTCTTTGTAGACCAGGACCTGGGGACTGGAGTCCATGAAAATGAGAGGGTAACAGGCAGGAAGGCCAGGGGTCTCTAAATGGAGGAAATAGCCTGCAAGTGTCAGACATTTTTATCTCTCTTAAGTGGCAGGAGGAAACAAACTAGCAGTATTTTTTCCTTCTCTATACAAATTTAAAGGGAGGTTTCTCTTAAAACACTGTGTTGCCATAATGACACCTAGTTTCGCCTGAAGTTAGCTATTCTTGAGCCTAGAGATAACCAATGCCTTTTTCTTATGGAAATGTTCGTCTTAAGCTATGCTAATGTGCTATGCCTTTACCCCAAACTCTGTCTCCAAGTCGGTTCTGCCTCTTGGCCCAGAACCTACTTGACAAACCAGTATGTTATACTCAGATATTGTTCCCCTAATCTATGTAAATGAAACTATTTGTATGGTGGTCTGCACTTCTTCAAGATTCAAGTTAATCATTTTATGGCCCAGGATAAACCATTTGGTGCCAAGATTATCCCAAAATGCATCTTATGGGTGAGGGGCCTGGTGCCATTCTGAATTTTAAGACATTTCTTTCTTTCATTAACAGACTGCTAGTGACTATATAACATCCAGCTAAAGACTAGCAGGTGGGTACTCTTTCTGCCCCCTTCTGATGCCTATGTCAGAAGCTTTCTCTATCTCCTTTATACTTTAATAAAACTTTATTACACAAAAGTTCTGAGCAATCAAGCCTCGTCTCTGGCCCTGGACTGAATTCTTCTCCTCCAGGGGCCAAGAATCCCAGTGTATTCACGTGATTCAACAACAACCTTTCAGTAGGGAAAACCACTAGACCATTCAGGTATGACCTAAATCAAATCCCTTATGATTATACAGTGGAAGTGAGAAATACATTTAAGGGCCTAGATCTAATAGACAGAGTGCCCGATGAACTATGGAATGAGGTTCGTGACATTGTACAGGAGATAGGGATCAAGACCATCTCCAGGGAAAAGAAATGCAAAAAAGCAAAATGGCTGTCTGGGGAGGCCTTACAAATAGCTGTGAGAAGACAAGAGGCGAAAAGCAAAGGAGAAAAGGAACGATATAAGCATCTAAATGCAGAGTTCCAAAGAATAGCAAGAAGAGATAAGAAAGCCTTCCTCAGCGATCAATGCAAAGAAATGGAGGAAAACAACAGAATGGGAAAGACTAGAGATCTCTTCAAGAAAATTAGAGATACCAAGGGGACATTTCATGCAAAGATGGGCTCGATAAAGGACAGAAATGGTATGGACCTAACAGAAGCAGGAGATATTAAGAAGAGGTGGCAAGAATACACAGAACTGTACAAAAAAGATCTTCACGACCCAGATAATCACGATGGTGTGATCACTGACCTAGAGCCAGAGCCCCAGGCAGTTTGCAATCCGCCGCCTCCTGCACTGCGACTGGGAGTACGCAAGTCTGTGACTGGCTCTCTAAGGGCAGAGTCTTGGTTGCTTACAGCCCTCTGGAAAGCCCAGCTGGTTTTCAAACCAGCTATGGGGACTCCTCTTCCAGTGTCAGACCTCAGAGCTGGGGTGCCCAAGATGGACCTTTAACCCATCACTCCCCAGGGAGGAGCCCTGGGCCTGTGACATCCCCCTCCTCTTCTGTATCCCTCACTAGAGGTACAGGTCCCCATCAGATTGCTTCTCTTCCCTTTCTACCAGACTCCATGTGGACCTCCCTTTATAGAACTGGCTGTAGAAGAGCTGTTCTGCTAGTCGTCAGGTAATTCCAGGGAGAGTTGTTCTCTATGGAGTTGTAGTTTTGGATTTTTTTAAATAAATATATGTATTTATTTTTGTCTGACTTGGGTCTTAGTTACAGCATATAGGATGTTTCATTGTGGAGCGCAGGCTCTTGTGGCAGTGTGTGGGCTTCTCTCTGGTTGTAGTATGCAGGGTCAGTAGTAGCAGCACACAGGCTTTGTGGCCAGGCAGCATGTTGGATCTTATTTCCCTGACCAGGGATCAAACCCTTATCCCCTGCATTTAAAGACATATTCTTAACCACTGGACCGCCAGGGAAGCCCCGTAACTATAATTTTGATGTGTCCATGGGGGCAGTGGGGGGAGGAGGGGCGAGCCTAGTGTCTTTCTAGTCCACAATCTTGATTTCTAACTCTACTCTTTGTAAATTAAAATATAGGTCTAACGACATGTGTCTAAAAGCATGCTTTGAACTCAGAAGAATTCTATTCTTTTCAAGCTGGACACTATAGTCCTCTGAGCACCCGGGCCCATTTCACAAATGAGGAAACAGAACCAGAGAGGGGGTTGACTGAGGTCATGGAGAAAGTGACGGCAAGCCAAAGCTGAGCTCTGGATGTCCTGAGCACCTGTTCTGTGCCCTGATGCCCCCAGATACTGGAGGGAGGAGCCTGGTATAATGGACTTAGTGTGAGTAGTGTGTGAAGTCTCTCAGTTGTGTCCGACTCTTTGTGATCCCGTGGACGGTAGCCCAGCAGGCTCCTCCATCCATGGGATTCTCCGGGAAAGAATACTGGAGTGGGTTGCCATTTCTTTCTCCAGGGGATCTTCCCCACCCAGACTTAACTGTTAACTAATTGAAAGTTAGTGTTTAAGTGCTTTATTCAAGAAAGGTATGGTTCTTGAAGCTATTAAACTTTGGGCCAGAAACACTTATGTGTAAACAGGAAGGTCTCAGGTGGGTCTCATACTCTCTTGCTTCTCAGTCTGTGCATTTGTAAAATGAGAATTCCTGCTTCCTGGGCCTCATGGGATGCTCAAGTGTTGGACGGAGACGCTAGAGGAAACCTGCCTTGTTTGTCTCCCTCCCACACCGTTGCTCTGGAGTAGCCTCACGAGCCTAGATGGAGGCCTGAAAACTTGGCTTGTCAATCATTTCAGAAGCTACCTATCCTAAAGAAAGGAGCCTTTTGGGTCCTTAAATTATCTTCAAAAAATTCTCTAGACTTGTGTGCACACATCTGCAAACACACACACAATTCCTCTGAGCTATGATAACTGTGTCCCCATTTATTTCCCCTGCCCTCTTACCTACTTAACCTCCTTGTATGATAGCAGCTAGCGTGTACACAGCCCTGTGTTTCACAGAGTGCTTTGCATCTGTTATATCGCATGGCCTTTGGACAGTCATCTTGGGTGTGGACCCCAAGTTCACGCTTAAATATTACTACCTTCTGAAAGCCTCAGACTCCTCATCTACTAAACCACAGAAGAAAATATAAAAGTTACACTGACATCAGAAATTAGCAAAAAAAAAAAAAAAAAGAAAGAAATGAGCTGTTAGGATTATATGATAACTTTATAATAATGATTAACATTTCTTGAGAATTTATACTGTGCTAAGAGATGGCACCCCACTCCAGTACTCTTGCCTGGAAAATCCCATGGACGGAGGAGCCTGGTAGACTGCAGTCCATGGGATCGCGAAAAGTCAGACACGACTTCACTTTCACTTTTCACTTTCATGCATTGGAGAAGGAAATGGCAACCCACTCCAGTGTTCTTGCTTGGAGAATCCCAGGGATGGAGGAGCCTGTTGGGCTGCCGTCTATGGGGTCACACAGAGTCAGACACGACTGAAGTGACTTAGCAGCAGCTGCAGCAAGCACCATGCTAAGAAATAAGGGGCTTGGAGTTACTTCTTTCATGTGAGTGGCGATCTCTATAAATTCTCAGCAGAAGTACTCAGGCCAGTGCTTGGCATGGAGTTATGCAACAGATAGATGTTAGCTTCTCGTATTCTCATTACCACCACTGATAACAATGACATTACTAATTGTTACAAGAAAAATCTGAGGAAGGGGGTGATTTTCAAAAAAAGTAACTGATTTTGTTAAGTTGCTTACCAAGACCACATCTTCTGCAAAAGAATTGGGGCAGGGGTGGAGGGTAGTGCAGGAGAAAGGCATAGAAGAAAGGAAATGGAGAGAAAAGTTCCATCCCCAAAGAAAAAGTCATTAACACCATCTAATTGGCAATGAATGAAACTTAGGAGTTCAGCATACCTTGGGTTTACTGTGGGTGGTTTCCATTGTGGGATCTTTCTCTGTAACCATGGCAGATGGCCTCCCTGAGCACCTGCTCACCAGCCCTGTTAGTAAATGTGACAAGAGAAGTTAATTTCATTTATGTCCTCGAATGGCATTGTTAAGCAGTCAGCTGTGCTGAATTTAACTCTCATTTCCTCGTTGGGACATTTCCCTTGAAACAAAGTGCCCTGCTGAAGAGCTTTTTAGCCAAACACAAAATCATCTTGCCACACTAGATTCATATGAGTCTGATTTACTCTTTAGACAAATATTGACTGAACAAAAATTGTGTTCCAGATACCCTGCTGGGAATTAGCTATCAGGAGATATAGGACAAGCCCTTGACGACCTCAGAGGCTATTTTAGACAAACATGGAGACCTGTATAATGTAACTAGAAGGGCTTTGACTGCTAACCAAGAATGCTGAATGTTAATATGGGGCAGTAGGAGCCGCAGATGGATTCTAAATGGGAAATTATAGGATCCAGTAGCAGGGATAACTTCTGAGATAGGAGGAGGTTCTAGCAGTGATCCAGGCAAGAGAAGACAAGTGGGGAGACAGGAGAGGGACATCCAGAAGAACAAAGCTTGGTGATCAATTGCGTTTGGCCAGGAAGGAAGGAGAAATAGTAAAGGAAGTCTATAAGGAGAATCCCTTGCTCCTTCATTGTAGTCATTAAACAAATATTCACTAAGTTACCTGTTATGTGGCAGGCTGCATGCTGGAGGCTAAGAATAGAGCAGTAAAGCCCAAAGATAAACGCTAGGACAGGTAAGGGAGGGGGCCATGGAAGCCCAGAGGAAGGGTTCCTGCTCCTAAAAGGACACTATATCCAGGAGACATCTGAGGGTTGAGTGGAAGCAAACTGGCTGAAAAGATAGAAAACAGAGAGAGCAGTGCAGACAGGGTGCAAAGACCCTGGGCCAGGAAGCTCCACGACACTCCAGAGACTGGATGAAGCTCAGTGTGGATAATATAGAGGAGGATGGGAAGAGATGGAAAGTGAGGATCAGAGATGTGTCTGATGGAAGGCAGGGGAAGAAGGAGAGAATCACCTCTTTTGCTCACCCCACCTTCCAAGAACCTGGGGAGTCTGAGATCCCCAAAGAGAACCTGTCTGGAGATGGAGTGACCACAGGGGTCTCTTTGCCATCCTAGCCCCTTTTCCTTGTCTTCCCCATTCTCATGCACATGCTCTCTGTCACACACACACACACACACACACACACACACACACACACACACACACCATGCTTTTTTCCACTTCTAGGCCTCTGTACCTGCTCTCCTTCTTGCCTGCAGTGCAGTTTCCCAGGAGCTCCAGGCCACTGTTCAACAAACATTGTGCCTCCTCTGAAATCTTTCCAGACTGAACAGCTGAATTCAGTGCTTTCTCCACTATGCTCCTATAGCCAGGAACTCCCAGGCTATCATGATTCTGGCTTGTCCATTGGTCTGTCCCTCTGGACTCAGAATTCCTTGTGGGCAGAGCACATGTGCCCCAGGTGTCTGTATCCAGCTCAATGCCTGGCATAGTTGATGCTTATAAAAATGTTTGCTGATAGAATGCATAAATCCATAACTCATGTTTCTAATAATAGAAAACACATTATTGTCCCATTTAAGTCTTGAATATCCCTGGGTCACAGGCAGTGGCAGCTTAGGATATGCTATTGACCTACCCTGGACTTATACAAGGATAGAGCTAATAATGGAGGTTTACTGCATGCCACACAGACTTCCAAGTGCTTTATATCTATGAACTCATCTAATTCTCACAAGAACGCCATATGCCCTTGACAAGCGAGGAAGGCAAAGCACAGAGAGGTGAAGGAAGTTTTCCAGGGCCACACTGGTAAATGGTGAAGCAAGTAAATGGTGGAGGTAGGATCCAAACCCCAGCAGTTTGACTCCAGATTGGTGCAGCCTTATCAAAGCAACTTCACATCTGTCATCTGTCCCAATTCATTTATCAGGAAACAACAATACGTACCCCTTTGTTATAGATGGAGAAACCAAGGGACAGAGAAATCAAGTTGTTAGCTGTGGTGTCCAAAGGAAAGGTAGCTGAGATCGCATTCCCATCCAGCCACTGTCTGCGCCATGCTTGGTTTCTGAATATGCCTGAAGAAAGTACAACTCCCCGTGAGATCTGTGCCCCGGGCCCTATCCCACACGCCATCTCAGGAAGCTCTTTTGAAGGAGGGGAGGATAGGAAATCTAATGCTTGTTTGGGCTTCCCAGCTGGCTCAGTGGTAGAGAACCTGCCTGCCAATGCAGGAGACACAGGAGACACAGATTCAGTCTCTGGATTGGGAAGATCCTCTGGAGGAGGAAATGGCAACTCTCTCCAGTATTCTTGCCTGGAAAGTTCCATGGACAGAGGAGCCAAGTGGGCTGTAGTCCATGGGGGTCACAAAATGTTGAACACAATTGAGTGACTAAGCATGAATACTTCTTCAATATACAACCTAGAGGCAGAACTAGATGCTCTAGTTTCCTTCTTTGGATCCCACTGTGATTCCCTGTTGCTTTCCAAAGTTGGAAGGGGGTAGCACTGAAGAAGCTGAAGTTGAATGGTCCTATGAAGACCTACAAGGCCTTTTAGAACTAACAACCAAAAAAATGTCCTTTTCCGTATAGGGGACTGGAATGCAAAAGTAGGAAGTCAAGAAACACCTGACGTAACAGGCAAATTTGGCCTTGGAATATGGAATGAAGCAGGGCAAAGACTAATAGAGTTTTGCCAAGAAAATGCACTGGTCATAACAAACACCCTCTTCCAACAACACAAGAGAAGACTCTACACATGGACATCACCAGATGGTCAACACCGAAATCAGATTGATTATATTCTTTGCAGCCAAAGATGGAGAAGCTCTATACAGTCAACAAAAACAAGACCAGGAGCTGACTGTGGCTCAGATCATGAACTCCTTATTGCCAAATTCAGACTGAAATTGAAGAAAGTAGGGAAAACCACTAGACCATTCAGGTATGACCTAAATCAAATCCCTTATGATTATACAGTGGAAGTGAGAAATACATTTAAGGGCCTAGATCTGATCAATAGAGTGCCTGATGGACTATGGAATGAGGTTTGTGAAACTGTATAGGAGACAGGGATCAAGACCATCCCCATGGAAAAGAAATGCAAAAAAGCAAAATGGCTGTTTGGGGAGGCCTTACAAATAGCTGTGAAAAGAAAAGAAGCGAAAAGCAAGGGAGAAAAGGAAAGATATAAGCATCTGAATGCAGAGTTCCAACAAATAGCAAGAAGAGATAAGAAAACCTTCCTCAATGATCAATGCAAAGAAATAGAGGAAAACAACAGAATGGGAAAGACTAGAGATCTCTTCAAGAAAATTAGAGATACCAAGGGAACATTTCATGCAAAGAAGGGCTCGATAAAGGACAGAAATGGTATGGACCTAACAGAAGCAGGAGATATTAAGAAGAGGTGGCAAGAATACACAGAAGAACTGTACAAAAAAGAGCTTCATGACCCAGATAATCACAATGTTGTGATCACTGACCTAGAGCCAGACATCCTGGAATGTGAAGTCAAGTGGGCCTTAGAAAGCATTACTACGAACAAAGCTAGTGGAGGTGATGGAATTCCAATGGGGCTATTTCAAATCTGAAAGATGATGCTGTGAAAGTGCTGCACTCAATATGCCAGCCAATTTGGAAAACTCAGCAGTGGCCACAGGACTGGAAAAGGTCAGTTTTCATTCCAATCTCAAAGAAAGGCAATGCCAAAGAATGCTCAAACTACCACACAATTGCACTCATCTCACATGCTGGTAAAGTAATGCTCAAAATTCTCCAAGCCAGGCTTCAGCAATATGTGAACCGTGAACTTCCAGATGTTCAAGCTGGTTTTAGAAAAGGCAGAGGAACCAGAGATCAAATTGCCAACATCCTCTGGATCATGGAAAAAGGAAGAGAGTTCCAGAAAAACATCTATTTCTGCTTTATTGACTACGCCAAAGCCTTTGACTGTGTGGATCACAATAAACTGGGGAAAATTCTTCAAGAGATGGGAATACCAGACCACCTGACCTGCCTCTTGAGAAATTTATATGCAGGTCAGGAAGCAACAGTTAGAACTGGATATAGAACAATAGACTGGTTCCAAATAGGAAAAGGAGTACGTCAAGGCTGTATATTGTCACCTTGCTTATTTAACTTATACGCAGAGTACATCATGAGAAATGCTGGACTGGAAGAAACACAAGCTGGAATCAAGATTGCCGGGAGAAATATGAATAACCTCAGATATGAATATGACACCACCCTTATGGCAGAAAGTGAAGAGGAACTCAAAAGCCTCTTGATGAAAGTGAAAGTGGAGAGTGAAAAAGTTGGCTTAAAGCTCAACATTCAGAAAACGAAGATCATGGCATCAGGTCCCATCACTTCATGGGAAATAGATGGGGAAACAGTGGAAACAGTGTCAGACTTTATTTTGGGGGGCTCCAAAATCACTGCAGATGGTGACTGCAGCCATGAAATTAAAAGACACTTACTCCTTGGAAGGAAAGTTATGACCAACCTAGATAGCATATTCAAAAGCAGAGACATTACTTTGCCAACAAAGGTCTGTCTAGTCATGCTATGGTTTTTCCAGTGGTCACGTATGGATGTGAGAGTTGGACTGTGAAGAAGGCTGAGTGCCAAAGAATTGATGCTTTTGAAATGTGGTGTTGGAGAAGACTCTTGAGAGTCCCTTGGACTGCAAGGAGATCCAACCAGTCCATTCTGAAGATCAGCCCTGGGATTTCTTTGGAAGGAATAATGCTAAAGCTGAAACTCCAGTACTTTGGCCACCTCGTGGGAAGAGTTGACTCATTGGAAAAGACTCTGATGCTGGGAGGGATTGGGGGCAGGAGAAAAAGGGGACGACAGAGGATGAGATGGCTGGATGGCATCACTGACTCGATGGACGTGAGTCTCAATGAACTCCGCGAGTTGGTAATGGACAGGGAAGCCTGGCGTGCTGCAATTCATGGGGTTGCAAAGAGTCGGACATGACTGAGCGACTGAACTGAACTGAACTGAACTGAGCATGCTCCAAGAAATTGGTTCCCCCTCAGACATGTACCCTCCCAGCACAGACTAGAAAGAAGGAGTCATTAGCAGCTAAGAATTGTTTTATTTCTGCTGGCAAATATGATAGATCGGTTATCTCTTTGAGGTTGCCATTTTGTCTCTAATGCATATTTCTGTTTCTTGAGGATGATTTCTGTCTTGAGTGACCAGAGCATTGAATTGTGAGCAAAACCATTGATCTCAGAGCCCTGCATATCAACAGACCTCTTGTTCTAATGAGTACAGCACAGTCTTGCTTCTCTTCTTTTTCTTTAGCTTCCACCAGAACTCAACCAAAGAGAGGCAGGGTCAAGCTCTTCCAGATGTAATCACTGGAAAGAAGTACTCTTATCTCAGTGTCTTTAAATGTTAACAGACAAATAGTTTTACCACAGAGGAAACTTTGGATTAAAGTGCTGAAAACGAAAGCTGGGGAAAGGCACCCAAACATATCCTTCATTCCTATATGTGACCTCGATACAAACATTGGTTTCAGGTTGAAACTTGGCGGCAGAGAAATATTTTAACAGAAGTAATTTGAAGCAATAAAGAAGGCAGTTTGCCATTTTTATATAAGTAATAGAAGTTCAAAAAAGGCAACTAAGAAAAAAAATCAAAACATTATTAGTTTGGAGATTGTTATTGTACCCTCATAACTAAAAGAATAAAAAGCTCCACTTTTTTTCAAGGGTGAAATCTCCCAGACAGTTCTAAGCATGGATGGCCACAATAAAGCCAACAGAAAAGATGTAAGATGAATAAGTCTGATTCTCATGTCTGGGGCATGGAGTTAATAGTAAATAATGAAAGCAAAACGTGTCCATATATGTTTTAAAAGCAGGGTGTATTGAGCATTTGTAATACACTAGGAACTAGAGGAGAAGATGAAAAATAAAGAGAAAAAGGAAGATACTCTTTTCACTGTCAAAAGAGGCTAAAAGCCATACACACAAATAATATAAGGGACTGAAGTAAAAACGAGCAGTTCTAAGTATGGGGGTGTGGGGTGGAAAGAGTGCCAGTTTTAGAGTCAGAGAGACTCGGGTTCAGTTTCCAGTTGTCGTCCTGTGTGATGGGGACAAATGATGTTGGGTCTCAGCTTCAGAAGACACACCTGCAAAAGAGGATCATGTGCCTCGCAGAGCCGTGAAAATGAATCCTGTGTGATACAGATGAAGCACCTTTTCCTTCATTCGGCTCACTGCAGGTATCCAGGAACTGATTTCCCAACCCTCTGCTCCCCTGGGATGTGAGTATGGAGCTAGCTGCTGCAATGTTCAGAGAGCAGCCTTCTCCTCCTTGCCATGATGAAACAGAAACCAAACAAGAGAAAAACCAGTTTCCAGGGGGGCGTGTCTCTCTGTCCAAGGCACGGCCCCCACAGCAGGTTAATTTCTCCAGAACAGCTGAGTTGGATTGGGGCCTGTGTTTACCAAAAGGCCTTCTTACCTAACAAACAAGGTTCATACCTGATGTTGTACGAAGCTACCCCCAAATGCCACATTTAATAGCGGCCGATGAAACACTGGTATTCTTTGTTGGGTTTAATACTGCTTTCTAAGCTTTGTATAACACGATACACAGGACACTACTTTTACTATTCTTATCCAATATTATTTTGTTTACTGAATGGATTCTTGAAGAGAAGGCTCTTTTGGGGAAAAGTCACTGCAGATGGTAACTGCAGCCATGAAATTAAAAGACGCTTACTCCTTGGAAGGAAAGTTATGACCAACCTAGATAGCATATTCAAAAGCAGAGACATTACTTTGCCAACAAAGGTCTGTCTAGTCAAGGCTATGATTTTTCCTGTGGTCATGTGTGATGTGAGAGTTGGACTGTGAAGAAGGCTGAGTGTCAAAGAATTGATGCTTTTGAAATGTGGTGTTGGAGAAGACTTTTGAGAGTCCCTTGGACTGCAAGGACATCCAACCAGTCCATTTTGAAGGAGATCAGCCCTGGGATTTCTTTGGAAGGAATGATGCTAAAGCTGAAACTCTAGTACTTCGGCCACCTCGTGTGAAGAATTGACTCATTGGAAAAGACTCTGATGCTGGGAGGGATTGGGGGCAGGAGGAGGAGGGGACGACAGAGGATGAGATGGCTGGATGGCATCACTGACTCGATGGACGTGAGTCTGAGTGAACTCCTGGAGTTGGTGATGGACAGGGAGGCCTGGCATGCTGCGATTCATGAGGTCACAAAGAGTCGGACATGACTGAGCGACTGAACTGAACTGAAAGGAAGGGCTGGATGAGAGGCCATAAGGAAACATCTGGAGTTTTCCCCAGAGACAACCTGCATCTGAATGCAGGAGTTCACCCGGGACTGGAGAGGAGACAGAGCTGAGCAGGGATCTCTGAAGCTCAGAGGACACCCAGGTGCCAGCGCACACCAGCGATCTGCAGGAGTCTGCGACCTCAAGCAGTTCTCCTGTTGGAATGGCCTTAAATGAAAACTGACAGGAGGGTAATGGAAAAAGAACACTGAGCGTGATTTGCCATGAGGATCATCACTGGGGGAGCCCCGGGGGAACACCTGTGACTGCAGCAGTTGGTGTGGTGCCATGTAAGCGCTTTACATCATTTACTGTGTACATGCCAGGCACACACACAGTGTCCTGTGAAGCAGGCAGAGGAGAAAACTCAAAGAGAGGAAGTAGAAGATCCAGGAGTCAAAAGCCAGTTTGACAGACATGGAGTGTGGATCTCTGGTCTGGCACTTGTCATACATGTGAACTTCCTAAGCCTCAATTTCCTCATTTACAAAAAGAAGATATAGGTCATCATACTGCAGTCCTGATGCAAACATTCCAGATGGTCACCATCACGTCTAGAACAATCCTTGGTTTGGAATCACAGTAGATACTCTACAAAGGTGCATAGTAGGTCCTAAACTAAAATGATGGATGGGTGGATGAATGGATGGATGGATGGATGGATGGTCAGCTACAATACCGTAAAGTTGGTAAAATACAAAAGATGGCAACTGAACATTCAACTAAGGGTCTTTCCATTTTCATTTTACCTTTAAAAGAGTCCTGAAAGAGGTATAAGATGTATATGATTAATCTCATTTGAAATATGAATCAACCTGAAGCTGGATTTCAAATAATCTTCCCAAGCTCATTCAGCTAATTTGATTATCCAGCTACTACTAATTGAGCACCTATTCTGTGCCAGGTACTGTTCTAACCCCTGAGGATACAGTATGAAAACAGATTAAAAAAAAAAAAAAAAATCTCCTCCCCACATGGAGCTTACATTCTCCTTGGAGTAGGTGGAAATAGACCGTAGGCAGAACAATCAGTGTACATACTTTGGACCTTGAAGAACTCAGACAAGGGCAGTCATGAAAATCCCTGTCACTGCAAGATCACCTTGATGGCCCTGGAGTCCAAGACTGTGCATCTCTACCACCCACAGATGCCCAAGTAACGGGATCAAATACCCACAGCCTCAACAACCACTTTCTGAACTCAATTTCATTTCTCTTAAAATTGCACATTTAACTGAGGCATGCATGTGGCAGGGGTGATGCCGAAGTGCAAAGGTCCCTCGCTCTGTTAAAGCCTGATCCCTGAGAAGAGCTGACCTCAGGGCCTTCAGACCAGTGGGAAAATTGAGGTCACTCTTTGCTCTACTGTGTCACATTAGTCGTGCTGTGGTTTTATAGCTTCAAGGAAGTGAAGCAGATAGAGTCCCTGACCTTGGGTGTTGACAAGCTAAAGAATAAAAAATAAGCCCCAGGCTGCATGTGGTATCTAGCAAACACCACAGCATGGCTAAAGGCCTGATGCTGGCCAACACTGAAAAGCAGCAACAGTATGTCAGCACTGATGTCGTGATGATGACTGCTTTGTGAAGCGCTTAGTCTACACCCAGGCCTGTAATGAGGGAAGCACATCACAGAGGAGACATGACCTGAAGCATCTGTAAACCAAAGACAGACATAACATCCTTACCTCCTAATTATCTCTTAATATCAATAACCTCAGATATGCAGAAAGAACACTTTAATTGCAGAAAGTGAAGAGGAACTAAAGAGCCTCTTGTTGAGGGTGAGAGAGGAGAGTGAAAAAACTGGCTTAAAACTCAACATTAAAAAAACTAAGATCGCAGCATCCAGTCTCATCACTTCACGGCAAACAGATGGGGGAAAAGTGGAAACCATGACAGATTTTACTTTATTGGCCTACAAAATCATTGTGGATGACTGTGGTGACTGCAATCATGAAATTAAAAGATGCCTGCTCCTTGAAAGAAAGGTCATGACGAACCTAGACTGTGTATTAAAAAGCAGAGGCATCATTTTGTTGACAAAGGTCCATCTAGTCAAAGCTATGGTTTTTCCAGTAGTCATGTATGGATGTGAGAGTTGGACCATCAAGAAGGCTGAATGCTTTTGGACATCAAAAGAATTGATGCTTTTGAACTGTGGTGCTAGAGAGGACTCTTGAGAGTCCCTTGGACTGCAAGAAGATCAAACCAGTCAGTCCTAAAGGAAATCAACCCTGAATATTCATTGGAAGGACTGATGCTGAACCTGAAGCTCCAATACTTTGGCCACCTGATACAAAGAGTCGATTCATTGGAAAAGACCCTGATGCTGGGAAATATTGAGCACAGGAGGAGAAGGGGGTGACAGAGGATGAGATGATTGAATGGCATTATCAACTCAGTGGACATGACTTTGAGAAAACTCCAGGAGATAGTGAAAGACAGTAAAGCCTGGTGTGCTTCAGCTCATGGGGTCACAAAGAGTCGGACATGACTGAGCAACTGAACACCAACAACTCTTCAGCTGACCAGCTTATACTCATCCATTCTCTCATCTGAAATGCTACCTCCTAACATTTGGTGTTACCTCCCTAAATTCTAAGGCTAGGTTGGTGGTTCTTCCCAAGTACTTTCATATAACCTGGCCTTCCTGATCAGTAAACATTATCTGAATAAGTAATTGAATGTATGTGTATAAATGAATCAGACTGTCTCCCAAAGACTCAGTGGCAAAGTAGAATCCTAGAACGTCCGTCACCTATCTCTCTCCTATTCACTGCAGACTTAGATCTGCCCAAGACGTGAGTGTGCTCACTCAGTTTTGGGGGTGGTTGGATGGTTCCTTTGCCCTGAGCACTGTGCAGCCCATGGGCTTTTCCCTCCCAGGAGTTTATTCCTATCCTGGGTTTGTATCTGTATGTTTCAGTCAGTAGAGCTGGACCTCTGCAGACGATACCTTGTCCTTTCTGCTCCAACTCACAACTAGGGCATCTATGTGAATTTTGCTCCCTGGGAGAATGTTTTGACTCTTCCTGATGAGTTATAAAAAGCACAAGGCTGTCTGTGTTATTTTCCTGGTAGGGGCATCAGGGTAGAAGTCTAAACAGTCCTCTGCTACTGGAAATAGACTTGCAAAATCATAACACAGTCATGGTAGAAAGCCCCTGAAGATTATCCAAGTCGAGGCCCCTTTATTTTATATATATATATAGGTGAGGTAAGGTAAGGTGAAGTCACTCAGTTGTGTCCAACTCTTTTCGACCCCATGGACTGTAGCCTACCAGGCTCTTCATCCATGGGATTTTCCAGGCAAGAGTACTGGAGTGGGTTGCCATTTCCTTCTCCAGAGGATCTTCCCGACCCAGGGATCGAACACAGGTCTCCCGCATTGTAGGCAGATGCTTTAACATCTGAGCCACCAGGGAAGTCTTATATATATGTATATATATGTTTTATATATATATATATATATTCCTTGCTTTCTTCCTTCTTTTCCTCCCTCATTCCATCCTTCTATTTTTCCCTTCCTTCCTATACCACCTATTGTGGATCAGGCAGTTCTCTCAGAATTGGGAATTTAATCAGGCAGAAAACATCAGTAAGCTTATAGTGCATCCAGGCCTTGCAACAAGTAGCCAGACCATAATGACACGGTGTGCTGGGTGAGGAGCTGTTGGCTTATTCATTTGTTTAGCTGTTTCAGAACATGCAACACACACATAGGAAATCATGGGCCCCCATGTTTGTGAAGCGGTTGTGTTCTACTGAATGATTTGTCCTCATTTGCAATGTCAGTTAAGACTAAGAAAATCAAAATTTGTGTTCAGTAAAGTTAATATGAGGGAAGTTAATATGCTTCATTGCTTGATAGTTTGGCCCTGGGTCCAGCAAACAGTAGATATTAAATAAATAACTGAGACAGTCTGACCTTGTTTCCAACGCCATTTCTCACCTTGTCTGTATTTACTAGTCTTTCTTCCAAATGTCTTCTGGCTTGACCAAAAACATAAGTGCCACATCAAGAGCTGAAAAGAGACACAGCAAACATAGCAAGGGACAGATAATACACCAGGCCTTCTGCTGCTTACTGTATGTCATTCATTCTCAGCTATGGCCTCTCATGGAGAAGGCAATGGCACCCCACTCCAGTACTCTTGCCTGGAAAATCCCATGGATGGAGGAGCCTGGTAGGCTGCAGTCCATGGAGTCGCTAAGAGTCAGACATGACTGAGCAACTTCACTCTCACTTTTCACTTTCATGCATTGGAGAAGGAAATGGCAACCCACTCCAGTGTTCTTGCCTGGAGAATCCCAGGGACGGGGGAGCCTGGTGGGCTGCCATCTATGAGGTAGCACAGAGTCGGACATGACTGAAGCGACTCAGCAGCAGCAGCAGCAGCATGGCCTCTCAATTGCATATACATTGCCCTATTTTTCAGATGAAAGACCTTAAGGACCATAGAGGTTCTGTGCCTCCCCCTGATGTCACACAGCTGGTAATTGTGAAGCCAGCTGGGCTCCATCTAAAGCACTCTCTAGCTGTGTACCACGAGATCTAAACAACCCGCATTCTGGAATTGGCTTTCACAGCTTTATGGGAATAAGAATTCCACCTTTTTAGGTGACCACTTAAATGAGTCAGGGATGATTTTTATGTTTAAATTCTGGTCTTTCTGTTAAAACGATCAGTCTCATTACTTTAAATGCAAAACCAGTGTTCAACCAGGCCTTTTGAATAACTATACTTAAAACTCACCTCTGTTTCATTGTTTAAATTTACATCTCCAAGGCTCTTTTTCTCTATGATTAAGAAGGCTCTTTGTGTCAGCTCTCAAATTCTGGCAGTGCTGAGTTTTGATCATCTCTCATTTTGATGTTTCCTTTTCACACATCGTGTTTTGGCACATGACTCCCCCTTCATCTTGTAACTACTCCCCAGAAGTGTCTCCCACAGTTACTGAGTCATCCTTGCTGTGAGACCATTATACTCGGGTTTGTTGAGGAAGCAACCCTAATCTCCATCCCCACCCCCAGCATATTAGTTAGGTCACTTGACTTTATAGAAACCAGCCTGTGGTAGCTTAAGCAAAGAGTGGGATTTATTATAAGGAAAATAATTTCTCTCATGAAAAAGAAGGTCAGGGACATCCCTGGTGGTCCAGTGGTTAAGAATCCACCTGTCAACTAGGGAACACGGATTCGATTCCTGGTCCAGGAAGATCCCAAGTGCTGCAGAGGAACTAAGTTCTCTGTGCCACAATTACGGAGGCTGTGCTCTAGAGCCTGTGAGACTCAACTACTGAAGCAGCGTCCCTAGAGTCCACGGTCCACAACGAGAGGCCACCGCAATGGGAGACCCGAGCACCACGACTAGAGAGTAGCCCCTGCTCACTGTGACGAGAGGAAGCCAACACAGAGCAACAAAGACCCAGCACGGCCTGAAATCAATCAATCAGTTAAAAAAAAAACAAGGTCAGGATGGGAAGAGAAGCTCACAGTGCTGTCTGGACTTCCTCCATCACGCATCTCTGCCTCTGCCTACACGGCCACCTTTTTCTTCTCCTTTAAGGACTGGCTTTCTTTGGTCTCTTTTTCACAGGGGAAAAAGACATGGTCATTTCAAGCTTCCAAATGTGTAAATTACAATCCAGCCACCTAAAAAAATCTCATTCTCTGGGTCAAACTTTCAAACTGGAGATCAAACCAGTCAATCCTCAAGGAAATCAACCCTGGATATTCATTGGAAGGATTGATGCTGAAGCTCCAATACTTTGGCCACCTGATGCAAAGTGCCAGCCCATTGGAAAAGACCTGATGCTGGGAAAGACTGAAGGCAGGAGGAGAAGGGGACAACAGAGGATGAAGTTGTTGGATGGCATCACTGACTCAATGGACATGAGTTTGAGCAAACTCCGGGAGATGGTGAAGGACAGGGAAGCCTGGCGTGCTGCAGTCCATGAGGTTGCAAAGAGTCAGATATGACTGAGCAACTGAACAACAAACTTTCAAACTGCTGGAGAAAAAACTCCAAGTCACAAGATAATAGTGCTTGTTTCAAGCAGTAGTGGCCAGAAAGGTTTTCTTTTTGATCAGAGTGACTGCTTCAAGTCTAATCTATGAAAGTGAGTAGGCATGGAGGTGGGCTTAAAGAGAGAATTGTAAACTGACTAGACCCTGAAATAAGTCTGGCATTTTCCCCTTATTAAATCATCCTTTCTCTTGGAAGTCTGCTGACAATGAGGGAGAGGAAGCCAGAATCAAAGACTTAAAGATCACAATGATTGTTTGCCTCTACGGGAAGTTGGCAGTAACTACCACAAAGGCTTCCCTGGTGGCTTAGAGGGTAAAGTGTCTGCCTGCAATGTGGGAGACCCAGGTTCAGTCCCTCAGTTGGGAAGATCCCCTGGAGAAGGAAATGGCAACCCACTCCAGTACTCTTGCCTGGAAAATTCCATGGACTGAGGAGCCTGGGAGGCTGCAGTCCACGGAGTCACAAAGAGTTGGACACAACTGAGTGACTTTTCACTTTGACCACAAAGGCAGGAGCCACACCCATCTGTTCATAGCTTTGTTCTTAGTGTCCAACCTGGTGCCTGGCACTCAATGAAAATGGGAGGTCTGCTAGTTAAATCATTCATAAAACTCAAGGGGAAGGTATTATTCATTACACCCCCTACCTGCTGCCAAAAGAAGAGTAACAAGTGAAGGAAAGGAGATGAGGGAAGTTATTTCGTAAGTTAACATATCAGACTTAGCACTGGGGGGTATTCTCTGCCATGTTGGCCCATAGCATTTGTCTCCCTCCACGTGAGGATTAGATAAGTGTTTTCAGTGTCTAGGATTTTGTAAGTGCTGCTAGTGCTTGGAGAAATCTTTTTAAGGATTTTGAGGCCAGTCCTGCATATAATCCAAGAAGTTGTACCTATTTTAAAATATATGTGTTTGCAATGGAAGAGCCTTTCTCATATAGACAAGCTTGAAAAGGTGAGCAATTTCATGAGTTTTAAATAATTAAAGACTCTTCTCTATATAGAAATATACATATCCCAGAAATCGACACCCTTTCATTTCCTCTAATTGTCTAAATCTTTGAAATGGAAATATTTTAAAAAAATATCTACTTGGGGTAGATATATATCTATATATATTATAGATATAATATCTATATAGATATAATATCTATAATTAAATATAATATATAAATATATTAAATATAATATAGATATTATATTATATATATTGTATATATATTAGATATATATCTAGTATATCATAGAATATATTTGTAGAATATATTAATTTGTTTTATTTTCTGTTATGTGTGTTAATAACTGTGTTTATTCAGAAGGTGGTATACTTACCTGGACTTTGTGTACCTCATTAAATAGAAAAGAGTAGTTTTAGGATGGGATGGGGCAAAAAAAGGCAAGCCATCAAGACATGAGTCTGGTGCATGAGTTCTCTTGCTGAGTTGCTATTTGTTCTTATTCAATTAACTTTACTTATAATGAGAAATTGGACTCAGTGATCTCGAAAATGTGCTTATATTCTATTGTCTTACAATTTTTCAACCAAAAATTATTTATTGATGAAAATAATTATCTGGGAAGAAAATCTTTAAGATAGTTCTAAGAATTAGAAAAAGTTTTTTTGGGGAAAATTCATCTTACAGTGGAGTTGTTTATAATAGGAGAAATTATAGAGATAACCTAAATATCCGATACCAGAAAACTGGCCACAGAAATTTGTGGTCTTTTCCAGAGAGGATGAAGTAAGGTGATCTAAAATGCTAATGTTGGAGCCATGTAGAAACCTGGAATTTATACATAACCATACTTTGAATGGCTATGAGCAAGGCCATGACATTGGGTATAATATAACTCTGGACTCCTGTGCTTTAGTAAAACCCAGTATCTGAAAGTAGGAAGGAGTGGTACCATTCTGTCTTGGGGTAAACCACACTTGAAACAGGAACCAATTGGAGTATGATCGGAGAAGGCATAAAGGATGGTGAGGGAACCAGAAAGAGTGCCCCATGAGGAAAATCTGGAAGAACCGGATATGTCCAGGTGGAAAAGGAAGAAGCTAAGGGATCTTAGCTTCTCCAGAGTTGCCATGAAAAAGGGAGTAGACTGGGGGGTAGGCTCACTTGGAAAGAATTAGGACTAATGAATGGAAGATGCCAGATCAATCTTAACATGAAAGATCAAAGAACATTTTTATAAATCAAGAGCAGAATGTGTTGCCTCTGGAGAAAGCAAGTTCCCCATCATTAGAGATGAGTGGTATGAGTCTGCAGAGATGGAGATGGAGACAAATCTAAAGGACTAGACAGGGGAGATCAAGGAAGGACAAAGGAAATTTCAGGTTGTAGCTGTGAGGCTTGGTGGTCTCAAGAACTCTTGGAAAAGCAGATTGAAGGCAGGAAGTCCAAGGAGAACTCACATGACTTTTTCCATAGGTTAACTCTCAATGTCCTTTTTTTAAAATTATTTTTTATAGGAGTATGGTTGCTTTACAATGTTGAGCTAGTTTCTACTTTACAGCAAAATGAATCAGCCATACATATACATGCGTCCCCTCTCTTTGGGACTTCCTTCCCATTCAGGTCACCACAGTGCATTAAGTAGAGTTCCCTGTGCTCTATGGTCAGTTCTCATTAGTTACCTAGTTTATAGATAGTATCAATAGTGTATATAAGTCGATCCCAATCTCTCAGTTCTTCCCACCCCACCTTTCCCCCTTGTTATCCATAAATTTATTCTTTACATCCGCGTCTCTTTTTCTGCTTTGCAAATGAGATCATCTGTACCATTGCCTTCTTATTCTAGAGCTACTAAAGCCACTAACACAAGCCAGAAGCTATCTGCTTCTCCCATAATTTTATTTGTATCACCACAGTTTCTTTTCATCCTCGTATCGTTTATCATCCACCTTTACAAAGAAATTCATGAAAGGGTCTATTGCCGCCATAATGAGCTCAAATAAGTAAATATATCTAGGACAAATGTGTAGAAGAGTTTATATTTTTCATTTTTTTTCACTTATAGAAGCAGCATTGATTCACTAAAGAAAACCATTTTTAAAAATCTTTTTTTAAATCTATAATTCAAATATACAAATGACCAAAGAAAGTTAACATTTTGGATTTTCCTTCTCGTCTTGTTCTTTTCCTCTGTAGCACATAGATTCAATTTAACATAAAAGATGTCTTTCTGTGTTAGATCTTCCAATAAATTAGCAAGTTAAACATTTCTCTTCAGCGAAAATGCTGAGGAAGGTGCCATCTTTAGAAGAGAAGATGATCTAGATCAGGAGTTGACAGACTTTTCATGTCAACGGCCAGATAGTAAATATTTTAGACTTTAGACTTTCCAAGTCAAACAGTCTCTTCTACAACTACCCAACTCTGCTGTTGTAGTGGAAATGCCGCATGGACAGTCTGTAAGCAAATGGGTATGGCTGTGAGCCAGTACAACCTTATTTATTGAAAGAGGCAGTGAGCTGCATTTACCCCATGGGCTAGAGTTTGTCAACCTCTTAAGTTAAACCAAATGGCCTAACTAAACCAAATAGCCTTTTGGCCTTTAATAGCTTCAAAGCTCTTATCATAAGAAAAAAAAACAAAAGCTTCATTTAAAACTAAGAACATTCATGTCAATGTATGGTAAAAACCACTACAATATTGCAAAGTAATTAGCCTCCAATTAAAATAAATTAATTAATTAAAAAAGAAAAAAAAACTGAGAACAGCTCTGGCAGACTCCTGTGGTCACACAAATCAGGTCAAGTTCAAGAAAGTCCACTAAGATAGGTCTCCTCAGGCAAACTCCAGATGTAGAAATTAAGCCAGGAACCCCAGCTAGAAAACTGAATAATGAATAGTTTTGAAAATGGGATAGGTTTAGAGAATCAAGACAAATCATTTATACCATTTGATGACAGAATCGAGGCAAGAACAGAGAGTGAATATACCTAATGAATTTAGCACAGAACCCAGTATATAAGTGCTTGATAAGTAGTAACTAAATGACTTGCTTGTTCTGTCACATGCTTATTCACTGTCTATGTAAAGTATGTATCAGACATGCATTAAGCATTTACTGTATGCCTGGAACTTGGCTAGGTACTGACCATATGACAATAAGATACATAACAAAATAAAACAATATATAAAGACCAGATCCTTTGATAAATTATCACTATCTAGGCTGTTAAACTGGAGAAAGCAATGGCACCCCACTCCAGTATTCTTGCCTGGAAAATCCCATGGATGGAGGAGCCTGGTAGGCTGCAGTCCATGGGGTCGCTAAGAGTCGGACATGACTGAGCGACTTCCCTTTCACTTTTCACTTTCATGCATTGGAGAAGGAAATGGCAACCCACTCCAGTGTTCTTGCCTGAAGAATCCCAGGGATGGAGGAGCCTGGTGGGCTGCCATCTATGGGGTCACATAGAGTCGGACACGACTAAAGCGACTTAGCGGCAGCAGCAGCAGGCTGTTAAAAACACTAAGGCAGAATTGAAATAAGGTGCTGTAGGAACATGGTACGCATGCCGTTGAATCAGCCTTGGGTGGTCAGGAGAGGCTTTCTGGAGATGATAACTGAATAAGTTCTGAGCATGAATGAGATGAGGCTGGAAGAAGGCTTATGAGTACTAGGGAGGCATATTCTTCAAGGCAGCAGGGTCCTCATACTTGTGGATGGATGAGGGTGATTGCTTGGTTTTCTAAAGATACACATGAGTTAGTGAGGCTGGAAAGGAGATAGCAAGTTGGAAAGGCAAGGAGGCTTAAAATCAAGTCCTGCAGGACCCCAGAAATCTTGGTAAGGAGTTTGCCTTCACCTTCAAAGTGCGGAGCTCTTTTCAGCAGAGAAGTACCTTGATGGTATCTGCAAACTCATGTTATATTAAAAGGTATTCATCAAAACCCTGCTAGTTACTTCTTGCTGAGAGTTGGAACTGGCTTCTATCTGTGCAGTAGACATATGGGGTTTGGGCTAAAGAAGCAGAAACAAGGCAGTTCTAATGCTCAGTCTTCCTTTCCTTCCCACCCCTTACCCAAGTCTGCCTTGCAGTATGGTTCCATCAAAATGTGGTCAACTGAATTCCTTGCTCACAGATGCCTCCACTTCTACATAAGTGATAAAACTCTTCCTCATTCTCTTTATAGGACAGCCATTGATTGAGCTTGGATTTGTCACGGGGACCTTCTACCCAGATAACGGTGATACTGGTGAGTTATATGGTTGTTTACTTCTCATGCGTCACCTTTGGTCATGAGCAGAGCTGTGGTCAGCTTGATTTGAATGGTACTTTTTATTCTTGAGTCCTGTTGTATTCATGATATTTGAACCTCCCGGGCTTGTAGCCTGGGTATTCTGCTAGGCATATAGGTATTCTGTAGACCTTCAGAGGTCAACTTTCTTTAGGCCATCAGAGCATTGCTGAAGAGTTATGTATAAACCAAATATTTGTGAAGCAAATATAAAATCCACATCCTCTAGAGAAATTTATGTTTAAGGGAGTCCTGTTAAAATATGACAAATATTAGCTAAAAAATTAATCATCACTCCTTTTTTTCGCCTTCAACAAGTGATCATCAGTTCACTCTGGAAGTGTACCTTCTGTTCAACAATGAAACTTTGCTGTCATAACTACTTTGGTTTTGAGATGTTGTTGAAATACTGATGACAAGATACAGAGTTTGCCCCAGATTGAGAAAAACCAAAGGGTAGATATTAAAATGAGATCGTTCAAAACTTCTTGAAAAGAGTTCTGACCTTCACATTAGCTGTATTCCCATGGAAGAGCGGAATGTATTTCCAGACATGTTGTCTCTTTTGGTCTCTTCTTCAGAGCATGTTTTATAGTTTTTGACTGATGGACTGGGATATTGTTCTAATGTTTTGTTTTGTTTTTGGAGGGAGTTTGATTTGGAGTTTTGTTTACCGGGAGGCACCTAGAGGTGTGTGATAAGAAGCTTGTCTTGTTTCTATAAAGAAAGGAGTTCATTCTGGAGACTAAGCTGTTTCTTGCTTTCAGCGCAAAATATTCCTTGATGCATAAATTGGGAATAATAAGTGTACTCAGAAGACACAGTTAACGTAACACATTTTTTTTCATACCTGCACATTTTGCCTGTGCTACTAGCAATAATTTGGGGGAAAACAGAAGCAGATTTGAAGAATCTAATTCACTTTACAATAATTGGTTTCTTTTTGTAGTTTTCTTTCCTTGTATTAACACTTTGTCAATGTTTCACTACCTCTTCATGCACTACTAAAGGAACAATATTTGAATTTTTCTGGGGAAGCCGTAATTTTCTCTCCTTTATCCCACTGATATATTTGGAGTCTTAGATCTTGCATTTTAATTTGGGGCTCAAAATTGAAGTCATTGTATTCCTTCTACCAACCTGATCACATATTTCTCCATTCCTTCCTCCATTCCCATCACCACACATCACAAATGTCTTTGTATTTTTACTTTTGGTTCTAAGCCAATTTCATTTCTATTTTCCCATCCAGTACAATGCAATCACCCTTGGATGGTTGGCACACTGTGGAAAACATTGATGTACTTTAAATTTTTTTTCATTTTTTAACATTGTAAGAAAACAAAATCCAAATTTCAGTTACATTTGAAAAATTATCGCATGCATCTTCAAATCCCAAAATGCCCTGGAAGTAAATTGCAAGGAACTTTTCTGGTATGTCTCTCAGCACACCTAGAAGGAATTATTTTCATCTCTACAATGCTGTTTAATCCAGTTCGGTTGCTAACATTAGTATGTGACAGAGCATTACACGTCTTAGTGTAATTATTTATGTAACAGGGAAATAGTACATTAATCTCATTTGGAGTCAATTTTTACTTCTAGGGCAAATTGGGTAGAAGGACTTACCATAAACTCAGCAAAAATATTTCTGTAAATATTCTATGAAGCAATAGATAGATAATAGTGTTAGAACTACAAGAATGCTTAGCCTTTTTGATGATGATTTCAGGCCTTTTTCCTCAGGCTTTTCAGTGCTCTGCTGGATCGTAGCTTCTGCACACAAGACTCAAAATCTGAAAGAAATAATCTAAGAAGCACCATCAGTGAATATCTTGTTTCACTTTAAGGTTAAAGTTTACTAGTTTGAGGACCAATAAATCTTTTCATATCTGGCATTTACCTTTAATGTTAAATGTTCCAGTAGCCACTCGATGGGGCTACTATTTTATGTACTGATGTGACATGAATGCTATCAAAATTAAATTATCCTATAATATTCTGCTGTGGTGTTGCTATCACATACTTATTGTATTTTTCTTAGTTTGGACACCTTGAACCCCTGACATCTATCTCTAAAATATATACCAATATCAGGAATATAAATTTTTCACTTCAGAGATACATTTCTCTCAGCTCTAGAAGACATAGAGTTCTAATTATTACCCTTGTGTCTTCAAAGATTCCTGCCAGAGTTGGCAACTTGGGTTTAGCCATTTGATAATGGATTCTCAGGAGACTAGGATTAAGGCAGGTGTGGAGGTGGCAAGTATCATATTTTATTTTTTTTTAACTTTGAAAGGCAGAGTCAACTAGGAAATGGACCATTAATTCAGATATAGTGTTTGGGGATAGTTATTGATATACATGGAATGCACACTTATTTATGTGCAAATTAACTTTAGAAAACATAATCAGCAGCATCAATATTTCAACCCATATCAGTTCAGTTTAGTCACTCAGTCCTGTCTGACTCTTTGCGACCCCACGAATTGCAGCACACCAGGCCTCCCTGTCCATCACCAACTCCCAGAGTTCACTCAGACTCAATGTCCATACCATCCTATCCTCTGTCGTCCCCTTCTCCTCCTGCCCCCAATCCCTCCCAGCATCAGAGTCTTTCCCAATGAGTCAGCTCTTCGCATGAGGTGGCCACAGTCCTGGAGTTTCAGCTTTAGCATCACTCCCCATATACACACCACTTACTTTAAGTGTCGTGAAAATTTGAGTCTGAACCTGCTTAGCACTTGGGATCTTTTGGCTACCTGCAGTCCTGTGTTGCCTTATGGGGTAAGCTTAGTCTTCATCCTTTTTGACACCTCTGCAAAAGACAGTGTAATTTAGCATAGAAACATGCATATTATCATATGTGAAATAGATCACCAGTCCAGGTTCAATGCATGAGGCAGGGTGCTCGGGGCTGGTGCACTGGGATGACCCAGGGGGATGGGATGGGGAGGCAGGTGGGAGGGGGGTTCAGGATGGGGAACACATGTACACCCATGGCTGATTCATGTCAATGTATGGCAAAAACCACTACAATATTGTAAAGTAATTAGCCTCCAATTAAATAAATTAATTTTTTAAGTGTAATTTAATGATACATGGAGGGAGACCACTGTTTGATCTACATCAGCTGTATGGTTAAATTCATAGCTTCTCCCCGCCTTTTTGCTTAAGCAAATTATCTCTAGAGATTTCTCTTAAAAGTCAGCCTTAGCCTTTGACAGACACACCACAGGCACCTAAGTGTTAGGTCTTCTTGAAACATGACTTATCAACATCTACCTCTATTAGACTTGAAAATTATATGTATCACTTGAAGAGATTAGGTGATTTCCACTGCCTTTCATTGCACTGCCTGGAAAGTACAGGTCATTCTCCAGAAGTTGTAACTTCTTGCTATACTATGACATCCTTGTACAAGCTTCCTGGGGACATTTGGAGCAATTTGTGTATATCAAAATTCAATGTAAAATTCAAAATGGGGGGCTACCATTGCAAATATCTCACCCGAGATGTCAGTCTGAATAGATCTATCTTCTACAAATGGCCAAGTCCATAGATATGCAGGCAATAAAAACTGTCACAAATTATTTCTCTCCCTGGGAGCAGTGAGAAAGTTCTTTCTGGCATTCCTTGTAATACACGTTCAAATTTCAAAATCTTTAAGATATGAAAAGACATCTTAAGATATGATAAGAATTTCCTCTTTGCATGAAAGAAACAGAACATTTAACATTTCAAAGGACAAGTATCTCCTATATAAACACGGAAAAAGACCTAAGCTGTGAAGCTGTGAGCATTCACTCCAGTATCTACAGAGAATATTCTCCACAGTGTCTCTCTTCTGATCTTTCTCCTCCTCTCTTTTCCTCTCACCCTCCTGTATAGTTTTAGGTGTATGACTCTCTCCCTCTGTTTATCTTTCTCTCTGGAAGAAAACCAACTCGTTATTGTTTGGCTGAGGATTTGTATTATAAACTGTAATGGGACGGATTGGGTAGGATGCCCACACATCCAGCCCCAAACCACATATGTGTGGCTCTTGTCCCCATGTAATTATTAACAGGGCTCTGTTGTGTTCAAAGAAGGGTCCAGGTTTGACTGATAAATTGTATGAATGGCTAAGTGTTAACACAAGTTTGTGTGCTCAACGTGCAGCGAGACCAAATAAACTGAAGCGTTGGAGTTTGGAGCAGGGAAAAGTTCATTGCAGGTCCCAGCGTGGAGACTGGTGGTTCAGGCCCTACAAAGCCCCCATACTCCTCAAAGGGTTTCGGCAAAGCACTTTTAAAAACCAGTTTAGGGAGTTTCAAAAGGGAGGGCACATAGGTATACCTATGGCTGATTCATGTTGCTATATGGCAGAAACCAACACAGTATTGTAAAGCAATTATTGTTCAGTTAAAAACAAATAATTTTTTTATACAGCCAGGTTGAGGGGAGGGAGCAGGTTGCAGAGTCTGTGATTAGCTTGTGCACAGTTCTCTACTGGCTGATGGTGAGGCAGCAGGGTAGTGTCACAGGGATTAACATTGTCAGTCCTTGGGCTCCAGGAGGCCTGGGGCCACGTGCTCACAGACAGCAAGACAGTTGTTGTTTAGTCACTAAGCCGTATCCGACTCTTTTGCGAGTGACCTCATGGACTCTAGCCACCAGGATCCTCTGTTTATAGGATTTCCCAGGCAAGAATACTGGAGTGGGTTGCCATTTCCTTCTCCAGGGGAGCTTCCTGACCCAGTTATCAAACTCATCAAACTCGCATCTCTTGCTTCTCCTGCATGGGCCCGTGGATTCCTCACCACTGAGCCACCTGGACAGCCCTTCGGTACTCTCAGTCATCCAGTAATTAACATCTTCCTTTTGTTGGAGAGGGTGGGGTTTTTTACATCTGCAAAACAACTCAGGAAATATGCATCAAATACTATCATCTAGGTGCTTCAAAGCGCAGCTAAAGCAGAGGATATGCGGGAAGGCCTGCCCAGAGAAGGTCCCATGGGATCCAGCTCAGTTACACGGGAGCCCCAGTCAGATCATAAATTGTGGCTTCTCAGCAAGAGCCTGGAAAGTCCATCTGGCAACAGCAAGGGTGGCTGAGGACTACGGAAGCCTCGTTTTCTTGATGACAGCCAAAGGAAACTGGGGTACAAGTTATTCAAGGGAAGGAACGAAGGGGGTCTGGAGGCCTTGCTTGGGAAGGTGACACAGCAGATACTTGCAGACAGCCCTGAGGGGCAAGAGGTACGGTGGCAGGGGAGGCAGACCTGGAGCGAGGAGGCGGGAAGCCAGGCCCGAGTCCCTGGACTTGGCTCCTGCGATGGCACGGATGGTGTGCTGCAGACACCCAGTGGCTCCGGTGCCTCTCTTCTTTCCCTTCGAGTTTTCCAGGAGGGTTGGTCATGTTAACTTGAGAGATGCCAGGTGCTCCACCACCCAAGTACACACAGGCTTGTCTCTACCCTGAGGCTAGATTTCAAAAGCAGAATATCACACTTGTGGGAACCCAGGGTCACCCGAGAACATCAGGGATCAGGACCCACAGGGGAGGCAAAACTCCGCAAGACATAGTCCTGGCCACTTAGATACTTTAAAACCGAGCTGGCTTCCCTCCTTTGTTTAATGAGCAGAGCATTCCCTCACTGACCCCTCCCCCTACTCAGCCTTCCACGTTTTTTCTATTTTGTCTTCCAGTCTCAGCCATCCTCATAAAAGCCTTCTCTCTCCCTTAATTCAAATACATCCTAGATAGAATTTGATGGTCCCCTCTAAGTTTTTTGGAGAAGGAAACGGCAACCCACTCCAGTATTCTTGCCTGGAAAATCCCATGGACAGAGGAGCCTGGCGGCTACAGTCCATGGGGTGGCTAAGAGTTGGACACGACTGAGCGACTTTTCGCTCTCTTAGTTTTTGCTGTTCATTGGCTCAGTCGTGTCCGACTCTGCAACCCCGTGGACTGCAGCACGCCAGGCTTCCCTGTCCATCACCATCTCCCAGAGCTTGCTCAAACTCATGCCCATTGAGTCAGTGATGCCATCCAACCATCTCATCCTCTGTCGTCCCCTTCTCCTCCTACCCTCTATCTTTCCCAGGGTCTTCTGAGTATTTGAAACTGTCTCTAAATGGAATCAGGGGGAAAATGATGTTGATTTTTGAGCTCAAATCTTTTTAACATATTTTACTTTAGATTCACATGTCACTCACTCTCTGTGTAAAAACTACTTTTGATCTAGTGTATAGACCTTTAGCAATCACTCTCTCATAATTTGGCTGCAGTCACTAAATATGAAGCCTGAAAACCAAGCTTCTTCCAGAGGAGGTAGCAAGGGAAGATCTTGGCTACTCGGTGTGTGCTGCAGATTGTGGGCAGGGTTGTGCTCGGATGGGCAGCAGGGTGTTCTGGAGATCAGTCAGTCACCTCTTCAACAAATAGTTACAAGCTGTCTACTAGCAACCAGATGCCCCTGGGCCCTGGGGACTCCATGAAGAAAAAGATGATTAGGCAGAACTCTAGGATGGAGCTTGAAGATCAATGAACCACACGGGTGTGGAAGACAGAGAGCTCTGCCTTCAAAGCCTGACTCTCATTTATTTTTGTTGTCTTAGCGTGGTTTCATTGCTCTGATCCCCTGCTTTCCTCCTGGGGAAGCATGTGGCTACTCAAGAGAGTTAAAGGATTCATTTGAAACAATTTTGAATATTGTGAGAGGTAGGGATGGAGGGTCACAGTGGTTTTTTTGTTTTGTTACAGACCTCTAATTTTTCTAGCACATTTGTTAAAAATGTTTCACTGTTGGTGCTTATGTGACCAGCCCTCCCCCCTCAAAAAAAAATCTTGGGTGCTGCCTCTTTAATGGGCTTTTGTAGGCAAAAATGTTGCACTTAAGTTTCTGCATTTTCAGTGCTGGGGGAGGTGTGTTCACGCTGTGTGTCCCTTTATGGAAGGGAGAGAACAGGAGGAGACGTCCACGGGGCACTGCTGCCTTTTCCCTTATGATCCAGCTGCATATCCTTTACGCATATCCTTTACTATGTCACTGTTACGTCTTAGCCATGGGTGCAACTAGAAAGTAAAAATAAGCAATATTCTTTCTGATGACTGGTGAGGATGAGGAGAGGTTAGAACCCTTGTCCATTGTTGGTGGGAATGTAAGATAGTGCACTGTGGGAAATGGTATGGTTATTCTTCAAAAAGTTAAAAATCAGTTTACCATATAATCCAGCAATTATACCTCTTGATACATGCTCAAGAGAATTGAGAGTAGGATCTTAAAGGGATATTTGTGTACCTGTGTTCCTAGCAGCATTATTCACAATGTCCAGAATGTGGAAGTAACCTAAGCTTGAGTTGACAGATAAATGGATAAGCAAAATGTGGTATATACAGGCAGTGCAATATTCAGCCTCCAAAAGAAAGGGAGTGCTACATGTTGACACATGCTACAACACGGATGAAACTTGATGGCATTATGCTAAGTGATATAGTAAGTCACATGCATAAAAAAATACACTATGATTCCATTTATATGAGGTACTTCAGTTCAGTTCAGTCACTCAGTCGTGTCCAACTCTTCGACCCCATGGACTGCAGCACGCCAGGCCTCCCTGTCCATCACCAACTCTTGTAGTTCATTCAAACTCATATCCATCGAGTCAGTGATGCCATCCAACCATCTCATCCTCTGTCGTCCCCTTCTCCTCCCACCTTCATTCTTTCCCAGCATCAGAGTCTTTTCAAATGAGTCAGTTCTTCGCATCAGGTGGCCAAAGTATTGGCGATTCAGCTTCAACACCAGTCCTTCCAGTGAGGTACTTAGAGTAGTCTAATTCAGAGAAACAGAAAGTAGAATGGTGGTTGCCAAGTGCTGGAAGGAAGAGAGAAGTTAGCATTTAATGAGTACTGAGTTTCAATTTTGCAAGATGCAAAGAGTTCTGGAAATAAACAGCAGCCATGGCTGCAGAACAACATGAATGTCCTTAATGCCACTGAACTGTCACTTTAAAATGCTTCAGATAGTAAATGTTTTATGTATTTCACCACAGATTTTTAAAACTTGGGGAAAAGTCTTTTCCCTCTCGGACTGAGTTGACATCTTTGTTGAAAAAATAAAATGGCAATATAAACAGGAGTCTATATCCATCTCTCTATGCTGTTCTATTGATCTATTTCTTGATCTTTATATCAAGACAATATTATCCTGAGTACTGTAGCTTTATAGTAAGTTTTAAAATGAGGTAATGTTAGCTCTCCAACTTTATTCTTTCAAAACTGCCTTGCATATCTTAGCATTTCCATATAAATTTTAGAATCAGCTTGTGAATGTCTTCCCCTCACCTAATAAATAAATAAATAAATCCTCTTAGGATTGTGCTGAATCTATAGACCAGTTTAGGATGAGTTTACATCTTACATGACTGAATAGGGCATATTCCTCCATTTATTTAGATCTATTTTAATTTCTCTGAGCACTGTTTTATCATTTTCAGCATAGAGATTTTCTATATGTTTTATTAAATGTAGTCCAAAATGTTTTATGCTGTATAAACACTATTTTAAATGAAATCTTTTACAAATTAACTATGAGGATATATAATTACAAGTAATTTAGGCATATTAATATTATACCTTACTATCTTATTAAATGCATTTATTAGGGCTGGTATATGTAGGAGAGTTTCCTTTGAATTTTCTATGTAAATGATTATATTGCATGAAAATAGAATCAGTCGTATAATCAGCTGTGCTCTACTGCTATCAGTCTTCCTTCTTTCCTTCCTTCCTTTTTTTTTTTTTTTTTTGACTTGTTGCTTACCAATATTTCTCTATTATTCTATGTTAGGTATGAAGTTTGCTATAGGATTTCTATAGGAGTGCCTCATCAGGTTACAGAAATTCTCAACTATTCCTAGTTTTTTAAGACTTTTTCTTTATAATGAATGGGTTTTGAAATTTGTAAATTTCTTTTTCTACGCCTATTAAAGTGATTCTGTGTTTTATCTCCTATACTGTGTTAATGTGGCAAATACTATTAATTGATTTTTAAATGGTAAAGCAGCCTTCCATGATTCAATTTGCTAATCTCCCTTTGAGTATTTTTGCATCTATGTGCAAGCATGGTTAGTCTAATTTTTTTTTAATATTTTGTCAAGGTTCGGTATTGTGGTTATGCTGAACTTCCACTTTAAAATGCTTCACATAGTAAATGTCTTATGTATAAAACAAGTGGAAAGTTTTTCCTCTCTATTTTCTGAATTTATGTAAAATTGGTTTAACTTCTTTCTTTAATTTCTGATAGGATATAATTTCTTCCTTTGGTATCTGATAGGATTCACTGGTCAAAACTTCAAAGTCTTCTATTTTTTTTCCTGTGGGTGTGTTTGATGATTCAGATTTATTAGATATGAGACTATTCAAATGACCTGTCTCTTCTCAAGTCAGTTTTACTAACTTGTATTTTTCAAGAAATATATTGAATTCTTAAGTTATTCAATTTGTGGCAAGTTATTCATAATATCCTTCAGATGTCCTTTAAATGTCTGTAGCATCTATAATAACTATCCCTTGTTTATATCTAATATTGGTCATTTCTGTTTGCTCTCTTTTCCTTGATCCATCTAGCTAGAGTTTTACTGTTTCTCAGACTCTTCAAGGAATGGACTTTTGATTTTGTTAACTTTGTTTACTGCTTCCCAGTTTTGCATTTCCTTGATTGCTGCACTTCTTTGTATTTTTTGTCTATTTTGAATTTACTTTGCTATTCTATTTGTGAAATAAGGTTTCTTGCAGTGTGATTTCCCTGGTGGCTCAGTCAGTAAAGAGTCTGCCTGCAATATGGGTGGCCCAGGTTTGATTCCTGGGTTGGGAAGATCCCCTGGAGAAGGAAATGGCAACCCACTCCAGTATTCTTGCCTGACAAGACTGAATGACTCACTTTCACTTTTCAAGGTGAAATAAGAGGTCATTGTTGTTTTAAGCTTTCTTCTTTTTTTTTAAACACAAGCATTTAAATCACCACCTATTCTAAAAATGTTTATGTATCTTTGTTAGCATTCAGATCAAAATATTTTCTGCTTTCCCTCCCAATTTCTTCTTTGGTCCATATTTTATTTAGAAGCACATTGATTATCAAATATTTTAGATATTCCTAGATATTGCATTGTTACAGACCTCAGTTTAGTTACAGTGAGGTCAGAGAATATGCTCTAGGTGATTTCAATCCTTTTCAATTATGGCCTTTCTTAATGGTCACATGCACTCAAAAAATTAGCATTATATCATGGTATAATGTTCTATAGATATCAATTAGGTTATGATGGTTGACAGTGCTGTTCAGAAAATTTATCTTTTTTTTTCCCTAGTTCCTGAGGGAAGGGTGTTAAAGTCTCCATCTACGACTATGATCACTACGTATCTCTCTGATTCTGTCCATGTCCTTTCATCATTACAAAAGGTCTTTCTGTCCTTGCTAAAGCTCCTTGTCTTGAAGTCTGTATCAGGCAGGGTTCAGAGATCACACAGCATTTGAGGAGCAAGTTTAATGTAAAGAGTTATTAATTAACAATAGAGGATTAACTACTAAGGGACAAAGAGACCTCTACAGAGCACAATAAAAGCTGATACAGGGAGCAGCCACTACCTCTGGGGCAGAGGAATAGTACACAAGGAAGAGAAACCTAAGCATGGGACTCAGATCTTGTTGGAAAATGTGTGATTTGGCACATTGGTGGCAGAGAAGGTCAGCGAGGTGCCACAGACCAGAGCTCTCATGTAGGAAAGAACATACCAGCAAGCTGATGAAATGCACTAGGAAACTACCTAATGAGCCGTCTGAGGCACCAAATAAACTGTCCAGGAAGATACCTGCTAGGGTGCTTCTGAAACTCATTGCGAAGGTACCTATGGGGCACCTGCAGGAGTGTTTGGATTCCCAGCTCAGATGCCGATGTCAACCTGCTGAGAAGCCACCCACAAGGATGCCACTGAAAGTCCTTGAGAAGTGAGCACCATGGAGGTCCCGCACCCACTGTGGACAACCACGTGCCCCAGGGTGTCAGTCAGTCAGTCAGTCAGTCAGTTTAGTCGCTCAGTCGTGTCCGACTCTTTGTGACCCCTTGAATTGCAGCACGCCAGGCCTCCCTGTCCATCACCAACTCCCAGAGTTCATTCAGACTCACGTCCATCGAGTCGGTGATGCCATCCAGCCATCTCATCCTCTGTCGTCCCCTTCTCCTCCTTCCCACAATCCCTCCCAGCATCAGGGTCTTTTCCAATGAGTCAACTCTTCGCATGAGGTGGCCAAAGTACTGGAGTTTCAGCTTTAGCATCAGTCCTTCCAAAGAATACCCAGGACTGATCTCCTTTAGAATGGACTGGTTGGATCTCCTTGCAGTCCAAGGGACTCTCAAAAGTCTTCTCCAACACCACAGTTCAAAAGCATCAATTCTTCAGCGCTCAGCTTTCTTCACAGTCCAACTCTCATATCCATACATGACTACTGGAGAAGGTAAGAACACACCAATCTGGGAGAGAAACCTTTACCTCCTGCAGTGACCCTACAGCGCCCTCTACTGGCAAAACATAACAGAGCCGGCAAAGGTGAAATATTTGCTTCTAACATCACAAAGTAGGCCAAGGAGGATGAATTGGAGATAAGAAACAGAAAAATTATTTACTGGCAAGAGTTGCAATTTGTTTGATATGAGATCAAGCAAGTCAAGTCACTTTATACTTACAGTTTTCATGGTTTATCTTCTTCTGTACACTTAATTGTGACCAATCTGCATTTTTGTATTTAAATTGCATTTCTTTTAGGTAGCGCCTAGGCGGTGCTTCTCTTTTTTAATTCTTTCAAGTTTCTGATTTTTAATTGGAGTGTTTACTTCATACACATTTATCGTATTGTAACTATTGATATGTTTGGTTTTAGTTCTACTAGTTTATTACTTTTTCTTTTTTTCAGTTTGTATCCTCTGTTTGTGCTGCTTTCTTCTTTACAACATGCTTTGGAATTTTTTTAGGATTCAATTTTTACTTTCTCTCTCGACTTTTTAGTGTATTTCTTTGCACTTTAAAAGTGACCACTCTATTGATTACAATATACATTCTTATATTTTCTCTCTACTTACAGTTAATCTTGCAATACTTGTCATAAAATGTAGAACTCTTACAATCCCATAGGTCTATTTATCTCTTCTCATCTTCCTTTGGGTTATAATTGCCCTATTATTATAACTACATACATTATAATCCCCTCAAGACAATGTTATAATTTTTGCTTTAATGAGTCCTGTATATTTTAAAGAGCTTTCACAGAAAAAAAAAAAAGCTAGTGTATTACATTTACCCAGTTATTTACAATTTCCAGTACATTTTCATCCCTGCCAAAGACTCAAGTCTCCATCTGGTATAACTTCTCTTCAGCCTGAAGCCCCTCCTTTTATTATTTCATGCAGCACAGATCTTCAGACAATAAGTTCTCTTAGCTTTGTTTTATTTTTTAAAAAATCTTTATTTCAGCTTTATTCTTGAAGGAAAGTATCAATGGATATTCTTATTCTGGGTTGTTTATCTTTTAGCACTTCAAAGATACTTTCACCTGTTTCCGGACTCCACAGTTACTGATGAAAAGTCAGCAAGATTCTGAATGGTTATCACCCATTATGTAATGTATCATTTTCCTTAAGGTGCTTTAAAGACTTCTCTTCATCTTTGGTTCTCAGCAATTTGACTTTGATTTTCCGGGATGTGGTTTTCTTTATGTCTATCATCCTTAGAGTCCTCTGAATTCTTGAATGTGAACATTTATGTCTTTCCCAAAGACTGGACATTTTCAGCTGTCTTAGAGTTCTCCAGAATAGCAGAACCAATAGAATACATAAAAAGAGGCATAAAAAAAGAGAGTTATTATAGGAATTGGCTCATATTCTTACAGAGGCTGAGAAGTCCCATGATATGTCATCTGTAAGTTGGAGAACCAGGAAATCCGGTGGTATCAGTCAGTACGTGAGGCTCAAGTACTGAGTTATGGAACTTGATTCTCATATATCAAATGGCTAAGGGCAAGGAAAGATGGATGTCTCAGCTGAGGGCAGGGCGTACGTTCACCCTTCCTCCACTGTTCACTTTGATTCAAGTTCTCATCAAATTCAACGATACCCACCCACACTGTGGAGGGTGATCTTCTTTCTTTGATCACCCATTCAAATGCTAATTACTTCTGAAAATGCTTTCACAGACACATTAGTTCAGTTCAGTTCAGTTGTCCAGTCATGTCTGACTCTTTGCAACCCCATGGTCTGCAGCACACCAGGCCTCCCTGTCCATCGCCAACTTCCAGAATTTGCTCAAACTCGTGTCCACTGAGTCGGTGATGCCATCCAACCATCTCATCCTCTGTCGTCCCCTTCTCCTGCCCCAATCTTTTCCAGCATCAGGGTCTTTTCAAATGAGTCAGTTCTTTGCATCAGGTGGCCAAAGTATTGGAGTTTCAGCTTCAGCATCAGTCCTTCCAATGAACATTCAGGACTGATTTCCTTTAGGATGGACTGGTTGGATCTCCTTGCAGTCCAAGGGACTCTCAAGAGTCTTCTCCAACACCACAGTTCCAAAGCATCAATTCTTCGGTGCTCAGCTTTCTTATAGTCCAACTCTCACATCCATACACAGACATGTCCAGAGATAATATTTTGGCACCAGGGCCTGGGTTCAAGGAAAACAATTTTTCCATGGACTAGAAGATGGGAGGGATGGTTTGGGGATGATTCAAGCACATTTTATTTATTTTACACTTTATTTATAATATTTTTATATCAGTTCTATCTCAGATCATCAAGTATTAGATCTTGGAGGTTGGGGATCCCTGTTTTCCAGCGATCTGTTGATTCAGTCTAGTTGACACATAGTATTAACCATCCCAACAAGCACTGTATCTTGAAGTAATTTTTCTGCCCGATTCTATCTTTCTCCTCCTGGATATTCAGAAGGAAACCTTTCGTTACTGCCCTAGTTCCTTTGAGTCTCCTTTCATTTTTATTAATTTTTTTTCCTTTCTACTCTCAGTTCAGTAATATCTAAACTCTTTCCCTCATCCTCTCCATCCTATTATGTCCACCCAGAGAATTTTTATTTCACATATTCTATTTTACAGTTTGATCATTTCCATTTGATTATTAGATTTGTTTTCCTTCTTTTTTGAAATTGTGTGTCTTTTCACTCACCACAACCATATCTTCCTTCACTTCACTGACCACAGCTAAAACCGCTTCTTTAAAACCCTTGTCTGCTAATTCCAACCCTTGGGTCTTCTTAGAGTCAATCTTAGCATGTTGTCTTTCTTCTTGCAACTGGGTTACAATTTTATGGTTCTTGGTATATTAAGTTACTTGGGATTTTATCCTGATCATTGTATTCTGGAACCTCTAGATTCAGTTACAGTTCTGAAGAGTGTTGATCTTTTTGTTTTAGCAATTAACTTGGTGCCTGAGTCAGGATTCTCCCAAGAAACAGAACCAATATGTATGATTATGATAAAAGAGGTGTATTTCAGGGAATTAGGTCACAAAATTACAGAGCTGGCAAACCTGGAATCTGTCGGCTACAGGCTAGAAACTCAGATGGGATTTGATGTGCAGTCTTGAGACTGAAATCGTCTCCAGAAAACCTCAGTGTTTGCTCTGAAGACCTTCAGCTTATTGGATGAGGCCCACCTGCACTGCCGAGTGTAATCCCCTTTCGCTAAAGTCGACCTATTGTAGATATTAACCATGTCGGCAAACCTTCACTAGATTAGTATTAGATTGAGTAACTGGACCGCAAGGAGATCAAACCAGTCAATCCTAAAGGAAATCAACCCTGGATAACATTGGAAGGACTGATGCTAGAGTTGAAGCTGCAATACTTTGGCCACCTGATGCAAAGAGCTAACTCATTGGAAAAGACCCTGATGCTGGGAAAGACTGAAGGCAAAAGGAGAAGGTGGATGGATGAGATGGTTAGATGGCATCACTGACTCAATGGACATGAATCTGAGCATATTCCGGGAGATAGCGAAGGACAGGGGAGCCTGGTATGCTGCAGTTCATGGGGTTGCAAAGAGTCAGGCAGGACTTTGTGACTGAATAACAGCAACAAAGAAACTGCAGACTGCCTAGCTGACGCATTAAGCTAACCATCGCACTTGGTTAGACTCACACTGCAAAGTTGCACACTTGTAGTAGATGTGCATTCTTTAAATTTTAAGTGCAAGCTACTTTCACCTTGCCCCACACATATAGGAATAAGTGGGGGATTGTACAGGGTTTATAAACACACTTTGGCTCTGTCTCTCTCACTTTTCAGGGGCTGTGGCCACCCTGAACTCTGTTACTTCGCTCTTCGCTGGAAAGACTAGGGGTTTTGTATTATAGTTTTCCCACTCAGCAACCACAGGCTACATGCTTCTTCCAAAGTTTTTATTTCCTCCAGAATCTGCCTGCTATTTTTTCACTTTCTAGTGCCTGCACATCATTGTTTTGATTTCCATCTTTGTTTTATGTTTAGCTCACAGTTTACAGATGTTATCTATAGAAGGGTGGGATCTGGTAGAAGTTTACTTGGCTATACTGAAAGCAGAAACCTCACAGGGATTGTGACTGTTAAATGAGATGATGAAAGAAAAATCTTGGCACATTTCCAGTCGATGGTGAGTGAGTGATCAATAAATGATAGCTATTATTATTTATTAGGATGAACAGCTAACAGAGTGGTTGTTCTGGTTAAACATTTGGTTCAAGGTCAAACTCTGCATGGCTCTTAGGGATCAAGGGGCAGCAAATCACCAGATTCTTCAGGAGATAATCCCATAGGGGCAAGGTCGAGGTCATGGCCAAAGTTATTTTCCAAGACTGGTTCCAGCTCCTTCCAGGAACTAGCGCTAATTCAGAAACTGAGGCAACCGTCCCATTGTAAAAATGAAAAGCTAATCCAGACATTTTTTCCAAAAGCAATAACAGAACACTGGGGCTTGGCCAAGCACTCACGACAACACGACCAGCCCACTACTATAATGTCTGCTTCACCAGGGCAAGGATTTTTATCTGGTTTATTCATGCCTATATCTCCCGGAGTCCAGTCCAGTGCTTGAAACACTGCAGATGCTCCATAAACACTGGCTAAATGAATGGATGAAAATTCAGAGAGCGAGACTCGTTTGAACTTCTGCTGGCTGAGTTTGGACATACTCTTCTGAAGCAAGGTGTGCTCTGAGAAGAAGAAAGCTGAGTCTGTGGGTAGGGGATAACGCTAAATAGCAGCAAAGAAAAGGCTCAAGGAGAAATTAAACCCTCCTCCAGAAAGCCTCCCTTTCTCAGCTCTGCCAGAGGAGTTATCTTCCATCTCAGCCTGTCCTGGGGCTGGGAAGCATTAGGACTGCATGAGTGGCCTGTGCACAACCTCTGCTTGAGGTTTCATCCACATCTGGAAGCAGTTTTGGATCATCTCGGGTTTGGCACCACCGAAACAAGGGCTCTGCCAAACCCTCACTTTCTTTCATGTTTCAACCCTAACACCCCTCAAACCATCTTGAGCCTGTTGATTCTACTTCTTCATTTTCACTTATGTCATCAAAACATTCACTTTAAACGTATCGCTGGCAATCAAAGGAATCATCTGCTGTGGGTCAGGGCAATGAATCAGCTAGATCTGGACGGTCTTCCCAGCCATGCACTGATCCCTCAGTCGCTTTCACAGTGCTCAATCTGTCCCAGCCACAAAATCTTTGCATTCACTCTTATTCAAAAGAAACTATTAAAAAAAAAAAAAGGAGCGGGTGGGACGATCTGAGAATATAGCATTGATGTATATACACAACAGTGTGTACAATAGGCAGCTAGTGGGAAGCTGCTATGCAGCCCAGGGGACTCAGCTTGGTGCTCTGTGATGACCTCCATGGGAGGGATGGGCTGGTGGGTAGACTCAAAAGGGAGGGGATATATGTATGCTTATAGCTGACTCATGCTGTTGTGTAGCGGAAACTGGCACAGAACTATAAAGCAATTATCCTCCAATGAAATTCTTTAAAATATGTGCTCACTGGAAGATATCAGGGGAATTCAGATTTATGTATACACACACACACACACACATGCATACCTCAATCTAAGGAAAATATGAACACCCAGAGATAAGCACCATGAACGTGAATCCTTCCTTTCCATAGTTTTTCTCTGCTGTGTATTTCATTCAATTGACATGATGATACAGTGTAATTTTCTACCATTTCATTTAATATAAGGAGAAATTTCATGTTATTAAATATTATATATAATGCAATCAATCAAGAAATGTTTATTGACTGTCTGCCAGATGTCTAGCAGAGAAGACAAAGCTGTTGACCTCAGGGAGCCTGATGGGTCCTAAAGGAGACACACAAGAAGTGAATCACTTAACAAGTTGTAAAGGCAGCAAGGAAGATTGAGGTAGGGTGGGAGGGTAGTGTGCTGTTTGAGGGAGGGCCTGTCTGCGGAGATGCGGTTAAGCAAAGGTCTGAATAAAGTGAGCCTCCATGATACTCCATGAAAAGAGTGACCTAATACTAATTCATAGACCGCACATCCAATATTAAATATGTTGCTGTTGAAAATACCTCACGATCAAAATGTCACTGCTGAGCACTTTGAAGGTGGCGAGCATTTTGAGTTTTGAGCGCCACTCATGAAAAACTAAAGCTGCCAAAGTGAATAAAGGGAGTTAAACAGAGGAGAAAAGGAAGAAGGAGAGGAGAGATTCTTCGGAGTTTTCCGAGAGGCTGTCTCCTGGGTTATAATCCTCGGGAAAGTCCCCAGATAAAGCTGAAACTCACGGCTGAGAAAGAAAAAAAGAGAAGGAAAAGGAAAGAATCAGTCATAGGGGGAATACAGAGAAGAGAGAGGAGAAATGATATACAAGCACGTGTCTCAGTGTGTGAGTGATGAGATGGCACCTATGGACATGGCTACATAACAGACTGGAGAGAAGATACTTTTCTACAAGAGCAGAAGTACCAGCAGAAATTCCTATTTTATTGGCCAATATAAAACAAAATGTAAAGGAGTAAGACTTTCTTGTAACAGCCTAACATTCATCTTTGGTAAGGGTTCTATTTTTGCTAGTCTTGCCCTTTCGGCAGCCACAGGCTAGGCAGAATCAATTAGGCCCTTCTTAAGTTCCTATAGAATTGTATCTGTGCCAAGCACAGTGCTTGGTAATTAGAAGGGATGGAAACACTGTTTCCTGAGTGAATAAACACATTAAGAACGACATTTAATAAAGTCTATCCCATATTATAGATTCAAGCATAATTTTTTCCTAGGGGTGTCGTCAGGTCCCTGGGAAATAGTCCCTCCTCTTCTATATTTATGGTATTTGGTGCAGTAGAGAATATGCTGTGTAAAGGAAGATAGGAAGGAAGGAGGCAGGAATAAGACCTCTCACTACAGGCAAGAAAATCAGTTAAACAAAAGCCATGGCAACAGGAACCAGGAATTCCAGAGGAACCAAAAAGGGAAAAGAAAAGACAAGGTTAAAAAAAGCAGGGGGGAGGGAGGAGGAGAACGGGGCCAGAGGGAAGAAGCGAGGGAGCCACGCTCACAGCGGACAAACCCGAAGCTCGAGGCGCCCTCAGGTCCAGCCGGGAAGCAACTTGTTCAGTGTTGCTAGGCCAGTGCTGTGACTTGGCAAGTCTGATTTGGATTCAGAAACAAAAAGCCAAGGCCTGTCTGGTTTCAGTGCAAAAGACTTAAGCATTATACAAGTAACAATAAAGCAGCAGCAACTACTACCACCATTTCCACCATTTATTACCTATCATGGATATGTCACGGGGTCTGCCATTTTTCTCTCTAATTCTCATCACAATATGGGCATGATTATTCCTCACCTCAAAGTGAGGTGAATACGGCACAAAAAGGTGAAATTACAAGCCCAGAATCACAGGGGAAAAAAAGCTGCAAGGTATAATTTAAACCAGGTCAGTTTCGGTATGAAGCTGTGCTGTGCACTAGTAGACTAGCCCATAGAAATGCGTCTCTGGGCTTCTCAGGTGGCTCAGACAGTAAAGAATCCACCGGCAGTGCAGGAGACCTGGGTTCAATCCCTGGGTTGGGAAGATCCCCTGGAGAAGGGAACGGCAACCCATTCCAGTATTCTTGCCTGGAGAATTGCATGGACAGAGGAGCCTGGTAGGCTGCAGTCCAGAGGGTCACAAAAAGTTGGCCACAACTGAGCGATTAAGCACACACACACAGAGCATCTCATGCCTGTCAAGCGCTTCAGAAGTTGTTACCTGCTCTTAAAGCCCCTCCCTGCAATCAGAAGCCATTTCAGACGACCACTGTCTCCCTGGGGCCCCACAGTAGCAGACACCGGAAAGTGTATCTGATCAGCTTCATGCACCGCCTGGCTTGTATGGTCCAGGCAAGAGGCTGTGTTGCATCTCAAGGTTCATGGCTGCTCAGCTGCTGCTCGGCGCCGTGGAACCCCAGGCTCTGTGTTGGCTGACAGCCCCCAACTCCCTTCTTTTCTTTGCCACTGTGGTGGTGTAGTAACAGGGCATTCTGTTCTGTGGGCACTCCTCATTCAATACATGTTCATGTGTGCTTCAACATTCTGGGAGGAGGCATGGCCTCCTAAAAGTGGATTCTAGGCATGGGATTTAAAATAGCTAATGTCAACTACACTCAAAATTGTCAGTACTTGTTTGAAAGTCCAATACTTTGGCCACCTGATGCAAAGAACGGACTCATTGGAAAAGACCCTGATGCTGGGAGAGATTGAAGGCAGGAGGGGAAGGGGATGACGCAGGATGAGATGGTTGGATGGCATCACTGACTCAGTGGACATGAGTTTGAGCAAGCTCCAGGAGATGGTGATGGACAGGGAGGCCTGACGTGCTGCAGTCCATGGGGTCGCAAAGAGTCAGACACGGCTGAGCAACTGAACTAACTAACCAACTTCTGCTATTTTGTGTCCGTTTCTCCTGTATCCTTCTTACTAGATCTCAGAGAGGCCATTCCATGGGCTGGTCTATATTATCATCTTCCTATTGAAAGATGGGCTTGAATGATAGCTTTGTAGCTTCTTTGTTCTGTGATGCTAGTCTGCTTACTTAAGCTGTCTGTGCCTTCTTCTTTCTTTAAATGTTGTATTGAGATATAATTGACATGTGTGTGTGCTCAGTCATGTCTGACTCTTTGTGAGCCCATGGACTATAGCCCGCCAGGCTCCTCTGTCCATGGGATTCTCCAAGCAAGATTACTGGGATGGGTTGCTATTTCCTCCTCCAGGGGATCTTCCTGACCCAAGGATTGAGCCCTCATCTCCTAAGTCTCCTGCACTGGCAGGCAGATGTTTTACCGCTGAGCCACAAATATGCTGTCCTCTATAACTTGGTGCCTTTTAAAAGAAAATTCCACATATAAATATGACCATATGATATTTGTCTTTCTCTATATGAAAGACAAATTACAATTATTATTACATTCATCATAATATCCTCAAGATTTGTCCATGTTCTTGCAAATGGCAAGATTTCATTCTATTTTATGGTTGAATAATGTTCCATTGTGTGTGTACTGTATGTATACAAATGCATATATGTGTATACATACATACATACATACATACATATATATATATATATACATACATACATATATATATCACATTTTCTTTATCCAGTCAGTTATCAGTGGACACTTGGCTTGTTTCCCTATCTTGGCTATTATGAATAGCGCTGAAATGAATATAGGGGTACAGGTTTTTTGGATAGTGTTTCATTTCCTTCAGATGAATACCCAGGGTGAAACTGCTTGATTATGTGGCAATCCTATGTTTAAATTTTTGAAAAACCTCCATACCGTTTTCCATAGAGGCTGCATCAATTTACATTCCTCCTCAACAGAGCACAAGCGTTTTCTTTTCTCCACATCGTTGCCAACACTTGTTCCTTCTTATCCTTTTGATGATAACCATTCCAACAGGTGTGAGGTGAAACTCACTGTGTTTTTATTTGCATTTCCCTGATGACTAATGATGTTGAGCATCTTTTCATGTGCCTGTTGGCTATCTGCATGTCTTCTGTGGAAAAAATGTCTGTTCAGTGCCTCTGCCCATTTTTTAAATTGGATTGTTTGGGGGTTTTGCCATTGAGTTATACAAGTTCACTATTTATTTTGGATATGAACTCCTCTGGACCTTATTTTCTTCATTTTGAAGTGAGTGATAACAATCCCGCATCCCATGGTGAGAGTTAAATTGAGAAGAAAATTGTAAAACCCTTAATATTCTCATAATAGATACTCAGTAAGGATGAAAATCATGGGAGTAGTAGCTGTTGCTGTTTTGTTGTTATTTTTAAAGTTCTTGTCTTTTACTCTGGAACCAGATTGGCCTTGGCTTTTTCCTTCTGCATGTTATAAATTATCTGTTCCTTAATAAGCTTCCACCATCATCTTATTTATTCTTCAAAATAACTCTGGAGGAGTTGAGAAGAAAATATTAGCTCTTGATGTTGGGGGAAACAGAAGGTCTTTCTGGAAGAAGTGGCCTTTGGGCCAGGCTGTAAAGGAAGGTTCGTTCCATATCAGGGCAAAGTGAGAAGATCTGGTTGAGAGTGGTTGCTATGGGTGTCCCTTCAGAGCTTCCATGAGTATGGCCCAGGAATGCAGTTTATATACTGAACTTTGTCCTGGGAAATCAGCAAGCTTGGCAAGGATCTTTAATGCCCTTTGAAATATGGTATACTTGAGTACATTGTAAAGTTCATGTAAGGGACCTCCAATCAGCTGGTGATGGCAGGAGAGTTTAAGGATGATAAAGATCGGTCTGAAGTAAGGTGACTTGGGGTTTGTGGGCTGCAGGATGCATCAGTAATGTTTTGGGAAGAAACACCATGAGTCACAAGCTACAGCTGTATATCTTTATAGTGCTTAACAAGAATTCTCCTAATGCAACTTCACTTTGGAATCAGCAACATTTTTATAGTCCAAACCATCTGCCTCTTAGACATCCTGTGTGTCACTCACATGCGTGTGTGTGCACACGCATACACACACCCACACGAAATCAGGCCTTGACTTCAAACGACTTCTTAATACTTGACTTTTTCTAATAGCCTCAACTGAACTTGTGTGCCTTCTTTCTGAATGAATGACAGTGTCCAGTGAAAATCCATGTATTTCTAAGGTAGACCAATCAAGCCCATGGCAATTTAACTAAACTTTGCTCCACTTGTTACTCCAATTTCTGCTTATGAAAGCCTGATTCATTTGCAAGTATGTTTTAAGGGAAATGTATAGCAACTCATAATTAAAGGCATGCTAGAGGAGTGCCTCTCCCTAAATATTTGTTTTAAATTAAGTGAGCCATGCTTATTCATCAGAAGTTTACTATATTATATACTAGAAAACATGGAAATATATTTGCCACACGTGGCAAAGCAATGGTAGATATTTGTGCATCTTTTGGGTTCATAAATCTGATTTTTAATAGTTTTATACCAAATGAAAAGAAATGCAAAAAAACAAAATGGCTGTCTGGGGAGGCCTTACAAATAGCTGTGAAAAGAAGAGAAGCGAAAAGCAAAGGAGAAAAGGAAAGATATAAGCATCTGAATGCAGAGTTTCAAAGATTAGCAAGGAGAGATAAGAAAGCCTTCCTCAGCGATCAATGCAAAGAAATAGAGGAAAACAACAGAATGGGAAAGACTAAAGATCTCTTCAAGAAAATTAGAAATACCAAGGGAACATTTCATGCAAATATGGGCTCGATTAAGGACAGAAATGGTATGGACCAAACAGAAGCAGAAGATATTAAGAAGAGGTGGCAAAAATACACAGAAGAACTGTACAAAAAAGAGCTTCACGACCCAGATAATCATGAGGGTGTGATCACTCACCTAGAGCCAGACATCCTGGAATGTGAAGTCAAGTGGGCCCTAGAAAGCATCACTATGAACAAGGCTAGTGGAGATGATGGAATTCCAGTTGAGCTATTTCAAATCCTGAAAGATGATGCTGTGAAAGTGCTGCACTCAATATGCCAGCAAATTGGGAAAACTCAGCAGTGGCCACAGGACTGGAAAAGGTCAATTATCATTCCAATCCCAAACAAAGGCAATGCCAAAGAATGCTCAAACTACCACACAATTGCACTCATCTCACACGCTAGTAAAGTAATGCTCAAAATTCTCCAAGCCAGGCTTCAGCAATATGTGAACCATGAACTTCCAGATGTTCAAGCTGGTTTTAGAAAAGGCAGAGGAACCAGAGATCAAATTGCCAACATCCTCTGGATCATGGAAAAAGGAAGAGAGTTCCAGAAAAACATCTATTTCTGCTTTATTGACTATGCCAAAGCCTTTGACTGTGTGGATCACAATCAACTGTGGAAAATTCTTCAAGAGATGGGAATACCAGACCACCTGACCTGACTCTTCAGAAACCTATATGCAGTTCAGGAAGCAACAGTTAGAACTGGACATGGAACAACAGACTGGTTACAAATAGGAAAATGAGTACATCAAGGCTGTACATTGTCACCCTGCTTATTTAACTTCTATGCAGAGTACATCATGAGAAACGCTGGGCTGGAAGAAACACAAGCTGGAATCAAGATTGCTGGGAGAAATATCAACAACCTCAGATATGCAGATGACACCACCCTTATGGCAGAAAGTGAAGAGGAACTAAAAAGCCTCTTGATGAAAGTGAAAGAGGAGAGTGAAACAGTTGGCTTCAAGCTCAACATTCAGAAAACTAAGATCATGGCATCTGGTCCCATCACTTCATGGGAAATAGATGTGGAAACAGTGTCAGACTTTATTTTTCTGGACTCTAAAATCACTGGAGATGGTGACTGCAGCCATGAGATTAAAAGACGCTTACTCCTTGGAAGGAAAGTTATGACCAATCTAGACAGCATATTGAAAAGCAGAGACATTACTTTGCCAACAAAGGTCTGTCTAGTCAAGGCTATGGTTTTTCCAGTGGTCATGTATGGATGTGAGAGTTGGACTGTGAAGAAAGCTGAGTACTGAAGAATTGATGCTTTTGAACTGTGGTGTTGGAGAAGACTCTTGCGAGTCCCTTGGACTGCAAGGAGATCCAACCAGTCTATTCTAAAGGAGATCAGCCCTGGATGTTCTTTGGACGGACTGATACTGAAGCTGAAACTTCAATACTTTGGCCACCTCATGCGAAGAGTTGACTCACTGGAAAAGACCCTGATGCTGGGAGGGATTGGGGGCAGGAGGAGAAGGGGACGACACAGGATCAGATGGCTGGATGGCATCACCGACTTGATGAACATGAGTAACTGAACTGAACTGCACTGAGAGGTATTTGCTGCTTTGTGAGATGAGAAAGCCTGCTCCTCCATACTTTCCCCAACCTTTCCTTCTGACTTAAATCAACTATGCCCCTACTTTTATTTTGTCAAGATTTTAGGCTTGCCAGGTAAAATTTAGGACACCCAGTTAAGTTTTAAGTTTGGGTACATAATGAAAAACTTTTAGTATAATTACATCCCAAATATTGCACGGGACATAGTCATACTAAGAAAATATGTGTTGCCTGTCTGAAATTCTAATTTAAATGAACACCCTCAGTGTTTATTTGCTAAATCTGGAAACTACATTTCCATTCTCTTCTGAAACTGAACACAGTGTTTCCTATTTTATCTTCAGATGAGTTTAAAACACTCAGCACCATCACACTTCATGATGCTACTTTCTACTGCACAATAAGGAGTTCAGCTTGGGGCATAGAATCCCAGGACTACTGAGACAGAATATAGCTTTCATGTGATTTAATTGATTTATTTCATTTTATTGAAGAAAAATCCCAGACCCAAAGTGGGTAATGAGCTTACACAACCCCACAACAAAAATTGGAGGTAGATGTTTTATAGTCCTTTTTCTCTTTCCTACCATTTTCTTCCTTACCCAAAATCAGATTTTTCTGTCCATGTCCATACTTAAAGACTCTGAATTAGGTCTTCATGGTACACAAAGAGAGGTAATATTCACAACTTGCATGTATTTCTCATCCTACAATGGTGAAGCTGGTGTCTTCAGTAGTGTACTCACTAATGCAGAAGGCTTTAGACCCACATGGACTAGAGTTCAAATCCCAATTTCACACTTGCTAGACTGCGACCTTGGGCACATCCCTAAACTGTCTGAACCTCACCAATAAAGTCTGCTTTGTAGTTGTTACAAGGAAGAACTAAGATGGTGTATGTGGTACCCTGAGCATCATGCATGATGAACCATAACAGCCACTCCACACATGAGAGCGGTGGTTCTTACCCACAGGATAAGTCCAATCACTAACCCCAGCTTCACATCCATCAGGGACTGAGGGTGATATTAGAACCACAGAAAGATAAAAATATTTTCAGAGCCCCTTTGAGGAGACACTCACCCTCACTCTCCACTTTCTTGTTTCTCATGTCTTTGTGCATTTATTCCATCAAGTATCAGTTCAGTTCAGTCATGTCCGACTCTTTGTGAGAGTTTACTCAAACTTATGTCCATTGAGTCAGTGATGTCATCCAGCCATCTCATCTTCTGTCGTCCGCTTCTACTCCTGCCTTCAATCTTTCCCAGCATCAGGGTCTTATTCCAGTGAGTCAGTTCTTCACATTAGGTGGCCAAAGTATTGGAGCTTCAGCTTCAGCATCAGTCCTTCCAATGAATATTTAGGACTGATTTCCTTTAGGATGGACTGGTTTGATCTCCTTGCAATCCAAGGGACTCTCAAGAGTCTTCTCCAATACCACAGTTCAAAAGCATCAATTCTTCGGTGCTAATCTTTCTTTATAGTCCAACTCTCACATCCATACATGACCACTGGAAAAACCATAGCTTTGCCTAGATGGACCTTTGTTGGCAAAGTAATGTCTCTGCTTTTTAATATGCTGTCTATTTTGGTCATGGCTGCAGTCACCATCTACAGTGATTTTGGAGCCCAAGAAAATAAAGTCTCTCACTCTTTCCATTGTTTCCCCATCTATTTACCATGGGATGGATCCTATGATTTTAGTTTTTTGAATACTGAGTTTTAAACCAGCTTTTTCACTCTCCTCTTTCACTTTCATCAAGAGTCTTTTTAGTTCTTCACTTTCTATCATAAGGGTGGTGTCGTCTGCATATCTGAGATTATTGATGTTCCTCCGGCAATCTTGATTTCAGCTTGTGCTTCATCCAGCCCAGCATTTCACATGATGTACCTTGCCTATAAGTTAAATAAACAGGTGTATGGTATAAATAAGCAGGTATACCATATAAATAAGCAGGTATAATTAAATAAGCAGGTATACCATGAAGTATAGGGACTACAAATTCTACTAGGTACTTGAGTATTTAAACACCTTTGTTGTTGTTCAGTCACTAAGTTATGTCTGACTCTTTGTAACCCCACAGACTGCAGCACACCAGGCTCTCCTGTCCTTCACTATTTTCCGGAGTTTTCTCAGATTCATGTCTATTGAGTTGGTGGTGCTACATAACCATCTCATCCTCTGCTGTCCCCTTCTCCATTAGCCTTCAATCTTTCTGAGCATCAGGGTCTTTTCCAATGAGTCAGCTCTTCGCATCAGGTGGCTAAAGTATTGGAGCTTCAGCTTCAGCATCAACCCTTCCAGTGAATATTCAGGGTTGATTTCCTCTGGGATTGAAACACATCTTAAGTTTTGTTTCATTTATTCTTGGCCTTTTCCCTGTTTTTTTTTTTTTTTTCCCCTCTGAATATGTGCTGGGGCATCTGGTGGGAAGCATAGGTAACCAGCTTGGGCAAAGGTACAGACTGTTCTGTTGGGTGAAGCCTGAGGAGGGCTCACAGTCTCTTTCGGGTGGGTGCAGCAGCTGCCTGACTTGTCCCTTTGCCCCCTGATCTGAGCTCACAGTGCAGCCTCCCACAGCCCCGTACCGCTCCCAGGGAGATGCGTGCACAGTGTAGATCTTAGCAGATCACGCCTCCGCATAAATCAGCCACAACCCAGCAGGTCCCCTGCAGAGGTAGGACCTCTCCCCGCTAGCCCAGCATGCGAACGACCCCAAAGGGCCCTCCAGCTTCATCCCTCCGCCCTCCCCCCCACCATGCTTTGATCCAACAACACTGTCATCTTTCAATAGTGTTGGTCTCACTCTTGCTCTGCCCAGAAATCTCCCGCTTCCCTTCCCCACCAGGGAGCCTTTCTAAACACTTTCTGCCCTGTTGAAATAACACATCTTCTGGGGAACTGCTTCCACCCCTACCCCACGCAGTGTTAGCAATTCCTTTTCTACAGCTTTTTGCTAATACATTCGGATACTCAGTGGTGCCTTTGAAATGTCATTCACCAAGGGCACATCAAGGTCATTAAGAGTCACTCAGGGCCAAAACACGGGCATCCAGGCCTTCTTCCAGATCAGAGTCTCATCAGCTTTTGTCAGTTGTAGATGCACAGTTCTCTTCCATCCCCTGCACATAGATTATGGCATATTCCAACAAAATCCAGTCTTCAGCCTCTGCTGTTACCCCATCTTTCACCATCCAGAGTGAACCAGGCAACCTGCTCTACAGATCCACAAATAATTCTGAATTCCATCCTGCAAGGTACGATACATACCTCTTTTGTTTCACTGACCACTTTAAAAATGGATCCTCGTTACACCCTTGCCTTACCCACTAGACTGAGAAGTCCTCAAGGCCAAGGACTGAATAGAAGCATGTTGTTTCAATCCAGTAAATGCACAGCAGAGTGCTAAGTTCACCGTAGATATTCACATGCAGGGTGAGTGAATGAATGAATGAATGAAGGCATATGTAAATGTTATGGAAGATCTGAGCAAATAACCACTATGCCATAGTGACATGCCACGTGAACCAAAGTCAGCAGTTATGCGTCTCCAAGAAAAAGAAACAAGAACGCTGTTTCATGTCAGAACAAGCAGAGCATGTCAGAACTATGATCTGTCTTTGCTACTAAAAATAAATTTAGGGAATAATTTTCAAAGCTGTCTATCAGAAAGGTGACCTGCCCGATAGGTAATAAGAATGTGGTAGTGTGGTTGTCAAGGCATCAGCCCTGGGGTACCAGGTGCTAGAAGGACTCGCTAACCAGCACAGGGCGGAACCTAACAGGCAGCATCACTCGCTGAACAAAGTGACTGTGGACAGCAGGTCCTGGGCCACTGTCTGAGCCTGACGCTCCTGAACAGGCTTTTGCTGGGGGACCTGACACAGCACATGAGGCCTGACTTGGCCTTGGGTGTCTCTTGGCTTACAAATGGGGGCTGAGGACTATATGCTGCCCAGTCATCCAGAGGACTCAGGGACGCTGATGGAGCTCTGATTTTTGAGTGCCTGCTGTGCACATCATTTCGTGTGCTTGCAAAGATTGCTCCCCAATGATTAGTATGATATGTCCCCTTTCACAGCTGAATGCGTTACCCAAACTCTTCAAAGCTGAGCAGCCATGTTATCTAAATATGCCAGATGCCTGTGATGGTACACAAGTGAACAGGAGAACTGTATCCTAAACTTGGGATGTTGTTTACCAGCTGAGTGATCCAAGGTCTCAGCCTAAGTGTGACAGCCTATAAAATAGGGCTTCCCAGGTGGCGCTAGTGGTAAAGAACCTGCCTGCCAATGCAAGAGATGTGGGTTCTGTCCCTGGGTCGGGAAGATCCCCTGGAGGATAAGTTGACATTAATAATACTTAGAAACAGGTCCTTTTGAAGATTGAATGAAATAGTGTAGTATGTATGTGAAAGCTCTTTGTAAATGAGTGGGTGTTGTCATTGTGATCAGCCTTTTAAGTCAGCATCCGCATTTTGGAACCTGTACAGTTCAAAGAGATTCCATTCATACAGGAACATGCCTGGTGCATAATGGTTGTTATTTATCTCACCAGAGTTTCTCAGCCTTGGCACTGTTGACACCTGAGACAGATGGTTCCTTACTCTATGGGGCTGTGGATTGTAGGATACTTAGCAACGTTCCTGACTTACCCACTAGATGCCTGTAGCATGTACTCCCCCCAATCCTATAATTGGGAAAACTCCTCAGATGTCGCCAGATGTCCGCTGGGCAGCAAAGCCATCCTCCATTGAGAACTACCAGTCAAAGGATTCATCATGTGTCAGATTGTGGTAATAATTTTATATGTGTATCCATCTGAACCCTGTGACCCTCTTAAGAGTTAGTATAAAGTAAACAGTACAATTCTCATTTGATAAGTGAAATCAAATTTCAGAGGTTGTAATGAATGTACCCAAGTTCATGCAGAAGACGGGAAGCCCATTCCTGGGCCAGGGCTCTGGGACTCTGAAATCTGTGACCTGCACTGTGCTGTACTCAAAAGGACGGAAGCCCAGCCTGGGTGGCTTTGGTGAGCTGGCAGACAAGAGAGTTGCCAAGTGTTAAAAACTGGCCAGGCCCCTGCAGGGCCAATAAATTTCAGTGCTAGTTGACAATAGGGCTCATTCTTATTCTGATTCCTTATTCCTCCCATGATCAGGCTTTAGCTCTTGATGATGGTGCTATTTATGGCATTGACCTTTAAGCATATCCTGGTCTTCTGGACCCCAGACACTATGGAAAGAGCTTCAGAACCAGCAAATGGGATTCAAGCCCTCCTTTGTTGACAAAGCCCAATTTTTGAGCCACCACCGATGGCCCTGGACTGTTTGACTTTTGACTTTTTAGCAAGCAGGACATTTCTGCTTCATGTGCTGCGGGCATTCACTTGATGAAATAGACACTGTGGACATGGCGATGCTGACCCCCAGACTACAGCAACGCCCCCTCCCTCATCTATGACAAGAATAACAGTGAAGCCAGTTACGATAGCTAAGTCACAGCTACAGGAAGTACCACTGGCCTTGTTACCTTAATACAGCTGAGTTGGGGACATCAGGTCTGTCCAAAAAGTAAACTGTGGCCTCAGCTGGACACATTTTAGGCTGAAGCACACCAACTTCTGTTCAGTTGTGCAAGAAAAAAGCCAAATAAATGATTACGTATGAAATAGACAGCCAATATCTGAACTATTGCATTTAAAAAGTAAAATAAGTTGGGCTTCCCAGGTGGCACAGTGGTAAAGCTGCCTCCTGCCAACACAGGAGGCACAGGAGACAAGGTTTCCATCCCTGGGTTGGGAAGATCCCCTGGAGAAGGAAATGGCAACTCACTAAAGTATTCTTACCTGGGAAATCCCATGGACAAAGGAGCCTGGAGGGCTACAGCCCATGGGGTCACCAAGAGTCAGGCACGACTGAGCACAGCACACATATCTCAACTGTTATGTCTGAAAACTAACATACGTTAGTGAATGTTTAATGACTTTTAGCTTTTAGGGGAATGTCCTTTACTCTGCGAGGTTTTTTGATCGACATTCTCCTGCCTCAGGTTTCATACCAATTTTCAAGGACACACAAGTGAAAGTAGAGTATGTCGTCTCTTAAGCACCCTTCCGTCACATCTGGTTCATAAGTCGGAGATTCAGGGGCCTTCTCCAGTGGTCCAGCGGTTAAGACTTCACCTTCCAATGAGGGAGATGGGGTTTGATCCCTTGTCAGGAAGCTAAGATTCCACATTCCTCTTGGCAAAAAAAAAAAAAAAAAACATAAAAAAAGAAGCAATGTTGTAACAAAGTCAATAAAGATTATTAAAATGGTCCACATCAAAAAAAAAATCTTAAAAATCAGAGCTCTCCAGTCTCATATTGCCTTGGCTTCCTCCATCGGTGAGTCTGCCCCTCTCTCTTCACCCCTCTCCCCACCCTCTGTCTCTCCCCTCCCATCTGACCTGAAAAGTGATCAGCCAGCAGAGGACTAGGGGGAAGCTCTCGTGTTGGCATCCAGAGTACTTGTGTGATGGAACAGCATCTGTCTGGTAGCAGAGTCAGACTCTGCCGGCAGCTGTGCGGAGATACTAGATCTGGCAGTAGGAGGCAAACTCAGGGATGACGGTGTTGACGAATCGACAAAAATAGTCTGTGTCCTGTTGTGAGGAAGGGAGGGGATGGGAGAGGGGGCCAAAGAGACGGTGCCGCGGGCTCTGTGCGAGAGAAACACGTGCTTTACAAACCCAGACGTGGACAGTGTGACTCCAAGCTTTGGGAGGCCCTCTTGTTTTGGAAGAAAAGAATATTCAAGCCGGGTGGCCTCCTGGTGCCAGGGCCGGTCTCTGTCAATGCCTCTCTGTTAGTCAGCCATGGCCTACTTCTCTTTGTTGGTCAGACTGAACTGCAGTTGGCCGCCCCTCCACTCCTCCTGCACCACCTCTTTTGGGAAGCTTGCAAAGAGCTTAAGGGAAGTCGCCAAGGAAGTGACTGGTTTTACTGGAAAGCAGAGCCCCTGACCTGTTGAAGGGCCCTCAGGCTGGGCCCTTCCTTCTCTTTCCCACACTCCCTCCTCGTGGCCCACTTTGGTCCTCTTACTTTGGGGATGTCGTTTCAGCCCAGCCGTCTCCATCTGTAAACAGAGGGAGGTGGGAACAAATATTGATTCAAGGGATTAGACCCACAAAGAAAGAAAAGAGTCCTCTTGCTGCCAGCCAAACAGGGCATCCTCTAAATGCATCTGCCAGCAGAATAAGTAAGTCTTGTACTCAGTCAAGAGAGACAATGGCCCAGGTCCTTGTCATGCCAGAGAGGAAGCAGCTTAGCATCGCTGGGTCACCCTCTGTTAAGTGAGCTTGAGTAAGTGGTGGCAAGAGGTTGCTGAGTGGTGGGCGGAGTGCTGACTATTCTGCCAGCTGATGCTATTGAACTCACTTCCAGGGGAACGCAGCAGGAATACGTTGTGGACAATGCCCCTTCTATTCTGACTAACTGCTGGTGCCAGACCCTAAGCTGGCGGTTGACCACCTAATAGCAATGGCACCTTCTTCCTGCCCCAGGGGAACCCACATTCTATTCCAAGAACCAAGGATAGGAGGCAAGGGAAGGAGAAAAGAACCAGAGCATGTGCATTCATTCATTCAACAAATACAAGATGAGTTCCTCTCTGGGCCAGGCACTAATGTGTACCCCAGAGACACAGGAGTGAACAGTACAGTAACGACCAGAGTATTCATCATCGGGTACTCATCTGAGCTTTCGGTCCCTGTGACATGCTTATGAGTCCATCATTATTATTATTGGCCCCAGTTTACATGTGAGGAAAATGAGAGAACAGAATTAAGTTACTTTACCCACACTCAGAAGTAGAGCTGGAATTTGAAATTGGACAACCTGGGCCCAAAGCTTTAAAGAAGAGGGTAGGATGGAGGAGTGGGATATTAGATGGGGCCATTCTCAGGAGAGAACTTTGAGCTGAGAGCCTGAGTAACCAGAATGAGGCACTGCTGACCATGAACCAGATCTGTGGTGGGAATCATAAATGTCCTCCCTTCCCATTCCCACAACAGCCCTAACAGGCAGCTCAGAGCACCCTCATTTCCAAAGAGGAAATGGAAGCTCACATTTAGGTAGATCACCAGGATGCATGACTTTAATGTGGTAGAGTTGGAATTTGTGGCCCCATCTTTCCAACTCTAAAGTCCATGTTTTATTAAATATCTGCTGGCCACACTGTGCCACAAAATGGAAAATGTTACTATAATTATGTCTGGAAGATTTGAAAGCTCACTGGTGTGGATCTGTCTTACCTGAGATGGGCTTCAGGGGGGAAAAGCCTGTGTAACAGAGACCTACTGGATGAGTTGGCCAAATCTATGCAAAGAGGTGAGACTGGGGTGCAGGAATTCTTGGAAGCAGGTACAGAGCAGGTCCAAAGGCACAGAGCAGCTAAACACAGCAACTAAACACTAGGGCGTATCTAGGAAACAATACCCAGATGTGGTTAGAACTATGTGCCAGGGCTGGATTATTAAGAGAAGAAACTGGAAGGCAAGGTTAGGGCAAGTTTTGAAGAGTATGGGTTACTATATTAAATTGTGTGACATAAAGAATAAATTATATTAAAATCATAAAATCTCACTATATCATGAGACCCATGAAATGCATTTCAGCCAACGTTTATTAAGCACCTCCTATGTGTACATTTCTACTGAGGTGGCCAGAAAGATCAGGTTGGCCATAAGTTGCTTTGTAAAATCCTGAACAGACTTTTTGGCCAACCAGTACATAAGGAGCTCAGGTTAAAACAAATGCCTTTTGCTTTCAATTCTTGTAGGTAAATCTCCGTCATGCGTATCAATCTGCTTTCTGGACCTGGAAGGTAAGCTGCCGCAGGTCTGACTTGGGCATTGTTTTCTGGTTGAGGATCCTGCCTTAGGGTCACCAGCTTGAGTGTCAATTTTCATTTCAGAGCCTGTGGATCTAGGAGGAGAGAAGATTGGAATGAAAATCTGTATTGACCTCAGAGCAGTCTTTGGAACTTGCTTTTCTTTAAAAAAAAAAAAAAATGGTATCACCTCATTTTATTCTGCTTTGCCTTTTTTTCAGGAAAAGAACAAAATGAAGCAAGGGCAGGGAACACGTCCTGTAAATATCAGGCTCTCTGCTGGCTAGTTTCTGATGAAGCCTGATTGTAGGTTTCCATCTGTAGGCAGCAGCCGGGCACCCCGAGAAGCTTGTCCTTAGTCTCAGCCTCAGTTTCTTCATCTGCAACAAAGGGATAATAACAGAGGCCTATGACATAAAAATAAGGTCATACATATAACATACTGGCATATGAACAAGTGCTCAGCATGTATTGGAATGGATTATAATTATCACTAATAATAATTCTACCAAGTGTTAGTTTTGAAGTGTGCAGTTGGAAGGAAAATTTTTTAATTGGGGGATAAAGACTCCCCTATCAGAGGCAAATATGCCATATTTCAAGCACCTATTTATCCCCTAAACACAATGATCACATTTATTTCTCAAACCATGCTGAAACACAAGGATCATCTACCCATCTCAAAGATGAAGAAACCTGGCTTGGAAAATTAAAGAGGAACTGAGGATAGGCTTTGTCTGACACTTGCTTAGCACATAATGTGTTCACCCGCTCATCTAACAGAATACTTTTGAGCAATTATAATCTGTTATGCACTGTGCTAGGCTCTGCTTGGTATACAGTCAACAAAATTGATAAGGAGTTTCCTCTAGTGGAACTCCAAGCCTGGTGATTTGCTTAAAAGAGGTGGGGCTCGTTTAGAATGGGACAGTTACTCAGGGGAGAAGGGATCCAGGCAAATGAAATTGAAAAGAATTTAGTATTTTCTTGGAAATTATAAAGGGTCAAGTCGGTGACCAAATTCATGAGAGGCAGAGTGATTCTCATGAGGATAAGAAAACAGGGAGTGGCCAGATCATGGGAGCTTCACTAAGAAATGTGAACCCTGATTTAAAAAACCTACTTATAGAGGGGCTTTCCTGGTGGTCTAGTGGTTAAAGTCTCTTCATGCTTCCACTGCAGGGGTCACGTGTTTGATCCCTAGTCAGGGAGCAAGGATCCCAAAAGTGACATGGCCAAATATATAAATACATACATTTTTTAAAAGTGTAACATGTCTTAAAAGATTATTTGTGGAACTTCTTCACTAACTTTTTGGATACTGCTGGATATAAGAGTCTAGTTTGGAGAATAAGTGGGTGAGAGATGCCATCCCAATCAGTACTACATTCAGTCTCGTTCACAGAAAATCAACCATGTAGTATTTAAGCAAATCATATAACCATATTTTAAAATGGCATAAGCATAAACTTGTAGATAGATGGGTGCAAGGATGGTCAAGGTCAGATTTTTCATTAATTTTCTTAGCCTTTCCCTCATACTCATCACATGGCTGCTTTAGCTCCCAGCCTTACACCCTCATTCCAAGTCAGGAGAAGTGAGGAGAAGCATAAAGACAGGTTAAACAATAATGGTGATATTTGAATCTCTAAACATAATTCATTTTATTATCATGCTTTATAATGTAACTTACTTATAGTTCTTCACATGTGTCTAATATTCTATAATAAAAGCTTTTAAGAGAAGGCAAGTTATCAAACATATGAATAGCATGAAGCAATTTAAAATTTCTAAGTATAAAGATACATGAAAGCATGTAAAATGCTAAATGTAGATTGATGGTGGTTTAGATATTCTTTTGAGGCTTTCTATCTTTTCCAAATTCTGCAGTAGGTATGTATTATTTTGGTAGCAGAAATATAGAAAAAAAATATTATTGAAAATGTTTAAAGCATAATTATTTAGTTCATTGGTTCTCAGTTCAGTTGAGTTCAGTTCAGTTGCTCAGTCGTGTCCGACTCTTTGGGACCCCATGAATCGCAGCACGTGAGGCCTCCCTATCCATCACCAACTCCCAGAGTTCACTCAGACTCATGTCCATCGAGTCAGTGATGCCATCCAGCCATCTCATCCTCTGTCGTCCCCTTCTCCTCCTGCCCCCAATCCCTCCCAGCATCAGAGTCTTTTCCAATGAGTCAACTCTTCGCATGAGGTGGCCAAAGTACTGGAGTTTCAGCTTTAGCATCATTCCTTCCAAAGAAATCCCAGGGCTGATCTCCTTCAGAATGGACTGGTTGGATCTCCTTGCAGTCCAAGGGACTCTCAAGAAACTTCTCCAATACCACAGTTCAAAAGCATCAATTCTTCGGCGCTCAGCCTTCTTCACAATCCAACTCTCACATCCATACATGACCACAGGGAAAACCATAGCCTTGACTAGACAGACCTTTGTTGGCAAAGTAATGTCTCTGCTTTTTAATATGCTATCTATTTGGACATAATTTTCCTTCCAAGGAGTAAGCGTCTTTTAATCTCATGACTGCAGTAACCATCTGTAGTGATTTTGGAACCCAGAAAAATAAAGTCTGACACTCTTTGCACTGTTTCCCCATCTATTTCCCATGAAGTGATGGGACCAGATGCCATGATCTTAGTTTTCTGAATGTTGAGCTTGAAGCCAACTTTTTCACTCTCCACTTTCACTTGCATCAAGAGGCTTTTGAGTTCCTCTTCACTTTCTGCCATAAGGGTGGTGTCATCTGCATATCTGAGGTTATTGCTATTTCTCCCGGCAATCTTGATTCCAGCTTGTGTTTCTTCCAGCCCAGCGTTTCTCATGATGTACTCTGCATATAAGTTAAATAAGCAGGGTGACAATATACAGCCTTGACGTACTCCTTTTCCTATTTGGAACCAGTCTGTTGTTCCATGTCCAGTTCTAACTGTTGCTTCCTGACCTGCATACAGATTTCTCAAGAGGCAGATCAGGTGGTCTGGTATTCCCATCTCTTGAAGAATTTTCCACAGTTTATTGTGATCTACACAGTCAAAGGCTTTGGCATAGTCAATAAAGCAGAAATAGATGTTTTTCCGGAACTCTTTTGCTTTTTCCATGATCCAGCGGATGTTGGCAATTTGATCTCTGGTTCCTCTGCCTTTTCTAAAACCAGCTTGAATATCAGGAAGTTCACGGTTCACATATTGCTGAAGCCTGGCTTAGAGCATTACTTTACTAGCGTGTGAGATGAGTGCAATTGTGCAGTAGTTTGAGCATTCTTTGGCATTGCCTTTCTTTGGGATTAGAATGAAAACTGACCTTTTCCAGTCCTGTGGCCACTGCTGAGTTTTCCAAATTTGCTAGCATATTGAGTGCAGCACTTTCACAGCATCATCTTTCAGGATTTGAAAGAGCTCAACTGGAATTCCATCACCTCCACTAGCTTTGTTCGTAGTGATGCATTCTAGGGCCCACTTGACTTCACATTCCAGGATGTCTGGCTCTAGGTCAGTGATCACACCATTGTGATTATCTGGGACGTGAAGATCTTTTTTGTACTGTTCTTCTGTGTAATCTTCCCACCTCTTCTTGATATCTTCTGCTTCTGTTAGGTCCCTACCATTTCTATCCTTTATCGAGCCCATCTTTGCATGAAATGTTCCCTTGATATCTCTAATTTTCTCTTGGTATCTCTAATTTTCTTTCTCAATGAAACTAAGCCATGCCCATGGGGCAACCCAAGATGGGCAGTTCATGGTGGAGAGGTCTGACAGAATGTGGTCCACTGGAGAAGGGAATGGCAAACCACTTCAGTATTCTTGTCTTGAGAACCCCATGAATAGTATGAAAGGGCAAAATGATAAGATACTGAAAGAGAAACTCCCCAGGTCAGTAGGTGCCCAATATGCTACTGAAGATCAGTGGAGAAATAACTCCAGAAAGAATGAAGGGATGGAACCAAAGCAAAAAGAATACCTAGCTGTGGATGTGACTGGTGATAGAAGCAAGGTCCAATGCTGTTAAGAGCAATATTGCATAGGAACCTGGAATGTCAGGTCCATGAATCAAGGCAAATTGGAAGTGGTCAAACAAGAGATGGCAAGAGTGAATGTCGACATTCTAGGAATCAGCGAACTAAAATGGACTGGAATGGGTGAATTTAACTCAGATGACCATTATATCTACTACTGCGGGCAGGAATCCCTCAGAAGAAATGGAGTAGCCATCATGGTCAACAAAAGAGTCCGAAATGCAGTACTTGGATTCAATCTCAAAAACGACAGAATGATCTCTGTTCGTTTCCAAGGCAAACCATTCAATATCACAGTAATCCAAGTCTATGCCCCAACCAGTAATGCTGAAGAAGCTGAAGTTGAACGGTTCTATGAAGACCTACAAGACTTTTAGAACTAACACCCAAAAAAGATGTCCTTTTCATTATAGGAGGCTAAAATGCAAAAGTAGGAAGTCAAGAAACACCTGGAGTAACAGACAAATTTGGCCTTAGAATACAGAATGAAGCAGGGCAAAGACTAATAGAGTTTTGCCAAGAAAATGCACTGGTCATAACAAACACCCTCTTCCAACAACACAAGAGAAGACTCTACACAAGGACATCACCAGATGGTCAACACTGAAATCAGATTGATTATATTCTTTGCAGCCAAAGATGGAGAAGCTCTATACAGTCAACAAAAACAAGACCAGGAGCTGACTGTGGCTCAGATCATGAACTCCTTATTACTAAATTCAGACTTAAATTGAAGAAAGTAGGGAAAACCACTAGACCATTCAGGTATGACCTAAATCAAATCCCTTATGATTATACAGTGGAAGTGAGAAACACATTTAAGGGCCTAGATCTGATAGTTAGAGTGCCTGATGAACTACGGACTGAGGTTCGTGACATTGTACAGGAGACAGGGATCAAGACCATCCCCATGGAAAAGAAATGCAAAAAAGCAAAACGGCGGTCTGGGGAGGCCTTACAAATAGCTGTGAAAAGAAGAAAAGCGAAAAGCAAAGGAGAAAAGGAAAGATATAAACATCTGAATGCAGAGTTCCAAAGAATAGCAAGGAGAGATAAGAAAGCCTTCCTCAGTGATCAATGCAAAGAAATAGAGGAAAACAACAGAATGGGAAAGACTGGAGATCTCTTCAAGAAAATTAGAGATACCAAGGGAACATTTCACTGGTTCTAAGAGTTGACAATTCCCATTCAGTTGTCAATGAATTTCTTGAATTAGGCATTGACAAATTTCCCTGAGAGTTAACAAATTTCTTTTCATCTGTATAGTGGCTCCCCAAACATGTTTTCTGTAGCCTTAGTTCTCCTTCAAACCCGTCTCATCTGTTGGAGAAAGGAAGTTTATAAAATATTTTTGAGTGAAGATTAGAGATTACAGTGGGTGAAGGTGAGAGCAAAAATTGCTTTGTCTGGTTAAAAAAAAAAAAAAAAGTTTTTCCACCACACACTTTAAACACTTTCAGGCTCTTCTCATAATATGGGGCTTGTGCTTATGTCATGGGTGCTGTCTGCGGAGAAAGAAATGAACTAGAAAACTAGAAGATGTGTTCATTGGCTTTAGGCAGATATTTCCTCCATCAGTGTATATAACAGTGGTGAGCAAAGCCCTTCCAATCTGCAGGTGAGAAAAACTGTCCATTCTTGCTTCATGCATCAGATCTAGAGCCTTCAGAGGCAAAACTAAGGCTTGAGGCTCAGCAATTTCCAGTTTTTCCAAGAAGAAGAGCTTCTCTCTAGAGTCAGATTATGACACACTAAATAATTTTATTATCTTTTGATTGGAATATACACACATGTCAAAATATACATACCAATTTCAAGAACGACCTGAGTCTCATATTTCATCAATTATAAGCACATCTCCACATATGTGATAACGTAATTCAGATATGTGTCAGAGATACTAATTTTTAAGGCATCCACCAACGTTTGGTACCCTTGTAGATTTCAGATCCCTTGCAGTGGCACCCTGAAATGTGGAAGCATAAGTTGGCATTCACTCTGCCAAACCATTCATTCTGAGGACATGAGGCTCAGAGGAAGGAAGTGACTTGTGAAAGGCAGTGCCACTAGTCAGTGGTGGGGCTGAGATGGAAACTCGGGGCTTTTTATTTCCAATCATTTATCCCAAAGGTATCACAACACCTGCATAAACATTTCAGGGGCTTCCCTTTCTGCTTCTACAGGCATATCGAATGACTTCCCATGTGATTTGTAAAACTAACACCGCATGATTCCACTTGTCAGGAGCTAGGTGTGGGGGAAATGGAAAGTTATTGTTCAACAATGTATAAAGTTTCATTTAAGCTGGATGAGCAAGTTCTAGAGACCTGTTGCACAACGAGGTACCCACAGTTAACAGTATTTGTACTTAAAAATTTGTTACGTATAAGAGGGTAAATCTCATATTACATATTCTTACCACAAAAAATGGTAAAGAAGAGACACAAGCTTAAGAAAAGTTTAGGTGGTATTTGCTTTATCCTTGATTGTGCTAATGGTATCATGGGCATATGTTCCAATATCATCAAATTATACATCTTCAATATATGGAGTTTTGTTGCAGATCAATTATCCTCTAGAAAACTGTTTAAGAAAAAAAACACGGGTCTTTGCAGCTAAGCATGAACTGTCTCCTCTTGACTACGGGCAACAAAACGGTGGTTATGAAAGAGTTCTCTCTCTACTCCATTCTTCAATAAACGTTTATCACACACTGAAGGTAGAACTGCCTTGGTGACTGAAAGCGTCTTGAAGAGCTTACAGTCTAGAAGAGGGGAGAGAAATATGTTATATAAATGACAATATAAAGTGATATGGGACAATTGAGATCTGATCCAAATTCAGTGGGAGCCTGGAAGACGGGAAGAAATTCCTCTCCTTCAGAGGAAACTTTCCTTCATTTCTTCCTCACTAACTCGTTTCGAGTCTCCTCTGAAGAGGGTTTGTCTTGTCTACATCTCTGGCAGCAAGTAGATCTCTACATTCTGGCCTGAGTCCAGGAAAAAGAAGCCATCATCTCTCTGATTCTACATACACCCTTTCATCAGTGAGGAACTAATAAATACCATTGAAAAGATGAATCAACGTTCAAAGGAAAAAGGTCAGTGCAGGCAGAAGGAATATCTTTTTTCTTTGCTGCTGCTGTTCCTGAGCCTCTTCTGGCCCCAGCCCTATTTCCAAGGTAAATTTCCAGCCACCCCTTGGTCTGTGATGAGTCAGCATTCTGGTAGAAAACAGAGGGCGTACTCAAAACATCGGAGTGGTGGAGGAGAGAAGCATAAAGCTGAATTACGAAGGTCCAGGCAGAGTGAGAAGCCTAGCGAGGCTGGAGAAGCGTCCTGGAGCGCGTCTGAGTGTGCGCAGCGGTTCTTAGGCTGGAAGCCTGTGGGATCCCTGAGACTCTGTCAGAGATCCACAGTGTCAAAACCATCTTACAAGAGATACTGAGATAGTTTTTTGCCTCTTCTGTTCTTGTTCCATCATGAGCACTCAAGGGAGTTTTCTATCTATGTGACCTGAGATGGTGTCTCCACTCTGATGGCTCCTGGAATGTACGTTTGCAGGTCTCGTGTTTTAGAATTTTTCAGTTTTAATTTCTAGCATGGTAAACATTGAGAGAAAAACAAAAGCTCTTGGGGAGGGGTGTCTTCCACGATTTCTAAAAGGATTCTGAGATCAAAACATTTGGAAACTGTTATTGGTGCTGTTCAGTTACCAAGTCTTATCCGACTCTTTGCAACCCCATGGACTGCAGCACATCAGGCTTTCCTGTTCTTCACTATCTCCTGGAGTTTGTTCAAACTCATGTACAAACTCTGTCATCCCCTTCTCCTCCTGCCTTCAATCTTTCCCAGCATCAGGGTCTTTTCCAATGAGTCTGTTCTTCACATCAGGTGGCCAAAGTATTGGAATTTAGCATCAGTCCTTCCAGTGAATATTCAGGATGAATTTCCTTTAGGATGGACTGGTTGGATCTCCTTGCAGTCCAAGGGACTCTCAAGAGTCTTCTTCAGCACCGCAGTTCAAATTTTGGCTCTCAGGCACTCATCAACTGTTGGATTATTGCAGTTTGGAGACAGTTGTTGTGAAGATGGCCACCTGGCGGGACCTGGGCAACCACTGCTGCAACTTTGCAGGGAGGGAGCCTGGGAGGGAGAAACCCCAGTGTCATCTTGTCCCTCCTTCCAGTCTGCTTCCAGGTCCTCCCTTGGCTGGACACAATGCCAGAGAGCAAGGGTGGCTGTTCTGTGAGGCACAGATCAGGGTAGAAAAGAGTAAATATGGAAGAGTCAGTGGAAACTATGAGCACATTTGGATATTGGAAGGGAATTTTTAAAAAATAGAGGGGAAGCAAGGATCCTTAAAAACAGGATCCAGAAAGAAGACCTCCAAATAGCTGCTGAGCTCTTTGTTCCTTTCACTTAAGCTGGCTAATGAGGGGGAGGATCTGAGTTTAAATCCCATGATTTTGTAAGTATGAGCAAGTTAATGGATCTCTCTGGGCTCAGTTTCCTCATTTCCAATATGGGATACCAGTATCCACAGTGCAGAAGGTAGGATTGGCCAAGTTAATAGATAGTCAGTACTTAGTCTGCATCCTTCATTAGCATCTATCCCCTTTTTTCCCTCCTGTGCAAACTCCTGGGAAGAGATTCCAGTAACTACTAGAGTACTTTGTACCTTATGAGGGGCTCAATTTTAAACCACAAACTGGGACTCTGATCATTTTCATCTCTTGCTGAGGGTTTACTGGCAGGTTAACTATTCAGAGTGGTTACACATTTGGATTGTAAGAAAAAGACTACTCATAATAAAATGTCGTATAAATGCTAATTATGTCTTATGGGAATTAGTCCTTTAAAACAACCAAATCTTAGAATCCTAAGATTTCATTGAAGAAAAAAAAAAGGAAGAAGAATTTCTGCAGTATTGCTGATCTGTATGCCTTTCCCTGTGTTTCTATCATCTCCCTCCAAAGTTCCTGACATTCTGCAGTGGTTGAGGGGAAGAGAGATTTATTTAAGCCAGAGCAGACTGAGGCTGTTTTTGCCCTGCACTGGTTTTTCTGCCCCTCTCTCTGGATGCTTCTATTTGTAGAGTCCCTCTACAAAGCTGCAGTCACTATGGCCCTTTGATTCCTTCATGGGATGTTCAGTGTTAACACATGTTTGAAACCTGCTGGGAGCGTAAGCCCTGCTTAATAGAAATAAAGGTGTGATTAAGGAGATAATCCGGTAACTGTCCATCACATTTTACAAAGTTATTACCCACTTGCAAATCTCTAAGTATTAGGGGCTACACTTTTTTTTTTCTTCTTGCAAGGAACATTCACTGCCTGTGGCCCCAGTGAAAGAACTTTGTTTTCCCATTTAATTAGTGGTTTGCATGCTTTCGCCCCTTCATGTACCCTCTTTCCCAGCCCCATCACTCTGCCCTCTCTTTGTCCACCACCCCCATTTTCTCTCCAAACCCATACACACTATTATATGGACATAATATAAATTTAAAATTGGAAACACTTTAGTAAAGAAGCAAAGCCCACCCCACCACCCCAAAATAAGCTCTAGGCCAAACTGCAAATTTGTGTTGATAGCATGCAGTTATTCAATTAAAGATCAGACGGAAACTGGGCAGCCAATTTATCATTCACCTTGATGGATGGGGTAAGGAACTGCTGGGCCATTGTCGAAATGCAAATGATTTTTAACTCTGAGCACTCAGGGAAAATGAGATTGATTACAGAGCTGGTTTTTCCTCCCATTACTCAAATGGGTAAATAGATGATAGATAAGGAGGGATGGGGTGGAGAGTATCGGGTGGAGATTGCAACCAGACCTGCTGTCTTCTTGTCACAGAAGGCATTTAGCAAATGAGCCTCTCTTATTCTGAGAATGCAGGTTGAACAGAGGCTTGAGTTCTGCATTTTGGGTTTTTGTTGCTATTGATGATGAAAATGACAAAGCAAGAGGGGAAGGTGATTCCACAGCAGAAGGGGAGAGGGACTTAGATTCATCAGAGCCAGGATTGTTATCTTGACTCACAAATTCACTTCCTGCCACCATATCCACCCCCCTCCACACACACATTCATTTGTAAAGCAAACCCAGAGTTAATGGTCAGAATGTGCAGCCCCCAACACTCGCTCTCCCATGAGCTCTCTGTTGTTGTTCAGTCACTCAGTTGCATCTGACTCTTTGCAACCCCATGGACTCCAGCACACCAGTTCTCCCTGCCAACCGCCATCTCCCAGAGTTGACTCAAACTCATGTCCATTGAGTTGGTGATGCCATCCAACCATCTCATCCTCTGTCATCCCCTTCTCCCACCTTCAGTCTTTCCCAGCATCAGGGTCTTTTCCAGTGAGGCAGTTCTTCGCATCAGGTGGCCAAAGTATTGGAGCTTCAGCTTTAGCATCAGCCCTTCTAATGAATATTCAGGATTGATTTTCTTTAGGATTGACTGGTTTGATCTCCTAGCAGTCCAGGGGATTCTCAAGAGTCTTCTCCAACACCACAGCTCTCTGTAGGTCTCTAAAAACACAAATCACCTTCTCCCCAAGACTCTGCTCCGGTGAACCATGCGCTGTGGTGTAGTAAAAAGACAAGGGTTTGAGAGTTAGTGATCTCATCAACTCTGACAATAGGGGCAGGAAGAATGTGGGAGGAAGACCATGAGCTCAGTGTTGGACGTGTTTCGTCAGATGCTTTGAGGACACAGGGACATGTCAACCAGAGCAAAAGTCAAGGGTCTGGGGTGAGGAGCAGATTCTATCTCAGGGCACTTACTCCAGTTGCGGTTCATTATCTGCTCAGCGCCTTTCTTCCCTGACAAATACGAACCTGTCTCTTCATCCCCGCATCCTCAGTGCCTGGCTCAATAAAGAGCTGTGAGAGGAAAGGAGGTGGTAGGGAGTGGGGAGGAAAGGAAGAAAAATTGATGACCAGGCAGGCATTCGTGATCGTCAGCTTCTAGGCTGTGGGTGTAAACTGTAAATCACCTTCTCAGATTACTTTATAAATCCTTACCACAAAAGAAGCAGAGGAAAGAAACAAATAGGTACTAAGTATCCCCTGCTTATCTGGGAGAATGAAATCCTAGGATTTCTGCCTTCCTCCCCTGTTATTTCCACCAGTTATTGCCTGGAGAAGGCAATGGCAACCCACTCCAGTACTCTTGCCTGGAAAATCCCATGGACGGAGGAGCCTGGTAGGCTACAGTCCATGGGGTCGCTAGGAGTCGGATACGACTGAGCAACTTAACTTTATTGTCCAGCAGTTGCTAAAGACGCTTCTCCTTGCTGGACTATTTCGACCCCTGCATCTTCACTCCTTGGTAGATATAGGTGACTAAATTGGGTGTTCTAACTTGTTCCCCGCTGTGCATTTACATCCCCTCTCCCATCTTCTGCTCTGAAGCTGCTGTGTCTTCTGTCTGTTTTTAAATAGATTACAGCACACACCTTCCTTCCTCTTGCCTATGAACAAACTCTTTCCTGTGGTCTTGTTCTGACTACACTGAGAAGCCTCTGTGTTGTACTGATGAGTCTCCACATGTTCGCAGTCGGTCAGACTTAGAAATATGACTTAGAAATCAGATGTAGATGAGTCTGCACATGTTCACAGTTGATCAGCCTTAGAAAAATGACTAACTGAAGACTAATAGGAGCCAGGCTGAGCTCACATCTCTGCCTGTGAGTCTAATACGGTCAGAAAAATGATAAATGGTGCACTACAGTAGCTTGACTTTGGCATTGTGCTTAAAATACTGTCAGGGAAGGGCATGTGCGGGGCTTACCCGGTGGCAGCCCCTCTGCTGGGGGGCTTCTTACCACTCACCCCTGGTGTGACCAGTTTGCACAGGATGGCATCAGTTTACCCCTGTTGTCCCAGCATAATTCTCAGCAGGACTCTCCCCAGGCAGTGTCCTCATTTGAACGAACAATTAGGCATGCACCCTAATCATACAGTCATTTAATAGTCCCTCATTATCATCCTCTGAGCTGATATCTCTGATATTCCCATTTTTAGATGAGACAACTGAGGTTCCGTCAGCTCCTATCACTAGCCTGAAGTCTGGCAACTCGTGTGTCAGAATCCAGATCCCCAGTTAGGAATGACTTCCTCTAAAGCAGGCTTTCCAGCACACCATGAGTAATTCGATATGAATTCAGAAGACGACGATGGCCAGAGTTCTTGGTTTCCAAGCAAAACACTTCTTCTGGTGATCATGGCCGGATAATTCCCACTCTGCAAATAAAAGAAGCCTTCGCAGGGATGTTTTCCTGTCTTGTTGATGTACACCTGGCAGGATTTTAGTCGGAATCAGCCCTTAATAGGATTGGCGAGGGGAGAAAAGTCTGGCTTTCCTGCCTGCCCAAATTCCTCTATTCATTCTCCCCTAATCCCGGACCACTCCATCCCGTCTTCAACGAAACCCAGGGGGACAGGACTCTGTCAGCACAAAGATCTGAATGCAAATTCTAGAGTCAGTATATAGCTGAGTAAATGCAAGCAAGTACTAAGACCACTCTGTGCCTTGGTTTCCTCCTATTTAAAATGAGGAACACCGTCTACTTCGTAGGATGGTAGTAAAGATTCAATATGAGGGCGTAAGCCCTCCTGCAGGGCCAACATGTGGTGGGCACCCCACAGATACCAGTCCCCTCCCAAACTCAGCACAGGTCAAATATTCTACCTCAATTTCAAGAGAACACAGCTCTCTTTCTCAGGCTTTGCTCAAACTGTGAATAGAAAGGCATATTAAATACCCTGGGGGCTTGGGAAAGGGGTCCTTCAAGTGATTCATTTTTAAGATTGTCTGTGGCTGTTGAGAGTGCAATTGTTTATTTGTGGTTTCCCCCTGAAGATGATAAACTCTGGGAATGTATGATTGTGCCGTGTCATATACCCTCTGAGGGTGCCATTTGTAATGAGTCTGGACGAATCAATAGCAGTTTATGCAGTGAAGAACAACAACAGCAAAAAAGAATGATGTGTCACTCTCAACAGCAACAATCTTAAAAGTGAATCCCTTAAAGGACCCCTTTCCCAAGCATCTATAGATGCTACTAGTCTGGGATGTCGGACATGCCTTTCTAGTCACCATTTGATGTGCGTGTGTGCTAACAAACACCTGGGGTCTTTAGAGAGTCTTGTTCTCTTGAAATGGAGGTAGAATATTCAATCTAGGCTGAATCAGGGAGGAGACTGTTATGGGACTGAACAAGTGCTAAGTTGTGAAGTATGGGAGGAGCTCAGGGAGCAACTCAGAGAGGCTGCCCTGCTGGGGGAATAGAACGAGACGAGTCACACCTACTGGGCACACAGCCTGTGCTCCGCACAGCACTCAGCACTTTACTTGGATTAACTCAGCTCCCCAGTCACTCAGTATGAGGGATCCTCTTACTATTGTATCCATTGTGCGATAGTGGACTAAGGCCCAGAGGGATTGTTAGCAAGTAGCAGGACAAGAATCTCATCCCAGGCATTCTCTTTTTTACATTTATTTCAGGGTGCTACATGCTAAGTCGCTCTATGTTTCACTTTATGAAATGGCAATCCCCCTCCAGGGCATTTGAAAAGAGACATGTACTTCTGATGTTCCCTGCAGCACTATTTACAATAGCCAAGACATGGAAACAGCCTAAATGTCCATCAACAGATGAAAGGACAAAGAAGATGTGGTCCCAACACACCGTGGAACACTCCTCAGCCACAGAGAGTCGTGTCCACCTCTTTGAAACCCCATGGACTGTAGCCCACCAAGCTCTGCCCATGGGATTCTCCAAGCAAGAATACTGGAGTGGGTTACCATGCCCTCCTGCAGGGGAATCTTCCCGACCCAGGGATTGAAACTGGGGCTCCTGCAACTCCTACATAGCAGGCAGATTCTTTACTGCTGAGCCACTGGGGAAGCCCATTTAAGCCCATTGTTTTATGGAAGTATCCTTAATTTACAATGTTGTTTTAATTCCACCATACAGCAAAGTGATTCAGATATATATATATATAGATAGATAGATAGATAGATAGATAGATAGTTTTCAGGTTCTTTTTCATTATCACAGGATATGGGATATTATTCCCTGTGCTATACCGTAGGACCTTGCTGTTTATCCATTCCATGCATAGTAGTTGGCACCTATTAACCCAAAACTCACAATATATTTCTCCTGCTTCAAACTCCCTGGCAACCACAAGCCTATTCTCTGTCTGTGAGTCTATTTCTGTTTCATAGGTAAGTTAATTTTTGTCATACTTTAGATTCCACATATAAGTGATATATGATATTTGTCTTTCTTTTTCTGACTGACTTCATTTAGTAGGACCATTTCTAGATCCCTCCATATTGCTGCAAATGGTATTATTGCATTCTTTTTTATGGCTGCATAGTACAGCAGTGAACACTGGAAGTGCATGTATCTTTTCGAGTTATAGTTTTGTTTGGATATATGCCCAGGAGGGGGATTGCCATTTCATAAAGTGAAAGTGAAAATGTTAGTCACTCAGTCATGTCCAACTGTTTGCAGCCCCATGGGATGGGGCCTGCCAGGCTCCTGTGTCCATGGAATTCTCCAGGCAAGAATACTGGAGTGGGTTTCCATTCCCTTCTCTAGAGGATCTTCCTGAACCAGGGATTGAACCCAGGGTCTCCCACGTTGCGGTCAGACTCTTTATCATCTGAGCCATCCGTGATCCTATGGCAACTCTATCTGTAGCATTTTGAGGAACCTCCATACTGCTTTCCATGGCGACTGTACCAGTTCACACTCCCACCAACAAGGTAGGAGGACGAACCCATGCATTCTGACCACAGAGCCCAGACTCAGCAAGGGGTTGAAAACAAAGCTGATCTCGGGTGTTGGGCTCAGCCTGGGGTGGGGCTGGGGTTCCCATGAGCCTGTGAGAGGAGAGGGTTGACTTTCACTTTGGAAAAAGTCATAGAAGGTAGTAGAAGCCTCCCCAGGTGCTGAGGTGAAACATGGAGCATGTAGACAATTGCAGAGTCTAGAAGTGAGTGAATTTCCTAGTTGACCTAAGTCATTCCTCTTTCTGGTTTTGTGGTATTTGCCAGGGCTTCTCCAATTACTTCAAGGGCTGTTGTGAAATGCTCAATGTAATCTCTAAAGAAAATCAATTAAAAAACACATGTTTGTTACTGTGAATTATTCATGAATGTTAATATACTTAACTCTATATGAATTTAAATTAGTCTTACTTGGAATTTTTTATATGTACTGTTACCCAAAAGTTATCCATTCAATGTTTATTGAGGTCATACTATATGGTAGAAAGCATGTTAGGTATATCCCCTGAAACTAATTGACAATGTGGTTAATAATATTATCCCCCAAATGTTTGATGCATGCTATACACTCTTCTGTTGGAGAAGGCAATGGCACCCCACTCCAGTACTCTTGTCTGGAAAACCCCATGGACGGAGGAGCCTGGTAGGCTGCAGTCCATGGGGTTGCTAAGAGTCGGACACGACTGAGCGACTTCACTCTCACTTTTCACTTTCATGCATTGGAGAAGGAAATGGCAACCCACTCCAGTGTTCTTGCCTGGAGAATCCCAGGGGCAGGGGAGCCTGGTGGGCTGCCATCTATGGGGTCGCACAGAGTTGGGTACGACTGAAGTGACTTAGCAGCAGCAGCATACACTGTTCTGTATGCTTCAGACATATTAAATCAATTATTCCTCATAATATCTCTATTACCCTATTTGAAAGATGAAGAAACTGAGAAAGTTGTCCCATAGAGCCCAATCTGTTTATCCTCAGAGCAAATGCTATTAATCCTGATGGTACATGTACATTGTCAGTACATGTTTGTAATAAGTAGATTCTTGGTACACATATAGTGACTGAATAGGCCAAACATTGAAAGTACAAAATAATGATAATATCTAATTTTTTGTAAGATTGTGCCAAACACCTTTCATGCACAATCTTATTTAGAAATAATGTATGTAACAGAGCTTAGTTTCTGTGAGAAGAGATAAGATAGGAATGGTAATAACAAACTACACAATAAATATAATTAAAAAAATAAGAACCCAAAGTGTGTAAAACAGAAATGTAAAGACAGATCCATTGTATGTGGAGAGATGGAGATGGTTCATGGATGAGGTGGTGCTAGGCTGAGCCTGGGAGGATTTCAGTTCAGTTCAGTTCAGTAGCTCAGTTGTCTCCGACTTTTGCGACCTCGTGAACCGCAGCACACCAGGCCTCCCTGTCCGTCACTAACTCCTGGAGTTCACTCAAACTCATGTCCACTGAGTCAGTGATGCCATCCAACCATCTCATCCTCTGTCATCCCCTTCTCCTCCTGCCCTCAATCTTTTCCAGCATCAGGGTCTTTTCAAATGAGTCAGTTCTTTGCATCAGGTGGCCAAAGTATTGGAGTTTCAGCTTCAGCATCAGTCCTTCCAATGGGAAGATTTAGGCACTCAGAGATGAGTGTTGGGGAGGCAGAACAGAGCAGGAAAGCTCCTGCTAGGGAGATTCTTGTAAGAAAAAGCACAGAAAGAGGAGAGCAGAGAGTCTATGTGGAGCATTTGTAAGTTTCCTTGAGCTGGAAAGTTGCTGGTCAAAACCACCTAGTGACTTTTTCTTCTGTCTTCCCTTTACCTCTTACATCAGTTAGGCCAACATTTCAGCGACAAGTACACAGGAAACCCAGATTCAGTGACTTGGACATAATGGTTTATTTTTCTCACACGACAAGGACTCTGGATAAATGGATGGCCACTGGCACTGGTGTACACTGGCAGCTCCCCAGAGCTGGGCGGGCTGGCATCTTTGTCATTCTCTTGGACTTTTCTCTATGGCTTTGAGTTTGTGGTCCCAGCCTCAGACATCATCCTTGAATTTAAAGCAGGAATCAGGGGTGATGGGGTGTTGGGCCACACTAATTGGGTCTCCTCCTCTTATTGTGAAAGTAAACCCATTCAAAGGATACCCTTAGAAGATATGTGCTTGTGTCTTGTTTACCGGAATTCTGTCATAGGGTTACTCCTAGCTGCAAAGGAAGCTGCAGAAAGAGTATTTTCATTGATAGATTCTTTTATGTGAGAGGAAAGAGGGAAGGAATGGAAGTTGGTTCTCTAACTAGTGGTATTCATGGAGCACTTAGTTAAGTGTGAAGTGTTAGTTTCTCAGTCATGTCTAACTCTTGCGACACCATGGACTGTAGCACGCCAGGCTCCTCTATCCATGGAATTCTCCAGACAACAATATTGGAGTGGGTTGCAGTTTCCTTCTCCAGAAGATCTTCCCGACCCAGGGATTGAACTGGGTCTCCTGCATTTCAGGCAGATTCTTTACCATCTGAGCCAGCAGGGAAGCCCCATGGGGCACTAATATGCTGATAATAACTCCCTCTTACCTGAGGGCTTCCTCTGGGCCCATCACTTAACATATATTTCTCTTATTACAAGAGATCGGTGACAGCTGTCATCTCCACTTTACCTAGTTCTTCCAGCTTCAGTCATTTGCCCAAGGTCAGACAGCTGGCAAGGGACAGCAGACCAAATGCTTCCAGCCCAAGTCTCAGCCTGGATGCCCTCTGTTCCCCAGAAGGATTATCACTAACTGATCACCTACAATGTGACTGGCTAACTCTGGGATTTTGTTGCTTCTGCTGATTCTCATAAAAGCCTCTGAGTGGTCAATAATTTACTCTAATTTGACAGATGAAGAAACTGAATCTCAGCGAGTTCATATGACTTGCCAAGGTCACATGCCTGCAGGTGGCTGAGCTGAAATTCAAAATCGAGCCTGCTTCCTTCTAGAGTCCACATTATTCTGTGTTGTGGCACCTTTTTTAAGGTTCTATTGGGGGAATAACTCTAGTTTGTCCTTCCTAAAAACCCTGGGTCTCTCCCTCCTCTCCAGTCCATGGCTACTTCCCTGGCTCAGTCCCTCATCACCATATAATTATATGATTCTATGAGTCTATTATTATTGCTGTTGCTTAGTGGCTAAGTCATGTCTGACTCTTTGCGACCCCACGGACGGCAGGACAGACGGCAGGTTTTCCTGGCCTTCACTATCTCCAGGAGCTTGCTCAATCTCTTGTCCATTGAGTCAGTGACACCATTCAACCATCTCATCCTCTGCCACCCCTTTCTTCTTTTCCCTTCAGTCTTTCCCAGTATCAGGGTATCTTCCAGGGAGTTGGCTCTTCTCATCAGGTGGCCACAGTATTGGAGCTTCAACTTCAGCATCAGTCCTTCCAATGAATATTCAGGACTGATTTCCCTTAGGATTGACTGGTTTGATCTCCTTGCAGTCCAAGGGACTCTCAAGAGTCTTCTCCAACACCACAGTTCAGAAGCATCAATTCTTCAGCACTCAGCCTTCTTTGTGGCCTAACTCTCACATCCATACATGATTATTGGAAAAAAACATGACTTTGAGTCTATCATGGAGAAAAGTGAAAATAATTTTATTTTCTTCTACCAGGCTCACACTCCCAAAACATAAGTTCTATCACATGGCCCACCCCTCTCTTGCATGGCTCCCCACCACCCAACAAAGGGAGTGCAAATTTCTTAATCAAATATGACCCTCACCAAATCCTTACTTTGCCTCCAATTATTAGTTGACCTTTACTTTTGACTCTTCCTCTACTATTTATTGCATGAAGCCAGGTCTCACCAAGGTACAAATTTGCATTTATTTATTTCAGTCAGTCCAAGTCCCAGTCAAGTAGGATCTTGAAGAAAAGAAGGAAGCCTAGTTACAAGTGTGGAGAAAGGACATTCCAAGTGGGAAATGTGACAAGTAAAGCCATGAGGGTGAGAGGATGAAGGATTTTACTCAGTGTTCTCATTAGTCAGATGCAACTGCAGGAAGGAAGGGTGCAATAGGAAGTCACAGTGGAAAATTTTGCCGATTAATGTGTTCAAACTCCAAACTAGAAGAGGAAAAAAAAAAGAATCACATTCAGCCTTCTATCAGTAGATACCAATCTCAAAAGTAATTCCTTTGGGTGACAGTCATCATCAAATGCTTTTGACTAATTCTCCCAGAAAACCGCTCCTTTGAACAGCATCTTATGAAGTTGGTCAGCTAGAGATAGGAGCATCAGTCTCTGCTTTCCAAGTCTGTCCTAATTAGAGAAGGAATCCAGTGTGGGCATAATGGAAAGTCTTTAGCATCAGAAGAAACATGGATTTGAACTGTGGCTGTGTGTGGCCTTGGGCGAGTAACTCATTCCACCCTTTCAAGTCTCAAGGTTCTCATCTGTCAAGAGCAGATAATTGAGCTTATATCTCAGTGTTGTCACAAGGCCTTGAGAAATGTGAGGGAGGAAGAGTGGAAAGATCAGTGGGCAAGCACACCCAGCTGTCATCACTCTGAATCCACATGGTTTTGTTGAGAAATTGCTAGAGAAGGGCCTCTGCCAACCTGAAAATCATCAAGGCAGGAGTCACAGCCAGAGGCAGTTAAAGGATGCAGTTTGTTTCATGTGGCTTCATTTTATGTCTAAACAGGGAGGGAACTCACATGACTAGGATGCCAAACTGCTTGTGCATGGCGGGATATGGACTTGGTAAGAGTGATTTAAGAGGACCAGGAATATGCACACAGTCATCTTAGTTAAATCTTAGCCCAAACAGGCCAAGTTCTGGGCTTGGCCTTGCTGCTAACTGGCTCTGTGACCTTGTATAAGTCATGGCAAGCTCTCTGCCTCTTGCACAGCATCTTTAAAATGGACACCAAGAAACAGAAGATGGCTATGGGAATTAAAATTGTGAAAATAATTTAAACTATATTTCATTGTCAATATTTTGCCACAGAATCATTTTTAAGCGTGAGGCAGATTGTTGATGCGGCTATGTTGCTCCTTCACGCAGGAGCCAAAGTCACAGAAAGGCCCTTCATAAATAGTTCTGTCCCCAAAAACTCACATTGTAGGAGAAGAGGCTGACCTGTGCATAAATCACTCTAACACAAGGTAAATAGTGGTAAGGACCGCAGGAAAGGCACAGGCCAAAGGGCCTGGGGACATGGTAGCTGGGAGATTAATTTATAAGAGGGGAGTCTGGGAAGGTTTCATGAAGGAGATAGGATTTGGGCTGGGCCTTGAAAGCTTGAGAGAGCTATGATTTATACCGTCTTGTCCTGTAGATCATGGAACATGCCGAGCTTTCTTCTCTCAGGTAACTCTGAGCTCCTGAAGGGGAAGAATGTTGGCTTTCATCTCCCACCACCAGCACCAAAGCATACAATCTGGCAGCCAGCCGGTGCACCAAAAATATTGTTTGAGTCCCGTTAATAATGCTGATAGAAGGATGAAGAGTCATACTCATCATATTTGTTATTGCTGTTCAGTTCCTAAGTCGTGTCCGACTCTTCACGACCCGTGGACTGCCGCACACCAGGCTTTCCTGTCCTTCACTATCTCCCTGAGTTTGCTTAAACTCGTGTCTGTTGAGTTGGTGATGCCATCTAACCATCTTATCCTCTGTTGCCCTCTTCTCCTCCTGCCTTCAATCTTGCCCAGCATCAGGGTCTTTTCCAATGAGTCAGCTCTTTGCATCAGGTGACCAGAGTATTAGAGCTTCAGCCTCACTCCTTCCAATGAATATTCAGGGTTGATTTCCTTTAGGATTGACTGATTTGATTTCCTTTCAGTCCAAGGGACTCTCAAGAGTCTTCTCCAACACCACAGTTCAAAAACATCAGTTCTTCAGTGCTCAGCCTTCTTTATGGTCCAACTCTCTTACCTGTATATGACTACTGGAAAAACCATAGCTTTTACTATACAGACCTTTGGCAGCAATCTTATTCATCATATTAGCTGTGTTTATTCTTTATCAGGTTCATGCTCTGTTTCAGATGATTTAACACATCATCTCTTCTGACCTTCCCAGGAACCCCTGAGCAGAGGGGTTATCATCACACACTCTGCTCCCCAGCTCCTGCTTTATAGGTAAGGAGACTGAAGTTCAGTGGGACCCCCTGCCCTCACAAGACCCCACACTTTTAAGCAGTAGGACTGGAGTCCCACTCGGGTTGCTTGAGTCCCAAACTCATCATGGTGATGAAACACAGTCAGAGAGTGAAGACAGCATTCTTGGGGGAAAAAATGTATAATGATTATGAATTTTATTACATTTCTGGTGGGAAAAAAAAAATCTTTGAATCTAGCAAATATATCAGTCAGCACTTTCCAGAGAAACAGAACTAGTAGGCCAATGTCTATGCCATATCTTTTATATATATATAAATATATTTAGTATTTTTAAATTTATCATTTCTTTCTTTGATGTTTGGCTGTGCTGGGGCTTCACTCCTTGTGCGGGCTTCCTCTGGTTATAGTAAGTGGGGGCTGTGCTTCATCATGGTCTGCGGGCTTCTCATTGCAGTGGGCTCTCTCGTTGCAGAGCAAAGGCTCTAGGCATGTGGGCTTCAGCAGTTGCAGCACGTGAGCCCAGTACTTGTGGCACTCAGGCTCTAGGGTGCAAAAGCTTCCGTAGTTGTGGCACACAGGCTCCATAGTTTGGGCTCACAAGCCCTAGAGCATGTGAGCTTCAGGAGTAGAAGCACACAGGCTCAGTAGTTGTGATGGCCTAGGGTGAATGGTGTCGGATTCATGATCTCTGCAGAACAGAATTTAGCTTCAGGACCAGAGACGAGGCTTCAGGCACTCGGAGCTTTGTGTGGCAGAAGTTTTATTACGGTGAAAAGGGGACAGAGAAAGCAACATAGACATCAGAAGGGAGCAGAGAGTGCCCCACTGGCTAGCCTTATCAAGGCCTCATATACTTTTTCAGTTGGTTGCTAACAATAGAGAGGTCTTACCAGACCCACTCTCACATAAGATAACTGGATTAGTCAGAGGTTCTTAAAGAGAAACATGTCCTCAAGCAAGATACTGTGTTATATAATCATTAGTACAGAGTTTAAGGGAAAATACCCTTGAGCAAGATGAGTTGCTTTGTGCTGTAATCATTAGCTCTGGGCTTAAAGAAAGTAAGTTTTAGGCAAAATAGATTGTTGCCATAACAATTTAGAGCTTAAGAAAAAAACCTCTCATGTGACCAAGACAAAGGAATATAGAAAAAAAGGTTTGTCCTTTCTCCCTGGACCCCTTTCTCCTCCTTGAGGGCCCTGGACTCCTTATCAACCTACTAAGCATGAACTCTCTCAGTTGCTGCTCTTGGACACTACAGCACAGGCTCAATTGTTGCACAAGGGCTTAGTTGCTCAATGGCATGCAAAATCTTCCCGTACCAGGGATTGAACCCATGTCGCCTGCACTGACAGGCATATCCTCATCTACTGCGCCACCAGGGAAGTCCTGTATGTTGAATCTTGAGGCGAAATTCCTTCTTCTGTAGGAAACTTTAGTCCTGGCTCTTATAGCCTTCAACTGATTGAATGAGGCCCACTCACATATGGCGGCGGGGTGGGCAGGGGGGGCGGGTAATCTGCTTTACTTACAGTCAACTGATTCCAACTGCTATTCATAACCTAAAAACTATATTCATGGCAATATCTGGACTAGTGTTTGACCAACAACTTTGCACTCTAACCTCACCCAAGTTTACACGTAAAATTCACCATCATAAGATAAAAATAAACAGGGACCCCACAGAGTTTTTATGTTTACCCCACTGCAGCCATCTCAATTTTTGTGGTTTTTAAATTACATTTTAGGGGGAAAATGCATGAGAATAAGAGTTTGAAATTCTATGCATTTATGAAGGGAAAATATACTTATTTCATAAAACAAAGACTATTTTTAAAAACTCATTTGAGGATAAAAAGATAAAGGGAACATAAAATGCCAAAATTTGATTTAAATATCAAAATATTTTTATGTTTGTTTAATTTTAGAGTTTGCTACATAAGCAAGAGTGTTTGACTCTTTTGGTATATACATGCTGACCTGTTTTAAATAGATTTCTAGAAAGTCAGCACTAGGAAAAGATCTCGGCTATCATTTGGCACAACTTCCGATGTTTCACAAGGAACATGGGGACCCAGAGAGAGCACTCCAGGGGCACAGCTCAGCACCTCAGCAAGTGGTAGAACCAGGACTCCTGACCAGTCTCTAGAGGCGTCTCATTCATCAGGCTAATTATCCAATTTTATTATCAACAGTGAAAAGAAAAACAAACACACACAAAGCCTGCATTCTCTGTCATAGCCTTGCATGAGCCATACTTGGGCCAGCTGTGAGCCAGATGTCTGCCCGCCCCAAAGGGGCTGCCTGGGATTCCCTGGCTCGCGATGAGCAGACGCAGGAGAAGAAGCAGACTGGGATAGGGGGAGTCCCGGCCTCCTTGGGGACAGGATGGGCCTTGGAATGCGTGCAGTGCCGCCTGGAATGAGGGAGACCTGTGTCACCAGAGAAAATCAGGCAGATCATGAAGGGCTTAGAAAGAGTGAGGCCAGAGCTCTGAGTCCTGATTCCTGCTCTGCCTTCCGTCAGCTGGCTTCTCCAGACCTCAGTCTTCTTCTGTATAAAGTGGGGGACATCAAGGCCTAACTATATGAAGGCAGGGAAATCAGAAGACCTGGATTTGAATCCTGCTCTTGCTATTTAGATGATTTATCTTTGGGCAATTCACTTAGATTCACAAACCGCAACTCACACAGAGGGTATAATAACTCCTGGGTAGGGTTAAAAAAGAGTAACTCACGCAATGTGCCAACTGTAATGCTGTGCCAAGGAGGAGGCTCACAATTCCTCCCTAATTCTCCCTTTTCTCTATCCAAGCCCAAATCCTGGAGACCTCTGCTTTCCCAAGCTCTCTAGTCACACTCTCAGACCCCCTCAGGGATGCACGCTTTTCCACCTCTCTGCCATTCAACAGCTGTTTGTTAAGGGATCACTGGGGTTGGGGACTCAGTGAACCTTGTCCCTCCCTTCACAGAGCCTGCACACCCTCAGGCATGACCCACAGACTGGCTGTCCCTAGGAGATGACATGTTGTAGCTTCACCTTGATGGCATTGCTGACAGCATTTCCAGCCTCCAGCCTGGAAGAGCCTACCAACATTCTCTGGTAGGAAAACCCTGAGCCCCTCGCAAGGAGGGGTGGAGTTGCGGCCTGGGGCTGGATCCTGACGGCTGGTACTACTGAAGTATGGATGGCACCCGTCCACCTACACTCTGGAATCTAGGCGTGGCTGCCTCTGTGCCTCTCTCCCAAATAGTAACAGGGGCCCCCTCCTTGCCATCTGTTGAGGGATGCAGGAGGTGAGATTTCTTAAGATCTTCATTCCTGTCAGGTGAAGCAGCGGTGGCCACAGGAGGCCCCAATGACGTCTGGAATCCATCTGCCAGCTGGTCCCTGTGGGGCCTGAGCCACACCTGTGCGCTCTGTTTGCCCCTGGAAACCAGGCCGGGAGAAAAAGCGCTTCCCCTGGAGGAGGCCCCACGTACACAGGGGCCCATGAAGGAGCCGATTGTGATCTGTTGTCTGAGGCCTGGCAGCCCCGCCGCTCTTCCGTGAGTCACACTCAAGTCTGAGCTCATCTGAGGCACTGGTTTGTGGCGGGGCTGCTCGAGGAAAGACAGGGAAATGAAGTCACACCAAAGGTGTGAGCTGGGAGGGAGCTGAGAAATCGCTGCACCAACCTTCTGTCACGGGAGCCTCTGGAAACATCTATCACTCAGCTCAGTGTCCAGCCCAGGCCTAGGTCAGCAGTTGGTTCCCTTCCTCTCCCTCTGACAAGCCCCAAGGCCTCCTTCCACCTCTTTTAGGGCGCATCCGCGGCCCTCTCCACCCTGAGGGCCCTCCTCACCTGAGCATGGAGGAGGAGGAAGTGGGGTTCCAAACACTGGCGCACTGCTCCCCAGTACCATCCATCCCCAAACAGAGCAAATGCAAGCCTCTTCAGGGTCCCTGCCTGGGACCTAAACTCAGGGAACCAAGTAACGGATAAAGAATGCACCCCGAGTCCTTGGGTCTGAGTGGACCCGAGGCCTGTGGTTCACAGAGCCCGCCCTGTAAGGGGAAGTTAGGGGACGCTGTCTCACTTCCATTTCTGAAGGCTGACAACACCATCCTGTGGGCCTAGAATGACCTCTCTTTCCAGGACTAACTCAGCTGGAAGATGGACTCTAGATCAGAGAAGTAGTAACCTCTGACCACCAGATACTGGTAATTATCACCTCTGAGCATCTTCTCACATCCTTTATAGAAAATAAAGTTATTTTATTTTTAATTTTTTTTTTTGACTATGCCTTGAGGCATGTGGGATCTTACCCACCCAGGGACCAAACCCGTGGCCTCTGCAGTGGAAATGCAGAGTCTTAAGCCCTGAACCCCCAGGGAAAGCCAATACACCCCTTTATTTTATATATGAGAAACTAAGGCCAGGGGGGGTTAGAGATTTGTCAAGGCCACACACTCTGGGTGTATAGCAGGGATAAGACCACGGCCTTCTTCCTGCCCCACCCCTCCACTGTTTGCATACAAGCAACTTGCAAGCTTAAGGGAGCTCCAGATCATATCTCGGTCATTTTTACCCTGTTCTCTAAGAAGACCTCCACAGTTTGTTTGGCGCAGGGGATAAAATTCCAGTACACTTTTCAGGGTGGGACAAAACATTGTCAAACCATTTAAGCCTCTGCTCCCGTTTATGTCCTTTGAGTGCAGAATGACTAATTCTCAATATTCTTATTCTTCCTGCGCCTCCAGATTAGACCAGTCTTGTGTAAACAAGCTGTGGGGCACAAAGAGGGTCAAACCCTCAGAGCATCTCGCTCTCCCTGTTGGGCTCTAGAATCATGGAGCTGGTGCCATTGATGAAAGTCTGGTGGTGGGGTGAGAGGACAGGGGGGTGCTTTTGGTAGTTAAGCCTGAACATAAATTTTGACTGGCCCTGGGAAAGTTACCTAATCTCTCTGAGCCTCATTGTAGCTCCTCTGTAAAATGGGGATAATAATGCTTGCCTCTTAGGCTTATCACAAGGATTTATGGGGTGATGGGGACAAAGCACCCAGCACTCTCTATTCACTAAACAAGTATTTCTTTACTTAGTTTCCCCCACCTACCCCATTGTGGAAGTAGTAATAACCAGCGTATAAAGCTCATTTTGCCCTTTCCACCACATGAGGACAAAGCGTCTAGGAACCGGAAAGTAAACTCTTGAGAGCTTACCAAATCTGCCAGCACCTTCATCTGTCTTGGAATTCCCAGTCTCCAGAACTACACTGAAACCCCTGCCAGGTGGAGAAGTTGACCAAGTGATGACCAGTCTATAGCCATGACAGAAGCTGCCACAGTTCCCAAAAACTGGTCTCAAGGAAAAGGGAACACTCTAACCCTGGAAATGAAGATGAGCTGTACCTAAAATAATCAAGATGACAGACCATCGCAGGACCAGTGAGAAGACGGCTGTCAGGTTACTGCTGTTTCTGCATGTAGGCCCCTCCATCCGCCTGTACACCCCTGAAACTCCCCTTTAAAAGCTTTTACCCCCCTTATCAGCAGGGGGACAATTGGCCTTTGGACATGAGTCCCCTTCTCCTTCAGTGGCCAGCCTCCAAAATAAAGCAGACTTTCCTTTCCACCAGAGGGGAAAACTAGGCTCATTTTGCTCTGAGGGTGTATGTTTCCCCTGGGCACGGCTATTGAAAGGGTATGGATGGCCCCAGGAAAAAAGCCATCCAGCCTGGCAGCAGGATCCCCACCCTACAGATCAGAAACCCTGAGTCCATCTGCCTCCTAGCAGCTGCTTTCTCTACTACAAGTCACTTACAGGTCTGCCCTTCAGTGTCATCACCTGTAAATTCAAATTATACTGCCTTCCTCACTTCCTGCTCTAGCAGAATGTAAGATACTAAATACCATGCACTGGGAAGGGGTTATTATTATCTAGAGCAGCACTTCTCAAAGGGTGTAGGGATAGTGAAAAAAGTAGAAGGGCTCCCTAACCAAATCACTTTGCAAAATACCAGATTCTTTAACTTCTTCTTTCATCTGCCAGTATACATTAGGGGTCTCCAAGATTCAAATATACTGTGCCGTGTTTCTCAAGAATATTCAGCAGCTAAACTTCACTTCTGAAGAGCCAATCATGGGCCCAGTGTTCTATAGGAAATGCTTTGGGAAATGCTCAACAGACATGGTTCAGACTACTTCCATGTCCAAGGGAATGAGAGGTTTAACTGTCCCACCATCTTACCTGGGCGCAAGATGAAATAAAAAGAGGCAATTTAGTCGCATAAGGGAGAGCTTTTAAGTGCAATTCCTTCTGGCAGCAAGAGGCGGAGAGGGCAGATACCGTGCTCTAAGACCCTGGAGCCAGACTGTAATGGCATTAAATGAAGGTGTCATTGGGAGGCCCAGTGTGCCCCAGACAATTACGGGAGGTTTCAGGTTAGAGATGGGTCCCCCCAGGGCAACTAAGAAGCAATGGTTATAAAATGGCTAGATATTTTTTTCTTCTTCTTCTCTTTTTTTCTTTTTTTTTAAAAAGAAAAAAAAAGCTTAACAGCAAAGGAAAAACTGTAGAAGTGGAAACTTTTCAAACTCTGGACGGCTTGAGATGAAGGCTGGCCAGAAAGGCGAGCAGATACAAGCTCAGCATCTTCTATGCAGACAGAATCCCTCTGAAAGCCATTGTCCCCCCAGGAACAGATATGGCTGGGCCCTAACACAGCTCTGGTCACTTGCACCAACTACTGCCTAACCTGAAATGCCATTGTCCCTCACTCAGGAGTTGGGGACCAGCATGCCTGTTTCATCTATTATTTATTTTTTTTAAATAAAATCAGCCAGTATTACAAAACCAGGTGTTCCCCAAATGTCTGCTATCTTCTCCTTCTCCTCGTAGCCCTGAACACCGGTTTCAGCCCACCACTCAATAAACATACTGCACATAAATACCGGGAGCAAAGTGGAATTTACTGAAGCATCCACAATTGAAACAATGGAGAGAATCTACTTGGCAGTTATACAGAAGCCTGCTCAAATCTTCTTTTGACATTTCTTATCTACCCTAGGTCCTCTCTCTGCCATGTCTTTTGGGGGGCATATTATATCTTCTGATGTAGGATATAGCCTAGCTAGCACCTGTTTTATACAGAGTACATCATGAGAAACGCTGGGCTGGAAGAAACACAAGCTGGAGTCAAGATTGCTGGGAGAAATATCAACAACCTCAGATATGCAGATGACACCACTCTTATGGCAGAAAGTGAAGAGGAACTGAAGAGCCTCTTGATAAAAGTGAAAGAAGAGAGTGAAAAAGGTGGCTTAAAGCTCAACATTCAGAAAACTATGATCATGGCATCTGGTCCCATCACTTCATGGGAAATAGATGGGGAAAGAGTGGAAACAGTGTCAGACTTTAGTTTTTTGGGCTCCAAAATCACTGAAAATGGTGACTGCAGCCATGAAAGTAAAAGACGCTTACTCCTTGGAAGGAAAGTTATGACCAACCTAGATAGCATATTCAAAAGCAGAGACATTACTTTGCCAACAAAGGTCCATCTAGTCAAGGCTATGGTTTTTCCTGTGGTCATGTATGGATGTGAGAGTTGGACTGTGAAGACAGCTGAGCGCTGAAGAATTGATGCTTTTGACCTGTGGTGTTGGAGAAGACTCTTGAGAGTCCCTTGGACTGCAAGGAGATCCAACCAGTCCATCCTAAAGGAGATCAGTCCTGGGCGTTCTTTGGAAGGACTGATGCTGAAGCTACAACTCCAATACTTTGGCCACCTCATGTGAAGAGTTGACTTATTGGAAAAGACTCTGATGCTGGGAGGGATTAGGGGCAGGAGGAGAAGGGGATGACAGAGGATGAGATGGTTGGATGGCATCACCGACTCAATGGACATGAGTTTGAATAAACTCCAGGAGTTGGTGATGGACAGGGAAGCCTGGCGTGCTGCAATTCATGGGGTCACAAAGAGTCGGACATGACTGAGCGTCAACTGAACTGAACTGAGCACCTGTTTTTCATTCCCAGATCTTAGAGACTAAAGGCAGGGCTAGAGGCAATCCAGAGAGTGGAAGCAACATCATTATTAAAGTCAATACAGAACTCAGTTCATATCCTTGCCATGTGACTTCCTAATTAAAAGACCTTGGCCAAGTGACTTCTTTCTCCTAAGACTGCATTTCCTTTGGTGGACTCTGAGAATAATGATTAGGACTTCCCAGGTAGCACTAGTGGTAAAGAACCTGTCATTGCAGGAGACATAAGAGACAAGGGTATGATCCCTGGGTCAGAAAGATCCCCTGGGGGAGGAAATGGCAACCCACTCCAATATTCTTGCCCAGAGAAGCCCATAGACAGAGGAGCCTGATGGGCTACAGTCCACAGGGTCACAAAGAGTCAGACACAACTGAAGGGACTTAGCCCGCATGCACAAGGGTGATTATATTGGGTTGACCAGAAAATTCATTCGGGTTTTCCCATCTGATCTTCTGGAAAGCCCCAAATGAATTTTATGGCCAACCCAATACTAGGCTGCATAGTTGTCTTGTGGATGGGAGAAGAGGAATATGAGACACATAGTGTGATGCCTGGGCCAGAGCAGGCATTCAATAACTTGCAGAAGCAATGATTCAGAGAGTATTTTAGAAGCATCTAAACCCAGATGGTGGCTGTAAGGATGGGAAAAGAGAGACAGGTGCATGAGACAGTATGTCTCAGCATAGACTGGGGCTGCGCTGGAGTGAAAGAACGTGATGACAGGTCTCCTTTAAAGAGATTAAGTGCTTGGCTTCGCATGAAGCTCAGAGTGCCAGTCGTGATGTAGCTTGACAGTCAAGCATCAGGGACCGCTGTGAAAATAAGCCTGCTGTCTCTCAGGGCCCGCCCTGGGGATAAAAGGCTGAATTAATTAATTAAAATAATAGTTGCCAATCTGCTTGCAGTTCAAGCAGAAAAATGACAGGGCCACCTAATTGGTGAATGTAGATGGAACAGTTAAAAAACGGCTTTTTGATTGTAGGTTCTAAACAGTTTTTAAAAAGTTAATGGTTTGTTGTAGATGTTGTTTGCAGATATGTGTGTGTTTCATGTTGCTTTCCAGAGTGACCACTGAGCCATAAACTTGGCATGACTTGCTCTAATTTTCCACCTGGCCACAAGTGACAAAGAGCAGCACATTGTAATACCTGGTTCCTCCAGAAAGCAGAATGTGTCGGAGTCTGAAGGTCTTGAGCGCTAGCTAGCCAGTACTTTGTACTAGAAAGACCTAACCTTCAGAGATAAACAAAGAATGATTGAAAGAAGACCCTCTAGAGCATGAGTTTGCCTATATTATTTAAGCTTTATGAGCCTCGATTTTATCACCTATGTGATGAGCATGAACATCCCTGGCTCTCTTGTTTGCTCTGAGGTGTACATAAGATCGTATAAGGGAAAGTGAAGCTGGTGCATGACTGACGCTCCATGCGTGTTTATTTCCCTTATTTAAAGATGGGACTTATAGGATTTACATCAGTGCAAGGCTTTATGTTGGGTAGCATAGAGAAGACAAGTGGCAAGGTTCTGTTCCGTACCTTCTATATGGTTTCATATGTTTATGCTTTGTTACTCTGAACAGGGGAAGGAAAGAAAGAAAACTCAAGAGTGTATACCAGGGACTCACATACCCCCTTGATGGTTTTGGTGGACTTGGTTGCATGACTAGTATAACAATGGAAGGAGATATACTATTTTAAAAATAAGAAGAAGGTGAGTGAGTCAGTGATGGTCGCTCAGTCATATCGACGCTTTATGACCCCGTGGACTATAGTCCACCAGACTCTTCTGTCCATGGAGTTCTCCAGGCAAGAATACTGGAGTGGGTTGCCATTTCCTTCTCCAGGGAAGAAGAAAGAAAGAAAGAACTCTAATGAAGGGAGGGATGAAGTCTTTGGAGTTATCAAGCTGGACATCTATACTGTGTGGTAGAACCATGAGGTAAAGCTTTTGGGTTGTAGATAAAAGAAAAGAAAGACGCAGAAGTGATACTGTCTTGGGAATGAGCTGCAAATCAGGCACGCTGCTCATCTACAGGAAACTCTAATATGGAGCCCAGCGCTGGCACAGGGTCGAGCCACAGGAGACTCCCCAGGAGTCTCGTGGATGCAGAGAGGACCCCCCCACACACCTTCTTATTCTTGACTGTTTTGTCTTCCAAAGGGAGGGGCCAGAAGAAGAACTGCTCCTGGGTGTCCTCCTCAAGGCTGAGTGGTACTGAATTGTCAATGGGGAGGCCCACGGGACATGAGTTATGGTCACAGCAAACCGCCATATTGGAGTCAGACTAGGTTGAGATTTCAAACTTGACCAAGCTTGAGCCCTCAGACTTTCTTGATTTTGGGGAAAATGGATTTCCAGAACCTCAGCATGACCCCTAGCCACCAAGAAAAGAGACTCAAGTTTTCAAAAGGGGGGTTCCAATGGTACTGTCTTTAAAAAGCCCAAGGAGGCAGACAAGGCCACATGGATATGTATGTGTCACACAGAAAGCCAAGCTGCTGAGCTCATGACCTCAGAAAAGTTGCTGTCATGGAAACAGCAGGGATTTCAGAGCTGCACATGCTTGAGTTTGAATTCGAGGCCCATCACTATGAGCTAGGAAAGTTCTGTCAAGTTCTTTAAGTTTTCTGAGTTTGTTTCCTTATGCATCAAGAAAAAAAAAAAAAAAAACTTCCACCTATATTGCAGTGTTAATATAGGGTTAAATGATATACTATATGCCATAGAGGCTACCTGTCAATGGAACATAGAAGCTGCCCAAGGGAAAATACGAGGCTTCTTCCCTTTTGCTTGGAGGAAAGGGAGAGAGAGGTAGGTCGGAGGAAAGCCAGAGAGAGCCAGATTTCAGAAGTGAGTCGCAAAATTTTCCCCTGCCCTGGGGGTGATATGCTGGAGAAGCAGCACTTTATCCTCAAGAAATATCTTGATTGATGGAATTGGCAGCCTGTCTAGGGAGATAATTTTGGATATGTTAGACAGAAGAGGAATTTTTCCAGTCACCCCATGTAGACAGCCACCATGGCTGAAGTCCTACCATGAAGGATAAAGGGAGGCTCACAATGGGGAGATGCCAGCAGATGACCCTCATTTGTTCATCAGGGGAAATTTACAGGGGTCCCCAAGCTCTGTTCTGGCAGGCCCACCAGACCCTCTTTATAAATCCCGGACTTGGATATCCCCTTGACTGCATTGCTTTGGCAGAGAAATGACTTGCTGCATTTTATGTATTTTCAGTCCTTCTAAGGTCGAGCTTTGACACTTTAAGTCTACCCGCGCAACCTGGAAACATAGAGTCCATATAAATTTGGGCCCGAAAAGGGAGCTACTGGAGAAGGAGCCAGGGACCCAGAACTGAGCCCGAAGTCTGCCAGCTTCTTAGCTCTGTGATCTAAGCAAGTGGCTGGCAATCTGTGGCCCTTACTCTCCTCATCTGGAAAATGGGGGAGTGCCGTATCTTAATTCAGACTTTTGTGTCAGCCCGTTCAAATGTGAGAAATTGTGAATAACCAGCATGGTGAAATTGAAAGACTAGCTCAAAATCTGTTGAATAATAGTCAAGAGCCAGAAATTAGTCAAACTCCTTTATGTTTTTAATTCTTCAGCCTTCACCTCCCCATGAAGTAGATGTGAAGAGTATTCCCATTCCGCAGGTAGGAAAATTAAAACAGAGCACTTATATAACTCGCCCAAGGCCCAAGAGCTGGAATTTGACCCTTGTCACTGACTTCAGAGGCTGCAGGCTCTGCCTCTGGTCTCTATTTTGGAGCTGGGCAGACCTGACCATAGTTGAGGTCCCCTCGCTTATGTTCTCTGTTGCATAAGACATTCCCTTTAACTGCTCTGGCCTCTCAGCCTCATTTACACAGTAGCCATGCTACATCCTATCTCAGCAAGTTGTTACAAGCAGTAAGTCAGGCCCCCTATGTGCAGCAGGGTGAATGAATAAGAAATAAGATGCTGTGACCCCAGGAAAGAGAAGCTAGCTGTGTTTCTGTATGTCTTGGCTCTCCTAAAAGCAAACAAACCAAAGGAAAATGAATTAGTTAAAAAAAATGAACAAAGTAGGTGTGGATTCTGATAAACGCTGAGAGGAAGTAACTAGGACAATAAAAGAGAAGAACAAGGTTATCTACTCGAAGAAGGTGGGGGGTAAAGCAAGTCTGAGGAGGAGATAAAGCACATGAGATACAGCGGGGATTGCTTTAATCATGTGGCACCTCTGATAATGACTAAGGCAGCTGGGGAGCTCTGGAAAGATTTTATTTGAGAGAGAGAATGGAATGGTGGCGGCATTTCTTTGCCCACGGGTGGCAGGGCCAAGCATCCCGTGTCCATTTCCCGGGTACAGTTTAGCACATGAGTAGAACGTGATACATCCAAACGAATCTGGTTTCTTTGCCTCTGTCTTGTGATCATCTTCTACTCTGTGGCAGCAGCCAAGGGAGGGGTAGAGGATGAAAGAGTTCTCCTTTCATTGGGGGAAAAAAAAATTGTGACACAGTGATGGAACTGGAATCAACACTTTGCTTTCTCTCTTCCCACCAAGAAAAAAGGGGGAGGAGGATTTAATTCTAACATGAAAATTTGATGAGCTGAATATGCAGCATTGCCTGGGTCGATATCTACATTTCAAATGCATTTACTGTCATTACTGAAAGACTCTTCACTTGGTGAACCATTAAGACAAAGCACCGAGTAAATGAGATAAATCATACCTCGGGTAACTGCTCTGCAGGACTGGTGGGGAGAAAACTCTTCCTGCTAGTGACGATTGGTAAAGGAAGGCTTCTGGAAAATGACCCTTCTAGGAAGGAGGAAGCTGCTAAGTAAGAGAACGCTAAATGGAGGCAGGGAGTGGGCAGCATAGGAAATATACTGGGACGTGACTAAATATACTGGGACATGACTAAATATACTGGGACGTGACTAAATAGAGCTGAGTGAGCCTCACCTCTGCATCACCAACCAGCTGTCTGACCGCTCAGTTCACAGACAGTTCTTGAGCACCTGTTATGGGCAAGACCACGTTCTAGGCACTGAGGGTTTACTAGTTAACAGATGAAATGCACAGAGAAACCCCTACCCAGCTGGAGGTTATAATTAGGTAGCAGGAACTTGTGACAAACTAAGTATTTGAGTCCTTCCTGAATGTATATGGGTTTCCTAGGTGGTTCAGCGGAGAAGGCAATGTCACCCCACTCCAGTACTCTTGCCCAGAAAATCCCATGGACGGAGGAGCCTGGTGGGCTGCAGTCCATGGGGTCGCCAAGAGTCGGACACGACTGAGCGACTTCACTTTCACTTTTCACTTTCATGCATTGGAGAAGGAAATGGCAACCCACTCCAGTGTTCTTGCCTGGAGAATCCCAGGGACGGGGGAGCCTGGTGGGCTGCCGTCTATGGGGTCGCACAGAGCCAGACACGACTGAAGCAACTTAGCAGCAGCAGCAGCAGGTGGTTCAGATGGTAAAGAATCTTCCTGCCATGCAAGAGACTCGGATTCAATCCCAGGGTTGGAAAGATGCCCTGGAGACAGGAATGGCAGCCCACTCCAGTGTTCTTGCCTGGAGAATTCCATGGACAGAAGAGCCTAGCGGGCTATAGTCCATGGGGTCACAGAGTCAGACACAACTGCGTGACTTGACTAACATACACACACACACATGAACACACATGTTGAAGCCCTAATCCAGACGGTGTTTGGACACGGTTTCTTCGAGAGGTAGAGTTAGTTGAGGTCCAGAGGTGGAGCCCTCATGGTGGGATCCCTGCTGTTATAAGAACAGATACCAGAGCTTGCTCATGTTCTCTCTGTCTCTTTCTCTCTCCCTCTCTCTCTCTCTTTGTCTCTGTCTCTTTCCCTCCCTCCCTCCAGTTTAAGGCAGCTATCTACAAGAAGGCAGCTATCTACAAACCAGGAAGAGAGCTCTCACCAGAACCCAGTGAGGCTACCATCCTAATCTCAGACTTCCAGCCTCCAGAATTCCAAGAAAATTAATGTCTGTTGCTTAAGCCATCCAGTCACTGGCATTTTGTTACAGCAACTCAAGCTAAGATAAAAATAATGAATAAATACTTAAAGTGTCTAGTATGCTAGCTGGTGGGAAATGCTGTGGAGTAAAGAGTCAGAAAGTCATCATGATGGCAGTAGATGGTAGGAGGGGCAGGGAGCTGTGATTTTAAGTCAGGTGGCCAGGAGAAGCCTCTCTGAGCAAAGCACATAGGTGTTCAGAGCATAGAAGTTAAAAGCACAGGCTTATTAATGTTTTTCAACTGTCAGTTGCATGGTTCTAAATCTTGGTTAGCGCTACCCACTACCAGTTGGATATTAGGCCATTGCTTCACAAACTGCCTTGCATAGAGTAGGTGCTCAATAAATCAAATTTTAGCATACATTCAGAATTATTTGCAGGGCTTTTAAAACTCATAAACTCGTTTCTGGATCCACCATGAGAATTTCTGATTCAGTTAGGTCTGGGGTCAGCTGGAGTTTCTGCATTTCTCCCAGGTTTCTAACTGATGCTGATGCTGCAAACTGGGGACCACACTGTGTGGAGCCCTGCACTAGAGGAGAGCTGTCACTCAGCACCTTAGCCTCCCCGGCCGTAAGCTGGAGATGCGAGCGTCTCTGTCACCAGGGGGCCATCAGTGCCGGGCACACAGAGTGTTTCCAGTAAGTGACGCTGCTGCTGGTGTTCTCATCCTAGCAAAAGGTCAGCTGTGCAAAGGCTCAGTGAGGGGACCCAATCTGTCTTGAGGGTTGGGGCATCACAGAAAGATTATCAGAGGTGATGCTGGAGTCTCAGTGGATATCTGGGCATTAGCTCGGAGTAAGTATGGAGAGGAAACCCTTGGAGAGGGCCTTCTGAGCAGGGGGACCTGCATGTGCAGAGGGCCCAGCAGTGAGGAAAAACACTGCAAGTTCAGGAAGCCACTAATATAATGCGTATGTCCAGGCCTACAGCCTGGTTTTACGCCAAAGCCCTAAGGCACCAGTCAGGGTTTGAGCAGGAAGGCATGTAACTGTCAGATTCAGTTTGAGAGTGATTTCCTGGGACTGGAATGGACTAGCCGTGTCTGGAGGCTGAGAGACTGGTGAGGAGGTCAGGGCCACAGGTGATGTCGGGGCCAGTGGCACAGGGTGCTGGAGTGCCTGCCTGTGGGGAGAGGGAGCTCAAAATCCAGTCCCTGGTCCAGTCACAAGCAGCTCAGACATGCCGCCGGGTCTCCCCAGAGGAAAGTCAGCTCTTTCTAATTCATCTGGCCAGGGGGAGTCACCATTTTCCGCTTTGTGCATGAACCAGCGGTGTAGGCTTGGCAGTTGTCTTCATCCATTCAGGCTGCTGTAACAGAGCGTCATAGACAAAGTAGCTTCTAATAACAGACATGTATTTCTCACACTTCTAGAGTCTGGGAGGTCCAACCAAGATCAAGGCATCAGCAGATTCAAGCCCACTTCTTGGTTCATAGATGGCTGTCTTCTTGCTGAGTCCTCATATGGTGGAAAGAGGGGGGAAGAGAGCTCCCTGGGGACTCTTTTATAAGGTATCAACCCCATTTATGAGGGCTCTGCCATCACAATCAAATCACCTTCCAAAGACATTTGAATGGAGGGGATGTCAACGTTTAGTCAATAGCAGCAGTGTTTTTACCACTAGTGCCACCTGGGAAGGAAATGATTTCATTAGCAGTGAAAAATGGAAAGGAATTTACTTAGTTGGGAAAGAGTAGAAATGCCTGAACCAACCTCTTCTTTGAAAAATAGTTATTTATTGTTTATTTGGCTGCATCAGGTCTCAGTTTCAGCACCTGGGATTTTTGTTGCGTCATGCGGGAATGTTCATTGTGCTCCTTGGACTCTCCACAGGGACCCTGGGGGTGAGAGGACTCAGGAGTTGCAGTTCTAGGGCCTAGTTTCTCCATGGCATGTGGGATCTTAGTTCCCTGGCCAGGGATGGAACCCATGTCCTCTGCCTTGCAAGGCAGAATTCTTCACCCCTAGACCCCCATGGAAGTCCTCCAACCTCTGTTTTCATCAGATGAAGAGTCAAGGCCCAGAGATGCTGAGTAATTAAAATGACATCACACAGCTCACGTGACAGAGCCAGGGTTAGAGCTCCAGCCTCTAACCTAACCTCTAATTTAGGGCCTGTTTCTAGGCCCTAGATTCTTTCTACAAAACCCAAACAACCCAACACAACTCCTCACAAGGTCTGAGCCACAGTGTTGATAATCCTCATTATCCACAAGGCTGATGCTGGACTAGGTGTACTAGGCCAGGTACTTTCTGTAAATATTTTTAATGCCATCATCTGCACTTCAAGTTAAGACCTTCTCCCTTGGACCCTGCAGCCTTATAAATAGGAGAGCAAAGGCGATGAGGTTAGATTTTCTACCATCACCCAACTCCATTCATCATGGTGAGTGACAGAAGAAAACTCAAACCCCATGGCCCATACGTCTTCCATTTACAGCAAATACCATACAGTGTGAATTTCTCCATACATGGATGAAGGGAGGAGCTTCATCCTAGCTGAGCATGAAAAGTGAGCTCTTCTGACTCCGCACCTCACCTTCCCTGGGTCGTCAGCGCCACAAAGGGATATCTCCTGGGTTACTTTTGCCTGTGTAACTGCAGGCATGAAGCCAGGCATCAAAAATGTCTTTTTTGTTTTCTTGTTTCCGAGGCACATTTATGATTGTAGCTGCTGCATGACCTTCAAAGTGCATTATGACTTCTCCAAAATGACACCAGCTTAGCCCACAGGTAACAGCTTGCCTACTCTCATTTAATGTCATGATGGGCAGCATAGGAAAAAAAATCACAGTTCTGACTTGGAAAGAAAAGCTATGACCAATCTACACAGTGTATTAAAAAGCAGAGACATCACTTTGCCAGCAAAGGTCAATATAGTCAAAGCTATGGTTTTTCCAGTAGTCACATTCGTAAAGAAAACTGAGCGCCAAAGAATTGATGCTTTTCAACTGTGGTGTTGGAGAAGACTCTTGAGAGTCCCTTGGACTGCAAGGAGATCAAACCAGCCAATCCTAAAGGAAGTCAACCCTGAATATTCACTGGAAGGACGGATGCTGAAGCTGAAGCTCCTATACTTTGGCCACCTAATGCAAAGAGCCAACTCACTAGAAAAGATCCTGATCCTGAGGAAGATTAAGGGCAGGAGGAGAAGGCGGCGACAGAGGATGAGATGGTTGGAAGCATCACTGATTCAATGGACATGAGTTTGAGTGAACTCAGGGAGATAGTGAAGGACAAGGAAGTCTGTGTGCTGCAGTCTATGGGGTCACAAAGAGTCATATATGACTGAGCAATTGAACAACAATGATTAGCATAACACCTTTGGATTTTTCCTGTACCCTACTCTTGTGTCTGGGTTGTGGAATGACCACACAATGTCTAGCTCAGCCACTCTCCTCCACCTCTGCCTTTTGAATCACCTGTTTGCAGACATGTTCTCTGGTCTGTTCCCTACCATTCGAGAACCTTGAAAGGCCTCCAGCTGTTCAGCACTACTTTCCATGTCTGTTCTGAGATTTGTGTGGCTAACACACTCCATCATGTCCTCACCTCCTCCTTCAGGTATGAAGCTACCACTTCAGTCGGTCTCTCGTGTGGTTCCACACCAGGGCACAGTGGAGCAGCAACAGTTATTTGGGCCCCTTGAAATATCAACATGCTCCAAACCATAAGGCAGGAAGATAACTCAGAGCAGGCTGTGACGAATTGTCTTGAAATGGTCAGGGAAATTTTTAGAGGAGGGAGAATCTGAGTTATTTAATATCAGTCTCCATGTAGCAGAAAATGAGCACAGGTTTGAGAACTTGAGGGTTCAGGCCATCTTGAAGAGTAATTCCCAGTAATTACACTGTAGTAGAGCAAACTCCGGAGAAGGCAATGGCATCCCACTCCACTACTCTCACCTGGAAAATCCCATGGACAGAGGAGCCTGGAAGGCTGCAGTCCATGGGGTCGCTGAGGGTTGGATACGACTGAACGACTTCACTTTCACTTTTCACTTGCAAGCATTGGAGAAGGAAATGGCAACCCACTCCAGTGTTCTTGCCTGGAGAATCCAAGGGATGGGGGAGCCTGGTGGGCTGCCATCTATGGGGTCGCACAGAGTCGGACACGACTGAAGCGACTTAGCAGCAGCAGCAGTGCAGACTCTCCAAGGACAGATGCCTTCATTTGTTTTGTTCACTGATATACAAGGGCAGAAGGGACCCATGAGGGGACACTTACTATAGTGAGCATAGCTGGGTGAGTTGGAAAACTAACCTCTCTGCACCATTGTTGGCACAGAGTACTTGCAATAATAAAATTTATTTTTTTTTAATAAATGAAAAGAAGAAATAATATGCCATTGGCATTTAGAATGGATACAGACACTATGAGAGCATAGAGCTGGGCATTTAACCTAGTTTCATTTGATATTAAAATGCATTTTGATATCTTCAAGGATTGTAAGATATCTTAGGTCTCACATCAGCTCTTAAAAACTCAGCAAATGCAAAATCAACCAGCCCTGCAAAATGTGCTGTAAACTTAGCAAACTTGGGTTCTAGCCACACTTTGCCAAACATTCGACAGCCTTTTCACCCCCTTGCCTTTGAAATGGCCCTTCCATCGCCTGGCGTTAAGTCTCCACTATCACCTGTTCTGTGAGTCTCATTTATCTCTCTAATCCCAGCCAACTGGTGCTTTCTCTGGGGAGCTTTCTCTGACTCCGGCTGCCTGCATTAGTTGTTTCCTTCTCTGGCTTTTCTCTACATCTCTCTGGTGCTTTGAGATGCGTGCATGTGCAGTCGTGTCTGACTCTTTATGACCCTGTGGACTGTAGCCCACCAGGCTTCTCTGTCCGTGGGATTCTCCAGGCAAGAATACTGGAGTGGGCTGTCACTTCCTCCTTCAGGGGAGCTTCCTGACCCAGGGATCAAACCCACATCTCCGACATTGGCAGGTGGACTCTTTACTTCTTAGCCATTGTATCCTAGTTCATCTGTAAGTAAATCTCTATTCCTCTCTATATACCTATGGCTAGACGTGAGTTTGCCAATAGCGACTGGTTGCATGGGTGAGTGGATGCGTCAGTGGGTGGGTGAGTAGGTAGGTGGATGAAGGCTTTATTTTGCGATCAAAACAAGAGCCATGCTGCTATGCCCAGCAGGCCATGGTCATTTGCATAAAGAAGGTTCGAGTTGTCCAGACGCTCAGACTGAATCCCTGGTAGTTCACACCTTGCCTAGCCTCTTCCTCAGACCTCAGCCTCTACCCTACACTTCCCTGAGCTGTACCAGTCTTGTTCCACTTTCCTGGGAGCTCCATCTGACTCCAAAATGCAGTGAGACACACCCCTTTGTCTATCAAAACACAATCAATGCTCTGAGCCAAAATGAACAGTGACACCCTCTCACCACAGAAGCAAGACTGGACAAAGGACATTGGAGAGAAAAGCCTGCTGGTAGCAGCTCCCACTTCTCCACATCACCCTGTCCCCAAGTCTTTTCCAGGCAGAAGTGTATTAACTAGATGATAAACTGGTCACATAGGACAAGATTCTTCTTAAAGCCTCAGAAACTCAAGAGTTCTAAGCAAAACGTCTTCCCAAACACAGTGCATTTGACAGCAATAGACCCAAAATAGTAGAGTCACAAAAAACTTATCTTTGCGAAGACTTGTAGAAGCCAGTTCTAAGGTTTTAGACTGCACGAAACATGGTTCATGTGTTTTGCTCACTTTCAGTATATACTCAGTGGTCCTTAGTAGGGGCTGAGAATACAGACACCAGCTCACTGAGCAGAGTGGATAGATGTAGCAACATGATTAAACTGAGACAATGAGATTTACACTCCTAGGAACTCAGTAACTGTGTTGAATAAATTAATAAACAGTAAACAAACCAAATGAAATTCCAGTATCTTTCTGTAACATCACTGCTGTTTGACAGAATACATTAACTGTTTTTTCTCAACCCAACCAAGAAAAAACAATTTTTTTTTTTTTAATGTAACACATCCTGTTATCTTTACTCCAAGACGTATAGGCTCTTTCCTCCCTTTCCTGTCCTGTTACAGTCCTCCCATGGTCCAGTCACCTTACTCTATAGTAAGCAGTTGTTAGCAAGTGTCTTTTCCCACTAGACTCTGCATGTATTGAAAACAGTGATGGTCTCATTCATTTCAGCATCTCCATCTGCTTATAAAGGGGCAGGTCTAGAGCAGACACTCAGAAAGCGTTGCTGAGTTATAGTTGGCTTTCTAAATTTTCACTCTCCTAAAGTGTTAAGGAAGGAGGGAAGTGCATGTTATTATTCCTATCATGGACATGGAGCTACTAAAATGCAACCAGCTCCGTGGTCATTTCCACCCAGCTGTCTAGCAATAGAGATGGATGTAGATCCCAGTCCTGAGTCTGCGTCCGGAAGTCTCCAGCCCTCCTCCCTGGTCAGCCAGGGGTTTCATCTCACAGAACGCAGCCCTTTTGTTCAGGAAAGCCTGCTGGTAGAACTTCTAATGTGAACACACAGAGGTCCCAGAGTTTGCTTTCAGGTGGCCCAGAGAGAACTAAGCTGCTGTGCATGACAGAGTAATAGGATTTTTTGCTTTTTTCTCCAGTGGTTAAGGAAGACAGGAAGTGAGGGTCTCTGGAGCTGAGAGGGAAATTGGAGATGGTGCAGAAGGAGGCTGGCTGCAGGTACACTGACTCTGAGCAAAAGTGAGCCAAACTTCTGCTCCCCAAATATAGTAGACGAAGTTGCACGCTGGACACCCACCAGCTACACAGAGGCTGCGCGGTGTGTCTGCAGGCACAGTGCACACAGGAAGGTGTTACATGAAGTCCAGACTGCACGCTCGTAAAAAAGCAGGATTGTGTGACTTCCCTAGTGGTTCAGTGGCTAAGACTCCATGCTCCCGATGCAGGGGGCCTGGGTTTGAACCCTGATCAGGGAACTGGATCCCACATGCTGCAAGTTAGAGTTCACATGCCACATCTAAGGCCTGATGCAGCCAAATAAATAATTCAAAAAAGCAGCAGCTGTGACAGGCCAGGTCTGCTGCACTGGAGCGGGGTTGTTGCTGCCATCTTTTGTCTGTATGGGGCCTGCACTGTTGCCAGTCCCCACCACTCCCTATTGTTCCTCATGCTACCCTGGCCCACTTGACTCATTTGTATTGCTTATCTAGTACCTGAAGCCCTTTGAGTTCGCAACCTCTGCACCAGAGGCAAATGATGACCCCTGAAGGCAAAGGACAGAAGCGTTAGTTCCTGCTGTCCTAGGGGGAGAACCTAGACAGGCAGCAAATGTCATCACAGCCTGTGAGGCCAGACAGGGGCAGAAAATTAGCATCTCTAATCTAAGGTTGATGAAACTGAGGCTCAGAAAGGGTAAATCTCAAAACCATGGTAACAAAGCAAGTAAAAAGGGAGAGCCAGGATTCAAATCCTGGGTGATCTGATTCCAAACTCTGTACTTTGACCAAACTACTCCTGTAAGGGCTTGTTAATTCCTCCCCACCCTGCACCAACTCCTTTGATTCTAAACTTGAATGCTGACCCAGAAGGTCTAACTCATTTGCATATTAATTGAATGTGGTCTGAGAGAAGGGTCATTGGTTCCCCTGTGCAGTCTAACATCACATTTTAAAATCCTAGATAAACCAATGTGTCATTTGCTGGTTCTTGGTTAAGGAGAGGAGAAGGGGAAATAATTAAGTTGCCTGGATGTTTGGACTTCCATGTTCAGAGTGCTAATCGTCCAAAGTGGGAAACTGATCACGGAGGAGCAGGAGTGATGCTTCCAAATATCAAACCCTCTGCTTGTGGCAGACATGACAGGGGAAGTTATATCTAAAGAGGAGAAAGTATATAATTAAATGTCAAAACATGTTGTGAAAAATGGTTTTTAACTCCTCAAATCTCCTGGCAGGATGAAAAAGAGAAACTCTCTAATAAAGCTGGTTCCATCGCACAGAAGGTCAGGAAGTCATTGCTAACAGCAGAGACCAAAAAGGCAACCAAAGTGCTGACAGCCTGTGGTTCTCCTGCCCAGTAGGTGAGAACAGCCCAAGGCAACAAGGCCTTACTATGTATCAGACTCTCCAAGGCATGTTCTTACTCAGTCTTCACAGTTACCATTCAGTATGTGCTTTATACCCATTTTACAGATGAGGAAAACTGAGGTTCAGAGAGCTCTATTCTGTCCATTCTCTCCCCTCAACTCTCTCCTTTTGCCAATACCCAACTGCTTCCTACACAGATCCCATGTCACAGTGGGGAGTTTCCAGGGAAGATATAGAAAGAGACACAGCTGTGAGCTGTGAAGACTGCCATAGACATGGGTTCAAGTACTGGCAGGCCGAAGTTGGACCCTTGGGCCATTTTATTCAGGCTCTTTGGGACACATCTTCCTCATCTGTAGAGCAGATAACTAGACTTTCAGAGTTCTCATGAAAAGCAAATGAAATCATATACATTAGTGCTTTAAGTGAAATAGTATCTGTGAGTACCTGGCATAGAGTAGGTACTCAAAACGGGATATCGACTTCTCATTACTAGTTTAAACTGGTTACCTCTCTGATTTTTCCTGAGAGTGATGGAATGACTTTTCATTGCTTCTAGTGCAATGAATGACTTTGTCCACAAAATGGGGTCTCAGTCCTTGGCCAGTAGGAGACCGTGGCCGTGGCCAAGCCCGAGCCCCAGGCTCGGAGTCGGTTGGACTGAGGTGTGGGCCCTGCCTGTCCCACTTGGAAGCTGTGTGTCATGGGCCAAATTCTTTTCTGAAACTGAGAAACCTCAGTTTCTCAAATCTATTAGTGGAGCTAATACCTACACCACAGGATGATGACAAAGACCAAGTGAGATAAGACTCTCTGTAAAAAAAAAAAAAAAAAAAAAAACAGGGAAACTGTGAGGCCCTGTGGAAGCCCTTCTCTGAAGATAGGTGTTACCCTCTTCGAGGGAATGGATAGCAGTTGCTCTCAAGCTTTTGAGAATCACAAACACGTTGCAAATCCCTGCCACACACACACACACGTGCAATGACATAAGGCATATATGTACTCTTTCGAGGATTCGTGGCCCCCGAGAACCCATCCATGACTCCCCAGGCGAACCTTCGGTTTGGCTCTGCTCCCTTTCCAGGTGGTGCTCGTGGTAAAGAACCTGCTAGTGCAGGAGACACAAGAGACTCAGGCTCCATCCCTGGGTCAGGAAGATCTCCTGGAGGAGGGCATGGCAACCCACTCCAGTATTCTTGCCTGGAGAATCCCATGGACAGAGGAGCCTGGCAGGCTACCGTCCACAGGATCAGAGAATCAGACACAACTGAAGTGACTTAGTGCACACGCCCTCCCCATCTCACCTCCAGGTTAACAAAACCCTTCCTGAGCTGTGGATGGTGGGGACTGGGTAGGTCCTCCTGTGGCTGCTGATACTTATTTTGGGGACCTGCTGCCCCTTCACTGGGGTGCCGAAGAGAGACAGTGAGCCTTGAGAGAGAAAATCCATATTTACAAACCAGTCTTCCTTCCATCATCTCCTTCGGGGATATTATACCCAAAGAGAAAGGACCAAAGAAAGGCTGGAGACCAACAAGAGACTCATTCACTCAGCCCCCAGAACACATACTAGAACTACTGCACAGAATCGGAAAGGAGATAGCATTCCGATAAACATAGGAACCACTTAAGCCACAAGTGCCTCCCAACTGGGATCCGCATCTTCCTCCTGCCTGTATCACCAGTGCGGAGCACAGAGGTGCACAGGCGCAGTGGATGGATGGACAATCTTCTAGTGAGATTAGACAGTCTGAGGCTAGAGAGCGTATTCAGGTATCAGAGAAGCATTGAAATACTTAGCCTTCAAGTCAAATGGTGGTTCCATGAGTTGTTTTCAGTGTCATCTGTGTCTAAATAACCTGGGCCATTTGTTTAAAAAACATCTTGCTGGGCCTTGTCATAGATGCACAAAATCAAAATCTGCTGGGGTGGAGCCTGAGAGTGTACACGCATATGTGTATGTGTGGTGGTGGTGGTATTTAGTTGCTAAGTCATGTCCAACTCTTTTGCGACCCCATGGACTATAGACCTCCAGGCTTCTCTCTCCATGGGATTTTTCCAGGCAAGAATACTGGAGTGGGTTGCTGTTTATTTCTCCAAGGGATCTTCCTGACCCGAGGATCAAACCTGCATCTCCTGCATTGCAGGTGGATTCTGTACCGCTGAGCCACTAAGAAAGCCCACGTGTGTTGTGGTGAAATGTTCCCAAGTAATTTATGTAGCCTGATTTAGGCACCACTCCTCTGTTTACTTTGTGAGTAGAATGTGATCATAAAGGTTTATCTCGGTAGCATGACAAATCTAGGCTCAAGTTCTGCATTGACCACTGAATAGCTGTGTGATATTGAGCAAGTCACTTGAGATAACTGACCCTAACTACCATTACCTCATCTATACAATGGGGATAAAGACGCAGTTAGCAGGAAGGCATTTTGAGGATTAAATAGGCTTCTATCCAGAAACAGCCTGGCTTAGAGCTTGTCACTGACTAAGCTTTCAGTAAGTATCAGGTATTTCTGGTGACTGGGCCAATAGTAGAGAAATGTTAAGAGACTCACAGTAGCCACTGGAAGTTGGCAAGCAAGTGGTCACAATTCCTATTTTAAAGATGAGAAAACCAATGCTCACCATGGACTATAGGCTCAGTGGTAGAGGCAGGACGTGAACCCAGATATGCTGTCAGGCTCAAGGGCCCACATCCCTGGCCTCCCAGTAGGAACAGCTTGTTGGTGTCATGCACAGAACTAGGACCCATAGCACGCAGCCAGGACGTGATTCAGACCGGCCTGGGTGGGAGTGGCTTGCACACCCCAGGACACAGCTCAGATTGCCCTGAGACATATGGGGGAGGCAGACTGTTTCCCACCAAGGAGTCCCCTGCCTCCTTGTGGGCCTTGGAATGGACTGGGTCACTCATGTTAAGTGACGAGCTGACACCACTTGGCATAGGCAGATAGCTTCATCAGATTAAAAGTCAAATGCAATCAAATGTTTGGAGGCTTTTTAAAAAAACATTAGAAACATTTACCATGATGTTATTGATAAACTGGTTAATAAGCCGCCTGGACTACAGTAATACTGCTGGGATCAGCAGCTTTTGCTCCACGCTCTTTCCCTTCTCTTGAGCTCCTAACGTGTTTGGTGCGTGCCTGCCCCAGGATGGCTGTGACTCTGCCCTGACTCCGGAGGGTCTCCTCTTCTTCAAGGGCACTAGTTCTTTTCCATCTCTTCATCTCCAATATGTAACACATGTATTAACAATTAATAGTACTCAATAACGAATTCACATACTGACTGTTTTAGAAATGTACTTACTTAAGCACATCTCCACTCACATTCTGGTTCCATCCATTCTTCTTTTCTTTTTTCTTCTTTCTTTCCACTCTCACCCCAAAGGATCCATTTTCACTCTCTGGCTCTCCCTAAGAAAATAATCTAATGAAGAATTCACACAAAAAATTTTTAATTAAAAATAAAGCTGGAGAGAAACTTTAAATTTCATTTGGTAGTCCAATTGTTAGTAATACTATTAGTTTGATTCGTTTTAAACTATATTATTATATTATAGAATAATATTGTATTTTATATATTTTAGGTGTTATAATGTTAATACTAATGTTGTCCAGAACCACAATTTTTAATGTGAGGAAAAAGATGTAAAAGATAAATTTTTAAAAGCTAGTAAAGATATTGGCAAAACAAGAGATTATATAATTTAAAATAAATAATTCACAGAGCTAACTCAAACAAATAAGTGAATCTGCATGAATCTTGTAGAGTTATTGGCTGATTCTCCCCATCCCCACTCCCTGGAGCTCAGAAGTCATGTGTATTAGCAAAAGCATTCTCCTATTAGACAGAAGGCTTGGGCTTATCCCTTTGGCCATGACTATAACCATGTGCAGACATGATTCTAAATTCAAAGGCAGTGCTAAACTGGCAATATTTAATTCACTGTGATGGTGAGCATGGCCGTGTCTCCCTGGTCTTTCAGGTATTCGTAAGTATAAATGGGAGCAAAAATAGTGTCAACATCCCCGGCTGATGCAGGACTGAAGTGATAAAATGATCACAGAAGAGACTTACAGGTCTTTAAAGGAGAGCAGCTCTAGGTTTCTCTGGCTTCTCAAGCTCATAGTGCTGCCTCCTGGGTGGTGCCTGGTTGAATGTGAGATTTAATACATAGAACATGTACTGTGTGTCTAGGCACCATAGGTAAGAGGGATGACAAAGACCATCACCCTGCCCACCAGCTACACACTGACTCTTTAAGGAAGAAAGCACAAACTTGGGGGAAAAAAACAACTCTGAGGGACATGTAGATTGATTACTGTTTTGGAAATAAAAAATGAAGGCTCATCTTAGATCCATAATGCAGCTCTAGAGTGGATTGTTGTTCCCAAACATTCACTGTCTTTGCCTGGGAAAGAATTATACTCCCACACCCCACTGATGGCAACTTGGTCATGTGACTTTTCTGGCCAAGGAAATGTTAGTGGATGTTAATGTTCTAGTTCTGAGTAGAAGCTTTAAGATCCAGGATGTGATTCACCATGTTCTTTTCCCTTCTGCCCTGATCGCTGGCAATGGAACTGAGCTGTACCTGACCCGCAATGGCCAGAGAGAGTAAGTGAGGGAAAATGAATTCTTTAGTATGATAAGCCACTGGGATTTCAGGGTCAGTTGTTACTGCAGCGTAGCCTAGCCTATGCTGACAAACAGACTATGAGACAAAAGAAACCCAAAGCTGAAGATACCGGTGAAGCAAAGGCTTAGAGGCAGATGCAATATAGGTATCCCATGGACTAGTGGTATAGACAGAGCCTGTCCTGGAAATACAGTATATAGCTAAATTGTGTGCAGCCAAGAATATGTGTTCAAGGAGTTTTGACCTCCTTCCATACTCAGTGAGGACCCGTACAGTCATTTGGACAGGAGGGTGGTAGGACCAAGACTCCATCTCCAAAGCCATGCAACTGACCCACCAGCCAGAAGGCCTGAGAAGGCTGCAAACTTTGCAGAGTATAAACCTTATGGACTTTGATGTTACTGACAAGATAGTTCATCAGAACCTATAGCAGCACAGCACAGCTTAATACCTCAGCCCAGAGATATTTATGTGCAAGCCCGCAGTAGTCTAATTACTCTGTATCAAGTACCATGTATCAAAATACCCTTCAAGATTATAACAGGTTTAATTAAATGCACAGTGAAATCCACTTAAGATGAGCTAATTGGGTAGAACCTGATTTTCCTTCCCGCTGAGTTTGACAGACACGAGGACATTCCAGGGAAAGGGCAGCACATCGAGGGATACTGAAGGAGGCAGGGGTCAGAAGCTGGTGCCTCAGGAGCCACAGCAGGACTGAGGTTTCCCAAAGGCAGCGAAGTGGAGTTGGGAACAAGCCCAGTGACGATAACTCTCTCCCACCCTAGAGGGGACGCTACTCCCATCCCTATTATTCCCCAACTCGGTAAATAGCAGCTCCTCCCTTCGGTAACTCAGGTCAAAGACACTGGAGTCATCCTTGGCCCCTCTTGCTTTCAGTCACACCCCATATTTGCTCTCATAGCCAATCACTTCAGCCTGGTGTTCAAAATACAGAGCCCTCCTGAGTATTTCTCACCATGCTGTCATACCTGCCATGGTTCAAGTCACCATTATACATCACCTAAATGACTGACACAGCCCCCCAAGCAGTCTCCTGCACCTCCACCCCAACAATCTACTCTCAACCCAGCAGCCAGAGTGGTCTGTTTTTTTTTTTAAAGCACAAGTCATGTCCCTCATCTGTTCCAGACCCCTCAAGGGCTCCCAACTCATTCGAAATAAAATCCAGTGAAGACCCTTACAATGACTTATAAGGCTCCATATTGTTTCTTCCACACTCAAAGCAGATTCTAAAATGGAGGTGATTAGGAGTTTGGGGTTAGCAGATACAAGCTACTATATATAAAATAGATAAACAAGGTCCTACTATATAGAAGAGAGAACTATATTCAGTATCCTGTGATAAATCATAATGGAGAAGAATATGGAAGATTATGTGTATATATCTGAATATATACATATCCACAAATATATAATTGAATCACTTTGTTATATACTAGAAACCAACACAACATTGTAAATCAATTGTACTTCAGCTGAAAAATTAAAATTAAAATGAGGTGAAGGTTCTGATGAATGATCTGCTTCACTTTCCCTAGGTGAGAGAAGTCCTAGATTTCTGAATGAATCCTGAACTGGACATAGACATGAAAATAAGAATTTTGCTCAGTAAGTTTCCAGTCTTGTTGGAAAGAGAGACGCATAAGCTCAGATGTTAGAGAGAAGTGTGACCACTGGTGAGGTAGAGACGAGCGTGAAGTTCCAAGGGAGTGTCAAGAAGAAACAACTAATCTAGTCTGTGGGGAAATGAGCTTTGACAGCCTTCAGTTTTGTTTAAAGTTGACCTTTACCCCAGTGATATTCTTTATGAACTAGATAAGAAGCTAATTGATTTGTTTATAGTTTTGTTAATTCATGAGTATAGTATAATACCTGTCAGATATTTCAGGATCATGTTAAAGTCTAGGTCAGCCCCACTGCATTTCTAATCCAATCATTCCCATCTGTTTGCATTCTACATATAATAAGAATACATAATGGGGAGTGCATAGGCTCTTCAATAAATGTACTACGTGCTGTGCTTAGTTGCTCAGTCGCATCCGACTCTTTGTGACCCCATGGACTGTAGCCCCCCAGGCTCCTCTGTCCTTTGGATTCTTCAGGCAAGAATACTGGAGTGGTTCGCCATGCCCTCCAACAGGGGATCTTCTGACCCAGGGATCAAACCCAGGTCTCCAGCCTTGAAGGCAGATTGTTTACCATCTGAGCTACCAGGGAAGCCCTTCAATAAATGGTGTTCAGAAAACCAGTTAGCCACATGCAAAATAATTAAATTGGACCCTGATCTTATACCACACATAGAAATCAATTCAAAATGGATTAAATGTGAGACTTAAAGCCGTAAAACTTACAGAAGAAAATAGAGAAGCCCCTTGACACTGACCTTGGCACTGATTTTTTTGGATATGGCACCAAAAGCTCAGGCAACAAAAGCAAAATAAATAAGATAATATGTCAAACTAAAAAAGCTTCTGTATAGCAAAGAAAACACTCAGCAAAATGAAAAGGCAACCTGTGGATTGGGAGAAAATATCTATCAACCATGAATCTGATAAGGGGTTAGTACCCAAGGAGCTCATTACAGCTCAGTAGAGAAAAACCAAACAATTCAATTTTAAAAGTGGACAAAGGACCTAAATAGACATTTTTCCAAATAAGATATGCCTATGGCCAACAGGTACATGAAAAGGTGTTCAACATCACTGATCATCCAACAAGTGCAAATCAAAATCACAATAAGATATCACTTCACACTTAGTAGGATGGCTATTACCGAAAGATTAAAGGTAATAAGTATTATCATGGATGTGGAGAAAAGCAAACCCTTCTCCACTGTTGGTGGGAGTGTGAATTGTTTCAGCCACTATGGAAAATAGTGTGGAGGTTCCTCAAAAAAATAAAAATAGAACTAACACATGATCTAGTAATCCCCCTTCTGGAGATATATGTGCATACATATATATGTATGTATATACATTAAAAAAAATAAAATGAATACCCTCAAGGAGCTATCTGCACTCTCATATTCACTGCAGCATGATTCATGATAGACAAGACTTGGAACCAACCTAAGTGCCCATCAACAGATCAATGGATTAAAAAAAAAATTGTGTTATACATGCATGGTGGTTTAGTCACTAAGTCACGTCCGACTCTTGTAACCCCACAGACTGTAGCCCGCCAGGCTCCTCTGTCCATGGGATTTCCAGGTAAGAATACTGGAGTAGGTTGCCATTTCCTTCTCCAGGGGATCTGCCCGAGCCAGGAATGGAACCCACGTTTCCTGTCACGTCTCCTGCACTGCAAGCAGGCTCTTTACTGCTGAGACACCAAGGAAGCCCTTATTCAGCATAAATATAAAGTAAAAGTAGTCATGCTCCCCCTGCTGCTGAGCTCCTGACTGCCCACCACCTGAGCCACTGAAATAGAGATAATACAAAAGATTAGCAGGCCCCCTTCATCACATACTCAGACAATCAGAGGGGTGATGAAAGCACGGCTGTTGCCATTTTTTCCATCATGTGGTGTTTTGAGTTGTTGTTTTGTTCGCTTTGGGGTTTCTGCATAGTTTTCATGCATTAATTATAAATCTTTAATTTTGGTAGAGATACAAAAATGCTAACACACATAGCAAAGGGAAGGTTTTTAAGCTTCTTACTTGGCAGATTTGTCTTGAACACCTATTATATGATGCGTCAGAATGCCTCACTTGTCACTTTCAATGTGAAACCAGGGAGCCATTGAATTTTTATCCAAATAAGGACACTTTGAGGCTAAAGGGGGCACAATTAATTATTACCTCTAGGGACTGGCATAGACTTGGACTGTCCTGGGCAAACCAGAGCTGTGGCCCCCTATTTGTATGTCACTTACTTATTGTTACCCTGAACAAGGCACCGTTCTGCCACCAATGAAGATGCTGAGACCCAGAGCGTTTGCGATGTCCTGGGTGACATATTTGCATCCAGGTCTTTCCCTCGGAAAGCTTATGCTGACTCCATCCCACATGGCAAAAGTGACCATAATACAATTGTGTGACAAAACTTGAGTGTACGGTGACAGAGAAAGAGGAAAGACATTTAAAAGAAAAATCAGGGATTCTGCATATTTGCAAAACAGAAGCAGACTCGTGGATTTAGAGAACGAACTTATGGTTGCTGGAGGGAAGGATGGGGGGAAAGGATAGTTAGGGAGTTTGGGATGGACCCATACACACTGCTATATAAGTTATGTGCCAGCCTGGATGGGAGGGCAGTTTGGGGAAGAATGGATACATATAATAATATGTATGATTGCCTCGCTCAGCTATGCACTTGAAACCATTACAACATTGTTAATTGGCTGTACCCCAATACAAAATAAAAATGTTTTTTAAAAAAAGAAAGAGAGGAAAACCAGAGAAAACCTGATAGTTGGTATCATTTCTACCTGCTCCTGAGAGGTGGGGAGGATTTAGACTCAGGAGGCGGAAGTCACACTTTCTAAGGGAAGGGGAATAAGAGAAAAGGAAGGACTGGGTCTGTGCTGGGAGTATGTAAGGAGCTCTCAGGTAAAGTGAGTTCCTGCCACCCAGGATGGCCAAAAGAGAGGAGCCGAATCGGTAACTAAAGTGAACTTTGATGTTTTTCCTCTGCCCTCAGAGACATGGAAGCAAGATAAGCTACATACTATACAAGGTCCAGTGTAAAATGAAAATGTAGGGCCTTTCGTTGAAGAAATGTTATGAATTTCAAGAGGGTGCCAGTAGAGCACTGAACCAAGCTTGAGGTCCTTATAGCTTGGGACCAATGAGAATGCACACTCACAAAGCTGGCTTTCCACAGAGGGCTTGTTCCGTCTCAGTTCTTACCGAATGTGAGCTCAGAAGACACAGCCTGAAACATCCACTCTGGTCCCGGCAACAGAGTAGCAGGAGATGAAAACCTGTCCTCCGGCTCAGATAGGTCTGGAATTCTAGAGACGTCCCAGATTGCCAGTTTGGGAGCATCTCTTCCCAAGGCCCCACCCCTCCTTTTGGGCCCTGACAAGTGAAGAGGATCTTCACAGCACTGTTTTCCTGGTTCTTTCCTCATCTCCTTTCCTTTGGTTCATTCCATTGTCAGGCTGTGTGTCTTTAGGATGCAGGTTTTCATCTTGAGATCAGTGGGTTCAAAAGGGCCTTTTCATGGGTGAGTGCTGAGTCGCTCAAATGTATCTGACTCTTTGCGACCCCATGGACGGTAGCCTGCCAGGCTCTTCTGTCCATAGAATTCTCCAAGCAAGAATACTGGAGTGGATTGCTTTCCCTCTCCAGGGGATCTTCCCAACCGAGGGACCAAACCCAGGTCTTCTGCACTGCAGGCGGATTCTTTACTGTCTGAGCCACCAGGGAAGTCTCCCTCTTTTCATGAGTACCTGGCTGTTTTCTTCTTCCTTCCTAGTCCTACCAAACAGACAGTCAGAAATCTACACTTGTCAAGAAATCAAGAAAGACAGGGACCGGTGCCTGTCATAAAACAGGCAGATCAGGCTCTGCCTCTGCTCCCCAGTGTCTGGGCTGGACTCAGAGGCTTCTCTGTGGGTCCTGGCAGACAAGCGATGGGTATTCCATAGGACAGTACCACTCCATGCCATACACTCCAGGAAGAGAAAGATTTGCTGCAGAGTTCATCTACAGTGCCTGCTTGGCACTCGAGGTCTTTGTGAGCCAGCCCCTGTCCACCTGTCCTTGCTTCTCTCCTACCACTGCCTATGATGGAGCTCAGGCTCCACCCAGATTTATCCCCAATTATTCCTGTGCTCCAGGCTTATACCATTGCTCCTGCTGTGTCCTCTTCTGGAATGGCCTCAACTCATGATGAACAAAGGCTATTTATCTCTCAAGGCCTAATTCAAACATTTCTACCTAAGTCTGACCTGAGTGCTCAAAGCGATCCCTTGCGTTGATGGCATGATTTCAACATGTCCACCTGCTCCTGAACTCTTTGCTGAAGCAACCCCTCTCTGCCCTGAATCCTCTCAGGATTCTCACCTGTCTAGAATCCTCCTTCTTTAAAATATCACGGGCCTGTGCCTCTGTCGGTTGAAGCTCTGTGTTACAAACAACTCACAGCTCCAACTCACACCAGTGCCAGCAATAAAGGGAGCTATGTTGGGCTAAGGGCAGTTTCTCGGGTCTCCTTCCTCTGGGTTGGCTCCACCCTCGCCTGCCTCCCTCATAGTGGGTTGGTTACAGAAGCTCCGAGTCTCACATCCTTATTCCAATAGTAGTGCGAGCCAGGGTCCCCTCCAACATTCTCCTCCTCACCAAGACGTAGGGCTCATACTTTGTCCTTGACAAGAACTCAGGTGCCCACCCCTGAGTCAGTTTCCGGACTGAACTCTTTGTCTCTGTAGCCAGGGATGGAGCCCATCCAAACAGCGTGGCCCATGAGAAGAGAAAGATAGAGTCTCCTTGCTCCAGAGAGGATGGATGCTGGTCAACAGCACCTACTCTGTCTCTCTTGCGGGAAGATAAGCTCCTCAGGATAGACAGAATAGCTCTCACTTCGTATTCATACATTTCATTCAACAGATATCTAAGGAGCCCCTACTATTTTCAGGCACGTTGGTAAGCACTTGGGAGTTTCCAAATGGTAGCCATAGTCTCAGTGTTCATAGAGCTGAAAGGCCATCCATTCAATCAACTGCTACTTGTTGAACACTTACTGTGCAGCCAGGCAGTGTCAGGCTTTGGAAATACAGCAGTTGTTATAACACACACCACCCCTGTCTTTGTATAATCTAGATGCCAAACCAAAAATCACAAATAAGCAAACAGACAATTATGCAGTATTATGGTCAAGCAAGGTCCGGGACAGTTTGGGAGCTCAGAGTCTCTTGACCTGGCTTTTTAAGGGGTAGGGGTTGAGAAGGTAAAGCCAGAATGACTTCCTGGGAAAAACTACCACCTGCACTGAATCATGAGGGATTGAAGTTAATCCCCAGAGAACATTATTTAGTATCTGGCGTGGGATAGCTTTTCAGTGAATGATAGATGAACAAATGCTTTAATATAAAAAATGTCCAAGCCTTTCCTTCAAGGAGGATGACTGAATTAATTAAGTCCTCATCCCAATTATCCACCCCAATGAAAGGAGTGTTGTTGCTTGAAAAATCTGCAAATCATTAATTTTTTGTTTGAAAACTGTGTCATGGTCCCTGTGCATGTTAATGTTTTGCCTAAGCTAATATTGAAAGGAGTTTGCACATGTGTCCTCATCAGAGTTGGTAAGAAGAAGCCAGAAAACAACTTAAATGAAAGGGAAAGATCAAGCTTGAACTGAAAATGACATGAGTAACAGGTGAAGTGGATGGATTGGTTTGGATTCGCTGCAAGTTGACTATAATGGGGGGAAAATGCCCCCAGAGCATAATGAATTGCCTGTTATTGTCTTAAGTGTAAAATCAGGATAATATCTACCTGTAGGATTGTAGGAATTGGAGATTACTGAATGCAAAGGGTTGAGCTCTGGCCTGACACAATGTTCGCTCAAAATATCACACCTGCTCTTGCTATTGGTGTTTTTGTGGCTTTTGTTGTTGTTTATGACGTTGCTGATGTTGTTCCCAAAACGTGTTGCCTTAGTTCTTCCCTCCATCCTTTTATCCACAGTATTCCTTCAACCAGAGCTCCTTTTACCACCAGGTTAATTCCTATTTATCCTTCAAGTGATAAGGATAAGCCTTTTCTAACCTTCCCCTCCCTGGACTGCTAAAATTCCATCTCTGAGCTAGGCTTGGACACAAGCACTAATCACTCTGGACTCTTACTGCCTGGGCCTGTGTCTCTCCCACTGGCCTGGGACTTCCTCCAGGACACGTGGTGTACGTACTTTTTGAAGTTTGTTTCCAGTTGTGATCATGCATCTTATGTTCTATACATGTTTGCTGAGTCAATGAAAGAATGAACAAATAAACCACAAAAACTACACATTCATAAGATATTAAAACTAGAAGAGGTCTCAGAGATCATTTCATCCCATTTATTTCAATTACAGTGAAGGAGAGGGAATAACTTGCCAGGGCTACACAATAGGAAGGACAGAACTAGACTTCAACACAGGTGCCGTGGGGTCCAGACACCAGTGCGGGGCCTTCTCCCCTGCATCACCCTTGGCCCTGAGCCTCAGAGAGACTTACCAAGGGTTTGAATTCATTAGGTCAAGCCTGGTGTCTGATTTCATCAAGTATGATCTGCTGTACACTCACTCTGGGAGAAAATGATTATGTGAACAAGTTTTGGAAGGCTGTTAGTAAAGAGGCCTTTCTAATTTTGTTTGCCCCAGTTTGACCACAGAACCCCTCCTCCTTGACATTTCCTTTGTCTGCTTTTCTTTCTTTCTTTTTGACTTTTGCTTGATATATATTAGCATCTGTGGAACACACAGGTGAATTTTGACCACACACAAGTGACCCTGGATGAATTGTCATTGTCCATTGTCACAAACAATAAGGCTATCTAAAGACAACCTTAGGGAATATGTCCTGTTCCCTCATTTTATGAATGCAGAGATCCAGGTTTCCCTGGTCACTCCTGCCAATGGAGGAGACATGGGTTCGATCCCTGGGTCAGGAAGATCCCCTGGAGGAGGAAAATGGTAACCTACTCCAATATTCTCGCCTGGGAAATCCCATGGACAGAGGAACCTGGTGGGCTACAATCCATTGGGTTGCAAAAGAATCAGACATGACTTAGCAACTAAACAACAGCAACCTGAGATCCAGAGAGCCAAAACAGCATTGCCTGCACCACAAGTAATGGCATATCCGCATTTTAATCTGTTTGGTCTAAAAGTGATCCATTCATGTCAAATAGCCCAAGAGTCTCCCTCCATTGCTCAAGGCTTCAGCAGTGTCATTTTCAGATGTGCCTAGCTGAGTTTCAAGGCTAGGTTAGGTATCTGCTGCCTGGTGCGGAAGTGTCTCTGAGAGGTATTTGAGAGTCAAGCTCATTCCCTGCTCCCTGCTTTGGTGACCTACTGCCCTGGGCCATGCTGCTAATATTCATTACAATATAACTACCCAGACTGACAGAGTGCCTTCCCATCAGTGACTCTGACTGCTTTTTCCAGAGTGTCACACTAAACCTCCTGACAGTTCTCAAGACCATTCTTGACAGTTGAGGGAGGAAAAAAGATTAAATAAAGAAGGTCAAAACTTTGCCTAACAAAGGTGTCCCATTTCATTAAAAAAGGAAGTGGCGAAAAATTCCTGGTGTCCTGGCTGCTGCTGCTAAGTCACTTCAGTCGTGTCCGACTCTGTGCGACCCCATAGACGGCAGCCTACCAGGCTCCCCCGTCCCTGGGATTCTCCAGGCAAGAACACTGGAGTGGGTTGCCATTTCCTTCTCCAATGCATGAAAGTGAAAAGTGAAAGTGAAGTCACTCAGTCGTGTCCGACTCTGTGTGACCCCATGGACAGTATAGCCCACCAGGATCCTCCATCCATGGGATTTTTCAGGCAAGAGTACTGGAGTGGGGTGCCATTGTCTTGGAGCTCCATGTAAAAGGCCTTTCCATTCTCTTCTGCTACTGTTCCCTGCTCACACCATCTTCCTTTTGATTTCTTTCCTAACCAGAATTAGGTATGCACTTCCCAGACTGTTGTTCCCCTTGACTGCTACGCCCTTTCCAGTTCCAAGTGTGCTAAATCCCTAACCCTCTTTCAAGACCGAATTCCAAAAGCTTCTTCTCTTTTGGACTTCAGCCCAGCCATATAGTGGCAGCTCACTTGCCTCTAGGTTGGAACTGATCACGTCTTGACTAAAATCTTAAAATTTTTGTTCACATCTAAGTCTTACTGTCACAGCTCATTTCTTGGGTTCAAGATCTTGTTTTATACTTTTCAGAGTCCTCTCTAAAGCAGTACCTTGGAATTCAGTAGAGCTCAAACACAGCCTTTGAACCAGGAAGATGGAATGGAATTCCAAGCACAGCACTGCCTAGTCATTACCTTTCTGAATTTATTTGTGTGTGTGTGTGTATGTTTTTTTTTTTTTTTTCCCAAAGGCGAAATGGGGACAACCTTGCATAGCCTGCAGGGTTGTTATGATGCCCAAACAACACAACATGAGTGAGTGCTTTGCAAAGTGCTTTGCAGCACCCTGGGCAGCCAATGACTAGTGTTAATAGAAGACTAGTGTTAATGCTAATATCCAAGCAGCACCCCCACACAGATACACACACACAAGCATGTCACGTCCTCTACCCTGACACCACCCTGCAGCTCTTAACCCTTCTCCAAAATCTTTAGAGAACCCGATGCGTTTCTTACTTCTAGTGGTATACCAGAAATCCAAATGCACTTCCCAGTCTTCTTTACTTTAAATACCACTTCCTTCAAGGAGTCTCTCACCACAGGTATCAGAATTGACCTGTCATTCCAAAAGCATCTTGTCCTCTGTTCTAACATTTTAAATTGCATGTAACTAGTCAGCAGTTCAGAGTCTGTCATCCTCCTTGGATTAGGTCGTTTATGCCTGCACTGTTTATAGTATGGTGACTAGTCCATTGTCAACACTCAGTAAAAAAAAATGAGTGAATGCATTTATTTTGAGGAAAAAATCCACAACTCCTCACAAAATAAATCCTATTTAAAATGGTTTCCCCCAAATAATGAATCTTTTAAATCTACTTCCTGGTTCAAAAAAAGTTTATAATGCAAATGGGTCACTTCTTGGTAGAGTATTTGGCACACTTTCCATGCTTCTGTTTCCATATTTAGATGTTGTTGTGCATGCGCTAAGTTGCTTCAGTCGTGTCTGACTCTTTGTGACCCTATGGACTGTTGCCTGCCAGGCTCCTCTGTCCATAACTCTCACTCTATTTAGAGATCAGAGATCCCTAAGCCCCAGAACTCAGACATACTCTCAAACTCACAGATAAGAAGAAGAAAAAAAAAAACAACCTGGATTTTTCAGCCAGCTGCCTCACAGTTCAAGCTTCAGGTATAAATGAAAGGGAATTAAGGTTTCTGGGGCCTCTGCGGGTACCATCCACCAGGCTTTGGAAAGAAAGAGTTTGCTGAACACCCTTCAGGTGTCCGGCCCTGACGCCTTCATACACATGATGATTTACTCCTCACCCTAATCCTGTGAGGTAGTCATCATCCTGTTTTCTAGGTGGGAAATAGAAGTCTGAAAGAGTTCACAGGGCAATCATATGGCTGACCTAGTACTCTAATCCAGGGCCAGCTGTCCCTAAAGTCCTTGTCCACTCCTTCTCACCGTTTTACTTCTGATGTCAAAGGTTCCATTTTTGTGCAACACCACCTCCTCTGACAGCTCCAAACAGATGAGGTTGTGTCACACATGTGCCCCCACACAGCTGCAACTGCCCTCACCTGTGATACATCAAAAGCAGAGTCCCATCTCTGGATCACAGGCATCCATTTCTCACTTCTAATTGAGAATTACCTTTCATGTTTTTCCCCACCAGGTAAAATTCCCCTATATTTCTTTCATTGTTATTATAATTTTCATCATCCTAACGGTTATTCCGTATATATACCAAGTGTCTCTGCTGAAACATGCAGGAGATGAAAAATCCTTGGGTGGGTTGGCACGCTTCAAATTGTTAGTGTATTATTCATTAGTGTATTAATATTGCATGGACTGTATTCTTATACGCAATTTAAAGAACAAGTAGCTTAAAATGGGGATGAGATGATATGATCGAATCAATCAGAAGCTTGAGCCTTCAGTCAGAGCTTTTAAATGATCATTCCCATCTGTTGGGTGAGAGAATGTGTTGTCAGAATGGTGATGTATCTGCAAAGGCTCTTTTCAGGAAAATGCTTCTCAGCTTAGAGAGGGTAGGACTGTGAAAGTAAATGCTTTTTTGCACTATGCAAATTCAGAGAAACTGAGTCAAGCCCATGGTCCATCCTAGCAAGAGGATGTCTCAGCCATGGGTACCAAAAGGAAGGAGGGTGGGTATTGCAGTTGCCTGAGGATTTGTGCCTTGGCATTCCAAATCTCGGAGAAGGCAATGGCACCCCACTCCAGTACTCTTGCCTGGAAAATTCCATGGACGGAGGAGCCTGGTAGGCTGCAGTCCATGGGGTCGCTAAGAGTCGGACACAACTGAGCGACTTCACTTTCACTTTTCACTTTCATGCATTGGAGAAGGAAATGGCAACCCACTCCAGTGTTCTTGCCTGGAGAATCCCAGGGATGGGGGAGCCTGGTGGGCTGCCATCTATGGGGTTGCACAGAGTCGGACACGACTGAAGCGACTTAGCAGCAGCATTTCAAATCTCCCTTGCTCAAAGTGTTCATGTGCATCTTCCTGTAAATCCCCTACCTTCTCCACATTTGCCAGGTCCTGAAACCAAGAATACCTATGATAATTACAATTTGGGAGGTTAGGAGAATAAGATCCAGTCAACCATCGGCCATATTCAGGCAGTTCCTGGAAAAATGTCGCTAAATCCTGAATACCCAGAGGTTCCTTTCTGGGCACTGTTTCACATAAAGCTCTCATAACTCTTTGAGTTAGAGAGCAGAATAGAAGCATTCCAGTTTTTATAGATGAAGAAGCTGAGGCCAGTATCATCTGAGACATGTCTCTTGTTCTAAGTCTCTGTTCTTCCCATTAAAATCTACTTTAAGGAAAACTCTATTGATCACTCTCCAGGATACCTTATGTCAAAGGCCTGCCCATCCTCATCAAACACGTATTTGAGATCACTAAGGAGGAAAAAGCCTGGGGTTAAGAGTCTGAAGTCCTTGTTGAACTTCTTGTTGAAGGCCCTTGGGCGAGTTACCCTACCTCCTTCTGAGTCAGTAACTTGTGTATAAAATGGAAAGACTTTCAAGAGTCCCAGATTCGAAGACCTTGAGGAGCAGATTGGCAGTAAGAATTGGTAAATCAGGATATATGTTAAAATAATAAGGGATTTTTAAAACATTTAAGAATGAAGACAGCCAAAATAAAAAAAACCCTCCCATGGCCAAATTTGGCCAGTAATGCATCCGAGTGTAAGCTCTAGGCTAGAAGACCACTGTGGTTCCTTTTAGAATTAGTTATGCTCTATGGAGTGAAAGTTGCTCAATCATGTCTGACTTTTTGTAACCCCATGGACTATACAGTCCATGGAATTCTCCAGGCCAGAATACTGGAGTGGGTAGCTGCTCCCCTCTCCAGCTGCTCTTCCCAGCACAGGGATCAAACCCAGATCTCCCGCATTGCAGGCAGATTGTTTATTTATTTCTTTGGATGCATCAAGTCTTAGCTGCAGTGCACAGGCTCTTTGCTGTGCCATGCAAGCTTTTGTCTAGATGGGTCCCACAGGCTCAGGAGCACACGAGCTCAGTAGCTGCAAGCCCAGGCTTAGTTGCTCTGCAGCATTGGGATCTTAATTCCCCGATCAGGGATGGAACCCGCCTCCCCTGCACTGGAAGGTAGATTCTTAACCACTGGACCACCAGGGAAGTCTCCTGCTCTGGGTAACCCTTAATCACCAGCTGAGCTAATTAAAATAAGTACAGAATCCTGAAGCATCCAAGGGCTTCAGAAGGGACTTTCAGAAAACCTACATAGGCACGGTCCTTTGTGACTGTCGCTGACCCCAAATCAAGCTAAATACTTATTCAAAAAGATCAGTGGAGACAAGGAATTTCAAAAGTGGAAAGAGCCTTAAAGGTCATTTAACATAAACATCTGATTATCTTGAAGACAGAATCAGAAAGAGGATGGCTCTAGCACACAGCTAATTAATCCTACTCATTTGTCTCGGGCCCCAGGACCCTGCTCAAAGGCTCCAGCGGGCCTGGGATCTGCTGAGGTGGGGCAGTGACAGCCAGTCTCCCCCAGCACAGGGCCCTCGAGGCCCACAGATGCAGGCATCAGCACAGATGCAGGGGCGGCAGGAAATGGCTGCCCTCTGAGCCCCATAAATGTTCCCAGAGAGCTGAAAGAGAGACTGCAATGACCCTCTTGTCTAATTACCGCCGGCTGTAAAATAATCTATCGTTCATCACGGCCTTTGATAGCAGGAAGCAAGGTCTCTCAGGTACCATAGTTACCGAGACCAGACCACATGGCTCTGTTACACGCTGTGGACCAATACCTGCAGGGATGGATCGTCTATTTTGACATTGTCTGCACCACTTCCAGCAGTTCATTTGCTCACTCATGGAGTCATTGACTTGTGAGTTGTTGTGTAAGTGTGTACCTTCTTCAGGCCAGGACTCCTGGTGGGCTGTGAAACATCAGAGATAAATGAGATGGTAGACTTCATCAGCAGCCAGGAGAAACAAAAGATACTTACTGAACATCTACTCTATGTCCAGCTTGGTATCAGCTCATGCTTATGTAATCTCAACATGGGAATCATTAGGCATCTTACACATAGGAATCTGAAACTCCTAAAACCCTGTGCTCATTATCATCCTGCAAGCAAACCATAACTGATCAAATTGCAGGTCTACCTGGACCCCTGTCTCCTGCTCCTCCCATATACTGTCATACAGATGTGAAGAAATCTTTACAGGTCAGAAATCCTCACAAAGCAGGGTAGTTACGAGCAAGAGTAGGGCATGATCAAAAGGGAGCAGTGAGCTCCGCCACCACCACCCCCCCCCCGTTCCTTCCCCCTCTCACTCCTCACTTTCTGTCTCCTTGCCCACTCCCAAGTCCAGGAAGCTGAGTCCGGCTAACGCATGTCATGTTCACTGATCAGGGTCTCTCTGCCCCTTGGAAAACTGTTCGTTAATTTCTCAAAGTGTTCTTAATGGGCTTCAAAGGCTGTCATCTCATGACCTCACCTCCAATGAGAAGAATGATGAGAAAAATAAACAGTAACAGCTTCTGAGTGTTAACTACCTTCTTTGTTCCAGGCATGGTACTTGCCAAACACTCTCTCTGAACCTCACAACAGCATTACATGCCGAGCCCCAGTCACAGTTGAGGAGACCAGCCTCCCTTAGCATCTGCGGGGCCATTAGATAGTGAGTGTCCAAGCCTGGATTTCAGCACCAGCCTGTCTGACTTCCAGTGGCACCTCTCCCCCTCCATACTGTGATGCCTATTATGCAGTGGGAGCAGTTGTCATGCACTCAGTGCCAACTATGGGCTGGACACTCTGTGCATTTTTTTTTAAATATCCACAACAAACTGGAAGAGTGAGCACTATGTATCTCCATTCAGTGAGTGTTACTGAGGCTTAGGCAGGTAGGACCAAAGAGCTGGTGTCCTGTGTTGTGAATTAGGATCTGCCGGTCTCCAGAGATGATAGCCATCTAACACAACGTCCTTCCTTTTGCCTCTTTCCTGCTTGTTTCAGAGATCAGTGGCTCTGCCCTCAAGCCAGATCCAAACACTCTCTCACTGTGCACATTCAGCAGACCTCATTGAGCCAGTGATCTGCTCACAATGGTATAGATGTGCGCACTGATATGTCCAAGTCTAAGCCTTCCCTCCACCTGGCTACGTTCTCTCACCTCTATTTCAGCCTAGAGCTTGCTGGCTTAGTGAATTACACTCCTCCTTCCTCCACACCTGCCAACCAAGGGTTCTTACAGACTTTGGGAAGCTGCTCCCTTAGAGGTCACCAGCCACCACCTGCTCATCAAGGTGGTGAAAGCCTTGATGAGCCTGGAACTTCAGCCTCCCAGCCCCGACACTGGCATGGCATCTGCCACCTCAAAAGCCTCCCTTCCATCACTTTGCTGTGCCCTGCACTGTCCCGGTTTGCCTCTAACCTAACCAAGGTTTCTTCAAACTAGAGGGGCCTTCCAGTGTCTTCAGCTAAATCCCTGACCAAGAATAGGATTCCCAACTTGCATTCCACCAGCCTCTTCCAACCATCTTCCTGAGTGGCTAGCCTATTCCCTGGATCTGTTTGCTAACTATTGTAATTTATTCATTCATTCTCTTATTATATTCCCATTATTTCAGGGTTTTTTTTTAATTATGTTTGCAATTTATGTGCATTCCAGCTAAAAATCAATAAGTGAAAATCTAGTATTCATCCCCTATTCCATTTCCTTTCCCACACCTCTCTTCATACTCATAAAAATATACATATGTTGACAGTGTTGTTGTTATTTGTTTTCACCATCAGAATTATAATATATACATTACTCTTGCTTTTCTCATTTAGCAGTACCTTGGGAGAGTGCCCCAGGTCAAAATGTACAGAAAGATAGAAAGCAAACTCAGAGAGCATAGTAACTGCATAATATTCCATAGTATAAATGTACTACTATTTATTCACTACTTTCATATTAGCTGGCATTCAAATTGTTTCCAGGTTTCTTTGATCGATGTTGCATGTTATTTGCTGAACAACAAAAAAAAATGTTGTTATAAACAATTCCTTATATACCAGTATTTTTAGATGTCAGATGAATTTCTAAATCTGGGATCAAATGGTTTGTGCAATATTAATTTTTAAAGATATTGCCAGGTAACTTTCCAAAACCATCAGTAAATCATACTCCTTCCAGCCATGCATGAGACCTCCTGCTGCCCTGATCCTCTGGGTAAACAGGTATTTCTGCCATCTGCTGTATTTGCCAGTCTAGACGGTAAAACGTGGCATGTCACTGTGGCTTTAATTTCCAGCTCTCTGGCTACTAGTCAGTTTGGGAAACTTTCACATGCTTATTAACCTTAGATATTCTCTTCCATTAATTGTTTGCATATAATTTGTACCCATTTCTAAAAATCAGGTTGCCTGACTTTCTTCTATCAATTTGTGAAGGCACTTTGTCTACAGATACATTAACCTAGAACCCTATAACCTTATTTCATATGCATTGCAAGTATTTTTCCAAACTCTCATTTTTTTTTTCATTTTAAAAATCATTTTACTATGAAGGATATCACATGTACAAAAAGAGTGTTTAACAGTGAACATCCATATAGCCAAACTCGAATTTCAGGGTTTTTCTTTGAGGGGTGTGGACATCATGGTGTCTTGACATATACACACTTTCAATGCTTATATATTTATCTTTTCCTTTTAGGCTTCTATATTTCCTGTCTTGTTGAGAAAGCATCCTGTAACTCCTAAGTTTAGACAAATATTCCTCTAACTTCCTTCTCTTTTTTCCTTTAAATCTTTAATGCATCTGGATGTTACTGTTGTGTACGGTAGGAGGTAGAAGAGTCATGATAATATGGATTATCTGGGTGGATCCTGAAGCTGCCCCCTTCTAACCTCAATCCTGGGTCTTCACCCTGTCCTTTCCCTAGGGTCCCTGTGGGACCCAGTTTTCTCCATATTCTCCTTCATAAGCTGAACCCCCAGTCTTTGACAGGGTTCCAATGAATTCTGCTTGGGAAGACTTAGGACATTTGAATTGAGCTACAATAGAGTTTGTTGCTGTTTTGTCTTGTTTTTTCCTATTTTCTCCTCTGCTTTGTGAGTTCCTGAATGGTGTGACTTTCCCCTGAATCTTAGCAAATACTTGTTAGGTTGAGTTCTCACCACTACACCTCCGATGGCAGCACCCCTGATCTCCTGAGGTCACCACAACCTCCCCGTGCTGTCTGAGGCCAGAGCACATCAAAAGTGTCCAGTCCCATTTGTCTGGGGATTGGCACGTGGGAAAGTGTCGCTTAATTAAGCCCTTTTGGGTTTCCTTGGAGCACTTGCCAAAATCATGATTGCGTATTAATTTACAACTTGAGTGGGTTTCCATAATTGCTGTAGGGGAGGGGGTCAGAGTCCATGTGCCACCTGCATCCGAGGGAGGGGCAGATGCTACTGAGTCCCAAATTTCTCCAAGAAGGGAAATGGGAACCTCACAGAAAATCCTCATTTCATTAGCCCCCAAAGACTTGATGGGTGTCACGGTGCCTTGCTTGGGTTTAGCTCCTTTTCATGAACATACCTGCATGTAGGCTGTAGGAAATAGGATTCTTTTCTTGATACTCCAGGGGAAAAAAGAAAGAAAAGAGAGAGAGCAGAGGAAGAGTTCAATCTGCTTCATCCTTCCCCCTCCCCTCCAATTTGGTCCAGTTAATATTTAGTCGGGTGACTGTTATGACTTTTGAGTTCTGAGTCCTACTAACTAATTAACATTTTACCCTCTGTAAAATGGGAAAGGTTATTCACCAACTCAAGGCTGTAAATGAAATGAATCATGTAAAAGGCTTTCCACAGTATCTTGAGTGAGTGCTCAGTAAATGATTGCTGCTATTATGCTATTATTATTATTATTATCATCATTGTTATTATCATTCTTTGCTTCCAAGTCATGTGTGAGCCATTGAGAATAAAGTGATGAATGACCAAAGTCCTGCCCTCAAAACATCAAATGCCAGAAAAAGAAAGAAAAAAATTTTAAGTAGGATCAGGGGCTTTATGGAGGAAATGGGTATTAATTACGAATTATTAGGACTGGAAGAAACGGAGAAAGGGAGAGATTTAAGATGATTATGTTATATGGTAAGAGAAGATGGTGGTGAAGGAGAATTAAAACAGAGGGTCAAAACTTGGAAGCTAGAAAGGGGACACCAGAAATGAAAGGAAATTCTCAGCTCCATACACTCCTTCAGCACTGCCTGTCATTGAGGGTAGTTCCTTGCTGGTCGCTGAGCCCCAGAATATGAATTATTTATGGCCCTGACTATGGAGAATAAGTCTCTGATACACCTGAACTTCAGTGAAGATAGGACCAAGCTGCACAATTTCTTCCAGCAATTCAATCTTCTTAATCCATGGCCCAGAATGTACCCAAGTTTGGGACTACAGTCACAGCAATCTGCTTCCAACTTCAGAAGGGCCCCCAAAGGCCAAGCCTGTACTGTGCTAAGTTGCTTCAGCTGTGCCTGACTCTTTGTGACCCCTTGGACTGTAGCCCACCAGGCTCCTCTGTCCATGGGATTCTCCAGGCAAGAATACTGGAGTGGGTTGCCATTTCCTTCTCCTAAGGATATTCCCCACCGAGGAATTGAACCTGCATTGGCAGGCAGGTTCTTTACCACTAGGGCCACCAGCTATTGGGGGTTCCCCCTCTTCTCTAAGTCCCCTTCTCCCTAGGACTCCTAGTTACTCTCCAACAAGTGATGTGCTGATCCTGCAAGTGCCTTCAAGTCCTGCTTTTCAGAGAACTCTTTTCTTTCTGAATGCACTTCACAAGAATGGGACAGTTGCCATCCAAAAGATGAATCAGTGGTTCCTTTACCATATTCAACAGTATTTATTAGATGCCACACACTTTCCTAGAAGCAAGGTTGCTGCTGTGAACAAATCAGAGAAGTCTCTGCTCTTGTGAAGCTCGCGCCCTGGTAGGAGAAGAAACAGCACACAGGTGGAGGCCCCTGAGTGCCAGGAAGAAAATTAAATGCACTGCAGGGAGGACGGTGAGGAAGATACAGTAAATGGTGTGGCAGGAAGGCTTGACTGAAAGACAGTGTTTAAGCAGAGGCAGGAGGAAGGGAGGGAGAGAAGGGAGGAGCCAAGGTATCACTGCTCCTCTTGAGTTGGAGTAAGCCTGGCTGCCATCTGATCACCTATGGTGGGGAAAATCCATGTGACCCCACCCCTGTTGTTGCCTGCCAGCTCCTTAGTAGCAGCCTTCAAAACTTCTGTGTCTGTCTCTGACACAGTCCAGAAGGAATTGTTTATTCCTATTAATGAGGCATCAATCGGAAGTTCTACAGCTCCTGAAGGGATCTCACCAGGGTGCTCCCTCTTCTCTGTATGATGCCTGCAATTTCTTAACTCTTGCACGTGTAACCTCATATTTGACACTCACAGGAGCCCTACAAGTTTGATCAGTCTCATTTCATAACTAAAATATGCCTCATCGGTTATCTGGTCCAGGTTATTGCTGTTATACAGATTATAAAGAAGAGCCCCATAGAGGGAAAGAGGCCCTTCGAGGTCCAAGGACCCACAAGTGAATAGTCGGCAGGAGGACTCAGACCCCAGGGCGACGAGTGCCATGCTGCTGTCTTCATCACCACTCAGCGTCTTGGTCAACATCCAAAGACGATGAGAAATGTTCGGCTTCTCTTTTCTAGACCAGCAAACAGTACAAGAAACTTGCCAAGAGTTATACAGCTAGGTGCATGTCTTCTACTTTGTTGCTGTCTTTTCATCTCACCACCTTCTCTGTCTCTCTGAGTCACAGTAGGATAGAAAGTACACGCTATGTCAGACCAAGCTGGATTTGAATACTGGCTCTGCCCATCACTAGTTCTTCTGCTTCATTAGGACTTGATTTCATAATCTGTAAAGTGGGATCCCAACAGACACTGTCAGCACTGGTCAGAATAGGTCAGACTTTGCTGCAGTAAAAAATATCCCCCAAATCTCAGTGGCTCGTTGTTGTTCAGTGGCTAAGTCATATCTGACTCTTTCTGACCCCATGGACTACAACGCGCTAGGCTGCCCTGTCCTTCACTATCTCCCTGAGTTTGCTCAGATTCATGTCCATTGAGTCAGTGATGCTACCTAACCATCTCATACTCTGCTGCTCCCTTCTTCTTTTGCCTTTAATCTTTCCCAGCATCAGGTTTTTCCAGTGGCTAAAGTATTGGAGCTTCAGCATCAATCCTTCCAATGACTATTCCTTGTTGATTTCTTTGGGAATTGACTGATTTGATATCCTTGTAGTCCAAGGGACTCTCAAGGGCCTTCTGCAGCACCGCAATTCAAAAGCATTAATTCTTTAGCACTCAGCCTTCTTTGTGGTCCAGCTCTCACATCCAAACTTGACTACTGGAAAAACCATAGCTTTGATTAGATGGACCTTTGTAGGCAAAGTGATGTCTCTGCTTTTTAGTATGCTATCTAGGTTTGTGATAGCTTTCCTCTGTATTACTTGCATTTCTGATAATAAATCTGATATGAGTAGAGCAGCTAACCATCTGGAAAATATAAGCTCCATGGTTACTATGAGGAAATAAATAATTAATTGGAGGTTTACACAGGGGCTTTAACATCATGCCTGAAAGACACAACATTGACCCACATCCCATTGGCTAGAACAGTCATATGAACTGGGGAAAGGTCAGTCTTGATTCCAATCCCAAAGAAAGGCAATGCCAAAGAATGCTCAAACTACAGCACAATTGCACTCATCTCACATACTAGCAAAGTAATGCTCAAAATTCTCCAAGCTAGGCTTCAACAGTATGTGAACCGAGAACTTCCAGATGTTCAAGATAGATTTAGAAAAGTTAGAGGAACCAGAGATCAAATTACCAAAATCTGCTGGATCATAGAAAAATCAAGAGAATTCCAGAAAATCTACTTCTACTTCATTGACTACGCCAAAGCCTTTGACTGTGTGGATCACAACGAACTGTGGAAAATTCTTAAAGAGATGGAAATACCAGTCCACCTTACCTGCCTCCTGAGAAATCTGCATGCAGATGAAGAAGCAATAGTTAGAACAAGACGTGAAACAACAGACTGGTTCCAAATTGGGAAAAGAGTACGTCAAGGCTATATACTGTTACCCTGCTGATTTGACTTATATACAGAGTATATCATACAAAATGCCGGGCTGGATGAAGCACAAGCTGGAATCAAGATTGCTGGGAGAAACATCAATAATCTCAGATATGCAAATCAGTTCAGTTCAGTCACTCAGTCGTGCCCTACACTTTGCGACCCCATGGACTGCAGCAAGCCAGGCTTCCCTGTTCATCACCTAATCCCAGAGCTGCTGAAACTCATGTCCATCTGGTCCTCTGTTGTCCATCTCATCTTCTGTCCTTCCCTTCTCCTCCTCCCTTCAATCTTTCCCAGCATCAGGGTCTTTTCAAATGAGTCGGTTCTTCATATCAGGTGGCCAAAGTATTGGAGTTTCAGCTTCAGCATCAGTCTTTCCAATGAATATTCAGGACTGATTTCCTTTAGGATGGACTGCATGGATCTCCTTATAGTCCAAGGGACTCTCAAGAGTCTTCTCCAACACCACAGTTCAAAAGCATCAATTCTTTAGTGCTCAGCTTTCTTTATGATCCAACTTTCATATCCATATGTAACTACTGGAAAAACCAAAGCTTTGACTAGATGGACTTCGTTGGTAAAGTAATGTCTCTGCTTTTTAATATGCTGTCTAGGTTGGCCATAGCTTTTCTTCCAAGGAGCAAGTGTCTTTTAATTTCATGGTTGCAGTCACCATCTGCAGTGATTTTGGAGCCCCCCAAAATAAAGTCTCTCACTGTTTCCATTATTTCCTCATCTATTTGCCATGATGTGATGGGACTGGATGCCATGATCTTAGTTTCCTGAATGTTGAGTTGTAAGCCAACTTTTTCACTCTTCTCTTTCACTTTCATCAAGAGGCTCTTTAGTTCTTTTTTTGCTTTCTGCCATAAGGGTGGTATCATCTGTGTATCTGAGGTTATTGATATTTCTCCCAGCAATCTTGATTCCAGCTTCTGCTTCATCCAGCCCAGCATTTCACATGATGATATGCAGATGACACCACCCTTATGGAAGAAAGTGGAGAGACTCCCTTGGACTGCAAGGAGATCAAACTAGTCCATCCTGAAGGCAATCAGTCCTGAGTATTCATTGGAAGGACTGATGCTGAAGTTGAAGCACCAATACTTTGGTCAACTAATGTGAAGAGCAAACACATGACAGAAAGCAACAAAATTCTGTAAAGCAATTATCCTTCAATTAAAAAAGAGATAAATTTTTAAAATTACCAAAAAAGAGATAGCTAAAAAAAAATCCTATACTTCAGGACATTTTAGAACATACTGTTAGATAAATTATGAGTCAGAGAAGAAAACATGATGGAAACTAGACAATATTTAGAACTAGATGATGACAGAATACTAAGATATCAGTATTTGGGTCATTCCACTAAAGAGATACCTAGAAATGATTTATACCATGAATTCTTATATTAAGAAAGAAAAAGGTGCAAATGAGTTAATCATCCAACTTAAGATATCAACAGAAAGAAGTCATATAAATGGCCCATAGGTGGATGAAAAAACTGCTTAACAGCAATAATCATCAGAGAAATGCAAATCAAATCTGCAATGCGATGTCACTTCATGGTTATTATCATAAAGGCAAGAAATGACAAATGTTGGTGAGGATGTGGAGAAAAGACAACCCCTTTCCACAGTTTATGGGAATGTATTTGGTGAAGCCACTATGGAAAACAGTAAGAAGGTTCTTCAAAAAATTAAAAATAGAGCCATCATATGATCCAGCAACGCTTCTTCTGGGTATTTATCCAAAGAAAAGAAAAACATAATTTGAAAAGACATTCACACCCCCATGTTTGTCACAGCATTATTTACAACAGCCAAGATATGGAAACAAAGAAAAGACCCTGATGCTGGGAAAGGTTGAGGGCAGGAGGAGAAGGGGATGAGAGAGGATGAGATGGTTGAATGGCATCACCAGCTCAATGGACATGAGTTTGAGCAAGCTCTGGGAGCTGGTATTTTGTGGGTTAAAGAAAACCAGATATCCCAAGTTAATGAATTTAGCTCTTTTCTATGTATGGGAAGATTTAAGAGTCTGGGCTCACTGAAATAATTCCCTTCATATGCAGCTCAGCTCTCTGGGGGCAGTATCCTGTGGTTTTCACATTCTGAGTTTCTCAGTGCTCACCGCAGGGAGTGGCTGCAGCCTAATGGCTGCCAGGTTGCAGGTATTCTTCTCTTTCCTGAGTGGGGCTTCCACGGTAGCTCAGATAGTAAAGAATCTACCTGCAATGCAAGAGACCTGGGCTCAATCCCTGGGTCAGGAAGATCCCCTGGACAAGGGAATGGCTACACATTCCAGTATTCATGCCTGGGAAATCCCATGGACAGAGGAGTTTAGTGGGCTACAAAAGAGTCAAACATGACTGAATGACTAACACTGAGTACTCTTAGGGCTCAGGACTTCACATTTGTAGGGCAGGAATCACTGCCACTGTGAAATCTTTGTTTACTGATATGGCAGAAAACACTCCATGTCTCAGAGCCCAGCCCCAAAGGCTGGACATATAGGGTAAGAAAGGTCAGAGTCTACCCTAGAGCTATTTAACTATGAGTTTTTATTACAGTCTATTTAATGGTGTAGTTTTTGGGCAGCCTCACCAACCATGGTGGGAGCAGGAATCTTAGAATAATAACAGTAGTCGCTCATATTGTGTATATTGAGTTCCTCCTTAATGCCAAGCATTGTTCTAAAGTTCTTTGCATGAACTCACTCATTTAGTCTTTGCAGCATCTCTAAAAGGTGGGCCTTTTTTTTAACTCCCATTTTAAGATGAGGAAACTAGCTCGCAGAGAGGCTCCATAATCTACCCAAGGTCTCTGAACTTGCAAATGACTAAGATGTCAACCCAGGAAGTCAACTTCCAGAGGCCCCCTTCCCAGTCTCAGTGCTGTTCAGATACCATCCATTTCCCCTGTGGTTGCTCGTGGTGCTGTTTTTTTCACAGTTACTGATATTTTTCATGATTGCAGAACAGTCAACCATAGGCGCATGGAAGGAAAATTCAGATGGCTGTTTAATAGACACACAGGGCAGCTGAGGCAGTGGCTGTGTGCTGTATAAGTGACCCCACTCCTCACCAGGACCAAGGCTTGCCCAGCCCCCAAATCATCCCTTCTCTTCCTGCAGAAAGACTTGAAGCAAGAAGGTTCCCAGGAGCAATAGAAATTTGTCCTGTCTCCTCTCTGTCCCATGCGCTTTAATGGCTTGTGGGCAGCCAGCCGAGGGCTGGATCTCCTGTGGGCAAAGTCATCCAGAGAAATCACAGAATCTACAGACAAGCTTGCTAATGCCAGTGCTGCCCTGTGGGCACCCCCTGAGCAGAAGGAAAGGCCAACAGCTTTCAGGTCATCTGGTTCCCAGCTGCCCCCGGGCCATTCAGGAGGGACCATCCTGACACTCAAAAATAGCCAAGTTAATAAGGAGGGTGACTTCTGCTGACAGTGCCTAGTGAGGTACGAGTCACAAAACACTTTCAATTTCATTTCATTTAACCTCACGGTGCCCCTGGGAAGTTATTTTCAGATTTATTTTGCAGATGAGAAAACTGAGGTTTAGAAAGAATTCACATTTATGCAGTTGAAGATTGTAGCTTCTCTAGGATCAGATCCTCAGGTTAGCAAATGACTAAACCCTAAATATTTATGCATTCATGTAAACAATCTGTAAATATCAATTGTGTGGATATATTATTATGCCAAACGCTAGGGAGATAGAGTCAAATTGAGATCTGGACCATAGTTCAAGACACAGAGTCTGTATTCTATTTTACAGGGAACCTTCAGGAGAAGTGGCCTGAATCAGAGGTAGACATTTTTGGAAGCAAATAGCAGGGTGCATATCAATTTGGCCATAGGGAAGGCCCAAGTTCTGTTCTCACTGTTCACTAGGTGACCTGGGGCAAGTCACTTCCTGTCCGGGTTCTCATTCCTTTGTCTGTTTCTGGAGCCAGACTGCCTGTGTTCAAGCATGGGCAACCTGCCTCAGTTTCCTCATCTGTAAATGGGGAGACTACTAGTACTTACCTTATAGGATTCTAGTGAAGACAAAATGACTTTCTAACTCAATTATTATTATTGAGTAAGTGAGTTATTAAATTATTATTATTGAGTGATTGCCTAGAAAATGTTTAAAACAGTGCCTAGTACACAGTAATCGTTCAATTAATTTTAGCCCTTATTGTTAAGGGCTTCCCAGGTGCTTCAGTGGTAAAGAATCTGCCTGTCAATGCAGAGATGATGCAAGGTTTGATCCCTGGGCCAGGAAGATCCCCTGGAGGAGGAAATGGCACCCCACCCCAATATTCTTGTCTGGAAAATCCCATGGACAGAAGAGCCTGGTGGGCTACAGTCCATGAGGTTGCAAAGAATTGGACAAAACTGAGCAACTGAGCATGCATGCTTATTGTTACTAGTATTTTCATTATTACAAAGATGAATATTGGGTTAAATATTCTCAGAGCTACCTACACAAATGCATTTAGCCAGTTCCCACTGAATTGGAAGTGGCTTTGAGAGTCGATGGCTGCTCCTAATACAGGGCCTGGTTAAAGGGTTGGCTAAAGCTTACAGGACCTCAGACAGGCCCCTGACACTGGTTCCTGAGTCTCACCCCCCAACTTCCAGTCAGAGGCTGTGCCTTCCGTCTTTTACCCCTAACTAGTATAGAGCCAGCCACATGGGACCCTTTCATGGACAATTCTTTATCCAATGAATTAATGAATGAGCAAACCAACAGGGTCAAAGGCTCCATGCCCTGATGAGCTAAACATGTAAGGAGGGATTTCAATGACATCTATTTTCTCTATCCTGGTAACATGCTAATGAGCTGGAGAGCTCTGGCTAAATTGTGATTTCCCAAAATGAGTTAATTAATAAACTGATTTGGGGATGATTAACAGGGGGGCACAGTTAACATGATTTTAATGGGAAAACGTCAGTGAAGCACAAACTCATTAACGGAAAACTATTTCCTGCCCCAGCAGGCTTGTCACATACTACTTTTTATGGAGGAAACAGCAGAAACCACACTGATAAAGATTGGGCTCCAGAGTAGCCAGGAGTCCCTATGGGCAGCACACACTCTGGAAAGGGAATCCTCCTTGGTGGGTGCCTGCAGCATCCCTTAGAAGTGGGTTCTCTGTTGATTTCTCATTGGTTTCCATGAACTGTCAATTGCCAATAATCAGACTTCATATGTTGAGTCCCATGCTACTGTTACTAAAGATGAGGAATAGAGTGTGTATAAACTAGCTCTGTTCGGCTCCCAAACATTAAAAAACGATCATTGTAGTGATAAGCACTATTATAATAACCTTTACACAGCACTTTTCCTTCCTTATGTGTAAATGGAATTATAATATGATTTCAATCTTGAGAGGCTATCATGAGATTACACACAGATAATTAAAAGCTGCTATTCTCTGAGTGCCTGCTCTGTGCCAGCTCGTACATAAACTGCCTGCGGGTGACCTCATCAACCCCTTTTCCAGATGAGGAAACTGAGATTCAGAAGAGTAAAGAGAATTCACAATGTATAAAAATAGTTCATAAAGCCCCATTTATGTATACCATGTTACTGAGCAGCCTTAACAGATGGGTCCAAAAGCTATTATCTTCCTATGTCCCTATCTTCCTGGTGAGAGCACAGAGGATTCAGGAAGTGGTGACTTGCCCACTGTGCTAGGGATGGCAAATCATGCAAGTCAACACTTCAGATCAGCATCAGAAAACAAACCCTGGGTTCTTGTTAAAACATTCTGCATCTTGTTATCCACACTGTCCACATAGACTGTGCAAAGCAAGAGGACACTGCAAATCTCTGATTTGAGGGCACGAGATCATGGTTTGTGGTTATTGATCAGTAGCTCAGTCGTGTCCGACTCTGTGACCCCATGGACTGCAGAACACCAGGCCTCCCTGTCCATCACCAACTCTCAGAGCTTGCTCAAACTCATGTCCATTGAGTCAGTGATTCCATCCAACCATCTCATCCTCTGTCATCCCCTTCTCCGCCTGCCTTCAGTCTTTCCCAGCATCAGGGTCTTTTCCAATGAGTCCGCTCTTCACATCAGGTGGCCAAAAAGCATTGGAGCTTCAAATTCAGAATCAGTCCTTCCAGTGAATATTCAGGATTGATTTGCTTTAGGATTGACTGATTTGATCTCCTGAGGTCATGAAAACTAGAGAGTAATAATAGAAGACTCTGTGCTAGAAGCTGGGTAAAATCAAAATTCTGTTCTGCAAAGGACAGAGACCCAGTTTTATCATTTTTTTCCTGTAATGATCTCTAGTTTTATTTTTGTCCATTGATCATGTAGAATTTACCTACTTTTTAAACAATGTTATTTTCTTTAGTTTTATTTACTTATTTTTATTGGAATATAATTGCTTTACAATGTTATTTTAAAATATTCCTTTTCAACTGTGGAGAGAACTAAGCAGCAGAGTTGATTTGGTTTTGTGAATGATACGCAGCAGAGGGAAACCCGACTTGGACATTTGCAATGTGGCTGGGGTAACAAAAGGGAAAGGAAGTGGTCATGTCCATAAAGAAGGTCAATGTCAAATCAAGGATGCTAACAAATATCCTCACATCTTTTTTAAAGATGAGAACACTGACTTGCAGAAAGGCAGGTTATCACATTTCCAGGTGCCTCAGTTGTGGCTGAGCCCACACCAGAATTCCTGTACCCTGGCACACGGTGCCGTATTTTGTTTCCAAAAGAAAAAGAGAAACAAGAAAGACTCTTCTTATTTAGCACTCAGTGGGAGCCAAGCAAGCAGTGCTGGTGATTTTAATATGTGATTTCATTAAATCCCCTCAATCCTAAAAGGTGGATGGTATCTTTTGCAAGTGAGGAAATGCAAGCTTACAGAAGTGACTTGCCTCATCTAGTCAGCGGTAGAGGAGGCATCTGAATCTTGACCTGCCTAGTTCTAAAATTCATGCCCTTTCCACAATACCGGGTCATCAAAGGCATTGCTGAGTCCCAAATGCCAACCTGCATGTGTCCCATCTGAGACTGACTTTCTAGTTTCAGAAAAGGGTTGAGATGCAGGCTTTTTTTCCCTCTAAATGAAAGGCTTTACACAAAGAACCCAGGGTTAAAACCCCTCCTGTCTTCCCCAGGTTCCAAGAGGCGGAAAAAAGGAGGTTCTCTGGCCAGAAAAGAGAGGCAAGTATCTCCCTTTTCACCTGTCAAGACAGGTACTGCTCGCTCTTGCAATAATAAAGGTGTTAGGAAGATGTCCTGGCAGTGCCCTGGTCCCCAAAACACTGTCAGCAGGAAGGAAACTTCTGAGAGATGACTGATATGACAGCCAGAGATCAGATCTGGAGCATGTCATGCAGCTCAAACAGCCCCCCAGAGGTGAGCATAATACCCTGTCTATCCATGGGAGGTCAAGGTGTGGTTTTCATCTTTGTAAAATGTCCAGACATTTAGATTAAATGTTCCAGATACAAGTAAATCCAAGCCATTAAGACCCTATGGACTGTAGCCTGCCAGGTTCCTCTGTCCACAGGATTCTCCAGGCAAGATCACTGGAGTGGGTTGCCATTGCCTTCTCCAGGGAATGTTGCCAACCCATGTTTCCTTCACTGGCAGGCGGGTTCTTTACTGCTAGCGCCATCTGGGAAGCCCCATTAAAACATAGAGCTGAAGTCAATTTCACTCATATTTCAACATGTATTTTTCCAAAGTTCAAAAGACTGCAATATAATGTGTTATGTCAGATGTTATGTCTATAGGCTCCAACTAAGAGAACTAGTAACCAGAGAAAGAAAACATTACTGCAAAGTGTTCTTCTAGGGGGAGGGTGGGTAGCAAAAGAGGTTTATCTGAGAATCTGAACCAAGATGTAACCCTGAGATGAATGCTGAAAGGACACAACCATATATTTTCTGAGGTCACTGTGCTCAAGGTGACTTAGCAGAGATATGACAGGGGTCAAAACCCTGCTGATTCAAGGGAGAAAGCAACACGAATCATGAAAGAAACATTGACTGTGTGTTACAGATGTGGAAGGTCACAGTCCGTCATGTATGTTTCTACAGCTTGGTTGCAGTAGCTGTAGTGATGGGATGTGTGAGTTATCTTTTGTTGAGAGCCTATCCTGGACCAAGCTCCATGCTGAGAGCTTTCTGTGCTTCTCTTGTTTCATCCTCACCACAGTCATACAAGGTAGCTGCTAATATGACAGCTACCTTACAGAGGAGGTAGGTTGAGGTTCAGAACCTACCTTGAGGTTCAGAAGGGTTGAGTGACTGGCCAAGGCTTCTGGCTCCAAAATATGAACTCAGACATAGATTCCTGAATCTCGACATTTAGCCAGTCTTTTAAACACTGTGACCAAGAGGTCCTTAGCGACCCCATGGACTACAGCCTACCAGGCCCCTCCATCCATGGGATTTTCCAGGCAAGAATACTGGAGTGGGGTGCCATTGCCTTCTCCGTCAGTTCCCCTACCAGGGATCAAACCCACATCCCCTGCACTGCAAGGCAGATTCTTAACCACTGGCCACCAGGGAAGTCTCTAGGCATCATTCTTAACTTGTAGCAAAAGCAAAAACAATAGAATACAAAGGTTAAGGTAAGAAAGAAACAAATCCAACGTGGAATCAGTTTTGAGCTTCCCTGTTATGGTCACACAACTAGTAAAGGAGAAGGGTTCTAAGTCCAAATTGTGTGACCCTCAACGTCAAAGCTCCTGCACACGCGGCCCCTCTTTTGTCTTTATATGGTGTGCTGAATAACCATCTATTTACACTCCCTTTTTGAAAGAAATGTCCACACCCAGTTAATAAAGTCAAACTGAAGATTGGCACTCAACTTAGGAAACAGATGACAGCTCAGCCTGCCAGCCCGTCGGAACCCAGAGGCCCCCAGAATCTAAAGCACGATTACATCAGATAGAAGGAGGCCTCCCAGACTCATCCCCAGAGACACTCTATCTGGAGCCCCCATGCACCTGGGCTAACACCGCCTGGGAGGCGCCTGTCTCCGGTGCCTCTGCAAACTGCCAACCCAATTTCCCGAGGCATCGCTAGGACGATTAGCCCGGGCCGTGCTGGAGTGAAATGCACCTGATAAAATAAAAACGCTTTGCACAGAAACACTCCAGATCAGATAATATGGATCTCAGCAAGTTGTCTGAAATCCAAGTGTGAGAAGAGCTCAAGCCGTTTGGCTGCAACTTGCAAAATGAAACAAACCCCGCGTCTGAAGACAAATCTCTCTCTGCGCATTCCCAGTCCCACTTTTTTCTGGAGATTCAAAGATCGCTTTTCAAACTCATTAGAAATTTTCAAAACTGAAAGAAAGTACAGTTTCAAAGAGGCAGACTCTCTGTTCACTCTCGGAACGGAAGCTGAGGCAAGTGTATTAGGGAGTTGGCCAGCAAGTTTCAATCCCTTAGCCCACTCCTCCTTGCCCCTCACCAGGCACCATGGTGTGAGAATGTTAGCATCACATAGACCAGCCATTTTCTCACGTGTGAGCCAAACAAGTTACTAAATGTGATCACTGCTTCTTCCCTCTTCCTTAAAATAGGAAGGACAATACTTTCCTAGCAAGACAAGTGAAAGGATGAAATGTGATAACAGGTATAAAGCTCCTGCACACAGTAGCTGCTCACGAAGTCCACTTCTCTTCTTTTTCTAGCTACACCTCCTGTATTTTTACACCTTCATAACTTTGCCCAGGTTGATGCTTTTGCCTAGAAGGCCCTTGCTCATTTTCTGCGTAGAAAAATCTCTCTGTTCCTCCATGGTCCTTCGCAGAAGTCAAATATTCAAGGAAGACCCCTAGGTTCTGCTTCACACCCTCAGTCATAGGAGTTATAGCTTTTCCTTCCATGCTGAGTGGTCACCGGTCTGTACTTGGAGCAGGTAATGATCTAGGAAAGCATCAGTACCCCGGGACCAGCAGGTTCATCTTCTCATTCTGAGGCATATGGAGCAGTGGCTGACAGGGAAGATGCTACCAGGACCAGCATCTGCGATTCCTGTGTCATTAATCCATCAAGCCACGTACATGGATTGAAGACCTAACTGTGGGCAAGCCCTGTGAAAGATGTACAGATGAATCAGTGGAAAACTCAGCTCCAAAAGAAGTCGTCACTGAATAGAGGAAAATGCATGAATGAAGAGACTGTAAAATTCAGATAGAAAGCCAAGCAAGTCCCCAGGGTGACTCAGGTACAATTCTGTGGAAACTGGGAAAAGACACGAAATAAATGTGGATACGGCATCCAGTTTGTGCCAGGCGCTGTTGCAAAGTATGTTCATAAAATCATCATCTCTCAATCAATCTGAGAGGAAAGAGTTCTCACCCCTCTTTTAGCAATGATAAATCTGAGACTGGAAATGGATTCAGCAACACACCCAAAGTTATAAGGCCAGTGAGGAGGGGAACAGAGATGTGAGCCCATGCTGACTTCTTGCTGTCCGCCTCTGTTCCCCAGTTTTCAACTTGTGTGTAGGCATGATAACCTACGTATCTAAAAGACACTGTTTCCTTTCTATTTGAAAGGACAGTAATCTTTCATCCACAGCATGTACAAAGAGCATGTAACAGCCTGTTATTAACAGGCTGATACCCTGCATTAGGGTCCCAAGGTCAATACTGGCTCATTTTGTCATAATAAATGAACGCTCAAGTCAATGGCCAAAACTCCCACTGCTGACTCTCAGTGCCTCTATTAAAACAGAGCTGATCACTTTCACTAAGGCTCAGCACTACCCCCAGCCCATGTATGTAACTTGGTTAATTGCCTTCCACTTCCAAAAAGCCAGGCATTCAGAGACCCCTTTTGCAATGGTTCTTCGGTATTTTATCTTTCTTGACAGCCAGCCAATCCAACCACGGACTCCTCTCATAATTTATATTGATCCGCATTGTCCATAGCAAAGCCCATTTGCAGACCATCACTGGAGTTCTCGGTCAGTTTTAATGACAAGGAAAGCCATCATTTGGAGTTCACACAATTTCAAAGCATCCAGGCGAATCAGGGATATCATCCCACTCACCTCAAAGGTCCCAAAATCAGCCTAGTATCAGTGGCTTTAAATAATTCGGCCACAAAGGCAATTGGAACTTGTCTCTTGCTCTGCAAGTCTGAGACACTTGATCCACAGTGCCATCTCCAGGGTGGCCTCATAGAGATGAAAAGCACAGGTCACCAACTGGCAGACTGAGGGCTCATCTGACTCACAGAGGAGATATGTTTGAATCATATGTACTTTTAATTAGGACTAGTTGGCAACATTCAAACTTTGATGAGATGTCACTCACAAATCAGATTTAGACTTTCTGTGGAACCTGCATATCACAGACTGGACTTGCATGCCCACCTGATTTTCAGTTGAGCTGTCTGGTGCCTTACTCCTGGATTCAAAGGTCCCTCACTTCTGGTTGTATCTCACCCACATGCTTTAGTGCTTATACAATTTGCCAGGTCCCTTTGGACTTTTGGGACCTGTGATTTAAATATAAGAGACTTGGTGTTCAAATCTTGATTCCAGTGACAACAGTGGCATGGATTTGGTGAGACACAGGCTCTGAGCCTTCCCCCCGCTCCTTCATAAAAATGAAGATGTGATTCTATTCCATTCTTTTGTCCTCTGAGTTAGACACTCTGCCAGGTGTACTAAGGCTACAAAACTATAGAGGTACTACTTATCTTCAGATTTATTATTTAGGATAACAGGTAAAAATCTTACTATGTAGGCTTATTATTTGGGATAACATGTAAAAATGTATTGCAAAATCATGCATCAGCGTGCAGCAATGCAGAAAAATGCAGAGTGCTGGGGGTCCATAGGCGCATCATTCACTCCAAAGATAAGGAAGACCAGGAAGATGGCCCAAGGAGTGATACTGGGCAAGGAGCAGAGGAGGAGAGAGTGTGCCCACGGCATGCACAGGGAATAGACCAACATCCACTCTCGACTTCAATGAAGAGAAGAGACAGACAGAGTTGAAAGGCCTTGAGTGCCTTAATCTGAATACTTCGGTCTACGGGCATTGAAGAGCCATGGGAGATTTTGGAGGGGAGGTGGGGGATATGGCCAAAGACGTGTATTAATAAGGCCCTCTGGAAGAAGTTGGGCATGTGGGCTCTTCCAGCCAGCATGAGACTCTTGGGTTTGGTCCAAGAAGCTTGGGGGAACGGGGCGGCAAGTGAAAAGCCTACCAAGCACTCTCCGATGGGAAACTACCAGAAATCTGATTTCCCTAGCTTCTGACAGATCCGATGGAAGCCCCAGGCTGGAGGCCAGCTGGAAGGGCACCTTGGGTGTGTACCGTGGGAAAAGATCGTCAAGGGTAGAGATGCACTTGGACTAGGAAAAAACCTCAGCGAGGCAGGCTGCTTCAAGGGAGAATTGTCTCACCTGTGCCAGGTGGTCCAAACCACTAGCAAACCCTGAAATGACATCCATCACTCAACCAGAGAGGACCACGCATGGAATTTCTAGCCTCGGTCTTGGATTTTATTTTACTGTTCAGAGGTGTAGGTGATGCAGTTATGAACAAGAAAAAAAAAAAAAGCAATGGGGCTTACATGGAGAACATGAAGGGGCAGACGCTTAACAAGTAAACAAATCAATGAGGAAAAACAAGTCAAGCCAGTGAAGCAAGACATGAAGAAAATAGAAGAGTACAACAGAGAATGCTAAGGAAGACTTCTGACGGGGCATGGAAGGAGAGCCTTTTTAACATAGAGTCATCTGAGTTAAACACTGAAACATGAGGCAAAATTAGCTCTGGAAAGACTTGGGAAAAACACTGTGGATCTCACAGTCTACCAGAACCTGTTCCAAGAGCAGTGAGGGAGGAAACTGAGCTCAGAACCCTGGAGCTGAAGTTTATATTGCCATGACTTTCAGCAAGGTAAGATGTAGAACACTGCCTTTGGGAAAGATTTCAGAGCCCTGTGCTCAAGAACTAAACCAAAACAAATCTTCGCTTCTGATTCCCCAAGCTATGAATGAAGCTTCTGTACTCTATTTGAATTATGAAGGAATGCCAAGACAAAACATACTCAAGCAACACTTGCTGTAAGCCCCTCTCCCCATCTTCCCCTCTCCATATACTGTTACATGTTCTATATTGAGGCCATCCAAAGATGAAGTAGATGGAGATCCTGGCAAATCACAGGTCACATCTTAGTGTGAGGATGAAGGTGAAAGTGAAAGTGAAGTTACTCAGTCGTGTCTGACACTTTGTGACCCCATGGACTGTAGTCTACCAGGCTCCTCAGTCCATGGAATTTTCCAGGCAAGAGTACTGGAGTGGGTTGCCATTTCCTTCTCCAGGGGATCTTCCCAACCCAGGAATTGAACCCAGGTCTCCTGCATTGCGGGCAGATGCTTAACCATCTGAGCCACCAGGGAAGCTAGTTCTGCCCATTTCACTGATCGAGGTAAAACAGATAAAAGCCTGGTTAGGAAATCAGTCCATGGATATCAGATAAACAACTCATACGCATCACTTTCACCTCCCTTGCCTTGCTCATGGCAGGCATTAATAGATCATGACTCTTTCCTACTGAGACCAAATGAGACTGCAAAATCCTTCCCGCTTCACAGTTCCAAGCAGCCACAATACATCGACCAAGTTTGGAACAAGAGATGAAATCTGTTTGTCAGCCCAAAACTTCAACCATTCATTGAAGCAAAATGAGATATTCTGATGCAGCTGGGTAGAAATGGAAAAGGTGTCTTACCAAGAAATGTATGCAGAGATATCTTTGTTCCCCATGTCAGCACACGCATGCGCGTACACACACACACACACACACACACACACACACTGCTCTCATTACTGATTTATTAGCTTGAATAAAAACCTGGTCTCATGACAAAGTAGCCATGCAGAAAAGTTACCATTCTGACACCTCTAGGGAGGGGTAGTCACTAAGCTTCTTAAATCCTTATTCCATTGGGTCTAACCATCTCAGCTGCTGGTAAGGAGGACATAGTTGGCCAGTCAAAACACTACATACAGGATATATTTATTAGAAATTCAGGATCTGGAGCCAGATACCCAGGTTTATACTGGCTTTACCATTTAATAGTTTTCTGACTGTGTTATTCAACCTTACTGGGCCTCCGTTTTCTCATCTGTAAATTGGATATAAGAAGTATGCCTACCTCGTAATGTATGTTGAAGGGATTAAATATGTTCATGCATATAAAGTGTTGAAATCCATGCTAAGTACATAGTGATGGCTTAATAAATCTTAGAGTCTGTAAACAGATTAAGACAAAGCAGAATTCAGAGGCTGCCAAGACTCAGAAACCAGGTAGGAAATTTGTGTTCAAGCAGTGGGTGGTTCTGGCACTTGCAAGGATAACCACAAAGAGCAAGGCGGGACCCAGACCCAGGAGGGCCAGGTTCCCCTGAGGTGTGGACTGGACATGGGATCCAGGAGCAGACAGACCAGGTGATGAGCTCAGCTCAGCATCTTGTCAGCTGAGAGAACATGAGCAAGTGACTTGCTCTCTATGCGGTTTAGTGTCCCCATTTGGAATGTGTATACAGATGCTAAAGCCTGACTCACAGTTTTGAAGTGAGTATCAAACACAGGCATTGCTGCTGGCTCAGAGGGTGTGCTCAGGAAATGTGAGTTACAGCCCCAAAATGGAGGTGCACAGGGCCAAGAATGAAAGGGCAAATGGTGAGAGAGAAGAGGAGGAGGGCAGAAGTCCCCCTTGACAGGGTTTCCAGGTGGAGACAAGGAGCCAGGAACGTGGAGACTAAAGTCATTTGCGGATTCATTTTGATATTTAGCAAAACTAATACAATTATGTAAAGTTTAAAAAATAAAATTAAATTAAAAAAAATAATAATAATAAATAAATAAATAAAGTCATTTGCTGACTGAAGCTCCAACACAAGAGCAAAGTCAGAGGCAGGCCCAGAGTCAGGGCCATATGCTGCAAGTTGTGAGGCATGGACTAGATGCTAAGGTCAGCGAGGGTCTTTGGGGAGGGAGAGGGCCCAGACGTGGAGGGTGCAGAGCCTAGAAGGAGGAAACATGAGGCGCTGGACCAACAGGGCCTTACAGCTCAGCTCTGCTCAGCCAAGGACCCAAATTCTCTACAGCTGTGGCCTTCCACCTGTTCTCCTAGGATCTCAGGGAAGATCGGGGCAGTCGGGCCCTGCAGAGTCACTTCAGTTTTACTTGCTTGGTAAGTTGGGATTCCATGGACATTTTTTAAAAGGTAAACACATGCTGCTTGCTTCAGAAGAGTTTCAAGCCGCTAGTTTGGAGTCTAGAAGTCTGGACTTTCAGAATCATAGTATCTTGGGAATTCAAAATCCACCTTAGGGACCACCTAGTCCATCTTCCCAGAGCAGGAGATCATTCCCCTGTGGCCTGCTAAGGCTCCTTCTTGGATCCGTTTGTTGACAGGATATCATGCTTTATAATCAGTGTGGAGCTCCCCTAATTGTTGGAAAATTTGCCCTGTCTTCTGGAGATGCAATCAGACTTCCTCTGGTTTTTATCCACTGCTTTTGTTTTTGCCATCAGGAAATTGGCTCCCATTGGCCCCCACAGTAGACTGGCCCACATATTTCCTAAAGATCATGTCTGGTCCCATCTCTCTTTCTAAAAGTATTTCTGTTGCTCCAGTTTGAGCTTCCTGAGTGTAGCAGTCATGCTGTGCCCGCCTCTGTGTCCCCATGGCCTGGACGAGGGAGAAGGTCTATACGTGTTTCATGACTACGTGAATGGACGGATGAATGGATAAACACTTAGATAAGTGCATGGATAAATGATGGAAGGATGCTCAAGTTCTTACAGGGCATCAATTTAGCATCATCATTTCATTAACGAGTCATCATCTAAATCCCAAAAAAACTATGTAAATTACCCCAAACTGCTTATTGACAGCCAGAATTGACATCTAGGTTTCCTGATGCCCATATGATATGATCCCAGAACCTGAAAAAGGATCCTGGGAAGCGTGATTTGCAAAGGTACCTGGAAAGTATGGTTTGCAAGACTCAGGGCCCCATAATTCAGAGCAGAGTGGGGTGGTGGGGAGCAATTCTGAAGTCACACAGGCAAACGACTGCACAGACACTAAAACCAGCCATGTTCACGTCACAGTTTTCTGGTCAATTTCACAGTCAAAGGTTCTAGGGAGAGGAAGGCTCCAGGCTGGGGCCTGAGGAGGAAGCCGAGATGATCAAGTCTCCATAAGGAACGTGCATTCACAGAGAGGCATCATCTGTGGCAGATTGTGCTTTGTGCTGTTTCAGAAGCAGGGGCAAAGTGCTAGGAGAAGGCAGAGGAGGGAGGGGAGTGACTCATCGCACCTGCAAATGTATGAGATGTTCACATGGCAAAGGAGAGTTTTGAGTTAAGCCATAAGTGGTTAAACAAAAATAAACCTTGGTTGAGCAAAGGCAAAAAGTCCTGAATGGAAGAAGAGGGGTGTGGCATGGCTGGAGTTGTCGGGAGCCAGTGATGAAGTGGAAAAGGATGGGGCAGAGCTAGGCTGGGGCCTCACAGAGGAGCCTCACAGCCCAGCTCAGGACTTGGTCCCTTTTCTATGCCTGGGGACTTACTGCAGGGTTTGAAGCAGAGAAACGAAATGGTGAGCTACATGCTTTAGGAAGCCTGGAAGCTTCTTCTACAATATACCAGCCATGCCAGGGCTGCACAGCATCCTCCCTTTTTCTGCCAGCATCTGTGGCAACCTTCAAGGTGGTTCCACCCTCCTGAACAGCATGGTTCCTTTGCAATTGAACTGAAGAGATGCACACAGAGGAACTGAGATAACACCGGGTAAGCAGAGGACCCGATCCATCCTGCCCCCTCTAAGACTGGGAGTGGTGAATCTCATGATACCTGCTAGGAACTCTCACTACAAGATTCACAAATCCTGCAAGACCAAACTTCCACAACTATATTATCCCATAGAAATAACTATCTGGGTTTATCTCCCCCATTGGACATGAGCTTCTCTCAGCAGAGGCATGATAAAATGGTGGTGGAACCACAGTCCTAATATTACCAGTTCCCAGCTGTATGATCCCTGGATGAATGCCTTGAAGGATTTCAACCTCAATCCCCTTTTCTTCCAAATGGGAATTACGATGCCTATCTCAGGGGGATTATTGTAAGGATTAAGTGATGACTCCTAGATCAGTGCCCAAGCAAGGGATAGAAAATCCTTTCCCTTCTCCTCCAGGAAAGCAAGAAATACTTACTGGACTTGTGTGTGTGTGTGTGTGTGTGTGTGTGTGTGTGTGTGTGTGTGTGTCTAGTACTGAAGGAGGCTTTAATAAATGATCCGAGAGCAAAAGACTCAGTGGGTAATGGTTGGCATTGCGTGTGCTCCCTGTGCACCAATGACTCAAAGCCCTTTGACTCACCTTTCTCCTCCCTTGCTTCTCAAGGGGCATCTTTTCCTTTGGGAACATGAGATGCAGTCTTGATAACTGACGTGTGACTCACCGTGCAGAATGAATAGGATACTGTTCTACTGCAGGCTGCTGTGAGTGGTGCAGCTGCAAGCCGAGGTGGAAGTACAGGGTTTAAAAAGAAACCACAGCGGTGTGTTTTCATGGAACTCTCTGTTTTCTCACATTTAATTAATGCAGAAGTCAAAGAGCTCTGGAACCATTTGTCATCACTGTGTAAAGTGGCCTGGGAACTTTAGCTGGAGCTGAGAAAGCCTGGGGAAAATGAATCATAGAAGGTCTGACTCCAGACTTAGAAGGAATGTCAGAGATTGTCATCACGACAGTGACTTGGAGAGTGCATAAAAGGTCACTGCTACTTATTCATATACACGCAATGTATACTGTTTACCCCGTCACAGTCCAAAAATAAATAAGTAAGGTTATATATACATATGTGCTGACATTTATTATAGGCTCATATATGAGACACTGTGATAAATCTTTTATAAGTAGCATCTCATTTACTCCTGGTCAAAGCCTCATGAAGTAAGTACTGCTTAGTACTTATTATATAAACAATTCTACCTGTAGACTTGCAATGCCCAAGTGAAGCCTTGGAGTCATGATAGCCCACTGGTAAAGAGCTGGACTTGCTTCCCTGCTCCACCAGGTCCTAGCCCTTGACATTGAGCAATTGCCTGAGCCTCTTAGAGCCTCCATTCTCTTGTGAACAAAATAGAGAAAACAGTATCACCCCCTCCTTATCAGATTGCTGCTGCTGCTGCTGCTGCTGCTAAGTCGCTTCAGTCGTGTCCGACTCTGTGCGACCCCATGGACTGCAGCCTACCAGACTTCTCGGTCCTTGGGATTCTCCAGGCAAGAACACTGGAGTGGGTTGCCATTTCCTTCTCCACCTTATCAGATTAGGGAGACTTATTGAGATAATCCATGTAAAAGTTTAAAGTAATACCTGGTACATAATACCAGTTAATACATGCACAATGATTATTTACTATCATTAGTAAGTTACTTATCCAAGACCACACAGCTAGTATCTGGTGGGAGTCAAACCTCAGGCTTCCTAAGGTCAAAGCCACGCTCTCCCTGCTAAGTCATTGCCTCTTCTTTTTCTCCCATAGCCTCATGCGGTCCTTACTCTGTCAAGAGAAACGTGATATGCAGTGGGTGGTGGGGGGTGGGGAGAGGGGGTGAGTTAAGAACCTGCTCAGGACCACTGAGTTGGTATATGAGAGGGCCCCCATAAAAACCTAGAAATGCTCGCTTTTTGTCACACCACCCTGCCTCCTCTGGCCTGAGGCAACTTCTCATTCTATGTCCAAAAAAAAAAACCAAGGTTCAGAAAGGTTAAGCAATTTGCTGGTGATGCACAGATTCCAACCTGTCTTGTTCTTTCCTGTGCAGTAGACTCTATTACCTCACAGAGAGACTAAATGGACAGACAGCAGAAACAAGCAGACAGACAAAGGGACAGACACGGAAACAGAGGCAGAATGCAAAAATAAAGGGAAAACAAAGTCAGAGACTTAGGAGTTAAGAACATCTTTCCATCTTTCTTCTTTCTTCCAAGAGGTCCTTAAAATGATTAAAAGTTGGTGATTTTTTAAAAAGCAGTGTGTAGAAAAGAATACAGTTCTTTGGCAAGTCTGAATAAATCAGGAGCAGCTCGGAAATTATTGAACATTGAGAGGAAAATCATGGCTCTGACAAGCTTCAAATTGTTCAGTCAGATACTTACCCTCTCCACCCTGCCTCCAGCTCCTGATCTGAAAAAAAATGCAAAAGCTAATACTGTCATGAGGACTATCTAGGTGTCCTCGCACAGTAGAATATGTGCGAATCAACTAATTAAACACTCCGAAAGTGGAGACAAGCATTTTGCAAGTACAAATTCCCATCATTTCTTGCAGTTACTGCAATCTCACCAGTACCTGTTGACTATCAAAGGTGTCCTAAACAGGAACAGCTAGGGGATGTCTAAGCTTTTGTTTCACTGATGCAGAGCCTACCAGAAGGGAGAGGAGAAGCAATGATCTGGGTAATGCAGGCCATTTAACTGCTGCATAGGAAAGTGAAACCTGAGGGCTTGTATTATATCTTACCTGAATTTGCCAGTGATCTTACACCCAGTAAAATGGTTTGGCTTTAGCTGGTACTAATCAGATGCTAGGTGAAACTGCTCACTCTTTCTGTGCCTACAGATGCAATTTCCCACCCCTTTATCTGTGTGTATGCTTATTCCTCAAGCTGACTTGCCCTTCCTCCTCAGCCTCATCTCCAGTCCTGTTTCTTACTATCAGGACTCAGTTAAGATACCCTTTCTCTACCAAGATTCTCTGTTCCACAAGCTGGAATCAGTCCTTTTCCTCTCTGAAGGTGCAGAACGTCTTCAAGTTTTTTTATGGCTCTGTAATTTTATTTTTCATGGGACTTCATAAGGACAAAAACACCGATTGACAGTCCACACCAACAAAGAAAAATATGAGGCTTGTGATATATGCAACTCAACATATATGAGCTTGGCGTGTGCAGAGGCCCCATCTAACTCCTTTCCTGCCCCCAGTCAGGAAACAAAGGCAGTGTTCTTTATAACAGGTGGCTACTGGCTGGCCCAGGGCAAGTACCAAGCCCAAGAATGACTTCTTCATTGGCTGTCTAAAGAATCATTCATTAATTCAAAAAATGTTACTTAACACATTATTGACCAGAGGAGTTTTGTGGGAACCTGTGGCCAGCGATTTGGTATGTAAGTGAATGTTGACATGTCTCTGGTCAATAAGGTCTGGGTAACAAAGATGTATTAATAAGTCTCTTGCCAATCAGTTGTTAAGCAGTGATTAAATGCCAGGCAGTGTTCTAGGCACTGGGAAGAAAACAAGTTACCTACCTTCATGGAGTTTATAATTTGGGTTAGAAAATAATACAGTTTACAATTATAATTAAGAAAATACATAGGTCAGGTTAGGTAATAAGTGCTTTGGACAAAGAGAAAACAGGGTAAGGGGATTTGAAGGACCATGAGAAAGGACAAGAGTATTATCGTATATAAATGGTTATAGAAAGTTTTATAAAGCAATATTTGCACAGAAGCCTAAAGGTGAAGGAAGGGGTAGATGGTTAATTTTATGTGTCAGCTTGACTAGGGCATGGGGTGCCCAGACGGTTGGTCACATTTTATCCTGGTTGCTTTTCTGAGAGGGTTTTTGGATGAGTTTAACACTGAAATTAGTAGATTGAGTAAAGCAGATTGCTCCCCTCATATGGCCTCATCCAATCAGTTGAAGGTCTGAATAGAACAAAAGGCTGATCCTTTCTCCAGTAAAGACAAAACTTCCTGCCTGGAAACCTTCAAGCTGGGACATTATTTATTTTTTTTTTTCTCTTGCCTTCAGACTTGAACTGAAACCTCAGCTCTTCCTGGGTCCTGAGCCTGTAGGCCCCCTACACCATCAGCTGTCTTGCTGACTGAGGTTCTTAGGGCTTATCAGCCTCCATAAACATGGGAGCCAATTCCTTGTAATGCACCTCTTTCTCTACCTGTTTTGTTTTCAGAATCCTGACTGTCCTAGTGAGCCACCGTGGGTAATAGGCAAAGAAAAGGTGCAGGCAATGGGAACAGCAAGAGCCAAGACCTTGAGTGAGGAGTGTGAATGGTGTGGCAGGCAGATGGTGAGAGCAGAGAGAGGGGAAGGGGAGACCAAGGCCTGAGGTCAGAGAGATGCCAGGTCCAGCCTGGAGAACCCTGATGGCTGTGGGTGGGCCTTGGGTTTCACGCTGCATATGGCGGGGATTTGCTGGAGGATTTTGAGCAGAGAATTACATGGCCTGATATATTTTTAAAGGATGACTTGAAGTGAAAACAAGAGATCTGTTAAGAGGATATTACAGTGATCCAGGAGAGAGGAGATGGCGGTGAAACCAGAGAGGTGGTTGTGGAGGTGGTGGGAATTGTTCATTTCTAGACATATTTGAGGCTAAGAGTCTACAAGTGGCTTGGAAATGGAGTAGTATCAGGGATGACTCTAACTGCTTGAGCCTGTGTGTCTGTAGAATGGAGTGGCAATTTCATGAGACAGGATGGGCTACCAGAAGCCTGGGCCTGGGATGGGGCCAGGAGTTTGGTGAGATGCCATCGAACATCCCAGTGCAGATGTCAAGTAGGCCATTGACCTGTGTGAGGCTGAGGGAGCGGGAGGAGGTCCAGGCTTCGGTGTGAATTTGGGTATCATCAGTATCGTGGAGCTGGATAAGTTCACCAAAGGCAAGTATGAGAAAGAGAACAGAAGAGGCTCCAGGACTGAGCCCCGAGGCCCTTCAGCTTCTGGAACTGTGCTTTTTAAAGCGAGGGTTTCTCTTCATTAGTGGATTATGAGATCGATTTTGGAGGATAATGAGTAGTACTTTTTCTAATAGGATAAAAAAAGAGTGGAAAATGTCAGAGTACTTAGAATATAATATTGTTTGATGAAATATTCTTCAGTTATATGTTTCTAAAACAAACATATATGTTTATATGTGTGTCTGTGTGTTTATAAGCTGAGTATTTTTGTATATAGTGGCGCTAGTGGTAAAGAACCTGTCTGCCAATGCAGAAGACGTAAGACACGCGGGTTTGATCCCTGAGTCGGGAAGGTCTCCTGGAGGAGGACAACCCACTCCAGTGTTTTTGCCTGGAGAACCCCACAGAGGAGCCTGGTGGGCTTCAGTCCGTGGGGTCACAAAGAGTCGGAGATGACTGAAGTGACCTAGCATGCACGCACATATTAACCTCATAATATGCATACATATACATACATACACATATACTTACTTAAGACTGTATGTAAAATATACTTTTACAAATATGAAAATCACTGTTTTCAAAGCCAATGAGCTATCTGAGCAGCTGAGTTCTGCCCAGTTGGAGAAGGGAACAAGGGCTTAACCACTGCTCTGGTCCATCTGGTACAGATGAGGAGAGTGGAGAAGGCTGGCCAGTCAGCTCGAGGAGAGACAGGGGCAGGTGGGCAGAGAACATGGGCATCTCTAAGAAAAAGCAATAGACAAAAAGCCAGAATGCCCTCCCCCTGAAGCCACCTTTCTTTCTACCAACTTGTGGATCCATTTCAGGTCCACACACGGGTCTATTCACAAAGATGTATTTTTGGTATCTTCCTTGCGGCAAACAAGCTGATCCCAGTAAAGAGGAAACCGCAGCAGTTCTCTGTATTTCTTGACCTTTCTACTTCCATGTCAGTAAGATGATTCTAGTACTATCTTCCAGAGGATGCTATGAGGAGAGAAAAGTGACGGGCAGTAAATGCTTCATGGAAGAGATGGCAGCTGATGTTCCTTTGTGCCCCACGCTGCTCCTTCCATGCCATCCTGTTCCCCGGCACCCAGCCCATTGAGGGCACAGTCCAGGCACTGGGGGAGGCCGGGGTCTCTTCCGCATACACAGGAGGAGCCCAGAAGCGCCCCATGCAAGCACACACAATGAGGCTTCTTGTAACAAGGTAGGATATTAAAGGAAAGGTGAAATGGAATCATAAAAATGACTGGACTGAAGCTCAGTTGTCTTCCCTGTGTGGCTCAGCTCCCTGACTGTTGGAGCTCCCTCCTTGGTAGCTTGCAGGGAAGATGGGCACACGGTTGCCCTACCAAGGGCCAGACTGGAGCAGAGGAAAAAAGAAACAGATGGATGGATGAAGTGGCTCTGAATTAGGTCTTGGAGGAACAGGGCTGGGTCATCTTTCCCACTCACTTTCTTCTACATAATGGTGAAATGTTATCAAGGTCAGGAGGAATACAAATATGACCGGGACTGGAGGAAAGGGGTCCAGTAACGGGCTTCCATGCCTTCCTCTCACCGAGACCTGCAGCTGAAGATGCCCCAGGACCATCTGAAACTCACACGTGATTCTGCCGTGTTGGATTGGCAGACTTTGGAGCCACACCTTCTGATTTCCCACCTTGATTTTTATGTGACACTGCTTCAGGTCCCATCATTTTATGGAAAAGCTTCTGTGAATGTGTATGTTTGCCAGGCATGGGTCAGGGGGGGCATCCTGTGGGCTTTTGTCCTCTCTGAATGGTGGTCTGCACAGAGAGGGTACTCAAAACCTCCCAGAGCCCACCGGACTCCACTTCCCAAGCTCACCAGCCATCTCAGGGCCAGATTCCTACCAAGAGTCTTCCGCCTGGTCATGGACCGTGTACCAGCTGCCACCAGCTGTCCAAGGCCAACACAACCAGCCCCCCAGTGTGAGGCCAGGGCTTGAACCGCTCCCTTTGTTGCTGTGGCCCTGCAGCCACGCCCAAGGGCAGGGGGTCTTCACCTGGCCTAGTGCCCAGTGGGTGTGTGACTTCCCACACTGTGGGAACATGCCAAAGTAGGCTCCGACTCAAAGCTCACATCTAGAATGAACTCTTTGACTTGTAACTATATATTTCTTGGTGTCTAAGCTCTAAAACTCAGCCAAACGAGCTTCAGAAGGTGAGCTCTGATAGGACCCTAGTCATAGATCAAGACCAGCTGGCCGTCAGCTATCCCAGGCTTCACACGCTCCTAGGTCTGGATTCATCCTCTTTATTGCAGGTAAATTTTGTCTATCTTAACCTGATCATGATGAAAGAAACTGCTGCTTACATGAATCAAACCATACCCCAAATATCGAAGAATTAGGCCCAACCTTGCGTTTATCATCCCAGTCACACTAATTTTTCCCTCCTCCAAGTTCTTAGCAGCTCACTTTTAAGTGCTGACTAACTGCTTCATGGTTATGGTTTATCCATTATGCATGTGGTAGCCATTCCCACCCCCCGGGACTCTCACAGTATTTGACACCCACCTCTGTGATTCCATGTTTTATATATGTTTTATATATGTGCATGTTGTTTTCCAAAATAACCCCACACACCTAGAGGGCAGGGTCTGGGAGCTCTTCTTAGCACCCTGCACATAGTAGGTGTGATAAATATTTGTTGGCTGAATGAATTTATCCATTCAGTCCAGAAGCATTCAGTGAGCAGTTACTACAGATGAAGCACCCTGTTAGGTGCTGGGGACACAATTCTTTCCCTCCTTTTAAGTATCTCACACTTTAGAAAGGGAGAGAAACATTTAATAAACAGTGTTGAGTGCGAGAAGCGTGTTCAGGACAATGAGTTAGCCCAGTTAAAGGACAGATTCGTTTTTTATGAAAGCATGGAGAAGCTTCTGGGAGGAAGGGGATACGTGAGCCGGGCTTTACAGGATAAACAGGATTTCAACAGGTAGAGGATGGATAGGGCCAGGCGAAAGAGAGAAGCGTGACTGGATGAAATAATGATGTTAACAGTCAGTGAGTGAATTACCCCGACTGCAGCATGCAGTATCTTGGGGTCAGCAATGCTTCTACAATGCTGTGAGCTTGGTGCCAAGCCATCATTACATTCTCAGGGAGTGCTGGCTGGTGATGCTGAAAATTACTTGAACCTCCTGCACAGTCACCAAGCAAACATGCCTTGGGAGCTGTCAGTGGTGAAATAAGGCAGTTCTGGAAGATTGTGGACATGAGGACAATTGATATTCATCTTTTTTTTTCTTTTTTAATTTTTCTTCCTAAGGACGGTTGAATCTAATTTAACATGTTAAGCAATTTGTTCAAATGCGCCAGGCTGCCTTCCGGAGCTGAGGGGAACTCCGGGGGCTACATTACGGGAATGTAAGTGTAAAGCAATCCAGTTGATCAAAAATGAATTAGCCAGAAACTGCCATGAGTTATGTGATCAGAAAAGATGCTTCATAGGAAGATGAAGTAATTAAGGGTTTAGTCATGGAAATGCAGCCAGGGACCATGTAAGCTAATGTTTCGGTCCTACTGTTCAACATATCCAAGCATTCAGGGGCCCCACTTGCTATGTGCAAGCCCCTCCCCGTGAAGGGACTATTGAGACAAATAATGTGAAGCCTGTACCTTTAAAGGGCTTGTGATTGAACGAAACAAGCATAATCATGAAGAAAACAAATGTTTTTTGAGTACCCACACTGTAGTAGCCGTTGTGGTGTGTCTAGACCCATCATTGTAACTCACCTGCCTTTCAAACTTGTGATGTATAGTTAATCCCATTTTACAGACGCGGAAACTGACAGATGGATACAAAGAAGTGCCAAGTGAGCAGAGAGGCAGGAGGGATGGTCTGGAAGGGTTCTTGTGCTGTGCCTACTCACTCAGTAGTGTCCAACTCTTTGTGACCCCATGGACTGTAGCCCACCAGACTCCTCAGTCCACGGGGATTCTCCAGGCAAGAATATTGGAGTAGATTGCCATGCCCTCATCCAGGGGATCTTCCTGACCCAAGATCGAACCCAGGTCTCCTGAATTGCATGCAGATTCTTTACCATCTGAGCTACCAGGAAGCCTAGTACTGGAGTGGGTAGCCTAACTGGAGGGGTTCATATTGGAAGTCATACCTCATTCACTTAGCCATTCATTTAAAGGGCATTTAATGAGCAGTGAGCAAGCACTGTAGTAGATGCTGGGGATACACTCATGAACAGTGAAAGATGTGGCTGCTGCTATCATGGTCCCCCTAGTTGAGACAAGGCATGGATTTAATCAATGAATGTGCAACTGCAAATTAAGATAAGTGTTCTCGAGAAAAGATGCATGATTTTCTGAAAGTGTGTGACAAAGCACCTGGGCAGTGAAGGGCTTGGGGAGAGAGTGGGGGCAGTAAATATTTCCTGATGAAGGGTTGCTTGAGCTGGAGAAGAGGAGAGACGGGCTTTATTGGGTGTGTGGGTGGCAGCATTAAGAGCTACAGCATGGACCAAATATGCCCTGTAGAAGAGAGCACAGCACCGTCAAGGAACCGAAAGAGTGGCCAGAGCCCAGAAAGCCACGGTGAGGGTGGGATGGAGTGGAGGGCAGCTGCTCCCGGGCACTTTGTCATGGAGAGGGTTTGGGTCTTGTCCTAAGAGAAACAGGTAATAGTCAGAGTGACATGAACCCGAGGGGGCAGTGAAAAGACAGCCCCGGCTAGTTTTCATGGGTACAATAACCTGAAAGGGAGACGGAATGGATGCAGGATGACTGAGGATGGAGGCTACCGCGGTATCCAGGCAACCTGTGATGGCAGCAGGGCTTGGGGCGAGGGACACAGATGCAGATAGAGTGAGTCTGGAGCTGCCGAGAGTGAAGTGGTCTGTTTGATGATGGATTGGAGGATAATGCAGCTGAGCAGGAAAAAACATCAGGGCAAGTCCGGACAAGTGCACTAGCAAGGATGAGGTTTCTAACTAGTGTCTGCTTCTCGGAGATGCGGGGTGCCATGTCCTAAGAAAATGGGTGGAAAAATTAAGCAAGGACACTGTATTTCAGAATTCTAAAGTAGAAAGACTCCATGGAGGGCCCACTTCATGATGCCAATATTGCCCCCGGGGAAAGACTGCTAAACCTCCACTTTGGATCTGCCCTAGGTAGGAATATTTACATGTACATCCTTATGCCTACTTGTACCGCTAACAAATTTCCTGAAGAGTTGCTGCTTATTGGGATGAAGCTCTGGAATTCCGGATTCTTAAATGCCCCCAAGCATCTGCCAAGTCCCCTTCTCTGGGCATGGCTGACCACAGCTGAAAAGGCACTTGTGAAAGCAAAGGAGGGGGCTGCTTGCTGGAGAACAGAAAGCTTTGCAGTCTACCCAGCACAGCCTCGGGCTTCCCTGCTGGCTCAGACAGTAAAGAATCTCCCTGCAGTGCAGGAGACCAGGGTTCAATCTCTGGGTTGGAAAGATCTCCTGGAGAAAGGAATGCCTACCCACTCCAGTATTTTTGCCTGGGAAATCCCATGGACAGAGGAGGCTGGTGGGGTCACAAAGAGTCAGACACGACTGAATGACTAACACTTTCATTTCACAGCACAGCCTCACTGCCCTGCAAGCAGAGGCAGAGTGCCCAGGGGCAGCAATGGATATGCACTCGAGTCTAAATACAGAGTGAAGGGATATGAAGAGACCACCTTCTCTGAGCAGTTCCTAACCTAGGAAGTTTTACATTGATCACGGCCTTTGGCACGGCTTCGTTGAACACTGCAGCTGTCTAAAGTCAGAAGACCTGGGTTCCAGCTCGTTGTGGGTCCTTAAATCAGTCTCTTGGCCTCATGCTCCCCATCTGACAATGAGGCGGGATGAGTCCCTCCTTCCAGAGTGAGGGTTTCCCATCCACTTTGTGTGATGGGAGGTGCATTTTGTCCCCTGTGGCAGAAACATCTGTATTTGTGGGTTACCCACGTGTGTGTTTTTCACCCCTCTGCCTTCTGTACCACCAAAGCACCCCCTTGGTGGAGGATGAAAAAGGAGATGGATAGAGGGACAGGAGATTCTGAAGCAAAGAAAAGGCTTGGGGAAAATCAAACAAGTCTTTAAGATTGACCCCTGCAAAGGCCCCAGTGTAGTACTGAAGTCAGTGGAATGGCCGAAGAAGCCAAGCCCCGTAATGAGGGATGGCTGGGGTAGGAGGGAAGCAGGGCAGGCACCAATTGTTTGTTTCTGGTTGTGATCATCCTCTAGGCTCTGTATCAACATTCCGTGAAGTGCAGAGAAATAATAAGATGCAGGGCAGAAAGGATTCCTCGTAATTCTGCTCCCAAAGGTAATTTCTCTTCTTCCAGCCTCTTTTTTAAATAGATTACTTATGTGGTTGAGATCATACTATATACACCCTTTGCATTCTATTTTTGTTGAGTAACATAATATCTGGAGCTGGCTGTCACTTGTTCACAAGAGCCAAAGTACATCTCTTGCCAACTCTGAATTCAGTGACATCACATTGGTAGCATGAAATCAGCCACGGTGGGAATATTTACACCATGGAAGTTGGCAGGCACTACAAAGCAGAGCTGTTTTGTTTTCATTTTTTCAGATGGCCTATGGTTAAACCTTTACTAGCACATCACCAGTTATATCATAAGCATTTCTTGGGTCTTAAAGTTGTCTTTGTAATTAAAATTTTGATGGCTACCTAGTAACCTACTGAAAGCCCTAATTTCCAGGCGTTAGATCCAATTTTTCACTATTATCAATAATGCTAGTGCACTAATATGAAAATCTTAATGCATAAACATTTTATATCGTTTACTATTTCCTTAGCGTAGGTCCCTAGGTAGGGAAATATTGGGTCAAAAAGTAGGAACAGCTTTCAGGCTCTTGACATATATTGGCAAATTGCTTTTCCTGAAAAGTTAGATCAATTATATCCCCCCCAAAAAAATTGGGAAAATGACCACTTAACTCACAAGCATTAAACATGGTACCAACACAGAAAAAGGCAATTCAATGGGACAAAACACCCAGCCAGAACAAATATTAACATAGAAGGACCACATAAAAATGAAAAGTTTCCATTAGTGCCACAGGTAAAATCAAGAGACCAATAAAGAACTCATCTAAAATCTGATAAATTTGACACATGGTATGTTATTATATTTAATACAGAAGGAGTTTATACAAACCAATTTTTTTTTTTTTTAAGCAGAGGTCATAATAAATAAAAGAGCTAAGAACTTACACACACTACTAGTCTAATTCATCTCCACATCCCAGTTTGAGAACTTTCCAGTTTACGTCAGAGAGCAAGAACGAAGTAAACTGTGGGGTGCTGGGGCTCCCTAGTCAAGTCTCAGAAATGTCCAGGTAAGGTAGCTCAGTGGTAAAGAATCTGCCTACCAATACAGGAGACTCAGGTTTGATCCCTGCGTCAGGAGGATCCCCTGGAGAAGGAGACAGCAACCCACTCCAGTATTCTTGCCTAGAGAATCCCAGGGACAAAGGAGCCTGGTGGGCAACAGTCCATTGGGTCGCAGAGAATCAGACACAACTTAGCTTTCAGAGGAGATGTGAGCAGAGTCACATGAAAAGGACTGGAGTTTACTAGCATTTGTTACAGTGAATAGAACCAAATTCCTCCTTCTACTGAAAAAAGCCATGCTGAAAACAACACAAAGATCGTGATATAAATAGACCATGTAGTTACTCTTTTTCCTTGAAAAAGAGAGGAAAAAGAGAAATTGAGAGGATGCGGCAGCAATCCGAGAACAGTTCCACAAACAGATGGCCCATCTTTGGTGAAACGGAAGCTCTGTTGATGCTGCCCACCTCTGAGCTTCCTGGAGTGGAGTTCACGGTTCCTTGAAGATTTTGGCTGTTTCTACAAAAGTTCTGGCTCAGAAGTTTTGGGGAACTGAAGGAAAGCAGACAGCGGCGGGAAGCACCCAATACAATCGTTTTTTTTCTGGATTCCAAACTGCTGCCAAGAGTCTGGTATGTGTATAAGAAAATTAGTCTTCTGGCAAGTGGAAATGAGAGCTGGAGAGAAACATACTCTGGTTTGCAGTAGTTTTCATTATGTAAATTGTGTAATAACATGTATGAAAACTTGTACTTGTTTACCAAGCATGTGTGGAGTGCCCTTCAGCATCTATTTAACTGTGTGGGGAACAATAATGCTTGTCCTCAAGGATCCCTGAATCTTTTTCCATGACCACTGTCTAAAAATAGAAACAGAAGTAAAATAGAAGGCTAACTTCTACAGCAGCCATGGAATTAAGAGATGCTTGCTCCTTGGAAAGAAAGCTATGACAAACCTATACAGCATATTAAAAAGCAGAGATGTTACTTTGCTGACAAAGGTCCATATAGTCAAAGCTACTGTTTTTCCAGTAGTCATGTAAAGAATGAGAGTTGGACCATAAAGAAGGCTGAGCACCAAATTGATGCTTTTGAATTGTGGTGCTGGAAGAGACTCGAGAGTCCCTTGCACAGCAAGATCAAGCCAGTCAATCCTAAAGGAAATCAACCTGGAATATTCATTGAAAGAACTCATGCTGAAGCTGAAGCTCCAATACTTTGGCCACTTGATGCAAAGAGCCAACTCATTGCAAAAGACCCTGATGCTGGGAAAGATAGAAGGCAGGAGGAGAAGGGAATGGCAGAGGATGAGATGGTTAGAAATGACCAACTAACCATCTCATGACCAACTCAATGGACATGAATTTAAGCAAATTCATGACTTCAAGCATGACCAACTCAAAAGGAAATCAGTCCTGGGTGTTCATTGGAAGGACTGGTGTTGAAGGTGAAACTCCAGTATTTTGGCCACCTGATCCGAAGAGCTGACTCATTTGAAAAGACCCTGATGTTGGGAAAGATTGAAGGTAGGAAGAGAAGGGGATGACAGAGGATGAGATGGTTAGATGGCATCACCAACTCAATGGACATGAGTTTGGGTAAACTCCAGGAGTTGGTGATGGACAGCGAGGCCTGGTGTGCTGCGGTTCATGGGGTTGCAGAGTCAGACACGACTGAGCAACTGAACTGAACTGAACTCAATGGACATGAATTTGAGTAAACTCTGGGAGGTAGTGGAGGACAGAGGAGCCTGGCATGCTGCAGTCCATGGAGTTACAAAGAGTTGGACACAACTGAGCAACTAAAGAACAACCTCTACAGAGCAGGCACAGTACTGTTGAAGTTCAGAGTCAGGGAGGAGAGCAACAGAGCATGTTGTGGTAATTTCAGAAAGTTCCATGATATAAGTGGAGATGAGCTGGGCTTTGTACTAAGACCAGAGGAGGCCATCTGTCACTAATAGGGACATCAAATAAAGAACCATCTTTATTTCCAGGCCAAAATCAGCACATATCTATTTGCCCAAATAAATTAAACAGTATCTTAAGCTTCATAAACTGTTTGGCAGGAATAAAAGATTGCCAGTCAATGCAAGGACTGACCCAGCATGATCTCTCTTCTAGAATATTGAAAATGGGGGGAAAAATGATATTTTTTACTCTAGCAAAATTATTTCCCCTATTTATTTTTTACTGTGGCAATATATACTTAAGATGAAATTTACCATTTTAGCTCTTTTTAATGTACAGTTCAGCAGAATTACATGCCTTCACACTGTTGTACAACCATCACCACTGTCTCCAGAACATTTCCATTTTCCCAAACTGAAATTTTGTAACCATTAAATAATAACTCCCTTCTCCTGGTAGCTACCATCCTACTTCCTATCCCTATGAATCTATTTATCTTTTTTTTTTTCATGATAACTATTAGCTAAGGTCCCAACAAAAAACAGATGACACAGTCATATTGGATAATTGATGAACTTAAGAATGGGGGTGTTTGCAAAGGTTTGGATGGGATTTAAGGAAACTACAAGGGACGATATCAACCATGTGACTAGGAACATCAGGGAGTTGTCACCACCCCAGACCCAGAGGGACAGTTACCAGAACCAAAAAACGCGGCTGCATAAAATGCTGTGGTCTTTCCTGGAGGGCTCCACGTGATGCAACAATATGGGAGCCAAGGGACTAGATGCCCTGGCCTCCACTCTCCTCCCATCCTTGACCTCCTACCTGGGCCTCCCATTGGCTAAACCCAATCAGACACCAAAATCAGGAAGCCCATGGATGAAGACTTTGGGAGTGGGGGCAGCTCTAAGGTTCCAGGCAGGGTAGAGGGGAGTGGAAACTAGATCTGGGGGTCAAATGAAATATATTAGCACAGTGATCTCTTTTGAAGTATACGGGGCATGCGATTAATATGATGGAGCCGGAGGCTGAATAGGCAGTAAATTAAGAGGAAGATGATGTGGGAAGAAAGAAGAAGCAAAAGCAATATTTTAGAATTGGTCAGAGAATAGGAATAAACATCTCATCTGTCATAACGAAGTAAACACCCAAGCACAGGTAAATAAATGGGTCTAGTATTGGGGCCATGAGTATGACATTCACACAGCAACTGTGACACGGCAGTCAGAGGTGAGAGATTCCTAATCTTGTCCACTTGGATCTTTTCATGTATGAAAACTCTGAGATGCAGAAGAGGTGGGTCTCTACACCCTGTGCTTCCTCCAAAGCTCCCACTTCCTTGAAGGTGTTTGTTAATAAATCACTGGTTCTCCTTAAGCTCCTATTAGCCCTTAGTCAGCGTAAGTGTGACTTTGAACTCACCTGTCACTTTAATCAGCATCACTCCCCAAATCTAAAGGGTGGCTTAACTTTCCTGATCTTTGGTCTTCACATGTGCGGCAGGGTATTTGTCAACTCTGAAGCTCTAGATGAATATAAGTGATGTTAAACTTATCACTCAGTGCTAAGCAAATATGGGGAATCCCTGGCAGGTATGCAAACCAGGTGCTATGCTCAGTGGCTTCAGTCTGATTTCTGCAACCCCTTGGACTGTAGCCCACAGGCTCCTCTGTCCACGGGATTTCCCAGCAAGAATACTGGAGTGGGTTGCCATTTCCTTCTCCAGGGAATCTTCCTGACCCAGGGATCGAATCAGCATCTCCTGTGTCTCCTGCATTGCGGGCAGATTCTTTAACCACTGAGCCACATGGGAAGCCCGAGGCAGTATAATAAGTTCGAGTACCTTTGGAAGGGCAAGGGAGAAGGCAGAAAATATCATTCTGTTAAGTCTAAAAGAAGCCATCAGTTTCCTTGTTCTAGGCACTGAATTGTGTTGTAGAATACAAAAAAAAAAATGTATTAGAGGCAGCCCCTCCACTGGGCAGGAGCCTCTAGTTGGAGAAATGACCACATAGATGGGCCGGAAACTCGCATAGCAACAAGTAGGGAAGCTGGGGTTCCTGTGAATGTCAGAGCCTGGGGAACCTTAGGAGAGAAGCCTCTGAACAGTCGGTGGTCATGTCAAGGCGGTCAGTGGTCATGGAAGGTTTCTTGGAGGGAGTGGGGAGTTGAACCAGATCCTGAAGGGAGGACGGGATTTGGAGAAGACAAAAGAGGGCATTCTGGGTTGTCAGTGCTCATTGAAACCAAACGTACATTTCTGCCTTTGTTCGCGGAGTCAAAGTGTGCTGTGTCCCTGTTGATTACTGGGTTCTCCGTGCTCCTGTTCAGGAGCAGGTAGTTGGATTCTCCTTCCCCGCAGAAAGCATGAGGCTGAAATAGAAAAGCTACTGCATCATTCCAGCTGCCTGGCTTTACGCAGAGGCTGGCACCAGCGCTCAGGCAGCGCATCTTGTCCCAGCCCCCAAGCCACCCCCAACCTTTTTGGGCAATCCCAGAAAGCTCCGCAGAGCATCCAGACATCTTCCCTCTTGGGCCCTCAGTTTCATCGCTGGTAAAATAACACAGTTTGGCTACATGATCTCTAGGTTTCCTTCCATCTCCTTAAATTTGTGATTTTTGTTTCTGAAGAGCAATTTGGGGGTATTTTTTCTTATCTATTTTATATATAGTAGTGTGTATGTGTTAATCCCAAACTCCTAATTTATTCCTCCCCCATTTGCCTTTTGGTAACCATAAATTGGTTTTCTGTGTCTGTGAGTCTGTTTCTGTTTTGTAAGTTCATTTCTATCTTGTTTTTTTTTTTTTTCTATTTTCCACATAGAAATGCTTTCATATGATCTTTTTCTCTGACTTACTTCACTTTGCATGAAAATCTCTAGGTCTACTCATGTTGCTGCAAATGGCATTATTTCATTCCTTTTATGGCTGAGTAAAAATCCATTGTATATGTGTACCACATCTTCTTTATCCATTCTTCTGTTGATGGACATCCAAGTTGCTTTTGTGTCTTAGCTGTTGAATATAGGGTTACTATGAAACATCAGGGTGCATATATCTTTTTGAATTAGAGTTTCCTCCAGATATATACCCAGGGGTGAGATTCCTGGAACATATGTTAGTTCTCTTTTTAGCTTTTTAAGGAACCTCCACAATGTTCTTCTGAAGACTAATTTGCTGACTCCTATTGGTTACCTTCTCATCATAACTACCTCCTCTTAGATTTTCTTCTTTGAATGAATATTCAAGCCATGTTTCAGCAGCTCCCTGCTTCTTATAGAGACACACTGTGCTCTCTCTTTGGCTTCTACACAATCCATTTCAAATGCCTAATCTGTGCCCACCCTCCCCTAACCTGGCCAGAACTGAGATACTCTTCCTTCTGTCTCCACATCACCTTTTACATTTATGCATTTTGCTGCTCACTGCTGCCTGTGTCACTGTCCCTTTACACGTTTCTCTCCCTCACAGGACTGAGCACCTTAAGGTCATGGGTCTTACCCCCATCTTACCTGTACCCTGTGCAATTAGTCTAGGGCTTAGTTTAGGCCTGTGTAATGCAAAAATGCATAAATGGGGCTTTTGTGGTTCATGGAATAGGCGTCCTCACAGGGTCTGTGGTCTGTCATCAGGATGCTTCCCTTCTGCACGTGACTGACCCATTCTTCCCTTTACACTCGCCCTGCCCACATGTCTGCTGCCCACTCACCGTTTTGCTCCCACCCGACTTCAGCTTGCATATTGCCCATCAATACCCCTCCAGTCTCTCTCTGCATCTGACCTTTCAGCTTCAGCTCTACCACCAAGAGTCATTCCCTGGGGATTCCTTAGTTCTCATTCATGAGACAGTAAGTGGCGTTGGTCCACCTGACCTTTTAGCACCAGATCACATCAAGGGTAGATTGACGACTGTTCATTATTTCAATCAGCGCTGTCCAGAGGGCAGTGTTGTGTGTTTAACTCAAGGATATAGAGAGCTATGACCTTCAGCTTGAGATCTAAGCAGAGCAAGCTTAAGTCTGGAAAAATCCATGTTGGCCCATCAGGGCTGACTTGATCTGAGTTCAGGCCAACTTCCTCCAGAGTACCAGATCACAATCCAGCCCGCAAGTCCCAACTGAGGATGAGAATATTGTAAGTGAGCGTGAAGAGGAGAAATCCCCAGATAGGGCTACCAGACACATCATCGGGTACATGGAGGCACCAGGCATGAAAATCGATTTCCCTAAAAGACCTCACTGATCAGAAGCCATTGGCTAGCACCGTGAATGTCACCCAGATGCCAGCCAAGTGGGCTACAGCCCTGGAACAAGCCTGTGCCACTCTGTCTTAAAGGGAATCAGATGTTCTAATCTCTGCTTCCCTAAAACGGCTCCCAGAGATGGATAGTGACAGCTCCTTCAAGCCCTAGTGAGGGTCTAGCCAAATGTGGACAGGACGCAGGGGGATGGATAGCAGAAACAGGACACGCCCAGTACGACACTTCTGCTCCCAGCCCAGGGAGCAGATTCAAAGATTGATTTAGAGAAGGCCCTTTGTAATAAATTGTTCCTTTCTTCACTTGCAGCAGGGGGGTCAGCTGCCGCCAGCTCTCTCAGCGTGGAGGGCACAATTGTGAGTTTAGCTCGCAAGGAGAGCAGCTGGGCGGCCTCTCAGCATCTTGAGAAGGGCTGCCAATTTGGGTCTGGGCTGCCATTTGATCTATTCTTTTTTTTTCTCCCCCAATGCTCTCATTATGCACTGTGTGGAGTCTTGTGGTGTCTGGGAGAGAGACTGTTGGGCCAGGAGGACAGACTGCATCTCCCAGTGTGTTCCTGGTTGTTCTATACAAAGATTTTGAGCTCCATTCTGCATCATGTCTTCTGTTAACCCCAGAGGACCCCGTGCCCTACCCCAGAGCTCACAGTCCAGACAGGGACAGACCAGAGCACAATCGTCACCCGGTGATGCGGGTATGATGATAAGTAGTTAGAGCAGGGGGAGCTACTTCACAGCAGGGATGAGCTACACCTGGAAGGCTTTCTGGAGGAGGGGACGCCTCAAGAGAAGATTGAAAGGTAAATAAAAGGAGAGCCTGCAAGATGGAGAGAACAAAATGGACAAAGGCCCAGCCGCACATAAAAATCATTCCTCCAACATTTATTCAATCAATCAGTATATAGTAGTATATATAATATATTTTATATATATATATATATATAGAATATATAGAAGCAGCATGCTCTGCTGCTTTACTAGAGGGAGAACAATAATATGAAGAATAGCAGGAGAAAATTCTGGAACAATAGGCAGAGGTAGGTCATGCAAGACTGTGAATGTCATCCTTCACTAAGAGTGTGCACAGGTTGGGGATCTTCAGTTGGATCCTCAGGTGAGTAAGATGCATGGACTCTCCAAGGTTCAGCTTCCTCCACTGTGTGATGAGAGATGACTCAAGGTCCTACATTTGTTTTGCAGGGTGGCTGATGGTCTCACTCACTCCTCATCAGTAAGTACTCACTGAGTGTCCCATATGTGCCAGAAATTGCAGGGAGACTGCAAGTGCAAAGATGAGTGAAAGTGAGAGTGAAGTCGCTCAGTCATGTCTGACTCTTTGCGACCCATGGACTGTAGCCCACAAAGCTCCTCCATCCATGGGATTCTCCAGGCAAGAATACAGAAGTGGGTTGCCATTTCCTTCTCCAGGGGATCTTCCGGACCCAGGGATCAAACCCAGGTCTCCCGCATTGCAGGCAGACGCTTTAACCTCTGTGCCACCAGGGAAGCAAAGATGAGTAAGAAGGCATTATTACTGTCTTTTAGTGCCCACTGTCTGGGGTGGAGGTGCCCACAGGAAGAGCTAATTCACCAGTCAGTGAAGTTAGGGCAGAGCAGGGGCAGATGAGGAGAAAGAGTAACGGCCCTAGCCTTGTGCTAGATCCTGGGCGATATTATGCTGTTTAGTCTTCCCAGAAGCCCTCTGTGGGGAAATGGAAGGCACAGCTCTTGGGATCTTTCATCTCAGTGAACTGCAAATTTCACAGGAGATGGAGGCATGGGTCCAGCACTCTGGGTCAGGCTTACCTACTTAGCCAGTCAAGGCTGGAAAAGCGAACCCTTAAAAATATCCTACCCAACTCTTTCTTTTTATTCCAAGCATTTGCCTTTTCACTCTTTAAAAGAGAATATTCATTTGCTCTCTTGACTCTGATGAGAGCTTGATTTACAGGACTCATGAAGAACTACTTGAATATGCTTTTGAGGCTGGATATTTGGGGGTGAAGGTAGTCTCATGCTGAGATACCTGTTGGCAGAATAATTCATGCACAGCACAGAAATGAATTTAAAAAAAAAAATTAGGAATTTGTTTCATGGAATATTCATTACATTCAGGGTTATGCTTGCATTATTTCCTTGTTTCATTGCAGACCAATTGTGAAACAGAATTGGGTTTTTGGAACTCTAACATGAAACACCATTTTAAGCAAAATTCCTTAATTAGCACCATCATTAATGATAATGGCAAATGAAGTGGCCTTTTTCATTCATGAATTTGATCATTCATGCAATCACTTGACAAATGTTTACTGAGCACCTCGCATACATTAGGCAATACTCTCATTTGAGGCATATGGTAATGAGCAAGACAGACACGGTTCCTGCTTCAGAAGGATCTTAGCATTGACAGAAGACAGTAAATGAATGAACCAACAATAAAACCATACAGGTATGTGATTGTGATTGACACATTTATTGTATGCAAATAATATTATAGTTGATATGCTGTAGAAGTACAATATACTTTGAGAATATAATGTAGGGAGACATAACCGAATCAGAATGTTTAGGAGAATTCCCCTTCAGGAGGCTGCCTTTAAGCCGCACTCTGAAAGCTGAAGAGGTATGAGTGAGGTGAGGAAGGGGAAAACGCAGAGAACAGTGTGTTAGAAAGTCCCATGGCAGAAAGAGACTTCCAAAGATTCGAAAAACAGCCAACATGGTTATTGAATAATCAAGAAACTGAAAAAGAGAGCACTGATTGGTGCCAAGTGAGCAAGGAGGCTGGGGGCATGAGACAAGGGAGATCAAGATCAAGGAAAACAGGATATTATAGGCCGGCCCACAGAGTCCATTGTCCCTGTGGCCAACTAGCCAGCAACCAGATCTAATGTCTCATGCTCAATTTCTACCTAGCCTTCCAGGCACAGCTTCAATACCACATCCATCTATTTTGGGAAATGGTACATTACAGTTTCCTCCTCAGAGGGTCACAAGGGAGATTAGGCTATTTAGCACTCTGAGGAATCCTGTAACTGAGTCATACATTTGTCCCAGAATTTCCTAACATATTAGACTACAGGAACATATGAAACATTGGTGTTCCCAGGAGCACAGTTGGGGAATTGCTCACTTAGTGAAGTAAGTTGTCCAAACCTGGATTGCATTCTGATTGCGATGTTTAACAGCTGGGTACCTGTTCACAAACTGGCCTACTGCTCTAAGTCACAGAGTCCTCACCTATAAGGTAGCAATGCCAATAGCTGTTTTAAAGGTTTTCTATAAAGATACAACAAATAGCACACATAAAGTCTCTATTTCAATGACTGACACATAATAAGTGATCGAAAACATTAACTGACTTCCATTCTTCTATGTAAAGTAAAACAGATTAGGTCAAATTTTAGGGAATCTTTCTTCCATGCTGCTGCTGCTGCTGCTAAGTCACTTCAATTATGTCTGACTCTGTGCAACCCCATAGACGGCAGCCCACCAGGCTCCCCCGTCCCTGGGATTCTCCATGCAAGAACACTGGAGTGGGTTGCCATTGCCTTCTCCAATTCATGAAAGTGAAAAGTGAAAGTGAAGTCGTTCAGTCATGTCCGACTCTTCGCAACCCCATGGACCGCAGCCTACCAGGCTCCTCCGTCCATTGGATTTTCCAGGCAAGAGTACTGGAGTGGGTTGCCATTGCCTTCTCCATCTTTCTTTTATCAATCAACACAAAACAAGAAAATTTCTAAGAACTAAAGAATGGGTGTCTCTAGCTGAAAGGATCCACTAAGTTCTGAGTGCAAGGCATGCAAAAAGACCTACATCAAATCACATTATCATGAAATTTCTGAATGCTAAGAATAAAAAGAATACTCCAAAGCTTTCAGAGTGAATAAAAGGTCACATACAAAGAGCTTGAAATCAAATTGGTCTCAGACTTCTCAATACTAAGACCAGAAGCTGCATGACAATGGAGAATTGCTTTTGATATCCTGAAAGAAAATTATTAATTTAAAATTAGAAATTTATACCCAGCTAAACAATAACATGTTTTTTGTTGTTCAATCACTGAGTTGTATCCAACTCTTTGTGACCCCATGAAATGTAGCACATCAGGCTTTCCTGTTCTTCACCATCTCTCAGAGCTTGCTCAAATTCTTGTCCATTGAGTTGACGATACCATCCAACCATTTCATCCTGTCAGCCCCTTCTCCTCCTGCCCTCAATCTTTCCCAGCATTAGGGTCTTTTCCAATGAGTCAGCTCTTATGGCCAAAGTATCACATAAGTTTAACTGAGTAATAAGATAATCAAAGACTCAAGAAGCTTTATAGCTCATGTAGTCTTTCTTAGGAGAGTAAATTGAAAGTGAATCACAACATAGGAAGTTGTGGGCTGCAGGAAATGAGACATCAACACAAACAAGACACAAAAGGACTTCCCAGGATGATAATCAGAAGACGACCCCATGCAGCAGCTGTGCACCCATCCTGGAAAGCAATCAGTTCACACTGGAACAGGAGGACAGATGGCTCCAGAGGGATAACCTCTAGGGAAAAGAAAAAACCAAAAGCTAGAACTGATAAGTTAGAGTTTATAGAAAAATTCCTGATAAGTGACCCAGATATGGAAACATATAGGGAAAATTGGAGTAGAAGAAAGTAAGGAAATAAAAGAGAAAAGCAATTTATTATCTTTTAAAAACCAAAATATAATACATTTAAGTTGATTCTGCACAGTATCCACAGATGCATAAGAGAAATCCTCATGACTTAGGGATCAATGTACCCACCACTGTGCTGGTGGTGTGGAAGGGAGGCAAAGGGAAATAGAACATCCTCATGTACCACTCAAGGCGGTCAACAACTCAAACTGATCAATCAAGAAATGCCAGCAAGAAGGATGAGGGGAAGGGATAGTTAGGGAGTTTGGGATGCTGTATTTTAAATGAACAACCAACAAGGAACTACTGTATAGAAACTCTGTATTTCTGCAGTATAGCAGGGAACTCTGCTCAGCGTTATGTGGCACCCGGGGTGGGAGGGGAGTTTGGATCAGGAGGGATACATGTATACGTATTGCTGAGTCCCTTTGCTGTCCACCTGAAACTATCACATTTTTAATTGGCTATACTTCAATACAAAATGAAAAGTTCAGTTTAGAACATAGCCATATAAACATATGATTTAGTAACATGGAGAACAATGTCAGGAGCAACCAAGGACGACCGAGGGATTGGTGTTTTCTAAGGCATGTATTTTACACTGTGTGGCTTTTAAAAAGATGTACTTTGATAAAAATGAGACTTAATCTTTAAAGAACACCAGACCATAGCTGTACAATGCTTGGAAACCTGGAAGAACACATAGCAAGTGAAAAGAAGATTTGTCAGGCTAATAATATCTAAAGATGCAGAGGTCCTGTGCACAGAAGTCAAACTAACCTACTAGAAGCTATGGACTATGACACAGCGTCTCTTTAAAACTTGCTTCTTCCTTCTGTAAAATTAGAATAAAATAGACCCTGCTTCATAGGAATGTTATTGGGATTACATCAGAGAATACACGTTGAGTCCTCGGCACAGGATTTGGACAATATGATCACTCACTGGTGGTCACTTTTAAGACAAAAAAAAAAGGAAAGAAGGGAGAGGGAGATTCTGTTCAGTCTAAATCTACACAGCCCTGGAGCGTGTCTTCTGGGCAGGCTGTCCTCTTAGTGACCATCTACTTAAAGGGACTTTGTCAGGGTTGACAGGCTCAATTTAATATACATTAAAAAGAACTTAGCTTGTTCCCTGTGTTCCGAAAAGGCTGTCAGTGCCCGAGAGAGAGGGTCAGCTTCCCTGCAAGGTTAAAAGACTTGCTCAAGGAAAACGCTCCCATGGCCCAGCACCTCCCTAATCATTCCCTTTTGTTTTTTAGAGCATCCAAGTTCTCACTTGGAAAATGCTTTTTGCCACACAGACACATCCTTGAAGGCTCAGATCCCACCAGGTGAGTTATTCTCTAGAAATAATTAGGCCTTTTCCAGGCAGGGTTCAAACTTCCTCCTCTTGAGGTCCATGTTTCGGGCTGCCTTCAGCTTACTCAGAGTGGCTAACAGGGACCAGGCATTTATACCCCAAGGAGCAGTTCCCCCTCCATGAATTCTGTTGTATTTGCTTGTATAAAGCAGACTACAGCACAGACGGAGAGAGCCTGGTTGAGTAGAAAATCATGGAGAGTGGAAATCCACACCTGGCCAGAGAAGTTTTGAAGTCAAGATTCAGGACTGGGTTTGGGGCATAGCTGCTGCTGCTAAGTCGCTTCAGTCGTGTCCAACTCTGTGTGACCCCAGAGATGGCAACCCACCAGGCTCCCCCGTCCCTGGGATTCTCCAGGCAAGAACACTTGAGTGGGTTGCCATTTCCTTCTCCAATGCATGAAAGTGAAAAGTGAAAGTGAAGTCGCTCAGGTTGTCTACTTGAAAGTTATACAGTAGTGTCCGACTCCTAGCGACCCCATGGACTGCAGTCTACCAGGCTCCTCTGTCCATGGGATTTTCCAGGCAAGAGTACTGGAGTGGGGTGCCATTGCCTTCTCTGGGGTATTGCTAGTCCTATGCAAATACCATTTCACCTGGCTTTCAAACAGGGCAGCCTGGGCAAGAGGGAGGAATTAATAGGTGTGACCCCAGCCTCTTCACTTCTTAATTCATCCTTTATACACTTGACTCTCAGCTTTATCATCTATACAAATAGGATAATTGTGTAATTGGTCCTTGTCCTGATGACCTCATTGGTCAGGCTCACCAACGTGGATCTGAAATGTAGAAAAGCTAAGAGCAAGGAACAATAGTAATAGCTGAAGAGCAGAGAGCAGCAACCTTCTTCCCAGGCCTTGACATGACTCAGCCTCCCGTATCTCATATCAAGGAGAGCCAGGCACAACAGGGCTAGTCACTGGTAGCAAAGCCAGGCTCACCTAGAACCACCTTCCTGTGATTAGCTTTGATGTGACCTTGCTGCTCACATCTCCCTGACTCTCATTCTCTGACTTTGTGCTCTGGTTCCCTGTAGCTGCTCTCTCCTTGTTTACCAAGCCAGCTCAACTCCATCTCTCACTGTATGATGCTCAAGTCTGGACTGACAGCCTCTGAATTGGGGCAGCAGCTACTGCTCCAAGTTAAAGACATTTCTCCCATCCCTTTGATGAGTTACTGCCCAGGCCAGAGAATGGGAGCATGGTCATAGGTACCTGGTGGAGACCTGTGGCTCCTTCTGTCCATTCATTGCTTCCCTTCAGAGTTTTATGGCTCACCCTTGGTGGCTCCTGCCAACTTGCCAGCTCACAGTATCAAAGGAAAGTTTTCTTTCCCAGGGCTCCTTCTTTTTGTTTTCAGAGTGGCCACCCTATGACCAGTTATTGATTAAAAGTGGATGAGAATGGGGAGTACAGTAGGAAGGGAAATCGAGGGTGGTTTGGTGGAAGGATGGAGATGAAAGAGAAGGGAACATGAAGGATGAGGAGACTGGAAAGGGAAAACAGAAGCAGAAGGCAGGGAGGGGACGAGGAGGAAGAAGGAGCAGACAGATGAGTGTGTTTGTCTTGCCTGGCAGTCGCTGTGCCACAGAGTCTGCAGTTGCAATGCAACACTGGGACATAATGTGACAATCCTTGGCTTCAGCTCAGACCTGAGATCTAATCCTGTTCCAGCAAGTCTTTGTACAAAGGGGCAGGGTACACTGAACCTTGCAGTCCTCTGCTATAAAACCAGAATAACACCACCTGCTGTACAGGATGGAGGGTAATGTGTGGAAAGCAGGGGCACAGTGCCCAGCACACAGGAAGCGCTCAGTAAATGGTCATTATTATGAGGCGCTTTAACCCTTCAGGATGAGCCTGCTCTATTGAGTATAGTGCTCTGTAGCTCTCTGGAACCCCAGGATGCTGCCACTGACTGCTGCAAAGGAACAGTGTGGTTTCAACCTGTTCTACTCATTGTATCCTCTTTGGTCAATAGAATCTTCCCTCCAATCAACCTTCCTCCTTTGCTTCAGCTCTTTTCATTAGTTATCTTAGAGTTTCTCAGTGGAGGGAGGGGGAACATTTTTAAAATCCTGCAAGCTCCTGAATTAACACTTGAAAGCCTTCATAAATTCATAAACCAAACCATCAGAGGAAGTGCCACCATCTTGGAAGATGTGCTCTTGGAACACCTGCCTCTCATCCGCATGAACACACAACCCTATGCTTGGACAAGGCCTGGGTGCCCTGGAGACCACGTGCACACCCACAAGTAGACATGATACCCATAACTCCAAGCCCGCTGTGCTCACCCCATCCTCCAAGGAGCCTTTCAAATTCCTAGCTCCTCTGTGCAGTTAAGTATATTAGATCAGCTGCTGTAACTGAGTTCAGTTCAATTTCTCACTTCAGACTTGGAAAATTGTGTGTAAGGAAAGATTCACATGCCTTTTTAATCAGCCAGAGTTGACAGGAGAAAGGGAATGAAAGAAAACTTCTGATCACTCAACCATTAAACAAATGCCCATGACAGCATCACTCCAATTACTAGGCTACTGCGTGCTTCCAGTGTTTTTAAAAATGACACCCTAAGTCAGCAGGTGTCCACACTCCAGGAATCAGTGGCTTCTCCCTTTCACCCCCTTCACTTCTGCATGGGTTGCTTGGGTGCCAGCCTTAGAGGAGACTGGCTCTGGAGTGGGCAGTGTGCCCTGACACATAATAGCAGTTGTTCTGAGCACATTTTGTGAGCTCCCACCACAAGGTTCCATGCACTTTATTACTATCAACTCCTTTACTCTTTCTTTCTTCTTCTGATGCATTTTTGTGATTCCCTAGAGGGGAGGGATGGGGGAGAGAAGAGAGGCTCAAGAAGGAAGGAATACATGTATAATCATGCCTGATTTGCATTGTTGTACAGCAGAAACCAATATACATTATAAAGCAATTCTCCCATTAAAAAATAAATTTTAAAAAAATGTATAATACAAAGGAAGAGTTAATTGCAGCATTATTCACAATATCCAAAAGGTGGAAACATTCCAAGATGAATGAATAAATAAATTGTGGTATATCCATACAATGGAGTATTATTCAGCCATAAAAAAGGAATGAAGTTCTGACCCATCCTATAATACGGATGAACTGAAAACAGGGTGCTAAGTGGAAGAAACCAGGCACAAAAGGAAAAACATTATAAGATTTCATTTATATGAAATAGCTAGAATAGGTAAATTCACAGAGACGGAGGTAGATTAGAGGTTACCAGTGGCTAAGGAAAGGATGAATAGGGAGTCCTGGTTCAATGTGTGCAGTTTTTTTTTTTTGGAGTGATAAACAAATTTTAGAATTAGAAATTGGTGACAGCTGTACAATGTAAATGGAATTAAGGCCACTGAACTGTACACTTTAAAAATGGTTAAATTTTTAAATGATTAAAACAATTAACATCTTATGTTGTATGTATTTTACCACAGTAAAAATATAGTTAAATTAAAAAAAAAATAGAAAATGAAGCTCTTTTAAGCCACAATGTCAATGAGGATTCTACTGGATGTACACGACAGAAAGCCCAGTAGAGCTGGTTGTATAAAGGGGGGCACTGATTGGTTCACTTAAACTGAGCAGTGTAGGGGCAGGACTGAGTCTGGGGCTGTGTGGGATTGTCTCCCTAACCCCCTGCAGACCCACTTGCTACCCTTCCTCTCCCTGCCCTCTGTCCCTGGAGCCTGTGCTACCTGAGCCACATCCAAGAGCCACAATCTCTGGCTGCCAGGATAGTAAAGGGAAAAGCCAGCAGAAGTCTGAAGGCAGGGAACAAAGGGAGGCCAAGGTTCCTCTGGCTGCCCCCGCAGAGTCATCCCAGGTTGGGTGTGTTCCTCAGTTTGAGGCCATGTTTCTCTCTAGGTGACCCTCTCCTTGCGGGTTCTGGAAACTACTCCCTTCTACATCCCTGTGGACCTAGACTAGCCCTGGGTCCCTGGAGGATGTTTGCCCTGGGTGGTTGGGTACCCTGCACCTCCGCCTACAGTGAATGATCCCTTTAGTAAACCTTGTGCATGTTATCACGTTTCAAGTGAGCCATCTCTTCGCTGTTGGACTCTGACTCTACTGAGATCTCTAATGTGGCTTTGCTGTTGGAAACTTGACTCTCCATCTCTTGATCCATCTCTTGCTAAATTGACTTTAGTCTTAAATTTCAGGCACGCAGTAACAGCCATGGCTCCAGGGTTCTGTTAGTTTCGGGACCTTGAGAAAAACAGATTCTCATTCCACAAAGGATTGCCAAAATTCTCCTTTCCTCTCAGTGGCTCTGAATGTACAACGTGCCCTTTCCTGAGCCCATGACAGTGGCTAAGGAAGTCTCTTTTCCGACTAACTTGAGTCCCAAGCTCCATCCTGGGTGAAGAGTTCTGTAGGGGAGTCAAGGAGCCTTTACTGTGATATGGTGATTTACAAGAAATATGTACTTGGTCTTTGTCCTTGTTTTTGGCACAGAGCTCCTAAAACCCTTGGAATTTCTGAATAGGAGTGATTAAGTTGTCTTTTGTTATGTTAATGAGGTGACTTTTGGCCTGAGCCTAGGGCTGGCTGCCAGAAGAACCAACCTTGTGATTAGAGAGTTGGAACGTCCAGTCCTAACCCCGTGCCTGACCTCCTGGGGGCAGAGCAGAGAGGGGTTCGAGGTGGAATTAATAGTGGTGTAGGACTTCCCTGGTGGTCCAGTGGTTAAGAGACTGCACTTTCAAAGCAGTGGACACGAGTCTGATCCCTGGTCAGGGAAGTTCCACATGCTGTGGGGTGAGGCAAAAAAAAAATGAAGTCAAATGCTAATGATTTAATCTGTCATGCCTGTGTAACTAAACCTCTGTAAAGACTAAAGGACTGGGTTCAGAGAGCTTCCAGGGTGGTGACAGCCCAGAGATTTGGGGAGAGAGTTGATCAGAGAGAAAAGAAAAGCTCGGTGCCCTTTCCCACACCTTGCCTCATGTGTGCATGTGCTTAGGCACTCAGTCATGTCCAACTTTTTGTGACCCCATGGACTATAGCCCAGCATGGAGATTCTCTGTCCATGGAGATTCTCCAGTCAAGGATACTGGAGTGAGTTGCCATGTCCTCCTCCAGTGGATCTTCCCAACCCAGGGAACAAACCCAGGTCTCCTGCATTGCAGGTGGATTCTTTACCATCTGAGCCACCAGGGAAGCCCAAGAATTCTGGAATGGGTAGCCTATCCCTTCTCCTGGGGATCTTCTCAACCCAGGAATTGAACCCACATCTCCTGCATTGCAGGCAGATTCTTTACCAGCTGAACTACCAGGGAAGCTTATCTTGTCTTATCCCCCTCTTCCAACTGGTTGTTCTTGAGTTACATCCTTTAATAATAAACCAGTAATCTAGTAAGTAAAGTGCTTCTCTGAGTTACTGTGAACAACTCTAGCAAATTAATCAAATCCAAAGAGGGGGCTCGTTGGAAATCCCAATCGAATCAGTCAGTCAGAAGCACAGGTGGCAAACTGGACTTGTGATTGGCATTTGAAGCTGGGACAGGACAGTATCTCCCGGGACTCTGCCCTCTACCGGTAAAAACTGATGCTATTTCTGGGTAGATATTGCCAGAATTGAGTCAAATTGTAGGACACCTAGCTGGTGTTGGGAAACTGCTTGGAGGAAAAGGGGCGGGGGGGAACCTACATATTATAATTTAGGTAAAGAACCCTCCTGCCAATACAGGCAATGCAGAGGGTGAAAGTTCTATGCCTGGGGTGGGAAGATCCCCTGCAGAAGGAAATGCAACCCACTCCAGTATTCTTGCCGGGAAAATCCCATGGCCAGAGGAGCCTGCTGGGCTACAGTCCATGGGGTCACAAAGAGTTGAACATGGCTGAGCACACATATGCACACAAAGAATATTAGTTACCAAAAAGAGAATAAATGGAAGCTGCTTGGGGAAAACATGGTTGCACAGCAGTCACTTTCCTAAGGTCTCACACCCCTAGGGACTCATCTTATTTGCCTGACTCTGAGCCCCAGCTCTCCTCAGTACTCTCCATTCTCACCTCCACCTCTTCTCCCAGACAAACCTTCTGCCAGGAAGCTGGGACTAGGCTCAGGACAGAGGTTTCTGTAAGCATTAGAGCAGGAGTGATCCTAAGAACCACGTCAGACAGGAGAGGGGGCAGCCCATGCTGGGTTAGAGAAGGAGGATGACATGAGAGATGGCAAGTCCAAGCTTGATCGGCTCTGTCACTTTCTACCTCCCCACACATGGTAAACCACGGCCAGGCTTCCGCCACAGAAGATGGGCAGATTAGACAAGCTGGGTTTAAGGGCCAGCCCAGGAAGGAACCAGTGTTGCAGGAACATGGGGGAGAAGTTGAGTCTGGCAGACCAAGTGTGCCCTCTGAAAGCCAGGACAACAGTTGGCTTTCAGAGCACAACATCAGAGTAAGCTGGGATGACCCTTTCTGGGGAGTCCAGGAAAGCCAGCAGGTCATGAATCAATTCTCCCAAAGGGAGCAATTGCCTCGAAGACTAAGCTTGAAAACAGATCCCGCAATAGTTACAATATTGACTGTAATGGAACTAAGCAGGCTCTATTAGAAGTCTTTCAGAAAATATTTATTGAGCTTTAGGCTTGGCACTAAGTATAGAATGAATGAGTGAATACATGAATGAATGAATGAACAGGGTAAATGGTCTTTCAGACTTCTCCCATCCCTAAAATGCCACAAACTCCCTTAGGTGCTGAAGCACAGTTGGGCCATTTGAGGGATCAGGGCACTGAAACAAGTGCCTGACTTGACCAGGAAAGGCTTCTTAGAGAAGATGATGCTGTAACTTTCAGAACATCACTACTGGTATCGTCTTTATCTGGCCATTAAATACAGGACTTTTTTGATTTGGCTGTTGTTAGCAGCAAGAGCCTGATGCCTAAAGGCAAACTTACAGATCCAAGGGCTCAGCAGACATCCAAACCATTCCTGATTTCAAGGAAGAAAAGAGCTCTTTAGGTCTCTTTCATTGTACCCCCCCTTTTTTTATTATTATAAGAGAATTATATAATCATTATGAACAATTAGAAAATTCAAGCAAATTTTATCCCATCCAAGAGTCAACCACTGATAGTATGTGGGCACATTCTTCCCAGAATGTTTCTTAGTAGTTCATATTATTATTGAATTTTTTTTCCAAGATTTGTTCTGCTTGATTTCGCTTGACATTACATCATAAGCGTTTACCCATGCCATGAAAATACCTTCATAAACATCCTCTTAAATTGCTACAGAATGTCCCATCCCATACAGATGGGTCATAATTTACATAACCAATCCCAGATCAGACATTTAGATTATTTATTATAATAATAAGCAGCCCTGTGGTACACATGCATGTACATAAAGTTCTATTTGCATTTCTGATCAGGTCCTTAGGCCACATGAGGAAGTGGGATTACTGGTCAAACGACCTGAGCAGTTTTCAAGCTCTGACTGTTCAAGGCCAGGTTATTTTCCAAGTGATGTTGCCCCAGTGTAAATTTCACCAACAGAGCATGTGGAATTGGTCTTTCTGCATTGGTCACTCTCTTTCTCTTTCATTTACCCTGTTATCCCTCTGTCTTCATCTAAACCTATCTTCTGGGTCAGAGAGACCTGGGGAGGGAATGAAAAGAAGGCTAGACTAATTGCATTTAGCCCCTTCTCTTTCTACCCAGCAAGGAAAACAAAGCCACCTTAGGCCCTGGAATTTTAATTAGCCTCATAGCAGCAGGAATCTCATCCCTCAAGTTAGTCACTGCTCTGAGCTCAGTGTCAGAACCCCTAGGAAGAAAAGAAAGAGAATGTACAGGTGATTTACAGTAGTTCAGTTTGATCAAAAATGGTCTGAGGCAATAAGGTATGGTCTTAACCTTTTGGACAGCGAGGTCACATGACTTCCTTTAGCTCAGGACCTAGGAATGAAAGAGCCCATTAGACATACAGAAACATATTCAACTGGCCTTCCTAGAGCTTGGTTCAGGAGAAAATATCCTCAGTGACATATGGTAGTTTAGGTCCTGGTACAAGCCTGCATAGCCAAGGACCAGGATGTGAAAAAGTGAAAGTTGCTCAGTCGCGTCCAACTCTTTGTGACCCCATGGACTGTAGCCCACCAGGCTCCTCTGTCCATGGAATACTGGAGTGGGTAGCCATTCCCTTTTCCAGGGGAATCTTCCTGACCCAGAGATTGAACCTGGGGCTCCTGCATTGCAAGTGGATTTTTTACCCCCTGAGCCACCAGGGAAGCCCAGGAGAAGGAACTTATATCCAGCTCAGACAAACATCCTGATCAAATGGATTAGAGTCTGGAAATTATAATCAAGAGAACCAGAACTTAGAAGGAAGGCAGGAGGCAGGTGGAGTAGAGAAGTCTCAGAATGGTTTGGAATGGTTTACAAATGAAGGGCTGTGGGAAGGAATGTTACCATGTGTTCAGTGGTAGAGGAAACATGAGAACCAGGCTCACTAAACTCCCATCCAGTGTTCTTTCTGCTAGAACATTCTGCCTATATTTTGTTCAGAGAGAGTTGGTTGATTCAGTTCTCATGGAAATGAGAAGAGCCAAGTTGTCCAGACAGAACAGTGCCCTAGAAAGATATGTTACCTAATGGGTTAGACCTCTCTTCCTCTCTAAAAGCTGCTTTGTCTAGCAGAAATGCAAGGATTTTCACACTTATGGGTTATTTTTCTGCAGTGAAATTCCATCCCCCCCCTCAACCCTGGAGCCCCACAGACTAGTGATCCATCCTCTTCTCCTCCAGGGCTCCCATCCCCAATTCACACTCACACTTCTGAAAGAAAACCACATCCAGTCTAGACCAGGCAAGATGGCCGGCTTGTGTTTCACCTCAAGAACATTATAACAAAGTGGAATCTGCTTCATGTAAAGTGATCACAAAGACTGGAAGCCCCACAGAAGCGTGATACAACTCTCAGAGCCCAGGCGCTACAGCTCTGTAGCTACTCATGTTTCCTGTCTGAATTTTCTCATCTTTACATTGGAGAGAAGACCCCAGTTCTTTGGGAGTCATTGTTGGGATCAGTTGAGATCATGCAAGCGAAAGCATTCTGTAAACTCTGAAACACTCCTGCAGTGTAAGCTGAATATTTTTTCTTTTTACCAAGTAAGAAGGTACTGAGCTGGGGGAGGAATAGTAGCCTTCAAGGCAAATAACAACACTCAGCTGCCCTCTCCCTGCCCAGGTCTGAGGATCTTCCTGAGCCATCTTGTGGCAGCTGATTCCTTAGAGCAGATTCTTTTTCTTTTTCTTTTTTTTCCCCCAACTATTTTTTGTTAAAGCATAGAATTCTTACTTATAAAGAAATATTTCATGGGGCCCCCTTTCCAAGTCTGAAATTGATAATGGTAGTATTGGTTTGGTTAGATTGAGGCTAGATGGTAGGGGAGATAGGACATAGTCTTGTCTTTATTTTTAACTCCTTAGCTGCCAACTCACAAAAACTGATATATTTTTCCATTTATTCAGAAGACATTTATTAACACTACTAAACATTTAGATCCTGGCAGGTCTAAATCCACTTCCCACCCTCAAGGGATTAGAAGGACGGCTGCTGACCAGGTACCTCCACTTAAGTTAAAGTAAAACACTCCACTGCCTGTGAGGTCTTCTGTTATACTTTCAACCAATTATTGTTTTGCCATACATTCATTCTTTCATTTAGTCATCTCATCATGCAAAAGGAAAAAAAGAAAAATCTTTAAGAGAAGCCGAGGTTCCCAAGAATAACACAAAGCGAGTAGGTATAAGAGACAGAGCTTAGTGTTTGAAGTCAGACAAATCTGGTTCCAGACTCGTATCCACTCCTTATTGTCTGAATGGTCCTGAGATAATCTCTTAATGGTTCCAGGCCTTAGTTTTCTCAGCTGTAAGATGGGACTAGCAATAAACACACTACCCAGGATCACATAATATGTAAGTTAGTGTAACCCCCATACTACTTAGCCACATTTCAGGGGACATCCTCAGAAAGCATCCCAAATAAGTATGATTGGTCTGTCAATGTCTGTCTCACCAATTAAACTGTAACCTGCAGGAGGGCAGGGACTAGACTCGGTTTGTTTATCGTAGATTCCCTAGAACTTAGCATACTCTTGGCATACAGTATATTCCACAAATTGAAGGAATGAATGAAGGGCTTAAAATGATCTGGGGACCATGCTCAGCATTTTGCCTGCATCAGCTGGGTAAATCCTCATGTACCCTCTATCATGATCACCGTTCTGTACGGATGAGGAAACTAAGACTCATGGCTGTTGCTGCTGTTCAGTGGCTAAGTCGTATCCAGCTCTGTGACCTCCTGGATGGCAGCACGCCAGGTTTCCCTGTCCTTCACTGTAATTGTCCTGGTATAATAAATACAACTAGAAACAGGCTGAACCTGACCTAAGAACCCAGATCCTTCTGCTCCTGAAGCTTCGTCTTCACCAGCCCACATAACTGCCTATTGCTGGAGAACCAGAGAGGCCTGTGTGGGTCAGGCATTGCTCAGAGAGCATTTCTCCACTACTTGGAGAAGGACACAGATGATCCAGGGGAAGTACAAGAGGAAGGACAAGTTGGGGGGTGGGGGGGGGAACAGAGATATGTAGAAACCATCATATGGTCAAGGGCTCCACAAAGTATAGATACTGAAGGAGATAGGTGGCGGTTCCTAGACAGCCTTGACCACCTACCTGAGGATGTGGAATTTGTCTCTGGGAATTGAGGAGCCCTGGAAGGGGTTTCACCAGGACAGAGCCAGCATAGTACTGGGGGAGAGCACCATGGCAACAGAGGGGAGGATGAATGGATATGGAGAAAGTGCGGAAATGCTGCGCTAGGGTGAAGCTACCAACTCAAGGTTGCCCAGTGCCACCCACTAGCTGGGTGAGCTTGGATAAGTGACTGCCCCTCTCCAAGTTTCAACTTTCTCATTTTAGAGGGGATAATGTAGTATCTACTTCATAGGGCTGCTGCTGTGATGGGCAAGTGGGATGAGGCATAAACAGTATCTGACACTCACTAAGCTGTTTTCATTATGGACTTAGAGGTGTTGTGTGGTGGTTTAGTCTCGCAGTTCGGTCTGACTCTTTTGTGACCCTGTGGACTGTAGCTTGTCAGGCTCCTCTCTCTGTGGAATTTTCCAGGCAAAAAACTGGAGTGGGTTGCCCTTTCCTTTTCCCAGGGATCTTCCTGATCCAGAGATCAAACTTGAGTCTCCTGCCCTGCAGGGATTCTTTACCAATTAAACCACCAGGGAAGCACTACACAGAGACAGAGGGAGAGACTTCATAGTGAGAGCATTTCAGAAGTACAATTACAAAGTGTGGCTACCTTGCCCAGATGAGGAATAAGAGAAAAAGAAATCGTCAAAGGGTCCCGGGTGTCTGCAGAATGGCAATGTCATTAGGATGCCAAGTGTGATACCCCTGCCCTCCCAGAACCCTGGGCCACGTCCAGAAAGCCCCTCCCTCACCCTGCTCCCCTGTAGCCAGGTGCTAGGTACTTTGAAACACTGCTGACTTCTCCAGACCAGCCAGAGCAGGAACAGTGTTTTTATGCTTTGGATTTCTGCAATAACGTGGAGAGAATTCGAGAAAAGCCTCATGTTATTTTTCTACTCCTATTTGTAATGATTATTAATCATAACTAATATTTGTATAGTACATTACAGCTTACAGAACATTTTCATCTATATTGTTGTATCAGGGATAAAGGAAATTTCATCAAACACAACTGGCTTATTGAACAGTCTGAGCTCAGCAGGGCACAAACACAAACAGTTTTTGTTTTTTTCTCTCTCTCTAATCCTTTCCTTCAACCATGTTGTCACATGTCCATTTCCCAGCCCTTAATGACAACTTCAGCAGATTCCCTATTTTTCTGGTGGCTTTGGGTCTAAAAATGCCCTCAGCTAATTTGAAACTTCAATCTCATATCATATTTAAATGCTCACCCCATCTTCTCTCTTCATGGGCCAGCCGGGCTCCCGCCTAAGTAACTTGATAGGTGGCAGGTTCATACTCCTGTAGGTTAAGGCAGGGAACAAGTGGGATGAAGCAAGTTTCTCCTACATAGCTGGTTTCTGTGTTATCTTCTCCACCTTGAGCATCTCAGGCCAAGCATGTCTGCTGAATGGTGGGGATCCCAGCCCTGGCTCTCTTGTGGGCACACAGGAGGGTTCTTTAGGGAGCCTGGTGAGGGCAGCAGATCCTTCTAGCATTTGGTTCTGTGATGAAGGAGGACGTTCACATATTAGCCAACTTCTTCCAGACCTCCCTGCTCCCAGCTCTTCTCCAGCATGGCCCATCCCACAGCCTCTCACAGCCAGGGTGCTCATGGAGGCGTCTTTCACTCCACTAACAACTCGCATTGGAAAGATTTCCCCGTCTCCTAGCCTTCTGCTTAAACAGCTCTCAAGAGTAGGGGAAGAGGGCAGGCTGGTCTGCATGAACACTGATCAATCTTTCCTTAGAATATGGTTCCCTCACCCCATTGTTCCCAGCTTTCCATTCTGGGAGCACAGCGTCTGCTCTCCAGCCAGTTAGCCAGGCTGGAAGTGTTGTGGCCTTTCCCCCTCCTATCTTCCGCAGGATCAGCCCCAGGGCCTTCTTCTGCTGAGAAAAGCCAGGGAAAGCAGGAACGGGAGGAAATGGAGACCAGAAAGCTTACACAGGTTGGTTTTTAAGAGAAGGCCTGGGCAGGATGGGTATCTAGAACAAGAAAGTGGAAACTGCAGTGGGTGAAAGTCTGCGGAGTCACTTTCTCCACACACTGGTACAGAAAGCAATGTTTTAATAAATGTTCGTGTGTCCTATGAACATACTCTATACTTAATGTATTTGAGACAGTCCATGGTAAAAAGTTAAATTGTTTATCAATTTTTTTTAATTAGAGCATAACTTATTTATAAAGTATTAGTTTCAAGTATACAGCAAAGTGATTCAGTTATATATATACATATATATTCTTTTTCAGATTCTTTTCCCATATAGGTTATTGCAAAACATTGATATAGTCCCCTGTGCTATTGTAGGTTCTTGTTGTCTGTTATATATAGTAGTGTATCTATGTTAATCTCAAGTTCCTAATTTATCCCTTCCCTCCCCGTTTCCCCTTTGGTAACCATAAGTTTATTTTCTATGTCTGTGAGTCTATTCCTGTTTTGTAAATAAGTTCATTTGTATATATTTTTTAGATTCCACTTGTTAGTGATATCATATGATATTTGTCTTGTTTAGTTTATCAACTATTTTTAATGCCTTTTGGAAATATGGCACTAATATGGGGTTGGTTTTCAGGCAAACTATAACTCAGAAAAGTTTGTGTGATCATTTCCTAGTTTTAAAATGTGAAAAATTGAGACATGGAGAAGAGAATTTCCTAGAATCATAAGTTAATAAGAGGTAGATTCCAGATTCCAGTGCTGATCTAACTTTAATTACCAAAATCATTCTATATAATACTGTGACCATTGTAACACTGTAATCAATATTGAAGCAAATACTGGACTCAGAAATAAAATCTATCATAATCAGAATTGCTCAGGAGTAAAATGCTTCTAAAAACGGTAAGAATGTTTACAGGCTAATGATGTAGATGTCCGCAAATCCATTTCTGAAGTTGGGGACGTCCTGAAAGTCACTGGGAAGCAAGCAGTCAGTACCCTTCCTAGCAGTGTCCTCTAGCCCCACCCTACAGCCACTCTCAATCCCAGCTCAAAGAGCCTGTTCACAGGTACTAGGGCCAGGCTTTTGCCCCTGGCAGGATGACTCCTGGGAGATAAGGAGCCATTTCTATGGAAAAGTGAAATCTCAAAGTCCATCTCCAAGTATCAGTACAGGCACCTGGATGAGGGGGGAGGGGAGACCCTGGTCTTGAAGTCCATGCCAGTCCACAGTGGGAACAAATGAAGATGATACAATAATAACATACTTGCAAGAAAATAAAGCAATCAAGAGCTTAACAAAATAGCCCAACTATGAGGAAGCTTTAGGAGCCAACATCCTGACCTTGAGCCCAGGACATGGGGTTAGAAGCTGTGTTGATGTTGTTCACTCTGCCAGGCCAACATTTATGCCTTTGTAGAGGTTATGTACCCAAAATTCTGGTATAGATTGGGCAAAACAAGACAATGGTCTGGACTGGAGAAAATCCTAATGCAACATGGAATCCTGTCTCAGTGTCGAGGAAACATTCAGATCGCCTCACGAGGAGGAAAGGACCCAGTGCTTCTTTATTTCTTGATTTCATTTCTTACTAAAACAACAGAAGGCCCTGGCTATATTATACATATTGTTGTTGTTGTTTAGTCTCTCACTCATGTCTGACTCTTTGAGACCCCACCAGGTTCATTTCTCCATGGAATTTTTCAGGCAAGAATACTGGGGTGGGTAGCCGTTTCCTTCTCCAGGGGGCCTTCCCGACCCAGGGATCAAACGTAGATACATGGCTAAAATGTATACAAATATATTCACATGCACGGCTGACTAAATGACTACTTCTTTCTGTAGTTTGTTTTGTCTTTTATTGGCTATACTCTGTGCCAGGCACTTTACGTATCTCATTGGTTCTTCCCAATAGTCTTGGATGTCAGAAATTTGATTCTTAACTTGAAGATGCAAGAACTAGAACTTTAGCCTGTTTGTGATCTTTCTCAGGCCTCACTGTGGCACCATGAGATGAATGGTGTCATGGAAACCAGCAGCCTCATGGGTGACAGCGCCTCACAACTTACCCACAACTTAGCACTGACAGCCCGTGCATCCCCAGATGCAGATCAAAGAAAGAGACAGGGAGACAGAGACCATGGAAGAGACCATGGAAGGGGCCAGAACATTTGTGGTGGACAGAATGAAATGGAGATACAGGGCACTGCTTTGGCTTATTGGAGCACAGTCAAGGCAAAACAAACAAACAAACAAACAAACAAAAAATGCAAAGAAACCAAGATCTCCAAGGAACACAACCCATTATCACACTCTCGATCTTCATGAGGAATGGGGAACAATTGGAATAAAATACCTTTGTAACTGGGCAGCATACTTTGCATTTTTCTTATATGTTTCCACATCCATGATGTGCTCAGCCTTCAGGAAAACCCAGAAGAGAGTAGTTCAGTTCAGTTCAGTTGCTTAGTCAGACTCTTTGCGACCCCATGGACCACAGCACAACAGGCCTCCCTGTCCCTCACCAACTCCCTGAGCCTACTCAAATTCATGTCCATTGAATGGGTGATGCAATCCAACCATTTCATCCTCTGTCGTTCCCCTCTCCTCCCACTTTCAATCTCTCGAAGCATCAGCGACTTTTCCAATGAGTCAGTTCTTTGCATCAGGTAGCCAAAGTATTGGATTTTCAGCAGCATCATCAGTCCTTCCAATGAATATTCAGGACTGACATCCTTTAGGATGGACTGGTTGGATCTTCTTGCAGTCCAAGGGACTCTCAAGAGTTTTCTCAAACACCATGGTTCAAAAGCATCAATTCTTTGGCACTCAGCTTCCTTTATAGTCCAACTCTCACATCCATAATGACTACTGGAAAAATCATAGCTTTGACTAGATGAAACTTTCTTGGCAAAGTAATTCTCTGCTTTTTAATATGCTGTCTAGGTTGGTCATAACTTTTCTTCCAAGGAGCAAGAGTCTTTTAATTTCATGGCTTCAGTCACCATCTGCAGTGATTTTGGAGCCCCCGAAATGAAGTCTGTCACTGTTTCCACTGTTTCCCCATCTATTTCCCATGAAGTGATGGGACCAGATGCCATGATCTTCGTTTTCTGAATGTTGAATTTTAAGCCAGCTTTTTCACTTTCCTCTTTCACTTTCATCAAGAGGCTCCTTAGTTCTTTGCTTTCTGTCATAAGGGTGGTGCCATCTGCATATCTGAGGTTATTGATATTTCTCCTGGCAATCTTGATTCCAGCTTGTGCTTCATCCAGCCCAACATTTCTCATGATGTACTCTTCATATAGGTTAAATAAGAAGGATGATAATATACAGCCTTGACATTCTCCTTTCCCAATTTGGAACCAGTCTGTTGTTCCATGTCCAGTTCTAACTGTTGCTTCCTGACCTTCATACAGGTTTATCAAGAGGCAGGTCAGATGGTCTGGTATTTCCATCTCTTTAAGAATTGTCCACAGTTTGTTGTGATCCACAGAGTCAAAGGCTTTGGCATAGTCAATAAAGCAGAAGTATATGTTTCTCTGGACCTCTCTTGCTTTTTCGATGATCCAATAGATGTTGGTAATTTGATCTCTGGTTCCTCTGCCTTTTCTAAATCCGGCTTGAACATCTGGAAGTTCATGGTTCACATACTGTTGAAGCCTGGCTTGGAGAATGTTGAGCATTACTTTGCTAGCATGTGAGATAAGTGCAATTGTGAGGTAGTCTGAGCATTCTTTGGCATTGCCTCTCTTAGGGATTGGAATGAAAACTGACCTCTTCCAGTCCTGTGGCCACTGCTGAGTTTTCCAGATTTGCTGGCATATTGAGTGCAGCAGTTTCATAGCATCATCTTTTAGGATTTGAAATAGCTCAACTGGAATTCCATACCTCCACTAGCTTTGTTCATAGTGATGCTTCCTAATGCCCACTTGACTTTGCATTCCAGGATATCTGGCTCTAGGTGAGTGATCACACCATAGTGATTATCTGAGTCATGAAGATCTTTTTTGTATAGTTCTTCTGTGTATTCTTGCAACCTCTTCTTAATATCTTCCGCTTCTGTTAGATCCATACCATTTCTGTCCTTTATTGTGCCCATCTTGGCATGAAAAGTTTCCCTTGCTATCTCTAATTTTCTTGAAGAGATCTCTAATCTTTCCCATTCTATTGTTTTCCTCCATTTCTTTGCACTGATCACTGAGGAAGGCTTTTTTATCTCTCCTTGCTATTCTTTGGAACTCTGCATTCAAATGGGTATATCTTTCTTTTTCTCTTTGCCTTTTGCTTCTCTTCTTTTCTCAGCTATTTATAAGGCCTCCTCAAGCAACCATTTTGCCTTTTTACATTTCTTTTTCTTGGGGATGGTCTTGATCACTGCCTCTTGTACAGTGTCACGAACCTTCATCCGTAGTTCTTCAGGCACTCTGTCTATCAGATTTAATCCCTTGAATCTGTTTGTCACTTCCACTGTATAATCGTAAGGGATTTGATTTAGATCATACCTGAATGGTCTAGAGATTTTCCCTACTTTCTTCAATTTCTCTACTTTCTTCCCTACTTTCTTCAAATGAACAAAGATCATTCTGTCATTTTTGAGATTGCATCCAAGTATTGCATTTCAGACTCTTTTATTGACTATGATGGCTACTCCTTTCTTCTGAGGGATTCTTGCCCACAGTAGTAGATATAATGGTCATCAGAGTTAAATTCACCCATTCCAGTCCATTTTAGTTCGCTGATTCCTAAAATGTCTATGTTCACTCTTGTCATCTCCCTTTTGACCACTTCCAGTTTGTCTTGACTCATGGACCTAACATTCTAGGTTCATATGCAATATTGCTCTTTACAGCATCGGACTTTACTTCCATCACCAGTCCCATCCACAACTGGGTATTGTTTTTGCTTTGGCTCTGTCTCTTCATTCTTTCTGGAGTTATTTCTCCACTGATCTCCAGTATCATATTGGGCACCTACTGACCCAAAGATGGGGAGTGCATCTTTCAGTGTCCTATCTTTTTGCCTTTTCATACTGTTCATGGGGTTCTCAAGGCAAGAATACTGAAGTGGTTTGCCATTCCCTTCTCCAGTGGACCACATTCTGTCAGACCTCTCCACCATGACCCGCCTGTCTTGGGTGGCCCCACAGGGCATGGCTCATTGTTTCATTGAGTTAGACAAGGTTGTGGTCCATGTGATCAGATTGGTTAGTTTTCTGTGATTGTGGCTTTCAGTCTGTGTGCCCTCTGATGGAGAAGGATAGGAGGATTATGGACGCTTCCTGATGGGAGAGACTGACTGAGGGGGAAACTGGGTCTTGTTCTGATGGGTGGGGCCTTGCTCTGTTCAGTTCAGTTCAGTAGCTCAGTTGTGTCCAACTGTTTATGACTCCAAGGACTGCAGCACGCCAGGCTTCCCTGTCCATCACATACTCCCAGAGCTTATTCAAACTCACGTCCATCGAGTCGGTGATGCCATCCAACCATCTCATCCTCTGTCTTCTTCTCCCACCTTCAGTCTTTCCCAGCATCAGGGTCTTTTCAAATGAGTCAGTTCTTTGCATCAGGTGGCCAAAGTATTGGAGTTTTAGCTTCAGCATCAGTCCTTCCAATGACTATTCAGGACTGATCTTTTGGATGGACTGGTTAGATCTCCTTGCAGTCCAAGGGTCTCTCAAGAGTCTTCTCCAACACCACAGTTCAGAAGCATCAATTCTTTGGTGCTCAGCTTTCTTTATGGTCCAACTCTCACATCTGTACATGACTACTGGAAAAACCAAAGAGGCCATTCTCAGTAAATCTTTAATCCAGTTTTCTGTTGATGGGCAAAGCTGTGTTCTCTCCCTGTTATTTGACCTGAGGCCAATCTTTGGTGGAGGTAATGAAGATAATGGTGACCTCCTTCAGAAGTTCCCATGCATGCACTGCTACACTCAGTGCCCGCAGCCCTGCAGCAGGCCACTGCCAACCCATGCCTCCGCTGGAGACTCCTGGACACTCACAGGCAAGTCTGGGTCAAGTCTGTTTGTGCCATCTAAGAGTCTGTCCTCAGTTCTGTGTAAGTTCTGGAGGGTCTATGGTGGAGATAATGGCAATCTCCTCCAAGAGGGTTTATGCCACGCCCAGGTCTCCTGCACCCAGAGCTCCTGCCCCTGGGGCAGTCCACTGCTGACCTGTACCTCAGCAGGAGACACTCAGACATAGTTCTGTCTCAGTCTCTGTGGGGTCTCTGGGTCGTGGTGCACACAAAGTTTGTTTGAGCCCTCTGACCATCTCTGGCAGGTATGGGGTTTGATTCTAAATGCAATTTCACCCCATGTACTGTCTTGCTGGGACTTCTCCTTTGCCCTTGGATGTGAGGTATCTGCTCAAAGTGGTTCTAGCACCTGAAGGCTCCCGCCCAGTGTCTACCGTCTTGCTGAGGCTTCTCTGCCCTTGGACATGGGGTATCTCCTCATGGTGCCCCTCACAGTAGGGAAGAAAGAAGAGAGCAAGACAAGACTATTAGCTCCACTGTCCTAGTGTGTCTTGGAGACTTGAATAACTTGCCCAAGATCACACAGTCAGTGTTGGAGCTGGGGCATGGCTGCTGTCCTGTTTGTTAATGCTGTTTTTATTTAGATAAGCACATCTGATCACATTGTTCCCACTGAAAGCCTTCCATTATCTCAGGAAAACCTCTAAATCTTCCATAATCCTTGCCATTAACTACCTAATCCACGTTCCAGAACTGGCTATCAATGCATGGCTCCCCAGACATCATGCCATGTCACCCCAGCCTGGTGAGATTCCCCATCTGATGTTCCTCTGCCTGGGGTGATCTTCAAATACCTTCATATTTGAAGACCACAGTACTGTCTCCCCCAAGCTCTTCAAATTAGACATCTCATCTCCTTTCAGCTGGACACCGAACATGGATCCAAGTCCTTCATCATCCTGGTCACTCTTCAAAGCACATGCTAAACTATTCGGGCATTTGGACAGAAAGGAGCAGACAATGGGTGCTCTTGATCAGCATATAGTATTTGAACCAACAGGGAACAAATATGTATTGAACTGGATCTAGCATTCGGCCAGCTGCTTTATTAACATCATTTCATTTTAATCTTTATTGAATAATGTAATAGTGTCACTAATACCATTTAGCAATAAGGAAGTTAAAGCTCAGAAACATTGAATGATTTGCCAAGCACACACGGCTAGTATTAATAGACAGAAGAGCAGGAATCCAAACCTTGATCTGAACAACACTAAACCCACGCTCTTTCTGCTGTATTATCAGAATCATTCCTCTTCCTCTAGATATTTCACTTCCATTAATTAAGCTGCACAGGAGAGTCAAATATAAGAGTTACAGCTGACTGTTTTCCAACTCTGCCAAGTATCCCATGGTCATCTTGAAATACCTAGAATCCAGATAATTTTCTGATTTGTGAAGGTCAGAACTCTGATCTCAGTTCCCCTCTTCAAGAAAATGAAAATAATTGGCGTTCTTCATCTCATCTGCCCTTCTGCACCTCTCTCATTGTGCCGGTTGCTGAACAAACATTGCCATCTAAAATAGGCACATCTTCACAATCTCCATCTGCTTTATAGGTTTCTTTAAATAAAATATTTCTGTGATGAATAATATCATCTAATTGTAAATGTACACCTTGAAGCTCAGATCCCACTGCTTTGAATGGTTTCAGTGCCCTGAGGGACTATAGACCTCAATGGATCTCAGAATTACACATGAAAAGTCATTTGGACAGGGACCATGGTCCACTTCTCAGTCACACAAAACAACAATGTCAGTGCCCCCTACTCTCTGTTACAGCCAGGGCCATCCAAGGAGTCAACACATAGGGTATGGGTGTAACTACATCAAGGCACTTTCCACTACACCACTGCCCCCCAATTCAAGATGAATGGATGGGTTAAATAAGTATGTAGTATAAGAATTGATACTTTTGAGCTGAGGTGTTGGAGAAGACTCTTGAGACTCCCTTGGACTGCAAGGACATCCAACCAGTCCTAAAACCATTCCTAAAGGAAATCAGTCCTGAATATTCATTGGAAGGACTGATGCTGAAGCTGAAACTCCAATACTTTGGCCACCTTATGCAAAGAATGGACTCATTTGAAAAGACCCTGATGCTGTGAAAGATTGAAGGCAAGAGGAGAAGGGGATGACAGAGGATGAGATGGTTGGATTACATCACTGACTCGATGGAAATGAATTTGAGCATGCTCTGGCAGTTGGTGATGGACAGGGAAGCCTGGTGTACTGCAGTCCATGGGGTCACAAAGAGTCAGACATGACTGAGTGATTGAACTGAACTGAACTGATAGATATGAAGGGCTTCTCTGATAGCTCAGTTGGTAAAGAATCTGCCTACAATATAGAAGACTCGGGTTTGATTCCTTGGTCAGAAAGTCGGCAAGAGAAGGGATCAGCTACCCACTTCAGGTTTCCTGGGCTTCCCCTGTGGCTCAGCTGGTAAAGAAAGGATCCACCTGCAATGTGGGAGACCTGGGCTCGATCTCTGGGTTGGAAAGATCCCCTAGAGAAGGGAAAGGCTACCCACTCCAGTATTCTGGCCTGGAGAATTCCATGGACTGTATAGACCATGGGGTCACAAAGAGTCGGACCCGACTGAGCAATCACACTAAGCCCACCCCATAATAGATGTGAATGGATGAAGAGTAGATAAGAGGATGAGTGAATGACCATCTGGTGTTTGTTTGTATGGATAGATGGATGTCAATGAAAAGATAAGATGAGTGATTTAAAGAGGAAAGGGAATGAGAAGAGATGGGAAAGAGGAGATTCAGACTAAGGCTATAGCATCCATGGAAACTTAGAATGTTAATGGGCTACTTGATAATATTAATAGCAAAAAAACTTTTAGTACTTACTCTGCCCCAGGCCGTGTACTAATCATTTTATAAAATTAATTCATTTACTCTTCCGAAAGTAGCATTATTACCCATATATTAAAACAAATGCAAAAACTGAAAAAATAGACCATAGTAATTTTCCCTCTCCACAGCCACACTGATCCAATTCCATCATACGGAGGCACACAAATTAGGCGTGCCCCCTCTTCCCAACAAAACAATGTTTAAAGTAAAAAAATTATTTATCGACATTCCATACTAGTCAAGGGATTATAGTTAATCTAAGGGATTTAGGGACTAAGACTGAGTCCCTCAAAATAACTCACAGTGAGACAGGAGAGACAGATAGGTAAGCAAATTTGTAGGTTACCGTCTTATTTGTTAAACAGCAACACACAAAGACTGTTTAAAGTTTCAAGAGAAGACGTGAGGGTTGACCCTATGAAGGGGCCATGGTCATGTACATCCACACCCTCTTTTCCAGGCCCCTCACCCACCTGGGCACCATCCTCTACCTGGTTCCCATTTATCTGTGACTTTCCATAAGTTGATTCCTGAAAGAATTAGGGAGGAGAGAAGATAGTTTACATTTTCTACCTCACTTAATATCTCTATCACTGGAATAAAACTGTTAACCAGAGAAGACCCTGAGGATTAGAAATCCTGATCCTCTTCCCAGATATTATGCAGGTTTGGTCTACACATGCCCTGCTATTGGCTTCAACAGCCAGCTTTCTCCACTCTGCATCACTGCTGCTGCTGCTGCTAAGTTGCTTCAGTCATGTCCGACTGTGGGACCCCATAGACAGCAGCCCCCCAGGCTCCCTCGTCCCTGGGATTCTCCAGGCAAGAACATGAATGGGTTGCCATTTCCTTCTCCAATGCATGAAAGTGAAAAGTGAAAGTGAAGTCGCTCAGTCATGTCCGACCCTCAGTGACCCCATGGACTGCAGCCTTCCAGGCTCCTCCATCCATGGGATTTTCCAGGCAAGAATACTGGAGTGGGGTGCCATCGCCTCCTCCGACTCTGTATCACTAGGAGACAGTAAAAGGAAATAATATTGTATAGGTTGTTTTTGACTCATTCATTTTGTCTATTTCTAAGATTTCCTTTTTTGATTTCTAACCCAAATATGACTTATTTGGGTATGACTTAATAAAATGTGTTACATTCAAATCAGTAACCAAGTAAAATATCACTCTACCCTGTAGTGATGAATTTCTAACAGTGATGCAGTGTTAGGAAGTGGAAAGACTGACCATGCATTCCCAATCAGCTGGTGATCACTGAAGCCCCTGTCTGCACTCCTCTACATTAATGAATATGATGAAATTAAAGACAGATTATCTCAAAGCATATGTTATCATGTATTTTCCCATACTTGATTTATAGAAACACATACTTATAAAAGAGTATGGTGAGTCCTCTCTTGAAATATGAACTTTAGCCAGTATAATGATAACCTTCCTCATTTATCTGTATTTCCTGAAATCCTTCAAAGCCCAGCTCAATCTTGCTTTCTTTCTGAAGGCTTTCTAGGTCAGTAGTTCTCAAAGTGTGGTCCCTGGACCAGCAGCATCAGCGTCTTTTGGGAACTTGATGAAAATGCAAATTATTGAGCCTTACCAAATTAGAAACTCTGGGAGTAGGACCCAGAAGTGGTGCTGGTGCCGGGTAATGTTTGTGAACCGATGCCTTGGAATAAAAGCCCCCAGGAAATATTCAGCTTGATTTAAACCACAAACATCTATAGAGAAACTACAATGAGGCAAGCCCTGAACTAGGCACTGGAGAATGGGGTCAGAGAGATGAGCAAGACACAGAAAAGCGAAAGTGTTAGTCACTCGGTCATGTCTGACTCTGTGACCCTATTGACTGTAGCCTGACAGTCTCCTCTGTCCATGGAATTCTCCAGGCAAGAATACTGGAGTGGGTAGCCATCCCTTCTCCAGAGTATCTTCCTGACCCAGGGATTGAACCCATGTCTCGGATGATATTCCTTACCATCTGAGAACCAGGGACAAAACTAGCACCCAGTAGAGACTAAATATACGTCTAACTAAGCACAGACAGAGTCTCTGCTGCTTGAGCAGAGCTGAACAATGGAATATCAATCAACTGACTAATTGATCAATTGCCAGATAGATAGGTGGATGGATGGATAGACATCACCAGAGAGTCAGGAAGTCTAGCATGAAAACCAGCAGGTTCTCACCTGCTATGGAACACTGTGTTTGGTTAAGAGCACAGGTCTGGATGGAGACTCTGGTTTAAACCTTCCTCTGCCGTTTGTTAGCTGTGATCTTGGGCTAGTTGACTTTTCTGCTCAGTAAAAGAGGACAGTGCAGTGATTATAAGCATGCAGTCAAAAACCTGATTGCCTGACCTTGAATCCCAGCTCTACTATATACGAGTTTTGTGACCTTGGGCAAGTGGCTTAAAACTCTGTGTGCTTCAGTCTTCCCATCTGGAATATGGAGCTACTTCAAAAAGTTATTGCAAGGATTAAGTCAGTTCTGCATATAGAGGACTTAGAACAGTGATACAAGCTATGTAGAAGTGGTGGTGGTGGTAAAATGGAAAATAAAATAAAACACCTACTTTATAGGGTTGTGGGTAATATTAAATAAGAAAATGAAAAATTAAATGCTATTTTATGTGAAACATATTTACTCCAGTTCTACCTTCAAGTTTATTTTGCTTTGTTTTTTCTCCTTTGGGTGTACCTCTCACTGTAAATTTACAATGAAGAGAAGTGGCTGTTCAAGGAAGATTCAGGTATCCCTGGATCTCCTAGACAAATAGCATAACAAGAGCATTTTGGCATCCTCCTGTGTTGTTACTCAAATTTCCCATGACTTTTGCCTCTACTCTATCTGCTATATCTCTTAAACCTTGACGGTTTGATTGCAAGCATTAAACTTTTGAATGTGTCCCTTTCTACCATTATCTGGAAACTTTATTGTGCTTGTGAATCACCTAGAGATCTTGTTAAAAGGCAGGTTCTGATTCAGTACATCCAGGGTAGAGCCTGAGAGTCTGTGTTTATAACAAGCTCCCCGGTGTTGCTGGTCCGTGGCCCACAGATTGAGTAGCAAAGCTGTAGACAGTTCTTACCAGACCTTTCTGCACCAAGTCCCTTAATGCTCTCCAAAATTCCACAAGTGGAACCCCAAATGTTGTCAGACTGTTCTTTGAAGGGTACTCCAGCATCAGTTCAGGGTTCCTGAGACTGTAATGGAGCCCTGGAATGAGCACTGGACTGGAAGTCAGGAGGCCTCCCCTCCTTCCAGGCCACGTTACCTTGACAAAAGGACAACCTGAGAACTATTAAGGCTTCCCAGCTCTACCCACACATCCTTTCTAGGGTGTGGAGAATCCAGTGTCATAGTGTATGTGAAAGCACTTTGCAAACTGAATCGCACAGCACAAGAAGAACAGGCTGTTGCCAGGTTTCAGTAAAAGGGCACATACCATGCAAGGGTCAGAAAACTATTGGGTTGGCCAAAAAGTTCATCTGGATTTTTTCCATAAGGTGTTACAGGAAATCCTGAATGAACACTTTGACCAACCCACTACAATTCCTGGGTCAAATCTGACCCACTGCCTGTTTTCATGAATAAAGTTTTGGTTTTGTTTTTTGTTCTTTAACATCCATACCCATGGGTGTGTTATCTTTATCCTACAAGGCAGAGTTGAATAGTTACAGCAGAAACCATATGGCTCACAGAGCCTAAAATATTCACCCCCTGGTCCCTTGCAGAATGCTTGTGACCCCTGGCATATAGGACCACTGAGAGTGCTGAAGAAACTGATCCTAGGCTGACCTTCCAGGAATAACGCTCAAAGGCACAGAGCACAATTGAGCTTCCAGGAGAGCTGCTGCCCCGGTGTCATCAGAAAGCACTAGAAACAGGAAGTTGCCTAACAGAGTGGGAAGCCACCGCTGCACGTGCTGGCTTCAGAGCAGTGCCTCTTTGCTGATAGAAGTGCTGTCCCACTAGGGACCTCCACTAAAGCCACACAGAAAACCAAAGCCTCCATGATTGTCCTTGCCAGCAAAAAATTAGAAACCTAGTTGCACATTCTGCGTGCATGGGTATATCTTAATGGGGAAAACTAAGTCACATGTAGAGCACAGCCATATAGCACTCTGGGAAACACTGTTTCCAGGTTTCCTTCTTTTTAGGTCCTACATTGTAGGCACGTGTGATAGAAGGAAATTGAAATGGGTGTGGAGAAAACCAGTATCCAGCACAGCCCTCAGTCAGAAAATACAGTTTGGGCTTCATTCCATTTAATAAGATCCATTCCATGGTGGCTCAGTGGTAAAGAACTTGCCAACCAGTGCTGGGGACATAAGAGACATGGGTGCGATCCCTGGGTCGGGAAGATCCCTTGGAGGAGAAATGGCAACCCACTCCAGTATTCTTGCTAGAGAATCCCATGGATAGAGGAGCCTGGCGGGCTACAGTCCTTGGGTTCACAAAGAGTTGGACACAACTGAAGTGACTCAGTATGCACACACTCATTCTCTAGGCTTTCCAAATGAGGTCCTGGCATAATGATTCCCAAACTGTTTGGGTCTCTCTCCCTAACAGCACCCAAGAGGCGTCCTATAAAGTCAAGGCTTTGTAAGCTCAAGGGATTATTTCTTGAGAACCAAACCCACACTCTAGGAGGAACCACCCAGAGCTCATTAGCGGATTACCTAAGCACAAATATGTCTGAACAATTGCAGATCACTCAAGGGCCAGCCCACCCAGTGGGAAGCTGGGCTCGTGTCCTGCGATGCCATCTGGAACCTGTTGAATGACTTGGAGAAGCATCCCCTTTGAGCTTTGTCTCTCTAAACTGGATTTTTCTGAAGTCCCTTGTACTCTGGAAAATCTATGATTCTCAAAACATGTGGGCTCCCAAGAAATGCCAAGGGGGTGAGGGGGTATATTGAAAGGAGGCGGGGGTGGCAGATATCCAGGGCTGCATTAGCCTGAGACAGAGGAAGAGGGCCCTGGAGCTTCAGCATCACATGAGAGCCAGACTCCATGGACCAGATCAGTCAGGACCTGTCTCCTGGAGATTATCTGCTTCCTGTGTCCAGAACAGCCACTTCTGAGGACACGGTGGCCTGTCACCCTCAACTGGGGGCTTCGCCACCCCTTCCCAGTGCCTCTCTCCTCCTCTGTCTCCCCTCAATTTCATTCTGACACCTGAAAAGATGACAGTGATGAGATGAGTACAGCCCAGGAAGATAAAAACAATGTGAAACGCAGAGATTGGGAGCTTATCAGCCAAACAGGACATGGGGTATAAAAAGTAATCAACCTAAAGCTCTTATCAAAATCTCTCCCAGGGAAAGGTTTTAAAATTCTGTCATTGCTCAAGGAAAAATTATCGGATTATTACAGAGGAATTTCACTTGCTATTCATTCTGTATACAGAGAATGCATACATCCCTGCTAGAGGCTACAGGTAGTTTATGTCTTGATAATTATGTCTGGGAGTTTTAAGCATCACAAATCCTTAAAGTTAGGACAAATGATATATATCCACGGGCTTACCAAACCCACTCCCACTAGAAGACTCCCTATAAAGTTTCTCAACGTGGTACTAGATAGAGCATATTTGTTGCTTCATGTATTCCACAAGAATCCACAAGAATTCTATCATGCTTGAAATTGCCGTGTCCATTTCACACATCAGGAAACTGAGACTCCCAGCAATTGCCCAAGTCACACAAGTATAAGTGTGACAGCCAAGATTCACACCCAGGTCAGGACCCTTCCGAAGTCCAGGAGACATTTAGATAAATCAGAACCCTTCAGTGGCTCCCTTCTAGCTTTGTTGCTGGGAAGTGTAATATTAAAAATGTTTTACTGATTCTCATCTGTACTGAAGGATGAGGTTGAGGTTGAGGGTGAACCCTGACGACCATGGAAGAGGAAAAGGGCCAGCCAGGGATTAGAAAGAGGACTGTCCTCTGCAGACCCTCCAAACTGAGGTTTAGTTCCCACCATTCACCCTACCTTTCCCACCTTCAAAACATTTTTAGATAGTGGCATGACTTGAAATACAGTACCTCATTTATGCCTTCAGCTCTTTGCCCCTAAAAGGCTGTCCATCTTTTTTAATTGTGCAGAGCACCCCTGATTCAGTCAGTGTGTTCAAGGTGATGTTGTGTTTGAGGAAAGCTGGTTTGGAAATTTTCATAACTACACTCTCAGCAAACCTATCCTGGCACTGTACCAGAAAGAGCAGGACATAGGGCAGCAATCTGGAGCTAGAAAATACCTGCGGTGCAGAGTAGCATTTGGAACAGCTCTCCCCATAAAAATGGAGAAAGTCAGGGCTCATGCGTGGGCACGACCAGGCCTGCTTCACCAACAGGTCACGGTCAGGGGCTTCTTGTTCCCATTCCAAGGGCTCCTACTGCCCAGCCAAGGTTCATGGATTGCTCATGGCCCAGAGAAAGCTTCATTCAGGCAATCTGAGACTCGGCGAAGGGAAAGAAAGGTGGTAGTTGGACACTTTTAATGGTACGGGAAAATGCTTATAATATTAAAGGATTAAAAATAAAGTTCAAAGTTGTATTAAGAAACAGAACTTGATTAGGATTTTTTTTTAATTAGCAAAACAAGTTACAGGAAATATGCCAATATGTTTCTAGTGATTATTTCAGAGAGATGAGATCATAGGTAAATGTTCCTATTTGCTAACAGTTTTTAATATCTTCCAGATATTCTGCAATTGTGTGTGTGTGTGTGTATAGTATAAATTTAAACCAGGAAAAATAGAATGCCTCACCCCAAAGTAATATAGTGATGAGAGCAGTCAGGAAGGGTAATCTCTTATGAGAAGCTGAGCCTTCCTTGGGCAACCCCCAGAATATTCCAGAAAGACAGCAGCACAGAACTCTGCCCCAGGGCTCACAGTGTGTCTGTGGCTGTGTTCTGCAACAGTAGGATTGAGGATAAACAGCAGTGACCTTTTGCCTGCCAAACTTAAAATATTTACTCTCTAACCCTTGAAGAAAAAGTTTACCAAAAGCGTATTCGTTTGCTAGGGCTGCTGTAATGAAGCATCACAGCCCAGATGACTTAACAGAATTGCATTTGCACAATTTTGGAAGCTAGAGGTCCAAGATCAAGGTGTTGGTTTCTCTTCAGGCCCCTCTCCTTGCTTATAGATGGCTGTATTCTCTCTGTGTCTTCCCATGGTCTTACCTCCGTCCATGACCATGACCCAACCTTTTATAAGAACACCAAACATATCAGATGAGGGCCAACCCTAATGACCTCAGTGTAACTTTACCTCTTTAAGGAAGCTTAACTTCTGTCTTAGAAGAAGTCACATTCTGAGGTACTCAAGGTTAGAATTTCCAACATATGAATTTGGGAGAGACACTGTTCCACTCCTAACACTTGTATAGACCCTTAGTACATGTTACCTGATCTGAGTCTTCTTACCTACAGGACCAGGCACATAGTTTGTGCTCAATAAATGTGTTTCATCCTCCACGACTCTGCAGTAGGTCACACCGCTTCTTTAAAGGTACGAATGCTCATGAGGGCAATCCAAATACAGGCATGGAAATTAAAGATCTGTGTATTTTAGCATCTTCTCAACATTCATTCACTGGCTTCTGGAAAAGTCTTTTGCATCCTCAATTGTGATCTTTTACAGGATGGGAAGTTTCTGTGCTGTGCACTCCCCAATCAAAAAATCTCTTCTTGTTTTTTGAGTACTGACAACAGCAGCAGGGAAGCTGGAAAAAAAAAAAAAAGGCAAGACGCCATAATGGAAATGCTCCCACAAGGAGCCATGCCCAGACACCAGCATAAAGACTATGATGTGATTTGTACATGCTTTAATTGTAAAGTGCTGAACCCTCAAGGAAAGATGATTGCCATTTCCCTCCCTGATAAAGCAGCCACAGAACACACATTTCCAAAGCTTGGTTCAGAAATCAGGCACATGGGCAAGGACAGGATGCTGCAATAACACTCAGCAGGGGGATGCTCATGCAAAGGTGGTGAGATCAACCATCAGTGACATCTTGGCAGGGACTCTTACCCCATGATGTTTCTGCCTTGCCCTCAATAGTAGTAACCCCTCTTGACTCTGGGCTTCCATAGTCTGTATATCTGCAAGGCCTAGAGTGTTTTGGACCAAATGTTTCTGAAATGAATGACCCCAGGACATCATGGGAATATCTTTGCTACATCAAGCACGATTTTTCATACCTTAAATGTTGGTCCTCTCTGCTAGAATATGACTTCAACCAAGAAGGACACTGGGGTTTTCTGTCTCCAGGACCTAGCACTGGCTTTATACATGGTGAATTTTCTTTCCGTTTATAACCTCCTGTGAATGAAATAGTAGAATGAAAGAAAGGGTGTCAGAAAGAGACACGGGGTATGAACAGGTATTTAGCGTGCTTTCCTTGAAAGGTGTAGCTGAGTCTGAAAATACTAATTGCATATGCCATTCATAGATTATCTAGCTATCACCAGGCATAGTGTTTAGCACCTCTAAACATGCTACTGCTTAATCCTCCCACTAACCCCATGGGTTTGGTACCATGGTCCCCTTATTAGAGTCCACAGAGCTCAGTATTTAGGAGACTGGGTCTTGGAGTCAAACAATTCCGGTTCAGCTTCAGTAGCAGTGTGCCTTTGGAGAACTCAGTTGGTCACCCTCTACTTTGATTTTCTCATCTGTAAAATGGTAAAAATGGAATGCGATTTACATGCTTATTGTAATGAATAAATGAAATAATGAGAAAATACAGTGTCACTTCAGTTCAGTCGCTCAGTCGTGTCCAACTTTTTGTGATCCCATGCACTGCAACATGCCAGGCTTCCCTGTCCATCACCAACTCCCAGAGCCTAGTCAAACTCATGTCCATCTCATCGGTGATGCCATCCAACCATCTCATCCTCTGTCATCCCCTTCTCCTCCTGCTTCAGTCTTTCCCATCATCAAGGTCTTTTCAAATGAGTCAGTTCTTTGCATCAGGTAGTCAAAGTATTGGAGTTTCAGCATCAGTCCTTCCAATGAATATTTAGGACTAATTTCCTTTAGATTGACTGGTTGGATCTCTCTCTGCAAGGAGATCACTCAAGAGTAACACTCAAGGAGGACACTCAAGAGTCTTCTCCAACACCTCAGTTCAAAAGCATCAATTCTTTAGCATTCAACTTTCTTCACAGTCCAACTCTCACATCCATACATAATTACTGGGAAAACCATAGCCTTGACTAGATGGACCATTGTTGGTAAAGTAATGTCTCTGCTTTTTAATATGCTGTCTAGGTTGGTCATAACTTTTCTTCCAGGGAGCAAGCATCTTCTAATTTCATGGCTGCAGTCACCATCTGCAGTGAATTTGGAGACTTCAAAAATAAAGTCTGTCACCATTTCCATTGTTTTTCCATCTATTTGCCATGAGGTGATGGACCTGGATGCCATGATCTTAGTTTCCTGAATGTTGAGTTTTAAGCCAACTTTCTCACTCTCCTCTTTCACTTTCATCAAGAGGCTCCTTAGTTCTTCTTCGCTTTCTGCCATAATGGTGGTGTCATCTGCATCTCTGAGGTTATTGATATTTCTCCCAGCAATCTTGATTCCAGCTTGTGCCTCATCCAGCCTGGCATTTCACATGATGTACTCTGCATGTAAGTTAAATAAGCAGGGTGACAATATTCAGCCTGACATACTTCTTTCCCAATTTGGAACCAGTCTTTTGTTCCATGTCCAGTTCTAACTGTTGCTTCTTGACCTGCATACAAATTTCTTAGGAGTCAGGTCAGGTGGTCCAGTATTCCCATCTCCTGAAGAATTTTCCACAGTTTATTGTGATCCACACAGTCAAAGGCTTTGGTGTAGTCACTACAGCAAAGGTAGATGATTTTCTGGAACCCTCTTGCTTTTTCAATGATGCAGTGGATGTTGGCAATTTGATCTCTGTTTCCTCTGCCTTTTCTAAAACCAGCTTGAACATCTGAAATTTCACAGTTCACGTACTATTGAAGCCTGGCTTGGAGAATTTTGAGCATTACTTTGCTAGTGTGTGAGATGAGTGCAATTGTGCAGTAGTTTGAACATTCTTAGGCATTGCCTTTCTTTGGGATTGGAATGAAAACTGACCTTTTCTAGTCCTGTGGCCACTGCTAAGTTTTCCAGATTTGCTGGCATATTGAGTGCAGCATTTTCACAGGATCATCTTTTAGGATTTGAAATAGCTCAACAGGAATTCCATTACCTCCACTAGCTTTGTTTGCAGTGATGCTTCCTAAGTAATGCCCACTTGACTTCACATTCCAGGATGTCTGGCTCTAGGTGAATGATCACACCGTCGTGGTTATCTGGGTCATGAAGATTTTTTTGGTATAGTTCTTTTGTATATTCTTGCTACTTCTTAATATCTTCTGCTTCTGTTAGGTCCATACCATTTCTGCCCTTTATGTATAAAAGATAATGTTACCAAACCAAACTTGAATCCACTCTGCCACATGCAGTAAAGCCAATCTACTGATACCAAGTTTTGTTGAAGGAAAGTACAGCGTTTATTGCATGGCACCAAGCAAAGAGTCCAGGGCAGCTGGTACTCTAAAAGCTCAAGCTTCTTGAGTTTCAGCAAAGCATTTTTAAAAGCCTGATTAAAGCAGAGCATCCCACAGTATGTCATCAGCTCATACACAGGTCTGATTGGTTGATGGTGAGGCAACAGGATAATGTCACATAGGTAACATTATCAATCCTTAGGCACCAGTAGGTCAAGGGGCTACTCATGATCATAAAGTAGTTAATTTCTTCTGTTTGGTAGTGGTTTTAGCATCTATAAAACAACTCAGGAGATGTGTATCAGATACAGTTATCTAGGTACATCAGAGAGAAGCTAAAACAGAAAATACGAGGGAGGGGTCTGTCCCGGGAAAATACCATAAGGCCTGCTGGATTACAATAATGCATTTATAAAAGGCTTTGTACATAGTAGAAGCTCAATAAAGTTAGCTGTTATTATTATCATTTATTTATAAGTGGTCAAGCCAGATTTAGGTGCAGTCTGCCTGATTCCTGTGAACTCATCCAACCCTGTCTTACTGGATGTTTCTTTCAACTCCCAACTCTTTTAGCTACTACTACTAAGTCACTTCAGTCGTGTCCGACTCTGTGCGACCCCATAGACAGCAGCCCACCAGGCTCCCCCGTCCCTGGGATTCTCCAGGCAAGAACACTGGAGCAGGTTGCCATTTCCTTCTCCAATGCATGAAAGTGAAAAGTGAAAGTGAAGTTGTTCAGTCGTGTCTGACCCTCAGTGACCCCATGGACTGCAGCCTTCCAGGCTCCTCCAGCCATGGGATTTTCCAGGCGAGAGTACTGGAGTGGGGTGCCATTGCCTTCTCCGAGAGGGCAGTAAAAAGGACAGGGAGTACTCCCAACTCAGAAAAAACAATGCAAAGTTGTGATTCTTCATCTATTATTTTGAATAGTATGGGTTTCTTCCCAATTATCAGTAAGGGAAGCTTGCTCCCACACCAAATTATTTCTTCAAAAGTTACCCTGTCTAAGAGAATTAAGATCTCAAGAAATTTAGTTTTGTTTTTCTGCTTCAGACCAGATTATACTCAAGAGGCAAAGAGTAAATGGTGGTTTATAGTTGGGGAGACCATGGGAGCCAGTTTGCTTAGGGCAATCTCACTTACTCCAGTTACCTCAGAGTAACTGGTAATAGTAATCCCTTTCACTTTCAAATGCATGCCAATTAGGATAATAAATTGCATGCCCCTGATTTATAATGGAATATGCAAAGGTTTTCAAGTCATGGAGATCTGGGTTTCAATCCTGGCTCCATCACTTACTAGCTGTATTCTGTGGTAATTCACCTAATCTCTCTGAGCTCACATCTCCTTTAAAATGGGGACAATATTGCATGTTGTCTAGGGTGTTCTGAAGACTCAGAAAATGAGCTTACCGTGGAAAGCACCATGGTAGATATGCCCTAAAGACAAGTTATCTTTTCCTTAAGCTCTTCCTTCCTCTTTCCCCAACCCCATATGTCAGAAGAATGTGGATTCTTATTTTACAGTTCTGCAAGGACCTCTTTTGGGTATGTACCCATTTAATAATTCATCTCAACACATATGAATGGAGAAGAACATTCCATACTCTTAAATGTAACAGAGGCATTTTCATAAATAGCACAGATACAGACAGTGTATAGTAAGCACTAGAGAGGAAACACAAAATGCCACAGAGTTCTGAAAAGGGAGTGGTCACTCTGGCTGGGTGCCCCAGAAAGTAGCATCTGGGGAGAGTCTCAAATGATGGGTGAGTTTGCAACAGATGTAGTTAAGCCAGAACACTCCAGGCAAAGGAAATACCCTGAGGACAGGAAAGTATGGAGGGCATTCAAGGCATGGTAGTAGTCCAATTTAACTAAAATTTGGGGTGAGTTGGGAACATACTGTAGGGCTTGAGAGCTAAAGTAAGCAATGGGGAGCCACTGAGGCTCTGTGAAGGGGAGGGCTGGTATTACCGCTGCTGAGCTTTAGGAGTGCTTCTCTGGCTGTTGTTGAGTAGGAATGGCTGTGGGCATCTCAGAGGAGCAGAGGAGAGGAGCTAGTAGACAATCATTTAGTCTACTTTGTAATCAAGAGTTCAGTTCATCTGGCCTTCATTGCCTCCTGACCCTCAGATCCAAGGAAATCAAGTCTCTGTAAACAGGATTATGTATACCAATTTCTTCCTTTGCTACCCATCCATCTTAAGAAGAAATTAAATTGCTTTTGTTTGATTTCTCTTCATAAAGCTAAACTGATTGCTAGACAACTGGTCACAGGAGAAACTTTAAAGAGCTCACTTATCTCTAAATTCCATAATCCAGTATTTCATATGATAGATGATGTTACCTTCTACTTCTTCCTGGAATTTCCTCTCATTTCTCCACGTGTCTTTCTGTCTGTTTTTCTAGTCTCAGTGGTGATTCTTATCTAGGAGGCTAAGCTCCAAATGCTGGCTTTCACTGCTCTCAAAGTCACTCCCTATAAGTTGTTTCTCTTTGTAGGAAGGCTTAACCTAAGCTCCTCGGAAAGCAGAGTCTAAGACCACGTATGTTGGAATGTGATCCCAGGGAAAGTAGATAGAAGCAAAAATAGGGATGTGATATTGAGTTAGTCACCATAAAAGCAACCAGTTCTCAATCCTGCCAGACTCAGAGTCAACTGCTTGAGGGACAAAGGGAGATGATTTATCCTTTGGGCATCCACATTAGTTAGGATGACCACATAGGCCATATAGTAAAAGCTGTAGTTTTTCCAGTAGTCATGTACAGATGTGAGAGTTGGACCATAAAGAAAGCTGAGCACCAAAGAACTGATACTTTAGAACTGTGGTGTTGGAGAAGACTCTTGAGAGTGCCTTGGACAGCAAGGAGATCAAACCAGTCAATCCTAAAGGAAATCAACCCTGAATATTCATTGGAAGAACTGACACTGAAACTGAAGCTCTGATACTTTGGCCACCTGATGCAAAGAACCATCTCACTGGAAAAGATCCCAATGCTGGGGAAGATTAAGGAAAGTAGGAACAGGGGGGTGATAGAGGATTAGAAAATTGGATGGCATCACCAACACAATGGACATGAGTTTGAGCAAACTCTGGGAGGTAGTGAGGTTCAGGGAAGACTGGCATGCTGCAGTCCATGGAGTTGCAAACAGTTGGACACTAGTTAGCAACTGAACAACAACAATTAAGTATTAACTTCCTTGAGTTTTTTAATTGCTATATGTGAGTAGAGCAGAGTGTACAGGTACCCATCCTGTGGTGGCTGAGGATCCCGAGGAAGAAGTGAAAGATACATGGCTTGAGGATCAAGGCAAAGTACTATCAATCATATGTATACAAAACTGCCAAAGCCTGAAAAAATAAGTCATCAGGGTGGTTACTAAAATGAGTTGAGAGTGTTGGGATGAGCCCAAGAGGTATCAAGTATGCAAGGTTAGTCTAGGAAAATGTCATTCTACCCTGTGCTGACCATACTGGGCCCAAATTTACAGACGTCCCCTTTGATGGCCAGAAATCCCAAAGAGTGAAACTCCGGTTATATATATCTGGAAATAAGTAAGAATTGTGAGTTTCTAATTGATGCTATCAGAAGTAATATGATATAAGCATACATTGCCTTGAGTTTTGAACTTCTTTTTACAAAAATGCCAATTGTATCTTGCCTTAGAAAACACAGTGACCATCCCTGAATCTTTCTGGTGCTTATTCAGAATACTATTATTCTAAACAACAAGAATCACAGTTTCTTCCTCTTTCCATTTTCAGTTCAGTTCAGTCGCTCAGTCGTGTCTGACTCTTTGTGACCTCATGAATCGCAGCATGCCAGGCCTCCCTGTCCATCACCAACTCCCAGAGTCCACCCAAACCCATGTGCATTGAGTCGGTGATGCCATCCAGCCATCTCATCCTCTGTCATCCCCTTCTCCACCTGCCCCCAATCCCTCCCAGCATCAGGGTCTTTTCCAACGAGTCAACACTTTGCATGAGGTGGCCAAAGTATTGGAATTTCAGCTTCAGCATCAGTCCTTCCAATGAACACCCAGGACTGATCTCCTTTAGGATGGACTGGTTGGATCTCCTTGCAGTCTAAGGGACTCTCAAGAGTCTTCTCCAACACCACAGTTCAAAAGCATCAATTCTTTAGCATTCAACTTTTTTCACAGTCCAACTCTCACATCCATACATGACCACTGGAAAAACCATAGCCTTGACTAGATGGACCTTTGTTGGCAAAGTAATGTCTCTGCTTTTGAATATGCTATCTAGGTTGGTCATAACTTTCCTTCCAAGGAGTAAGCGTCTTTTAATTTCATGGCTGCAATCATCATTTGCAGTGATTTTGGAGCCCAGAAAAATAAAGTCTGACACTGCTTCCACTGTTTCCCCATCTACTTCCCATGAAATGATGGGACCAGATGCCATGATCTTAGTTTTCTGAATGTTGAGCTCTAAGCCAACATTTTTCACTCTGCTCTTTCACTTTCATCAAGAGGCTTTTTTGTTACTCTTCACTTTCTGCCATAAGGGTGGTGTCATCTGCATATCTGAGGTAATTGATATTTCTCCCAATAATCTTGATTCCAGCTTGTGCTTCATCCAGCCCAGCGTTTCTCATGATGTACTCAGCAGGGTGACAATATACAGCCTTGATGTACTCCTTTTCCTATTTGGAACCAGTCTGTTGTTCCATGTCCAGTTCTAACTGTTGCTTCCTCACCTGCATACAGATTTCTCAAGAGGCAGGTCAGGTGGTCTGGTATTCCCATCTCTTGAAGAATTTTCCACAGTTTATTGTGATCCACACAGTCAAAGGCTTTGGCATAGTCAATAAAGCAGAAATAGATGCTTTTCTGGAACTCTCTTGCTTTTTCCATGATCCAGCGGATGTTGGCAATTTGATCTCTGGTTCCTCTGCCTTTTCTAAAACCAGCTTGAACATCTGGAATTTCATGGTTCATGTATTGCTGAAGCCTGGCTTGGAGAATTTTGATCATTACTTTACTAGCGTGTGAGATGAGTGCAATTGTACGGTAGTTTGAGCATTCTTTGGCATTGGCTTTCTTTGGGATTGGAAGGAAAACTGACCTTTTCCAGTCCTGTGGCCACTGCTGAGTTTTCCAAATTTGAATGCATATTGAGTGCAGCACTTTCACAGCATCATCTTTCAGGATTTGGAATAGCTCAACTGGAATTCCATCATCTCCACTAGCTTTGTTCATAGTGATGCTTTCTAAGGCCCACTTGACTTCATATTCCAGGATGTCTGGCTCTAAGTGAATGATCACACCATCGTGATTATCTGGGTCTTAAAGATCTTTTTTGTACAGTTCTTCTGTGTATTCATGCCACATCTTCTTAATATCTTCTGCTTCTGTTAGGTCCCTACCATTTCTGTCCTTTATTGAGCCCATCTTTGCATGAAATGTTCCCTTGCTATCTCTAATTTTCTTGAAGAGATCTCTAGTCTTTCCCATCTGTTGTTTTCCTCTATTTCTTTGCATTGATCACTGAGGAAGGCTTTCTTATCCCTCCTTGCTATTCTTTGGAACTCTGCATTCAGATGCTTATATCTTTCCTTTTCTCCTTTGCTTTTCACATCTCTGCTTTTCACAGCTTTCCATATTAATCACTTGTTAATATCAACTAATTCTATCTTTCCAATGTTCTCAGGTGCCTTACTTTTCATTCTGTCTGTGACCACTCAAATATAGGCCCTTATTAACTGGTCAATTGAATTTTAAAGAACTCCTTAATTCTATTTTCTCTTCCTTTCTAATTCAATTCTGTTCATCTGTAAATGGGACTAACAGTAACTAAGATTTTATGAGATTTCCATGGCACTAAAGTGAGATCTATGAAGTAATGTGTATGAAACACTTAGCTTGGTGCTTGGCATATTGGAGTACTGAAGATTAGATTTGGCTGCAAGTAGCAGAAAAACTGAAAATTACAGTGGTTTCAACAAGATACAAGTAGACATTTTTGCTCTCTTTCTTTTATACATGAGTATAATCTCACTTCCAACTATGATATGATTACTAGTACTAGACTAGCCTTTTTACTACAAATAGCTAGAGAACTGAACAAGCTATATCAAACAACATTTTTAGACACTGGACAAAAGACAGTGCATGTCTGTGTTATGAAATAAGGGAAACCAAAAGGGTTAGAATAACGATTTCCCCAGATTTCTACCTGGAACAGGGCGGAAAACAAGCCAAGTACAGCCATCTTGCAAAAATAGGTGTTTATGGAGGCTGAAGAAGCTAAAAAGCAGAGTATTATACTAAACAAGATGGGACTATGCAGAAAAAAATTTCAAAAGCTCAGCATAGGGATCTCTTTGAGTTTTTAACTTAACACTAAGCTGCACATATGTAGGATGAGACTTCATGATACCAGGCAAAGAATAACTAGCAGAAGAGAATAACTGTGGGAAAGCTATAAGTTTAACAACTCCCAGAACTTGAAACACATTGAACTCAGTTAATATTCAGTAGAGACGCCATAGAGATCACATCTCAAGAAGAGAGCTAGACTGTCCTTGAGTAAAACCTTTTGACCTGCCCTAAGAAACTTTTTTGAAAGTCTCAAAAGTCCAGCAGATCTATAAGGAAATGAATTACTTGCCAAAATCGAGCTTAACACTCAAAGAGACAATGAAATCTAGACATTCAAAAACAGGATGCATAATATTTAACATTCAATAAAGATTACTAGACATGTGAATAAGCAGGAAATTATAATCTATAGCCAGGGGAAATTTAGTCAATGAAAAGAGATACAGAATTCATCAATATTTTAAAATTAGCAGAAGAATGTTATATAAAGCTATAACAAATGTGTTTGCAGATTTCAGGTGAAATATGAACATAATGAAGTGAGAAATGGGAACTATTAAAAAGAAAGACAAAAGTTTCAGAGCTAAAAACTACAATATCTAAAATAACATTTATTTAGATAGGCTTACCAGCAAATTAGATTTAGCAGAAAAAAACAGTCAGTAACCTTGAAGACAAAACTATAGAAACTATCCATCTGGGTCATAGAGAGAAGGAAAGCAATAAAAATAATAATACAGAGCCTTCATGACCTGTGGAACAATAAAAGTAGTCCAACATGTATGTAACTGAAGTCTCAGAAACCAGGAGTTGGCTGAAGGGATGAAAAAATGTTTGAGATAATAACAGCTTAAAATTTTACATATTCAAAAATTGTATACTCTTCAAAACAGATAAATAAAAAGGAAATCAAACCAATGTACATCATAATCAAATTGCTAAAATATGCAATAAAAAGGAAATCTTAAGAGCAGTGAAAGAGATACATTACATAGAAAGGAACAAGCATAAGAATGACTGCAGACTTCTCATCAGGTGCAATCCAAATCAGAAGGCAATGGAATAGCATCTTCGCAGTGGTACAGTTAATCTGGAGACAGTTCATCCTGTATGTGGTGCTCTACAGCATCAGGCACCTCTTTATCTCTTATTGATTCACCATTCTCAGTGCAATGCTTTCATCATGGTTAAGGATGGCTGCTCAAGCTTCAGCCATCAAATCTACATTCCAGCCAGCAGAAAAGGTAAAGGGGGAAAGAATGGCACATTCCCTTTCTTTAGGAACATTTGCTTAGTTCCAGGCCCTGAGTGGAACTTAGTTACAGGCCCACTCAAAGGCAAGGAAAGCTGAGAAATATAGTCAATTCCAGTGGCCATTACTCCAGCTGAAAATCTGGGTTCTAGCACTAAGGAAGATGGAGCAAGTAGATATTAGGCGACAACTAGCAATCTTTGTCATGTTAGATAGTCAATATATGTTTCTTTCACTATTTAATATTGCCCTTAAGATGCTGTATAACCTTGAATAATCAAAAATTCTCATAGATAAAATCAAAGACTTGAAATTGGATTATAAGAGTCCTTCCAGTTCTGATTATCTTTGCTTCTATCTTGTCACTGGCATAAGATGATAAGAGATAGCAATTTATAGTTTACAGGCCAAATGTGGCTCACCACTTGTTTTTAGAAATAAAGTTTTACTGGAACACAGTAATACAAATTCGCTTGTATATTGCCTATGGCTGCTTCCATGTTACAACAACAGCATTAAGTTGTTATGAGAGATCATATGGCCACAAAGTCTAAAATATTTACTGTCTGGCCCTTTACAAATAAGTTCGCCAATTTCTGCTTTAAACAAATAAATGAACCCATGTGACCAAGCAATTTATGAAAACTCTGCTTTCAGCAAAATTTGTCTTTTTTTCCCTTCTATTCACTCCTTCTTTAGCTTATTTTCTGTAATTTGAAAATGAACACAGTATGGTCTTAATTTCTGAGGAAACAAATACAGATACTCTGCCAAAGAAATAAGTGATGGAGTGTTTTCTTAATTCTTGAGAAAACCTTCATCTGCCCTTAAAATATCAGGTTTTAAACACAGTTATCTCCTTCCCCAGAAATTATATTGCAAAAAAAGTTGTTTTGGAACATATCCCAGGGAAAAGTGAGCACATAAGGGATAAAATCTTGTTAAAAATGCTCAGAATAGTTCTGCATTTGTAGAATATGATCTCACATCAAAGAAAAGGCTCATAACCCAGGGGACCTGAGAAAGAAGAGTATGCCAGGCAGGGTCTGTCTGGAACTCAGGCTGAAGAAAATCACTAACTAGAGGACTGACCCATGAAACAAGTAACCTGAAGTTCAAATCTGTATGTCCTGCACGTGTGCTAAGTCACTTCAGTTGTGTCCAATTCTTTGTGACCCTATAGACTACAGCCTGCCAGGTTTCTCTGTCCATGGGATTCTCCAGACAAGAATACTGGACTGGGTTGCCATGACCTCCTCCAGGGGATCTTCCCAGCCCAGGGATCAAACCTCATCTCTTATGTCTCCTGCATTGGCAGGTGGGTTCTTTAACACTGGCACCACCTGAGAAGCCCTCAAATATATGGACTTTTAAAAAATGTGGCAAAGCTGGGCCTGATTCATAGTGTTTGAAGAACAGCTGCCAAAATGCCTATCAGCAGTGATGTCCAAGGTTCATAAAATTACAGTTGACCATATCACTTAGGACTTAGTTTGGGAGTTTCTTGTGTGATAATGGATAGAGACTATCTCCCCAAGCAAGAATCTGGAAAATACCAAAGTATCCTTCTAACAGATGGCTCTAGAGGATTAATCAGAAACTGTGAAAGGGCCCTGAACTTGACCTGAGGCCAAAGAAGCATGCATTTGGAATGGGCTTCTTCTCAGTGATCACACAGAAACCCAGATTTCCCCCTCAGAAGTACCTGTTATGGAAACAACTCATTCTCTGCAGTAAGGTAGACCTGAATTCAAACACCTGCTTAACCACTCCCAAGGTGTGAGGCCTCAGGTGATGTATTTGTCATCTTTTAGCCTCAGTTTTCTCATTTACAGAACGGGAATGTTGCCGGATTGTCAGGACTACTGCTGAGTAAGTCCTTGATAAATGGTAGGTGCTGCTATCATCGCTACCATCATCATCACCATCATCATTTTGGTAGTCAAGATGCCAGGTCTAAAGTGTCAAGGTTAGTTCTCACTTCTGGGAAGCCTTTGGTTCGGATTAGCTTGGGAGCTGAAAGGACTTGGACGGAAGGCTGAAGATATCATTGTCTATAGAGAAGTAGACAGATAAGAGCAAAACCCAATGGGTAAGAGTTTTGCAGTTTCTGAGCTCTTTAGAAGGACTCTGTCCCCGCCCTGGTTAAGAGTGTCCACAGAAGTGAATGGGCAGCCAAAACAAATAAGTGAATGATGGAATACAATTGGCAGTCCACTATCCCAAGTCAGTTTCCCCTGACATTGAGAGAAAGTGCAATCAGCCCATCGTTCTCACTTTTCCATGTGTACACACCATGTCCGAGGCTCCCTATCACCTCTCTACTCTCACTTCCTGCTGCTCTGCCTGTCGCTCAGTCTGTGCCGGCCATCCCCATCTTCTGGCTCTTCCTTGAATTCACTTCCTTGATTTGCTCCTGCTTCATGCCCTTGGTTGTTGCCTTAGAGTGAATGATTGTTTCTTCAGACATCACCAAACCTTGCTCTCTTACTGTTAATACTTCTTTTCCAGTCTCCTTTCCAAAAGAGGCCATTTGTGACATGAAATTAAACCCTTCCTCTAAGCTTCACCCTCTGCCCCCTTACCTTGCTTCCTTTTTCTCCATGACTCTCATCACTTCCTGATATATTATACATTTGTTTGCTTGTGATCTGGCTCAATCTATTGCTGAATTTAAGCTCCATGAAATCAGAGATTTTGCTTTGTTATCAATCTCTCTGGACCTAGAAATGTGCCTAAAATATAGTAGACCTGCAATAAATATTTTTTAAATTAAATATCTATTGAATGAATATACCCTCTGCCTCCATTTGGAAAAAAAAAAAAAACAATCGATTTTGTTTAAAAAAGAAAGCAATAAATCTACAGATAGTAGAAAAACAAATATCATTAGCAGAAAGAATTTTAATAGTGAAGGGAAGAGAAGGGAAATAATTATCCTAGAAAATGGGCACTATTGCGGTTGAAAACATTATAGCTCTGAACATCTTGTGGCCAAGGCAAAAAAGGAAAAGGAAAGGCAATGGTAATCAAAGAAGACTGCTTTTTTAAGAAAAGAATATCTTAAGTCACAGATTTTCAAACGTTAAGAGTGAAAATCATTTTCCCCCAATGCAGTATAACCAAGAGCCCCAATAAAAAAATCAAAGGTCTGTTTAACTTCAATTTGTTTTTATGTTCAAAATGTAACATTGACTTACAGTCAATGAGAACAACGAGGTTGTGAAGCTACAGACTTATAATATATCAAGCTCTACGTTCATTTTCTTCTCTGTGTTGTGTAGTTCCGCCAGTCTCCAGGAGACCCTTATTTGCACACATGTGTGTGCTTAGTTTCTCAGTCGTGTCCGACTCTTTGAGCCCATGGATTGTAATCTGCCAGGCTCCTTTGTTCATGGGATTCTCCAGGCAAGAATTCTGGAGTGGGTTGCCACTCTGGGATCTTCTTGACCTAAGGATCGAAGCTGGGTCTCATCCATTGCAAGCAGATTATTTACCATCTGAGCCACTAGGGAAGCCCATTTTCACATATATATATAGCTACAAATGGCACATTTTTAATGCCTTTACTTGCAGTCTCAGTGAAATTGAAAGTGTTAGTCGCTTAGTCATGCCCAATTCTTTGCAACCCAATGGACTGTAACCTGCCAGTCTCCTCTATCCATGGGATTCTCCAGGCAAGAATACTGGAGTGGATTGCCATTCCCTTCTCCAACAGATCTTTCCAAATCATCTGATCCAAAAGCTCCAATTAGCAGCAGAAGGAACTTTGTTTTCAAAGTTGAATCACTAATGAGCTCCAACAACACCTTGTATTTTTTACATAAATATAAAAGATAGGGAATCCTCCAAAGTTATAATAATCAACTTCCTAACTCACTCTGGTGGTTCAGTCAGTGGTAAAGAATCTGCCAGCAAGGCAGGAGACTAGGGTTTGACCCTTGGGTCAGGAAAATCTCCTGAAAAAGGAAATGGCAACCCACTCCAGTATTCTTGCCTGCAGAATCCCAGGGACAGAGGAGCCTGGCAGGCTATAGCCAATGGGGTGGCAAAAGAGTCAGACACGACTTAGCGGCTAAACTACCACCACATTCCTAACTCATTATTACCCCCAAAATACAATATTTAATGGGATTGCTATTGTATTTCTATCCAACTGTGCATTTCGTTCTTATGGAGAGTTCCAAGAAGAGAGGCACAGGAGCCTTACTGGGAATAGATCACAGCATTCTAGTCGGCAAACCTGAGCTGGAAGGGTAACCAATTCCCATGAACAACAAGCTTAACCCTGACTTTTAACATCCCAAAATGCAGAGCCGCAACTGGTCTGACCAATGACACATATGACAGAACTTCCATGTATGCACTGAAAAGCTCCGTATAGATGAATAAGTCAGCCCTCCATCTATAATCTGTGTTGTAAGCCTGAGTGCCTGCATGTATGTGCCTGTATATTCACACATATCTTCTAATATTTAGAGTTCAGATTCAATTTTTTATTAACCTGGAATATATTTTCATGTAAGGAATGAAAAAGAGATCTAGTTTTGCATTTTTTGTCCTAATAGCTAGCTGCCAGTCCCAAAATAAATATTTTTTGAAGAATTTATCCTTTTTTTAAAATGATGTCTTTAATTATTACTAGATTTCCATCTGATTAGGTTCTCTTTCAAGGTCTTTTTTTTCTGTTTCTTTAGGAATAAAAAAAACTTTTCAAATTCAAATCGAGGACCGTAGGACTGTGAGGCACCTCTGCGGGATCCTAAGGGTTTTTTTTAGTGTTTATTTTTTATTTTATTTTTTTTATTTAAATTTATTTATTTTAATTAGAGGCTGATTACTTTACAATATTGTGTTGGTTTTGCCATACATCAACATGAATCCACCACGGGTGTACACATGTTCCCAATCCTGAACCCCCCCTCCCACCTCCCTCCCCATATAATCCCTCTGGGTCATCCCAGTGCACCAGCTCCAAGCATCCTGTATCCTGCATCAAACCTGGACTGGCGATTCATTTCTTATATGATATTATACATGTTTCAATGCCATTCTCCCAAATCATCCCCCCAACCCCCGCCTCTCCCACAGAGTCCAAAAGACTGTTCTGTACATCTGTGTTTCTTTTGCTGTCTCGCATACAGGGTTATCATTACCATCTTTCTAAATTCCATATATATGCATTCCTAAGGTTTTTACCTTAGTGCACTTACTTGAGCTGGTGTCACAGGAAGCTATAACAGACACCTATGCACTCAGCAATCTAGTGTCCTACAGATGCTGAGCCTCTTCTACTCCAGCTCCTCACCCAACACAGGAATCCCAACCACAGCACCCCAGTCAGAGGGTCAGCCAGTGTCTGCTGGAGCATTTTCAGAACAAGATGCTCAACACCTAACCAGTCACTTACTTTATTGTTGAATAGTGTTGACAGCTAGAGAATTCTTCCATTTATCTGCTTCCTTCAATTCATACCAGTTGTTCTAATCCTGTTATCTACAACCTCACAGGACAGAGCTAATTCCTTTTCCATCTGCCCTTTTACTTGATGATAGAGAGCAAAGCTTCTCTCAGTCTTCTCTGATTCATGCTCTTAATCTCCAGCTCCTTCAAAGGGTGCTGGGAAATCCCAACAGACAGGGCCTTGACTTCTAAAATTAGGTGTTTATAGTGAAAGAGTCCTAAACAGAGTCAGAATAGCCAAGTTTACATTTCAGCTGTGTGACCTTGAACTAATCTTTCAGATTCCCTGCGCTTCCATTTCCTGACCTGTAAAATGGGCAAGATGGCCATTAGCATGATTACCATCAACATGAAAGAGATCTGATACTGACAATTACAGCATCAACAATATGGTGGGATTTTGCACTGGAGGAATTGCAAAGGATGAGAATAGATCCTATTTCTCACCTGCCTCATCCCTACCACCTCCACATCCTTAGGCAGATTCTCACTGCTCTGATTTTATGCTCAAGTAATATTTGGGGGGAACTTTTGTTTGTTGGTTGGTTTTTGTTTTTTGCTGCCCTGAGTTTTTGCTGCTGTGCACCAGCTTTCTGTAGTCGTGGCGAGTAGGGGCTACCTACGCTCTGGTTGTGGTGTGTGGGCTTCTCACTGTGGTGGCTTCTCTTGCTGCAGAGCATGGGCTCTAGATGCAGCTTCAGCAGTTGTGGCACATGGGTTTCGTTGCCATACGACATGTAGGATCTTCTTGGACCAGGGGTCAAACCCATGTCCCCTGCATTGGCAGGCAGATTCTTAACCACTGGACCACCAGGGAAATCCCCAAGTAATACTTTTAATTTGATATCCAAGAGGTGAAAACAAGTCACACAACCAGAGTGTCACCAGTATTTCACTTTGTTGTCTCATCTACATAGGACAATGTCTTCAGTGTAATACAAGCATGTTTTCTTTCTGCTGTCAGACTAAGTTGGTTTCCCATCTCACATTCTAGAACCGATTCGAAACATCAGTCACAATTATCAAGGCGGAAAAGGAGGCGGTCTTCAATCCCTCTAGAGTTTGGTGGTTTCACCATGGGAAAGGAAAAAGGCTGGGAGGACAGGCTGAGATAAAATGTGCATGTCTTTCTGCTAACTCCTTCAAAGGAAGGCAGAATTTTACTCACATGGAAAACGAAATAGATACGGGTTGTTCCGTTAGGTTTCCAATCTTGCTTGCAAACCAGACAATTCATAAAATTAGTAAGCACCATGAAATTTTCAGAGAAGGCTGCACCATGAAATTTCCCCCACGTTCCTGAAGGTAATTCACGTGCACATCATATTCTGAGAAACTCAGTCAGGCTTGAAAGCTGCAGTAGGTGTTCCCCGGGACTTGGTGGCTTATGAATATTTAAAGGTAATAAATGTCAAATTAAGTGTTTAACGATCTTGTTTACATGTGAAAGTCCTTGAGAAGGCTCTGTTAAAGATGAAGCTGATACCAATTTCAGGACGTCTTTATTCTTTTTACTATGGGGACAAGAAGATGTCCTTTAATACGGTGGGGATTTGGTGGCTGCTGAGTCCTAAGTTTTAACAGTGGTAGCTGTAGGTGTTTGAATTTGTTCTTTAGCATTTGAGGGTTTATCAAAAAGATGTTTCCACAAACAAAAAGATAAGAAGCTTTAGATGGAAACTTCCCCATTCATTAACCCTTGCCAGCTTTCTGGAAATGTTATCAAGCTATAGAAAGGATATGAGATTGTTGGATGGCATCACTGACTCAAGGGACATGAGTTTGAGTAAACTCCAGGAGCTGTTGATGGACAGGGAGGCCTGGCGTGCTGCAGTCCATGGGGTCGAAAAGAGTCAGACATGACTGAGCGACTGAACTGAGAAAAGCATGGGGCTTCCCTCATAGCTCAGTTGGTAAAGAATATGCCTGCAATGCAGGAGACCCCAGTTCGATTCCTGGGTTGGAAAGAGCCACTGGAGAAGGGAAAAAGCTAATCACTTTGGTAATCTGGCCTCGAGAACTAGTCCATGGAGTTGCAAAAAGTCAGACAGGACTGAGCAACTTTCACTTTGCCTGAATAGCTCAGTCAGTAAAGCGTCAGACTTTTAATCTGAGGATCCAGGGTTCATGTACCTGTTTGGGTACATGCTGACTTGGGCTTTCCTGGTGGCTCAGTGGGTAAAGAGTCTGCCTGCAGTGCTGGAGAGCTGTGTTCGATCCCTGGCTTGGGAAGATCCCCTGGAGAAGGAAATGGCAACCCACTCCAATGTTCTTGCCTAGAGAATCCCATGGACATAGGAGCCTGATGGGCTACAGTCCCTGGGGTCACAAGAGTCAGACATGACTGACTAATACTTTCACTTTCACTTTCATAGAAAAGGAATTCAAGCACAATTGCTGATTCATGGCAAAGAAACCTCGGGATTTAGCATTAGTCAGAGCTGGGTTCACTGCTTCTGTGGCTTCTTAGCTGACTAACCTTGGGCAAGTCCTTCAACCGCTCTGAACTAGTAACCCCTACCTGTAATCTATCTCATGGGCTGTGGTGGGGCTCCAATGGCATAAATTCAATGAGACAGCAGGTGTAAAAGTAACTGACATACTGATACTCAATATATGTTTATTACAAAATTATAATTACTAAAGCTACTCACTGTCCAGTCTACTTTGTTCATGAAGACTTAAACTTTAGCAAATGAAGAAATCTCTAGACATTCAATAAAACGTGCCCTTGTATCAACAGCATGAGAATACAGGTGGAAGTTATCAAGTTCCATCAATTCCACTTGTATTTCACTTAATTTGACGTAGTTTCCAGTCAGTTGCCAAACAGAGCTCATGTCTACTCTGAGTTAAGAACCCACAAGTGGGAGCCAAGCGCACTGGCCTCAGAATCAGACAACAGGATCTCAAGTTCTCTGCCATTATCTGGGTGAACTTAACCATGACCTTGCTCCTCTCTGGGGGAGGATAACACTTAGCAGTGAGTGTTGATATGTGACTCCAATAAAAGTCCTGTGTAAGCCATGGAACATCACTGTTTTGGTTGTCTATTACAACTTCCAAAATATGAATCCAAAATTCACTGGCTTTAAGCAACACAGTTTATTATTTCACAGTCTTAGTGGCTTAGCTGGGTCACTCGGCCCAGAGTCTGTCACAAGCTGCAGTAAAGGGGAGGGGTCTCCACCGAGGGGTGAGGACCAGGAGGCTATGACCACTGAGAGCCACTTTAGGAGCTTACTACCCAGTCACACAGATCTGAAAAAGGTCAGCGTCCTCGGCATGTCACAAGCACATCTGCTCCCCACAAAAAGGTTGGCCATTTATTTCTCATTCTTGCCTCAACTCCTGTTATCCTGATAGATGGAACCATCAACTGAACCCTCTTTTTCAGTTCACCTTAGCTCACAAGAAGCCTTACAATAAAAATACATGTCACATGATGAAAGCATAATGTGTGATGAAGTATAAAAGAGGAATTCATAAAACACATAAAGGCTAAAAGTTTAGGCTAAAAAAAAAATGGGGCTAGAGGAGGAATACAAATATAAATACTGAGCAAATCTAAAAAATCTCTCAGATCTGGCTCTGAGCCTCTTGGCAGCCAAAACCAAAAAGGAGACCCAGTTGGTTACATTGCCTTAACCATCAGAGAAAGAAACAGACCTCTTTCTCCAGAGATAGAAAGAACTTGTATGCATGCGTGCTAAGTCGCTTCAGTCACATGGAACCCTATGGACTCTTTGCAAACCTATGGATTGTAGCCCATGAGGCTCCTGTCCTTGGGATTCTCCAGGCAAGAATACTGGAGTGGGTTGCCATGCTCCCCTCCAGGGGATCTTCCCAACCCAGAGATCGAGCCTGAGCCTCCAGTGTCTCCTACATTGGCAGGCAGGTTCTTTACTACTAGCACCCCGGGAGAAGCCCCTAGAAAGTATTCAAGTAGAAGTTAATGGCTCAGATGGTAAAAAAAAACATTCACCTGCAATGTGGGGGACCCAGGTTCTATCCCTGGGTTGGGAAGATCCCCTGGAGAAGGGAATGGCAACCCACTCCAGTATTCTTGCCTGGAGAATTCTATGGACGGAGGAGCCTGGCAGGTTACAGTCCACGGGGTCGGAAAGAGTCAGACACAACTGAGTGACTAACACAACACAACAACAACAATACTTTTTTTAAAAAAAGATCCCGTATGAGGTGCACCAAATGACATAGTACATGATGACTTTAACAACTTGCCCACAGAAACGCAGAAAACAGTTTCATAAGGCAATCTTCTATCATTTCTCGATAAAAGCTTAGAGTATAGCTGCCAAATGCGAAGAAAACAGGATAAAATGCAAAGCCTTCTAACGGTTTACCTTGATTGGAGAATAAGATCTACAGTGCTTATGATGTCAGTTAGGTTTTATCTTGATTGCCAAGGCCAGATGGTAGGTAGTGACTGCCACACACACACTGGAGTGAGGAAGATTGCAAGCCCTGTCTGCGCTCCAAAGGAAAGACTGTGGTGATCCATTAGTGATGTCTGACACAGGTTCAGGGATGAGGCGAGATGGCACAGACTCTCTGAATATGGACCCTGCACTGGGGCAGAAATCCTTCCTCCAGTTTTGTTTTGTTTTATCAGAAGCCAAACTCTCACCATCCTAGGTATAAAAGGACTCAGAAACAGCAAAGAGTTAAGAGGGCAGAAATAACAATCAAAATAGGGCAAAGCATTCAGTTCAGTTCAGTCGCTCAGTCGTGTCCGACTCTTTGAGGCCCCATGGACTGCAGCACGCCAGGCCTCCCTGTCCATCACCAACTCCCGGAGTTCACCCAGACTCACGTCCATCCAGTCAGTGATGCCATCCAGCCATCTCATCCTCTGTCGCCCCCTTCTCCTCCTGCCTCCAATCCCTCCCAGCATCAGGGTCTTTTCCAATGAGTCAACACTTCGCATGAGGTGGCCAAAGTACTGGAGTTTCAGCTTTAGCATCAGTCCTTCCAATGAATACCCAGGACTGATCACCTTCAGAATGGACTGGCTGGATCTCCTTGCAGTCCAAGGGACTCTCAAGAGTCTTCTCCAACACCACAGTTCAAAAGCATCAATTCTTCGACGCTCAGCTTTCTTCAGAGTCCAATTCTCACATCCATACATGACCACAGGAGAAACCATAGCCTTGACTAGACGGACCTTTGTTGGCAAAATAATGTCTCTGCTTTTCAATATGCTATCTAGGTTGGTCATAACTTTCCTTCCAAGGAGTAAGCGTCTTTTAATTTCATGGCTGCAATCACCATCTGCAGTGATTTTGGAGCCCAAAAAAATAAAGTCTGACACTGTTTCCACTGTTTCCCTGTCTATTTGCCATGAAGTGATGGGACCAGATGCCATGATCTTAGTTTTCTGAATGTTGAGCTTTAAGCCAACTTTTTAACTCTCCTCTTTCACTTAGATAATAACAAAATCATTGCTAAAAATCCACTTTAACAGTGATTCTGCATATTATATTTCATCAAATATAAAATGTCAGCAAGGACTCCCACTATCCTATGTACATGAATAAAAGGAAAAATTCCACTAATTAAACTGTCACAATGCTTCTTTAACATCAAGAAATCCCATGGACAGAAGAGCCTGGCAGGCTAGAGTCCGTGGACTTGCAGAGTTGGACACAAATTAGTGACTAAACAACACCACCACCAATCTTAGAAATTGGGCATATTGTGATTGGTGAAAGAGTGTCAGCAATTGCAAATTCTATCCAATTCCGGATGACATGGATATGCTCTAAGGCTGAAGAGCACTGTGTTTCTGAGACATCCCTGGACCACCTCTGTGTGTGGTGTGTACATACTCCTTCTGTATCAGTGCCTCAGGGGGAGGAGAGAGACCCCTTCCATAAATATCAAGATCCTGTCCCATTGATTCTTTCATTTAATCCTGTAGTTAATACCTACTGATTCTAGATATAGTCTCAAGTGAAAGTGAAGTCATTCAGTCATGTCTGACTCTTTGTGACCCCATGGACTGTAGCCTACCAGGCTCCCCTGTCCATGGGATTTTCCAGGCAAGAGTACTGGAGTGGGTTGCCATTTCCTTCTCCAGGGGATCTTCCCGATCCCAGGTCTCCCGCAGGAGTCACAAATATAGACAGCTAGAGACTGAACCCAGAAATTCTTATTCTTGAAACTCTAGACTTCATACTTCTTCTAAGAAGAATTTCCTCTGACAAACTCAGTTTGGTTAGTTTTGTTACCTTGACCTTATTATGTAAAGCTTCCTAAGTAGACTTTTCAAAGGCAGAGTTTATGTGTAACTGCCTAAAGAAACCACTTCTGATTTAGACGTAAAGCTTCAATATAGATGCCTAGTACATAGCAGGTATTACATCAGTGAAGGTGCTGCTTTTCCAGGCTTTGAATTCTCTGCAAGTTGTGATTAATCGAAGAAATGTCCCTCCACTGAGCAGTGTTAATTAGTTGGACACTTAACAAGGAGACCTCCCAGCACGGGAACTACCAGCCCTGTTCCCACTGTGCCTGACTCAGGCCCGCCTGGGATTGCAGGGAATGAGTTTTCTTAAAGGAGAAGGATTCCCACCGATCCGAATAAGGCACCCTGATCAAGTGGCACTTTCAACAAAGGAGCCCGGATGCCAGGGCCTGTGAAGGCAGAGATAAGAGAAGCCAGCAGCAGTAATCCTGGGAGTGTTCCCTAAAATACTGCCCCATTTAACCCTCTCCCAGGTGTGTGCATTCTGAAGTCCTCGGCAAGAAATTGCATTCTCTGAAGGTGACCTCCCTAGAACATGACCACCTAGAGAAGCAGTCCACTTCCAGCAGTTCACTCTGGGCCCCTCTGCTGGGACCCTCTGCTGTGATTGGCACTATTGTGGGTCCCCAGAGGGACTTAGGCATAACGTCACCCAGTCCCTTCCCTGATGAAGCAACTGATCTGGCAAAGGAGTCAGACAAGTGACCAAGAGGAGGGGGAAATTCCACTGCAATTTATAGCATAAATGAACAATAGTCACTTTTGCTTTCTAATGGAGTGGGGTCTAATTTAATCTGTATTGAGATTATCTTATTCCTAAACTTCTCCCTTGTCCTCCCTGAGGTGGGCGGGGGAGACATGAACCCATATTCCAAGTCTCTGCCAACTTTTAATTTGTGCTAAATGATAGGGCTCAAGTAAATGGCCCACTGTTCAGCAGAGTGTATTACTAAGTCTTTGGACAGGGCAAGATGGGCCTGTCAGAACCCAGGGGCAGGGTGAGGGAGAGGAGGGGTAAGGAGAATGCTTCTAGAGGAGCCTGGAAAAGCAGAAAAGTCTGAGGGGAGCGGGGCAGAGCACCCTGGCCCAAAAAACCCTTTTAAAGATTCTCTTAGATTCTCTTCCTCATCTGCAGTAATATAGAACAAAGACAGACCAAAGAATGGTGAGATGCTCCAGTAACTGAATATATTAAAACAGAAACAGAACCTTGGAAGCGGAAGAGACTAAGAAAATTACATCCCCTTTCTTCCCCCACACACTCTCTCTCTCTTCTCTCTCTGAGACTCTGTCTCTCTATCACACATACACACATACACTCAAAGTCATCAGTTCCATTCAGTTGCTCAGTCATGCTGACTCTTTGTAACCCCATGGACTGCAGCACGCCAGGCTTCCCTGTCCATCACCAACTTCTGAAACTTGCTCAAACTCATCTCCATCGAGTTGGTGTTGCTGTCCAACCATCTCATCCTCTGCCGTCCCCTTCTCCTCCTGCCTTCAGTCTTTCCCGGCTTCAAGGTCTTTTCCACTGAGTCAGTTCTTTGCATCAGGTGGCCAATGTATTGGAACTTCAGCTTCAGCATCAGTCATTCCAATGAATATTCAGGACTGATTTCCTTGAAATCAGTCATCAGAGAGATAGAATTTGGGGCTCCCACTGCCCATGGATGGGGTTCAAGCCAACTTAACTTAAATGTCAAGCCTCAGCTGGCATCTTGGCTGTGCACAAAATCAACTAAAATTCAGCCCAGGGTGAAAGGTTTGCCAAATGCAGACAACATACTTTGAACTTATTGGAACAAAATGTTTCAAACTTGGTAGAAGAAGCTGTTCATTCATCCTGGACAGTGGGATGTATGGATGGGGTAGTTAATGAGACCTTTAATCAAGAACCCTATTGAGCAGCTTTTGGCAATTCTCCCCTTTCAGAAAAACAGAGAGGGTCTATCAATTGAAGTGTCATGGTTAAGAACTCAGGCCCCAAAATCCAAGCCCCAGGTTCACTTCCTGTGCCCTGGGGAAAATTGCTGGGATTTACAAAACCTTGGTCTCCTCCTCAGTAAGATATGAGTGACTTTGGCTCTCGGCATTCAATGAGATATCATATGTTTCACACGGTGTATCTCACAGAGTAAGGATTCCATAAGGGCTGGTCCTTCTACAGCACCAACTGGCCTCCCTAGGATTAGGTTGAAGAATCATTAACCACACTAAAGTCAGTCTCTTCCTGCCACTGGCCACCTGGAGTACGTAGAGTTGCCTTTGTGAGAAGTGGCTTCTTCACAAATCAGAGCCCGCAGGTCCAGTGTCTGTCCTTAGGTCCTGATGTTATTTGGCCCTGAGGTTATAAACCACTGTTTGCTTTCTCTGTCCAAGGTGTGTTGAGATATATGACATACCTCTCCCAAGCAGTAGTGGCATGGGGTTTTCCCAAAGGGTGGCTATCTATCTATTTGAGGAACCTTCAAAGACAGTCAAGTTAAGTGCCTTGCCAGATACGTTAAGCACATTTTCACGTATGTAAAGCCAGAATGCTCCCAACAGACTGGTCAAAATGTATGCAAGTATTTTAAGCCTATTCAGTAACATTTCCAAAGAAAGAACCCATTTCTATTTTTATAGAGTATTACTGGTGTTATCACCATTACCATCACCAAAAGCGTCATCCAGAGTACATCAGTTTCATAGTGCTGCCAAATAAACAAGCCAAACTGGGCGGCTTAAAACAACAGAAATGTACTCTTGTACAATTTTGAAAGCTAGAAATCTGAAATCAAGGGTTGTTTCTGTTTTGGAGGCTCTAGGAGGATAGTCTGTCCCATGCCTCTTTCTTAGCCTCCAGTGTTTGCCAGCAATCTTTGGTGTTCTTTAGCCCTTGGCTGTATCAGTCCAATCTCTGCCTCCATCTCCACATGGTACCCTTCTCTCTGTGTCTCTATGTGTCTTAATTTCCCTCCTCTTATAATACACCAATCTTTGGAGAAGTGTTGAAAGTGTAAATTGCTATTTCATATCCAACTCTTTGCAAGTCCATGGACTGTAACCAGCCAGGATCCTCTGTCCATGGAATTCTTCCAGGCAAGAATACTACAGTGGGTTGCCATTTCCTTCTCCAGGGGATCTTCCTGAACCAGGTATGGAACCCAGGTTTCCTGCATTGCAGGCAGATTCTTTACCATTTGGGCCCATCCTAATTCAGCACAAGCTCACCTTAATGAGATTACACCTTCAAGGACTCTATTTCCCAAAAAGTTCAATTTACAAGTTCTGGGTAGACATGAACCCTGGTGGGGAGACAGTATTCAATCAGACTGTTTTCAAATGTTTAAACTCTGTAATTTAATTCACTCTTGCAACCACATAAATAAGTGTTTCTTGTCTAGTTTGGAGACTGTTTTACCTTAAATTAGTTGTCAGTTGGAAAATAAACCTCATCCAGGAGCTTAAAAAAAAAAACAAAAACACAAGGCAATGACTATTTTAGAAGTTCCAAATTTGCAGCAAGTATTGCAGATGGCAGTGATGGGAAGTTACAAGGCTTTTTGAGATGTTATGATCCATAACAAAGAGTCTTGGTTAGTTTTTACAGATGAAGAAAACTGAGGTCTCAAAGTCTTATTGTAAATCAATAGCATAACTGGGTCTAGGGCCCAAGTCCTCGATCCCCAGTCCAATGCATTCTGCTATACCTCATTTTATTAGGATGCACATTATCATTTATGTTTCAGTATGTGAATTCTGTCTTCTGAATCAAGCTAGACACTCTAACTTATAGGCAGGAATGAAACGATGTGTGATTCATAGCCTTGGTCTGAAGATTAAATGAGAAAATACGTGTAAAGCACAGCTGGAAACATAGTAAGTGTTGGATTAATGGTAGCCAATATGACAACTGTGCCTTTTCTATCTTTGGTTTCCTCCAAACTGAAACACACAGCAGGATACACAGTCAATGATCAATAAAACTGTGGAGTATGATAACTTGAATTACATTACTCTTCTCTTTAACGCTGCCGTTACCAGTGATGCCATCCACTGCTGTCATGATATTTGAGGTTGGGTTCTATTCAATTCACTAGCTACTTATTGAGCTGTTCCTAAGCATCAGGCACTTGCGTAGGCATTGAGAAATGTTACAAAGTGCTACAAAGTAGAAAAAGATACAGTCCTTGCCATCAAAGAACTCGGATTCTTCCAGTGTATTAATAGTGAGCTGCCATTCAATCACAGCATGGTGGATGCTATGGATGAACGCAAAGTATGGTGCCTTGACAGAAGAGACAATGTGATGGATTTTGCCTGAGGAACAGAGAAGAGCTTTTATAGCAATGCTCTTAGAATGAGACCCCCAAGAGAAGTAGGAATTTGCTGGATGGAAATAGCATCCCAAGGCAGAGAAACAGCAAATACAGAGGCATTCTGATATGAAAGTCCATGGTGGATTTCATTTGTTGTATGCGCTCTAATAGAAATAGATAGGTATGTGTTGGAAGGAGTTGAGGAGAGCAGTGGGAAATAGAAAGACTAAGCTGAGACAACTGTGAAGGCCTCAGCAGGAACAGGACGGATAGACAGGCCTTCAATGTCTGACGCCACCTAGGTTTCATTGCCGGCCACAGCACTTGCCAGAAGGGTTCTTCAAGCAAGTGAATTAACCTCTTTAAGTCTCAAATTCCCATCTATAAAGTGAGGATAATAATGTCTTCCACACGGGGTTGCTATGAAGATTAAATAAGATAATGAAAATAAAGCTTTAAGCCCAATACAATAAACAATGACTACTGCTATATTTTAAAATGAACTTTAATTTTTTTTAGCAAACATTGATTCTTTGAAGTAAGAAGTCATTGGAGAGTTCAAACAGGGATTAGCAAGGCAGGCCAGGAGATAGAAAAACTCCACTAAAAGCAGTCAGAGGCTGAGAGGAAAGGCAGATGGTGCCAGACTCAACAAGACACTGGCAAGGAAGGTTGGAAAGCTAGGATGGGTAGAATATGGAAATAGAACTAACAGGACTCAGTGACTGAGCGGATAAGAGGTATAGTCCTAGGAAGGACTCAGATTTCTGAATTTGGAGATTAAGTGTCCTTAATGAGGGCACAAAGCTCAACAGGAAGAGAAAGTTCTAGAAGGGAAGGTGATGAGTTCAGTTCTGAGCATCCTGAGATTAAAGTGTTTGTGGACAGCTGGATAAAGATGTTCAGTGTGCTCTTGGCCCTAGAGCTGCAGGCACCAGCATCACTGTCACCTAAGTGGTAGCTTTTGCCTTGGCCCAGGGGTTGCTCAGATGGTAAAGAATCTGCCTGCAATGCAGGAGACATAGGTTCGATCCCTGGGTCAGAAAGATTTCCCTGGAGAAGGAAATGGCAACCCATTCCAGTATTGTTTCCTGGGAAATGCCATGGACAGAGGATCTTGGCAGGCTGCAGTCCCTGGGGTCGCAAAGAACTGGACTGGACTGAGCGACTAACTCTTTCTAGGAGGTGCACACGCATTATGAGTGTGCAGAGAGAGAAGAGAAACAGGCAGAAGATTCAACCTGGGGATCCCAACATGGAGGAGATGAGACAGAGGACAGCCAGCAGAGGAAAGTACAGTAGCAAAGCCACCTCTGACTCTCCCTCTCGGAGTCATTTGTATTTAGAACCGAAAGGACACTTACACATCCTGTACAACAACCTCTTCATGAACACATAACAGATAGGAAAGTGACTCACCCAAGGGCATAGCACAACAGGACTCCTGGCAGTACTAGAATAGAGGTCACCTGACTTCAGCCCAGGGCTCCCTCCACTGTCCTGGCCGCGGTCTGTGCCTAGACGCAGCCAGCAGGGAGTTCTCTCCCCTCTCGGTAGGTGCTGAGGGTGCTGGCTTTCTCCCCTGCTCTGACGCAGCCTTATTTCTCAGTCTGAAAGAAGGACTGGGTGACAGCTTCCAGTCGGCTAATGAGCCAGCCTCGGTTGTCTACCGCGATTTCTTAATTTTCTCCAAATGTGAGTTCTCGACGTGTGGCCACGGCTTCAGGCAAAACACATTGCTTTCCCAGTGAGATGCCCGGAAACCAGGGGGAGACTGATGGGAGCTCTTGGGGGTACAATCTGTGATCCTGTCCTCGAGTGGAGTCTGGAGGTTATGGTTAGAAACCGAATGAGATAATCGGTATTTCCTTCTGATGCATATAGAGTCGAGACTATCAAAGAGCCGCAGCCCTCTCTAGACTCCTGAGGCTCTGAGCAGCAACGAGGGGCAGAGGACATCAAGGGGGGTTGACGGGGACCTCGCCACCCTGCTCTGTGTATCCTCAACACCAAGATTGGCAGGGCAAGGGAAACACATATTGGGCACCTAACTGCCAGTGCGAAACATTGCTCTATTAAAGGATAAACCTGTGACTAAATCTTTACCCAAAGGGCATATCGCACACATGGATGAATCCAGTACCTCTAGCCCCAGTCTCTCTCCTGCCTCACATGCCCAATGGCGTAGTGACAATTCCATTCAAATATCCAAAAATCATCTATCTCAAAAGTGCATTTGTAATTCCTGCTCCCTGACCACAAACCTGCTGCTCTCATGCTCTCCCATATGTATGCAAATGTCAACTCTTTCATTCGCTCAGTCATATCTGACCCTGCATGTGTAGCCCACCAGGCTCCTCTGTCCATGGGGATTCTCCAGGCAAGAATACTGGAGTGGGTTGCCATTTCCTCCTCCAGGGGATCTTCCTGGGCCAGGGATTGAACCCTCAACTCCTGCATTGGCAGGTGGATTTTTTTAGCCACTGAGCCACCCAGAAAGTCCAAGGGCTCAAGCCAGAAATCCTGGAGCTCTTCTGGGTGCCTCTGTTTCTCTCATAGCCCGCAGTATCCACTGGCAAGTCCTGTTGGGTCTCCCTTCAACCTGTTCCCTGAACCTGACCCCCTGTCCCATCACTGCTGACCCACATGGCGCCACCATCAGCTCCTCCCACCCCAGGTCAGGAGCCCTCTTGCTTGTCTGCCTGGTGCAGCTCTCCTATCAGCCCATGGCCTGCTCTCCATCTAGCAGCAGAGTGGGCCTTCTGTAATCTGATCAGAGAGGACCCTTCTTGCTCTCCATTCTCCAAAGATTCTGCTCTGCTCCTCCCTCTTCACAGTCTGCAGATATTCAGATGGCTCTCTCCATCCATTTGTCTGGGTGTCTGCTCTTGGCATCTCCTCAAAGAGGCCTTCCCTGACACCCAATCTAAGGTAGCCCCTCAGGCACTCTCCCTCCCTTCTCCCATATGATATATATATTATATATATTATAATATAATATAATATTAATTATATTATATATATATTATAATATATATAATATATAATTAATTAATATAATAATACAATTAATTATATTAGTATATATTTATATAATAAATTATTATATATTTATTATATATAATTATATTATTAAATATAATATAATTATATAGTATATATATTATATATAATCCTGTTGTGGCTTAGATGGTAAAGCGTCTGTCTACAATGCGGGAGACCCAGGTTTGATCCTTGGGTTGGGAAGATCCCCTGGAGAAGGAGATGGCAATCCACTTCAGGACTATTGCCTGGAAAATCCCATGGACAAAGGAGCCTGGTAGGCTACAGTCCATGGGGTCTCAGAGTCGGACACGACTGAGCGACTTCACTTCCCTATATATATATATATATATATATATATTTTTTTTTTTTTTTTTGGCTGAGCATTTATCTCTACCAGATATTACATCCTTATCTGTTCATCACCCCCACTGGAGTTTAAACTCACTGAGGGTAGGAACTTTCTCTATCTTGTGCCCAGTTATGTCTCCAGCACCTAAATGATACTTATCTCATAATGTGTGTTCAGTAAACACCTGCTGGAGCGAGAGAGAAAGGGAGGTAAAAAATATATTGTATGGAAGGTCATTTAAGCCTCCAAAATGAAGAAGGCGGGGCAAGCTCTGTTCCTACTATGACTCCCCTACAGAACTTAGACGAGACACACACAGTAGATACTTCATAACAAAAAACAATTTATCAACACATAATCACTAGCCTCCACTCTGCTGATTACCCTTTACAAAATGATCTTTAGAAAAATTTTACAGAGCCAGCGTAAATTTGTATTATTTCAGTAGAGAGTTACAACTGGCTAACCCTTTCTAATCAATATTATGTAGACTGCTCATCACTATCCCTTTAATTGTCTATAAAAGTTCAGAATTTTAAAAGTACTTCCAGACCATTGTGTTTTATTCAAAATAGCCCTGGAAGGGAAAAAGTGAATCTTCTCGTTTTCCAATTTGGGGTCACTAAAGTTCAGAGAGGTTAAGTGCTTGGTGAAAAGTCTCATAGCAAGTCATTCATAAAACCTAAATTGAAGTCCGAGCACACTTCCCCCAGCTTCATGGTCCCATCATGCCAGAAATAAGCGGGTTGTCACATCAGAAAGCAACGTGAGCTCCCTGACAATGTTTTATCTCCTGTTTCCAATGCTTTGCTGGAATGGTTTACTAGGGAAGGAGGTTCTGAGCTAACTTGACCTGAGATTGCTGGGTGTTAGGAAACAGCCATCTCTGGCAGTGATATGACCAGAAGATAGACCCCCATGTGTCACTTTACAAGGACTGATTTTTTTTAAGCCAATACAGGAATCATTGCCAAGGACAATTCACCTTCTGTTAGCAAAAGGGAACCTAAAATTATTCAAAAGTGCTATTAATCACAGGATGGAGAGGTCCCCTCACTCTCTCTACCAGAAATGAGAGAAGACTGCGCCTCAGAATTAATGGTGTGCACTTCAAACAGCACCCTGGGCGAAAAGACAAAGAGAAGAAATTAATTAAAATAATGAAATGCCCTGTAATTAATGGGATTGTTGTTATTCTGTCAGAGACATCGCCCCTCTTCTGAATAGCCAAAAATAATTTCATAATAGCATTTGTGCTTGAATTTGGAACAATGCATTTTAGGACTTTGTCAGGAAGATGACCACTGATCATGTTCTGAATTAGGTTTTTTTTTTTTTTTTTTTTTTGCTAAAACAGGCTAATACATATTTTTAAAACTATAACCACATGAGTATACTGGGCTTCCCAGATGGCACTAGAACCTGGGAACCTGCTACCAATGCAGGAGACCTAAGAGATAAGGGTTCGATCCCTAGGTCAGGAAGATCCCCTAGAGGAGGGCATGGCAACCCACTCCAGTATTCTTGCCTGGAGATTCCCATGGACAGAGGAGCCTGGTGGGCTACAGTCCATGGGGTCGCACAGAGTTGGACATGACTGAAATGACTGAGCACACACACATGAATATACCATTGCTTTTAGAGATACATTCTTCTTATGTGGAATAAATCTTGCACGGTGCCCTTAATCTCATTTTTGCTTCCAGATGAATTAAATTCCTACTGTCTTAGTGTCAGAAATTTTGTGCTGACAGAGCCCTTGGAGACCATCTAGTTGAAACTGCTTGGTTTCCAGATGTGAAACAGTAGTTCAGAGGGGTTAAGGGTTGCCTTGGTTTCTTCTTTTGTCAAATGTAGCCTCTCCTCTCCCTTCCCTTTTCCACTTCTCACTGTGATGCAGGGCTCCTCCAGCATCAAAGGAGGGATGCAAGAAGGGCTCAGATCCCTAAAGCAACAATCTTTTTTTTTTAATTGTGTTGAAATATAGTTGATTTAAAATATTGTATTAATTTCTGCTGCACAGCAAAGTGATTCAGTTGTCAGGAAGATCCCCTGGAGGAGGGCGTGGCAACCCACTCCAGTATTCTTGCCTGGAGACTCCCATGGACAGAGGAGTCTAATAGGCAATAGTCCATGGGGTTGCAAAGAGTCAGATATGACTGAAGCAGCTTAGCAAGCACACACGCATATATGTGTGTGTATACATACAGCAGTTCTTCGGTGTTTATCTGCATATAATAGTTTTCCTCTACTAACTCCACCCTCCCAATTCATCCCTCCCCCTCCCCATCCCCTTGGAAACCTGATGTCTGTGTCTGTGAGTCTGTTTCTATAGACATGTTCATTGTATCATATTTTAGATTCCACCTATAAATGATATCATATGGTATTTGTCTTCCTCTTTCTGACTTACTTTGCTTAGTAAGTAACCTGTTGGTTCATTCATGCTGCTGCAAATGGCACTATTTCATTCTTTTTCATAGCTGAGTAATATTCCATTGCATGTATATGTATGTGCATGTGTGTGTATATGCCACATCTTTTTCTACTCCTCTGTTGATGGACACTTAGGATGTTTCCGTGTCTTGGCTATTGTAAATAGTGCTGCTGTGAACATAGGGGTGAGTATATTTTTTCAAATTAGAGTTTTGTCCAGATATATGCCTAGGAGTAAGATTGCTATATCATATGGCAACTGTTTTTAGGTTTTTTTTAAGAAACTTCCATACTGTTCTCCATGGCTGCACCAGTTCACATCCCCTCTGACCACATAGGAGGTTTTCCTTTTCCCCACACCCTCTCCAGCATTTGTTATTTGTAGACTTTTTAATGATGGCTGTTTCAATCAGTGTGAGGCGATACCTCGTAGTTCTGACTTGCATTTCTTTAATGGTGAGCGATGATGAGCCTCTTTTCATGCTCCTATATCCATGTCTTCTTCAGAAAAATGTCTATTGGGTCTTCTGCCCATTTTCCAGTTGGGGTGTTTGGTTTTTTGTTGTTGTTGAGTTGATGAGCTGTTTGTATGTTTTAGAAATTAAGTCCTTTTTGGTTGCATCATTTGCAAATATTTTTTCCCAGTCCATAGGTTGTATTTTTGTTTTGCTTATGGCTTTCTTTGTGGTGCAAAAGCTAGTAGTTTGATTAGGGCCCATTTGTTTATTTTTGCTTTTATTCTATTACCTTAGGAGACTGACATAAGAAAACACTGCTATGATTTATGTCGGAAAATGTTTTGCCTATGTTCTCTTCTGGGAGTTTTATGGTATCATGTCTCCTAAAGCAATAGTGTTGAGTGTCAGTGATCAATATTCACACACAAAAAAATGACCTTATCTTCATTGTCCTAGCATTTCGAGGCACCCACACAAAGATAAGAGCAGAAAGACAGAGATGGGTTTTTATCCTAAGAAGGAGGAATGTTGAAGTATTTATAAAATCAGGGTTTTTTTTTCATTTTAAAAAAAGTCCTTGGGGCAAATATCAATAAAAGGAAAGACTGATAACGAACAATTGCATAGAATTTCCTGTGCACCAGGCAGTGTTCTAAGAACCCAAGAACTTTATATATACTATTGAGCTAACAGCCCCAAAGGCAAGTCTTATATTATCCCCACCCTACAGATGAGAAAACTGAGGGTCAGAGAGGTAAAATCCCTTGGCCAAGAAGACTAAGCTACAGAGTCATAAGGATGGGATTTGCACACACAGCTTTGCACCAGAGGTGATATTCTTTTTTTTTTTTTTAATTGGAGGCCACTTACTTTACAATATTGTAGTGGTTTTGCCATACACTGACATGAATCAGCCATGGGTGTACTTGTGTCCCCATCCTGAACTCCCCTCCCACCTCCTTCCCCATCCCATCCCTCAGGTCATCCCAGTGCACCAGCCCTGAGTGCCCTGTCTCATGCATCGAACCTAGACTGGTGATCTGTTTCACATATGATAATATATATGTTTCAATGCTATTCTCTCAAATCATCCCACCCTCGCCTTCTACCACAGAGTGCAAAAGACTATTCTTTACATCTGTGTCTCTTTTGCTGTCTCACATATAGTGTCATCATCACCATCTTTCTAAATTCCATATATATGTGTTAGTATACTGTATTGGTGATTTTTTTTTTCTGACTTACTTCAGTCTGTACAATAGGCTCCAGTTTCATCCACCTCATTAGAACTGATTCAAATGCAGTTTGAATTTAATGGCTGAGTAATATTCCATTGTGTATATGTACCACAGCTTTCTTATCCGTTTGTCTGCCGATAGACATCTAGGTTGCTTCCATGCCCTGGCTATTATAAACTGTGCTGTGATGAACACTGGGATACACGTATCTCTTTCAATTCTGGTTTCCTCAGTGTATATGCCCAGCAGTGGGATTGCTGGGTCATAAGGCAGTTCTAGTTCCAGTTTTTTAAGGAATCTCCACACTGTTCTCCATAGTGGCTGTACTAGTTTGCATTCCCACCAACAGCGTAAGAGGGTTCCGTTTTCTCTGCATCCCCTCCAGCATTTATTGTTTGTAGACTTTTGGGTTGCAGCCATTCTGACCGTTGTGAGACTGTGGTTTTGATTTGCATTTCAGAGGTGACATTCTTAACTGTGATCCTGCTGTCCTCTCTCATTGGCAGATCATGCTTCAATCCATCCCATCCCTGAAAGTAGGCACTGTCTTTAGAGGAAGGTGTGTACTCAGAGGTAGAGAAATATCGTGAAGTCACTCAGTCATGTCCGACTCTTTGCAACCCCATGGGCAGTAGCCTGCACCAGGCTCCTCTGTCCGTGGGATTTTCTAGGCAAGAGTACTGGAGTGGTTGCCATTTCCTTCTCCAGGGAATCTTCCCAACCCAGGGATCGAACCGAGGTCTCCTGCATTGTAGACAGATGCTTTACCATCTGAGCCACCAGGGAAGTCCTAAGAAATATTGCATGCCCCTGAATGCCTTGTCTTCAGATTTCCTAAGACTTGGCCCGTACATGCCTAGTGCTTTTTCTGAACAGCACACTTGTGTTGACGTCTTCTCCGGTTGCCTTTGGGAGCCTTAGAGGAGAACATGGGGTAAGGTAAAGATATCTGAGACTGCTCAGGTGATTCGGTGGTAAAGAATCTGCCTGCTAATGCAGGAGATGCTGGAGATGCAAGTTCAATCTCTGGGTCAAGAAGATCCCCTAGAGCAGCAAATGGCAACCCACTCCAATGTTGTTTTCTGGAAAATTCCATGGACAGAGGAGCCTGGTGGACTATATAGTCCATGGGGTCACAAAGAGCTGGACACAACTGAGCACGCACAAACAGAAGCACAAACAGACAGGGCGCTCATTCTCCTAGGGAACAGAAGGAAATGATCCTACTAGATTTCTAGTGTGTCCTAGACTATCCTTATGACACTCTGAGCCAACAGATGAGGACTACGAAGGTTCCTCAGAACAATAACCCGCCTCACAAGTAGCTGGCCATCACTCGTTCCTGGGTCTTCCTGGTGCCACAGGCCTGGCTGTTAGCTGCAATGTGGTGTTGCCTCTCAGAACTTGCTTGATGCTTAGTTGTCAATTGTGTGTTGCATGCTTAGGGCACCATGTAGGCCATGGAAGCAGAGTCAAGCTTGAAGAAGCCATATTAGGTGGGCCTAGATCCACTGGCATCCTGAAAAGGAACCAGGCTGGCTTGGGCTGCCCATGAGGCCAGCCTTTCCCCAGAATAATTCCTGCTGCCTCAAGTTCCTCCGCGTAACTCTGTGCAAAGTTGTAATTGTCAGGCTACGCCTTGTATGAGGCCTACACTCCTCAAGGAGTAAACCTTCCTTCTTACACAGCTCTCCCCACTCCCTCCGCCCCACCACAGGGAAAATTACAATCATTAATCTCAATGAAGAGAAATATCAGACTTTGATTTCCTAACCATGGCTCCCCATTATTCATACTTTAAATATTTGGTAGAGCTAAGATGACAAGTGTGGAAATAAGTTCCCAGGAAAGGGAAGGGCTGGGACCAATGGGAACTGTTTTCTGACTAGGAGGCCCCACTTGAAATATTGATCTACCTGTTGCTTGGCAGATTCAAGATATAATGCAGACTTGACTCTGCCACTTCTGCAGAAGAGAGCTGATTTCAGGCCTTAGGCCTTTCTGTCGGGTGCCTTTGTCCACACGTCTTTCTGCTAGAGCTACCTTTTCCCATTTTCTCCTCCTGGCAAACCACCGCATGTCCTTCAAGGGCCAGCAATAAATCTACTCACTGATACTTCTGGTCAGAACCACATACCAAATGTCCATCCTGGGAAATTCTGTGCGACTTTTCTGGAATACTGGATTGCGTGTTTTCTCTCCCTGCTGTCCATGATCTCCTTGAGGGTAAGAACCAACCGACTCTACCCCAGAGGGTGTAAAGGGTCTGTTACAGCCACTTAGTCCTGGACGGCACAGTTGATACTCTCATGATCAAAGGCACTTAGGGTTCAACTATCAGCATAAAGCAGATTTAAAGGACAACAGAATGAACTCAAATAGATTCCTCTTAGGTTGATTTCAGCCTAAAGACCTAACTCCACCTGGTTAGTCACAACATCTTACGTTCTTAGTTGAAGGACTTCAGAGAAACACCATGCAAGAGTCTTTTACAGTTATTTCACCAGACTCTGCAAAATCAAAAAGGATAACAGTCATCCGAGTTGACTCGAAGCAGACCTGGAAATGGCAGTAAGTTCCTAAATGACCCAAGGCATTTCAGGACAACCAAAGTAACCTTGCTGCTCAAATCAGGGGCACCCGCTCAGGGAACATTCAATCAACCTTTCTCTGTGCTTCAATTTCCTCCTTCATAACTTTGACTATCTGATGCAAAGAACTGACTCATTGGAAAAGACCCTGATGCTGGGAAAGACTTAAGGCAGGAGGACAAGGGGATGACAGAGGATGAAACAGTTGGATGACATCACCGACTCGCTGGACATGAGTTTGAGCAAGCTCCAGGAGTTGGTGATGGACAGGGAAGCCTGGCATGCTGCAGTCTGTAGGGTCACAAAGAGTTGGACACGACTAAGTGACTGAACTGAACATAGGAACAGCGGTCCCTCTCTCTCTTTCTGTGTGTGTGTGTGTGTGTATCTCTGTTTGTCTCTCTCTCTCTCTCTCACAGACATACACAGTCCAAAAGAGTTGATGTTGAGCTTTAACATGATAATATATAGAAAAGCCACTTTCATGACTGGTAAAAATGAAGCTCCAAGAGAATCAAACCAGTATTTACCAAGCATCTGCTCTGACTCAAAGTGTCTCTACTTTCAACACCTCATTCAGTTTTTATGAGGTCAATTTACTTTTCTTTTCATCCTCCTGGAGTGATAACTGAAGCTCACTTTTAATGCTGTGAAATCAGGATTTGTAATCTGGACCTTCTGTCTCTATTCATCTTCTTTCCTGACATAGCAGTACTTACAATAGAAATGTTTCCATGTTAGAGGAATGTTTCCTGGGAGTCTGGAGAGGCAAGTGTACACCAGACTAAGCCTTTGTCATCTAAGAAATCATAGTCCGGGGGGTGAACTTGGCATATAACCTTGAGAGGCAGGAGAAGGTGAAGGTCAGGCGTGCCACTCTGGTCTCCCGTCCACTTCTTACAAACTGGGAAGCTAGTGAACAAGTGACTTAGCTAGTCCAGTCTCCTCATCTCATATATGGTGATACAAATGTCCACCTCCAGGGATTTGGGGGAGAATTAAATGAGTCAACCCATTCAGTATAGTTCTTGGCACACAGTGAGTTCTAATGCCAGCTATCATTAACAACATTAACTATCATTTGCTCAGAATAAAAGACAGTCCAAGAGGAAGGAATTGAGAGCTATGGGGTGAGTTCAGTTCAGTTCAGTCACTCAGTCGTGTCCAACTCTTTAAGACCCCATGAATCGCAGCACGCCAGGCCTCCCTGTCCATCACCAACTCCTGGAGTTCACCCAGACTCACGTCCATCGAGTCAGTGATGCCATCCAGCCATCTTATCCTCTGTCATCCCCTTCTCCTCCTGCCCCCAATCCCTCCCAGCATCAGAGTCTTTTCCAGTGAGTCAACTCTTAGCACGAGGTGGCCAAAGTACTGGAGTTTCAGCTTTAGCATCATTCCTTCCAAAGAAATCCCAGGGCTGATCTCTTTCAGAATGGACTGGTTGGATCTCCTTGCAGTCCAAGGGACTCTCAAGAGTCTTCTTCAAGACCACAGTTCAAAAGCATCAATTCTTTGGCACTCAGCCTTCTTCACAGTCCAACTCTCACATCCATACATGACCACTGGAAAAACCATAGCCTTGACTAGACGGACCTTTGTTGGCAAAGTAATGTCTCTGCTTTTGAAAATGCTATCTAGGTTGGTCATAACTTTCTTTCCAAGGAGTAAGCATCTTTTAATTTCATGGCTGCAGTCACCATCTGCAGTGATTTTGGAGCCCCAAAAAATAAAGTCTGACACTGTTTCCACTGTTCCCCATCTATTGGGTGGAGTGGGAAACAAAAGAAAGAGCAGCTATCAGAAGCCTGGACATCTATCTGGTTTGAAGGGGAAAGGGGCAACATTGAATATGCCCCTGACACAAACCAATAGCCTGGATTAGTCAGGGTCCTCTTCAGTGGGTGTTTGGCTTGATTCAGTTTTATTTATGGTTTGTCAGGGCACATCTGAAATATTTACTGAATCAGAGTTGTTGATGGGGGCAAGGGCGTGATTGGAGAGCTAGGTAAAGGTGCCAAAGAGGAGCAGTAACAGAAAACATTAAGACAAGGATATGCTTACAAACTGATTGTTGTTTGTTTTTTATATTTATTTATCTATTTGGTCGCGTTGGGTCTTAGTTTCAGCACGCGGGATCTTCATTGCATCATGCGGGGTTCTTGTGGCCATGCACAGACTCTCTGGTTATAGCACACAGGCTTAGTTGCTTCATGGCATGTGGGATCTTAATTCCTTGACCAGGGATCAAACCCAAGTCGCCTGCATTGAAAGGCTAATTCTTAACCACTGGACCACCAGGGAGGTTCCAATACTAGGATATACTTACAAGTTTGTATAATTCATTTATAGCCAATAACTCCTTTGAACCTCAAAGCAGTGGGTGGAACTAAATGAAGGAAATCAGTATCCACTGATTAAAGGTGGGGGAATCAGTAACGCCAGGGAAAGAGGAAAGTAGGAGAGGAACTGGGCAATTATTGGACAATGATTGGGTAGCGTAATTTAACAGATGGTGTGTAAGTGGCTGCCTGAGCTAGGCCCCAGTGTTACAGAGCTAACTAAACTACTTTCCCTTCCCTCCGGGAACATGTTCTGATAGGGAAGAACTAACTGAAGATCATCTCAACACAGAGTAGTAGGTACTTTAATAAAAGGATATATAACACACGTTAAAGAATCAAGGCTTTGCAGAGGTAAATTAGGACAGAGCTTGAGCAAGCATTGACAGGTGAATAAAGACAGGGAAGGACCTCAGGGAAGGAGGTTTTCCAGGCATAGGAAACAGCATAAGGAAAGTGGAGAAGGACGGGTCCACACGGAGAAGATGATGAGAACCAGTTCTGGGTCCCTGGAGTACAGGAAGGGGGACAGGCCAGGGAAAGGTGGGCCATGTCGAGGAAAGACGGGGGGATTCACATTCACTAGAGGCCCTGCGGGACATCCTCAAGAGGTGAGATGTTCTCCAGCAGGTGATGGGGCACCTCTGGGGAGATGGCACCTTGATCTGTGATTTTGAAAGGTCATTTTGACAGCCGTGTGGCGGAGGGAAATGGAGCAAAGCAAGGCATTTAAGGCTGGAGGCAGTGAAAGCCGCATGGAGGCTATGAAGGGGTCTAGGAAAGAACAGATACAAGTCTGATCATGGCAAGAGAGATGAAGAGAGAGAGAAAGATTCCAGGAGGTCAGTTGGCCTTGAGGACTGCCTGGACCTGGGGAGGGGGGCAGGGCCCCTCATTCCTCTCAGACTTCCCACTCTGACTTTCTGACGGTATCACCTTGAAAAGGAGCAATTAGAAGGCTGATTGAAAAGATAATGGGTGCAGATTTCACACCAGATCTCTGAGGACTTAGGAGACCGAGGTGCAAGATGCTGAAGGATGCGTATTTTTCAGCTTTCAACATTGAAAAGACTGTCGTTGGATGCTTTAGAGCTTCCTGTAAAAAATACACTCAGATAGAAAGGTCCGGGCTCCATAAATTCTTAGTCCATTTCTTCAGACTTGAGACATATTTTTTAAAATGGGAGGGGGGGGGAAACAGGTGAGGGGAGAACGACATTTTGTGCCAATCATTTTATAAACAACCTGACTTTGCTGATGGGAAAATAGACCTTGAAAAAATGCAATTCATCAATACAGCAGAGGTCAGACTCCAGTAAATAAAAGAAAATTGCTGTAATTGCTGATAAAATGCAGCTTTTGTCATTTCATTTATGCATTTCAATTGCAATTAGATTAACAAGGATTTCAAGGGGGAGAAATTTCCATTGCAAACTACTTTGCAGATTGAACCAGCAAGGAGTTTCAGAAATAGCTCAGAATCTACAATCATGGGCCCAGAGGGATAGCCAGGGCCAGGTCTTCTATCTCCATAATCTTGGAATTCTATATTGAGAGAAGCTGCTCTATTCGCAGCCCTGATTCCAATGGCACTGGGGAAGGAGATGGTAGGGAATAGTCCAACCGGTGTATAAACATAAGAGAGTGACCATTCTATGGAGAATTTTAAAACAGCGATGGAGCCAGAAGTCAGACTGCTTTTTATTAACTCCACGTCCTGACAATCAACGTTTAGATGTTTAGATAAACTACCCCTCCCAAAGTCTCTCTGCTCCCATCACATTCTTTGCTAAGCCACTCTGTAGGCCAACCACAGGGCTCCAGTATGCGATGACAGACACCATCCACTTGTTTATTCACTTGTGAATTCAGTTAGCACGTATACCCTCCTCTCCTCCAACCCTGATCATTATCCTATGAGGGAGATATTGCAATTCCAAGTTTACAATGAAAATCCTGAGGCTCAGAGAAGTGAAGAAACTTGCCCAAAGAAATACAGATCATGGGTGAAAAATTGGAATTGGGATCTAACGCTATTTCAACTCCCAAGACCACAGTTTTTCTGCCGTGGCAGCGCTGTGATAGTAGATGATTCAAGGGACCATTGGTCTTTTCCTAGAGGCAGGTTCCTGGCGACCCTCCTTCAAGGGAAGTTAGCCTTGGGAGTGGGAGGAAGTAGGGAAGGTGCTTATTTAAGATCCCAGACATAAGTGACTGCTTTTTGAACCTAACAAGCAGTCCCCTCAAGTTTAAATTTGTGTCAACACTTACAATACTATGGAAATGAGATCCTTCTAAACCAAAGGGAAGAAAGAAGGCAAAGGAAGAGAGGAAAAAATAGGAAAGTCATTTGCGAAACATATTGAAATGTACAGGTCTGAATCTCATTTTTTTTTTTAATGTTACAAGTCACCTGACAAAGATAAGGATCAGCCAGAAAAGAGCTGCCCTTTGGAATATGATAAATTCAACTTTGCGATGTTGCCTGAGCATCGACTTTGTGCCTAGGATGTCAAAGGGCTAGAAACACAGTCCCGGTTAAGTCTGGATCCAGCCAGCAGAGCTCATGTTCCTAGAGAATTTCTCTGCCTCTTCCACTGCAAGGGATGATATTCACATGGGTGAGCCCCTCGTCCTCCCCCAAATAAACAAAATTTTAGATGCACACCAGAAAATAACAACAAAGAAAGTTCTTTATACAAACTAACTACAGGGCTTCCCTGGTGGCTCAGTGGTACAGAATCCACTTGCCCATGCAGAAGACATGGGCTCGATCCCTAATTCGAAAAGATCCCACATGCCACAGAGTAGCAAAGCCCGTGCTCCACACTATTGCTCGTGTGCTTTAGAGCCTGGGAGCCGCACCTAGAGAGAAGTCCCTGCTTGCCACAGCTAGAGAAATGCCCATACAGCAGCCAAAACCAAGCAGAGCCAAAAGTAATAGGGAAATAAAAGTATTTTAAAAATTAACTGCAAAAATCAAACTTCATAATCATACAATAATGTTTAATCATTACCAGAGCATCCATGAACATCACTCTGTGGATGAGGGCATTTATAAGTGGGTTATGTTCAGTGGCTGGCTCACTCTCTCTTCACTGCCTGTAAGTCTCATACTCGAGGAAGGCTATGGATGCAGAAGAGGGAGAGAGAATGAGAGAGTGTGGACCAAGCACCGCAGGAGCCCACTGCCTGATGGCATGGCTTCCAGGTGAAGAGCGAGGAGAGGCTTCCCAAGGATGGTGGCCCTGTGGATGAACCTGATGTAACTTTTCCCACACGTAGCTGGGAAAAGAACAGGCTTCAGGTGGAAGTATAGCTTGATTAGAGTATTACCCGATTAAGTTGTATAAACCCCTGCCAATAAGTACATTTTTTGTTCAGGTTCATGCAGCCAAAAACAAAACCAAAGCTGAGATGGATACAGTGCAAGTTTTTAAAATTTATTATAATAATTATTATTATTACTAGGGTGCTGCGCTGGGTCTTCTTGCTGTGTGCAAACTTGCTCTAGTTGCCGCAAGTGGGAGCTAGTCTTCCTTATAGTGAATGGGCTTCTTACTACCATAGCTTCTCTTGTTGCAGAACACAAGCTCTGGGCATGTGAGTTTCGGTATTTGCGGCACATGGGCTCAGCAGTTGCGGTTCCCGGGCTCTAGAGCATAGGCTTGGTAGCTGTGACACAGGGGCTTAGTTACTCCATGGCATGTGGGATTGTCTCAGACCAGGGATCAAACCCATGTCCCCTACATTGGCAGGTGGATTCATAGTCACTGGACTACCAGAGAGGTCCACAGTGCAAGTTTTGTTCAATGGCCAAAAAATGGAGAAGTGGGAACTTAGAAATTCACTCACAGATCCATGTCTCATCTCGTGGCAAGGGGGATTTTATTTTATTTATTTTTAAAACTTTTTAGTTAAAGGAAAATCGCTTTACAATATTCTGTTGGTTTCTGCCGTACAACAGTGTGAATCAGTCATAATTATATATATGTATTTCCCCTCCCTCTTGAGCCTCCCTCCCCTCCCCATACCCAACCCCTCTGGGTTATCACAGAGCACCAAGCTGGGCTCCCTGGGATTTATTTTACACATGATGGCGTATATATGTCAATGCTGCTTTCTCAGTTCATCCCACCCTCTCCTGTGGGACACATCAGGGATTTGATTTCAAAGAGTCAGGGCAATGGGAGGAGGAGTGGGGCTAATGATGGGGAATCATAAGCATTAGTTACTGGGGAAGGGCCATGACTCTCTCAGGGAATGGAGTGACACCCTCTTTTTACCCTTTTTTTTTTTTGGTCTGCATCTTCTGGTCCTGGTATGGTCATTTACTACACTAATGTAGTAAAATCTGCTTGAAAGTGAGACTCAGAGTCTGTTGGAGGTCAGATTCATCATCATCTTGGTTCTGGTTGGTTTTGTCTAGTTTTTGTTTTTCCCTTTGTATAAGTTCCTTTTATTGCCTCTGGACCCTGTGACTTAAAGATGTATGTTAATTTCTGTCCAAGGAGGATCGGCAGGCTTTGAGCAAGGATCTGGTGTCATCTCTGGCAACAGAAGCACAATATGGAGGAAAACAGACAGCAGAAGGCCCAACAGCTAGACCTGTGAAAACAGATGAATTTAGAACAGAATTATGTGACAGGCTGGGACCCTGAGTGCCAGCAGAGTGCCTAGACACTACCGTCTCCATAGGACAAAAGCTTAATCCTCCTTAAGCCAGTGTATGTGTGTGTGTGTGTGTGTGTGTGTGTGTGCACGTGCGTGCATGTGCGGGCACACGCGTGCGTGTGTGCTCAGTCTTGTCCAACTCTCTGTGATCCCATGGACTATAGCTCACTAGCCTCCTCTGTCCATGGAATTTTCCAGGCAAGAATACTAGAGTAAGTTGCCATTTCCTCCTCCAGGGGATCTTCCTGAATCAGGGATTGAACCCATGTCTCTTGCGTCTCCTGAATTGACAGGAAAATTTCTTACCACTGTGCCACCTGGGAAGCCCCGCTTAAGCCAGAGCTAACTGAAATTCCCCACTTGTTGAGCCATCCCACCATGAGGAGCTGTCTCACTGAAAGGCCATACTGAAGGTGTGAAAATGGGTATTCCAAACAGCCAAGATACATGAACTAGGAAAACAGTGAAGCTGTAATAAGCACTCAAGTTAACCAGATTTAGAGTCCGTGGTCCTTAAATTGCACTAGATCACCTCAAAGTCTCCCTGAAAGTACAAACTTTTTTTTGCACTTTGAAAATATTGCATTTTAAAAAAAATGAAGGTTTGTGGCAACCTTGCATCAAGCAAGTCTACTGGTGCCATTTTTTTCCAACCACGTTTGCTCACTTTGTGTCTGTCCCATCCTGGTAATCTTATTTTTTGCAATATTTCAAGCTCTTCATGTTATTATATTTGTTATGGTTATCTATGATCTGTGACATTTGATGTTACTACTATGACTTGCTGAAGGCTCAGATGATGGCTAGCATTTTTTAGCAATGAAGTATTTTTAATTAAGATATGTACATTCTTTATTTGGACATAATGCTGTTGCACACTTAAAAGGCAATAGTTTATACCCAACTTTTATACACACTGAAAAACCAAAAAAAAAAAAATTGTATGACTCACTTTATTGTGATAGTCATTTCATTCCGGTGGTCTGGAACAGAACTGGTGGTGTCTCTGCGGTTTGCCTGAAGTCAGCTCTCTGGGTCCTGACAGTCTCTTTTGCTAACAGTAGTGAGAATCTGGCATCTAAGGCTGAGTCTAACCCTCCCCGGCCAGAATCTGAAGCACTGATGCAACTGATATCAAGATATCCCATGGTGACATCCTTAAGTCCTCTCCTCCTTGCTATCAAGGACAGAGGCATACCTTTTTGACTGAAGAGACCTAAATGATGAGAGTATTGCTTAGCTTAGAAGAGTAACCTTAGGTTTATATAACATATGAATACATTTACCACTGTTTCTTACATGTAAGTATTCAATAGAGTTGTAATTATTCATTTATTTAACAAATAAAATTATGAAAAAGATACTATCTGTGCAGTGGTGACAGCGAAAATGGTAGCAGAGGGAATTCCAAGAATCCGCCCTCTATAAAAGCAGTGAATATCTCTCCAAAATCTCTAAGAATCAACTTTATCAGAGCTCAGGAAAGTAATCAAAAGCTTACAGCAAAAAAAAAAAAAAAAAGCTTACAGCAGCCATGCAAATGCTGAATCAAGAAATAAGAGCAAGGCCTCTCTCACTTTCTGAGACAGCCTGAATTTTGTCTATGGAATGTGTATCTTCCTGAATAAATCTGCTTTCACTCTAAAAAAGGGGGCGGGGAATAACATCTAAACCTTGACATTGAAGGCAGTTTCTGCTGAATCACTAGCTAACCACTAAGGTATCTGAACAGAATTGAGTGGCCACACAAGGCAGATTTGAGAAAACTGGCTCACAGTCACTAAGCAAACAGCAACCATAAAACGATAAGATTTAATAAATGCAGACAAGGATCTGGAGAAAAGGGGGCCTTGGCTCCCTGTTGGTGGGAATGCAAATTGGTATAGCTACTAAGGAACGGTGTGGAGGCTGAGTTTCAAATGAGTGGCTTCTCTGCAGGGGTTCATGGATGGTCAGTCCGGCTACTATTTCACTTTCGAATGTCTACTTTTCCCTTTATATTTCCACAGTGATTTGATCACGTATAGTCATGTTGGGTCCCTTGGTCATTCTTTCCCTCACAACGCTTTGGGCTTCACTCTGTTGCCTTCTGACACTGAACGTCTTTGTGGAGATGTCTGAGGTCAGCTTGATTTTCTTCTCCTTGAAGGGGACCGTTTTTTCCCTGTTTAGATGCCAGAAGAATTATTTTTTCATGAGTCAAGTTTGGTAGTGATAAGATATTCTCTGTTGTTTATCAAGAATAAAATGTATTTTCTATTCTACATGTGGGTTCTCCTCAGCAGATATTATGCCTCTTTTTGAATAACTTTGTCCTTTTCTGTCTTCTGTCCTTTTTGTCATCCGTCATCATTATTACAGCAAACCTTCTCTCTCTGTCAGAGATACAATTTTCAGCTGTATGTTTTTCTTTTGTTTATAATTTATAATTTCTCTTTGTTTATAATGTATAATATGTATAATAAGATTATAATTATAATATTGTGTGCATCCTTCATTTCCCCAGCATTGTGAACTTCTTTTGATCTTATTATATTGAGTTGCCATCTAGTTTCTCTGTTGAGTCCTTTTATTGAATTCAGATTCTTGGTAGACTCTTCTGTAGTGCAAAATATGCATTGGAAGTCTTCTTTGATTCCGGGGATATGTTTCCTTCCAGGTTGGGTTTTTCATTTGTCTTGCAGCTTTCTGTTTGTTTTGTTTTTTGGTAGGAAATGTTCTTTCTTTTATCCGTTTGTCTTTATTTATTTCCAGGTTTGGTGGGGACTATAATTGGTTGCTTACTTGCTTCATGGTTACTTTTCATCCTTCTATGCTTAACTTGGGCTGTTCGGACTAGACTTTCTATTTCTTTCTGTTTCTATGCCGTACGATTAAACTGTTCTCAAACCCCTTCTGATTACATCTGATATCTCTTCTTCCAGCCCTACATTAACAGCCCTGCTGTTGCAATACGAGGCGTTTTTTGGTGGTCTCAGGCACTACTTCCTAGCATGTTTCACAGTATGAACATAACATCCTAGAAAATGATGAGCTGGAGCACACTGCCCACGCTGGCTTCGATCCTGAGATTGCAGCAACAGTGAGTGGGGAGTATGAGGCATGTCTCTGGACAACATGCCCACATCCTTCTCTGCTTCTCTCCAGATGGAGGGTGATTAGAGAGAAACCTCAGGTCTTCACTCAGCCACCTCATCTCCCCAGTCTGGCCTTTGACTGCAGAGGGTTAGGCTAGGAAACTTATCAGCAGGGTAAGAAGCTTTCCCTGAAATTTAAGGCATGAGGTGAGAATCATTTTTTTTTAAGTGCTACTTATGATTTGGTGGGGGAGGGGAAGTGAGCAGATTTTTATTTTCTAGTGCTCATTTAGTCAAGAGCCAGAGAAAATCAACTGCTTACCTGTTTTCATTTTGCCATCTCAGACAGAACTTCCTTGTAATTAGTTATGTAAGTGAAAAGACATGGAGAATCTAAATGCTTAGAAGATTATTTAAGTAAATAATCCTTAAAATTACTGAATAATAGTCATTAAATGTATTTTTGAAATTATATGAAAAAATAAAATTCTCATGATCTAAAAAACAGCAGATTAAAAAATACATAGAGTACAACCCATTTATGTTCTGGTTATTCTGGTAGATAGATAGACTCCAAAGAAAAGATTTAATCAGTATATACATTTTATAAACCTGGAAGGAAATATGCTGAAGTTTTGGAGACTATTATTCTGGGGAGCTACTTAATCTCTTGGGGCTTCCCTGATGGCTCAGATGGTAAAGAATATGCCTGCAGTGCAGGAGACCCAGATTCGATCCCTATGTTGGGAAGATCCCCTGGAGAAGGGCATGGCAACCCACTCCAGTACTCTTGTCTGGAGAATTCCATGGACAGAGGAGCCTTCCGGGTTACAGTCCATAGGGTCACAAAGAGTCAGACACGATGGAGCAATAACACTAACACTAACTAACTTAACCTCTTGGGGCTTCTGTTTTATCCAGAGAAACAAAAACTTCTCTAAGTATTTTAAACAAAGGGCATTTATTATAAAGAACTAGATACACGGGAGATGGAGGGCTGAAAAACCAAATGGGGAAGAATGAGGCAACTCAAAGATTAGCCAGAGCAAGAAACTACAGAGCCCACCAAGATAAATGGGAGTCCCTAGAGTTTCAACAGCCCAGGGACTGGGGTCTCCCTGTGGAAGCTGGATCCAGGGCAGATATGTCTGATGGAAACCAGTGCCGGGGAGTAAAACAGCCTCCACCCTCCACCCTCAGGCCAGTGTCTCCCACTGGCCAAACCCAGAGGAAGCCAGTCAGCTGGGGTCGGCTCCCACTGCTTTATAAGAGAGAGGAAAGAAAGTTTCCAGAGATGAATCTGAGGATGAACAGACTCAGATCCCAGCCTAACTTCCTTTTTTGTAAAATAGAGATAGAAACCTACCTCGAGCAGTTGTTGAGAGCATAGTGGATGTAAAACAAGTGTCAGGACCAAGGCTGGCCCAGGTCAGGCCCTCTCTTCTGGGATGGAGGGATGCTCGGGTGCCATGGACCCCAGGAAGATGTTGGTAACAGCACAGATGCGTCAGGAGCAGGGGGGAGGGTCATTACACACCTGAAGAGCACTGTCCTACTGGTGACCAGAGGAGTGGGGGCCAGGAGCTGAGGCGTGGGCTGCAGGCTACTCAGACCCCGAGAGAACCCTGGAGAGGGGCGGGGCGCCCTTATCACTGCACAGTGGAGATGGGCCTGCCGATGCCCATGTGGTATGTTTAGTCAACTCCATCTTCACACCACCCCCCACCCCACTCCTGCCCAGTCCACGCAGCAGGTGGAACAGCCCTTGGTACCTGCCCACATGCACACCCTGCAGCATCTCAAGCAGCAGCTAAGAGAACAAACCTGTTAATACCAAGCATATGCTGCCAGCTCCCACCCCACCCCCAAACCACCACACCCCTCTGTGTGGGATTTCTCAGTTATTTGCCTCATCCTTTTTTTTCCTTTCTCTTGTTCTTTACAACTAGGGAATGAAGTGTGGGATCATAGCCACCAAACAGCCTCCTTATTAGCATCAGAACTGTAGTCAAAACACATTATGCTTGGCTAATACATTTATTTTTTATGTAATGGAAATGCCATCAAAGCATAGTTAATCGGAATTGAGTTAAATCATAATTCGAGCTCTTGTGCACAAGAAAGAGAAATTATTCTTTATTGTTGCAGACTGAAAATGCTCCAATTGTAATTTACTTTTTTGTTTTAAGTAAATGACCATTGTTGGCCAGAGAGGGTGTGTCTGACCCTGGCTCTCAGGATAGTCAGTGCCAGGCTACCTTATATCCACAAGTCCTCAGGCACAGGGGTGATGAGAAAACGCACTGACCCAGGGTAGGGTTTTTTCCTTCCCTATGAAAGGGGGATGCTTATACATGCCAGAGAGAGAGGCTCTGGAAATTTTTGGATGGTGCAACCATCTGTACCAAGATTGTGGGGATAGTTATACAAAATTTTACGTGTGCTAAAATCTATAAAACTGTACATACCAAAAACTCAATTTTACTGTCTATAAATTTATGAAAAAATTTTTGTAAGAATATTTTTAAAAAAGAGAGACTCTGAGAAGCAAATAAGATGACACAATATGAGTTGCTGGTCTCTGGTTAGTCCTCAGTTAAAGGGAGCTCAGGCTTGGGTCTGGTTCCTACACCATGACCCACCCACTGTACCGACGACTCATAAGTGTACCATGGCTCCTAGCCTGGCTACCCAGCAGGAGTACAGGGAAAGCCTTTTATTTTTTATTTATCTACTTATTGTTGGCTGTGCTGGGTCTCCATTGCTGTGTGGACTTTTCTCTAGTTGCAGTGAGGAGGGGCCACTCCAGTTGCAGCGTGTGGGCTTCTCATTTTGGAGACTTCTTGTGGAGCACAGGCTTTAGTGCAGATGGACTTCAGAAGTTGCAGCTCCTGGGCTCAGTCGTTGCAGTTCCCAGGCTCTAGAGCACAGGCCCAATAGCTGTGGTGCATAGGCTTAGTAGGTCCACAGCATGTGAGGTCATCTTGGATCAGGGATTGAACCCGTGTCCCCTGCATTAGCCAGCAGATTCTTTACCACTGAGCCACCAGGGAAGCCCAGGGAAAGCCTTTTAAAACACAAATAGATACCTGGTCCCCACCCAGGGCCCTCTTATCAAGCTCTCTAGAGGTGGGGGGCAGGGGGCCTGGGACATGCAGGGTCTTTTGTAAGCTCCTGGGTTCTGACAACAGCCAGGATTGAGAATCACTAGACTAGATCTCAGGACTTTCCCTAGTAAAGAGATCAACCATACCTGTGTCTGTCTCCAACAGAGCAGGTTAAAACAGACCAAGACTGTAGCTTCTGAGAGACCTAGAGAACTGTCTCAGAAATGGAAGAGCTCAAACCAAGAGCTCTTGCACTCATATGCACCACACATGCACTCACACAGATATGCACCCACACACATACACATGCACACATGTATACACATATGCACCCCACACATGCACACACACACACGTACCTGGAGGAGTTTCCACTACTGAACTGCATGGCTCTTGATCACTGTAGGAAATAGTTGGCATCCAACTCCACCTCTTGGATGCCTCCCCTCCAAGTCATGTTTTGTGGATATTTTCTTCCCCTCCTCCATGTCACATGTAGAAGTGAGAATCTTTAACCTCACCCCGTAACCAGGGTGGAAATCATGTGCTGGGAAATGAGTCTGATGAGCCCAGTGGTTCCCACCCTTAGCAATGATCCCTGATCCAGAACGGCCCCACACAGATGCTTCCTCTGCCCTGCCCTCCCAGAACTTCCAGGCTCAAGGTCACACACAGAAGGGAAAGGGACAGAAGCTCAGGTTTCAGGGGACCTTGAAGGGACCTTGAGTTCTCTCAGCAGTCTTGCTAAGAGCAAGGCCATCTGGAAATAGCAAGGGATGTTGTAGCAGAATTATCACCTCCTGAGCTCCTGTAAGTCAGACAAATTCATGACCCATCAGCATAGACATCATCATTTCCACTTTAAAAGGTATCAGAAAGTGAGGTTCAGAGAAGCTAGAGAACTTGCCTGATGCCGTGGCAGGTCAAATGATAGCTGGGATTGAACTGAAACATTTATATGCTCTTTCCATTCAGCCAAGTGTGTTCCCCCAAAGGGTAAGCATCTTGATCAGAGAGCAGGAAGCACAGCAGAGAGGGGAGAAAGAGAAAACCTCTCAGAAAAGGACATCTTTTACCCACCCACTGGATCGCAAATACCTACTGTGGAATATTGCTGAGGCTGGATTAGTAGAAAGAGAATTTTGACTGTGAGAAAAGGATAGAGATTCTGGAAAGAACATGGCTTAGAGTCAGATAGCCCTGGGTTCATTCAGCGCCCACATTCCCTAGTTATTAGGGTAAGTTATGGAGAAGGAAATGGCAACCCACTCCAGTGTTCTTGCCTGGAGAATCCCATGGACGGAGAAGCCTGGTAGGCTGCAGTCCATGAGGTCGCACAGAGTCGGACACGACTGAAGTGACTTAGCAGCAGCAGGGTAAGTTATTCTAGGCTGATTGCCCATCTGTAAAGATGGGAAGAATACTTGCCCTGTGGGTACCGTAATGGTTTGACCAAATGCATGTGGGTACTTTTAGCATAGAATCTAGCAAGTAGCAGGTATTCAACAGGAAATAGCTGACATTGGCAGTGGTGGTAATCGTAGTGGCAAGACACTCAACGTAGGGTCTTACGCGTAGTAAATGCTCAAGAAATATTGTTTCTCATGTGCTTCTGCCTAAGCTCAAATGCCCCAGCCCCTCTGTAACCAAGGATCTGATTTCTGTATCAGGTGCCTCTTACAGGCTCTGTGACCTTCGGGGTAGTCATACTACCTCTTTAGACTCCAGTTTTCCCCTCTCTAAATTCAAGGGGTTGAGCTAAAAGGATGACACTGGACTCGCCCCAGCATATAATAAGAGCATCAGTCCCCACAAGCACTGAATGGAGGGGGATCTATGTCCCATTTCATTGTCTCTGGAGCCCAAACAGACAAGGATTACTTCTTACAAACTGATAGGGTCAACAGGACTTGAAGAACTGCCCTTGTAGCAATGATAGCAGGCCCATAATTTTTCACCCTTGATCTCTAACCACTGAGGGAAAAAATGACCTGATAATGAGCTGGTCGAAATGAATTATGATCTGGTTATCAATAAAGAAAAAAGAAAAGTAAAAGCAAACAAACAAAAACAGCAAACACTTGAGATGTCATTGATGGGAGGCAGGGAGAAGACATTACACTCAATATATAAAAAGCAAAACAAGGCAAGAGCTTAAATATATATAAGCTCTTAAATATATATAAACGAGTGTTTAAATCTCACAAGTGAATTTTTTTTAAGTCCAAAGTGATTTATAATGTTTGATGGTGGAGGCTTAATTCCCTGGGCTCTGTTTCCAGTCGCCTTGTTTTAAGCAAAACTTTCCAGTATTACAATTAAAAAAAAAAAAAAATCCAAGACACAGGGGAAGAAAGCTTATTTTTCTCAACCCACTTAAAAATAGTAACACCAGCTCCTCAGTCAGCCTTAGCACCGCCAACACACCTGACTACCCTCTTCCTGGTATTAACAGTTTCCAGCATCAGCCCTCCCCTCCCCTCCCCTACCAGACACACCCTCCGCTGCAGGTCCCGCCCCCTCCCCAGAACGCCTATTGGCAATTCCTCAGCCTAATTGCTCCGCACCATCTCTGGGGCACCCAACAGTTGAGGCTGATATTAAAGCAGAGGATGTCTTTTGACTTCATTAGAGCTCCTAGTTCCTTTCACTTGGTGACTTCGCCAGGATTATTAATATTTTTCTGGGTAATAAAGAATAAGGAGGCAAGGAAGAAGGCGGGGTGGGGGGCACGGCGGAGGGTTGTGGGGGGGGTGGTAACAGAGGGCTGAGGCATGACGGCTGTGCTGTGACCAGCAATTACAGAGGGTGGAGGAAGAAAGAAGGAGTGGCATAAAGGAAAAAAAAAAAAATCTGGCCCTCTTAGAATTTTAACAAGGCTGGCCTCATGGGCGTTATGTAATTTCTTGAATTGATTTCTATGCTGCCTTATTCTAGAAAAAGATTTGAGGAAAGTTGCCCCCCGAAAAAGACATTCAAAATAAACTTCAGAAAAATAAGGAAAGGGACAGGGGAAGAGAGGAAAAAAGAACAATTTGTTTAAATGAAACAGGAGAAAACAAACAGGCATCAGGGCTTTCAGGCTGCAGAGACTAGGGGGGACTTTGATAGTTTAGGGCTTCCCTGGTGGCTCAGACAGCAAAGCGTCTGTCTGCAATGCGGGTTCGACCCCTGGGTCGAGAAGTTCCCCTGGAGAAGGAAATGGCAACCCTCTCCAGTGTTCTTGCCTGGGGAAGCCCATAGAAGTAGGAGCCTGGCGGGCTACAGTCCATGGGGTCGCAAAGAGTTGGACGTGACTGAGCGACTTTCTTTCTTTCATAGTTTACCCAAGCTCCTCATCATAACGGGAGAGTGCAGGGCCCTGCCTTGGGACAGGATATGCTTTTCCCATACCAAAGTCAGGGAGAAGTTCCTGATGGAGGTCACTTCACGCAAGTTCCGGAGTGATGTGCCAGAGTAAAATGCTGCTGCTGCTCTCCAGGACTGCGGTCAAAGCCAAAGCCTTAGTCCTACAGAACCACAGAGCAACCTGATGGCAGTTTGGGGTGCAATTTAATCATAGCCAAGCCGCAAGCCATTCTTTCACTGGCACATATTAAAATGGTCCACTTTCAGGTTTTGGTGGGGTGGAGAGACCCTTGAGATGGAACATAGAACCTTATAACAGAAGGAAAACATTTCCTGAGGTTGTGTATGCATACCCCCACATCAAAATTTGGAAGTTTTATTTGACCACATCAAGATTCCAAAGTTTTATTTCTGCACATTTACAGCAAAATTGTGCCACATTTATCCTGTGGCTTTCTCACCTCCCAGTGCCCCAGTGACAATCCTGAGCAGTTTGAGAAGCACTGAACAGAAGGTCTGGGTGGTCATCTCCAAGTCTCCTTCCACGTCCTGCATTCTGGGACTCTGGCTTCAGAGAATGACTCTGCAGCAGAGTTGGGCACAGTTACATAGGCAGACGGAATCAACCCCACAACGCGATCAAGTTGGCCCTCTATCAATCCCCACTTTACAGATGGGACCACGAGAGGTCTGGAGAAGGTGAATCACTTAGGAAGCGAAATGATGCCAAGTAAGCTTTGTATGCAAACCTCATGGAGTTCTGATCACAAGGCCACCATTTCTCTGGGCTTTTTAGCGGCCAGGGTATCAGAGGAAACGATGTTCTCTCCGCTAGCTCTCTCTGAGGTAGAAAACAGTTTTCTCCAGAAACGCAACTATTTCTGATACTGAAACCACAAAGGTCTCCCAAGGATTCTCCAGTTATAATATACATGAAAGTCATTGGAAAGCTATAAATACTATAAAAGTCACATCATTTTATTATTTGGCAATTAATGCTAGTGAATGCAGTAGCATGCATACATGCTCAGTTGCTGAGTTGTGTCCAACTCTTTGAGACCCCATGGACTGTAGCCCAACAGCCTCCTCTGTCCATGGGATTATTCCAGCAAGAATTCTGGACTGGGTTGCCATTTCCTTCTCCAAAGGATCTTCCCCACCCAGGGATTGAACCCACATCTCCTGAGGCTCCTGCATTGGCCGGCAGATTCTTGATTACTGAGCCCCCTGGGAAGCCCCAGTGAATGCAATAGGTAAAACCTCAAATCTCCATGACTTGATGTGGTAAAAGTTGATTTTCCACTTCACAGATCATTTTCAGTCTACAAGGACTCAGCAGCCATTCAAGGACCCAGGCTCCTTCCTTCCTGTGGCTTCACCTCCTTTTTCTTCTAGTAGTAAGAGAGCAAGCTCAGAAGTGGAAGGTGTGTAGAAGCCATGCCTGGGCACACACACCCATCCACCCACACTCCATTGATGGGAGTCACGTGGTACACCTAGCTGCAAGGAAGGCTGGGAAATTTGTACAGCTGATAGCTGTGAGTGTTAGCAGTTCTGTGTCCCACGTTTCTCATCGGTCCCAAACCTCTTTCCTGGTTGGTTCACAGTTCTCTCAGTTCTGAGGCCCTGATATTCTGTCACCCATCTCCCGTGCAGCCTACCACGCGGGCCTTTTGAGAAGACTGGATGTGACAGAGACGTGAAAGCCTAAAACAGGGTCCCCGGGTCCTTCAGCTCCATGTGGCCCTGTCGCGTGGTTTTACAAGATGAATTGCCCTTTGCATGGCTTGTGAGTCTCAGTATGGTGTGCTCAGCTCACTTTACCATCATTAATAATACAGACACGCCCCCGGGAGGCAGGCACACGTTAGAAATGAGAAAGTGGAGGTGCAGACAGAGGTTAAGTGTTGGCCCAAGGCAGCCTCACCCTGCCAAAACGGGTAAACCAAGGAGTGCCTTTTCCAACTTCAGAGCAATGAATTCTCATTCCTGCAGGAGGAGAAAGCTGCCTGGAGCACTGAGGGAGGGAGTCAGACAGAGGCTTGCTCACAGGACGCTAACTGGAGGGGCAGCGATTCCTCCTATGTATCCAGTCCTGCATGAGTTAAAACCCAGCTCTCAGATCTGCTTGCTTCTGTGACCTTATCCAAGTTACTTAACCTCTGTGAGCTTTCTGGCATGCCTCAGTTTTCTTATCTCTAAATGGGGGAAATAACAGCTTTCACGGAGGCTTGGAAGGCTTAAACAGGATAGTCTGTCTGTATCAAATATCTTTGTATCTGGAATATATTGATAGCAAGTACCCTAAAGATGCTGGAAGATATGATGATGAAGATAGTGTTGAGTAGCTCTGAGCACCATGTCCCATTCTAATGCTTCTCTTTCAATAGACCTTGAAGAAAACAGGTGTCCTCTGTCGCTCTTGTAAGGTACTCAGAGCCTAACACAGTCTGGGCCAATAACAGAGGTCCTGTGAACACTTAGAGGTCAAGTTGCATTGCACAGAGAACTTGGTGACAGCTGGGAATCCACACAGCCAGTTAATATGAACTGGATTCTGAGTCTGGCTTTAGGTTAGTTCTCTCTACGTTCTCTTTGGACACAAGTCTCCTTGAGGCATATCAGACTCAGAATTGGCCGGCTTTGGAGTTGGCTATGGGGCCTTGCATAAACGACTTCCTTCTCTGCCCCTCTGTCTCCTCATCTACAAAGATGGAGTGAGAATTGGTCATGCCTCGTAGGATTGGTGTGAGGATTAAAAAGAATACATGTTACATGCCTGGCCCTGTCCAGGTGCATCTGGAAGATTAAGTACAATGCCCCCTGCAGGTGACACTAAGGCTTCCGAGCACCTAGGTAAAACTAATGGCGTAAAACTCAGGGCATTCATGACTCTAGATTTTACATTTTTCTTTTACAAGTTCCAGGCTGATGTTGATGCTGCTGGTCCAAGGACCACAATGTGAGTAGCAAAAACATACTTGTTAACAGTATGGACACTGGGGTCAAACTGCCAAAGTTAGAATCTTGGCTCTTACTGTGTGACCTCAGACAAGTTAGTCAACCTCTCTGTGCCTCAATTTTCTTACGTATCAAATAATAATCATCATCATAAAACCTACCACATAGAGTTTATGTGAGAATTAAATTATGTAAAGTGCTTAAAGTGATGATTATTATTTCAGTTTTTAAAATGGAAGCTAACTGGACTGGAAAGGCCTAGCTGGACGGCAAGGAGCAGGGGTCTTATTTAAGGCAATTCTGTATCCCCTACCACATGCAGCCTGGGGGCTTGGCATTCATTCATGCAGAAATAAATCAGATGGATGGCATGATGTTGGTGTGGCAATCAACTGGGGTTAATAAAAGACACCAAGAATTTAAGGAAATTATGCTCAGACACTTTTACCTCTGGAATAAACCAAGTGCCCAAGTCATGTTGAATGATGATGACAATGAAGGTCATGGTGATGATTAGCTCTAAACCCCTTGCCCACTTCAAAAGCTTCTGTCTTGATACATCTTTAAGAAAGACATCCTGTACCACATTATGACTCAGCAAGCATAATCTCATTTATTTCCACCCTCCTATTCCTGCAGCACAGGTGTTCTCTCCATGTGATAGATGAGGAAGCTGGAGCACAGACAGCTTGAACCATTTGCCAAAGGTCACCCAAACTGTAAGCAGGGGTTCAGGGTAGGAGCCAAACCCAGGTCCGGGCACCTGCAAAGCTCTGATGTTTCACCACCAAGGGTCCTGCCCACCAAGGCAAACTGGCTTCACTCCCTAGAATCTGCCAGAGAGACATGGGCCTTTGGGTCTGCAGTTGTTCAAAATAACTAAGGACTGATGAATCGAATCCCTGCTCAAAACCTTGCTTTCTCTGTAGCCTCAGGTCAACAGTTTAATCACCTTGCGTTTCACTTTCTTCATCTAGAAGCAAAAACTTAGCTACACACAGAGGGATTGGAAAGATTAATAGGATGCTCCGAACGTGCTTTTAAGATGAAAAATATGGATTCTTTGCATTATTATTTTAATAGCCTTGGACTTTGGTGTCCCCAGTTTACACAGAGGCGGAGAGCTTAGATGAGGGAGATTGGTGAGATTCATTTTCTCCAGCCTCGTCTTCTGAGCCAGGCAAGAAGGCACAGATAACTCTTGATCCGGGTTTTAGTGTAGATCATCCCACACCTAGCATGGGTGTGCCATGATGCTGAGGCCTGATGGCCGCCTACAGCCCTCTAAGACGCCAACAGCCAAAGAACCAGAGGACAGTGGTCTCCTATCTTGTCTCCATGACCACAGTGTGAATGCACCTAGGAAAGGGGCCTTTTCTGCCTTTATCAGCATATTCTCAGCACCTAAAATAGGCTCTCACACATAGCAGTAATTATATGCTCAGTGAATGAATGATTGGAGTGGGTGAATGAATGAGGAAACAACAAACAAGCCAGAAAATGTAAGAGTAGAGAGAACATGCAGGAGATTCTCTTGGCCAGAAAGAAACAGAGGAGTCTTCCAATGGCCACCCAGACACTGTGACGGGTGCTGGGATAGAAATGAAGTTTGATGGTCCTTACCCTCAGGGAATTCAGTCTACGAGTATCAAGGTCACTGATAGTTACGGCACAGTGAGTGTGGGCTTGGATAGCCAATTACACCATGTCATGTGAGCCATCCGTTTCTCCAGGAAGATCAGGGAGTAAGTAGCATTTAGCAGGCTCTTCATGGGAGAATAGGTCTCCAAAAGATGAAGTAAGGGAGTCTCCTGCCATAGAATGGATGCTGCATGAGGGCAGGAATTTGTGTGCATTTGTTTTACAAATGCAACCCTTACCATAGCACAGGTACACAGCAAGATCCTATGAACAAGTGTAACAAGCATGTACCTGCGTGGTCTGTGTGTGCACGGCACACGTGTATACAGCTTTGGCCAGCAGATGCAAAACTGTGGACTTGCGAGGATGATGAAGAATGATAACTTTGTTCTGCAGTGAGGCAGAAATGCACATTTGTTGAGAAGAGGGCTGGTTAAAATGGGGACAATTCAGAAGAGCTTTGACTACCACACTCACACTCAGAAATGTGGAATGTTTCCCATCCTCTGGCCTTACATATTTCAGTGGAATCTTTCAAGCAAAAAAAAAAAAAAAAAAACAAAACTTTTCTTCTTCTAAGATTTTCCTCTGCCAGGCCTGAGGGCATGCTCATAAAATGTAAAACCTGTTTAAATAATTAAACCTGTGGCCCAGAGCAGTGGTCAGGGAAGAGGCTGGCCTGTGATGTCGTAAATCACTGCCAGGCCCGGTCCTTGGCGCAGCACAGGCGAGGCTGGGAAAGCGTGTGGGCAGGCGGCCGGGCCCTATGTGGAAACGCGGAGTCAGCACTGGGCGCTTGGTTTGGGGTGAGTTATGGAGAGGAGGCGGGCGCTCCTGGCCCATCCTTCTGACAGCCAAGCCGCCTTGATGAAAGACAGAGCACATCTTTGATGTCTCCTCTGCCCCACTCCCTTCTTTAGCATCCAGGGGACTCACTCCACTCCAAGCAGAAGGATGGAAGGTGGGCTGGCGGGGCTGTCAGATCAACCCCAGACCCCCAGGGGAACTCAGGAGAGGAAGGACAATAGGGTCACCTCTCAGCTCTCAGGCCACCAGGGGCTAGACCCTCCGCTCCCTGCTCTGCCCACGTACCTTCATCTACTTACTTGTTTGGAATTGAGCACCTGTATGTGCCAGGCTTTTCACATGCATTATTTCAAACCAGTGGTTAAGACTAGAGATATTCATCCTAAACCAACCAGATCCACAAAGTAACTCTACCACTCCTCTGGGCAAATTCAGGAAAGTGATTGAACATCTCTGTGCCTCACTTTCCTCTTCTTTTAAATGAGATCAATAATAGCCTGGTGGTTGTGAGGCTCAAATGAGGGTAAGATACCTGTCAATCACTCTGAGCACTTCCTGGCTTGTACTGTGTGTGTTTACATGTTAGTTGCTCAGTCGTATCCCACTCTTTGTGACCCCATGGACTGTAGCCCACCAGGCTCCTCTGTCCATGGAATTCTCCAGGCATGAATACTGGAGTGGGTTTCATTCCCTTCTCCAGAGGATCTTCCCAACTCAGGGATCGAACCTGGGTCTCCTCATTGCAGGCAGATTCTTTACCATCTGAGCTGCCAGGGAATGATATATAACGTTAGCTCTGATGACCAACCAACTAGCAAATACTTACTGAGCATTTGTTCATATCTTCAGCACTGTGAAAGTGAAAGTCACTCAGTTGTGTCCAATTCTTTGCAACCCCATGGACTATACAGTCCGTGGAATTCTCCAGGCCAGAATACTGGAGTGGGTAGTCTTTCCTTTCTCCAGGGGATCTTCCCAACCCAGGAATCAAACCCAGGTCTCCCGCATTGCAGGCAGATTCTTTACCAGCTGAGCCACAAGGGAAGCCCAAGAATACTGGAGTGGGTAGCCTATCCCATCTCCAGCAGATCTTCCTGACCCAGGAATAGAACCAGGGTCTTCTGTATTGCAGGTGGATTCTTTTCCAACTGAGCTATCATACGTGATTTTTGAATGATTTCATTCATTCATTCAATTAACCAATATTAGAAGTATCTATTATATACCAGATACTGTACAGTATCTGTACAGTATACTGTATAGTATCCTCTGCCTTATCTCATAGATTCTCATAGTATCTCATAGAGATACTGTACAGTATCCTCTGCCTTATCTCATACATTCATTTTAGAAGCACTTATTAAGTTTGTGCTCTATGCCAGGGGTTTACACAGCACAGTGCATAATTTCACTGATGTTCCTGTATTTGCTCCCTAAGTCTGCCCCAGCATAGCACCACAGACTGGGCAGATTAAATAACAGAAAATCATTGCTTCACAGAGTGTGATCAGGGTGTCCATGGTGTTGGTTCCTTCAGAGGACTTCAAGGGAAAGTTGGCTCTAGGCCTCTCCCCCAGCATCTGGTGGTTCGCTGGCAATCCTGGCATTCCTTGGGTTGGGGACATGTCACCCTGATCTCTGCCTTCATTCCCACATGCCTCCTCCCTGAGAGCATCTCTGTGTCCAAGTGTGTCTTTTTCTAAGAACACTGGTCTTTGGGGATTAGAGTCCATCCTAATGACATCCTAATGAATTGATGCTTTTGAACTGTGGTGTTGGAAAAGACTCTTGAGAGCCCTTTGGGCTGCAAGGAGATCAAACCTGTCAATCCTAAAGGAAATCAACCCTGAATATTCATTGGAAGGACTGATGCTGAAGCTGAAATTCCAATACTCTGGCCATCTGATGGGAAGAGCCAACTCATTGGAAAGGACCCTGATGCTGGGAAAGATTGAAGGCAGGAAGAGAAGGGGACGACAAAGGATGAGATGGTTGGATGGCATCACTGACTCAATGGACATGAGTTTGAGCAAGCTTCAGGAGTTGGTGATGGACAGGAAAGCCTGGCATGCTGCAGTCCATGGGGTTGGAAAGAGTTGGACACGACTTAGTGACTGAACTGAACTAATGATGTCATCTTACCTTCGTTACTTCTATAAAGACCCTATATCCAAATAAGGTCACATGTTGAGGTGCTGGGGCTTAGGACTTCAATGTTTCTTTCTGGGGGGAACACAATTCAACCCACAAAACTCCCTGACAATAATTTTCTTTGCTGAGACTTCGCATATACTCTCACACATTCAACAGACATTTGCTCTGGCAGGAACCACACCAATATTATCTCACGCATCTTCTCCTCGAGCCAGTGTTTCTTTCTTGACTGTTCGAGACTCCATTCCAGGCACTTCACAGACAGCAACACAACCTCCTTATTGTGATGCCCATTTATAGCCAAGGTGTTTGTGTCTGGGGACAGGTCAACCTCAAAGCCCACAGTTCGCCCGTGGTGACTGCTACCTTCCAAGTTAAGGAACCTTTGCTTCTCCTGTGGCCCAAATCAAGGGAAGCTCACCTTCCCCTGTCCTTGGTGTCCAAAAGATGCAGTTAATATGCATCCAAAAGATGCTGCCTGTACTCCAGAGCAGTTGAACAGACAATTAAAAGAAAAACCTCCATTGTCCAAGAATGGACAACAATCCCATTCGTTGTTTGGCAGAGCTAAAAATAGCCTCATGTGGCCAAGCTGATGGGGCCTTGGTGCTACGGCCCTGTTTCCAGCACACAAAAGGACTGGGGAGCTGCTGGCACTGGCGGAGGCTTCGTTAGGAGAAAAGCAGAGGAGAAAAGAATAGAAAAGTTCACCCGTAATGAGAAATGACCTCTGTAACTCCCTGGGTCTCCCTAGAGTTTCCTTTGTAGAATATTACATCTCTCCATATCTAACTCCAACCCATCTGTCTTATCACACTGGAAATATTAATACAGATAGTTTTTTTTAGGCCTTTTATTTATTTTACTGTATATAAAATGATTTTCGGTTCATTTTCCCCCTGTATGGTCTCTCCTCTTGTTTTGTATGGTCTTTGGTATTTACTTTAAGTTATTTCATATTTCATCACATAAGGCTGACACACCCTTGGCCCTTTGTAACCCACAGACACGCCCACAGGGGCCTGGGCATGGCCCTCTCTGCCCACTAAGACTTGTGGCTGCAGCCAGGACTGGCCAGTAGCTTCTCATGTCACAATTCATCCTGACCTGACCCAGAGTCTCCATCCAAAGCTCTGGTTCCCCAGGAGTGGCCCACAGTTCATTTCACCCCCCATCTCTTTTCTACTTTGTGGGAACCCCTGTTTCTGGCTAGCAGCAACTTAAGGATGGGCTGGGAATTATTCATTTGGTTGCATGCAGCCTTTGGCTCTGTTGTGTTCTTCTCTCTAAGCTTGCCTTTGACCTCAGTCTTCCTTTTGTGCAGCTAGGAAATCTGCATAGACCTTTACACATTCTGGGATTTGAATCCGGGTCCTCCTTTCAGTAGCTCTGTACCTTGAGCAAGTGAATTAATTAGCTTTCCTGAGCACAGTTTCCTCAACCACAAAATGAGGCCGGTGCACCTAAGACACGGCATCACTTGCTACGATCAACGGGAAGATGTGATCTAAAGATCAGAAACGAGAGATTTAGTTACTACCACGTAATGAGAGTTTCCATTAAAACTACCCTTTATCTAGTCTGGACTCCAATTTTAATTTAAAGAAAAGTCATGGCCTTCCCTGATCTGGTGCAACAACTGCAAGAGGGGTGGATTTAAGTGTTATAGCTCCCACCCCTTTCACAGAAAAGAGAACCGAGGCTCCTGAGACAGCTGGGAGCCAGGATCAGAAGGCACCCGAGACATCCTCCAGCACCTTATACAGAGGACAGAATGCAGAGGACAGTGGCCGGGATGGAACGGGGGTTGCCCAACGTCAAAGGCAGACTAGGCGCCTAACTCCCTAGGTCTTCACTGCCCCGCAGACTGTGAACTGCTGGTTAGACGCTTAGTGGTGGCACGCATCTAGGTTCCTAGTCAAGGATCTTCTTCTGAAAATGCTAATGAGAAGTTCAGAGTGAACACTGCTGGGAATGTCTTCCACTTTCCTGAAATAATCCAAATAAAGCTTTCTTGGGCATCTCTGCCACTCTGCCCCCCATCACCCCACAGCAGCCGCAGGGGCCTGGGGCCTGGTCTGGGGATGTGCCTCCTGCAATGGCCTCTGCGCCCCATCCCTCCATCTGCCTGTGGCCTTCTCAGGGTATTGCTGCGACAGGCTCCCGCACCTCCTCCAGGTCTTTGCTCAAAGGTTACAGCCTCAGGCTGATCTTCTCTAATGGCCTTAATAAAATAAAGTGACTTCCAATTTTATAATAAATACATAAGTATTCATTATAAATAAGAAATTATTCATTATTTCTACTGAGAACCAAGTCTCTAGATATTCTGTATAATATTGTGTTATAAAATTATGTGTTATAATGCTGTGTAATCGCTTGCAAATAAGACATTTATGAAGTCCACTTTGGAAGCCACTTTTCATTTAACTCTCCCATTATATTTAAATCCCATGTAGAAAAGCACTGTTGCACTATGATTTGAAAGTAAAAGAGGGTTGAATATATTTCTTTCATTGATATTTCATCATGATCAAATGACTAATGAAAGGGTCCATCTATAGGAAATAAATCAGATATTGAATGTCAAAGAGCCTACTGATGCTTTGCTTCCACTGTAGACTGAATGGACGAGTCATTCTGATAGTAAGCATTTTTAGTCTATATTTGGGCTTCCCTTGGTGGCTCAGTTGTAAAAAATTTGTCGGCAGTATGGGAGATGCAAGAAATGCAGGTTTGATCCCTGGGTTGGGAAGATCCCCTGGAGGATGAAATGGCAACCCACTTCAGTATTCTTGCCTGGAAAATTCCATGGACAGAGGAGCCTGGTGGGCTACCATCCACGGGGTCACAAAGAGTTGGATATGACTGAGCAACTAAAGACACACACACAGAGTCTTACATTACTTTAAATTGTACTTAAAAGATATTTAGAACCATGAACCCTAATGGTGAAATATATTGTATGTGTATAATTTGCAAAATATATACTTTTTGTTCAAGAAAAAGTTAGCAGAATATTATTATCCTCTATAGCAGAAAGAAAGACTTTTTGTTCAACTTATATGAAAACAAGCAAAACGTTCCTTCTGGTCTGCTCTGTAACATGAACATTTAACTTGACCAATCAGGAATGATGTAACATAAAAGAGGAAAGTTTCTTGAGTTGTTTCTTTGTGTTTGTGTTAATATAATAATATAACATATTGATAATTTAAAAAAAAAAATTTTAATTGCAGTCCCTTCCCACTTCTAGCACCTTCTTTGCTATCTCTTCAAAAATGGTAAATGCAATTTATTCATTGTCTTAGGTATCTCTTTTCTCCCACTGCAGTATAATTTCCCGAGGGTCTACATGCATATATATTTTGTTCATTGTTGTACCCCCAGGACCTTAAACAATGCCCTCCAGTTAGTAGTTGCTCAATAAATATTCAATGAGTGAATGGATGAAAGAATGAATGAAGGAGGGAGTGAGTGAAAGAAGGAATCTATGTTAAAACAGACCATCATTGTGCAGTTTTTTTCATAGGAAGCACAGATTAGGGAACAGCTGCTTGGAAAAGAAAATTCTGGAAAAACCAGAGCTGTGATCTTATTTTAGCTTTTCTCTGGTGTTAGGAGGACTGAGTAGAGAGGCAGCATACCAGGCAGAGTGAAGGGCAGAAAGTCTTGGTGTCAGGAAATAAGATAAGTTGGTGACAGTGGGTAGTTTCAAGTTAGTGCCAGAGAAGCATCTCCTAGTGTGTATTTATTATGGAGCATTAATCCTCTAAGATACCCCTTGGTGAAATGATGTCTCATTCTGTTTGGAGCAAGATGAGCTAGAGATTTGTAATTCACAGGAAGACCTGGTTTCAAGTCTCACCTCAAGCTCCTCTTGGCTCGAGTGTGCTCTCTTTATTTCTGTTTCCTCACTAATAATCATGGGGTCGTGTGAGAATTCAGGGAACGAATGGATAGAAGGCACATCACAGTCCCAGGTACTTAAGAAGTCTTGAAAGTTTGTGTCTAGCATGGTGGCCACAGCTGCCAATTTCAGAAGCTGTCTGGGCTGGAGTCCCCACTCCCCTGCTGACTAGCCCAGTGAATATAGGCAGGTCCCTTAACTTCTATCCTCTGTTGTATCTGTAAGGTGGGGATAATGGAAGCATTGCCTCCCGGAGTTGTGAGGTTTAAATAAGTTCCTATAATAAAGCACAGGGAGCAGTGCCTGACACGCAGCAAGTGCTCTGTTAGTGTCCAGTCCAGTCACTCAGTCACATCCGATGCCTTGCGACCCCACACACTGCAGCACGCCAGGGCTCCCTATCCATCACCAACTCCTAGAGTTTACCTAAACTCATGTCTATTGAGTTGGTGATGCCATCCAACCATCTCATCCTCTGTCGTCCCCTTCTCCCACCTTCAATCTTTCCCAGCATCACGGTATTTTCAAATGAGTCAGATCTTCCTATCAGGTGGCCAAAGTATTAGTGTTTCAGCTTCAGCATAAGTCCTTCCAATGAATATTCAGGACTGATTTCCTTTAGGATGGACTGGTTGGATCTCCTTGCAGTCCAAGGGACTCTTGAGAGTCTTCTCCAACACCACAGTTCCAAAGCATCAATTCTTTAGCACTCAACTTTCTTTATAGTCCAACTCTCAGATCCATACGACTACTGGAAAAACCATAGCTTTGACTAGATGGCCCTTTGTTGGCAAAGTAATGTCTCTGCTTTTTAATATGCTGTCTAGGTTGGTCATAGCTTTTCTTCCAAGGAGCAAACGTCTTTTAACTTCATGGCTGCAGTCACCATCTGCAGTGATTTTGGAGCCCAAAGTCATTGTTAGTGTCAGCTATTGTTAAAACTAAGAGTCCTACTGTTTCCAGGGCAACCTTGCCAAGGATCCACTGGATAGCTTTTGTCTCATAAATTAGCATAACACAGGCTCTGAGAAGTTGCATAACAAATAAACCTGCTGAACCTCCTGTGGTATTAGGGAAGATTCTTGAGAGTCCCTTGGACTGCAAGGAGATCCAACCTGAAGGAAATCAGTCCTGAATATTCATTGGAAGGACTGATGCTGAAGCTGAAACTCCAATACCTTGGCCACCTGTTGCGAAGAACTGGCTCATTGGAAAAAACCCTGATGCTGGGAAAGATTGAAGGCAGGAGGAGAACGGGACAAGAGGATGAGATGGTTGGATGGCATCACTGACTCAATGGACATGAGTTTGAGTAAGCTCCGAGAGTTGGCGATGGACAGGGAGGCCTGGCATGCTGCAGTCCATGGGGCTGCAAAGAGTTGGACACGACTGAGCAACTGAACTGAACTGAACTGAACCTCCTTCAGTAATTTTTCCAGATTAAATTCCCCATGGAATGCTCTGCCCTGCTCCTCACCCCTCACCATTAACCATCTAAAGGCCTGTTTTCTGGGGACACACCTTTGGGACTGTGGGTGGCACTCCTTGGGTATTTAGGACTTGGGGTGAGACTCAGATAGGACTGGCATCAGAGCTAGAAGATCAAGATACTGGTGTGGTCCTGGGGAGCTCAGGAAGGGAGCTAAAGAGGGAGATGACTCCGTGAGATTCACATTTGAGGAGACCCTCCTCTGGGGTAGCCCCTGTGGATGGAGGGTAGGACCCAGGCCTGTCTCAGAGAGACCAGTTACAACCTGTAGCAGTGGTCCAGCTGAAGGATGCAGGTTTAAATTGGGGGTGATAGCAGCAGGCTAAAGAGAAAAGGGAGCATATAAGAGATACTTAGAGGCAGAATAGCCATGGGTACAGCCAAGGTTGCAGGAGGAATGGGGCTGATGAAGACCATATTTGGCTTAATAACCAACCAATGGTTGTAGTTCTAACTAACTCTGACAGCGTGGTATAAGCAACATAAGACTTCTACTTGGTGGGATCAGTGTTGAAGATCCACTTCCATCACTTCCTAGGTAGGTGACTGAACTTCTCTAGCTCTCAGCAAAATGGGGAAATAAGACCCTTCTGGCAGGGCTGTGAGGATTAAATGAATGAATAGAATCTGCTAACCAGTCTGGTAGGCATACAACAGGTACCCAGTGATCCGCACCAAGGGTAATTCATCTGGTACCTAATTGTGAATTAGGCCTTAATGAAAGGTGCCCCCTTCCTTTGGGAGACCCAGACCATATTGGCCTCGGCTCCAACTCTCCACCCTGACCTGGGGGCTTTTGTGCAGTGCATAACGAGCACATCCGTATAGTGCAGCCTGCCAATGATGGGCAGGTGTTATGACTGCGCTAACTATTATTCTTTTTACTCTGACTTGCCCGCTTTGTTTGGCTCAAGACTGTTCCAGGTTTGGAAGAAAGCACCTAGACCCCTTCCTAATTTTCTCTCTGCTGGCTCTAGTTACCCTCCTTTTTGTGAGCTGGTTCCTCCACCTTCCTCTCCTCCACCTTCCTCTCCTACTTGCCGTCCTCCTTTCCCACCATCCTAGAATCCTGAACACCGCTCCCTGTGCAGCTGGCTTGAAAACCCCTGAGCGGGGTGGCTGGATCGATGACCTCCCTCCGGCCTCATGGGCTCAGCCCGGGTTCTGGAACAGCCTCTGCCGAGATAACCTAGCGCTTTCATTGCCAACAGCAGTCAGAAGGAAGCAGATGATCACGGCCCATAAAGGGCGAGAATCCTCGATGGAGAGCTGGGTTGGCTGCAGGGCCATCCAAGGCTATTTTTAGTGCCTGGCGAAAGAGGTGCCGGGAGAAAGTGCCAAGTGGGAAGGCAGCCGGCCCACGGGCGGGGCTCGAGGGGCCTGCCTGCAATGTTCAACCCCAGCCTTTGTGGTCCCTCTTCCTCCATGGTGACGGCTCCAAGCGTAGCTAATGGTGGCCAGCCATCCCTCCACTGGAAACCAACATGGGCCAGGGGCACAACAGTCACCTGTTCATGGACGAAATATTGGAGTTGGTTGTTAACTCATTGCCCACACTTAGCGTCGGGGGCTCAGCTCTCATATGGCTCCCACTTTTTAAAAAAATTGTATATATTCAATTATTTATTTTTGGCTGTGCTGGGTCTTCACTGTTGCCTGGGTTTCTCTCTAGTTGTGGTGAGTGGGGGCATCTCTTCCTTGCAATGTGGATTCTCCTGTTGCAGAGCACGGACCCTAGGGCACACGGGCTCAGTAGTCGCAGCTCCCGGGCTCTAGAGCACAGGCAAACAGTTGTGGTGTGCAGGCTTAGTTGCTCTGTGGCAGGTGGGATCTTCCCAGATCAGGGATGGAAACCATGTCTCCTGCATTGGCAGTCAGATTCTGTACCACCAAGCCCACCAGGGAAGCCCCTGGCTCACTTTGTAAATGAGAAAACTGGGCCTCCGAAGTAAGGAATGACTTCCTTCAGGCCTTTCTGCCATGAGTCCTCCCTGTGCTATCTTTGCCAACTCTTGCTCAGAGCATTTTGTTGTCAGAGTGGTGGAGGGGTGCAGCCAGAACCCCTGGGTTTGCCTCCTAGTCTGACTGGTGTGTCACCTTCAACAGGGTCCCTACCCTCCCCGAGTCCCAGGCTGTCATCTGTGAAGTGTGGGGAGAAGCATGCCCCTGCAGGGTTGTTGGGGACTAAAGAAGGGACACAGGGAGGGTGTGGCCAGGTGTTCCTGGCCCGTCGGAAGTATCCGCCACTGTGAGCTGTCAGTGTGAGACCTCTGTCGCCAGCCCATCTGCCAGCACTGGACGTGAATCCCAGCTAATTCCCGCACGGACTCAGCAAGGCTTTTTAACGCCATTTTTCAGATGTGGAAACTGAGTCCCAGAGATGAACTGAATCCCTCAAGCTGGGAAGGATAGGAGATTGGTCTAGAGCTCTGGGTTCTGCCTTCCTAGTTCCAAGATCCTTCTTCCATGTAGGCTGGAGCTTCCTGTGTGCTGTGTCCCTTGGGAATTTGAGCAGAGTAGATGTCAAGAGCTCATGAAGTGTGTGTGTGTATATGTGTGTGTGTGTGTGTGTGTGTGTTTGTGTGTGTGTGTGTGTGATGTGTTAGAAAGGCTGGTGGGGAAGAAGAAGAAAAACACTATAACCCAGAGCTTTGGTTAGCAAAGATCAAATGCCCCTTCACTCCCTCCCGGCTTCCAGGGTGTTTCTGAGACAGATGTTGGGAGGAGGAGGCCCAGAGTCATTCTGAGTGGTCCTCCCAGCCCCTCCTTGCTCAGTGCTCACCAAGGGCTGTGAACACCAGGGGTTCTCCCATCCTGACCAGGTTCTACCAGAACTGAGATGGTACCCCCATGAGCTGTTATCACTTACTGCTACATCTCAGGAACCTCATCTGTAAAGTGGGGAGAGTAATAAAGCCCACCCTACTTAATGGTAACACCTGCCAAAGACTGCGAAGTATTGAAAGGATGAGATAAAATCTATTTAAAGTGCTGACTATAGTCTCTGGAACATAGTAAGCCTACAGTAGAGATTATTATTGAGAGATTGAGTCACCTTGGGCTGCCACAACAGAATACCATAGCCCAGGTGGCTCACAGCAACAGAAATTAATTTCTCACGTTTCTGGAGGCTGCGAAGTCCAAGATTAAGGTGCTGACAGGTTCAGTGTCTAGTAAGGTACTGTTTCCTGATTCATAGATGGTCATCTTCTCACTGTGTTCTCACTTGATGGGAGAAAGGGGTTCTTCAGGGTCTCCTTTATAAGGGCGCTAATCCCATTCGTGAAGGCTCCACTCTCATAACCTAATCACCTGCCCAAAGCCCTACTTTCTACATCCACATGGGTCTAGGATTTCCGTGTATGAATCTGGAGGAGAGGCATAAACATTTGGTCCATTGTAGCTCTCATATATATTTTTTTAATTTGTATATTATTATTTTCTACCAATGCTAAGACTCCTATGGTCTTCCCTTGTGGCTTAGCTGGTAAAGAATCCACCTGCAATGCGAGAGACCTGGGTTCAATCACTGGGTTGGGAAGATCTCCTGGAGAAGGGAAAGGCTATCCACTCCAGTATTCTGGGCTGGAGAATTCCATGGACTGTATAGTCCATGGGGTTGCAAAGAGTCGGACCCGACTAAGCAACTTTCACTTTCACTAAGACTCCTAAGACTCTAATTTTTTCTCTGCTGTTTCACCAGGGTTTATTTCAGGATTTGACTTGATAAACATTTTTAGAATAAATAAATGGATAGAAGGATGGATGGATGAAAAATGAGTAAATAAATAATGAGGACTGTCCTTACATCAGGACATTATGAATCATTCCTAGTGCTCAGTGGTTTGATTTGATCACTGTGTGTGTTTTCTTGTTTTCAGACAGAAGAAAGTACAGTCAGTTCCCTTATAATACAACATATGTGCTCTGAAAATCACTGTGCTATCCAGAATCATGCATTTAAAAAACCCCAGGCTTATGGTAGAAATGGAGTTAAAGCCACAACATTCAAAATCACCAATGACACAGTTTAAAAAAAGAAAAAGATGAGAACTTAATTTTGGCAGAATAATGTTAAATGTATTAAATGGTTAAGTGCATAAATATCACAATAAATATTAGCTCTTTACCTTGAAAAAGACCTGGAGTTTGCTTGTGGAGGCACACATCAGAAGCTTGAGTTATTGTGAAGGAGAATTACCTGACATTGGACAGAGATTTTGGCAGCCAGGTGTGCTTCCTGTGGCTCATACCCCGGGCAGGGAACTAAGCCAGCTCGTAGGTGTTTGATGCGTATGCGTACTTTGTGTCTTATGAGGCTCTGTTCAGCTGAGATTTGGGCATTCACTGTTTGGGCATTAGTGTTTCCACTGGGGAATCCTTACATTGTTCCCTCCTGTAAATTGCATTAGAACAAATTCCTACTTTCAAAACAAGCATTTCAGCAGAACCAACTGTAGGTTGTTTAGATGTTTGTATCTTGCTGCTTATTAGTCCTCTTCACGTTTCTGTTTCCTACAAAAGCTGAGCTAAATTATCGGCACCCTGTTCCTCCAATCATCCGTGTGCTCACAAGTGCCTGTCAAGGACCTATTGCGTACAAGCACTGGAAACACGGGAATATATGTCCAGATGGTCCCTGAGTTCACAGAGCATAGAGTCTAAGGACAGAAGCACAAAATAAGCAAATAATTACACATACTTCAAATGATAAGGTCCACCCTTTGGCAGGGGCATTTCTAAGCTCAGTAATGTTGAGTTCTCCTCCACTTCGCCCAACAGCCCATCCTCACTGTAATAAGTCACACCCAAGCTTACAGCGATGTCTGCTGTTCATGGTTCCTATCAAGGTACCGGCCCCCAACAGAACCTGAGTGGCAGGTTGGCACAAAGCAAACCTCATGCTTCCTAATGAAGACTGGACCCATTCTAAGAACCGAGTAGAGCACGGGAGGACTAATGTGGAGGGTGGGTTGGTGTTGGCTGAGTTTACGTGATTCCTCTGCTCCAAGGAAGGATGTTTATCCATCTGGGAACCATAGGCAATGCAATGACAGTTTACCTCTCTCCTTGTTTAAAATCCTTCAAGAGTTTTCCATTTCCTGTAGTCCACAATCCAAACCCAAACGGCCTGGGAGACCTGGTAAGATCTGAATCCGCCTGGCTCTCCAACCTTCACTGATGCCAGCCTCACTGGCCTTTCTTCCTCATCATATTGCCACTCCGGGCCTTTGCACCCATTGTTCCTCCTGCCTGGAATGCTCTTCCTTGGGTGGGTCCCTTCTCATTCTCTCCTCAGAGACATTCCCCAGTTGTTATATCATCAAGATATTTCTTTTTTCATAGCTTTGATCACAATCTGGAATTCCTATTGCTGCTGTACCACAATTTTAATGGCTTAAAGCAACATAGATTTATTTTCTTAGAGCTCTGGAAGTCAGAAGTCTAAAAATGGATTTGCAGGACTACATTCCTTCTGGAGGTTCTGAGGGCAAATGTTTCCTTATATTTTCCAGCTTCTAGAAGTTGCCTTATTTCTTGGCTTCCGGCTTCCATCTTTTAATCGCATTAATCCAACCTCTGTTTTAGTCATCACATCTTCTCTGATTCTGGATCTCCAACCTCCTTTTTCTAAGGACTCCTATTATTACATTGGATCTATCCACTTACCATCCACTTATTGAGTCCAGCTAAGCCAGCTTAAAGAATTCCCTGGTAGTTCAGATGGTAAAGAATCGCCTGCAGCATAGGAGACCTGGGTTCAATCCTTCGGTTGGGAAGATCCCCTGGAGATGGGAATGGCTACCCACTCCAGTATTTTTGCCTGGAGTATCCCATAGACAGAGGGGCCTGGTGGGCTACAGACCATGGGATTGCAAAGAGTCAGACACGACTGAGGGGCTTTCCCTTTCACTTTTTTCAAGCCAGCTTAATCGCTCAACTCAAAATCCTTAACTTAATGACATCTGCAAAGTCCTTTTTGTCACGTTAACATCCGCAGGTTCGGGGGATTAGGATGTGGACGTCTTTAAGAGGGACATTATTCAGCCTACCACATTTTGTATACTTATTTGATTACTTGTTTACTGCCTCTCTACTACATTGCTTGCCCCATGAGACAAAGACCTTCTTCGTCTTTTTGACTACTGTTTCCCCAGAATTCAGCATAATTCCTGGTACATTGTTGTCGTTCAGTCACTCACTTGTGTCCGACTCCTTGCAATACCATGAACTGCAGCATGCCAAGCTTCCCTGTCCTTCACCATCTCCCAGAGTTTGCTCAAACCTATGTCCATCGAGTCAGTGATGCCATCTAACCATCTCATCCTCTGTTGTCCCCTTCTCCTGATACATAAGTGCTCAGTAAATATTTATAAAATAAGAGGATTGTTGAGAGTCTGATAAAACTACAATCAATCTCAGTTTGTAAAATTATGTATAGAATACTCCACATTCTAGTTATAGGGTACAAACACTAAATTTGCTTCTAAACCTTACAACTAGCTAGCTGTGTGATTTGGGGCAAGTTGCCTCACCTCTCTGAGGCTCCATAGTCATATCTGTAAAATTGAATATATTTTTAAAAATACTTCAGAGATATTGTAGGCATTAAATAATATAATGACTAGGAAAAATACTTAGAAACTGTAACGCATTAACAGTTATGATAATTACTGTTACACCGATTACAGATGAGCAAGGTAGGGTCTGATGGGGAAATCACAGATGCAGGATATAGCTGTGCTTCGCTGGGGTTACTGTGTGCTGGGAGAGGTTGCATAGTATATCAGGGAAGGTTAATTCCAATTGGGAGGCTGGAGAAGATATAGTTATGGAGTGACCCATGGGGCAGCCAGGAATGGCAGAGAATAGGAAGGTATTAGATTGTTGCCAGGAACCAAATTTAAATAAACTCCCCAGAGCAGCAGAGTTAGAGAAGGGAGATGCTAGAGGACCCATTTGCAATGACCATCTGGCTTGTTAAAATTGATTAAAGGTAAAAAAGAGAAAGAGATCTATGTCTGCGGCATTAAATTACTCAGACAAGCAGGTCTGCAAATGGCAGACTTCCCTGGCTATAGTCTCTAAACTATCCAAAGACATGATTTCAATTTATACAGAGAATTCATTTTAAAACTCCACTAAAAGCAGGCTTCATTGAGAAATGTTCAACATTGCTCAATTACTTTATTAAATCCCCCTTTTTATGTATTGTGAAGGGTCAAAAATCACTGCAGGCTACAAAAATAACACAGACTTTGTTGCATGTCCTAAGTGGGGAAGAGTGACATGGGCATGCATTGTCACTATTGAAACCTTTTTAAAATTTCCAACGTTTTGTAATAAATTTAGAAGAAAACAATAAATAGGCTTTGGAGCGAGACAGCCCTGAACATAGGTGTCAGTTCCACAACCTCCTGGCTGTGTGACCTTGAGCAAGTCATTTACATTTCTCAGCTTCAGTTCTGTCTTCTGCAAAATAGTGACAATCCTTACTATCTCACACGTAGTTGTGAAAATGAGAAGTAGCACATTACCTGTTTGTGTCAAAGAAGGTGCCATCTAACAAAAAGTGGTTAAATATTAGTTCCTTGATGTACAAGAGATAAGAAAAATCACTCAGAGAAGCGGATCCTGCTGGAATTTCAGGCATCCTTGCGCCACGGTTAACTAGAGAAGCCACTTGCTTCTCTGAGCCTATTTCTTCTTCTAGAAAACACTCATTTTTCCAATACTCCGAAATAGCCAAAAAATATTCTCTTGAATTCCAGTCTCAACTAAAAGATGAATTGGGAGATTAGGATTGACATATCTCCAGTATTCTTGCCTGGAGAATCCCCATGGACAGAGGAGCCTGGCGGGCTACAGTCCATGGGGTCACAAAGAGTCGGACACGACCAAGCAACTAAGCACACACATATACACTACCATGTGTAAAGTAGATAGCTAGGAGGAACCGGCTATAAAGCACTGGAAGCTCAGCTCAGGGTTCTGTTGATGACCTAGAAGGGTGAGATAAAGGCGAGATCCAAGAGGGAGGGGATATATGTCCACATATAGCTGATTCACTTCATTGCACAGCAGAAATTAGCACAACATTGTAAAGCAATTATACTCCAATAAAGAAATAAAAGATATAGCCACCCAGATACTTTGTTGCAAAGAATTCAGAAACCATGTCTGGGTTCCTGGGGAAAGATTGATTAGTAATGTCTGTCCCAGGCAGGGCTCTGGGAGTGGCAGCACAGTTTTGCATTTGCTCTCTGGAGTTTCTGACCTTGGAAAACAGTGACACGGTTGCTTCACAACAGCCTCCCTCTCTAAAAGTTACATTGCACACACACATACATACAGAGACACACACACATATACACCACCACCCTCATCACCAACAGCTCTTCAAGCAAAATTAGTAACTGATACTTTTGCAAAAGATCTCCTCTATCTCACCACTGCCCTGGTTTGTAGTACATGCTGGGTTGGTCAAAAATTTCAGTTGGGTTTTTCATAAGATGCTATGGAAAACCTGAATAAACTTTCTTTTTGGCCAAGCCAATATTCATTTACATGCCTTGCTGTTCCATTAGGCCCTAAGCTCCTTGAGAGCAGAGGCCAAGTCTTTATCCTTTTTTTTTTTTTTTCTGTAAAAACAAAGAGGTAGCCGACTGTAATGGAAAGAGCATGACTTTGGGTCACCTCTGGCTCTATTGGGCTTCCCTGGTGGCTCGGTGGTAAAGAATCCACCTTCTAGTGCAGGAGATAAAAGAGATGTGGTCAGTTCCTGTGTCAGGAAGATTCCCTGGAGGAGGAAGTGGCAACCACTCCAGTATTCTTGCCTGAAAACTTCATGGACAGAGGATCCTGGTGGGCTGCAGTCCACAAGGTCGCAAAGAATCGGATGTAACTGAGCAACTGAGCACACACACTGACTCCACAACCCCGAGAGCCCTCAGGCCTCAGACAAGCTGTTTGAAATTCTGGACCTTGGTTTCCTCATCTGTAAAATGCAACCATAGCTCCTTGGAAAGTAGGTATGGGAGCCAGAGTGGGGTTGGGATTGAGAAACTAAGTGGAAGCTTATCCCCGGGTTCAGAGAGAGGACAGAGGCCTAGAGAGGACCAAGTAGGGCCATGTGCCACGGGAGGAACAGAGCTCCAGGGCAGATCCAGCCTAAGGCTGGGTGAGCTGTCCCCACGCCCAGCAAGAGCTGCAATGGGGAATGGAGCCACATGCTGCTGAAGGCACCCCCGCCTACTTTTTCCACCCTCTTCTGAGCCCCTCTTCATCTTCCAAGAGTTACTGTTCTTGTCCAAGTTCGAGGATGGAAGAGAACACTCACTCAGGTTGGAACAAGAGTATGATGATGCTTTAATAACAAAGCAGCTGCCAAGTCAAGCACAGGTGGGGAGACGGAGGATACCTCTGCCAAGATCCGCCCTTGCTCCTCCAAGAGTCACTTGGGGCCCGTGGTCTCAGCAGCCTGCACGGATGGAGAAATCTGCAGGTCAGAGGGGCCACAGTTCCCCTAAACGGGTGATTTATGGCCTCCCCCAGCTCTGGGACCTCCTAAGAGGGTCAGTAAAGCGGGCCTCACCAAGACCTGCCACAAGGGGGAGCCCAAGAAACTGAGGCTGAGGGTGGAGAGGAGAACTCAACAGAAGACTCGAGATGGAGGTGCAATGGGGTGCACTGGGGCACCCACGGAGACGCTGCTGTCTCAGGGACAGACAGGCGCCGGGCTTACAAGACACTGGGCAAAAGGACTGAAGCAGGCTATGGGGAGCAAGGGCAGGACTAATGGGGTGGGTCTCCTGCAGGACCAACTCTGGCTTTTCCAGCCTCATTTGTACAGGAAGGCCCGCCAGGCTTTAAGGATCAGGGTTGGACAGAAGCGGGAGGCTTGATAAAGGCCTCTTGAAACCGTGATACTGATTTCCCACAAGTGCACCTTAAATCCATGCATGAGGGAGAGACAAGATTTCATTCCACTTAGAGCATATACTTTTTAATGCTGATGATTGTAAGATGAGCATTAGTGGGACATAAAAATTATGATCATGATAACAACAATAATAAAAAGCATTTAAATTTGTACAGCACTTTATACTTTATGAAATGTGTTCTCATTCATTAGCTCGTGGGAGCCTTCTAATAGCTCCCCGAGGAAAGCAGGATGACTGCCATTATCCCATTTTATGGGTGGGGAACGGGCTCAGAGAAGAACAGCGAATGGCCAGAGACCACACAGCTGATGGGGGCCAGAGATCTTTTCCCCAAATCCACTGCTTTTCCCTCAGCCTTCAGAGAGAAGCGTGAAAACATCCTCTGATTTCTATCTCACTCACTGTCTTGCAACGGTCCCCCAAGGACAATATGGACAATCTGGGAGCCTCAATGTCTGGGCCACCAACCCCAGAACAGCTCACACTAGCCTTCATTGACTAAGGAATATTTGGCCCAGAAGACGTGCAATACATTGCAGGGCATGGTCTCCACTAGGATAGCTCGGAATCTAAGCAGAGCTAAAGGCAGATGTTCCCAGAATTCTAGCTTCCCTCTGTAACCTTCTGGGGACCATAGTGGTGTCAGCTTCAAAGACAGCTGCACATTTTTGCCACTGGAGAACGAAGGTGCTAAAAGCTGGCATCTCAAGTCCGGAAGGAGCCAGGTAGAGAGAGAAAAACACAGAGACATCCTGGGAGAGACAGACAGACGGGGAAGGGATGGGAGAAAACAGAGAGGGCAAAGGGGGAGGGAAAGGGAGCCAACAAAAGAGAGGAAAGAGAAACAGCCAGTCTGAGAGCAAAGGGAGTAGAAGGGACTAGAGGAGGGACTTCTCTGGCAGTCCAGTGGTTGAGATTTCACCATCCGATGCAGGGGGTGCAGGTTTTGGTCAGGGAGCCAATATCCCACATGCCTGGGGACCAAAAAAAAAAAAACAAAACAAAACATAAAACAGAAGCAATATTGTAACAAATTCAATAAAAACTTTAAGAAATGGTCCAGGTCCAAAAAAAAAAAAGTCATAAAAAAAAAATGAGAAGGGAGTGGAGAAGGGAAGGGAAAGAAAAAAGAGAGCCCTCAAGCCAGCCAGAGCACCTGGCTTTGAAAGTAGCAAGATGGAAAGCATTTAAGAGAACAGCTTAAATACCTTATTCTCTGAGTCCCCCAATGTAAATTTTCCTTTTCCTCACAAGCTAATCAAGCTTAACCAACTCTAAGAGCTTGAAGGACTTGGCTTAACTGCAACAATGTGTCCACTGAAGCTGACCCCCTGTCCACTCTCCATATCAAAGAGGTGGAGGACAGGAGATTAACGAGGCTGTCCTCACCCAGGCAAGGCCTGCCAGCCCTGCACAAAAGCAGCCAAAGCACATGCTGGCGGTCAGCTGCCCCGGCAGGGCAGGCAGCTGTATCCCAACAGGGAAGAAGTCCCAATGCTCCCGCATTTCTGCTGCTGCTGCTGCTAAGTCGCTTCAGTCGTGTCCGACTCTGTGCGACCCCAGAGATGGCAGCCCACCAGGCTCCCCCGTCCCTGGGATTCTTCAGGCAAGAACACTGGAGTGGGTTTCCATTTCCTTCTCCAATGCATGAAAGTGAAAAGTGAAAGTGAAGTTGCTCAGTCGTGTCCTACTTTGCGACCCCATAGATGACAGCTCACCAGGCTCCTCTGTCCCTGGGATTCTCCAGGTAAGAATACTGGAGTGGGTTGCCATTTCCTTCTCCAATGCATGAAAGTGAAAATTGACAGTGAAGTCACTCAGTCCTGTCCGACTCTTAGCAACCCCATGGACTGTAGCCTACCAGGCTCCTCCGTCCATGGGATTTTCCAGGCAAGAGTACTGGAGTGGGTTGCCATTGCCTTCTCCGCCTACCAGAGCTAGCAATTAGCAAACGGGGATTTGACCCAAAAGGAATTCCAAAGCTCTTGCTCTTTATAATGACATTTTACTGCTTTCCTAAGACAAGAATAAAAAGAACAGCTTACACACAGCCCTTACTATACTCCAGACACTTTCCGAAGCATTTTTTGTTCTTTACCTCATTGAAAAAATAATAATTGCTACTATTTGTTGATATTACTATGTGCAAAGCATTTTGTATTAAGGACTGCGGATGTACTATCCCCAATTCTCAGAAGAACGGCCTTCAGAGAAAAGTACTATGCCTATTTTGTAAGAGGAAACTGAAGAGAGAGATGATGAAGCTGGGGATCTACCCTGCATTATCTAAAACCAGAGAAGGTGGGCAGGCAGCACACACCAGGTGGGGACCATTGATTCCACACCAGACTATGAGAGTAGAGGGGAGACTGAAGGCCCCTTTGAAAGTGTGCAAACTTTGCTGTAGAGAGATGTCCCCAGAGCTAAGGGAGCTTGTGCAAAACTGGACATAACCACTTTGCCTCTGACTTCTAAGTAATTTCAGGGCTTTAAGATACCAGAAGATAACCTTACATTTTCTGAGCTAACCAATAGATGGAGGCAAGGAAGTAAAAATATGCATCCCCAGGGATCCCCAGTCCTAGAAGACATGTAAGGAATATAAGATGAACACACAAATAATTAAATGCATGGAAGAGATTATGAGAAGTCCTGGGCAAGAACATGAGAAAGGATATTATTTATTGAAGCAGGTAGGAGTGATGTCTCTAACAAGAGAGATCAAGGAAAGTTATTTGGAAGAAATAACTCTGAATGGGACCTTGAAAGATAAATAGGATTTCACAGCATAAAGATGAGAGAGCTCTGCTTCACTTTCCCTCACCTTCCACCTTTACCCATTCGGAGCCTTAGCCTTGAAGATATATCACTTTAGAGAGGATTAAAACATACCAGAGTGTGCATGACTGCCTCATGCACATACCTTTATTAGCATCAGGAAACTCAGAGGACACAGAGAGTCTTATTTGCATAAAAGACACCTGCCCTCCTGGGAAAATGTTGAAGGACCTTGTGACCTCTAACATTGTTCCAAAATTGCTGAGAGTTAAACCCCATCTCACTTGCTCTTACCCAGAAAAGTAAGATTCCATTACCTATGAGCCTTACTTTTCAAGGATAGAAATTACCAGACGTATGTTAGGAGACAATCAGTAGTCTAAAAGGAAAGCCATGTACCTCCACCCTGAGCCTTGGCTCTCAAATCTCGTCTAGCCCAGTTTCACAGTTTAGCCAGCTTTTGTCAAGACAGCTTGCCATGTCACCTGGAACAAGTCATTTAATTTTTTTTTTTTAATTTATGTTTTTATTGAAGGATAATTGCTTTACAGAATTTTGTTGTTTTCTGTTAAACTTTAACATGAATCAGCCATAGGTATACATATATCCTCTTCCTTTTGAACCTCCCTCCCATCTTCCTCCCCATCCCACCCCTCTAGGTTGATACAGAGCCCCTGTTTGAGTTTCCTGAGACATACAGCAAATTCCCGTTGGCTAAGTCATTTAATTTTGATGGACTTCAGTTTGTAGAGTTGTAAAATAGGAACAGTTTAGAATTAAAGATAAAGGCTTGTGACATCTCTGGGATCCCAGGTTTTCTGTCAGCCAGGTGTTACTGGAAAACTCCATCAAAGGCATCACGTATGATTTATGCATACTTTTTAAAAAGTTGTTAAAGACCAGTATACTTTTGACCCTTAAAAAACATAGGGTTCTATACATCTATGTCTCTTTTGCTGTCTCCCATACAGGGTTATCGTTACCATCTTTCTATGGCAAAACCAATACAATATTGTAAAATAATTAGCCTCTAATTAACATAAATAAATTTAATTTAAAAAATAAAAATAAAAATTACATAGGGTTTAGAGGCACCGATCCTCCACACAGTTGAAGATCCACAGTTCTGCCCTAATCCGAGGTTCCTCCATAGACGCAATTCCTCTCTCCATATTCACAGTTCTGTGTTCGTGGGTTCAGCCAACCACAGATCATGCAGTACTGTGGTCTTAACTACTAAACAAACAAGCAAACAAATGTGTGTATAAGTGGATTCACACAGTTCAAATCCATATCGTTCAAGGGTCAACTCTGTAAGCAACCATGTACCAACATCTAACTTCATATACACATCTACACCTTTTCTTAAGGTAGTTCTATTGTAACATGGGTTTGTAAGAACCTCTAGAAATTCTGAAAGTACAAAAATATAAATACCAGAGAGATCTATATATATATATTGTTTTTTAACTTGAAAAGGAGAAACTTGTTTCTGTAGCTAACTCAAGAAAGTGGCGGTCAAAGAAAACCTAAGCAGCCAAAAATAAAAATTCCTTTACACTGATATCTCAAATGCATATCAAAAATCCATCTTATCTCCAAATTATCACAGGAAAAAATATGTAAAATATAAATCTGGAAACCATAAAATCAGTGAATGCAGCAATCAAACTTGGTAGTCCAGGGATGACATTGACATAGTGTTTATGAGACGTGGGACAGAAGACTGATAGTTTGTGTAGGGTATGAATATATCCCCAGGGACACTGTGTTGCTAGTAATTCCTGCCTTCAGGGAGCTGTAGAAGAACAGGCAAAAGTGAGAGTGGGAATGTTGGGGTTGCAGTTGTTCTGTTCCTGGTATGGGGCCAAGGCTATTGATTATGCTGGGGTGTGGGGTGGATAGTAGGGGATAACTATTGTATCACCCTCCTCAGTGCCTGTTTCATCAGAGTGGAGTCTGGGAAACAGTGAATCCGTATCAAAGTCCGGGGACCAGTTTAGAATTTTCAGCTCTGACATGTGCTCACTAAGTGACCTAGGGAAGTCTCGTAACCTCTCTGACCCTCAGTCTCTGCCTGTGTAAAAGGAGGATACTGTGAGGGTTAAACGATGAAATCTTGTGAAAGCTCTTCAGTCTGTGGTCCTTGCTGTGCAAATTAGAACCCTTCAGATTCTTTTTTATGGAAAAAGGAATGGTTTCAGTCCATCTATAAATAACACATTTATAATTATTTTAATTAGTTCAGAAGTGGACATGAGGTTAAACTGCTCAGCAAGCAGGATTGGGAAAGTGCCTGAAAGCTGGGCATGGGCCAAGAGATGGTCTTCTTCCAGGGGGTTGTGAAATCTATTTTGCCTTGAGATTTTAGAGAAAGGGTTAGACAGCTCTGCATGGTAGGGGAGGGGCAGGCCCCTGGCGGCTGCTGGTACCTCATAAACCACCAGGCTTCCCTTTCTCCCCTCTCTTCTTCCTATGCAATTGAAGAGCTGCTCCCTTGTACTGGCCGGCACCCTCCGCCCCCCACCACAGTTCCACCGTCTCCCTTCCCATTCCATCCCCCACCCAGCCCTGACCCTACTCTCACCCCATCCTCCACCCCAGCACTTGGGCTCTCAACCAGCCACAAGCAATAAAGTTCCAACAGTCAGGACTAATGTCTACATATCAGATAATCAGAGTAGAGGCAGGGCTTTCTGGGCAAGAAGGTCTCCTCTCTCATTTCCATTACAATGTTAGAACTTGAGTGGGAGAGAAGGGGACAGAATAACAGTCCTCAGGAAACCAGCTTCAATATGCATTTAAAGGGCAGTGACAATATTTAGAAGTTAGGAAGGTCATAAGCGATTTCAAAAATGTGGAGGAACATCTTGAAATCATGATATATCCCATTAAAATATCTAAGGTCTTGGGATTTAATGCAAAAATGAAAAGATTCAATAATTCTGTAGGTTTTATCCCCACCCACCACCCCAGCATCGTGAGGTGAAGCTCACAAGCAATCACCCCACTTAAATGGAGCAAAACGTTTGCAGTTCACCCCAGTCATACCTGCTGGTTTGGGACACCATCTAAATAACCTGCCAGGCGTCTATGTGAGGTTAGATTTAACCGCAGGAACTGAGGTTGCAAGCTCTGAAATTTAGTAATCTGGGTTTTAATCCTGTCTCCACCATGTATTGACCTTTGGTCTTTAAGCAAATTTCTTAACCTCACTGAGCATCAATTTCCTCATCTTAAAAATAAGCATGGTTCAGTTCATACCCTATGAATTGTCAAGAGGATTAAGTGAGATGATGCACTTAGCATGCGCAGAGCACAGCAGAGACTCAATAAAAGTTAACTTTTATCATCATTGTTAACATCAGCCACCAGTGGCCCTCACTGGGGATTTTTCATGCATGTCATTGACAAGGATTGGACACTGCTAGACCAGTGGCTGCCCACAATCAGCCTGTGCACCCGGCAGAACGCTCCCATCACTCCAAGTGAAAAGGCACAGCCAAACCAGCACTTAGCAGAAAAATTAGAGCTTCTCCGATGGATAGGGGGACTGATGGGTCCTTCATTCCCTTCCACCACGAAGACTTATCAGTGGCATAGCTGCCTTTTTTACATCTCGTTGTATCAAGTTTAAATACCAACCCTATGAAATAGATATTATTAATAGTCTCCATTGCACATTTAAGACTCGGAGGATACTCGGTCAATAACTTGACACAGGTCCCAGAGGAGTGTGGCCTCAGAACTGGAAGCCAGGACTTCTCTCTGGCCCTGCTCAGGAGGGATGTTTCTTGTTGATTAAGGAAACTCCTTGAAGTCAAGCTTCCCAAGGTAGCATTAAAGCATGATGATACACAATAAAGGCTGACTGTTAAGCAGAATGTATGCTTCCCAAACGGATGGATTCCTACTTTTAAGCACCAGACCATGGCCAAAGGGCCAGGTAGAATTGAACTGAGCTGGACTGGGTTATTTCTTGGAGCCCAAAGTACTCATCTCTGTCTCCCTGATGGTTATCTCAGTCACCTAGCACAGCACTTCTAAAGAAAAAATGTGTATATAAAACATAATGTTAACAGTAGTTAATTTGGCTGGTTTGTCAGTGGCTGTTCTTCAAAAGTGGAGAAGGCAATGGCAACCCACTCCGGTACTGTTGCCTTGGAAATCCCATGGACGGAGGAGCCTGGTAGGCTGCAGTCCATGGGGTCGATAAGAGTTGGACACAACTGAGCGACTTCACTTTCCCTTTTCACTTTCATGTATTGGAGAAGGAAATGGCAACCCACTCCAGTGTTCTTGCCTGGAGAATCCCAGGGACAGAGGAGCCAGGTGGGCTCCCGTCTATTGGGTCGCACAGAGTCGGACACGACTGAAGCAACTTAGCAGCAGCAGCAGCAGCAGCAGCAGTTCTTCAAAAGAGGGGAAAAAACCAGCAAGGAAAAAAGGAGCATCACTAGATGTTTCCATTCTGTCTATTCACTCCTTTATTTATGCAACCAGTATTTATCAAGCTATAAACACTGAGCTTCCCTGGTGGCTCAGTCAGTAAAGAATCCTCCTGCAATGCAGGAGAATTGGGTTTGATCCCTGGGTCAGGAAGATCCCCTGGAGGAGGTATGGCAACCCACTCCAGTATTCTTGCCTGGAGAATCCCAAGGACAGGGGAGCCTGGTGGGCTACAGTCCATGGGGCTGCAAAGAATTCAACACTACTGAGCGGCTAAGCATAGCACACAGCGCTATAAACACTGTATTGGGCTCTGAGAATCCATGGATGACATATCCTGGGACCTAGCCTCTAGGAGCACGTGAGATCTTGGGAGCTTTACATGTCACGTGCTTCTAATACTCTGGCATCCCAGTGTGCAAGCTTTAACTTAAACAGTGTAATAGGCCAAAAAAATCCTACCGCCCTACATCGACTATTATTAACATTCTGTCTCCATAAAGAAAATGAGGACAGAAAACAAGTGGAAAGGAAAAATTATATATAAAGTTTTTTACTGAAGTATCTGATTTACACTCTTGTATTAGTTTCTGATGTGTCACAAAGCGATTTAGTTGTTTGGCTATATATTAATATATACATATTCTTTTTCAGATTCTTTTCCACTGTAAGTTATAAGATATTAAATATATTTCCCTGTGCTATACAGGAGAACCTTGTTGTTTTATCTATTAATATTTTTTGTATAGGGCTTTGTATCTGCTAATCCCAAATCTGTAACTAATTCCTCCCCCATTTTACTCTTTGGTAACCACAAGCCTTTTCTCTGTGTCTGTGAGTCTATTTCTGTTTTGTAAATACGTTCATTTGTATCCTATTTTAGACTCTACATATAAGTGATATACATTTTTATGACTTACTTCACTTGGTATGATGATCTCTGGATCCATCCATGCTACTGCAAATGGCATTTATTTCACTCATTTTTATAACTAAGTAGATGTGATTTATATATATTGAGCTTCGCAGGTGGCGCTAGTGGTAAAGAACCCCCCTGCCAATGTAAGAGACATAGATCCAGGTTCGACCCTTGTGTCAGGAAGATCCCCTGGAGGAGGGCATGGCAACTCACTCCAGTATTCTCATCTGGAGAATCCCCACGGACTGAGGAGTCTGGCGGGCTACTGTCCATGGGGTCACAAAGAGTCGGACACGACTGAAGCGACTTAGCCTGCATGTACACACGTATGTACATATATTTATATCTTTATCCATGGACATTTAGGTTGCTTCCATGCGTGCATGCTTAGTAGCTAAGTCATATCTGACTCTTTGCGACCCCATGGATGGTAGCCTCCCAAATTTCTCTGTCCAAGGGATTTTCCAGGCAAGAATACTGGAGTAGGTGGCCTTTCCCTCCTCCAGGGGACCTTCCCAAATCAGAGATCAAATCAATGCCTCCTGTGTCTCCTGCATTGGCAGGCAAATTCTTTACCTCTGAGCCTCCTGGGAAGCCCCAGGTTGCTTCCATGTCTTGACTGTTGTAAATAGTGCTGTAGTGAGCACTGGGGTGCTTATATTTTCGTTGTTTTTTTAACCATTTGTTTAAAAAGGAAAGGTTTAGAAATTGAATATTTTAATACAGTTTAAAACGCTGATCAGCTTAGTCCATGGGCTGTTACTCAGGTATTGAAAGTAAATCTTTCCAAATATCAGGATAAAATAAAATGTTGCATATTTGCATTAGGACTCCTTTTATTATGAAATGAATTTCTATGCAACTTCTTTTTTCATAATTATTTCATTTCATTTTATTTATTTTTTAATTGACAAAGAACTGCTTTACAATTTTGTTTTGGTTATTACTGCCATACAACATGAATCATTCATAATTATATATATATATATCCCTTCCATCCTGCACCTCCCTCCCCTCCCCCCATCTTACCCCTCTAGGTCGTCACAGAGTGCAAGGCTGGGTCCCCTGTGTTATTTAGCAACTTCCCACCAGCCATCTATTTTACACATAGGAGTGTATATATGTCAATGCAACTTTCTCAATTTGCCCCACCCTCACCTTCCCCCTTTGTGTCCACAAGTCCCTTCTCTACTAGGTTCGTCAGTTCCATTTCTCTAGATTCCATATATACACACATATATGCTGCTGCTAAGTCGCTTCAGTCGTGTCCGACTCTGTGCGACCCCAGAGACGGCAGCCCACCAGGCTTCCCCGTCCCTGGGATTCTCCAGGCAAGAACACTGGAGTGGGTTGCCATTTCCTTCTCCAATGCATGAAAGTGAAAAGAGAAAGTGAAGTCGCTCAGTCGTGTCCGACTCTTAGCCACCCCATGGACTGCAGCCCACCAGGCTCCTCTGTCCATGGATTTTCCAGGCAAGAGTACTGGAGTGGGGTGCCATTGCCTTCTCCGACATACATATATATATATATATTAATATACAATACTTGTTTTTCTCTTTCTGATTTACTTTACTCTGTATAAGAGGCTATAGGTTCATCCACCCCACTACAACTGACTCAAATACATTTCTTTTATGGCTGAGTAATATCCCCTTGTATATATGTACCACAGCTTCTTTATCCATTCATCCATCATTGGGTATCTGGGTTGCTTCTATGTCCTGGCTATTATAAATATTACTACAATGAACATGGGGATTCATGTATACTTTAAAAGTGTGGTTTTCTTATGGTTATATGCCCAGTAGTGGAATTGTTGGGTCTGATGGTAGATTTATCTATTTATTTATTTTTGATGGTAGAGTTATTCCTAGGGTTTTAAGGAATCTCCATACTGTTTTCCATAGTGGCTATATCAGTTGACATTCCCACCAACAGTGCAAGAGGGTTCCCTTTTCTCCACATCCTCTCCAGCATTTATTTTTGTAGATTTTTTGATGATGGCCATTCTGACTAGTGTGAGGTGATGCCTCACTGTAGTTTTGATTTCAGTTTCTCTAAGAATGGCAACGTTGAGCATCTTTTCATGTGTGCATTGGCCATCTGTATGTCTTCTTTGGAGAAATGTCTAAGTCTTCTGCCCATTTTTTACTTGAGTTGTTTGTTTTTCTGATGTTGAGCTATATGAGCTGCTTATAGATTTTGGGGATTAACATTTTTACCCTTTTGAATTAGAGTTTTCTCCAGACACATGCCCAAGGTTGAGATTGCTGGATCACATGGTAACTCTTCAGTTTTTTGTTGATCCTCCAGCTGTTCTCCGTAGTGGCTGTACCAACTTACATTCCCACCAACGTGTAAGAAGTTTATCTTTCTACACTTCCTCTCCAGCATTTATTGGTTGTAGATTTTTTGATCATGGCCATTCTGTCTGGTGTGAGATAATATCTCATTGTAGTTTTGATTTGCATTTCTCTAATAATTAGTGGTGTTGAGCCTTTTTTCACATGCAGTTGACCCTCTGTATGTCTTATTTGGAGAAATGTCTGTAAAGATTTTAAATAAGGGAGCAATACTGCCCACTTGCACCCAAAACAGACCTGAGTTGTGTGGTGATGCTTCTTCTATATTTAGTCTCAGTTGTAGTGTGAGCATCTTGTCAAACATATGCCTTTAGGGAATTTTCAGGGACAATGATAATTCTATGTGGCTTTCCACATATTTCTTGATTTCAGATCCTAAGCCCTATACAAGTGGCATTCCTCTGTTGGAACTGAGAGGCAGCTGAGTCCAGTGGTTAAGGGCTCAGACTGTGGAGTCAGACAGACCTGAGCTGAGCCACTCCTCTGACCCTTACTAGCTGTGTAACCTCAGACAAATACTGAACCCCCTAAGCCTCAGTTTCCTGACCTATAAAATGTGGAAACAATGGCACCTTTCTCCTACTTTGTGGTATGAGTTAAAGCAGATAATGTGTAGAGAATGTCTGGCCCCATGGTAAGCTCCTAATAAATGATAGCACTTAGGACAGCTGGAATTATTATTAGGATCATCTCTGCTGTTGGGACAGAATTACTCTCCAAAGGCTAGTTTGTTTCCCAGATCATTTGCCCACGATGATCATTTGACCATCATCAGTGGTCCTTGCACAAGCTCCGTATTAGTAAACCTCCCAATCTTGTTGGTTTAGTAGGCAAAGTCCAGCAAAAACATACAGTCTCATGGGGAAACATAATGAAAAGAGGGTCCTTGGTGATGAAAAGGATGGGTATGAAGAACTTCACTGTTTTACAAATGTGATTCAGCTGACGTCCAAAAAGGGGAACTTGTGAGCTCCAAGACTGCACCGCAGGAGGACAGAGGCAGGGCTAGAAATTTCTGGCTTCCAGTCGCCTTCTGGCTTCCTTCCCAGCTCCTATATACAGACCATGTCTAATTAGAAGGCCACTGCAAAACTATAGCATCAGACTATTAAGATCCCTGGTGACCCTGTTGCAAACATGAATGTTCCTTGTTCTGTCCCTTAGAGATTTGTGTATCTCCACTCTCCCCAGTCTGTTTCCTGAAATGCTAATGATCAGATCTCAAATATCAAAAATGTGCCTTTTCACCAGTCTTCCAACATTTTTCATGACCATTCTTTTTTTTTCCCCCCTGCAGAAATTTACTAGATGACCAGACAGATGAAATAAACATGCACACACACACAAAATAGCTCTTCTAAAGTAGTCAAAAGTATGGGATTTCCCTGGTGGTCCAGTGGTTAAGACTTCACTTTAGAGTGGAGGGGCTTCAGGGTGCTCAGATCCCACATGCCTTGCAGCCAAAAAAAAACACAAAATATAAAACAGAAGCAATAATGTAACAAATTCAATCAAGACTTTCAAGATGGTCCACATCAAAAAATCTTTTAAAAGAAATGTAGTCAAATTAAAGGGAAGCCTCTTTTAGCCAGTGATGAGGAAAGCTTCCTTCTAGAAAGTACTTCCTCTGTCCCCCACTACCACCAAGTTGTCAATAAAACATTGGTTCTAGGCTTCTCAATGTGGGCAAGTCTTTTGCCTTTTCAGCTGAAATTTTAAAATAATCCTGAGTCATTTGAGGCCAAATCTAGTGACTGTACCGAAAGGTTAAACAGAAGCAGTGAATTCTCCTTGAGGTTTTGCTGGAAGAAGGGGAGCGGACCTGAGGTTTTCTGCGAGAGCTTTAGAAATGAGCCCCTTGCATGCTACTGCCAAAGAGGAAACGCCAAAGTTTTGAGCAATAGGAAAAGCTTTAAAATTCGTCTTTAACTTGGAGGGGAGTAACAAAAACAATGTCCATGTTTGCTCAACACTTCATTTTTAACACTTAAAAAAGTTTTACTGGAAACAATAAAATACAGAAACACCAATTTCTCATTTTAAGGTAAAACTGACAACATCTTCTAGAGCTTTCCTGGTATTCTACCATTCTTATCACTATTAAAAAACAAAACCAAGTTCTAGATCCAAAATAACTAATGAATCTGCTGGTAAATATTCTTCTCATGGTTCTAGCTATCACCCCACTTAATTTTTTTCATTTTGCATTTGTACCTTTCCAAGAATGAGTAGCAATTTTTATTTGAATAATATTTGTGAGAACTGGAATTACTTTCTTCATATTAATTTTTTTTTTAAAAAAAAGCATACACACCCTGATCAAATAATTAACACATGACAGAAATCTGCTGATCATTTTCTATAAATTTATAATCCTCAGAGCCCCCCTGGTAAGCAGGTATTATTATTATTTTATAGGTGTGTGCGTGCATGTTAAGTCGCTTCAGTCATGTCGGACTCTACGACTGTGTGGACTATAGCCTGCCAAGCTCCTCTGTCCGTGGAATTCTCCAGGCAATAGCACTGGAGTGGGTTGCCATGCCTTCTTCCAGGAAATCTTCCCAACCTAGGGATCAGACCCTTATCTCTTATGTCTCCTGTATTGGCAGGCAAATTATTTACCACTAGAGCCACCTAGGAAGCTCATTTTATGGGTGAGGACACTGAAACTGAGAGAGATTTAATAACTTGTTCAATGTCATCAAGCAGATTCCACATAAACTTTTATTAAATGAGCAACTCCTCGTTGCCAGTAGTACTGAATTATATTCGTTGCCATTTAATAAGTATTACTTATATATGTATAACTGATTCACTTTGCTGTATATCTCAAGCTAACAAAACATTGTAAATCAACTACACTCCAATAAGAAACTTTTTTAAAAAATAGATGAAAAAAAAAATTTTGGTCAAGGAAAGAATTTGCTTTTGTGAAAAGAATTTGATTTTGTATTTACATCCTCTAACCAGAAATCCAGAGTACAATTTACTTTTGGCCTGCAGGCCATAGTGAAATTTGCTGTTATTTGCTTTATGCTCACTAATGTCAATCAGATGAAAAGCCCATTATGGCCCCCAGTGTAGGGAAAGGGTCTATGTTGATCCTGCTATTGGTCATTCCATGTTTGAGTGCTTAATTAAGGCAGCTGATTCCTCTTCAGTTGGCTAAGTAAAAATGATATTATTTAAATTCCGTTAAGTGGAAAATTGTGTTGTGTTTATTGATTTACTTGCAAAATTCTCAGGGTTTATTTCCTTTTCAGAAGCCCCTTTCATATCACAAGCATCACAGTGAGGAAATACAGATTCATCAAAAATTATGATAGAAACTGAGATGTCAACATAGATACAACTTCTCATTTGCTTATTGTTGATCTTAATTAAATACAGCATATGTTCATAGGTTTAAATTCCATATATACTTTAATCTATTCCATTTCCAGTTTGCAATTCCAGTTTTTATTCTGAGAACTTCTTATCTTGTATTCATTACATTGGGAGGCAGCCCAGTCTCACATGATTGCAATGGCACTTTCCTGGCCACCAAGGAACTCTCCTGTATGAGAATGAATGGGAACCCACTCATTCATTAACTCGGGAGCTCACCTGAGCTGTCTTCTTCCCCAGGTGTTACATTAGTCTCTGGGGACACTGAGTGGTGTGAGGTACAGTTCTTAGTACGGAACCCAAGGTCTTCCAAAGAAAACAGGTCAACCCTACTCAATCTGTTAGTATCCTTATGTAGCCCACAGTTTAAAGAATAACATTTACACTGAGAAAACCCAAGTCATACCTGGTAGATTCCAAATGCTGATGACACTGAGTCAGCACCATACTTTCCCTCTCTGATGGCATTGCCCCAAATACCAGAAAAGTTCTAATCCCAAGCTGCCTCCCTGGAATACTTGGAGGAGAAAATACACAACAGGTATGAAATTCTTTCAAACCTGTGAAGTGCTGTTTCGTGAGGAAGAATCATTTTGGCAGCAATACTTGTGAGGCACCTTAGGGTTCATGCAGGGTGGTAAGGCCCTTTGTCTCATAGGGTGGGCTGGGTTGGAAAATGCCATCCCCATTTTACAGGTGCAGAAAAGGAGGGGTGACCAAGGGACTTTCCCATGATGCCCAGCTTATAGATGGCTATAATTCATAATAAGAATTCTGGCTGGTACCATCTCCCTGATTGAATCAGATGGGGTTTTTTAAAAGCCTGCAGCTCAACGTCTGGTGCATGGCAGGTGTGCGATGAATGTTTCTTGAAACTGATTTCCACTTGCAATTTTGAATACCATTCTGCAATCCCCAACCCTTTTTTCAAGTGATGGGTGTCTTTCTGGGGAAACCACAGAATCAAGGTATAGAGGAGAAAGAGTATTTGGCCTTTTCCTGATAGACCACTGGTTGCCCACTCTTTGCACTAGTATGTCATGGTCTGCAGTGAAGTGTGTGTAAGTGATTTTTACTAATGATAGCTCATAGCACCATCGGATTGATATTTGCCAAAGATTTGCTTTTCAAAGTAGCTTCAAGTTTCCTCCTATAACAAATGTCGCTTTCACTCGCATTCACATGTACTTTTTGGTAGGAGGCAAAAGGTGAAGGCACAGCCAGGCAACAGTGGGCTGAGTCTCTTCATTTGCTCACTTAGCCTCATCTTTGGATCCTGGATTTGGCTCAGAGGGTAAAGAATCTGCTTGCAATGCTGGAGACCCAGGCTCCATCCCTGGGTTGGGAAGATCCCCTGGAGAAAGGAATGGCAACCCACGACAGCCTTCTTGCCTGGAGAATTCCGTGGTCAGAGGAGCCTGGTGCACTACAGTCCATGGGGTTGCATAGAGTCGAATATGACTGAGCGACTAATTCTCTACACTAGGAGGAGGATACCAGTCCAAAAAGGCAGTGGTGTTCTACGTTGACAGGCTCTGGCACAACACAGCCTGGGCCAGGCTAGTCCCTGCTCATTCCCCTGTCAGCATCCTGAGTCAGGGGATGAAGGAAGACACCTAGACAATGCAGGGTAGGGGCTTGGAAGACTTGTCTGTAGTGAATAGTCCTGAGGGAGAGAGAGTGAATGAGCCAAAGGCTGTCAGATAGATGAGCTGTTCCTTGGCAGATGGGTGGGTGAGCGCCAGCCCCCAGTAGCAACATCCCAATTTCCAGTAGGCTGCCCGGGCCTGGCTGGGAACCCAGGAAGCAGCCTCCAGCCCTTCCCTGGGAAAGAGATGGGTAATAACTGGGAAGGATGTCAGGGAGGCAGGGTCCCAGTCAAATGTGTAGCGTGTGGGCTCTCACGGACCTAGGACGCGGGACGATAAACTGAGGCAGAGCAGTAAGAGGGGGCTGGACAGTGGAGAAAGGCTGAGAGAATGAGGCAAATAGGCCTGGGTTTACCCTGGAAAGCTGTTGCCAGAGCCTCTGGAAGCAAAACTTCACTCTAGACTCTTCGACAGGTGGGAAATGGCTCCTTGCACCCCACTGGCCGCGAGGGGCTGAGAACAGGTTGCGGACCCGCTCTTGGATCTTTGAACCTTCCCTGCTCTGAACTGTCTTCCTGTGTGCCTGGCGCACTGCCGCCTTTCTGGCCTCACCCCGCTCCCCTCTCCTCTACTAGATCCCCTATTTCTAGTTTCACATCTTTTCATTTTTCCTGGTTCCTTCCTTGTTTGGAGGAAAGACATCCTCCAGTAACTTTCTGAAACAAGGTACATGGCAGGGGGAAAAGCTCTGAAGCCTGGAGTATCTAACAGTGTCTTTATCCCACCCTCCCAGGAGAGTTCTGTGTTGGAAGTAACTCCTTCAGAATTTGGAAGGCATTGCTCCTCTCTCTTCCAGTTTCCAGGGCTGCCACTGAGCAACGCAAAGACCTTCACGTCCCTCATCTCACTCTCCCTGGCTCTCACTCTCGCTGCAAGCTGTAAGATGTCTTTGTCCCCAGTCTTGTGCAATTCCACAGTGATTTGCCTCAAGGAAATGTACTTTCACACACTGTTCTAGGCTCTCAGTGGGCCCTTAAATCTCGAAACTCATGTCCTTCAATCTTGGGCAATATTCTTGAATTATTTTATTGATGATATCCATAATCATTTTCTCTTTTCTCTTTCTGGAATTCCTATTATTTAGATATGGAACCTCCTAAGTCTGTCTTCTAATCTTCTTATCTTTTCTCCTATACTTTTCATTTCCTTGAGACTTTTTGTTTTTGCTGTACTTTACAGGAGAGCTCCTCAACTTTATCTTTTTCCTGATGAGTACAATTTCCTTAAAAGTTTTTGTCCTTATGCTTTGTACTCACTACATGGACTCCATCTCCTCCAAACCTTTTTTCTCTGTTTGTTTTGATCTCCATCTTTTATGCTAGAGGCTCTTCTTAGCTGTCTAACAGTTTTTAAGAACTGGAGATAAAAGGCTGGCTGGACATGCAGGTGGGATTTGCCACCTGCAAACCAGAGTGAAAGCCACTCTGGGAGAGCCAGCTGAGCCATGTGTTGGGAACCCCTGTTACCAATTCTTCTAGTTCTTTCGTCTGGGAACTAGTGAGACTCTCCAAAGAAGATCCTTCCAGTGCCTTGGGTGGTTGGCACAGTAATAGGCCCCCAAAGATGTCCAACTGCTAAGCCTGCAATTATGTTACCTTCCATGTTGAAGGGGACTTTGCAGGTATCATTAAATTCAAAATCTTGAGATGGAGAGATTAACCTGGATTATTCAGTGGACCCACTCTCATATTAATGGTCCTTAGAAGATGGAAGCAAAAGGCTCAGAATCAAAAAAGGAGATATGACTGTGGAAGAAGGGACCAATTTACGGAGCTCTGAGCCAAGGAATGTGGGCAGCTTCTGGAAGCTGGAAAAAGCAAGGAAATAGAATCTCCCCTTGGGCATCCAGAAGGAACACAGGGCTATCTCCACCTTGATCATAGTTTAGTCTGAAAGCAATTGCACACTTCTGACCTCCAGAACTGTAAAATAATAAATCTGTGTTGCTTGGTAATTATTTATATAGCAGCTTGGCATTAGGAGCTAGCAGTGAGTATGATGTTGACTTTCATTGTACAGATATGCCCTCCATGTCTTTCTGTTCAGTGTGGGGCTATGCCTCAACCTACCTGGTGTCCTTCATCAGAGAAACTCTGTTGAACATGACTTCTCTCCAGATACCTGCATATGCGCCAGGTGAGGGAGGAGCAGTCTCCCAGAAATGTGAAGCAAGGGATGGGGGAGGGGGTTCAGGAGTCTCACTGCTCCCCTCCGCTTGGGTCCAGAAGTCCCTGGGCTATTTGCAGGTTCTGCTGGGAGTCATGCTGACGGGCAAGTCTCCCCACCGCTGACTCGGGGTCAGGCTTCCTGCAGCCTCTTTTCCCCCTGCTTTCCAGTGGCTCACATGCAGCTTTTACCTTCTCTTCCATTCTTTCTGTCGTCATCAGATTATGACTTTTACAAAAACTCCTATAGAGGGACTTCCCTGGTGGCCCAGTGGTTAAGAATCTGCCTTGCAGTGCAGGGGACGCGGGTTCAATCCCTGGCAGGGAAACTAAGATGCCACAGGCTGCAGGGCAACTAATTCCACATGCTGCAACTACTGAGCCCATGCACCACCAAAAAATAAAATAAAAACTTCTGTGAAGCTTAGTCCAAGGGAGTAAGACCAGATACATGGCTCTGTCCGATGGCTTTCTCAGGAAGTGGCACCTTCATATTTCCTTCACTCATGAGATCTCAGCCTTCTGAGAACCCTTTGGGGAAGCCAGAGCTCACACCTCACACCCTCTCTCTCCCAGGGACACTGGGTCTCTAGCGTCTTGGAATGTCTCTTTTGACCATTAATCAGGGTCTTCCCCTCTCTCTAATCTGTATCTCTGTGGCTCCTGCAGACCCACAAGTAAGCCCCAGAATGTTGCAGTAATCGTTAAAATGCTGAAGTACTTCCCTACTCATTATGAACAGTAAACTTTTCCTAATCACCCCAAACACAGATGCTCCCTGGATACACTAGTTTGCAAGGGCTGCCATAACAAATGACAAATGTCACAGGCTGAAACGGCAGAAGAGCATTTCCTCCCAGTTCTGGAGAAGTCCAAGATCAAGCTGTCAGCAGAGTTGGATTCCTCTGAGGTGCCCCTCCTTGGCTGGCAGGTGGCCACCCTCTTGCTGTCTCTCACATGGTCATCCTTCTGGGTGCACCCCTGGTGTCTCCCTGGATGTCCTGATCCCCTCTTCTTGTAAGGACACCAGTCAGGTTGGATCAGGACCCGTTTTCACTTAATTACCTCTCTGAAGGCCCTGTCTCCAAGTGTTGCAAGAAGGGGGGACCCCTTCCAGGACCAGAGAATGGGCTCTTGTCTAACACTCTGAAATGAGCTGTCCAAGGAGACACATGCTGACAAAAAGCAAGAAGACTTCATTGCAGAGGGGCGCCCAGGCAGAGAGCAGCAGGGTTAAGGGAAACCAGGAGAGCTTCACTGCCACGTGGCTCACAGTCTCAGGGGTTGTGATGATGCGGTTAGTTTCCAGCTTGTCTCTGGCCAATTATCTTGCTTGGTCCATAGTCTAATTCAGGGTCCTTCCTGGTGGTGTACACATGTCTCAGCCAGGAAGGATTCCAGCAAGAAGGACTCTGGGAGGTTGGTCATCTCCTCCCTCTTTTGGGCCCCTCTGAATTCTCCTGGTTAGCTTTTCGTGGCAGCAGTTAGTTTATGTCCCTTATTGGGATGTCCTGTCGCGAGACAGCTCAGGCAAGCAGGCCTGGCCAAGGAAGGCAGTTTGGGTCACCAATTCCCTAACACAAATACAGTCCCATTCTGAGGTCCTGGAGGTGAGGGTTTCTGCATATGAATTGTCGGGGGACACAGTTGAGTCCAGGACACTGGCCCTCCTTGATTGTGCCCCAGGATTCTGACTGCTGGGTGTCCCTGCCATACCTACGCTCACATATCCACAAGAGCAGCTCCGAACCCACCACTTTCTTCTTTTTCCCCTGCAAGCCTGGGCTGTGTGACCAGTCCTGCCAAGACAGCTGTGGACCCAGACCCCCTCCCTTGGAGCGTGATGGGAAATTAGGAAACCCTTTGTGTTCAGCATCAAATTTTTATTTCCTTGCTGCTAAAAATATTTTTAAGATGAAAACAAGATACTGTGTACACATATTGTGTGTGGTTCTAAAATAAAGATTCTCGTTTATCCCCTTGAAGGTGTGGCCTGCTTCTGGCCACATTTCAAGCGTCAGTTTACAAGAAAGTGAAAAGTGTTAGTCACTTCAGTCGCGTCTGACTCTTTGAGACCCCATGGACTGGAGTCTGCCAGGCTCCTCGGTCCATGGAGCTATCCAGGCAAGAATATTGGAGTAGATTGCCATGCCCTCCTCCAGGGGATCTTCCCAACCCAGGGATTGAACCCAGGTCTCCTACACTGCAGGCAGATTCTTTACCATCTGAGCCACCAGGGAAGCCAGTTTACAAAGATAGTAAGAAATCTTCGGTCAATAGCTATTCATACCGCAGTTATATGGATCTTTTAAGTGTCCACAGAGGGTGAAAATCTTCATGGAAAAGCATGTTACTGCAGAATAAAGTCAAGGTTTTGGACTCAGAACTGCATTTGAATTCTGCTTCCATCACTGATTAATTGTGTGACTGCAAGCAAATGACTGAGCCTTTTCATTTCTTCATTTGTAATAACATGTAGTTTATGAGGCCATTTTCAGAACAAACCAGATAAGGTACAAACAGTACCTTACAGACAGTAAGGTCTACACAAGGCCTCAACTAGAGAGTGGGCTACTCCAGAAATGTAGCTCCCTCCCCAACTCCACACACCCCCACACCCCCAACTCCACCCCCACCCCCTCTTACCCCGGACTGGACCCATAGTCTTAACACTGGTATACTCAGCACCCCTTCCATCAGATCCCTCCCTGGTTGGCTCCCAGCCCCAAATCTCACTGGTTCTTTGTAAAATCCTTTGTCCCCTTTCACCCAATGAAGAGGGTTGTGCAAATCCCATTAATAGATTCCTTTGGCCATTTCACTGGACAGGTTTGGATTTGAAAGAGTATTTATTTGCGAGTTGCATTCAGTCTTTCTCAGAGGCCCTAGAAAGATCTAGGAACCTCTCAGGATTAACACTAGCTCCCAGCCCTTAGACCAGCTCCTGTGTGAGCTAAAGCACCTCTTCTGCCTCTCCCTGGCTCCCAGGGAAGGGAAATATCAACTTGCTGGCAAAAGTTTTTAAAAAATTTAGAGGAGGAAGAAAATGAATATTTACTGACCATATTTTTTAAAAATGTGAGGCCCCTGATATCAGACTTCCCCCAGGATGAGATTGTACATTCTTAGTCACTCAGTCATGTCCAGGTCTTTGTGACCCCATGGACTATAGCCCACCAGGCTCCTCGGTCCATGGAATTCTCCAGGCAAGAATACTGCAGTGGGTTGCCATTTCCTTCTCCAGGGTATCTTCCCGACCCAGGGATTGAACCTGCATCTCCTGTGTTGTAGGCAGATTCTTTACCACTGAGCCATCAGAGAAGCCCTTCCCCAGGATTATCTCTCCCAAACCTTCCTACTCCCCACTCTTAGCATCCATCATATCTTCTTTGTGTTATGGTTCCTTGTAGCTTTATCGACTCTCATGGACTCTTGAGAGCCAAGGGCTTTGCCTGGTTCTTTTTCATCTCACATCCCCCACACTGCCAAGCATCCAGTAAGCACTTAAGATGTATGCTCAATGAATGGAGAGTTAAACAGATGAATTCCTAAATAAATGAACATGTAAATTAATAGACAGCATGAAAGTAAAAGTGAAAGTTGCTCAGTCACGTCTGACTCTTTGTGACCCCATGGTCTATACAGTCCATGGAATTCTCTAGGCCAGAATACTGAAGTGGGTAGCCTTTCCTTTCTCCAGGGGATCTTCCCAACCCAGGGATCACCCACATTGCAGGCAGATTCTTTACCAGCTGAGCCACAAGGGAAGCCCAACAATACTGAAGTGGGTAGCCTATCCCTTCTCCAGTGGATCTTCCCGACCCAGGAATCAAACCAGGGTCTCTTTCATTGCAGGTGGATTCTTTACCAGCTCAGCTAATAGACAGCATATCTCTGAATAAATGTTTGAAAGTGATTGAATGAATAAATGAATGAATATATGTAGGAACAAACACATGTAAGAAAAAGTACATGTTGTACATGCACAAAAATGTACGCATGTACCTTGATGGAGTGCATCAATTAATCCATTAATGAATGGCTTAAGAGGTGAGGAAGTATATCAATGAACTGTGAATGAATAATTCAACAACACATATGTGAATGAATATTAGACAAGTGAACATATGAGTACATGAATACATAAAGGAACTTATGCATAGAGGAGTGAATGAATACATGAATGAATTGTTGAATGCATGCATCCAGGAATGAATGAATGAGAGAAGGAGCCAACAAATGGGTGAATGAATGCCTTCCCTCTTTCCCTCAGGACCTCCCCATCCCCTTGAGTGTGCTGGTGATCAGAAAACCTAAGATTCAGAGGGTCAGTTGAGATTTCAGGAGGCAATGTTCAAGGCTAAAGGTCTGAGGGTGGACTAAGGGCTAGGGCCCAACTGTGCATAGTATATCCCTTTGCTGGGAGTCCCTGGTAACAGCTGCCACATCACCTCAGACCTGGACACAGAGGCGGCCACTGGCTCCAGCCAGTGGAACAGTAGGTGGCTGCTCCAGGAGGCATCAAGGCACAGGCAGTCCCCCTCTGGCCAGAGTTCCCTTTGCCCTACTCCCCACACTGCCTCCCTCCCAGCACCCCACTCCACCTCCAGACAAGAGCACAAGTGGGCAAGGCAACCAGAGAAAAGGAAATTAGTTCTCAGCATCCAAGGACAGCCTCCTTTAATGAAGAGGCTGCTGCAATAGCTTTGTAACTAGCGGCAACTCCTGTGTTGCGTTACAACAGGTTGAGCCATTTCACGCTCCCCAGTGCCAGGGCTCAGGGAAAGAGGGAGGGAAAACCACCCCTGAACACCAAGCACTTCTCCACACAGGCAGCCCCGGGGTCCGGACTCCACCAGGATTTGAAAGAACTGCCGCATTTCTCATCCAAGAGCTCAGCATCCTAACTCCCCTGCCTGCCCATCACTGAGCGATGCTTTTCTTTGCTTCTTTTTTTTTTTTTTTCTACTTCAGAATCCGAGCTTCAGCCAGCTCTGAGTGACTGACACTTTCTCCTCTCTTGGCCCTGGGAGTGGATTCATTCAGGATCGTGGTAAACCGGTATTTCAGGTCCCCTTGGCAACCTCCTGGCACTCTATCTCCTGAGGATTGTGCTTCTAAAGGACCTCGTGGAGACAAGACTTCTGGGTGAGAATCAACACCTTCTTCTTTGTTTCTTTGCTGCCACATTCAGGCTGGGTTGCTGTTTCGAAGAGAAGTGAGGTTGGTTGGGAGGAAAGGCTGTCCTGGAAGTTAGGAATGGGTAGGTAAAAGGTGATGGGGGAAGGGGCCGACTGAAAGATTCCTGGGAACACCACCTCCCACTTCAAGTCTCACTATGTCCCTGCTTTTCTTATGATGCAACCATAGAGTAACACCTCCCACTGAAGGCCAGGGGACCCATCCAGCCTCAGACGCTTGTCAGTTATTGAATTAGTCATCTTAGATGTACACAGATACCTGGAAGAAATGTCCTGGATCACAGCCTCACCAGCCACACCTGAGAGGGTGGGCGGAGGGGCCTGGGCGTCCAATGCATCTCTAGAGTTGAGGGGGCAATGCTATGGTGTTTTGCGTGACATCCTTCAGCTCCAACTCTGGTTTCCTTTATCTGTGAAAGACTGCTTGAAAACTATGTATTTTCCCACAAAGGGCTTTGAACAGAGTCAAAGAGATCTGTAGAACTTTACCCACCACTACCTATCCCCCCACCCGCCACACACACACATACACACACTTTGGTTTGGGAGGAGGGATGGCAGAAGGTGAAAGTGGCTACAGAAAGACTCTGGCCTTGGTGCCAAACTCCAAACAACAGTCACTGATGAAGACAGTGATGTGCAAATTACTGATTTTTATTGGACCCTTTGGGGAATACAGTTGTTTGTCAGGAAATGAAAGAGAATGTTTGTGCTTATAAAATTATATGGAAAATCAATGCAGTGTTAAGTATATTTTTTCAGTTACTGGAGTCAAGGAATGTTCTCCAGACAATTCTAGCAAGCTCAAAGGGAGGCAGAGAAATCCATAAGTACAGGCAAGGGGGTTGGGCAGAAAGGTCAAGTTGCTGTTGACTGCTACTCTCCTTCACCTGGACAAATGCCCAAGGGGCATGAGATGATGCAGGTCATGGGTGGCTGCACTTCAGGTATTCCCAGCGATGCTGAGAACCTCACGCTGCAGAACAGTCTTCAGTCTAGACCTGTCTCTGGTTTCCTGTTTGTGGGCTCCAATCTAGCGGATCTGAGCCTTGAGTCCCTCTCACAGATGGGCTGGCCCCCCGGGGGAGTTGAGAGGCCATAGAGCATGTTGCAGGGGAGGAGACAGGAACACCACCTTGTCTGAGTGGCTCAAGAGTTTTCAGTCATAGTATAAGCAGGGCCTTGGCACTCTTAAGTGGGTTCTGTGGGCCTTGAACAAGGGGCCGAGGTGGGGCATAGGAACAGCCGGGGCACCTGTCTGTTTGCCAAGCATTTGTCATTGCACTATTGCTGAAGGTCTTTAACATGAAGAAGTGAATAAGAATCACAAGTCAAGCAAATTAGGTAGAACTTTTAGAAGATCATAGATTGATAGCCAAGACGCTACCAGCAAAACTCCTATTTGTGACTGTAAATTCTTTACCAGATGAGAATGAACTGATGTTTAAGAGGCTGAATTGGGAACCAGACAGCCTGCTCTGCGACACAGTCCTCTGCTGTGTGACCCAGGGCAAATGACTGCTCTCTCTGGGTTCCCGCTCCTTTGTCTGAATTCTTTGTGATAAGGAGCCCCCGAAGATGTCTTCCTGCTCTAAATCCTGTGATGCTATGATGAGAAGGTCTTATTGATTAGTAGAAACAATGCTGTTGTGATGAAGAGGGGGTCTGGACGGAGAGGGGCACAAATTGTTGTTCTGTCACTTAATAGCCATGTGTCTTCGGCAGGTCAGTGAACTTTCCTATGCTTCCATTTCTTCAATTGAAAAATGATTTTGCTAGCTAGCTCTACCTGTGCGCCATCCATAGTGGAGTTGCCTTGAGGATGAAACATAGTAATGCACACCAGGGTGCTTGTCCCATCAGATACATGTCGGCTATAAAAATGAATAAAGGAAACTACACATTTTAGCAAAGTATCCTACTGCTGAAGCACTTACAGGGATGGTTGCAAAAAGCAACTAATAAATCCTACCTAATTATATCAGAGACCAAAATGATCCCTTTGGAAGTTCATGATGAGTACAATTGAACAACTGCATTACGATATGGACTGCCAAAACAGATAAACCAAAAGCATTGTATCCAAATTCTGTCTTTTCCACAATGCATTGATTTTACCATCTGTGAAATGGGTGTAACAAACCAAGGGCTCTTAGAGAATTAAATGTTGTAATACCTTCACAGGAGTGTCACATAGAGCTTGAGGCACTTGATAAATGGTACCAGTTATTATGTTAGTATTTATTATTCAAAGTTGATAATTAAAAAAATAAAGACCAAAGAACAAAAATACCCTATATCTTTTTTTTTTTTAAACATAATGTTTCTGATTACTGGGCCCTGTTTTCTCTGCATGAAAGCTTTTCAGTGACTCTCTTCTTTCATTTACTTCTTCATTCATTGTTTTGTAAAGTGATGGGTGGAGATAACTGAAAATATCATCTGGATTTTATTCAAGTATTAGACATTTCTCAAGGCTTTAGCTGTGTTGCAAACATCAGGCCCCAATGCTTATTTCAGGAATAGAATCCCCTTGCCAGAGAGTGGTGAAATTTAAGGGTGAACTGTCTTTGGCTGACATGACTCTGCAGGCTATGATTGTGTGTATGGCAATTACAGACCCAAGAACGTCTGACAAAGCATTTGATGATTCAAACAAGCACCGCAAATCCCTTGAAAATAAAGACCATGTTTGGTCCATTCTTATTTTTATTGGCATAGAAATGGATATAATATAACACCTTCAGAGCCTCAAACTACTATTTAAACTCCAGGCCTCATGTCAGGCCTGAGGATATGAGTTCATGAATATTCTGAAACTGAAGCTCTCATTTTCAAAAGGAGACTAAAACAAGTTTCAAAGTCATAAAATATACGGATCAAAGTTGGAAAATGAAAATACCATTCTTACATGTTTTCAGATTTACCTGCAATAGTCTTTGCTTGTCTGTTTTGTCCTGTCAACCTCTCATATGGCCTCTTCTTCCATCACAGGCATGGATATAGTATCTAGCTCTTTCTCTCATGTACATGCTCAATGCATTACAATCCCCTTAAATTCTGATGATCTTTCCTCCCATGCAAAAGAGAAATAACTAGCTCGCAAGTTATTTTTCTAAAAACATAATATACTGTGGTCTCAATTATGAGGTAGGCAAAAAAAGAGTAAAAAGAAACCAATAAAAAATTTTAAATACCATTCTTAAGGGCAGAAAGATAACAGAATTTGAGTGGTAGGCATCTGTGCATGGCAGAAATATAATTTTCTTGCTTTGCCCCACTTTTCTGTATTTTCGAATTTTCCATGATGTGCGTGTATTACTTTTAAGTAAAAAATTTTAATACTTTTAAAGGAATTTTATATTAAATAATGGTGCTTTTTCAGTATAACATGTTTCAAGTTAAATAGTTGCTAATAATATTTCACCTTTGTGCTAGCAAATGTCTCACTGGCATTTATACCTGACTTTTAAGCACGTACCAGAATGTCGTCTGCATGTTACCACTTCCAGGGTGTGATGACAATATGCAGGCATGCTCTGACTGGCTCGTCGTGCCTTCAGCTCTGGGTTAAGGCTTAACTGTAGGAGGTGCATCCCCTTGCCTACTGCCCCAGAGTCTGACTCAGAAGCTGCCCTGTGTAGGGCTCTGTGGGTAGAGCTCCTGGGGACTGGTGTCTGTGTTTAGACTTCCCTGCTGGGACTTCCAACATAGGCTGCCTACAAGTATTTTTTTTTTCTGATTTTTAATAACACTGTTTTATTTTTTCTGATTATAAAAGGAATACATGGTCCTTACAGAAAATGTTAGTTAAACATAAAGAAGAAAATAAGATACCCACAATATTATATTTCCTCTCCCTAGAAATGATGTCTGTCGCACACTTAAGGATTCCCTTCCTCTGTGTGTGTGTATGTGTCTGGGGAACATTTTAAGCAGTGGGACTGCATTGTGTACATGTGTGTGTGTGTGCACATGTATGATACGTGTGTCATAAGAGCTGTTTGTTTATAACAATTTTTGTGCCACATTGTAACACAGGTATCATAACTTTTTCAACCAGTCCTCTTTCCTGGGCATTCAGATCTCCCGCTTTTTTAATTTCGATTAGTGTAAGTTATGCTGTGCCAAACAGTCATAATTCCTATTTCCATCTTTTGCAGTATTTCCTTAATATAGATTGCTTGAATCGAAATTAATGGGTCAAAGAACATTGGCATTTAAAAAATTGTTTATAGTCAAAGAAATGCAAAAACAGTAATGAGAGGCAAGTGTGCTTGGATCCAATTGGAAAAACTAAAACTGTTTCTCACAAGCTTACAAACATTGGGAATTATTTTTCTTTTTCACCTTTGACATATTGATACACAAAAACCAGTCCTTTAATATCATTTTAATTTGCATTTCTTTGATTATTAGTGAGACAAAACTCTTTTTCATGTTGATTAGCCGTTTGTTTTTTACTCTTCTATGTATTATCCTTTCGTGCCCCTTGTCCATTTTTCTACTGATTTTTTTTCCTCATCAATTCATAAAAGACCCATCTCCATTAAGGATATTAAACCTTTGCCACTTCTATTAAAAATATCTCCTCAATGTTATTTGCCTTTTATTTTTTAATGAATTCTTCTGACGTGCAGTCATTTAAGTCTTATGTAGTCCATCTACTGATGTCTTTCATTGCAGTTTCTTCCCTTTATTATCCTTAGAAGTGCTTTCTATTTCAGAGATCAGATACTCACTTTCAGCATTTTCGAATTGGTTTGTTTTTAATATAAAAATCAAGCGTGAGTTGCAGCAAAAGACGAGTTGAGTTCTGTGAATTTTATCAGGTAGCTAGGGCCTCGAGATGCTCTTTCTATCTTTTGCATCATGAGAACAAACTGAGCATTTGCTTTTGAAATGTGCAAATGGTTCTGGGGATACAGACCAAGGATGGAACAGCGAGAAGGGATCTGCAGAAAAACCAGAGAATGAGAATTCTCAGTAGGTATGGGTGTTCCTCCTGTTGTGTACCAAATGTGGTTTTAAATGATAGTTGCTGAGAAGTTGTTTAACAGCAGGACCTCCATAAGTGCTGGTCCTAAGAAGTGAGTCAGAGAGAATCTTGCTGTGCGTCTAAAGAAGTATATGCTTGTTGGTCAAGGCCCTGCCACTGGAGGAACACACTTGCGGTCTCAGGTGGCAGGTATGAAGCTAAATGATTCTGAATTAGATCTTTGCTCTGGGTCACATCGGACCAGCTCAATTGTCCCCTCTTGTTTCGAGGGTATGGTTGTTAGCTGGGAGCTCTAGAGCCAGGGTTTTCTGCATAGTGGAGGAAGTCCAGGGCCCCAGCAGGGATTGGGTGCTGGTGGCAGAAAGAGCGTGGGTTTCAGGTTCTGCAGACCATCAGACTCTGCTCCGCCAGTTCCCAGCAGTGTGACTTAGAGCTTTACCTTGTCTATAAAATGGGGATAATAAGAGTTTACTAATGATATTAGTAATCCGTATAATGAGCTTGCAAGGTTATTATGAATAGTACAGAACTTCATACATGCTAAACACTCATCCTTTGGAAGCTTTGAAAATGAGTTGACTTGCAGTGTTTGTCTTTTGGGGCCCACGTTATAAAGCAGAGGGTCACCAACAGGCTACCCGTCTACCCAACAGGCTTCTCATGGGCCACCAAGCTACAGGGACCTAATCTCCGCCATCTAAAAATTAGGACACACAGCCGAGAAAGGATTTGTATGAACTTATATGTGTGAAAAACTTCACAATGTTAAAAAGGTAGAGTCCCATACATTGACTAAATTGCCTTTAATAGAAAAAAGTAAAATTGTACCAGGTGGAGGAGAACCACAAATTTAGTTACTTTTAAGGGACTGTGAAAATGACGAAGCAGAAGAAAAAGAGTCAAATCCTCTGGTTTAGAATATTCCACAATTCTTCCAAGTCATGCAGACGCCACCTCTGGTTTCTTTATTCATAGGTTTCTAAATAGCGAAGTGGGTCGGGAAGGACCTGTGCAGTGGAGAGGTCTCTCTTCAGCTGATGCGTTAGACTAGAGCCATAGAAAATTTCAACCCAAATAAATGGGGGAAAAAAGCATTATTTGAAGGGGAAAAAAATGGATATTCCTTAGAACATTGAAAATATGTGTCATACTGTCATGTCCTTTGCAGCTTTAGAAGCCTTTTGTTGGTTCGAGACTAGAATAATGTATTATGTAGAGATTTATTAATAAAATAATTATGTTGGGCATTCTGAGTTTAAAGGGACCATCCATTCAGGTAGTACTTACACATTTAGTAATTTAACTCAGAAAAAAATTACAGTGTGGTCACCCACGGAGCTGCTGAATTTGAAGAGAGCTCTGAGCTCCCTGTTTGTATCCTGTTTAGAAGCAGCCAGTAGAAACCTGAGCCCATCAGAAAACAACGGTATTAGCACAAGAACGAAACACCTGGATTTCCTGGATTTTGTGTCCTTACACATCGTAAGCAGATTCCGAAAGTATTTATTTTCACAAATGGTGAACTGTGGGTAAAGAACTCTTTTCTGGAGACAGCTTTTACCACTTGGAACCTGGTCCAATCAGCCTCACTCCAAAAAAAAGTGCCTTTCTTCTGACACATAGTTGCAAATCACACTTCTGCCAGCCCACCACACCCTTATCAGAAAATCTAGCATATAGAAATGCTTCTATGCTAGAAGCCGGTGTCTCCGTTTTTGCTGAGGGGGGAATGAAGAATGAACGAAGAGAAATATAGCGGAGTAGCCAGCTTGCATACAGGAGGAAAGAGCTTGCTGTAGCACACCCAGGTTGAGTAATAGCAGCCCTCTGAGTTAGCCATAAATAACTTTGCAAGCCTGCGGGGCCTTGGTTCCCTGATTATTGAGAATTTGCCACAAAATGGCCTGTTAGCAGGAATTTAATTTACATAGGTTATGGAAATAAGCTAAAATAGGGAAAGCATGGCTTCAGAATTCTGAATTTAGAAATACTTAAACTGTGAGTCAACCAATGGCAGACACAGCTTGGCATCAGAAGTCTTGAAATCTAATCTCAGCTCTGCTGCGAAATAGATAGTTGGATGACCTTCGCCTATGGTACCACTCTGAGTCAATTTCATCAATGAAATATGAAAATAATAATTATAAAAATACTGACATTACAGCATTGTTGTATGACCACTGACATCGAGTAGACAAAGGTGGCTTATGCACTGCCCACATGAAACAGACGCTGGTGTTGGTGGTGTTGGTATAGAAATGGGGGCCACACGTACAGTGCTAAGACTCCTGGCTGTAGACCCAGGCTACCTGACTGTTGCTCTTGACTCCACCCCCTGCTTTAGCTCCAGTTTCCTGGCTCTTGGCTTCAGTGTTTCCATCTGTACTATGGAGTCATCAACACTGCAAATTTCACCTCACTGAGATAATGTGTACGGAAGGTCACGCGTATATACGAATGACTCCAAAGGGACAGAGTCTGCATTTTCTCTTCATGGCATCCTCAGAGATTAGCACAGTGGCTGGAACAATGTAAATGCAAATAACTATTTGTGGAATGAAAAGAAAATATGATTCTCATGCTTCATATTGTCTCAGAGCTCAGAGCAGGGTCAGGAGATACATATTTTTTTCCAACTATAAATGCCTTTCCAGTTCCAGGGTTAGGCAAATCACAGCTTGTTGTGTTTTATCTCTAAAGGGACATGTAACTTTTGCTGCCATTTCTGTTCCACTCTGATTTGGAAATGTCATCAGAAAGGGGAGAAAGCACTGTTCCATGCCAGCCTCAGGATTTGCCCAGAGACATAGGGCTACTTGGTAGCAGAGATAGAATTGGAACTCAGGTCAGGCTAACCCAGAGCTCTCCACTTTTCTGTCTGTGTGGGTATACTTAACAACTTGAAGAGCAGCTGTTATCCAGAGGAAGCCCACTTGGAGAAACTTCTGCCTTCATTTATGAGGTTTGTGCCCACTGGAGGTGGGAAAGGACATGGCTTTAGGATTTCAACACTTCACAGCTTATACCAGATGCATAGGAATTATAACATGCCGTCCTGCATGGTTGTAGGTAAAAATCTCTCTGTGGCCCACCTTGGGAAATTACTTCAGGGGAAAGTCACATATTGTCTTAAGCATCTGAATCATTCCTCTACAATAATTTCCTCATCAAAAAATTTTATTTGGAGCAGAAAATTACCAGGAAAGAGTCACAGAGCTGTAGATGTTAGAAGAACAGATTACATAAAAAATTTCCCCTTCAACTCATGCACCTGCATCCTCCTGTTTTTCTAAGATCTGTAAGTGTTGGAATAACCTATCAGACTGATCTACACTCAGCGTGATACTTGTAAAGATGTCTGAAAAGGAAATCATGAAATCACCAAACCTTCTAGAGCAGGGGATCCCAATCCCCACGCCACGGACCGGCCAGTTTGGAACCTGGTCTCACAGCAGGAGGTGGACAATGGGGTATTCACAGCCACTCCCCATCACTGGCATTACTGCTGAGCTCTGCATCCTGTCAGACCAGTGGCAGTATTAGACTTTCATAGGAGCATGAACCCTACTGTGAACTGTGCATGCAAGTGATCTATGTTTTGAACTTTTTATGAGAATCTAATGCCTCATGATCTGAGGTGGAGCTGAGGCAGTGATGCTAGCACTGAGGAGTGGATGAAAATGTGGATTATCATTAACACGAGCGGAGAAAGCAATGGCATCCCACTCCAGTACTCTTGCCTGGAAAATCCCATGGATGGAGGAGCCTGGTAGGCTGCAGTCCAGGGGGTCGCTAAGAGTCTGACATGACTGAATGACTTCACTTTCACTTTTCACTTTCATGCATTGGAGAAGGAAATGGCAACCCACTCCAATGTTCTTGCCTGGAGAATCCCAGGGATGGGGGAGCCTGGTGGGCTGCCATCTATGGGGTAGCACAGAGTTGGACATGACTGAAGCGACTTGGCAGTAGCAGCATCAGCATCAGCATTAACAAGAGAGATTTGACTGCACAGAGACCATGATAAGTCAGTTGCTTGCAGATTCATGTCAGAACCCTATCAGTGAGTGGCAAGTAATGGTGAGCTGTATAATTATTTCTATTATATATCACAATATAATAATAACAGATATAAAGTGCACACGAAATGTAATGTGCTTGAATCATCCTGAAACTGTCTCCCCTCAACCCCTGGTCTGTGGAAAAATTGATGTCCACAGAACTGGTCCCTGGTGCCAGAAAGGCTGGAGATGCTGTTCTAAAATCCTAGTTCTAAGATCTTGGCAAATGGATCCCATCTTTTCCCTCTTATCCCCAGCCTTAGACATTTTTGCTGATTTGACTAGCAAAGTCAAAACAGTTCTTTTCTTTAAACAATCCTGCCAGCTTCCACAAGAAAGTCTGACTGCTTGGAAGGTTTCTACTTGGCCATTGGCATGGTTTTCATCTACTGGAGAAAGAAAATAAGGTTTGCTTCCTGTCGTGGATGGGTTTGCATTTAAAAATGTGCTGTATGCAAATATAACATCATTGCATTTCACCTAATTAATGGCTTGAGAATCCCTTGAACAGCAGGGAGATCCAACCAGTCCATCCTAAAGTAAATCAGTCCTGAATATTCATTGGAAGGACTGATGCTGAAGCTGAAACTCCAATACGTTGGCCACCTGATGTGAAGTACTGACTCACTGGAAAAGACCCTGATGCTGGGAAAGATTGAAGGCAGGAGGAGAAGGGGATGACAGAGGATGAGATGGTTGGATGGCATTACCGACTCAATGGACGTGAGTTTGAGTACACTCCAGGAGTTGGTGATAGACAGGGAAGCCTGGTGTGCTGCAGTCCATGGGGTCGCAAAGAGTCGGTCACGACTGAGTGACTGAAGTGCACTGATGAATTAATGGCTGAATAAACTAACTGAATTAATGGCTATCATGGGTGAAGTACAGCACTGCGCTTAGAGTTCTGCACACAGAGTAATTGTTTCAGGTGTATGTACTGATACAGGTGTCACTGATACAGATAGTAATGGGAGCTTTGATGATAACAGATTTTAAAGCCTTTTTAAGAATATCATGGGCATGTCTAAAAAAAAGCAGTGTGAAATGAGAATTTTAAATTTCTACTTTATGAGTATAAAATAAACCTGAGCAGTAATCCTTGTCCATAGTAGATATAATACTAGCTTACTCCTCATCCTACTGTCTGGCCTTCTCTAGATTTGTTCATTTGTCTCAAGATATGTTTTTTAAGCCTGTACTGGGCATTATGCAGACAATAGTCAACAGGACAGGCACCTGCCCTCTTGAAGGTTCCAGAATTGCAGGAAAGACTAATGTTGGACAGGCCACCACTGGTAATGGTGAGTGTTGTTTTTTTTTTTTTTAAAGAGAAGAGTCAAGTGTAACAGTCAGGTTTGAATATTCTCTTTTGGAGCCTGTCACAGCTATCACTCTCTGAGCATGTGTTTCTACTTTGCCTAGAACCAGGCAAGTATCATGTTAGTTCATGTGTTCCTGGCCTCTGAAGGCAGAATTAGGGCTTTTTTAGTAGTGTGTTCCCAGAACATGGTCCAGGTGCTTTTATCAAGAGGCTACTTGGTGCCTTTCAAGTACTCTGGCCCTGAAGTCAGAGTCTTTGGGTTTCAATCAGAGCCCCACCACTTATTAGTTAAGTGGACTTAAACAATGAACAATTATGTAGCCGCTCGCCTCACTTTTACCATCTGTAAAATGAAGACTTAAAATGTCATATAACTATTGGGATTGTTGGGAGGATTAAACGAATTACTCATATAAAAAGCACATAAAAGAATGCCTGGCAGATAATAACTGCTTTTTCAGTGTTGGCTGGTGCTGCCACGGCACTAATGAATACTTTATGTTGAGATTATGTGTTTAATCTGTCTGTCTGCCTCCTTAGACCATGCATGCTTAGATATCAGGGTCCTTGATTTATTTGTCCCTCTATTCTCGCTCTCAGCACAGGGTTTGGCACCCAGGAAGGCTACAAGCAGAGCCTGCTAAATGAATGGAAGAGTGATGAGTCCCCACAAACAGGATGCTCAGGGCCCACGTCAAAGGAATTTAGGTCAACGTCATTCTAGGAACTTGGCTTATGCTGCCTGATATGATTTTGTTCCATTTCTTGGTGAAGAACCAGTAAGGAAAGAAAAGTAACTAGATCTTTTGAACCAACCCTTGGTGTGCTCCTTGGCTCCTTTATTTCAATGAAGACTCTCCTCTGGTTCCTTGGACACCGTGAAAAATAACTAGCATTTGTTTAGCTTCAGCCATCACATTCTTTGAAAGAGAAAACAACACCATGTCTTTTTTTTTTTTTTAATTATGCCAAGCCGCGTGTGTGAGAGTCCTGCAACACCATGCAATTTTATTTTGTCAAGTGCCTTTCATCACAAGCTGCATCCCTGTCATTCCAGTTAAACAATGACTGATAAGGTGTTTGGGGCGGTAGGGAGGAGGGCAGTGAAGGAACCGAAACAAAGGAGAAAGTCTGTGAGCACAGGGACCTCTCGTCAGACTTTCAGGGGCCTCCAAGTCTCCATCCGGCGGTGATTGTTCAGTAACGTTTCAAGCAGAATAACTGGAATGGAGACGTGGTTTAGCAAATGGCTTAAACAATGGCTTTGATTTCATGGTGATGACACAGTTACACTGTACTTCTGTGCTGCTCTGAAGCTATTTATATGCCAGGCAGGGCTTCCTGTTTAGCAAGGCGTGTCTCTGCAGACAAAATGCTGTCCCCCTCTGTATTGTCAGTGGAGAATCAGAGCAGCCACGAGCACTTCAGAGGGGCCCCGCAGTGTCCACCCGTGTCCCAGAGTCAGGGAACACGAGACCTGACATTGCAGTACGGAGAAGTGCATTCTTCATCCTCGGTTGGTCAGGCATTACTGTATGCACTTCATACACTTCGTTTCAGGGAACAAGGCCCATAGGCCCAATACACCCAGGACCTGAGAGCTAAGAATGTTCACATTTTTAAAAGATTGTTTAAAAAAAGAACAACAACAATAATTACAAGACAATATGCAGCAGATATTGTATGTGGCCTACCAAGCTTGACATATTCACTTTCCGGTCCTTTATAGAAAAATATGCTGATTCCAGCTTCATCTTATTAATTCAGTCAATAAAATGATGTGAGCATTTATTGTCCCCATTCTGTAATTTGGATCCTGCATCTTAAAAAGGATAAGTACTCATCTGATATTACCCACTTAGTCAGTGTAACTACTACCCAGGGATCATAAACTCCGCTATCTCCAGGACTTGGGCAGATAATGTGAGTGAATACATGGGCCCAGGAGGGGCTGTGACAATACAGAGGTGACATGGCCTTTCCAAAGGACAGCTGCAGTGCAGTTCAGGCCAATGATGACTCACCAAGAACACTGACCCATGCTACTAATTTTCTGATCTTTCAAGGAGAGCCAGGAAGCCAGATTTTTATGTAAAATCTCCTAATTTCCAAAGGCTGGCCAACCAGACTCAAAGTTTATTTAATGTTACATGGTTCATACAAAACAGGCTTGTGGGCTGAATGTAGCCCAAGAGCCTACAGTTTGAAACCAGTGCATATTATTATGAGTTCATTTGTTCCAACCCCTTTGCTTAACAGTGAGAAAACTGAAAATTGGAAAGGAAGAGTGAATTGACTAAGATCACAGCACTATTAAGTGGCAAAACCCAAATCATTTGATTTTATTATATGAGCTCTCTCTCCTGAGCACTGCTCTGATTTCTAATTGGTACCACAGATAGTTTGGAAGTAGGAATGATTTCTTTTTTTTTTTTTTTTTTAAGAGAATTTATTTATTTATTTTTTTTTTTGGTTTTAATTTTATTTTATTTTTAAACTTTACATAATTGTATTAGTTTTGCCAAACATCAAAATGAATCCACCACAGGTATACATGTGTTCCCCATCCTGAACCCTCCTCCCTCCTCCCTCCCCATACCATCCCTCTGGGTCGTCCCAGTGCACCAGCCCCAAGCATCCAGTATCGTGCATCGAACCTGGACTGGCAACTCGTTTCTTACATGATATTTTACATGTTACAATGTCATTCTCCCAAATCTTCCCACCCTCTCCCTCTCCCACAGAGTCCATAAGACTGTTCTATACATCAGTGTCTCTTTTGCTGTCTCATACACAGGGTTATCTAAACCACCAAAGACTGATGCTGAAGCTGAAGCTCCAATACTTTGGCCACCTGATATGAAGAGTCAATTCACAGGAAAAGACCTTGATGCTGGGGAAGATTGAGGGCAGGAGGAGAAGAGGGTGACAGAGGATGATATACTTGGATGGCATCACCAACTCAGTGGACATGAGTTTGAGCAAACTCCGGGAGATGGTGAAGAACAGGGAAGCCTGGCATGCTGCAGTTCATGGGGTCACGGAGTCAGATACAAGTTAGTAACTGAACAATGACAAAAAATCACCAAGTGCTACAAGAAGATAACAGAAGTTCAGACAGACCTGAAGGGTACAGCTTAAAGATCATCTGGAGCCTCTTCCTCATAATTTTATGGTTTTGGAAAACAATCAGAGAGGGTTCCTGAAAAACCCAAAGTCACACAGTTAAGAATGGAGATGGGTCTCTGACCTCAGATCCTAGACTTATTCCAGTGCTTTTGCTTGACCTTCTGATGGACTTGAATTTTTCAGATGTCTCTCCAAAATCTCCTTTATTATGCCTTGTGTAACACATGAGCATGGTTCTAGCTGAGCCTATGCTGAAATTCACTCACAGATGGGTTGTTGTTGTTCAGTTGCTCAGTCGTGTCTGACTCTTTGTGACCCCATAGACTGCAGCCCATCAGGTTTCCCTGTCGTTCACCATCTCCTGGAGCTTGCTCAAATCCATGTCCATTGAGCTGGTGATGCCATCCAACCATCTCATCCTCCATCGTCCCCTTGTCCTCCCGCCTTCAATCTTTCCCACCATCAGGGTCTTTCCTAATGAGTTGGCTCTTAACATCAGGTGGCTAAAGTATTGGAGTTTCAGCTTCAGCATCAGTCCTTCCAATAAATATTCACCATTGATTTCCTTGAGGATTGACTGATTGGATCTTCTTGCAGTCCAAGGGACTGTCAAGAGTCTTTTCCAGCACCGCAGTTCAAAACCATGAATTCTTGGGCACTCAGCCTTCTTTATGGTTCAACTCTCACATCCATACATGACTACTGGAAAAGCCATAGCTTTGACTAGACGGACCTTTGTTGGCAAAGTAATGTCTCTGCTTTTTAATATGCTGTCTTGGTTGGTCTAGCTTTTCTTCCAAGAAGCAAGCATCTTTTAATTTCATGGCTGCAGTCAGCATCCACACTTATTTTGGAGCCCATGAAAAGAAAGTCTGTCACTGTTTCCACTGTTTCCCCATCTATTTGCCATGAAGTGATGGAACCAGATGCCATGATCTTCGCTTTCTGAATGTTGAGTTTTAAACCAGCTTTTTCACTCTCCCCTTTCACCTTCATCAAGAGGCTCTTTAGTTCCTCTTCATTTTCTGCCATTAGGGTGGTCATCTGCATATCTCAGATTATTGATATTTCTCCCCACAATCTTGATTCCAGTGTGTGCTTCATCCAGACTGGTATTTCACATCAGGTACTCTGCATACAAGTTAATTAAGCAGGGTGACAATATACAACCTTGTGCATAACAGTATAAAAAGGCACAGCTTAGAACATCTAGCAAATTAAATGGATCCTCACTCCTTCCACCCATGTTGGAAGCTAGCCTGAGTTGACTTGCTTGCAGGGTGGTGAATTCTAGGTGAGCTAGGAGTAAAGACTAATGATGGGAAAGGGGATACAGAAGGACAGAAGTTTTATTTCCCCAGGCCAGTAAGCTTACAGGTGGCAGCTGGCAGAGCTGTTTTCATAAAGAACCTGTGAGATTCAGTCCTGTTACCCGGGGTCCATGTGACTTTGCGTGGGAGATGGGCTTCTCCCTATTTCTGCAAGAAACACATCACAACTCTGCTGAGGGCTCATAGGAAGGCATGAGGCCTTTCCATACCTTGAGGATCCTGAGTTTCAGAATGCCTGGAACTAGAACTGCAGGTGGAATGCTCAGAGAAGGCACGAAATGCAGTGGTAACAGTGAGAAGATACCCTTGGGCTTCATAGGTGGTGGGAAGAAGAGAGTATCTTGCAACCACAGCTGTAGAGAGGGATGTGAGTGCATATGAGACACACTGGTACTCCTGGAAAATGTGTATGGTGGGAGATGTGAATGCCTGCCAGTCCTTCTCGGGTAGGAAAATGGAAGGCGGATAATGAAAGTTGTACTATTACTGTTTATGGAAAAAATGCAAACGTGAATGTGTTAGTCTCTCAGTTGTGTCCAACTCTTTGTGACCCCATGGACCGTAGCCCGCCAGGCTCCTCTGTCCGTGCAATTCTCCAGGCAGGAATACTGGAGTGGGTAGCCATTCCCTTCTCCAGGGGAATCTCCCGCACCCAGGGATTGAGCCCAGGTCTCCAGCATTGCAGGCAGATTCTTTACCCTCTGAACCACCAGGGATATGGTACCATTACTGTTCACATGGGCTCCTTTGTACCCTGAGAAGTTAGGTTCCATATGACACGGCTGCCACAGAGAGATCTCAGTCTGGAGCCTAGTCAAAGCGCAGTCCTGGGACTAGCAGTTTCAGGGTCACCTGGGGGCTTTGTAGAAAAGCAGACTCTCAGCCCTGTGCCAAGCCGACTGAACTTGAATCTGCAGTGTAACCAGAGCCTGGGTGATCTGTGAGGACATTAAAGTTTGAGAAGCTCTGGCCGTGGTATCAACAGCTCCAGGCAAATTGCAGGTTCTAATCTGAGAACTGTCCGTTTTTGTTTTGTGATATTGACCAACTTCTCCACTCCTCTCCTTGCTCATTTTTAAAATCAAGATAATAATGATATCTATTTATAGCGTTATTGTGTTGTTTAATTGAGATATTGTGTAAAGCTTGTGGTTGATGCCTATACATTCTTAGTAAATAATGATTATCATCATGACTATGATTACTTTTGATAATCCAGAACTTGTCATCAAAGCATTTGTAAGAGAGGCTTCTCTGGTTCTCCTGTGCATTACCTTCTCCCTAGTAATCCAGTGAGCTTTCCTCTCACTTCAACACAGCCTACCAGTAATTTTAATATTAAACATGTAGCTGGTCTTTATTGATATTCTTCAGAGGACTAGGGACTAAAAATACAAGCCAGATAACATCCCAGTTACCCTCACTACAACCAGTAAGGTTATCTGCTCTTGAAAGGTGAGGAAATTCAGGGTCCCAGGCTCACCCAGGGCCCTGGAAACAGTAAAGAGTAGAGACAGAGTTCTTCCCCAGGAAGGAGCTCAAGACCAGGAAGAGGTTGCAAACCCCTTAAAGTGCTGGCCTTAGGGCTGTGGACTTCTGTTGCACATGGAGGGCTTACCAAGCATGTTCTTTTTTTTTTAATTGGAGAATAATTACTTTACAATATTATAATGTATTTTGCCATACATCAACATGAATCGGCCACAGGTACACAAGTCCTGAACTCAAGTCCTGAACTCCCCCTTCCACCTGCCTTCCCAACTTATCCCTCTGGGTTATCCCAGAGCACAGGCTTTGGATGCCCTGCATCATGCATCGAACTTCCATTGGTCATGGATTTTACATAAGGTAATATACATATTTCAATGCTATTCTCTCAAATCGTCCCACCCTCACCTTTTCCTGCTGAGTCCAAAAGTCTGTTCTTTACATCAGCGTCTCCTTTGCTGCCTTGCATGTAGGATCATTGATACCATATTTCTAAATTCCATATATATGTGTTAATGTGCAGTATTTGTCTTTCTTTTTCTGACTTGCTTCACTCTGGACAATAGGCTCTAGGTTCATCCTCATTAGGACTGACTCAAATGTGTTCCTTTTTATAACTAAGTAATATTCCATTATGTATATATACCACAACTTCCTTATCCATTCATCTGTGGATGGACACCTAGGTTGCTTCCATGTCCTAACTATTTTACATAATGCTGCAGTGAACACCGAGGTACATGTATCTCTTTCAGTTCTGGTTTCCTCGGGGTGTATGCACAGCAGTGGGATTGCTGGGTCATTACCAGCCACTTTCATCCCCACTCCCTTCTCAGCACCTACTAAAGTGAGAAAGAAATGAATAAAAGGGAAAAAAAAAACTGGAAAGGAGAGAATAGGATTTTGGATCGTTCAAGCAGATGGGGAAGAAATAATTGACTTAGGCAAACCTGTGAAAGTAAAACCTAAATGACCAGGGGCAAAAGCTCAGAATCTATCTCATTTTCACTGTTGAGCCCCAGGAAGGCTCAGAAATTAGAAGCTCAGGCATTTCTGAAAGTGAGGGGTCTGGGAAGGGTTGAGAACAGAAAGATGGGTTGAATGTGTTAAGAGTCCCTCCCTCCCTGCCCTGCTCTCCTGGGCTCCAGCAGGTACAGGAATGGAAATCTATTGTCGAGAACGAATGAGCCCAAGATGCTCTGGATGTTTGGAAAGCAGCATCACTGAAAGTATATAGTCTGTGCTGGAAATAGGAACAAGAGGAGTAAACGAACTCTGTATATAAATGATGAGACTGCCTTCCAGTCCTTCCCCCATTAAGCTTCTAGAAAATCTTAGCAGCCAGTCTGGTTGACCCTCTTGTTGACCCTGGCCCCCAGGAAGAGACTGGAGAATTCTTGTGCAACTGAGTAGCCCCTGAGAAAAGACTTACAGATACTGTTTGGGAATCACCAGTAAAATAACCTAGCCAGATCATCCTATAAGGAAGTCCACCAGGCAACACATCTGGCTGTGAAATCTCTGGTTAGTTTTTAGTTGATTGGGTATGGCTAACCCTAGATCACCAGTATCTGATGAGCAAAGCCCTAAACACAGAAACAAAATGACAATTTTTTAAAACCCTAAAGAGTACAAAGGCAATGGTAGAAAATTTCATAAAATGCATCATTAATATCCTTAGAGAAATAAAGATATTATGTAGATGAAACAAGAACTGGAGGCTTTTTAAAGAGAAACATTCAAATGGTTTAAACAGGCTCCTGAAAATTAAAAAATATGACCGCAGAAATAAAAATGCCAACAGATGGGTTGGTAGACAAAGCTGAGAAAATCTCCCAGAAAGTAGAACACAAAAGACACAAATATTAAAAGAGAGAGAGAGGATTAAAAAATTAGAAACAGTCTCAGTCAGTTCAGTCACTCAGTCATGTTTGACTCTGTGACCCCATGGACTGCAGCATGCCATGCTTCCTGGTCCGTCACCAACTCCCAGAGCTTACTCAAACTCATGTCCATCGAGTCAGTGATGCCATCCAACCATCTCATCCTCTGTCATCCACTTCTCCTCCTGCCTTCAATCTTTCCCAGCATCAGGGTCTTTTCCAGTGAGTCAGTTCTTTGCATCAGGTGGCCAAAGTATTGGAGCTTCAGCTTCAGCATCAGAATCAGTCCTTCCAATGAATATTCAGGATTGATTTCCTTTAGGATTGACTGGTTTGATCTCCTTTCAGTCCAAGGGACTCTCAAGAGTCTTCTCCAACACCACAGTTCAAAAGCATCAGTTCCTCAGTGCTCAGCTTTCTTTATGGTCCAACTCTCACATCCATTCATGACTAATGGAAAAACCATAGCTTTGAACAGTATGAAAAGGCAAAAACACTGAAAGATGAACTCCCCAGGTTGGTAGGTGCCCAATATGCTACTAGAGAAGAGTGGAGAAATAACTCCAGAAAGAATGAAGAGACAGAGCCAAAGCAAAAACAACACCCATTTGCGGATGTGACTGGTGATGGAAATAAAGTCCGATGCTGTAAAGAGCAATATTGTATAGGAACCTGGAATGTTAGGTCCATGAATCAAGGTAAATTGGAAGTGGTCAAACAAGAGATGGCAAGAGTGAACATCGACATTTTAGGAATCAGTGAACTCAAATGGACTGGAATGGGTGAATTTAACTCAGATGACCATTATATCTACTACTGTGGGCAGGAATCCCTTAGAAGAAATGGAGTAGCCCTCATAGTCAACAAAAGAAACACTATAGGAGGTCCCATATCTGAATAAAAAGATTTGGAAATAACAAGAAAATCAGCAATAAAACATTTCAAACAAATCTTTCCATTTCCAAAGTAAAAGAATTCAGATCCAGATCCATTGAAAGAAACAAGACCCACACCAAGCATCACACAATTTCTGAACACTGGGGAAAAGAGAAGATCCTAAGTTTTCAGAGGTGGTGGTGGTTTCGTCGCTAAGTCATGTCTGATTCTTGCGACCCCATGAACTGTCGCCTGCTAGGCTCCTCTCTCCATGGGATTCTCTAGGCAAAAACACTGGAGTAGGTTGCCATTAAGAGGCAAAATTGTATCAGACTTCTTAGGAACAACACCAGAAGCAAGAGGACAATGGAACCCTCGATGTTCTTAAAATTATAGGGAATTTATTTCCAATCTAGAATTCTACATCCAGCCAAATCAGTTCTCAAAAGCTTTACCTCTGACAGATTCTCAGTATGAATAGGAAACAAAGGAGGAGGAAGACATAGGATCCTGTAAATAAAAGATACAATTACAGGAATGAGAGCCAATAACATTTCCAGGAATACGGTGGTGGGAGATCCTAGAACACGAGCTATTCGACAAGCTAGAAAGAAACTAGTATGTATTGGAATCATTCAGACAAAGGGGAATTACACTGCTAAGTAAAGGAAAGGAGAAAGTAAAGAAAAGAAAACGTAAAAAAAGAAATTGACTTTTTTGTGATTGGATGAATTGGAAAGTACTGAGAGAAGATTTATTATTTGGCAGAGAGTTACCTAGATATCTAAAATGCTAATAAGGACATATGAAAAAAAAAGCCAATGATTAACTCAAGAGGAAACAAAAACTAAAATAAGAAAGCACATCTTGGTATACTACATGGTTTAGCTGAGAATAATATTTACACAGTAGTTATAGTGAAAATACTAACCTCTAACCAAAAATTAGGGTTACCTTGCTTATTAAACTTATATGCAGAGTACATCATGAGAAACGCTGGGCTGGAAGAAGCACAAGCTGGAATCAAGATTGCCAGGAGAAATATCAATAACCTCAGATATGCAGATGACACCACCCTTATGGCAGAAAGTGAAGAGGAACTAAAAAGCTTTTTGATGAAAGTGAAAGAGGAGAGTGAAAAAGTTAGCTTAAAGCTCAACATTCAGAAAAGTAAGATCATAGCATCTGGTCCCATCACTTCATGGCAAATAGATGGGGAAACAGACTTTATTTTGGGGGGCTCTGAAATCACTGCAGATGGTGATTGCAGCCATGAAATTAAAAGACGCTTACTGCTTGGAAGGAAAGTTATGACCAACCTAGATAGCATATTAAAAAGCAGAGACATTACTTTGTCAACAAAGGTCCATCTAGTCAAGGCTATGGTTTTTCCAGTGTTCATGTATTGATGCGAGAGTTGGACTGTGAAGAAAGCTGAGCGCCGAAGAATTGATGCTTTAGAACTGCGGTGTTGGAGAAGACTCTTGAGAGTCTCTTGGACTGCAAGGAGATCCAACCAGTCCCTCCTAAAGGAGATCAGTCCTGGGTGTTGGAAGGACTGATGCTGAAGCTGAAACTCCAATACTTTGGTGAAGTAAAACCTCATGCGAAGAGTTGACTCATTGGAAAAGACCCTGATGCTGGGAGGGATTGGGGGCAGGAGGAGAAGGGGACGACAGAGGATGAGATGGCTGGATGGCATCACTGACTCAATGGATGTGAGTTTGGGTAAACTCTGGGAGTTGGTGATGGACAGGGAGGCCTGGCGTGCTGAGATTCATGGGGTCACAAAGAGTCGGACATGACTGAGCCACTGAACTGAACAAAAAATTATGATGTAAGTACATTGAGAGGATGGGGAAAATAGAATTTCTCTGTAAAGGGAAAAAACACAGCCATTAAATTATCATCTTGAATAACAGAAAGTATATTGATAATATCTAATAATTAAAAATCCACACTCTAGTTATAGGATAAATAAGTATTAGTACAACATGATAAAAATAGTTAATACTGCTGTATGTTAATATGAAAGTTGTTAAGAGGGTAAATCCTAAGAGTTCTGGTCACAAAAAAATGTGTTTTTTTCTATTTCTTCAATTTTGTATCTGTGCAAGATGATAGATGTTCACTAAACTTGTGATAATCACCTCACAGTATATATAAATCATTATGTTGTACACCTTAAATTTATACAGTGCTGTATATCAATATCTTAACAAAACTGGAAGAAAAAAAGTTTTTTTTTAAAATTCACACAATTTTTGGAAAAGCTAGGATTTGCAGTAGAATAGAAAACCAGATTTTACAGAAATAAAAATAAGAGGGGACTCCCCGGGTAGCTCAGACGGTAAAGGATCTGGCCGAAGCAGCTCAAAAAAGCTAGCTGAAAGTGCTTGCCTCTGGGGAGAAGGAATATTATAGGTGGACTGGGGTGGTGAACAGTAGGGCAGGAGCTTCTCTTTTGCATTAAGATCCTTGTAGAATATTTTACTTCTAAAATTAGGCTAATGAATCACTTTATATAAAAATAAAAATTAAATTGAAAAATAAGTACTGGAATTTTTATGGACCTTCAAGTCTCAGTCTGAAGAAAGCGAGTTCTAAGGCTGACGTGCTAAGCAGCAGGCAGGACCTGCATGGTCTTCTCGCCTTACTATAAAGTGACAGCATAGTAACAGTCATCTAGAGACAGACGTTATGCAGGAGATAAACAGTGGCCAAGAAGTCAGGAACCCTGAGTTCCAGCCTTGATTCCATCATATGCGATCCTTTCAAACCTCAATTTTTTTTTATACTATAAGAGAATATGCTTATTCTGTCTACTTCACAGTGCTGCTGTGATGATCATGAAAGATAATGGACACCTTATCTTTGACAAAGGAAGCAAGAATATACAATGGATTAAAGACAATCTCTTTAACAAGTGGTGCTGGGAAATCTGGTCAACCACTTGTAAAAGAATGAAACTGGACCACTTTCTAACACCATACACAAAAATAAACTCAAAATGGATTAAAGATCTAAACGTAAGACCAGAAACTATAAAACTCCTAGAGGAGAACATAGGCAAAACACTCTCCGACATACATCACAGCAGGATCCTATATGACCCACCTTCCAGAATATTGGAAATAAAAGCAAAAATAAACAAATGGGACCTAATTAACCTTAAAAGCTTCTGCACATCAAAGGAAACTATTAGCAAGGTGAAAAGACAGCCTTCAGAATGGGAGAAAATAATAGCAAATGAAGCAACCGACAAACAACTAATCTCAAAAATATACAAGCAACTCCTACAGCTCAACTCCAGAAAAATAAACGACCCAATCAAAAAATGGGCCAAAGAACTAAATAGACATTTCTCCAAAGAAGACATACAGATGGCTAACAAACACATGAAAAGATGCTCAACATCACTCATTATCAGAGAAATGCAAATCAAAACCACTATGAGGTACCATTTCACACCAGTCAGAATGGCTGCGATCCAAAAGTCTACAAATAATAAATGCTGGAGAGGGTGTGGAGAAAAGGGAACTCTCTTACACTGTTGGTGGGAATGCAAACTAGTACAGCCACTATGGAGAACAGTGTGGAGATTCCTTAAAAAACTGGAAATAGAACTGCCTTATGATCCAGCAATCCCACTGCTGGGCATACACACTGAGGAAACCAGAAGGGAAAGAGACACGTGTACCCCAATGTTCATCGCAGCACTGTTTATAATAGCCAAGACATGGAAGCAACCTAGATGTCCATCAGCAGATGAATGGATAAGAAAGCAGTGGTACATATACACAATGGAGTATTACTCAGCCATTAAAAAGAATACATTTGAGTCAGTTCTAATGAGGTGGATGAAACTGGAGCCTATTATACAGAGTGAAGTAAGCCAGAAGGAAAAACATAAATACAGTATACTAACGCATATATATGGAATTTAGAAAGAGGGTAACAATAACCCGGTGTACGAGACAGCAAAAGAGACACTGATGTATAGAACAGTCTTATGGACTCTGTGGGAGAGGGAGAGGGTGGGAAGATTTGGGAGAATGGCAATGAAACATGTAAAATATCATGTAGGAAACGAGTTGCCAGTCCAGGTTCGATGCACGATGCTGGATGCTTGGGGCTGGTGCACTAGGACAGCCCAGAGGGATGGTATGGGGAGGGAGGAGGGAGGAGGGTTCAGGATGGGGAACACATGTATACCTGTGGCGGATTCATTTCGATATTTGGCAAAACTAATACAAATATGTAAAGTTTAAAAATTAAAAAAAAAAAGAAAGATAATGGATGTAAAATGATTTGTAAATTGTAAAGCACTCCACAGATCTAATAGAATATCATTATTCTACCCACGTATAAGATTGGCAGACAGTTTACTATATTTTAATTTATACCATCTGGTTAATTTTTGTTTTTTAGCAAATTTTTTCTTATGGCAAAAATAAAATGGGTTTATTATGGAAATTTTGTAAATACTAAAAAGCAGAAAAAAAGCAAACTCAAATTACATTTAATTTTATCATCAAGAAATAATCACTACTAACTTGCATATGTTTGATATATACATGTGATTTATACCTTATATATTTATACATAGATGATTATCTAAAATATACATGGCTATTTTCCAAATCATTAAATATTTTTCTGTGCCATCATTTATTATTTGTAATGTGCAAGAGATACAGATAGAAGACTGAATAAGTTAAGGAAAAACTCGATTAGAAGTATTGTATAAACTCACAGTGAATTTTCCTTTAAAAAAACACATATTTCCTAAACCTGCCAATTAAAAATAAAGCTAGAAACAATATTAACCCAGTAGCAATGAGCATCTCCTAATAGCAATAGTATGGCTTCTAAATACCACTTCCCACTAAAAAGAACCAGGGGTCCTCAAAAAATAAAAGAAAAACAATGAATAATTTTGGGTCTGGCTTAGAATAGATACAAAATGGGCCTTGAACACCTCATTTCTCCAGGAAAAAAAGGAGGCTTTCAAAGACTTGGGAATGAATAAGATATTCCCAGTGACAAGAGATGGGGAGTAATTGAACACCAATATGAATAATAATTGAAATGAATAAAAATACTTCAAATGGATTTAAATACATGACCTCATAATGACTCTTGGGGGAAAAAAAAAAAAAAAAAACGCCTCCTTGCTTATCTCTGTAGGATGCTCGAAACCTGGTAAATCAAAGGAAAGAAACAAACATTTATCCCACACTTTCGGGTAAGAAAATAATTCATGACAGGAAGCTTCTATTATCAAAGTATTCCAGTTAAAAATGAAGAAGGAATGCTCAAATTAGAATGTGACCAGTTTATAACCCCTAATGAAATGATGAATCCAGCCAACGAACATCAAAGACAGCCAACTTCACAAAGACAGATGGAAGTACACAGCACCATCTAGGAAGTGTCCTTCCAGAAGAATGAACTCTGGGTTCGGCCACTCTTCTAGAATTTCCTACCAGTTTGTAGGAAATATAAAATGTGGAAAACCATGTTAAACTAGAAGGGTGCCATCAGTAAACTCAGATTACAAGAAATACATGATAAATAACTTGTTTCCTTTCACAAGTAGTATAAAAGTGGGAGGGAAATAGATGCAGGGAACCTGTAGATCAAGAGAGACAAGAGATAGCTCAACCAATTGCAGTGCATGAAATTTATTTGGATCCTAATGCAAAAAAAAAAAAAAAAAAAAAACCCTAGAAAAAATATTTATGAAATAATCATCACAATTTGAATAGTGCCTAGACAGTTGATGACATTAAGAAATTATTAGTATTTTAAAATATGATATATTGTGGGTTTTTAAAAAATAGTTTATGTATTTTAGAGCTATCTACTGAAATAGTTACAGACAAAACAAAATGGTGCCTGGTGTTTCTTCCAAAATAATGAGGGTGGGCAGTAAGTGGGGATGGGTATAAGTAAAACAAGATCGGCTGCTTATTGATAATCACTGAAACTATTAATAGGTAATGGGTACCGTCTGTTCACCAAACTTTGTTTGGAATTTTGCCTAATGAGTTGAAGAAAGGTCACAAAAATATTAACTGTAAATCCTTTCCAAGTCATTACATATTCTCCTACACCATAACCTATGATAGCTGTGTAACAGCTCCTCATACTGGGATGTACCATGATACAACTGATCATTTACTAATTGTTTGACAGTTGAGATTCTTTCCAATCTGACACTATTAATACTAACACTGACGAAATTCTTTTACATAACTCTTTGGGTCCATCCATAATTCTTTTCTTTTAATTACCTCTACTGAATGTAGACATAGATTCCTGGGTTGAAAACTCACACCATGGAAGGCTTTTGTTAAATACCACTAAATTATCTTTCAGAAAGTGTGTGTCAACATATGACTATTGGCAATATAAGGAGAGTAACTATTTTCTGAGTATGTAAGTTTTCTTTTATACTTTTCTCATTTGATAAGTGAAAAGAAAAACTTTCAATATTCTCATATTGTGCATTTCTTGGAGATACAAGTGACTTAAGTATACATCATTTGTTTAGTTTTTTTTTTTTTTTACTTTTTTTTTTTATAGTAAATTAGCTTTTTATGTCCTTTGCCTACTTTTCTATTGAGATGTCTTCTTCATATATACTTGTAAAACCTCATTATATATTAAGGAAAATAGCACTTTTTCATGTATGTTTCAAATATTCCCCCAACATATTATTGTTCTTTTGATTTTTCTCTTGGTTTTATAAATATATAAACATTTCAAAATTATTATATAGTCAAATTTTTAACATTTTCCTTTATGACTTTTTCATGACACACTTAAAAAGATCTCTATCCATCTCCAAAATCATGTAAATTGTCATGTATACTCTCTTCTAGAACTTTCATATTTTCTTTTTTCAATATTCAGGGTGAGAAGTTTTAAGAGGGACAGAGATTTAACTCCCCTCACCCCTCAAATGGTTTGTCTGTTCCCACAGCACTGTTATATGAAATGTTCATCCTTTTCCAACTGATGAAATTTCAGCATCCTTTGGATTGCTTCTTTTTAATAATGAACAGACTTGATAGTGAGAATATAATTTAATTCACTCATTTAAAGTTAATGGGAAAGTGCCCGATCTTATGTTAATTTCTGAGATTTATTTAAATGAATATAGCATAATCACTGTGGTCGCTGTGGTTAAATTCAAAGGGACCATCCCTAAAATGAAACAGTATGCGACCATAAAAAAGGAGGCAGCTATTTCAAGACATATTGTTAAATGGAAAAAGCAGTATGCAGAACAGAACAGTGTGTGCTTATTTGTGAATTAACATTCATGCTACTCTTTTCACTCCACAGGCTAATAATCCCTAGAAATATCAGATTATAATCTGATTTGGGAGTGGTCATAGAATTTATTTTGTAGGACTGTCATAAGGCGTAAGTGTATGGATTTGCATAAAAAATTGGGTCACTGTCTGACATCACAGTGATTAGAATCACCCTACAGAGGCTTTGGTTATTTAGTGGAAGCCTTTCTGATTGCTTTTTTTGTTTGTTTGCTTGCTTTGTTTGTTACATTCCTGATTATCCCTGGACCAATGGCCACTACCCTCCAGACCAGTATGCAGTTCTAGCAACGGCTGCAGACATCCAAGACTAAGAAATGGATTGGATTTAGCTTTGCAGAACACCAGCAGCTGCCACCTGATGTACCTGCTGTAACAAAAAGGCAAATCCACAGGAGTGGCAAGGAAGTATAATAGACAAATGATGAGGAAACAGACAAAAATTGTCAAGAGGGGAGAAGGCATCCTCTTTGGAAAGTATCACACGGCATTCAGCAGGCAGGAGGAAAGCTTTCAGATAGCTCCCTTTGAGAAAACTATTGTCACTAACTCTCAGAAAGGAAATGTTATGCAAGAGATGTCAGGTGACACAGTGTCTCTTTGCTGTGAAAGTGGAGGCTGACCTAATCAGAAAGGATGCTTCCACTGTGGAATTTGGCCAGCTAGTCACCTTTGACCAGAACAGATGCTACGTTTTTCCTGATCAGTGTTTTCCCTGCTATCTCAGAGCAAGTGTCAGTGAAGGAAAAATCTGAACCATTACATGCTCATCCGCATCTCAGCCCCACTGCCAGAACCACATGACTTCAAGGCAGAAAGTATAGTTGGTATGGGATGGAGTAAATTCATACAAAATGGATGGGAAAACAATGGAAACAGTGACAGACTTTATTTTGGGGGGCTCCAAAAGCACTGCAGATGGTGACTGCAGCCATGAAATTAAAAGACGCTTGCTCCTTGGAAGAAAAGTTATGATGAACCTAGGCAGCATATTAAAAAGCAGAGACATTACTTTGCCAACAAAGGTCCATCTAGTCAAAGCTATGGTTTTTCCAGTAGTCATGTATGAATGTGAGAGTTGGACTATAAAGAAAGCTGAGCACTGAAGAGTTGATGCTTTTGAACTGTGCTGTTGGAGAAGACTCTTGAGAGTCCCTTGGACTGCAAGGAGATCTAACCAGTCCATTCTAAAGGAAATCAGTCCTAAATATTCATTGGAAGGACTGATGCTAAAGCTGAAACTCCAATACTTTGGCCACCTGATGTGAAGAACCAACTCATTGGAAAAGACCCTGATGCTGGGAAAGATTGAAAGCGGGAGGAGAAGGGGATGATAGAGGATGAGATGGTTGGATGGCATCACTGACTCAATGGACATGAGTTTGAGTAAACTCCAGGAGTTGGTGATGGACAGGGAAGCCTGGTGTCCTGCAGTCCATGGGGTGGCAAAGAGTTGGACATGACTGAGTGACTGAATTGAACTGAATGCATATAAAATACCCATCTTTCACAAGGGTGTGTGTATACATATTCATAAGCTCTCCACCACTTTAATGGGCTGGGAGCCCACATTCATTCATTCATTTCTTCATTCACTTCACAAGTACTTACTGATCACCACTTTTGTGCCAAGCATTGTGCTTGGTTATTGTAACAGTGACCAAGACACTCATGGGACTTCTTACATTGCAAGTGGGACAAATGTTCAAAAATCTAAGTAAAATAAATGCACGCACAAATAATTGCAGCTTGGGAAACATGCTGTAAGAAATAAATGGGGTGCAATCATGGAGAAGGCAATGGCACCCCACTCCAGTACTCTTGCCTGGAAAATCCCATGGACTGAGGAGCCTGGTAGGCTGCAGTCCATGGGGTTGCTGAGGGTTGGACACGACTGACCGACTTCACTTTCAATTTTCACTTTCATGCATTGGAGAAGGAAATGGCAACCCACTCCAGTGTTCTTGCCTGGAGAATCCCAGGGATGGGGAAGCCTGGTGGGCTGCCGTCTATGGGGTCGCACAGAGTCGGACACGACTGAAGCGACTTAGCAGTAGCAACAATCATGGAGAACAATGGGATGACCTATTCTAGACAAGATTAACCATACTGTAAAATGTATGGCAGTTCATGGAGATTCAATTCTCTGCTGGTATCAATAATTCCATCCATCCATCCAATACTGGATGGTGGCTAAGAACCTGGATTCAGAAGAATCCAAGATGGAATCTGGCTTTGCCATGTATTAGACAAGTCTGTCACTTCATTTGCTCAGTCGTATCCAACTCTTCGTGACCCCATGGACTGCAGGACACCAGGCTTCCCTGTCCATCAATTCCTGGTGCTTGCTCAAACTCATGTCCACTGAGTTGGTGATACTATCCAACCATCTCATCCTCTGTTGTCCCCTTCTCTTCTTGCCTTCAATCTTTCTCAGCATTAGGGTCTTTTCCAATGAGTCAGTTCCTCACATCAGGTGGCCAAAGTACTGGATTTTCAGCTTCAGCATCAGTCCTTCCAATGAACATTCAGGACTGATTTCCTTTAGGATGGATGGGTTTGATCTCCTTTCTGTCCAAGAGACTCTCAAGAGCCTTCTCCAACATCACAGTTCAAAAGCATCAATTCTTTGATGCTCAACTTTCTTTGTGGTCCAACTCTCACATCCATGCATGACCACTGGAAAACCTATAGCTTTGACTAGACGGACCTTTGTTGGCAAAGTAATGTCTCTGCTTTTAAATATGCTGTCTCGGTTGATCATAACTTTTCTTCCAAGGAGCAAGTGTCTTTTAATTTCATGGCTGCAGTCACCATCTGCAGTGATTTTGGAGCCCAAGAAAGTAAAGTCTCTCACTGTTTCCACTGTTTCCCCATCTATTTGCCATGAAGTGATAGGACTGGATGCCATGATCTTAGTTTTTTTAATGTTAGTTTTAAGCCAGCTTTTAAACTCTCCTCTTTCGCTTTCATCAAGAGGCTCTTTAGTTCTTCTTCGCTTCCTGCCAAAAGGGTGGTGTCATTTGCATATCCGAGATCATTGATATTTCTCCCAGAAATCTTGATTCCAGTTTGTGTTTCATCCAGCCCAGCATTTGACATGATGTACTCTGTGTATAAGTTAAATAAGCAGGGTGACAATATACAGCCTTGACGTACTCCCTTTCCAATTTTGAACCAATTCGTTGTTTCATGTCTGGTTCTAACTATTGCTTCTTGACCTGCATACAGATTTCTCAGGAGGCAGGTTAAGGTCATGTGGTATTCCCATTTCCTTAAGAATTTTCCACAGTTTGTTGTGATTTACACAGTCAAAGGCTTTGGCATAGTCAGTAAAGCAGTAGGAGATATTTAGCCAGGTGACCTTGGACAAATTGCTTTCTCCCTGTCTCCGTTTTCACATCTATGGAATAGAGGTAATAATTATATATACCACATGGTGTTGCTCTAAACTTTAAATGAGATCATACCCTTTGCTCCACCCTGGGCACAGTACTTAATACATGCTAGCTATTACTGGCACCCCACTCCAGTACTTTTGCCTGGAAAACCCCATGGACGGAGGAGCCTGGTAGGCTGCAGTCCATGGGGTCGCAAAGAGTCGGACACAACTGAGCGACTTCACTTTCACTTTTCACTTTCATGCCTTGGAGAAGGAAATGCAACCCACTCCAGTATTCTTGCCTGGAGAATCCCAGGGACGGGGGAGCCTGGTGGGCTGCCATCTGTGGGGTCGCACAGAGTTGGACACGACTGAAGTGACTTAGCAGTGGCAGCAGCTATTTTATGACTAGAATTGGTTTCTGCACTCATACTTACAAAGAAACTTTAACTGCCAAATACTCTGCTGAATGTTGCAGTGGAGGTGGGGAGAAAGAGACAAGAGTCAACCATTTCTCTAGAAGAGAAAATGTCTATGAATTCCCCTTATTTTCTAGCAGACACATTCAAAAGTCATCACTTACCCCCACATGCTGCTGCTGCTAAGTCACTTCAGTCGTGTCCGACTCTGTGCGACCCCATAGACAGCAGCCCACCAGACTCCCCCGTCCCTGGGATTCTCCAGGCAAGAACATTGGAGTGGGTTGCCATTTCCTTCTCCAATGCATGAAAGTGAAAAGTGAAAGTGAAGTCGGTCAGTCGTGTCCGACTCTTAGCCACACCGTGGCCTGCAGCCTACCAGGCTCCTCTGTCCATGGGATTTTCCAGGCAAGAGTACTGGAGTGGGGTGCCATTGCCTTCTCCACATACCAGCTTTTAATTTTCAGACCAGACAGGAAAACAGCTCACAAATGAAACTGAGCCAACTGAGAATAACACCCAGCCTCAACAATTGACTTTTAAACATGGAGTCCTTCAGGGAAAGGCACTGGCCTGGAAATTCTGAGCACTGGGTTTCCATTCGGATTCTGTTCAACCAGAACCACATACGCCTCCATTTACGCCGCCTCTCTCCCAAGGTATCTTGAGGATGTTAAAAGGTAACAAATCTCTGAAGCCTCAGAGCCACAAAGAGGGCTTTCCAAGAATGCCCCTGTCCTTTTCTTATTCTCCATGCTGCTCTGCCTCTCTGAGTCTCTTTCCTTCCCTTATAAACTTCAAATAATGGGATCTCGGCCAGGGTGCGTGCAAGGCTTAAGTGAATCAACAGCCATGGAGGGCCTTTCCAGAGGCAAAAGGGCTATGCTGGGGAAGGTGTTATGAGCATTGAGTTGGGGAACCTAGCCACATAGTAAATATTTCCACAGATGAAAAATCAACAGATGCCGAGGGAACCTAATTGAGGTGATGTTTACAGCAGCTTTTCTGGCCTGCATTTTCCTTTCTCTCTCTAATCATGAACATTTGATGGTACTTATCAGTGGGCATCCAAATCTTAGGCTGATCTAATACCAGACACCAAGCACAAAGCATTGCCCCTTGCCCCTACCTGCCTCCTTACCTGAGATACTTGCTTTCTAAAACAATTTTACAGTAACTGCTGGACTATGACAAGAAGTGTTTTTGCAAATAAATACATTTCCTAATTAAAACTTGCCCTTTAAAGACGCACATTTTCTTGGCCCCGTTATAGGTTTTCTTTTCCTTGTAACATATCATGGAATCAATAAGGGCAATGCAAACATCTTTAATATATACAGTTTCAACAGCTCTAATAACATATCTGGCTGCCTAAGACACCTTCTCCCCTTCTCCAGCCCAGCTAATAATTTCCCCTGATTTGTTAAATGCTCTCTTATTTCATTCTCAAAGATAAAGCTTAAAAGGCAGTTAGTCTGCCAGGCAAGTGGAAAGGGTGGATTGCAAAGGAATAAAGTGGAAGGGTTGGGGGGCGGGGGTCCCAGCCGTTTTCTGTTTTGTTAATGACATCTTATTTTTTGTTATGACAGTAATGAATGTTCACTGTGGAAAAGCTAGAAAGTTTCAAAAAAGCATGAAGAAGAAAATGTATTACTCATAATCCTATCACCCAGAGGCAACCATTGTTAATATTTGGCATGATTTCGTTTCAGGTTTTTCTCCCCAATGATTTTTATGTAGTTAACAGTTTTGAAGTCTGCTTCTTAAAAAATTTACATGTTAACACTGGCATGTTTCCATGGCATAAAGAACTCTACAAAAAAGAAAAACTTTAGTGTGGCTTCATAATATTCCAACTAGGCTGTCCTCCAATTTGCTTATCCTATTGACCTTTTAGGCTATTTAATTTTTTCCCTTTATTACAAATAATGTGCTGCTACCACTGTTTTTTTGTTTTTTTCTGAGTACTAGATGGGGTTGGCCATTCAGAATGTCAGGTTGAATTCTATAGCAGTGTTTCCTGTGGCACAGAGCAGCCATATAGGAAAATCTCAAGCTAGCTGTAGAGTTAGATTACAACATGGTAAAAACTGACGTTACCTTCTCCTCTAAAACCTCCACTTCCTCCTGAATGCTCTGGACAGCAAAGTGACTAAAGTTACCTTCTACCCAGGATCCCAGGCTTGAGAATTAGGAGTCACTTTGGATTTCACCTTGCCAAGCCGTCCACCAAAATCTGTTCATTTTATACCCTTCATCTCTTTCCAGTATCTCCTTCCCTCTCCAGCCTCACTGCAATTGCCTTAAATGACCGAAAGGAGACTCTCTGGTCTTCTCTGGTCACTCCCTTTAACCGATTTCTCCTCAGTGCTGTTAACATCACCTTTTCCAAGTACACTTAAGATCACCTACCTCCTTTAACTAAAAGCCTCTGATAACTCCTTGCTACCCATCCACCCAGCTCCTGAGCTTTCAGGATGTTTGAGATTCTCAGCTTCCTTGAGGCCCCTTCAGAAACTAATCCTAGCTACTGTGCTAGACTCTACCCCAGGCACTGCCTTCATATGCCAGTCCCATAGCCTGAATGAGAGCCTCTTGTTTTTGTTCATTTCCTTTTACTGTTACCTTTACCTAAAAAACAATACCCTCAAATGCGTTCCTTTCTATGGCTGAGTAATACTGCATTGTGTATACGTATATACAGAATCTAGAGAAATGGTACTGAAGAATTCATTTACAGGACAGCAATGGAGAAGCAGACATAGAGAATAGACCTATGGACATGGGGAGAGAGGAGGAGAGGGTAAGATGTATGGAAAGGGTAAGATGTAGGGAAAGAGTAACGTGGAAATTTATATTACCATATGTAAAATAGATAGCCAATGGGAATTTGTTGTATAGCTCAGGAAACTCAAACAGGGGCTCTGTATCAATCTAGACGGGTGGGAGATGGGAGGGAGGTTCAAAAGGGAGGGGATATATGTATGCCTATGGCTGATTCATGTTGAGATTTGACAGAAAACAACAAAATTTTGTAAAGCAATTATCCTTCAATTAAAAAAAAAAAACAAACACTCTCTCTATGTGATGTAGCAAACTGTTTGCCTTCAAAACTCAGCTTGAATGCCACCTCCTACAGGATTCAGGCGGCCGGAGGTTCTGTGCTCACACTCTGCCCATTTCTTAGGCAGAGCAAGACCACACTGTGCTTCTCCTTGAAGGTGGGGATTGGGCTTTGTTCATCTTCTTTAACCACTAAATATTTCAGTTATGTGTTTCCTTAAAACAAGGATAGTCTCCTACATAACCATAGTAATTATCAAAATTGGGAAATTAACACTGATACAAACTATTATCTAATCTACTGACCTTATTTAAATTTTACCAGCTGTCCCAATCTAGGACCACATGTTTCATTTATTGTCACAACTAAACTGGTCCTTGAATCTGGAACTGTTCTGGAATCTTTGTCTTTTAAGACTTTGGTATTTTTGAAGAGTACATGACAGTTATTTCACTGAATGCTCCTCAGTTTACATCTGTCTGATGTATCTTCAGGATTCGACTCAGGTTACTCATTTTTGGCAGAAACTCCACAAAAATGATGTGTTATCCCACTCAGTGCATCACGTCTTGGGGCATATGATGCCTATTTGCCATATTCCTGATGATGATGATGTAGTAATTGCTTGATTAAGGGGGAGTTGGCCAGGCTTTTCAATTGTAATGTTTTCCCCTTTGAAATTAATCAAAGATACTTTGAGACTATGCCAAATATCTTGTGTCTCATCTACTGCACTGCACACCCACAAAGGCAAGGCCTGCTTGCCTCATTGCTGGGTGCACAGAGCCAGAGTGCCAACCACAGAGTAGGTGGTCAACATATATTTGTCAAAGGACTGAATCTGACTGCCAATCACAGCTTATCCTCGGCATTTGATATCTGCGGTGAGGACACAAAGTTGATAAATGTAATTCAAAGGCAGAGACTTGACATTTCAGTTAGTCTCACAGGCTTTGTCACTGGTCAGTGTTCAGTGATCATGAATGTTTAAAAAATAGATTGGACACAGTGTATGGAAATCTCTCACTTACTCCTATCTTCACCCCTCCTGTTAGGAGATGTTGAAGGGCACGCCAGCTCCCCAAGTTTATACTGTAATCTCTGGGATGCCTTTGAAATCAATGGGTGGCAACTGGCTAGTTCGTCTCCTGATCACACAATCGAGATTTTAAAATACACTCGACCTTCTCTCACATTTATATGACGTTAGTATTGTCACACTTCCTCCTTCATTATGCACTGGAGATCATGGCAATATAATGTAGCAGGAGATCATGAAGGGAGTTTTAAAAGGGGGTGAGAGGGAAGAAAAACTAACATTAGCTGAGCATCTCCTGTATGTCCAGAGCTCCGCGCCCCCCCACCCCCACTCCGCCTTGTTCTCGCTTTTATTCTTCACCATATCTGGTGAGGTAGGGGGTAATAATCCTTTTTACAGGTGAGAAAACTGAGGCTAGAGAAAGAGTAGTGGCCTGCTCTAGTCATACAGCTAGCATGCAGCAGGGCTGAAGTGAGAATCTTTCTGGTTTCTCCCCTAAGCACCAGTAAGTTGCCACTGCACCAAGCTGCCTCTCCCATCATAGAAAAATGTCCTTCTCTTGGAAACATGCTGGCGATCACGATCCGGACACGCGAAGGACAGGAATCTCTTGGACCACAGTCATTGCAGTTATTTTTTAAATGATTGTTATCACGACTCAATGGCTGTTACCATGGTTTTGGGGAAGTTGTCCGAGGAAGGAGGGCCTTTCCCTGGGCATCTTGCATGCCTGAGGAAGGAACTCAAGTTCTCAGCTCTTAATTACCTCTGGCTGCGCTGCAGCAGCAAGGGCGAGAGAGATCGTCCCTGGAAAAGTGTTGCGGGCGTTGAAATAACAAACGAGGAGTCGGCTGGGGGCGGGGTGGGGTGGGTCTCGCGCGCCCCCAGAGAGACCCCCGAGACAGGCGATGGGGGGAGGGAGAGGAGACCAGACAACACTGCAGAGAGACGCGGCAGAAAGCCAAAGCGGGAGGAAAGAGAACAAAAGACGCAAGGAGAGGAAGTCAAGAAAAGTCGGGGATAAGGGAGGAGAAAGTTTGAGAAAGGGGGCGAGAAAGCAAGCAAGGACGGTGTAAGACTAGAGGAGACCGAGAAAAGGAACTGAAAGAACTCGCAGAATTCGAGAACGAGGAGGAAATAGGAAAAAAGACGGAGATAGAAGCGGAAGGAAAGAGGGAAGGGGAGAGGGGAGGATGTCGGACAGAACAGAGGGACCGGGCTGACGAGGAGGCGGGTGAGGGGTCCCGGGAGGACGCGCGCGCATCACCTGCGTGGCGCCCCCCGCGCGCCGCGGTGCGGCCCGGCTCCCAGCGCCCGAGCGCCGCGGCTCGCCCAGCCTCGGGGAGGATTGGCTCCCGCCTCCCATTCATGTAGCCTGCGTGTGTGCGTGTGTACGTGCGTGTGTGTGTGTGTGTGTGTGTGTGTGTGTGTGTGTCTCGCTCGCCCTCTCTGTGTGTAAGAGAGCGAGGGTGGGGGACGGAGGCAGGCAGGCGAGCAGGCGGGGAGGGGAAGACGAGGAGGGAAGCTATTAAACACACACACACACACTCACACACACACACACACGCGCGCGCGCGCGCACACCCCCGCCCCAACACCCCCCTCCGCGCCCCCCCCACCCCCACCCCAAGCCTCGGGATTGCAGCTGTTTAATGTGGGCCAGCAGTGCTGGCAGGGACGCCGGCCGGGAGCGGCCGGGAGCGGCGGCCGGGCGTGCGCGCGCGGCTGGAGACTCGCTGGGGCTCCGCTCCCTGCGGGAGCTATTGTTGGTCTCACTGGAGCTGAGCGCGGAGCCGGGACCTGCTCCTTCCTGGGCGCCTGCCTGCTCGGGCACGCGGAGCCGCGGAGCCCCGCCGCCTAGAGTGAGAGGAGCCACCGGTGCGGCGTCTCGCCTCTCTGCCGCCCTCCTCCTCGCTTCCCCGGCGGCGGCAGCCTGCAGCCACGGTAAGGCGGCGCGATCCGCTCTACGGAAAAGCGCCTTTGGGGACACCGTGGTGGAGCCTCGCCTGCTCTCTCTCCTCTCGGCGCTCGTTAGCCGGGGAAGGGTCGGGGCAGCTCGCGCGGATGCCCAGGGCTCCCGGAGACGCTCGCTCGCTTCCCCGGCCCGCACCGGGTGAGGCAGCGAGGACGGCTGGGGTTTCCGGGGAGGCGAGTGGGTCTGGAGCCCCGAGCCTCCACCGCGCAGCCCCCCGGAACCCCACCGCAGAGTGGAGCCTGGAAGCCAAGGCTAGGGGAGAGCTGCGAGATTGGGCGCATGCTGGGGTTCGTCGGCCTTGCCCGGGTCCCCTTCCCCGCCCTGGCCCCAGCGTCCGCAGCCCCTTTGCGGACCCGACCGCCACAGGGCGGGCGCTGGAGAAGCCCGCGAGGCGGCGCCGGGCTCCCGGGCTGCATGCAGCCTGCCCTGTCGGGCTAGAGCCGGCTGCGGCGACCCCGCGCGCCCTGCGATTGGAACCGAGAACCAGGAGACGCGACCCCAGCCCCGTGCCCTCTGCAGCCGACGCGGCGCCCCTCTCTAGCCCGCCGCCCTGCCGCGGTGTCCATGTTCCCCTCGGAGCGAGTTGAGGCTGCAGCCCCTGGGTGGACACTCGGAGCGCTCCTGTGTGTGAGTGTGAGTGTGAGTGTGAGTGTGAGTGTGTGTGTGTGTGGGAGGGGGAGAGAGAGAGAGGTGGCACCCCAGCTTCGGGGAAATGTGCTCTGGGATGAAATGTGATCAGTGAGCTCCTTAGTCATTATCCTCGCGGTTTAAAAATGCAGTCTATATTAGGAGCACTCGGGAAGGGGAAGGTGGTCTCGAGGAGTGTGTGTGTGTGTGTGTGTGTGTGTACAGGCAACCAGGGAATACAGTCAACTACTGGGGTGAAGGTAGGTTCAACTGGTGAGTCCTCCTTGGCGGGGCAGTAGGGTGGGCTTTGCTGGCCGCTGCCCGCCCTTCTCTGCCCTGCCTCCGCCTAGGCGAGGTTGGAAAGTACTGGAAATTCAACTGCGTGGTCTGTAACTTTGGAAACTGGCTCCCCTTTCAGGGCGAAACGTTAAGGCGATTTGTATACATTCTGGTCCATGGGGACGAGGGTATTATTACTCGTTTGGGTTACGGAGTCTTCTTTAGAACCGCAGCAGTCCCCTGCTCGGTCCCTTATCCGCTCCAACCACCAGCCCCGGCGAGGTTTGTAGAGACGCAGCTCTCTGTAAGCCACCCATGCGGCGAAAGCGGCGCCGGGGGCAGCCGGGGTTTGGCCGAGTCCTGCTCGCACTCTTGGTATTTGACTAGCCCAGGAGAGCGCCCTACCGCTTGTGGAAGGCGGTGGCGAGGGACGCTCGGTGTTTGAGCGCGGGGCTGAGACGATGTCCATGTGCTGAGCGGTGCGGCCACGCGCACCGGGAGATCAGCCGAACGGCATCGCGGGCAATTATATAAACTGCCTCAGTGATTACCCGGAACCTTGATAGGAGCCCCAGGTTGGCGAAGGACAAGCCCGAAAGTTTGCTAGCTTGAGGAATGTAAGTACCGGGCGCCCCCACCCCGGGACCAGAGAGGAGAGCGACGCCCCGCATCACGGCGCCCACCCCCGCGATGGGCGTTGGGTGCCGATGCCACTGTCCTCCCCCTCCCCCCAAAGAACCGCAGATCGAGGCAGGGGCCGGGAAAGGATCTGGGATTGATGAGAGAGAAAAAGCCGGTCAGAACTCAGGGTCCTTTGAGTTCGCAGGGGACCAAGGCTCCACCTTGGGGGGTGAGGGAGGCCTTCCAGGGAATGCTGTATTAAGAAACCGGCGTTGTGTCCTAGGGGACCCCAAAGGCCCTCTTCTTTGCTTCTCCGAGCGCCTCCTCCCCATCTTCCATACGCAGTGCCCTTCATGTGTTTAGAAACCTGCCCGCGATGCCTGGTCCCCCCTCGGAGAGGCCAAGCATCCCGGCAATGCAGGCCCACTCCGGCGCGGGCTTGGAGAGAGAGGGAGTCCGCCAGCACCAGGTACCTATTCCTGGCTTCCCGGGCCAGGCCGGCGCGGATCCCATGGGTGCCGAGTGCGGCTTCCCCTCGCCTGGCTTCTCTGCCTCGTAGACGGCAGTTTGCTTCTGTTGTGTTTCTTCTCCGCATCTCGCTGCTTCCCTTTGCCGCCTGCAGCACGTTGATGGGCTTTGATAGAGAAACCACAGTAGTGGAGTTGTGTGTTTTTTTTTTTTTTGTTAAATCTTGTTTTTCGCCTGTAGAGGGATTAGGCAGCCAGACCTGGCAGTGCCCTGCAGACCGCTGAAGTCTGGGGCACAGCAGCTCTGAGCTACCTCCTCGCTCAGCCGTGGGGGTGGCGGCGTGCACGGAGGGGGAATGTTTTGTTTTTCCCACATTCCAGCGTCCAGAAACCCCGCATTCCCTCCCCCGCGGCCCCCACCCCGCCGAAATCCCGGGTCTTGTCTGAGTGTGTTCCGCGCTGTAAAATAAATCCTCCCTCTCGCAGACCTGTGGGGCTGTTCGGATTTCCTGCCGCTGCCATGATCCTTAACAATGCGATTGCAAAGCTCGTGCTCGGCTGGGAAAAATCCCCAGGTGCCGGCCGGCCTCGCCTTGACCTTGCTGAAGGCGCCTTTAACCCGGCTGCCGGCGGGAATCGGGCCGGGCCCGCGGGGGTCTGGGGAGGGGCGGGGTGTGCCCCGGAGGTGCTAGCTTCACCCCCGGGGCAGGGTCGCCGCTGGGCCGCCGCGGGGAGGGGACGGGGCTCCGCAGCAACCTGTTTCCCTGCGCTCAGGGGCCACGCATTCCTGCCCCTCGCCTCGGCGCTGGCCCCGCGTTACCCTCCTCCCCGCCCACCTCTGGCCACCTCCAGGGGTCCACGGTGGGAGACGCGGATCGAGCCCCGATCGCGCTCCACACCCCCCACCCCCACCCCCGACGTCTGCCCGTGGTCCCCGGCGTGGGGCTCCTGGGCCAACAGAGCCGCAGTCCGCGGGAGCTGGGCCGCTGGGTAGGCGGGGTCGGGGTGGGAAACCCGATCCGAGATCTCAGCGTTCCCGGCCAAGTTGCCGCCCCCGGCGCGGCGAGGAGTCCGCGTCCCGCGTCTCTCCCCTCTCCCCTCCCTGCCCTCCATCTTCCCCACCCCCGGCGCGCTCCGGGCGCCCTGCCGCTCAGCTTCGCCGAGAGCTTTCTTCGCCAAAGTTACAAGAGATGTTTTCACAGGTGGTGGCGGTGGAAGCAAGTTTTATGTGTGTGTGCGTGTGCGTGTGTGTGTGTATTCGCGCGCACGCGCTTGGGAGGGGAAGTGCGCTTGGAGGGGAGGTACGCGGGAGGCCAGTCATCTCGCAAAAACCAGATTCCTCTCTTTGTGGGCGTTGTAAGGGGACGCTGCGGCAGAATCTGTTTTCCCTGGTGACGGAAAGGGTGGGAAGTCCTCGCACCTGGTGGACCTGGACCTGTTGGAGCAGATTTCCCGAGGCGATCGTGTGTCTCCTCTCCACCGCGGTGCTTTGAGAATGTTTGAAGGTTTAGCCGTCCCCACGTCCCTCAGGACTTAGACGTTCACATAGTTTTAGGGGACTAATTCAGGGAAGGTTTGATTCCTACCACCTGTCTTTCAGTGCGTGGGGGCAGGGGGCAGGGGGCAGGTTGGTGTGCGAACTCGCCAAGTCTGTGGTGGGGAAGTTGTCAGGGATGGGAAGGTTTTCCAGAAAGATCTCTTGGATTCATCCGTCAGCCTCTCTTGAGGAGGGTGGTGGGCGGAATGTGGGCAGTAGGCCAATGAAGCATCCTACTGGACCGTGGGGAGAAAAGGGTCGGTCTTGCTCAGTGCGGGGCGCCAGAGGACAGAACCAGGGCTCAACCCTAAAAAGAACTACCAGAAGACAGTTCTGCAAGCGAGTGGAATGACCTGGAATATGAGGTAGTGAGCTCTGTAGGAACACATGTTGCCTTTGAAGGCTGGGTATTGTAGGAGTGGGCGGTTGGTTTGGATCTCCAAAGGCTCTCCTCCCATAGATCTGACTCTAGGTGGTAGGCTCTCCTCCGTGGTTTTGTGGCGGTAAATCCAGAGGATGTGACTTTAACCCCTTAATTTCCTGGACTGGAGTCAAGACTCTATGGCTTTAGGCAAGTTTCCTTTGAAGCTTCAGCCCCCTTGCCTGTAAAATAGGAAGATACTCTCTAGTTTCCAGCGTTGTAAGGATTAAGGTCCATAGAGCCTCTGACATACTGCAGGCCATTCACAGATGGTCATTACCCCCCACCTCGTTCATCCCTTTACAACGTGTTGCTTTGAGGGTAGGGGATGGGCAGGGAAATCAACAACCCCAGAAAAACCAGCAATATTGCATCCACAGTCTATTTAAAACCAGCTCAAATGCTTGAAACAAAAATATCTTCTCTTTTCTTAGAAAAGTCATTTCCAGTTTTGTTAGAATTTCTCCCTCATCGAGTCCCTTTTTTTTTTTTTTCTGACAGAATTACATCCTCATGCAGATTGACTTGTTACATAACCTGATATTTCCAGATCAAAAGTTACGAATAATGGGGGGGAAAAGGTGATTAAGAATTTAAGGTACTGTTGGATGAGGCAAGCAAGGGAGATGAGACAAGCAAGGGACTGAGTTTGAGACGCTTGCTCACACTGTTTAAGTGTATTAGAGGTTGAAGGAGAATGAGGCCTACTAATGCCACCCCACTCCAGTCCTCTTGCCTGGAAAATCCCATGGACGGAGGAGCCTGGTGGGCTGCAGTCCATGGGGTCACTAAGAGTCGACACGACTGAGCGACTTCACTTTCACTTTTCACTTTCATGCATTGGAGAAGGCAATGGCACCCCACTCCAGTGTTCTTGCCTGGAGAATCCCAGGGACAGGGCAGCCTGGTGGGCTGCCATCCATGGTGTCACACAGGGTCGGACACGACTGAAGCGACTTAGCAGCAGCAGCAGCAGCAAGCACACAGTACAGACCCTCACTGGGTCCTTAGCTGCCTGTCTGGTTCTAACAGGTGGCGACTCTGCCTGGGCCCCAGCCTCTCCTGATGTTCCTGTCCCAGTACACTCTCCCACATCCATAAATGCAGGTTTGATTCCAAGAGCCTAGCAGGGTAAATCCACATCAATTTCAGATCTAAAGAGCTGAATTTTACCTGCCTTCTAACATGGTCTATCAGCCTGGCTTATTGTAACTGAAAACTAAATCACTCCATCTTGGCTTTGCTCTGAAAGGCTGCTATGGGGGCCACTTTGAAAGTCACACATGCCCCAGTTCCCAGGGAACCAGGCATGCATGGATCCCTGAATTTATAGTTTTCCATAAGGAAGGCTGCTAATGAAACTGTAAATGTAGAGGCTTAGTCCTCTGTGGGTTATATATTTATTACTTTGTCACAATTTTTTTCTAACTTTTGTCTTTATTCTAATTACCAAAGTAATATATGTTCACTGTAGCAAAGTAAGCCAATGCAGAGAAAAGCAAAAAGAAAATGTTTCACCATGTTCGGGGTTGTACCTTGTGACTTCTCTTTATGACTAGAAAAAATGAGATCATAGTTACAGTATTTTCAGTGCTTATTTTTGTTACTTGATAAATCTTTCCATGTTATGACTTTTTCCCCATGGCAACATTTTTAATGGGTACATAGAACCCCAACATTTTAATATGGCATAATTTAGTAGAACAGTACACAAATTTTGACTTTTGGTTTATTTTTATTTTAGTTTTTTATTATTATCACAAAGCTGCAGTGATTATTCTTATACACACTGGGCAATTTTAGCGTTTCCTTGAGATAAATCCCCAGAAAGCAGGATTGCAGGGTCAGAGGCATATGCCATGGTGAGACTTCTGTCACACATGAAAAGGAGTGGGGTCCCTTGTGATTTCTACTTCATCTTTTAAACCAGAATATGGCTGCTTACTTTGCAGTTCTTTGCAGGCATGAGGGACTAGGTAGGAGAGGGAGGTAGGGGTGATAATCAGACCTCAAGCAGGGGATTTGCATAACTTTGAGCCTTTCTGCAAAACTGATAGGCAAATCATTTTTTCCAAGAACATTTTCCTTCTCTGGCTGTCTTGGAATCATCACTCACTGTAGCCCTTCAGCCAGCAATGGAGATAAAATATGTAGATATGTGTCTCTGTATTGTAGGTGAGGCTGGTTCCCTGGTGAATGACAGACGTTCCTCAGAGAATTGAGTGTGTCTTTGCATTTGGATTCCCCTCTCCCTGCACCCCGTTTTTGCTTCAGAGGCCTTAGAAAAGTTTGCAAAGGAAGCCACCCCAAGGTAAGCTTATCCTCCCTTTCCCAACCCCACTGTCCACTGCATGGCATTTATTGGGACAAACAGCCTAAAAGTCTCACTTTGTGATCCCTGGGCACAATTAAAAAACAAACGAACAGCAACAACAACCAAAAACCACCTACTTGCTGTTCCTAAGGTGGTAGTTGGTCTCTACTCTTGTCCCATCCTTGCCTGGGCCGTTTCAGTCCCCAGATGTGTTTGCCAGCCTTCCTTCGTCTTTCACGCATCAGATTTCTGTGACCCAGAAAAGATTTGTTCCCTGTGGTTAGAGGACTCGTCCTCTGACAAAGTATTGTGTAGAGCCAGTGGGGGAAGTCCAGTCCTCCTGTTTCCAAGGTGTCCCCAGGCTCAGCAGGAGACATCAGGAGTTCCTTTAGATCGGATGGAGAGGTCTGATGTCGTGGTCACCATAAAGGAAACCTGCTTTGCTGGTCGCAGACTCTGACTTCTGACAAGTGTTTAGATGCTGCCTTGATACTGACACACTCCACTTTCACTTGGGGGAGGTGAGGGAGTATTTTTGTCCTTTGCCACATCCCGAACATCAAATTGGGGCTTTTCTTTCATTTGTGAAATAAAAAGGAAACAGCACATCGATGTAGCAGGATCTCAAGAGCAAGTATGCCCTGCCCTCTCCTCCCTGTCCCTTGAGCCCTGCATTTGCTTTGCCAGTGGATGGTAAATGTGGCCTGAACCTACAGTGAGGAAAGGGTGTCAGAGGCAACTGATTAATCACTATGATCATCAAGAACCTTAGGTTTTTAAGAATGTTTGTCTCACAAAAGACCCCATTTTCTCACTGTGGAATGATTGTTGATTTCTAAGTCTGATCTTTGACATCTTTGAAAGTCAAACCAGAGAGCTGGAGTTTGGTGAAACACTTGCCAATTCCTGAAATTAGTTTCCCTCTCTAGAAAACTAGGTTGGGAGACGAGAGTAGATTTGATGTTTTATAAATTTGTGCTTCTCAAACTTTAACCCACGTTACTGGAGAATCTTGTTAAAATGCAGGTGTGAAGAGTCAGACATGACTGACTTCACTTTCACTTTTCACTTTCATGCATTGGAGAAGGAAATGGCAACCCACTCCAGTGTTCTTGCCTGGAGAATCCCAGGGATGGAGGAGCCTGGTGGGCTGCCGTCTATGGGGTCGCACAGTGTCGGACATGACTGAAGCGACTTAGCAGTAGCAGCAGCAGAGTAGGTCTAAAGATCCTTAGGACCCAAGAATCTGCATTTCTGACCAACTCCCAGCAGGTACTTTGCTGCTGGTCCATGGCCCAACTTGGAGAAGCAAGATCTCAAGCTACATCCTACTCTGACCTTATTACAGAAAGTAATAATAGTGACTGCTAGACGTCAGGAGGAGCTGACTTGTAGTCTGGTGTTGTAAAGCATGTGTCTGTTCTTGCCTTTTGAGTTTTGAGAATTGGCATCTTCATTTTCTCAGACAGGCTGGGGAGGGACTTTGTCAACTCTCTCATCCTGTGGTTGTTCAGGAAGTGGAAGAATGGGGCAGGAACAAAACAAACTGAGTGCCTCTGTATGTCAGGTAGCTGCTGTTATCACCATGTTCTCTATGGGGAGACAAGCTCAATAAGGTGAGCCATCTGTCCAGGACACACACCAAGGCTCAGCATTTGATTGCACACCTTTCTGACCCCCAGACCTTATTTTTCTTAGAATGGCAACTTTGTAGCTTTCTAGAATGCCAGGTAATTAAAACTGAGTGCTTATTAGCAAAGTGTTTCCCTTTAGAGGTGCTTTTACTGGGCCTACTTTAAGAATGGATCCAGACATTTCAAAATTTGCATCATTGTCAGGCAAGCAATTAAAGTGCTTAAGGGCTTAAAAGCAATTTGTTCAAGTTGGTTAAATATCCGCCCTCCCCAATCTTGTTTGTTTTATTAATTTACTCATCAAACTGTGACATCAAAACCATTGCAAATGTAAATTTCAGTATCTTCCGATTGGTGGAACCTTTCAAACAAAAGAACCTGGCATTGATGAGATCCACGGTGGAAGGATCTGGTGCAGGGTGAGTCAGAGAAATCAGCCTTTTACTAAATAAACCCAGCCTTGCTTTGGCCTCTGGATGAGTATTGGTCGTTAAAACGTTTTATTAACGTGTAATTATTCTGAGAACCAGTCAGCAACGCAGCTCTTTGCAAAAACATTCATTAGCTGATCTTTACATCACCCCCAGATGGCAGATTAATAGCATTAACCCTGCATCTGAGAGAACAAATGGACACCCAGCGATGAGGGTAGAAGAGGCAGACTCTTGCCTTGCAGGAAGGATGGCAGAGGCACTGGGGGACTCTATGAGTGTGTCACTCAGAAAATCCTGGGTGGTACACTAGGTACTCCAGAGCTGCGCTGTGCAATGTGGCCACCAGTCACAATTTGAGTTCAATTTAATTAAAGTTTAAATCAAACTAATAATTCATCTCCTCCATTGCTCTAGCCGTATTTCAGGTGCCCAGGAGAGGAGAGTGGCTACCATATCAGACTGTGCAGATACAGATCATTTCCATCATCCATCGCACAAAGTTCTCTTGGACAGTGTTGATCTAGAAGCTTGGGATCATCTGACAAATGCAAAGGTCCTTACCCCGTGAAACTCTCATGCAAAATTTCCTAAAAGGACACCTGATGTTTGGTATTTTTATAATTTTATAACCCAAGCTGTGGCTGAGTACTTCTGGGTGGCGGGTAGGGACCTAGTTCAAGTCCCTGTTCATCCACATACTCGTTGAATGACTAGAGGTAGGTTATTGAACGAGTATTTACATACTCTGAGCCTCTTTGCAGATCCGTGCTACTATTTTTCACTTGCTAGCCAAGATTATTTGTCAGACAACATTGGATTCTGGAGAGGATGCTGGGAGAAAGGTACTCTCCTTTGCTGCTGGTAGAAATGCAAATTAACCTACCCTTTTAGAAAAGCAATTTGGCAATAACTGTCAGTAGTCCTAGAAACACTTATTCCCTTTATTCCAGTATTCCGATTCTAGGAATCTAGCCAAAGGAAATAATCAGAGATGGGCAGAAAAGATGAAGAATAAAAATGTTCATCGCAGTGTTATTTATAATGGTGAAAAAAGAAGAATAGGAATTGGATCGGACAAGTTAAATATGGCAGAGCCAAGCAGTGGGATATCATGCAAAGATTAAGGGTTGTTTCTGACATGTTTTTTGTGACATGGGAGAAAGCCACAAAGAAATTTATGTTTAGAAAAATACCAAATGCTCTCCTATTAAAACCCAAATATATTTGTCAAAGCAGGCATTTGTTGAAACAGAGCTAAGAAGAAATAGACAAGCTAGTAAAGGTTGCAACCTGTGAATTAATAGAATTTTTTGATGATTTTGAGAGAATCACTTTAGCTTTTTCCTCTGCATTTTGTACTTTATTTTTTCTCTTATTTTACGCATCACAGTGCGTGGGCTTCTCACTGTGGTGGCTTCTCTTGTTGTATAGCATGGGCTCTAGGTATATGGGCTCAGTAGTTGCGGTGCAAGGGTTTAGCTGCTCCTCAGCGTGTGGGATCTTCCCGAACCAGATCGAACTCCTGTCCCCTACATTGGCAGCTGGACTCTTGACTACTGGAAAGTGAAAGTGAAATCGCTCAGTCATGTCTGACTCTTTGCGACCCCATGGACTAGAGCCTACCAGGGTCCTCCGTCCATGGGATTTTCCAGGCAAGAGTACTGGAGTGGGGTACCATTGCCTTCTCCAGGGCATCTTCCTGACCTAAGGATTGAACCCGGGTCTCCTACATTGTAGGCAGATGCTTTACCGTCTGAGCCACCAGGGAACTACTAGAGCACCGGTGAAGTTTGGATTTCTTTTAAATTTTTTTTAACTAAGCCAACCTGCAATGTTTGGCCCCGCGTGCCCCGCTGTGCCCTCCCCAGTGCTGTGCCGTCAAGCGCTCTCAGCTCTCCCTGTCTGCCCTTTCTAGCAGTTTGGCATTTCTGGCTTATCCCATCCAGTGTTTGTCTACCTCCAAGGCCGGGAAGTGCTTCCTAGCATCCAACCTGAACTGCTCCTTATGGCCCCTGAAGTCAGTTTCTCTGTGTATGCGCTCTGAGGTGGTTCCCACTAACCAGCGTGGAATATTGGGAAGCGCATCAGCTTCGGAGCCAGAAAGAACTGGGTCAGACCCTAACACCCACTACCTCGCCGTGTGACCTTGGGCAACCTTCTGAGCCTCAAAGCTCTCATCTGCAAAATTGGGAACACAGGTGAGCTCATCTCATATCGAGTGGCTGTGAGGATTAAGTGTTCATTCAGGAGAACACCTGGCACAAGGGGGCAGATGACCCATGGAGGACGTCAGCTCCTTGTCTGCCAGGATCCTCCCTGGAGGTTGGTAGGCTCCCCACTTTCCTGATGGAGATGGGCATCTGGTGGTTGCAGGACTCGTCCCCAACACACGGCTTTGGGTTTGCAGAGCTGGGACTTGATGGATTGTGGCCGATGCTGAGTCGTGGGCCTTCTCAGGTACAGGCTGGCGAGCTCTGTTGCTGCCTGGTCTATTTTCTTTTGTTTTATCAGTTTCCTGGGATGCACTTCATCCTAATCCTGTGTAAACCCCTCAATATTTCCCAGCCACGTGCTCCGTCCCTCTCAAGGAATAAATAAAGCAGACTGTTCTGTTATTGCAGGATGAATGATTATAACAAACAAACAAAAAAAGATGCTTAATTCAAAAGTAGCCCTGATAGAGTAACAGAGGTGGGGTGCTCAGCTTGGAACCCCTTCCCAGGTCTCCAGAACCCTGTGGCTCAGCTCACTTTTTTGCCATCTTGTGAAACCGCCGCCCACACTTCCTATCTTGGTAGCTTGTAAGAGACCCCGAATTTGTGGACAGCCCCACTACCAGTTATGACACTTCATTTCTGTGGGACTTTGACAAGTTGCTTAATGTCTACACTCCTTAGTTTCCTTATCCATAAGTTGGGGATAATGATGATGATTTGGTAGGATTATTGAGAGGATTATCAGGAAAGAATGTGGCACTTTTGTGAGTCCTTATCATTGTTGAATGAGCATCTTTTTTTTGAGGGCCACCTGAATCATGAGGTTTTTTTTCCCTCCACTATGGATAGTTCTCCCATGTACTTCAGTTAAGTGTTTTTCAAAGCCATGTAGGACAGTAGTCAATTCTAGTGCATTTGGGGTTGAATTCTCTGTTTGTCACCTAGTAGCTGTATGAAGTCAAGTAACTTCTCTGAGCTTTCAACAGCTTTTCACTTCTAAAATGGAAAATAGAAGTCTCTACCCCAAACAGTTGGTGTGGGGTCAGTAAAGCTGGTGAAGTGCCTGGCGGGCTGCGTCTTCTGTGTGAATGGTGGCTCTTGCCATTGCTGTTTTTCCTTCCTGTTACCCCCTCGCCCACCTGGCTCTTGACCTTCTGATTCTTGCTTGCAGAGTCTTGACTGAACTGTCATCACAGTTCACAGTGGACCTATGTGTGTGTTGGTGGGGGTGTTGGGCAGGGTGCTGGAAGGGTTCAAGCCAGCTTGTTTCTGGCGTTTGCAGGTCAAACTCTAAGAGGAACTCTGGCACCCCTGCCTTGTGAAAATGGAGGTGTCTGTAGAAATGCAAAAGCCAAGGGGCTCAGGATGTAGACCACGGTCCTTTTTTCTGACTCCAGCTCTGGCCTTTTGCCAGTCTGCCCAGCCAGGTCAGAGTCTTGTTCCACCTGCTTCTCCCAGCTGCTGTCAGATGCTGGATTTTGAGTTCCAGCTCAGCGCCCTGCACAGTGGGTCCCAGGCTTGACTGTGTCTCAGAATCAGCCGGGAGCTGTTATCAATGCCCAGCTCCACCCTAGAGCGCTCTGAATGGCTCTAGCTGCGACCTGGCCACAGAGCTCTGCAGAGCTCCCCAGCTGATGTGAAAGTATAACCCAGACTGAGAAATGGTGCAGAGTTATAGAGCCTCATGACATATTTGTTCTCTCTCTTCTTCAAAGAAGTGTTGAGGAATTTATGTATGAGGTGGGTGACCTAATTTATTTGAGCCAAGGGACTACAGATATAGCAATCAAGGCTTCTTTCCCACCCCTTCCCTGGGCCTTCTGGGCGAACTGGGGCATCTGGGTCAGAAAAGTAGCCCTCCTCTCAGCCTGTCTTCTCGTTCCAACACAGTTGTGTTCTGAGTGCCGGGAAGGGCCTAGCCCTCGCTGGGGGATGTGGTGATATTGCTTTGACCTGGTTTTGCTGCTTTTATGTTCGTTTCTGGGCAGAGCCCTATTAACTATTCATGCACGGCCCTCCACCCGGCCAGCAGGGCCTCGGGATTCCCTGAGTAGAGGAGGGAATGTCTGAGCCGTTTTTTGCTTCCTAGAGAAGGCTGAGATGGGAGTAGCTCACCAGGGCTGGTGCCCGAGAATTGACACGATCTGAGGACCTGGAGACCTTGCACATCTGGAAGGTTTGGGTGATTTTTACATCTTCAAATAATGACTGTTTTCTTGAGAAACCCTCTTAACTTGAGATAATCTCAAACCCACCCCAAGCTGGGAAAACATGTTGTGTTCTGGAGAGGGCCTTTGAAACTTAACGAGCCCAGGCACCGCCTGGGGACTTGTCCAAGCATGGGCTCTGACTGAGTTGGTGGGAGCATGGGCCTGAGACTCTGCATTTCTAATAAGCTCCCAGAAGCTGCTGATGCTGTTGGTTCGAGGTCCACAGGTTCTACAACCTTGCTCTTCCTTCCTGCTCCTGCTTGCCCTCTGCCTCTGCCTCATCTCCCCAGGCTCAGTGGAGTGCCAGGGCCTGTGGAGTCTTGTCAGATTCACACATCTCCTTGTTGGTATTGCGGTGGCCTTGGTGGCGGCAGCCGCAGTGGCACAGTAGGGACAGTAGAGACTGGTCATTTTCATCATAGAAAGATTGCAGTTTGAAGTCTTACCATGTCCTCTTCAGGGTTTTATTTTCAGGTCCTCAAACGAATTAAACCGCACGGCACGTTGTGGAACAGGTACTGACTTTTATTGCTAGGATAAATAGCACTCCAAAAATTTTGTAACATTTATCATGTTTTTATTTAATGTGATTTCTTTCTGATGGTACCAGTAGTACACGTAAGCAACAGGAAAACATAAAAACTTAACCCAGAGAACAAATGAAAATGACCCGTAACCCTGCCGTGTAGCGGTGGCTCCTCCCAGCGTTTTGGTTTTCTGTCCAGTATTGAGTCTACATATAATACTACTCCCCCTCCCCCAGCAGTTGTAGCAGAGTTCTCATCGTTTTGTAACCTTAATACATCACATTTTCTCTCCAAAATGACTTTAAAATAGCCACACAGTACTCCCTCATAAGAATATGTCATTATTTGTTTAACCAGTTTCCTTTTGTTGTTTTCAGCTTTTTTTTTTACCACTGTCAATAATGCTGAGATCAACATTTTAATGTGCTTGTCTCTTTATTTCCTTCAGCCCAGTTTCTTTACTTCAAATTGCTGGGTCAGAGGTTATGCAACTTTTTAAGGCTTTTAATATGTGATGCTCAATAGTCCTCAGGAAGGACTGAGCCCCGTTTGAGTTCCCTCTGGTTTTGCTAGGAGTTAGGTCAGGAAGTTGTCATTGTCTGCATGTTATGTGGGGAGCTGTGCCTCACCAGCAGTATCAGGGTATCACCCAGGACAGACGTGCCCTGCAGGCACCCCAGCTCCTGGCCAGTGTGTGTGGAGTGGTATCCGTGCTGGATGAGATGGTCATTGGACTGCTAGGGTGACCAGGACCACACTGCTTCCTGGATCTGTGAAGGCATTTGCATTTTTGGGGGAAGAGGGGAAGGGAGAAGAAAGTACTAACACAGTGTCTCCCAAACTTTAGACTCCGAATCAAAATATATCCAGATCCTGACCATCCCCACCACCATCTTCTGGTACGGTTAGCTTGCCTCCCTGGTTTCCTGCTTCGATCCTTGCCCCCCAGCATTTCAGCACAGCAGCCAGAGTGATCCTGTTTAAGATGTGATCACATTAAAATGTGAATCCGGACACATCACCCTTCTGTTCAGAACTCTGCAGCGGCTCCTTGTTTGCCTTGGAGTAAGTCACAGTCCTTACAGGACGTGCAAATAGCTCCTCCATGGTCCAACGAAGCCCACCTCTTGCTTAGTTGGAACACGTCAGGCCCACTCCTGCCTCAGGGCTGTGCCTTCCGCCCCGAGTCTTCTTCTCCTGGACGTCTGCACGGCTGGGTGCTCACCTCCAGGTCTTTTTCTCCTCCATCACCTTCGCCTTCTCAACGAGATCCCCCCCTAACAGTCCTGTGTTGGTGGCCATCCCTCTTCCCTGCCCCTCGTTTTTCAGACCTCTCCTACCCTGCTATATTTTCTTTCCATGGTGTTAAATACTATGTATTATGATTTTAGCAAGATCACTCTGACTGCTGTGTTACGAATAACCTGAGGGGCTGTGGGGCAGTTCAAGGGCAGAGCATACTATATAATTTACTCCTTCCTTAAGCATGTGGGCTGTGGACATAAATAAAGACTGCCCAACTTCGAGCAAGCCGAGGCTGATTATTCAGAGCCTGCAACAAGGGAGTCAGCCACCATCGCTCACCTTGGGTTTGACTCAAAGGCAGGTAGAGCAGTGGGAAAGGTTAACAGTGGGAAAAAGGGAGGCCCCGCAGTGCTGCTTTGGTTGAAGGCTGTTGGCTTGAGGAAGCTGGGGGTGGGCTATCCTTTGTGATTGGTTTAGGAAACCTATTTGCCTGTTTCTCATTGGTCCTTTCCTAGGGAGCCCTGGTGGCTCACTCAGTAAAGAATCTGCCTGCAATGCAGAAGACCTGGGTTCGATTCCTGAGGTCCGGAAGATCCCCTGGAGAAGGAAATGGCAATCCATTCCAGTATTCTTGCCTGGAAAAATCCCATGGACGGAGGAGCCTGGAGGGCTACAGTCCATGGGGTCGCAGAGCTGGACACGACTGAGCGACCAGCACTCTCACTCACTCTCATTGGTCCTCAGGTGGCAGCAGGGAGCAAAGATCAGGAAAGCTGGCAGGTGACGGACCAAGTCTTGACTGTGTGGGGCTGGCTGTTGCAGAGCTGGGGGTGAGAGTTCTGTTTTCATCTGCTCTGGCTGTTTTGCATCTGTTTGGCCTCTCATGACTGTGGTGAGTCTCCACGAGGCAGCCATGTTTGTCTCTTGTCCTCTGAGGTAACTCCTGTGCTTAGAGAGTGTCTGCCAATGAGAGCCGCTCAATCCTTGCTGAATTGTGTGTTGCATTTGGCCCGCATAACCTCACTGAGTCCTCGCAACAAGCTGAGGTCTTACTTTTCCCATTTTCCAGAGGAGGAAAGGGGACGCAAAGAGGTTAGACTTCTTAGCCAAGGTCACCCCCCATTGGTGAGTCAGGGAGCCAGGGTTCCTACCCAGATCTACCTGACCATAAAGCAGATGTCGCTTCCAGGAGCTGTTCGTGGTTCATCTGCAGAAAACCGAGGGCTGGGGGACTCGTCCACTCTGCCTTGCGGCAGGAGCAAGGTACACACAGCTTCACAGGTCTCTGAATTTTGAGCTAAAACTTTTCATAGAAGATGTGCAGCCTCTCCTGACAACTTCCCGCACTGATGACCAGTGCCTGGTAGCAAAAATTAATTAAGGCTCCTAGAAGGAGAATTTCCCTTTATTACCTAACCCTGATAATACCTCTAGAATGTGGAAATAGGCTGAAAATTCATTCTACACCAGAGTTTGGGTGGTTGTCTCAGGCACCAAACAGATTTCTGAGGCCCCCACACTTGAGCTAGGGAGTATGTGTGTTTGAGTGTGAGGGCAGGGAGTGGGGAGTGTCTATCATTTACAGCACATGCTTGGAACTTTTCAAGTTAAAGTGTTAACTCTCATGGTTGTCATCTCTTGATCTGATGTTGCCACTCATCTCTGTTCCCCATCCCCTCCAGAATCATGGAATCCAGGTCACTTGTTCAGAAGTGGACCCCAGAGGCAGAGGCCAGAGAGAGGCTGTGATGTGGGGAAGGTCAGCAGGTGTCACAGCTCCCAGCAGAGGGGGAACCAGGTCCAGCTAGGGGAGTTAGGCCATTTGATCCCTGCTGTGTGCTGAGCCCCCTACTGTGAGCTGAACATCACAACTCTGCCAGGCTGACTTAGGGTGCTCGGTCACCAACTCTGTGAGCAATGGAGCCAGGATTTGAATCTGGTCTTTCTGGCTCCATGCCTGTCTTCTTCTGTTTCATCGTTTCATCAATCAGGAAAAGCTGACCAAGTCTCTGGGGCTGGTCTCATAGGAGCTAACCAGCAGTCTTTCCCCAGGGGCTCCGGAAGCCAAGGCTGGGTGGGGAGTTACTTCAGTTCAGCATGAGGGAGAGCATCCTACCAAGTACTGCACGGCCCGGGGAGGGAGTGAGCTCCCTGTAAGTGGGAAGAGTACAAGCAGGGGCTGTCTGGGTTTGCAGGGCATGGGAAAATGGACTCACTGTCCTCTTTAAACATTCAGTTACAGAATGACTGGCTCCCTTTGGTGGGGCTGCTCATCTGGATCTTCGGCACGATTATGGACTATCCTGATTAATCAGTCCATTAAAGCTTGGTGAGTGAGTCGTGACCTGCAGCAGGTGTCATTCAGGACAGAAGGGCAAGGGAGTCCATTCAGACCTCAGAGTTCTTAGGATATAGGAAAGATATTATCAGACATCTCGAGTTGGAAAGTCAGGCCAACCTTGTTTAAATCCTAGCGAAGCCATCACTAGCCCATGTGGTCCCCACATTGGCACCAGTGACTAGATGACTCTGATAGAGAGGGCTGTCCCTCGTTGAGGTCCACTGTGCTAGTTTGTGTGACCTTTGGCAGATACAATAACCTCTTAGTCTTAATTCCTTCCTCTTTAATATGGAGTAACAAGTCCTGCTTTGGGGAGGAAATGGAATAACAGTAATCAGGCATCCAGCACAGCCTGGCACCAAGGAGACACATCTGAGAAAGAACTCTCATACCCAGGTTGCTTGGAGGAGGCAAAACAAGATTCCGACAGAAAGAAGTGTCCGGGATCAGGTGTGAGGGGCTTCCCAGGGGGCGTTAGTGTAGGAGATGCAGGTGCAGGAGACTTAAGAGATGTGGGTTTGATCCCTGGGTGAGGAAGAGCCCCTAGAGGAGGGCATGGCAACCCACTCCAGTATTCTTGCCTGGAGAATCCCATGGACAGAAGAGCCTGGCGGGCTACAGTCCATGGGGTCAGAAAGAGTAGAACATGACTGTGCGACTAAGTATGCATGTGAAGAATGAGAACATGTTTTTTAAGAGGACAAGAAATATTGCGATCAGATTCCTCCTCCTTCCTCTGTTGCTGATCACTCCCCTCTTCCCTCCTGCAAAATCGGCCAAAGAGATTTTCTGAAATCCTCCGCTCCTGGAAGCAGTAGCTTTGATTCTGGCCTCCCATTTAACCCTCCTTCCACCCCTGCCCCATGCCTAACTGCCCCTAGGGCTGGCATAGATTCCCCCCCATACCTGGAGCAGGCCAAGAACAGGCCCTTTTCCCTGACTTGTTAAGTATGAATTGGAAATTTGTTTCCATGTAGCTCCCTTGCCAAAAAAACAAATGCCCTGAGTAAGCATTCAAATCTGGCTTAGAGGCAACAGAAGCTGCAAATGCAGCTGAATATTTCATGAAGACCTTCTCATACCACATGCTCTGCTCTTTTGGAGGGGGTGGGGTGGGGGCGAGAGCCTGGAGTTTTGGGGGGAAGTCCCCTAACTTCCTGCATCTCAGTCTCCTCACCTGTGAAATGTAGTCTTTCAACTAACTGGGGTCTTGGAGGGCGATCGGAGGTAATAGAGATGAAGTGTCTGGCAGGGTGCCTGGCCCATTGTAGGTGTTTAGTAAACATTCATTCTCCTGTCGGATCCTTCCTGTTCTTTTCCCAGAATATGTGCTTTTGGGAATAGCATCGTCCTGAACGACACAGGCCCGCATTACGGGGTCCCTAGAGGGCTTAGGCTCAGGGCAGCCTACCAGCCAGCTCCTTTGAACCCGAGCTTTGAGATCAGGCCTGGCATCCTCGGAGAGCTCTCAGAAGGCAGGATGTCAAGAATTCTCGCTGCTCCAATAACTGAGCTTGCTGTCAGTTCCAAACTAAGCCACCCTGTTGGAAGGCTGGTTTAAAATAAAGGTGACAAGCAAATGCCTTCCTGGTCTTTATTCAAAGAAGAGTAATTAGAACAGCAAAATAGAAGCCTGATGAGGTTTTCCGCCCCAGGCCCAGGCCCCAGCCCCGGGCCAGACCCCAGCCCCTCCTGTTCCACCCAGGGAGTCAAGCTTGCTGTAATGAAAACAAGAGGAGTGTGGTGTTTTGTAACTATTTTTATACCTACATCAGACTTGATGTTAGTGCCTCTGAATTATTTAACATTTTTCTTTCTCAGCTGGCCTCTCCAGCAAGTTTCTCTCTCAGGGCGGAGGAGTTGTTATTCAGGAAACAATGGAGGCGGACAAACGCCAACTCTTAAGGCTTCTGCTTTCCTAGGGTGGCCTGACAGTATTAGGTATCCTTTTATGAAGCCGGGGGGCTCGTAAAATGTAGGTGGCAGGAATTCCTGTCTGCATTTTATAGATAGACATTGGAGGCTCAGGAGGGTTAAGCAACTGACCTGAGAGCACACAGCAGGGAGTGAGGGAGTCAGATTTCAAGTTCCGGTCTTTCTGACCTCTAGCATTGGCTGCTTCTATTGAGATGGGCTCTTTTCCCAGCTGTCCTTTACCCTGTGTGTGTGTGTGTGTGTGTGTGTTTAGACTAATATAACCTGTTAGCTTCCAGGGCATCTCATCCAGTCACCCCAAAACAGTTTGCAGGTGACTGGAGGTGGGAAGAAGGACCTCAGAGGCTCAGAAATGAGAAGCCAGGGGTGAGGGAACCCCTCAGTACAACCGTATATTAATGGGAAAACTCGCTGCTTTTCACAGGCGGTCCCATCAGTACACTTAGCAGGCCCCCGCCGGTAGGTTAACTTGCTTCTGTCAGCATCACCTGTGGGGTAGGAATGCCTCCCTCCCTCGCAGCATCCTCTTTAAAGCAGTGTCTGTACCTTGGGCCTCTTAGAAGGGGGTGATGATTGGCAGCTCTAAACCACCCCAAACAACAGGAGGGAGTGAACTAGACTCTTATTACCTGCCTCTCATAATTAAAGTCCATCAGAGACTTTTTTAATGGGTATTTTGAAATAGACATCCAGGCTTGAAAGGAATGCTACTGTGAGGGGAGATCAGGTCTCCCTGCAGAAGTGCTGTCCCCCTGGTACCTGTTTTATTTCAGAGCCAGGGAAGATTATGCTCTTTCCATATTCTGTTCTTTAAGTGCGTATTTAATTATTGGTGACCTGGAGATGACTCTCTTTTTTTAAATTCTTCACTCTACCTTGGTGAAAACCCTGGTGGAGTTACCATATGAACTCTCTGGGGGGGACAGGCCTCTGAAAATCAGCCAGGGACACTTATTCCAAAAGTGCCCATCGTTAGGATTTCAATAAAATGTGCCAGGCTAAAGCAGTTGTTAGTAATGTTAATAACAGTTGTATTTTGATAGGAAGGCATTTTATGAGGATATCAAGTGATACCACATTCAGTTAAATAAAGTACTATTTGATGCATGCAAATTCTTTGATATTAAATTCCAGAGAGCTGTATGAAGTACTTGGTCTCCTTCATATATATATGCATGAAAGCATAAAGCAAAAATAATGTACCATTTTTTTTTTCCTGGATGACTCTATTTATGAAAACTTGCAGACTTGGAAGTGGAATGACATTCTAAGAAGACTTCTTATGTGAAATAATTTGATTTAAAGTTTTAGGAACATTTAAAAAATGACCAGTGTGTTTTCAGATGTCTCTGCATGTGATTTTGCAAGGGGGAGAGGAGGGAGAAAGAGTCCCACTTTAAAAATTCCTTGCGTGTACCAGAAGCTTCTGTGCAGGGATTATCTCATCTGACGCACACACAGATGCCCTGAAAGTAGATATTATCAGCCTGTCTCTGATGGCAAACTGATAACCTGGAAGGTTAAGTAACATCCCTAAGGCTACTCTGCTGGTGGACTTAGGGTTGAACTTGACTTCATCTCTCTCCCAAGTGGGTGCTATTAACCTCTGCCCCATACTGGCTCCTGGAACTGGATTTCAAGCATTTTTTTTCCATGAAGGAGAAGAACCCCACAAAAACACTGGTGTCCAGATACATCTGGGAAATGCCAAATGAGACAGGTTAAACATGCCTGTGCACTGCAGGAATTCTCAGAGCCTTGACGAGACCCATGTGAATCTCCGTGAGAGGGAAAGAGTACGTAAATGTTCTTGCACTCCCAACAGAAGAGTTTTCAAAAATGTTTGCAGAACCCCCCCTGAGAGCCAAATTCTTTCAGAAACTCCTTGGAGAGTGCTGACCCCATGGATTCCAGAAGAGACAAGGTTCTGAGAAGTGATCAAGGCAGATTGCTCAGCAAGCACTCTGTCCACTCTTCTCTAGAAGGCTGCAAGCCTGCCTCCTCTTTCCATCAGTCCCTCAGATAAACGGAGCAGATTTTCTGTTCCAACCCCTTCCAACCTGTTTTATCAGAAACATCGAAGAAGATTTGAATGCGGAGAGTGAGGATTTAGCATTTTTTTATATGTTAAGTCATCAGGAGGGAGAAAACCTTTTGTGAGAAGGATTTGCATTACTGAAAGAGCTTAAAGACAAAGATAAGCTTTAAAAATATATGCAGAACAAAGAGAACACAGTGGGTTAGAAGCAAATATTTAAATCTGCCTTATTCCATTAAGGAGCTTAAAAAAATGTGGCTCTCCTCTCTTTCATTTTTTCTCATTCACAGACACACACACACACACACACACACACACAGTCACACAGGAATTCTCACACCCAAATCCCCCACACCTTGGATCTGAACTGAGGGATAGTCTGGCTCACCTGTGTAGCTGGAGAAACCGAAGACCCAGAAGGATGGCTCTGACCTCCACTCACAAAGCCAATCAGTTGCTGGGACTTCCCGCCAAGGGAAGGACACAGGGATGGTGTCTAACCTCTTCTGAACCCTGCTAGGATGCAGATGCTAATCCCTACCTCCTTACAACTCACCTGGAAGGAGGGCATTAGCTTCACTTCTAGGGGAGGAAATAAGGCTGGGATAGGATCCACAACACACCATCTATGGACTATACAGTCCATGGAATTCTCTAGGCCAGAATAGATCCCCAGGGGATCTTCCCAACCCAGAGGTCGAACCCAGGTCTCCCGAACTGCAGGTGGATTCTTTACCAGCCGAGCCACAAAGGAAGCCCAACTGGTCCTGCAGAGGGATTTAAGTCCATATTGCAGCATCAAGTCCAAATTTCGAGTTTCTTGACTCCCAAACTAATTTCACAACCTTACTATCTACCTGCCCCTGGCTCACAGGAAGAACTGGAGGTTGGTTGCCCCCGTTGCCTTCTAGGGAGACAGGAGGGATCATGTCCATCCCCGAGCTGTGGTTGTCACTATGGATGCCGGACACAGAGGGAGGGAGCCAGACACGGCCCCGTGGGCGTGGGCTGCATAGCAGCCTTGTTCCCAACTGCTCAGGTGGTTTATAAGCAGCAGGGTGAGTCACGGAGCAGACAAAAGCCACTGACTCAGCCCAGGAAGGGAGGTGCCCTCGGGTCCTTGATTCAACCTCGCCATGGCTCGCCAGGGCTGGTTTGAATTCTGTAAAAAGCCAGGTAGGTTTTTATCTTCTTGACTGCTTTGGATGTGAGTTTGTTACTAAGACAGGGAGATGGCTCAGCTGCCTTCCCTCCATCCTCTGCTTCAAACCTTTATAAGCCAAGCCTGTTATAGATACGGCCTGGAATATGCACAGTCCCAACAAGGAGGGCTGCCTGCAGAGATGGTACCTGGTTGGGGGGACCTGCATTCAAGTGATGCCTCCACTGCTGGACGCCGGGTTGCACTCCTCTCTGGGACTTTTGGAGTTTAGGGGCTCATTCACAAAGTCTGTCAATTAGTGTTTGTCAAGCATGTCCAATTGAAGCACTGTGGTTGGCCAAATCGGGGAAAAACTGCTAACCTTCAAGACACGTGCATGAGAAGGAGTGATTGAAGAAGGGTGTAAGTGTTCAGGGGGCATGCAAGAGGCTCTCCCACTTCTGCATAGAGGCCTTCAGGGATGGTGTCACAGAGGAGGTGGAGCTTGAACTGTGCTGAAGGGCATCAAGAGTCAGCCAGGGTAAGTGGAGAGGATGTTTTGTGTGCAAGAACAACATACCAAGTACAAACAGGATAATGGGAGATCAAGGTATTTCAAATAGACTCAAGCAAAAGACGTCATACTGGGTGATGTGGTAAGAGGGAGAATAGATTGGAAGGGTTCCTAAAAGCCAGCAGGGACCTTCAAAGCCAACCTTCAGAGTCAGCTTATAAGCAACACAGTTGGCTATGACTCATCAGCCAGGAGCGGCATCTTGCAACCGGCAGTAGCAGTATTCCTGTTGTTCATGTCCGCCATACTGCAGTCCCAGTAAGGAATCAGTTGCACTTCACCACCATTGAGCAGACTTCCCCCAAAGAGAGATTCTAGACCAGTGCTTTTCAGTAGAAGTTCCCCAGGGATGGAACTGTCCTGTATTTGTGTTCCCCAATATCGTAGCTGTTTGTCACATGTTGCTCTTGGGTCTTTGAAATGTGGCTAGAAATTTGTAAAAATTTTTTGGTACTTGATTGCATTCATAGTGCTTGTTTATAATGCAGAATTATTTGTTGAATGTATTGTTGTTCTTGTTTAGTTGCTAAGTCGTGTCTGACTCTGTGACCCCATGGACTGTCCTCTGCCAGGCTCATCTGTCTTTGGGGTTTCCCAGGCAAGAGTACTGGAGTGGGTTGCCATTTCCTTCCCCAGGGATCTTCCCAACCGAGGGATGGAACCTACACCTCCTGTGTTGGCAGGTGGATCCTTTACCACTAAGCCACCTGGAAAGCCCCATGTTATATGTATATTCCCTTTCTATTGGTCTGGGCTGGTCAAGTGGGAGGAAGCCCACTTGTAATGCAGTGCTATATATCATATACGCCAGACACACACACGCACACACACTGCTGTGTATAATTGCTGATGCTGTATATCTCCCTAGGTGTGATATACAGTGAGAAAAGGGCCTCCTTCGAGGTGAGCACTCCACCCAGGGAGAATGCAGGAAAGGGATGACTTAATCTGCCTGAGAGCCACCAAGGTAAGCCTTTAGAGAGGAGAGGTCTTCTTCTTAAAGGGCCCTGAGAGTTTAGGAGCTCTCCCAGTGGGGAAATGTGGAAGGACTCCCCAGGCAGAGAAGAGAGCCTGGGGAAAAGGCTGTAAACTCTGCAAAAGTGCATCTCTGAAGGAAGCCAGGTGGGATGGCGTGACCTCAGGAAGAAGGAAGGCCCCTAGGGAGCTTGGACTTTATTCTAATGGGGCAGGGGAGCCAAACATATTGTGTGCTATCACATTGAGTATCAGCAGGAGAGTCACGGGCATCATGCAAGAAGGCAGGAGATGTGAATACTGGGCCATGTAATTCTGTAGACAGGGAACATGAACATCACAATTCAAAGCCAAGGATTTGAGGTCAGAATGCAAAAGTAGACTGTCTTCTACCAGGTTGTGGTTGTTCAGTCGTGAAGTTGTGTCTGACTCTTGGTGACCCCATGGACTGCAGCACGCCAGACTTCCCTGTCCTTCAGTATCTCCCGGAGTTTGCTCAAATTCGTGTCCATTGAGTCAGTGATGCCATCCAGCCATCTCACCCTCTGTCACCCCCTTCTCCTTAAACCCTCAATCTTTCCTAGCATCAGAGTCTTTTCCAACAAGTCGGCTCTTTGCATCAGGTGGCAACGGTATTGGAGCTTCAGCTTCAGTCCTTCCAATGAATATCCAGGGTTGATTTCTTTTAGGATGGACTGGTTTGATCTCCGTGCAGTCCAAGGCACTCTCAAGAGTCTTTTCTAGCACCACAGTTTGAAAGCATCAGTTCTTGGGTGCTCAGCCTTTTTTATAGTCTCATATCCATACATGACTACTGGAGAAACCACACCTTTGACTATACAGACCTTTGTCAGCAAAGTGATATATTAGCTTTTTAATATGCTGTCTAGGTTTGTCATGGCTCTCCTTGGTATATTGTCTCATTTGGTACCACTTTCATGTTTGGAGTTTTCCTTCAAGTCGTTAAGTTTGAGCCACAGCATGTGGCACTGCCGCTCCTGCTAAGGGGCTTCAGTCGTGTCCAACTCTATGCGACCCCATAGATGGCAGCCCACCAGGCTCTCCTGTCCCTGGGATTCTCCAGGCAAGAACACTGGAGTGGGTTGCCATTTCCTTCTCCAATGCATGAAAGTGAAAAGTGAAAGTGAAGCCTCTCAGTCGTGTCCGACCCTCAGCGACCCCATGGACTTCGGCCTACCAGGCTCCTCCATCCATGGGATTTTCCAAGCAAGAGAACTGGAGTGGGGTGCCATTGCCTTCTCCGGCATGTGGCACTAGAAGACTATTAAGGAGGAGTCCCACGTGAGCCACCGGCAGCGCAGAGAAGAGTAACTGGTGGCCAGAGAGGCTGGTTGGCCTGCTCATGGATGCTCATCTTTCCCTAGCAGCACAGAGCCTTGGGTTCTAGAACTTGGTCTCTGGGCTAAGGAGAACTCCAGACACATTTCCAGTGCCTATGTAATAAGTGTCAGCATCTTAAAGTACACCTGCTTTTGCAGAGCAAAAATAAAGTTCTTTGTAGTGATCCCGTCAGTACACTCGCAATGTGCTCAGTATTGGTGTTCTGATGCCAGTGTCAGGTTTGAGGCTTTCGGTTAACTCCTTTCCACATATCGGTTTTGCCTTTAATGTTACACAATATCAATATATTGATCAAGGTCTCAGCTACAGTGTACCTTAGCTAAACTGTCCTGTGTTTCTAGCAAATAGGGAATGACTGCATGAGGGGTAACAATGTCAGTATTACATTTGTCTGCAGAGTCTGTATTTTTTTTTTTTGCCATTCTTGGGTCATGCTCCCAAGTCCTGACTTTGCCTGAGAGATGGATGCCAGGCTTGCACAAGAGCAGTTTGAGTGGTGCACTGCCCTCCAGGGTGTAGGGCAAAGACCTGGAAGGGAACCTGGGCCTGCCCCCAGCTTACTGTGGAAAGTAGGCCTAACTAGCTGACCTTGTTGATTCTGCTTCCCCATCTATAAAACTCGATATGAATACTGTCTTCATTATGTAGTTATGACGGTGAAATGCTATAATGTATTTAAACTCTTAGCATCATGCCTGTCACATACGGGCATACCTTACTTTATTGTGCTTCCCAGATATTGCATTTTTTACAAACTGGAGGTTTGTGGCAACCCTGCATTGAGCAAGTCTGTTGACACCATTATTCCAACAGCGTTTGTTCACCATGTGCCTTGGAGTTTGCTTGTTAAAGGGCCCTGAGCGTTTAGGAGCTCTCCAAGTGGGGAAATATGGAAGGACTCCCAGGCAGAGAAGAGAGCCTGGGAAAAAGGCTGTAAGCTCTGGAAAAACACATCTGTGTAATAGCTGTAATTAATATGTAGATACTAATTGCAGTTAGTATTGTAATTCTTACAGTATTTCAAACTCTCCACCAGCAAAAAGATTACGACTCACTGAAAGCTCAGGTGACAGCATTTTGTAGCAATAAAATATTTTTAATATTTTATATAAAACTATTTAAATATTTTCTTAAATTTTACTTATTTATTTATGGCTCTGCTGGGTTTCATTGCTGTGTGAGCTTTTCTCCAGTTGTGGCAGCAGGGACTACTCTTCTCTGTGGTTGGCAGGCTGCTCATTGAGGTGGCTTCTGCTGAAGCAGAGCACAGGCTCCAGGGCATGTAGACTTCAGTAGCTGCAGCACATGCACTCAGAATTTTGCCTCCCGGGCTCTAGAGCACAGGCTCAATAGTTATGCACACAGGCTTGGTTGCTCCACAGCATATGGGAACTTCCTGGATCAGGAGGCAAACCTGTGTCTCCTGCACTGACTGGTGGATTCTTTACCACTGAGCCATGAGGGAAGCCTGCAATTAAATACTTTTAATTAAGGTGCATATATTTGTTTTTTTAGACATAATGCTATTGCACACTTAATAGACTTCAGTATTGTGTAAATGTAACTCAGATATGCAGATGGCACCACCCTTGTGGCAGAAAGTGAAGAGGAACTAAAAAGCCTCTTGATGAAAGTGAAAGAGGAGAGTGAAAAAGTTGGCTTAAAGCTCAACCTTCAGAAAAGTAAGATCATGGCATCTGGTCCCATCACTTCATGGCAAATAGATGGGGAAAACAGTGGAAATAGTGTCAGACTTTATTTTTTGGGCTCCAAAATCACTGCAGATGGTGACTGCAGCCATGAAATTAAAAGACGCTTACTCCTTGCAAGGAAAGTTATGACCAACCTAGACAACATATTCAAAAGCAGAGACATTACTTTGCCAACAAAGGTCCGTCTAGTCAAGGCTGTGGTTTTTCCAGTGGTCATGTATGGATGTGAGAGTTGGACAGTGAAGAAAGCTGAGCGCTGAGGAACTGATGCTTTTGCACTGTGGTGTGGAGAAGATTCTTGAGAGTCCCTTGGACTGCAAGGAGATCAGTCCTGGGTGTTCATTGGAAGGACTGATGCTAAAGCTGAAACTCCAGTACTTTGGCCACCTCATGTGAAGAGTTGACTCATTGGAAAAGACCCTGATGCTGGGAGGGATTGGGGGCAGGAGGAGAAGGGGACGACAGAGGATGAGATGGCTGGATGGCATCACCGACTTGATGGACACGAGTCTGGGTGAACTCCGGGAGTTGGTGATGGACAGGGAGGCCTGGTGTGCTGTGATTCATGGGGTTGCAAACAGCTGGACACGACTAAGTGACTGAACTGAACTGAACTGAACTTTTATATGCCCTGTAAAACCAAAAAACTCATGTGACTCACTTTCTTGCCATATTTGCTGTATTGCCATGGTTGGGAACTGACTCTTGATACCTCTAAGATATACTTGTAGCAAGGTAACAGTGTAACAAATGGCGACTAGCACCGCTGCTTTTGTCAAGTTGTTCTATCATACCTAATGACTTTTTTCAATACACAAGTGAAAGGATGCTTAACATCACTAATTTTTAGGGAAAATGCAAATTAAAACCATAATGAGATTTGACTTCAACCTATTCAAATGCCTAAAATGAAGACTGGTTATACTGAATTTTTGGTGAGGACATGAAGCAACAGAAACATAAAATGGTGCTACTACTTTGGAATAAAGTTTGGCAGTTTCTTAAGAAGTTAAATATACACCTGGCTTATAATCCACTACTAGATAGGTCCCTAAAGGAAATGAAACATATTTACATACAGAGTCCCGTACAGGAATGTTCACAGAAGCTTTGCTTGTAAGAGCCAAGACCTGTAAATGGACCAGATGTCCATCAGCAGGTGAACAATAAACACATCTTGGTGTAGCCCTTTCTGTGAAATACTATGCAGTGAAAAGGGAATGGGTTCTTGATAATCCCAATAACACGGATCAGTCTCCAAATAATTATACTGAGTGGGAAAAAGCTAGCCAGAAAAATATGTACAGGCTGATTCCATGTATAGAAAATTCTACCAAATGCAAAGTGCTATCTTGTGATCGTGAGCAGGTTGGTGGTTGCTTGGAGAGGGGTGAGGGGAGGACGGTATGGGGAAACTTCTGGGGGTGATGGATATGTTCACTGTCTTGACTGTGATGTAGTCACAGTAGTGATGCTAGTGATGTGTAGTGATACCAACTTGAATGTTGATACCAAAAGTCATTACACAATTTAAATATGTAAAGTATTATATATCAGTTGTAGCTCAATAAAGTGGTTTTGAAATTAATGTCCACTCCAAGGAAAGACAGATGACATACTCATAAATCAGAGTGTGTTTATAAAACGATGGGTTAACTTCAGATGCTGCCATGGTGAATAGGGTTGGACTCCTAGTTCTGCCATTTGCTGTGTTGTGTTGGGCAAGTTACTTAACCGCTCTGAGCTGCAGTTTTTCATATGAAAGTGGAGCCTGTATCACATCACTGCTGTGATATACAAAGGTCTTAGCACAGAGTCTGGGCTCTCCATGGTGAATGCCCCCAGTTGTTCTCTAAAATGTTAGTATTTACTACTTTCAGATTTGTAAAGTACTTAACTACCCCATACCCATAGCAAGCAGGTACAAATTCCTATGCATCAAGCTGAGTTAATGCTTTGTTCTTCCTTGGGGCACAGAAATGAGTGTTTCCAGGGTGCTGTAAAGTAGTTTGCTCTCTTCGGTTGCTTAGGCATGCCTGAATCTCACAAATCTCAGTTCCTTTCAGCAAACATTCTTTGAGGGGTTGGGAGGACTTCCCAAAGGAAGGGACTAATCACGGCATCTTAGAATTGGATGAGACTGGGACAGTCTCTCATCCAACACTGTCATTTGATAGGGATGGCCATTGAGGCTGGGGATGGAGTCTTGCCCAAGGTTACAAAGTGGTGGGGTAAAGAGTGAACCCAGTCTCCTGGCCACCCAGCTAGCCAGCTTGCCTGTGCGCCCCTACCACCTGCCTCTAAGCCAGACTGCACTTCACAGATGGAACAGTGGCAAGGTCGGCTGAGGTCATGTCCCAGTGATCAGATTTAATGGATTTTAAATGAATGAGGTTTTCTGCCCAGATCTTAGATTCAAGGAGCTCAGGGGACAACAGCCAAGGTTTTGGCATTCTTTGTGCATGACCCAGACAGGACGCTCTGGGCTCTGTCTCTCTACTCAGCCCCCGTGTGTGTCTACTCCTAGAGTTTCAGAACCATTTATGTAAGATTGCTTTGGGAATGCCTGTTAAAAAAAAAAAATTGAAAGCCAGTTACATTTTCATTGCATGGGCCATAACATGTAGGGCCAAAAGAATTATATCTGTTTGCAGTAGTGAACGGGTTGAAAAAGTAAGTTCTTGGAGGCCCAATTCCAGAAGATCGACAAGGGAAGCTGTAGACAGAGCAGAGATACCCCTCCATGCCTTCAGTTCTCGGCATCTCTTACTCGTGAACATCGGCACTAATAAGGAACATTTGGAGGTTGCGTTTACAGCCTTCCTTTCTCCTGGTCCTTGGACTCAGCATATGGGAAGTTTAGGAAATGGAGAGTCAGAAATTCGTGACTTCTAAGATCCCCAGCTCCTGTGCAGCAGTTTGAACCTAAGCCTCCTAGTGTAGAATCCCAGCTCTTCACTATTCCAGGCCAACTATTCTACAATTTCTCTTAAGGCTTTGAACTCAAAGGAAGTATCTTGCAGTGTGTGTGTGTGTGTGTGTGTGTGTGTGTGTGTGTGTATATGGTGGGTGGGGAGTAGGGGCAGAGCCAGGGGATTTCTTTTCCCTTCCAGGGCAAAGTCAAGTTGAATTTTGAAATTTGGAGATAAATTATATGTGTCTTTCTACATCTCTTTTTTTCCTGTTGTCAGTATAGGGTGCATGAATAACATCTATAGAGAGCCACAAGATATTGATCACCCTTTCTCTTAAAATATTTGCTATATATGCTTTATCTGTGTGTGTGCATATATGTAGGTATATATTTTTCTTCACTTTTGCAGATATGTTTTTTTGTACATACGTCAGCATGCTTCTCTTAAAAAGTAAGGATTTTGTATGTGACTGTGATATATTTACAGCTAAGAAAAATGACAATAATTTATAATTGTCATTTAATGTCTAGTCCATATTCAGATTGCCCCAATTGTCCAAAAAATGTGTTCATAGCTTTTTTTTTTTCCCCTTCTCATCGAGGATCCACATAAAATTTATGCATTATATTTGGCTGGTATGTTGAACCAGCATTCTTAATAAGCAGTGTTCATGAGCTAGAATCATCTCCAAATTAGAGTGAAAAAGACCTCTCCAGCTGAGGCAGCTGTTAGGGGTTGGCCTTGAAGCTCTTTTGGGAACATCCATGACTTCCCTCCCATGTCCGTGGACCGATCAGTGGGAGGAGCTGGAATTACCCTGTCGGGGGTGGAGAGCCCCGGTGAGGCGGGGACAGGCAGTGTGAGCTCGCTGCCTGCCAGGAAGGCTGTGGGTTCCAAGGGAGCTGAAACCACAGTGACCAGAATCCATGGCCAGTTGCTCAAGAGGCAGGGAGTTGCTGCAGGACTTTGTAAGCTGCCTGGAGTGTGAGCCCATGGCGGCCAGCCTCAGGGATGGGGGAGAATTGCCAGGGTGTTTGAGAACCCTATGTGAAATAGGAAAGGAGTTGGAACACAGAGGGCCTGGAATATGTGTTTTTCCTCTGACTTCTTTTTCTGCTTCTCACTTCATCCCTCTTGAGGATGAACGTGTCGTATGGAGAGACGTGTGGAATCTAGATTCCTCCTTGCTGTGGATGGACCAGATACCTCTTAATTGTGACAGCATCATTAAGGCACAGTCTGACCTGATAGCTCCCTAAGGAGCTGCACCCTCGCCTTCATTGCATGGTGACCCTGCCCCGTATCCCCCTCCCCTCTGGACTGACTGCTGCGTTCTTAGCTCTGACACCGTGTGGCTGTGGTCGGGTGAAGATGCTTGTGGAGTAGACCACGGTGATTCAGAGTGGCATGTGCTGGGACCGGGCAGAACTCTGTGGAAGCACATAGAAGAATGAATGAGTGGAGGGCACATGTGTGAAAGCAAAGTAATTAGGTATGCTTTCCAGAAGGCTAGCACTCGGAAGTTATTGGGAAATGGGATGAGTGTTTATTTATTTGATAAGTACTTATAAAGTGTTTATGCAATGGCACTGTTATTAATAGAAGTGCCTTATGAATAACTCATTTAATTTTCTTACAACCCTTATGACGTCAGGACTGTTGTTTCCCCAGCCTTATGTTTGAGGAACGCAGAGAATGGAAAGCTTAGGTGACTTGTCCCAGGTAGGGAATAAGCAGTGGAGCCAGGACTTGATCCCACATAATCCAGTTTGGGCTTCCCTGGTGGCTCAGATGTAAAGAATCTGCCTGCAGTGCAGGGAATGGCAACCCACTCCAGTCGTCTTGCCTGGAGAATTGCATGGACAGAGGAGCCTCGCAGGTTCCATGAAATCACAAAGAGTCAGACACAATGGGATGACTAACACTTTTTCACTTTCACTTTCAATCCAGTTTCAGGGTCCACTCAGCCGCTTCATTATGTGTTTGAGTGGAATTAGATGTTCCAAGCTCAGGAAGTCACTCTGGTAGCCCAAAGGTGTGTTCCAGGGGTGGCATTAAGGCTGTCCTGGGTGACCAGATAAGCAGAGGCCCTGCCACCCAGCTAGGCCATCTGGAAGGAGCCAGACTCTCTGCCAATCCTGGGGCCTGATACCTCACCCCCTGTTGGGTACCCTCATGGGGCAGAGAGCCTGCCCATTCCTTGAGGATGCCCTTGGACTGGGCTAGCCAGCTAAGTGGTGCATGGGGTTGGGGAGGCTGTGTTGTCTTGGGGTGTTCGGGAAGGCCCCAGGTGGTCATGGTGGCTGGGCCAGCCCACCTGTTCCTCATTGTAACCTCGCCTGATCACAGGGTCTCATCCCCCAGCAGGAAGGCTGAGCCGGTGGAGCTCTGTGGTGACACGATGCAGCCAAACAGAGCCTCTGCTCCTCTTGGTTCCCCACAAAGGAGCAGTCCCCGGAGGCAGTGGCTGTCACAGTCATGGCATTCCCTCTCAAGGCTGAGCATTTGTTGGTGTTTAACGATGCTGTTCGGTGGTTTCAAAGGCTGCAAATGCTTGTCCTTGCGTGTCAACGGAGCTGAACTAGGACCAGCAAGGAGGAGCCTCCCAGAGTTGGAAGAATGCTGAGACATCTTCCAATCAGCTCCTGTTGAAACTTTGATCACTTCAATTGGACACATCTTTCCGGAGCTTATGACGGTGCCTGGAGATGAGATGAAAGAAAGCTCAGGGAGCTTGCCGCGTGGCGGATGGTCTTCTTTCCTGCCTTTTGTGCAAAGGGGAGCTGAGAGGGAGTGGGGCTGAGACAGGAAAGCACCGGGAGAGCAGCCTCAAGGAACACAGGAGCAGAGAGAGGGGGGCCAGGTCTTCTAAGGGCCACACCTAGATTTGATTCTTGGCTCCACTGCTTATTCACTCTGTGATGGACAGTAAATTGCTTAACCTCTCTGAGTCTCAGTTTCCTTGAATGTAAAATGGGCTCCTAATACCTATCTCAGTTGGTTTGTCCAGGACAGCACCCAGGACATTGCATCAATTTTCATTAAATAAAAGCAAGGGGAGGGCCATTTGGCACAAGGGTATATATTGCTGCAAACCTCAGCAGGTCCTTTGCGCGTTACTTATTCATAGCCATGCAGTCTCTGGAGTTTGATAGGAACTTGAAGAATGTGGTGTGGTTTAGAGAGGAACAGGCAGTCTGTGCATCCTCGTATCACTGAGGCTTTGAGCACTCCTCTACCCTGTGTGCGGAGAAGGCGATGGCCCCCACTCCAGTACTCTTGCCTGGAAAATCCCATGGACGGAGGAGGCTGGTGGGCTGCAGTCCATGGGGTTGCAAAGAATTGGACACCACTGGGCGACTTCACTTTCACTTTTCATTTTCATGCATTGGAGAAGGAAATGGCAAGCCACTCCAGTGTTCTTGCCTGGAGAATCCCAGGGACGAGGGAGTCTGGTGGGCTGCCGTCTCTGGGGTCGCACAGAGTCGGACACGACTGAAGCGACTTAGCAGCAGCAGCAGCCGGAGGTAGCCATTTCCAAGTGACAAATACTAGTCATTTAACCAGTAATGTTTGCTGAGCACTGGCCAGGCATAGTTCCAGGTGCTACAGATGAAGCAGAGCCTGGCCCTGCCCTCGTGGAGAAGTATTAATAAGAAGAGAAAGTAAATCAGTTCAGAGAGTGGTCAGAAAGAACATGGGACCAGAGGGTATGATAGCCTGCAGGTGGGAGGCTAAGATAGTGTCTTGGTTCTTAGAGCTTGAGTTCTCCCCAAAGCTTCCCTGGTGGTTCAGATGGTAAGGAGTCTGCCTGCAACACGGGACACCTGGGTTCAATCCCTGGATTGGGAAGATCCCTTAGAGAAGGAAATGGCAACCCACTCCAGTATTCCTGCCTGGAGAATTCCATGGACGGAAGAGCCTGGCAGGCAACAGTCGATGGGGTCACAAACAGCTGGACACGACTGAGCGACTAACACTTTCATTTTCTCCCCAAAGCAGACCCGGAGGAAAGTTTATTTGTGTGGTGATTCCAGGGGGGTTGGTGAGAGATCAGGGAAGGGGGAGGAAGAAGGGAGGAAAGCTAAGAGCAGGTGCATTGGTGATTGGGTCACCACCATGGGCGTGGGGCTCGGCTCAGTCCTTCATCTTTGGCCCTTTGGGGGCTCTCTGAGAGATGCCGATGTACGGGCCGGACAGTTGTTACCTCAGGGGCCAAGGAAGCTGAGGTGTCCGTCTACCAAGGTACGCTCCTCGCTGGCTGTAGATTGCTTCTGGGAATATTAGCATCCAGGTGCTTGCACCCAGCTCTGTGTGTGGGTTTCCACTGACAGAGGGCCCAGTGACGAAATGAGGTGGGAGGCCCCTGTGGCCTGGAGACGGTTGGTGGACACTACAGGCGGACTGAGGGCGTCTGTGGTCACTGCTGCGGGTGCTCTGGTCGGAGAGACGGCCTGGGAGCTGAGGCCTGAGTACCCTGGGCTGGCTCAGAGGGAGCCAGAGCAGTGAAAGCCACAGGATTCCTGGGAAGCCGTCTTTCCACTATCGTCTGTGGGACCCTGAATTCCAGGAGTGAAAGCTTGTCGGCCAAGGCCCCGCAGCTACTAATCTCAGGCCAGGCTGGGGCTCTGCCGACCACATCCCTCTTTTGTCCCTTTTTTCTGGGTCACACAGTATGCCTCACTTTTTGTTTTTTTTGGCCATGACATTGTGAAGAGTCGGACACGACTGAGCGACTGAACTGAACTGAACTGAACTGATGGCATATGGGGTTTCAGTTCCCTGACGAGGGATCGAATCCTCATCACCTGCCTTGGAAGGGCATTGGAAGTCCCCACGCTTCATTCTCTAGCCAGAGAGCTTACAGATGGCCTTAGAAAGACATCTCTTTTCAGATGATTTAAGTCTCGCTCCATCACACCAGGCTCTACCATGAAATGTTTCAGACACTAACCAGCATGCCTTCCACTCCATTCTCTCACTGAGTTATACGTAGCCCCAAAGCCAATTTCCAGCCCTTAATATATTCTACTCTTTCTAGAAGAGAAGCTCACAACCAGGTGTGTCTGTATGATTTATTTTAAAATCAACAAGGAGCAACAACGACAACACAACACACACACACACACACACACACACAGATGCATGCACATGAACTATCCCCCACAGACAACACTTAACATAAATCAGGCAGAAGAAGATAAAAGTCTACTTAACACTCCCCGTTTATTCCGTTCGACAGCAAAGTGCTTTACAAAGCCCATGCAGTTATATTGTTATTTTATAATCATTAAGTCTGCCGTGAGCTCCAGGGAAAGCCCAGATGCCCTCACACCCCTCTGGTTTTGCCCCCAGGCCATCCGTGAGTTCTGCACGATGCCACTACTCCAGGGTGGCTCCTGGGCAAGCGTGGTCCTTCTTAACCTGGTGACTCTTCGTTTTGATGGGCTGCCCACCCCATGCATCTTCCCTTATTATCTGCTGACAGTTTCTAACATCATTATGCATAGAAGAGACAAACATGATTACTTGGGATGAAGTATCATTCTCCCCCACTGCAGTTCTGTTCCTTTCTCACTTCAAGAGGGCATTTGGTGGAGAAGTGAGTATCCATTCTCTCTTATGGATCATTCATCAATGATACCGATAGAGCTGGTTGATTGAATACCCATTATATGCCAGGTATTTGGCAGATTTTAGGCATAATTTCATTTAATGTAATCCTCATGATGACCTTATCCAATAGTGATCTTCTCCTTTAGAGATGAGGTACTTAGCCTCTGTGATGTGCCTAAGGTGATACCTAAAGCAAGGAGAAAAATCAAGATCTGGACCCAAGTCTAATTCTAATGAATGATGGTTGGATGAATGAATAATTCTACTGAATGATGATGGGATGGCATCACTTCCTCAATGGACATGAGTTTGAGCAAACTCTGGGAGATAGTGAAGGACAGGGAAGGCAGGCATGCTGCAGTCCATGGGGTTGCAAAGAGTCAGACACGACAGCTAGTGAACAGCCACAATCAGATCAGATCAGTTGCTCAGTCATGTCCGACTCTTTGCGACCCCATGAATCGCAGCACACCAGGCTTCCCTGTCCATCACCAACTCCCGGAGTTCACTGAGACTCACGTCCATTGAGTCAGTGATGCCATTCAGCCATCTCATCCCCTGTCGTCCCCTTCTCCTCCTGCCCCCAATCCCTCCCAGCATCAGAGTCTTTTCCAATGAGTCAACTCTTTGCATGAGGTGGCCAAAGTACTGGAGTTTCAGCTTTAGCATCATTCCTTCCAAAGAAATCCCAGGGCTGATCTCCTGCAGAATGGACTGGTTGGATCTCCTTGCAGTCCAAGGGACTCTAAAGAGTCTTCTCCAACACCACAGTTCAAAAGCATCAATTCTTCGGCACTCAGCCTTCTTCACAGTCCAACTGTCACATCCACACATGACCACAGGAAAAACCATAGCCTTGACTAGACGGACCTTTGTTGGCAAAGTAATGTCTCTGCTTTTGAATATGCTATCTAGGTTGGTCATAACTTTTCTTCCAAGGAGTAAGCGTCTTTTAATTTCATGGCTGCAGTCACCATCTGTAGTGATTTTGGAGCCCAGAAAAATAAAGTCTGATACTGTTTCCACTGTTTCCCCATCTATTTCCCATGAAGTGGTGGGACCGGATGCCATGATCTTCATTTTCTGAATGTTGAGCTTTAAGCCAACTTTTTCACTCTCCACTTTCACTTTCATCAAGAGGCTTTTGAGTTCCTCTTCACTTTCTGCCATAAGGGTGGTGTCATCTGCATATCTGAGGTTATTGAGATTTCTCCCGGCAATCTTGATTCCAGCTTGTGTTTCTTCCAGTCCAGCGTTTCTCATGATGTACTCTGCATATAAGTTAAATAAGCAGGGTGACAATATACAGCCTTGACGAACTCCTTTTCCTATTTGAACCAGTCTGTTGTTCCATGTCCAGTTCTTACTGTTGCTTCCTGACCTGCGTACAGATTTCTCAAGAGGCAGTTCAGGTGGTCTGGTATTCCCATCTCTTGAAGATTTTCCACAGTTTATTGTGATCCACACAGTCAAAGGCTTTGACATAGTCAATAAAGCAGAAATAGATGTTTTTCTGGAACTCTCTTCCTTTTTCCATGATCCAGCAGATGTTGGCAATTTGATCTCTGGTTCCTCTGCCTTTTCTAAAACCAGCTTGAACATCAGGAAGTTCACGGTTTGCGTATTGCTGAAGCCTGGCTTGGAGAATTTTGAGCATTACTTTACTAGCGTGTGAGATGAGTGCAATTGTGCAGTAGTTTGAGCATTCTTTGACATTGCCTTTCTTTGGGATTGGAATGAAAACTGACCTTTTCCAGTCCTGTGGCCACTGCTGAGTTTTCCAAATTTGCTGGCATATTGAGTGCAGAACAGCCACAGTAACTAATTCTAAAGCCTGTGGTTGCCAAACCAGGTAGTTCTCAAAGTGTGGTCCCTAGACTTGCAGTGTCACCTGAGACGTGCATCCTCAGGTTCCTCTCAGACCTACGGAACAGGCGACTCTCCGGTGGAGTCCTGTACTCAGTGTTTTATAAAGCCAGCCAGGTGCTTCTGATGTACTCCAAAGTCTGGCAAAAACTGTCATTGCCCATTTGTTAACTGCTGATGCATGCTTCAACTAGAGGTTAAACTTTGAAGGAGCTTTGAAATTCCCCCTCCTCTCTGGGAGTATCATTAAAGTGAGGAAAATCCCAACATTTATTTTTCCTTTAGTAAGCATGTCTTTCAAATTTGGAAAGGTTTAAACTTTCAGCCAGCTATCTGGATTTGTATCTAGGTTTCATGACTTATTAACTGTGTGATTTGGGGAAACTTATTTAACCTCTATAATCCTTGGCTCCCAAGCCTGTATGTTACAGATAATAATAATCCTTTGCAGGATTCTTGCAAGGATTAAATGAGTCAGTGTCTATAGCAATGTTGAGCATAATGCCAACTGTATCATAAGGATCCAGTAAATATTAGCTAATTGTTAATAACTGTATGGTTGGCTTGCTTGTGTTAGCTATTATTAGTAATAATATCTAAGCTGATGTAACATTTTTAAAATCGTATCCTCCGTTTAGAAGTTTGGCATAGGTTTTATGAAGTAGTTTTCTGTAACTAACTTTAGTGACGTTTTTAAAGCCTGCCATTCTTATGTTTGAATCTTAGCAATTAGTAGGGTTATCAGTGTAACTGTCTGAAAGAGAGCATCACTGTGCCATTAAAAATCATTTATGGAAATCTGACACACAGTAGGTGCTCATCCATGTTTGTGGAATAAGAAATGAATGATCCATCCACAGACACTACTTCTAAGTCTGAACGTTGCCCACATAAAGTCAGTTCGGGGGAAGGAGGCTGAAAGCTATCTCCTGTTCTCTAGTGTGAGCCCAGCACACAGAGTAGAATGGGGCTCAGAAGTGAGTGGTCAATAATTCTTGTTGATTGAATTTTTTAAAAGAAATGCTTATATCTTTAATCTCTTCTATCATAACATGCTTCAAGATCTTATAAGCAAAGATCAAAGTAAAAATACAGTTTTTCTCCCCATATACTCTCCTGCCTAATATTTTTTTAAATGAAATTTTCAAAGAGTGATCAAATAAGACTTAGGAGCCAGGAGACCTGGATTCTTGGTTATACTTTCCTGCCGGCTTAGCTTGGATGTGACAGAGGCTGGTCACTGAGCTTTTAGCATCTTTTATCTGTGTGTAAGTTGAGAAGGTTGGACTAGGTCAGCGTTTTCCACTGGGGGGCTAGACAGGTGTCTGTAGGTGTGTTACTTTAGCACAATGGTGAAAAAGTCCATTCCATTTCTGTTCAGTCTTTTTGATTGAGTTGAGGAAAGAGCCTGATTATGGTGCTGGTAGGAATTTAATATTTTTTGTGACGCTTGCTAATCTCCCATTTTAACAAAAGTCTGAGTCTGGATAAGGAGGCAACTGTCTTTACCTGATTTTATACTCACCGTGTTTATTTTTAAGCTTTTTCTTCTGTACGTGACGAAATGATCATTTTAATTTACCATAATGAAATGCACTTTCCTTATTTTGAATAAATGGATTCAAGAAACAAAAAGTAAGTGGAATAAAAAAAATAGGTTAATAATAGTGCAGATAGCCTAAAGGTGTGGTGGAAATCACGAAAATGGAGCAAGAAGGTTAGAACCTAGAAGATGGCCAGTAGGCCCTACCAGTCAGGAGTCAGTGCAGTGAGGCAGGGAAACTTCCTTTGGGTCAGAACAGATGTCCCTGCAGGAGGGGGCTGGGGAGCATCGGCCCAGGCACAGTGGGAAGAGCAGAGCCACCAGCGTGGGCCCCAACCCCACTCAGGAATTTAGAGTCCTGGCTCTGGGGATGTCTTTGGAGAAACCTCCACAGACAATGCTCTTGCCAGGCAGGGTTTCAGATGAAGACGTGAGTTTCAGTGCACATCGAGAACACAAAAGTATCGAGAATACAAAAATGTCGCGAATACAAAAATCCTTAAGGAAAAGCAGGAATGCAGAGAAAGTGGATGGACAGAAATATTCAGCACAACATTATTTATATGCACAGAGGGCTGGAAAGCACTTTCCAGGTCAACATTAAAGATGAAAGTTATTTAGCAGCATCCCTGGGACAGAATAGATATAAGTTTTCAAAATTAAACATATGGGGACTTGCAGAGATGTCGGCAAATGTTAAGAGGACATTGTAAGGAGGAAAAAAAACCCAGAAATGTAAGCACATCTGTAGCTTTAACTATATGAACTACAGAAACAATTCAAAGTGAAATTTATTAGAGTGTTAATAGGAGTTGTTTCTGGCTAATGTGATTATGTGTCCCTCCAGTCACGAGTGTCAGTCACATGGACCTGATTACAATCCTGACTGTGTTGTTATCAATGTGTGACCTTGGACAAGCCTTTAACCTTGTGTCAGTTCCCTCACCTGAAAAGTGGAGGGAGTTCCTTTTCCATGGGATGTTGTGAGCATTAAATGAGATGATGCATGTGAGATATTTATCAGAGTGCCTGGCTCATAGCAACCTCTCAGTAAATAGTACCTGCCACTGTTTAATAACAACCGTGTCATAATAATGTTACTGTTATCATTATTCCTACTATTATTACTGCTGGTAAATTTGGACAGTGTAACGTGTTACAGTGTCAAAGAATCAAGCTGTGAAAATTTAATCCTGAAGCAGTCCCCTTTGCCTGTTGTGTAAATACACACACATGCACACACTTGCTAAATGAACAGATGCACAATTCCCTGGTGGCTCAGACAGTAAAGCATCTGCCAGCAATGCGGGAGGCCTGGGTTCGATCCCTGGGTCAGAAAGATCCCCTGGAGAAGGAAATGGCAGCCCACTCCAGTACTGTTGCCTGGAGAATTCCATGGGCGGAGGAGCCTGGTAGGCTACGGTCCATGGGATCGCAAACAGTGAGACAGGACTGAGCAACTTCACTTCTTCCTAGCGCACACCCCCTACCCACGTGCTGAGCACCCTGTATGCAAAATGACTCTACAGCTTCTTTACAAGAGGACCAACTTCAGCTACAAGCACAAAGGCATCGTTCACCTGGCACTCTGCTTGGCAAACACAGCTTGCCCTTTTTCCCTCCCCTTTTTTTAAAATCGAGGTGAAATTTACTATAGATTCACCATAAGCCTGTCTAAAATGTACAGTTGAGTGGCACTTAGTACATTCACAATGTTGGGCAACCGTCCCCTCTATTTAGTCCTAAGACATTGTCACCCCAGAAGGAAACCCCTCACTCGTCAAGCAGTCACGCTTCACTACCCCTCCCCACCCGCTGGCAATCACCAATCTCCTCCCTGTCTCTGCAGCTTTGCTTTTCATTTCCCCTGGAACCATGTGTCCAGCTTGAACCTTGCATTCTCTTGGTTGGTGCTCATAGGTCTCTCTTCTTCTCCAATTGGCTCAACCCCCACTTCCTCAAAACGAAAATGTCCCAGTGAATTCATTTAAAATAGATTTTTTCTTCTCATCGAGGATTTGGGGTTTCGGGGACTGAATCCTAAATGTCAGGTGATTTAGTCTCCATGCGTGTGCTGTACAGAGACCTCACTGTGGGGCAGCCGCTTCCTCCTGGGGTTACGTCTTTGTAAGCCTCGCTGGTGCTGAGCTGGGAGGTGGGGGTGGAGCACACCAGCTCTCCAGCTGTTAAGGCTAGACCTTGGGGCTGCCCTGCTGTCCCAGAACAAGACCTGGTTTCCAATCCTGGCTCAGCAAGTCTCTGTGCCTGTGACCTTGGTCACAAGGCAAGGCATTCACTAAGCCTCACTTTCTGCATTTCTAAAGGACTGATTGCTGTGAGTTTTCTGTAGAGGATTAAATGATTTGGTTAGGTAGCATCACCAACTTAATGGACGTGAGTTTGTGCAAACTCCAGAGGATAGTGAAGGACGGACAAGTCTGGAGTGCTGCAGTCCATGAGGCTGCAAAAAGTCGGACATGACTTAGCGACTGAACAACAGCAACAGATTAAGGACTGTGAGAGGCTCTGGAGGATCTATGTCCATCATAGTTTTGCTGGGCTTTCTTGGAGGCAGAGGAGTATGTTAGAAAGATTACCCAAGAATCCCGAATCAAATGACCTGGGTTTAAGTTTTGGTCCTGCTACTTATCAGTCCCTGGCCTATGGGAAAGAATGGAAAAGAAGGCTGAGGGTGGGCAGCCTCGCTTCTTCCACGAACAGCCCTGCGAGGTGGACAAGTTGTGTAAGACGCTCCTTCATAACCTCCTCATCTACAAGATGGGCATTGCAGACCCTCCTTTGCAGGGCTGTTGTGTGGACATAACGGATCATGCAGAGAAGCGCTGAACGCTGATTCTCATACGTGTGGGCATGTGGTACTGGACATGCGTTTGTTACTTTCCTCATAGGTAATGGACTCAAATGTCCTCCTGGGCCAGGCTGGTTAGTTTGTGGCCAGAATAGCAGAAGACAGGTGGGGTAGGGGAGTAAATTGGGGGAGGCCTTATCTTGGGAACTGGCAATTATAGGGCATGGAAAATAGCATTATAATTGAGTTTTGTTTTTTCATATGTAACCCAGCTGGTAACAGCATGGTGGGGGCTCAGATTGAATGAGTGAGTTGTTTTCCTTTTTGATCCCTTTCTTGAGAATAAATAAGCCTCAGTTCCTTTATCTGCAAAATGAAGATATGGGTACCTTCTCTGACCACTTCACAGAGTAGCTGCAAAGAAAAAATGAGATTAAAAAAATGTACATGAAAGCGTTTTGTAAAGTGTAAAGTGCTATGTAAATGTAATGGACTATCATTTCATTTAAAAGGTATTGTTTTGTTGGTACTCATGCAAAATAGAGCTGGTTCTCCCCTATAGTCAGCTGCTGATCACTTTTTGGTGTGATGAACGTGCATAGGGGAATTGCAGGTTAGTGTGTCTCCTGCTTTATCCAAGTGGTCTCTGGGCTGGAAAAGATGGAGAATTCCTTCACTAAAGGGCCATATCTTTTGAGTCTATTGACAGCATGTCATGTGAAACTCAAAATTGCCTTCGTGAATGCAGATAGATTGCATCTATTAGTTCCTTCTTGTCATCATGGCCTGTCAGAAGGGAAATTAAATGTGCCTACAAATATTTCAATATTTATGCTGTGTGCAAGGTTTAATATTCATCTGGAGCAGTGAGTGCAAAGAGATAAAATCCACATCCTTTCCTTCGGGTTAGGAGATTGCTCGGTTCAGCAAGAACCCTCTGAGCAACTCCTGTGAGCTAGTGAGTGCATAATGTACCAGGTGCTATGGAAAACAGACACCAAAATTCTAACACTGACACCTTCACTTGGTCTAGTCTTTCAGAAGCCTTGGAGAATCTGAGGTAATTCCTGGGGGATGATGGAATCTGTCCAGAGGATGGAAAAGAGGGAATTAGGCAAAGTGGAGGGCAGTCTAGTGGAGAGATGTTTGCAGAAGCAGGGGAACGAGACCAGAATCCCACTCGTACCTGTTAAGATATGGGCATGTGCTTGCAGGGGGCACCAAGAGATAGGAATCAGTAGTTCAGAGTTATAAAAATCCCCAAAAGACATTGAATATTTGCATGGGGAAATATACCAAAGAAGATGACTCTTGGCCAGTGTATTTTTCTAGCAATGAAAAAAAAAGGATGTACAAACATATTGTTAGAACTATGAAGGGGAGAGCCCCATGAAAGGGATGGCTGGTAAATGAAAATAAATTGCAAAGTCTTCTGTGTTGTTGAAAAACACACTGATAATTGAAGTGTCATTGTTACTCAATGTTTTGAATATGCTGTTCTTACTGTTTTTCTTTCTTTCGATGCAAAAAAATGTAATGATTTCCTAAGTTCACTCTTGACTTCATTCCCCTAACCCTGTTTTTTCCCCAGTAAGGTCCTAAATTCCTCAAGCCTGACTTCTCCTCCCCAGGGGTTTTCAGAAACCCAGCCCCCCTGGTTGGCGAGGGACTGCTGTGTGTGAAGTGGTAACTGCCCTCAAGGAGCTTACAATCTAGCTGGGGGTAAACGACTTGCACATGAACGCATCTAGACTGTGAGCTTCTAGAGGGCAGGGACCTTACCCTAAGTCATCTCTCTTCTCACCCTGCACACCCTCCCTGAGGGACCTCATCCATCCCATGGCATCGACCACCGCCTGTTTCCGAGGACCCTCCCAGCTGGACTGTCTCCTGCGTGCCACGGCCCATCCAGCCATCCAGAGTTGTGAGATGCGGGATGCTCTGCTGGATTCCACCTGGTCGCCGAAACCCAACTTGTCCTGTCTCCTCTGAGCCTGCCCTGGCTCCCGGGCTCTGGGGCTCTGTCCCCTCAATCAAAGACCCAGAGGTCGCTCTTACAGACTGAGCTCGATGGAAAAATGCTTACACCTGAATGCTAAGCAAAACAGTGAGCTTATCAAATTGTTGAGACATCGTGAACTCATTCATGTTAAACATACAGGTTGAAAGATGGAGAAATGTTTCTGAATGAGTTGCTCTCTCTGGTGAGAAATCGTTGATGTTTTTTCTTTGGTATGGTTGTGCTTTCTAAATCTCTTGCCATAAATTTATATTACTTTTATAACCAGCAAAAGTGTCTCATAAGAAATGGTTAAAAGGTCTCACTTTGAATGTCCCCTTCTTGGGGAAATATCCCTATCCCTTTGTATCCCCGTTGGAGTCCAAGGCTCTGTCCTCTGTAGCCTCAACACCTGTGCTTATCCTACTGGGGGACTTGCCCCACTGCATTCTCTTCCCAAGTCTCCCCCTACCCCAAAACCCCAGACTGTGAGCTCCTTGAGGGCAGAAACCAGGGCTTATTTGTCTTGTATTCCCACTGCTTAGCACAAGGCTGACACAGGTAACCACTCAGTACATGTTTGTTTTTTAAAAGGAAGAGAGGGAGGGAAGGAGGATGAAGAATAATACGGAAAGGCCATCAGTATTTTCTTGCTTTTTTTTTTTTTAAATCTCCATGGATCCCACTTAGTTTTTCCCTTATCCAAGATCATTTGTTTATTATATTTTAATCTACTGAACTACTACAATTAAAAAAATTTTTTTTTTGGCCAAACTATGCAGCATGTGGGATCCTAGTTCCCTGACCAGGGATCAAACCTGTGCCCCCTACATTTGAAGCTTGGAGTCTTAGCCCCTGTAGCACCATGGAAGGCTCTGAACTGCTGCATTTTTAAATCAGGGCTTCAAATTTGTCTCATTTTTATTAATCAAAGGCCATGTACATGCCAATCAGAGTGCCTCTGGGGCTGAGTCTGACTTGAGCATAGTGCACCCTGCCCAACAGCCCAGGCATGACATGCAGGGCTGTCTTGAGTCCTGTGAAAGTGAAAGTGTTAGCCACTCTTGGCAACACACCTTGGACTCTATCCTCTATCTGTGGAATCCTCCAGGCAAAGATACTGGGTGGCCATTCCATTCTCCAGGGGATCTTCCTGACCCAGGGATCAAACCCGGGTCTTCCGCATTGTAGGCAGATTCTTTACCAGCTGAGAGCTGCCAGGGAAGGCCCATCTTGAGTTCTAGAATTGAATATATATTCTGAAGCATCCTTTTAAGCAGAACAGTGGCAAGCTGCAGTGTCTATGGTGGGAATGGGAGCAAGGGAACAGATGTAATAGGAAAAATAGCAATAGCTAACTGCCGTTGTGTGTTTACTCTGTGCCAGGCATTGTGCTAAGCATCAACATGCATGATCCCCCTCTACCCTCAAACACAGCCCTACGAGGTAGGTACTGTGATTATCCCCATTGTGTAGATGAGGAAACTGAGGCTGAATGATGAACTGTATAGGGAAACTCAAATTTGAACTGTGGTCTAGTGATTACAGAACTTGAGTATGGCATCTCTTTCCTCTTCTGAAGTTATAGGGAAAGTGCTGGGCAGAGAGGATGAGAAGAATGTTTGGTGAACCAGAGCAGTAGTGTCTGCACCTTGTTCGGGAGGTTCCAGAATAGTAGTGCTTAGCCTGGAGTACAGTAAGTCCTTGGCAAGATCTGAGACACCCATCAAGTTGTAGGCAATTGGTTCCATGTATGTGCAGCTTTCTGGGACGTTCTTGAAAGGAGTCTGCATGTTTAAAACAAAAACATGGCTAAGAAAGCAAAGCATGGATTGGAGAGGAGTTGTAGGGAGTAGAGTCTGGCCCTGTGCTGGGAAGGAGTTAGCCATTAAGTACCAGCCTGTGGAGAGGGATGAGGTCTTGCTACTAAAGCATATCTAAGAACTTGGAGTAATAAAGTAAGGTGTGTTTGTCCTGGGTACTTAGAACCAACTGATTACCAAATCAATCAACTAATATTTATTCAAGTAGAGACCTGACAGCTCTTTAGTGTGTCAGGGTTGTTTAAAGAAGGATTTCTGCCTTGGGTGGGAATTTGGGCTAATGAGATGATAATAATTACCATTTATTGAGTGTCGGCTGCGTGCCAGGCAACTCTACTGGGCACTTTATATACACTAGTCCACTTGATCCTTATAACAACCCCAGCAAGGAAGGTTTTACAACCCATCCTCTACAGAGGAGGAAGCTCAAAGCATTTCAATGTCTTTTCCTAAGGTCATAGTCGCTTAAGAAGTCTTCTATGGAAGGAGAAGATCCAAATTTGACTCTAGGTCTCTTTCCAAAAATCTCCACTTTTCCCCCCCTCTGAGTCCCTCTTTTTCTTTTTATAATTTATTTTTTACTTAAAAAAAAAAAACTTTTGGGGCTTTGCTGGGTCTTGTTGAACCACCTGGGCTGTTCGTTGCAGTGCTCTGGTTTCTCTAGTTGCAGTGCATGGGCTTAGTGGCCCGACCAGGAATCAAACCCATGTCCCTTGCATTGCAAGGCAGATTCTTAACCACTGAGCCACCAGGGAAGTCTTGATGTGCAATGCTGTTTTAAAAAAATGATTTTGTTTCTTTATTTTTGGCTGCACTGGGTCTTTGTTGGTGCTCGAGCTTTTCTCTTGTGGTGGCGAGTGGGAGCCACTCTCTAGTTGCCGTGTGTGGGCTTCTTATTGCATTGGCTTCTCTTGTGAAGCCAATGGGTTGTAGAGCTCTCAGGCTCTAGAGCGCTCGGGTTTCAGTAGTTGCGGCTCCCAGGCTTGAAAGCACCAGCTCAGTAGCTGTGGTACATGAGCTTTGTTGCCCCGCAGCATATGGGATCTTCCCCAGCCCAGGACAGAACCCCCGTCTCCTGTATTGGCAGGCAGATTCTTTACCACTGAGCCACCAGGAAAGCCCTGATGTGCAGTGTTTGATGTGCAATGCTTGTGTTCCCATCAGAAGTAAGATTCATCAAAACCATCAAATTAATAGACAGAGGTTAAACAAGCAAAGGCTTGGTGCCTGCTGCTTGGCCAGGCTGTTTTATCAGGGAGTTTTACACTTGTATGTTGGATAAGGTAGTGTTCAAGATCTGCTCTAGCTTTAAGTCCTCATCTCAGATTTCAAAGAATCAAAGTCTTTAATTGTTCTGACAAAGCAGAAATATTACCCTCCTACCCCCAGTGCCTCTTCCTTAGCCATGATGGCAGGGATCGTGGTTTTTTTTCTGCCTTCCTAACAGATTGTTTGTCCATAAGTTGTTTCATGCTAGAAGAAAGGAACCATGTAAATATGGGAAATAACTACTCATTTCAACCTTTTCTCCTTTCCCAGGGAAGAAAATGGAACCATTAGATTTCTGCTCACTAAAGCACTAGGAACTCATGTGCCTGATGGATTGGCTTGACTTCAGAAAATTGCTGGCAAATGAGGGTAACAAATGGCCAGAGAAACGCTGACAGTCCTGTGGGTCAGTGAGGTTTGGGGCTGTCCCCCTGTGTCTGGCTGTGAAAAGTCACTCAGGGCAGGTGCAGGGATGTCCCCCTGATGAATACATGCTGTTCCCTTCTTATGAAGTATAGGGGCCGGGTTCCTGCCCACCTGGTACCTGGAAGGTCACTCCCCCACTGAAGTACCACACTGCCCTCCTCAGACCTCTGTGTCTTCCCTGTGCTGTTCTCTCTGCTTGGAATGCCTTCCTTGTGTCTTTTGGGCCAAATCTACTTATTTAAGACACAGTTCCAGTATCCTTTCATCAGTAGCTCCTGCCCTGTCTATCCAGCCTGGGCCTCCTTGTCAGTTCTAGAACCTAACACACCGTGGTCCTTATTTTATTTGTGCTTAGTCACTCAGTCATGCCAACGTTTTGTGACCCCATGGACTATATCCCCCCAAGCTCCTCTGTCCATGGGGATTCTCCAGGCAAGAATACTGGAGTGTGTTGCCATGCCCTCCTCCAGGGGATCTTCCCAACCCAGGAATCAAACTCAGGTCTCCTGCATTGCAAGTGGATTCTTTACCATTGGAGCCACCAGGGAAGCCCAAGAATACTGGAATGCGTAGCCTGTCCCTTCTCCAGGGGAATCTTCCCGACCCAGAAATTGAACCGGGGTCTCCTGCATTGCAGGCAGATTCTCTACCAGCTGAGCTACCTGTTTTATATATTTATTTTTGGCTTTGCTGGGTGGTCATTGCTGGGCAGGGCTTTCTCTAGTTGTGGCGTGCAGGCTTCTCATTGCGGTGGCTTCGCTTGTTCTAGAGCATGGGCCCTAGGGCACAAGGGTTCAGTTGTTGCAGTGCACGGGTTGCCCTGCAGCATGTGGAATCTTCCTGGATCAGGGATCAAACCTATGTCCTCTGCACTGGCAGGCGGATTCTTAACCACTGGGCTACCAGTGAAGTCCTGTTCAGTCTGTCTTTGATCTCCCATCCCAGAGCAAGGTACTCTAGTACGACTGTTGAATATAGCTGAATACATTCTTCCGTCATTTCTGAGCGTCTTTAATTTAAGGTTCTGTCTCACTGGGTCCATATTTCTGTGTGGTGACCTGGGTAGGAATGAAAGTAGTTCTCACGTTTGTACAGCAGTTTATGGCTGACAAAGGCTGTCTGCACCCATCTCCCCACTCACACCCCTGAAAAGCTCTGTCAGTGAGCAGTAGTCAGGGCTATTAATATTCTCATGATATGAAAAACAAAATTACTAGGAGAGTAAACGTTCTGAGCAGGATCGTGCAGTTTGTAAGTACAGCAGTGGCTTCAAATTCATGTCTCTTCTCAGGGCTCTAGGAGGTAGGGCTGGGTGAGCACTGCTGACTTTTACAAGCCCCTAAAGAAACTCTCAGCTCAAATGAGACACCCCCGCTTCCGCTTGCTGCTTCTGAAATTTCACAGGCAAAGGGAACCTTTGTATATTGCATCCTATTTTGGAGCCATGGAGTTGGGGGGTGAGGGTTGGCGGTGTCCTAGATTAAAGGACCCCCGTGGTGGGGTGCTACAGAGCATGGTGCGGGGGAGAGGAAAACACAGAACTTACAGCAACCTGGGTCCACATTTCAGATTTTAGACCTTTTGTCTGCACCGGACTCCATATAATTTTTCTTGCACGATTTGGGAGAGAAGTAAGTAAACACACATATGTAAATTCATTACTTTAAAAACCAGTCTCTCTGAACTTTAATTTTTCTTCTATAGGAATGAGAACAATAATACCTCCCATACAAGGTTGTCATGCAGATTTAATGAGAAACCACTTATAAACAGGTCTTGCGTGGCGGTGGAGTGTTGGCATTTTTAAATGCTAGACTTTTCTTTCTAACTCGACCGTGCAGCATGTCTTTGACAGCATCTATAGATTGGTGGGCTGGGCTGGTTGCTTGCAAGCCTCAGAAGAAAGGGAGGGAAAAAAAAGTTGTATAGGCCCCTTCCCAAGTATTGGACCACCCAGAAGCTAGGCGTCCTTAAAATGTCTGGGACAAGAGGGCCATTCTCAGTGGAAGTGCTGTGATCTGCAGACCTGAATGGCCTCCTCCCCGCTGCCTTCCGGCTCCCAGTGCAGCTCCGTTGTCTACACTGCCGCACTCCCTCTAACTTTGTGTCTGCTTGCGGACAGGTCCTTTCTTGCAGACGGTGAATGGCACCTACCTCTGGCCTGGAAAGGGATTATCCAGATGCCAAATGTTTGGAAATAGCAGATGAACTCGGGAAACAGCATCTGGAGAAGAAGCAAGATGGGACCACGTGTACCATCACCCCGTAGTTCTGTGGCACATGGCAGAGGGGGCAGGCTTTGGGGGTTCCTTGGGCCTGAATTAGAATCCTGAGGAGGCAGGCTTTGGGGTTCCTCGGGCCTGAATTAGAATCCTGCTTCTGCCCCTTACCGGCTTGCAGCTTGTTCAGGTCACTCAGCTTCCTTGGGCTTGAGTTTCTTCTTTTGCAAAATGGAGATGTTCATAAGAGTAATACCCATACTGTGGGGCTACTTTAAGGGCAAAATAAACTTGTGAGTGAAAATCAATGAGCACACTGCCTGGTACATGGTAGGCGACCATGAATCTTATGTCCCCAGCCCTGGCTAGCTGGGTGGACTTTGCTTTCTTAGCTTCTGCTTGCCCCTGGATATCAGCCCTCTGAATCCTTCCCTAACTCCTCAAAGTCAGCGGCTACTTTTCTCTGTGCTCCATAGATCTGCTGTCTGAATATAAAGTGCCTGCTGAAACCCCTGTGTCCTTATCTTGGTTCTGAAGGCCCTCGACGCGGTGCCTGGGAAAAACCTCACATGCAGAAGGAGTGAGGGGCAGAGTCCCTCTGTCGATGGCCCGGTTCCCAGCTGTCATTGCCCCTGCTGACCCAGAGGGCAGCTTCCTTTGAGTGTGGCTTTCTGGGCTTCGGTGACTCATGAAGTTATCCCCACCCCTCTTGCTTCTCTGCCCCAGAGAAATTAGATGGCCCCACAGTGTGAACCAGAGAGGAGAGAGGGGTTGGGACACCCTACAGCCACTGTGCCTGAAGGTCAGAGGAATCTGTACGTTTTACTGGGCTGGGAACCACATAAAAGGCAGGGAGGCTGATGCTTCAGCCACTGATGCCTCTCAATTAGGGCTGCAGTTTGGCAGCCAATTCCTTGCCCCTGGGCAGAAGGGGCCCTTGCACGAGTGTGAACAGCTGGGCTGCTTTGGGAGCCAGGAAGGCAGATGTGAAGAGGCTATTCAAGTCTGGGGATCACAAGACTTCTATTGCAGACAGACCCCTTGTCTCCACTTTGAGGCAGGTTGGGCTACAGAGTGACTCAATATTTGGGTGAGGGTTGTATGACTTTGACCCTCTTTTTCTGGGGTTTGCAAAAAAGAGGCAATCAGCAACCAATCTATGGAACTGCTTGAATAAGAACTAGATAGAAAGCATGATATAAAGAACTAAGAGAGGCAAGGAATGGGACAGGATTAAGTCCCAAACCGAGGAAAAGATGCCTAACTGGACTGTACACCTTGGGAGAGTACTGAAATTCATGTGGTTTCAGAGGGTGGGATATGGAGGAGTGGTTAGGCTGGTCAAGAAAAGCTTGCAGAAGGACCAGGATTTCATCCGAGTCCTAAAAATGTATTGTCCACAGGGAAGCAAAGAGGAAAGGACGCGAGCATGGGGAGGGTCTGGGCAAAGATACAGCCAGGAAATTAGGTGTATAAGGATCTTGTTTTTATCGCACCCCTGCAGAGCATTCAGCACATCTTAAACACTTAAGGTAGGACGGATCTTATGCCTCCATTTTACAGACGAGCAAACTGACAGTAAATTCTTGTTGATTCAAACCGCTTCCTTGGCGGTACTTCGTTATGGCAGCTCTAAGAAACGAACACACCAACAGTTCTACCATGCAGAAAGTGCCCTAACAGAAGAACAAGGCGTGTCGCACCGAGAAAGAAGTACTCACTCCTTCCCAGATGCTCACATCCGTTGCCAGCCCCAGTTGCTCACAACTGTTGCCAATTTATTGTCTTACAGTTCTAGGGGCTAAAAGCCCAAAATCAGAGTGTCAGGAGAGTTGGTTCCTTCTTGGGGGCTCCTGGGGGAGAATCTGTCCCATGCCTCTCTCCTGGCTTCTGGTGGTCCCCAGCAGTCCTTGGTGTTCCTTGCCTTGCAGCTGCTAACTCCAGTCTTTGCCTCTGTCCTCACATGACTATCTGCCCTCTGTACATCTCCGTGTCTCCAGGGCATTCTCCTTTCTTTCTCTCTCTCTCTCTCTGTATGTTCTCTTCTTTAAGGATACTGGTCATCCTGGAATGCTGCTGCTGCTGCTAAGTCGCTTCAGTCGTGTCCGACTCTGTGCGACCCCATAGACGGCAGCCCACCAGGCTCCCCCATCCCTGGGATTCTTCAGGCAAGAACACTGGAGTGGGTTGCCATTTCCTTCTCCAATGCATGAAAGTGAAAAGTGAAAGTGAAGTCCCTCAGTCATGTCTAACTCTTAGCGACCCCATGGACTGCAGCCTACCAGGCCCCTCCATCCGTGGGATTTTCCAGGCAAGAGTACTGGAGTGGGTTGCTATTGTCTTCTCCGCATAATGGAATGAGTTCCCTCTAATGCAGTGCGTTCTCAACCTGATTTACATGTTAATTGCACCTGCAAAGACCCTGCAAATACAGGCATATTCACGGGTACTGGAGGTAAGGACTTCAAAAATGTCTTTTAGGGGACACAAATCCAACCCTCAGTAGTCGGTCATCAAGTATTAGTGGTAAACAGGATAATACAATTATATGGTGTTTTATAGATCATGAAGCACTGATTCGGGGGCTTCCCAGGTGGCTCAGTGACTGGTAAAGAATCTGCCTGCCAACGCAGGAGACGTAAGTTCCATCACTGGGTTGGGAAGAGCCTCTGGAGGAAGAAATGGCCACCCACTCCAGTATTCTTGCCTGGGATATCCCATGGACAGGAGAGCCTGGCTGGCTGCAGTCCATGGGATCGAAAAAGAGTTGGACAGTACTAAGTAAGCACAAAGCAGTGATTATCACATTTAAAAAACCACAAAAATCTGAAGGGTAGGTAGCCTCATTGGCCCTTTGCTGCTGCTGCGTCACTTCAGTCATGTCCGACTCTGTGTGACCCCAGAGACTGCAGCCCACCAGGCTCCCCCGTCCCTGGGATTCTCCAGGCCCTTTAGAGATATAGAAACTAAGATTCAAAAAGCGATCTGCTCAAAATCATACAGCTGGGAAGTGACAGAGGAGAAGGACCTGAAACGGGGACGTGGACTGGAAGCCAGCCCTTCATCTTGTGCATCTGCCCTTTGGCAACCTCTGGGGTGCAGAGGCAGGTGGGGTTCAGAGGATGCTGGGGAGAGCCGGGCGTGCTGTGAATGCATTTGAGGGTTCCCTCTTGCCTGGAGAGAGCCTTCAGAGGTAGCGAACGTGATCAGTACTGAACACGCCTGAGAGTGCAAGCCAGATCTGGGCAGAACGAGGTTTTAGTCAGTCTGCAAGCGATTCTGTGGGGGAGGTGCTGATTTTGCTTCAGGTTGGGGGACCCAGGTCTGCAGCTCTTACTTTGTATCCCTTTCAGAGAACAAGCCTGAGGCATCTGCCAAAGTTTTTAGCCACCTCTCCTCATGTCTGATCCCTCTCCCTCCTTTAGCCTCACCCCCTCCCTTCAGGCCCACCCTCACCTCTTTCCCTCCCCCACCTAGTGGCTACCAGAGCCAGACATCGGATCCTCACTGCCTAACTCAGCTCCCCGATGCTCCACCACCTTCTAGAACATTCCCTCCTCCTTCCGTCTGGCAGTTAGACTCAGCACCTCTCTTATTCCCGCACATGTCTCGGAGTCCCACCTCTCCTCCTTTGGGCAGGCTCTTCCCTCGCCTCCATCTCCTCATCCTGCCTCTTCCCATCTCATCTGCCATTGTTAAAATGCAGGAGTCAGCGGGAGGGCTGGTGCGGTCCCGTCATGTAAAGACCGCAGATGGGAAACAGAAGCTGTGCTTTCACCGCTTCTTGGGATGTAATGACGCTCAGATAGCTGCTGAGGACTGATGGATAGCTTGGCTGTGCCATTTAGTCTTTAAAAGCATCCCATGAAGACGCAGGTTCTTTACCGTCTGAGCCACCAGGGAAGCCCCCAAGTGTTAGTTGCTCAGTCGTGTCCAACTCTTTTGCAACCCCATGGACTGTCGCCCTTCCAGGCTCCTCTGTTCATGGAATTCTCCAGGCCAGAATACTGCAGTGGGAAGCCATTCCTTTCTCTAGGGGATCTTCCTGACCCAGGGATCGAACTCGGGTCTCCTGCATTGCAGGTGGGTCCTTTACTGTCTGAGCACCAAGCAGGCCTGAAGAAGAAGAAGGTAGTATTTGTTTGTCAGATGAGGCAGTGGAGGCCCAAGAATTCCCAGCTCTGCCCAGCTCTGCCCAGGGACGTGAGTTTGCTTCTTTCCTCCACTACCTTCCAGTCATGTCATTCTGGGCGAGTTTCTTCATCTCTGAGCTGCAACCTCCCTTCTCCAAAAAGGGGTGACCTGTCTATTCCACAGGCTGATTGGAGGACTAAACCCCATCATCTCTGCGCATGTACTAAGCTAGCACACAGGTAGGCACTCAGCTGGTCATAGCTGCATTTTAGAGTGGAAGGGGGAGGGAATCATGAGGGAAAAAATGGCTACAGGGAAGAGAGGTCAGGGTGCTGGAGGGTGTGCAAGAAGAAGAGTAGGCGTTGCTTAGGTGCTGGGGTGGGGAGGCAAGGAGTAAAGGAGAAGCCAGATCCCAACCGAATAACATTCCGTGGAGAACCCTGGGGCCAGCATGGATTTCTCACTGAATTCTTAATGGTCTCTTCATTCCCTAATGTGTGTGTATCACTCTGTCCTTCCACAATGTGCTGCTGCTGCTGCTGCTGAAGTCACTTCAGTCGTGTCCGACTCTGCGACCCCATAGACGGCAGCCCACCAGGCTCCTCTATCCCTGGGATTCTCCAGGCAAGAATGCTGGAGTGGGTTGCCATTTCCTTCTCCCACGTTCTTTCTCACAATGTTCAATTGCTGGGAATTCCATATTTCATTCTGGGTGAGAAGAGAGGAAAAAAAGGCAGATGGGTGATTGAAGCCACCCAAGAATCAAAACCTGTTTGGTGAGGAAAGAGCTTTAAAGGTCTGTGCCTCCTGCTTAAGGAGTCTGGAAAGTGACACCTAGAAGGCTCGGAGGGTGACCCTGAGTTGCTTGGCACGTAGATAGAGATCAGTACTCACATTGCTCATCGCCAGCTCGGTCCCCTGTTCCCTTGTATGCCACACAGGGTTGGGACCAGGGGGGATGGCACACAGATGCTTGGGGGAAATGGAGCCCTGTAGGCTGGTTGCTGCTTCCTGCTTTCCTTACCCAAATGTTGCACCCTGGGAGCACATATATAGAAACATCATATGGGTGCATTTCCTCTCTGAGATTTTCCTTTAGTGAGGGGATATTCACTAGCAGGGCTTCTCAGGTGGCTCAGTGGTAAAGTATCCTCCTGCCAATGCAGGAGACGTGGATCCAATGCCTGGGCCTGGAAGATCCTGTGGAGGACAAAATGGCAACCCACTCCAGTATTCTTGCCTGGAGAATCCCATGGCCAGAGGAGCCAGATGGGATGCGGTCCACGGAGTCCCAAAGAGTCGGACACAACTGAGCCATTGAGCAGGCTTTCACTAGCAAGGAAACCAGCCCTTCTGCTTGCTAATTTAGCCTGTCACTCCAGTGCCCCAAGGCTGTTAGCAGTTTACAAAGTGGGTCTCTCCCAATTAGGCTACCAAGTCGCAGTTTGCCTTGCTCCTTCTGCCTTCACTGTACGCCTCTCTCCTGTCCAGCTTCAGCACTCGCCTTCTGCTCCCGCCTAGGATTTCACAGTGAGTAAACATCATCAGGAGAGTGTTATCTTGGGTTGAGACAGAGGATTAAGGCTTCTGCTCAGGGAGACTCTTTTCCATTTCCACACCCATCCTGTCCTGTTCCTGGGCTAAGCCACCTGAGACATGGGCTGTCCTTGACCTCAGACCTGGATTTTCCTGTCTGAGAACAGTCTGCTGGAGTTTGTGCTGGTTACAAAGTACTTGTTTTTGAAATATCAACTGCATTAAAAAGAGGAAAGCCAGTTTCATTTCTCAGATCACTCTTGAACACACCCCGTATTGATTTCTTTTTCAGAGAGAAATAAGAAGTCATTTGGTTATGGGCAAACACCAGTTTGCTTTTGCAGTATCTTTTGGTTGAAGGGGATGAAAAGAGTGATTACAGCTGTCCCGTGGAAAGAATACGTGCATGTCCACGCTCTATCATCCGAAGCCCTCAGGGGTCAGATGTGTTTTGGAACTTGGTGGATTTTTAGATTTTAGAGAGGAGTGAGGGCATATATCTGTATATTATGTGATACCCCCTGGAGTCTGGGGCAGTGCTCTGTAATCAAGCCCATTCATTTCTCTGCAGCGAACTGTTCACACTAAGTGGGAAAAATAAAGACAACAAATAGCTTCCCATCACTTCAGGTCAGGTTTTGCCAGCAAATGAGTTATTTAAAAGAAAGAAATCTCTTTTGGCTTTAGAATTTTTTGAGGGTCAAGATTTGATAAGAGCCTCTGACTCTATATGGTGAATGTTTCTATTTCCTGTATAAATCCATACAGAGATGAGGACCGCCTGGGTGAGGCTGTGTAAATCAATTTTTAGCAGTCCATAAAGAAGTGAGGACCTCAGATATGCTGGGGGAGCCTGATTCAACTTGCCATCCCAAAGGCTAGTGCAGGCCAAGCACTGAGGCAGCACCTAGAATATTCTGGGTGAATTAACCCACCAGGATCACTGTTGGTACACGTTCTGCTGGGTCTCTGCACTTTGCCTGGTGTTCACATTACCATGGAAAGTAAAAATAGCTGTTAGTCATTAATAGCTGAACTTAGAGAACCCTTGGCTTCCCCTGGTGGCTTAGTGGTAAAGAATCCACCTGCAGTGCAGGATCCACAGGAGACGCAGGTTTGATCCCTGGGTGGGGAAGATCCCCTGGAGGAGGGCATGGCAATCCACTCCAGTATGCTTGCCTAGAGAATCCCATGGACAGAGGAGCCTGTCGGGCTACCATCCATGGGTCACAAAGAGTTGGACACAACTGGAGCAACTTTGCACGCATGCACGCATAGAACCCTTACTATTGACTGGCGTTCTTCCAGATGCCCCACATCTTGTAACTCACTGAATTCTCCTGATTGCACTATTAGGCAGCAACTGTTTTTGTGATTGACTCACTCAAGATCACACAGCTATTCAGTGGCAGAGCTGAGCTTGGGACCCCAGCTTTTTTGGCACCTGAGTTAACACTTTTAACTCTGCTGCTTCTCTGCATATGTCATTTCCAGCCAGACTCAGGCACAGAAAAATTCAGATTGCCAAGAGGCAACCAACCTAGGAAAATACTATGCATGACTGAGTATTTACCAGGCATTAGACAGTGTTCTTGCCTGGAGAATCCCAGGGACGGCAGAGCCTGGTGGGCAGCCATCTATGTAGTCGCACAGAGTCGGACACGACTGAAGCAACTTAGCAGCAGCAGCAGACACTGGACTGAGCACTTTGTAGGATCCCATTTAAGCCTTTCAACTACCACATATGCAGGAGTCTCAACCCCATTTCCAGGTGAAGGGATGGAGACTCAGAGTGGGAAGGACATGGCAGAGCGAGGGTTTGAGCCCAGGGCCGACCAGCCCAGGAGTCAGGATCTCAGGGAGTGAGGTCACAGGCGCTGGCCTCCAGGAGCTTCCATGGAGCTTCAGGGGCATGTGTGACTCAGAGATGAGGAGGACCTCCTGAGAACAGTTAGGGGCCAGGAATGCAGTCTTGGTTGCATATCAGCACATCGAGGGGGGACATAAAGACTCCCCTAGGTCCAGGTGCAGCTCCTCTCTGGGCCCCCACTATCTGTCTGTAAAATGGGGCCACACTGCCATGCTGGGTGGTCACTGGGATTCAGGGTGCCAAAGGGTACTGTAGTACAATGTGTTCTTTGAGGCTTTTTTGTCTGTGTTTGGATGTACCAGGAAGGGAACTGTCTCCAAGGGCTACAAAAACAAAATAGCATCTTTAGAGAATAAGAGACAAAGAGGCTAGAGTCACCCCCCTCTAGATGTGCTGGGATAGCCTCAGGGCTCCTCTCCCCTACCAGGGTAGGGACCTGGTGGTGCTGGCCCCCTGAATGGTCTTTGGTGGTCCCAAAGATGCTCTGAGACCTCCCTCTTGTCCTCACCTCACACGTGCATCAGCCACCGAGCCCGTGAGTGTCACCTACTTCTTTAACCTGTGAGATCCAGACCTGCCGCCCCACCTCCATTCCACTGCACCAGGATCTGCTGAGTCTTTGGGCCAAGGCCAAACAAGAGACACCTCCTCCCTCTCACCAGTCTTTTTTGCTTAAGTCTGTCCCCATACAACTTCCAAGGTCCTCTTTTTAACACAAACCCACCATGTTATTCTCCTGTTGAAAACCACTCCATCCATCTCTCCCCATCAGCTACATCAGGGGGTCAACAAACGTTCTCTGTAAATGGCCAGATAGTAAACATTTTAGGTCTTGCAGTGCTAGAGGCAAAACTGAGGGTGTTAGGGGAGCACTTGTATAATAGGACAGAAGACAAATTTCATGAGTTTTTTATTAATGAAATTCAGAATATAATAATAATTATGTTTTGCCATACAGTTCAGCTGTTAGGAATGGAATTTCAAATTTCTTTTTTTTTGAGATGGGCAGCATTCGCTTAATTGGAGTTAATGTTTCCTACCATGAAACTGACCACAAAGGTTTATCTGTAAAAACCAAGTCATAAAGAAGTAGATTGGGCCCACAGGACAGAGTCCAAGGGAAGACCTTCCTTGATCTGGTTCTGCCAGCCTCCCCGTTGCTCTTTCTGGCCCTCTTTATCTCTAGTCTCTGTTCCAGCAATACCAATGGCAGTTTCTTCCTTTTGGGTTTTGCTCACCGTGACCCCTCTGTTTAGGGATGCCCGATCTAACTTCATCCTTTGACCTTTAGCTCCAGTGTCACCTCTAGGAAGGTGTCCTCTCCTCTCTGGTCTTTTGTGTTTCTCTGCATTTTAGCGTATAACACCTTGCATTGTATTTGCCCATTCACCTCTTGAAGTGCTCCACAGGCTGTAAGCTCCAGGAGGGCAGGGTCCAGGCATATTCTTCTCTGGATGTCCTGTATCCAGCTAATACAAGGCCACCCCCCCCCCACCCCCAATCCATCCATGCTCAGTAAATATTTGCTAGGCAAATTAAAGAATTAAGGAGCTAACTCAGTGGCCTGGGCAGCGCCCTGGCCACATGGGGGTTAGAGGGCTCCCCCCACCCAAAGGAGCCATGTCTGCAACCGTGGGGATGGGATGTGGGTGTGATGATGGTTGGTTTCCAGTTCTTGGTGATCACAAGTTTATTTCCTGGGAAATCTCATGTTTTCTGTGACTTGCACTTTCTCACATTGTGAGTTGGCACTTGTTTTAAAGAAACAGAGTGATTCTTTTCTTGTTTTTTTCCTGCCTATGAAGAGTGTTACTGCTGGAAGATTCAGCCTGTGTGTGGTTAAAACATGGTGGCTGCCTTCTTGGCAAGTGGCCTCCTGCTGAGCTCTTTCTGACCTCTTAGTGCAGGGCTCGCTGTCACTGTTTATGGATAAACCAGATCTGGGGACGATCCTTGTGTTAAACAGCTTCCAGGGTAGCGTAGTAGTAAATAATCTGCCTGCTAACACAAGAGACACTGGTTCAATCCCTGGGTCTGGGAGATCCCCTGGAGAACGAAATGGCAGCTGGCTCTAATATTCTTGCTGGGATAGTCCCATGGACAGAGGAGCCTGGCGGACTACAGTCCATGGGACTACAGAGTTGGACATGAGTGAGCAATGCGTGCATGCGTGCATGTACACACACACACACACACACACACACATACTTGTGTTTGACTCACAGCCCTGTTGATGTGACCATGCCTGGTTCTGAACTCACTGGAGGTGGGCTTGTTTCCACCCATGGACATGCCTTCCAAACATTTACGATGATCTATAAAGGGCCCTGTAACGCCCTAGACATCCATTGTTTTGTCTTGGTTTTTGTTTGTTTATTTTTAAATGTACAAAAAGGAAAGAGACGATTCCTTAAGGTCACAGGTTTACAAGAGACTCTTTTAGAGCTGCATTAAAGAAGGGTGGGGAAGCTCGTTTACGGAATGCATCTCTGTGTGCCAGGTGCTATTCGTGTGGATACACTCCCCTCCCCCGATTTTATCCTTGCCACAACCCTTCAAGGTAGGTGGTATTATAATTTCTATTTTTACAGAAGAGGAAACTTAATACCAGATAGAGTAAATGCTTGCCCAAGGTCACACACAGTTAAAAGGTAGAACAGCCAAGTTTTGTGTGCGTGTATAAACTTTTTATCGACATACACCACTCGTAAATGCATAGCTCAGTGAATTTTTTTGCACAGTGAACATACCACGTAACCAGAACCTTCCTTCATCATGAAACAGAGCATTACCCCTCCGTGGTTCCCTCCTGACCCCTCTCAGTCTTTCTTTCCCCCGCTCAGTACCTGCCAGGGTAACTGCTATCTTGACTTGTTGTACTATAGATTTGTTTTGCCTGTTCTCTAACTTAATCTAAATGGAGTCATAGAGCATGGGCTCAATTGTGTCTGCTGCTTTCGCTCGGTTTCATGTGTGTGAGATTCAGCCACGTTGTTGCACAGAGCTGGAGTTCGTTCATTGTCAAGGCTCTGTATGTATCGCCTGGTGTGAGTATACATTATTTATATACTCTGCTGTTGATGGACATTCAGTTATTGTCCAGTTTGGGACTGTTACCGTGGTGCTTTTCAGTGAAATTTCTTTCCATGTCTTTGGGTGTTAATTTGGTCCTAGAATTAGAGCTTGTAGGATGTATGTATATTCTGATATAGTAGATATTGCCAGACAGTGTTCCAAAGTGATTGCACTATCTTATACTCCCACCAGAAGTGTATGAGGGTTCTGGTTGCTCAGTCTATTCCGTATCAACTGCTTTTTCTGTTTTAGTCGTTCTGATGGTTATATACTTATATCTCCTTGTGGTTTGCTTTGCATTTCCCGTCTCTAATGAAGCAAAGCACCTTTTTTATGTGTTTATTGGAACATTTGGATATTCTTTTTTGTGAAGTACCTATTCAAGACATTTTTCAGAAAAATGAGATTGTTTGCTTTTCTTATTTATCTATAGAAATTCTTTATATATTCTGGCACAAGTCCTTTGTCAGATATTGTCAGTAGTGACTCTCGTTTGGTGGCTTGTATGTTTACTGTCTTAATGGCATATCATTAGATAAAGAGAAGTTCTTAATTTTGATAAAGTTTAGTTTATTAATTTTTTTTTTCATTTATGGTTGAAGTGAAGTGAAGTCACTCAGTCATGTCTGACTCTTTGCGACCCCATGGACTGTAGCCTACCAGGTTCCTCCACCCATGGGATTTTCCAGGCAAGAATACTGGAGTGGGGTGCCATTTCCTTCTCCAGGAGAACTTCCTGACCCAGGGATCGAACCTGGGTCTCCGGCATTGTAGGCAGACGCTTAGCACATGTTATATTTTGTGTAAGAAAGCATTGCCTACACCAAGGTCATGAAGGTGGTCTCTGGTGTTTTCTTGTAAAAGTTTTATGGTTTTGCCTTTTACATTGAGATCCATGGTCCATCTGGGATTGATTTTTCTATGTATTGTGAAATAGAGGTCAAGGTTCATTTTTTTATATGGATAACCAATTGACTTAACAACGTCTATTGAAAAGACTCCCTTTTCCTCACTCACCTTTTCATCATTTGTGTCAGCTGTCAGGTGACGACACATTTGGGGGGTCTGTTTATGAAATCCTAGAGTCAAATTTTTAGGCCAAAGCTATCTGATTTCAAATTGTATCTTCTTTTCATTATTTTATAATGGAAAGACTTTGAGTAAGTGGTTTTGGAACAAGCTAAGGACAAAAGGACATAATATACTGCGTGTGAGAGGAATTGTTCTGTACTATCTAGCAGAGATGTGGCAAGTACTCAGAGTCCCAAATGGCAAATGGGGCTTGGCTGGGTGGGAATTTGGGGTAACTTGGAGGGAGGAGGGACAATTAGAGCCTGTTACTGCACACTATACTAAGTGGGTGGTATAGGTAAAAGTACTGGCAACAGGCGGAAACCCATGGGCCACGACCTTTGAAAAGCTCTGGGAGGTAATCTGTAAGGACAGGGGGAAAATTAGGCTTTTTTAATAGCTCTAAAGTAAAGCAAATTGTTAGACAAGGGGTTATTGGTTGAATAAGTGGAGTTTGTAACAGCTAGATTTTAATGAGAGTACATAATTTGCAGTTATTAGCCCTTCAGAATCTTGTTCTAACTGGGTTATTAATTACCTTTTTTGATTATGGAAGTTAATCCATACATGCTTTCTTCTTAACAGGGGATTATATTTTGGTAGATGAGGCATAAGTAAATAGAGAGTGTTTAACAACCTAGCTGCTTTTAATTTTCTATGATTAAAAAAACCCCTTACCCTCTGAATCTAAAATATGTGTTTTAAGTGGGCATTACTGACCATCTGGTAGAAGTTGCCCAAAATATGGGCAGTGACTGTCCATCAGCTGTTCTCAGTCTTTACTGCACGCTTGAATCACACAGGGGACTTTGAAAAAAAATTATGGATGCCTGGGCTTCAGCCCTAGAGGTTCTGATTTGATTGCTTTGGGGAGCAGTGTGGGCGTCAGGATTTCTGACCTCCCCTCTGCAGCTAAGGAGAAACCCACCAGCCCAGAGAGAGTGAATTCACTTTCTTGGGACTTGCCTTCCAGCCCCTCCAGTACCTCCTTGGGCAGCAACCCCACCTTGCGTCTTTAGGCAGCTTTGTCTTATCCCTCTCATCTCTCGGTGATGACGGGCTTTGGGATGCACAGCGATCATTCACTAAGGGGTCCTTCCTGACCATCCAATGATGCCTCATTGCCCAAGTGGGGAATCTGAGGATCAGAAAGAGCATGTTCATAATAGGAGGTGAGTCAGTGATGGGCCAGGACAGAAATCCAGGCCTCCCGAGTCACAGAGCAGGAGCTGATGATCTGGCAGCATCCACAGAGGGGCAGAGGGGACGAGCAGGACAGGAAGGTCGGAGCCCCGAGTCGGGAGCAGCAGGACCCCAAACAGGGAAGCTGTGTAGCTCGAGTGCAAGGCTGGGCCCCGTGAGTGCTGGTGCATGAACCCGGCTCACTTGCAAAGCCTCGTGTTGTGACTCACGTGGAAAAGACTATGTGTCGGTTCAGGAAAATGAAGGAATCACGTGCCCCCGGGCCGTCTGCTATGGCCACATCGTTCTTCTTGCTTGAACACTGCATGTTAGTACTGCTGTGGCATTTGATGAGAGTTCCCAGTCATGAGGCTGAAATGTGTGTGTGTGTGTGTGTGTGTGTGTGTGTGTGTGTGTGTGTCTGACTGTGTCTGACCAGATGAACCAAAGTGGTGGTGGTGGGGTAGGGGAGGACCAACACAGGCTGTCCTTATCCCAGTGGAGAAGGTGTCCTTGGTTGCTCAGTAGGAATGTTCTGGAAATCCAGCAGTGCTGAATGGCAGGGGGTCATGCCTCATGTAGCCATTCAGTTCAGTTTCACGGCTTCTGACACAGAGCTTGACCTACAGAAGCTTCTCAGGCAAGTTGGGTGAATGAGTGAAGAGTTGAAAAAATCTGTTATTCTAATATTTTGTTAGTGAAGAGCATGGGTAATGTGGTGATCTGTTTCAGACTAGGGTAAAAAGAATGATATATATATATACATACGCATGTATGAAGTTGTATTTCACACACATACACACAGGGTGAGCAGGGAGGGGAGCAGAGGAGAGACACAGGAGCAGTGCTCCTCCCTGGCTGTGGGACCCCCTGCCCTGCCCTGCACCCCTACAGCTCCAGTGCCCGCATGTGGCATGGATACAGCACACACCAGTAAGGTGGTAACTGAGCAAGTTTCATCCTGACCTAGTTTGTGGCCTGGGCCCGGAATATCGAGGTCCTCTTCTCTTTGGCTTACAGTCAGGTTCCCATCAGAAAAGATAATTTATCCCAGAAGATTCACACTAAATGGCTTTAATGAAGGGCCTATTTAGTAGAAGTGGGCCCGGCAGGGTTGAGGGAATAAACAAGGACACCGATTCACGTGGGAGGGTGCACCCCAAACCACCCCAGGTCGGAGGGGCAAGGAGACAAGGTGGTACTTCGGGAACCCAAGGAGGACAGGGTGCCCAGTGAAGATGCCATGGGCAGGGGCTGTGGTTGCTCAGGGGGCGGCACCGGAGCCCAGGGGCAGCAGGTGGGAGGCCCTCCATCTCTCTTCTGCCCCCTACCCGCCCCCCACTGGTGCTGGGTGCTGGTCTGCAGGAGGCCAGGGTGTCATTCTCCCCAACTTGGAGCAGGGCAGAGGGGGCTGAGGAATGGGTAGAGGGGCCAGGGTGGCTCTGGGGGGAGCAACAGCACTCTTGTGAGGAGAAGGGTCTGTAGGGAGAGAGGGGGACCCAGGAGATGAGGAGGCAGATCTGCAGGAGAGCGTTCCTGACCTGGGTCCCTGGGGAATGCAAGCTTCAGGGAAGTAATTATACTGAATCCAGGAATCCCCTTCTGGACCCGTAATTACACGTACAGGAATTTTTTAGAGTCGGTGGCAGTGGTTTTAATGTCTCATAAATATTCCTCTAAGGGTACTACCCACAAGAAGGGGTGGCATGGTTTCCCAGACCCAGAGCTATCCCTGAGCCTTTAGAGATGAGGCTCTCAGCCTCTTTGGGAGGAAAAAAATCTCATATTTGGTCCCACCTCTACCCCAAGTCCACTGAGGGCTCAGGAACACGAGCAGCAGGGGCTCTGGACCTCGGAATCCCTTCAATCCTGCCTCCTGGGGTGCCTCCTCCAGGAAGTCTTCCAGGAGCTGGCAGTGGTTACTGAATCTGATCTCTCAGGGCTGGGGACGTGTGGGCGCTGATAAAAAGCTTCTTTGGGAATCCATGTTTGCTCATTTTCTCTAACTCTAGACTGAGAGTGGCATTTGCCTAAGTAGCAGACTTTTATTCCATCAAAAGCAAAGCTTGCACACAGCAGGGGGAAAGAAAGAAGTAGGCCAAGGAAACAAGGGCATGTGTCTGAAACCTCTGAGTTAAGGAAAGATGTTCCCAGAGACCATCTCCTCTAATCTGCAGAGAGCCCCCTGGCATGGGAACTGTCTGCTCAGCTGAATCAGTGCAGGGGTCGCCTATGAAAGAAAGGGCACCTAGACCGAGGACTTAAAATTTCAGCTGTCTCCTAATGAGCTGTGACGCTTTGAGTAACTCCCTGTACTCTCTGATTCTTGACTTACTCCTTAGTAAAGTGAAAGTGAAAAGGTTGCTCAGTCGTGTCCAACTCTTTGCAGCCCCGTGGACTATATACAGTCCATGGAATTCTCCAGGCCAGAATATTGGAGTGAAGGGCATCGTAATTGTGTCTAAGCTCTTTATGCAGTGAACCAAAGCCGCCTCCTTCTCATACAGCATTGTTCCTAGCTGTCCTAACGCTTACAGACTCACTCGCCTACCTTCTCCACTTAGACTAGCAAGTCTTTGAATCCGTGTTCGGTCTGGTCTAGAGAGGACCAGTCGAGATGTGGTGAATGAATGATAGAGTGGTGAACAAATGATAAGGATTCCCGAAGCTCAAGGAGAGGTCTGGCCTATTTGAGCCACTGCAGAAGCCATGGCTGCCGTAGATAGGGAGGCCTGGAGTGTTCCAGAAACCCGATGCATTCAGAAAGCTGGGCACACTGACTCTCCTCCTGGAGGTTTTTCAGGCCATTTAAGCTGTGGGGCATGATTGCGTCGTTGGCTGCAATTACCGCATACCCGAGGGGGGCTTATTTTGCAGTTCCAGGTTGGATTTAGCTGTCCCCTGACCACTTGAGAGGCTTGATAATAGCCAGGAATGGGGCCACCCGAGGAGGGCTGTTGCCAAGGGAAGGTGGAGCTGGTGTGGTAGGGGAGTCAGCAGGGCTTTCTAACCTCAGCATCTCTGACCTCCAGAGGGGCCTGTTGTGTGCCTGTCTCCTGCCATTGGGCCTTAGTCTAAATTAACCCCTGTGATTCTCACAGGAGTCTACAGTCAGTGTTCTTAACTGCAACCGACAGTTGAGAAACCAGGATTCAGGATGGTTCATTAGCTCGTTCATGGTCACAAGCACATTTTCAGCCCCAGGTCTTCCTACTCAGTCTCTTAACATTCAACTCTCCCTACAAAGCTTCCCATCACAAGCTCTAGAAAGTTCAGCACTTTCTTTCCCTTAAGAAGGGAATGGATTAGATGAACGTTTCTCAAAATCTCTTCCCTGGAGCAGATGCTTAATGACAGAAGCATCCTGGAATCAGATATGTTTGGGAAATGGGTCTCCTTCTTTTTGGAGGGTCACAGTGCCCATTCCCAGGTTCAAGATTCCGAGAAGGCCCTGCAGTAAACAAGGCTCATTAAGCTAGCTTCTGCTCAGCTTATGTGAATGAGAACCTTTGTCTTATTAATGCTATTAACGCCCCACAGAGCCAAGTAAACACTGAAATGGATGAGTCAGCTTTCTTCCCAAGACCTGACTTAGCAAGCGGGCCTCTGAGGATGGAGAGCCTCCCTTGATGTTGCCCCAGTCCCTGAATTAGTTCTGGATTCCTGCCTCCAGGATTTGGAAACGGCATCGTCCTGGACTGTCCCTCGTTCCCATTTCTTTTTCACGCAGCCTTGATATGGAAAATGCCCACAAATACCCCTCCCAAGAACTACCAGTAACTTAACGAGAAAACAAAATTCATTTGGATAATTTTGCTAAATTATCTTTTCACTAAATATTTTCTGCCTTTCTGGATATGGCTGCCACCTAACTTCCTTCTATAAAAGGACACTGGGGCTCTCAGACATTGGGAGAGGGAGGGTCACATAGAACAGGGACAGTGGCCCTGGCTCCCTCTGTCCCTGCCCCCAGCACTCACTGCTCTGCAGGGAATGGAAGAGGGGCGAGGAGTACACGGAGGTGTCTGGGCCTCGCCAAGTCCAGAACAGAGCTCTTGAACCCAGGGATCATCTACTCCCAGGCACCCCACCCTGCCTCCCCCAGCCGGCCCCTTCCTCCATTCAGCTCTGTCTATAAACAGCTCCACCACGGGTCCAGTTGCTCAAGCCTGAAGCCTAGAAACCTTTCTGATTTTCCTTCCCATCACCACCCCAGCCTACCCGCGGGCCAGGCTGTTAAAGGAAGAGTCTTGTGGTGAGTGGACGCTGGAACCCTGTAGACTCAGTTCAGAGCCTGCCTCTACCACCTCCTCACTGCGTGGTCGTCAGGAAGTTACCTAACCTCTCCGGTCCTCAGTTTCCTCTCCTGGAGAAAATGAAAGTGCAGACTTCACAGAGCTGCCAGGAGGATCCCACGAGACAGTGAGTGTGCAGTGCTTTATCGGTGCTGACAGCACTCAAGGTCAAATCAGCCGTTCCTATCCTCCTCTTGGACGTGTCTGTCTCGGTGTGTCTTGAGTGGTGCCACCCCGGTCCAGCCCAGCCCACAGTCATCCCTCCCTGGGCCACTGCAGTAACCTCTGAGCAGGTTCCCATTGCCAGTCCGTTCTCGGATGGTCTCTGCATGGCAGCCAGACTGATTTTTTTAACAACACAGCTAGGAACAGCTTCACTCAAATGCATCAAGCCTTCAAAGTAGGTTTTATATCACTTGTTTGAAATGAAATTTGAACAGCTCCGACACGCCCTGGCCTGTGAAGTCGTTCTCTGGCCTTTCTTGTGCCATTCTCAGCCTTCTGCATTGTCCCAGGCTCTTTGATGCCCCTGCTGTGTTTCTTGAGCCCCTCCAGCCCTTTGCAGAATTTGCATATGCTGCTGGCTCATTCTTACCCAGTGCACGTGGTCAGCCTTCTCTCTTATAAAGGCCTTCCCCTTAACTGTCTCTCACATCAACAAAATGTGTGTTTCCTCCAAAATGTGTGTGTGTCTTGTTTCTCATTTATTGTCAGGCAGCCCTCCTGGCCCTGTACCCGCCTTGAGGACAGGGTCTCTGCCTGACCATCGTGTTTCTAGGATGAAGGTGACAGGAGGGAGAAAGGAGCAACAAGCTCTAGCCGGGCTGAGCCGTGCTGTCCCCATCTTTTATTGTTTCCATTTGATGGATGAGAAGGTTGAGATCCTTTACCAAGGTCTCCTAGTTCATCAGTGCTGGGAATAGGATTCAGACCTGTGGGAGGCCTTCATCCCACATCCAGGCTGTGAGGCTCCGGCCAGGGGCCAGGAGAAGGCACCAGATGGGGCCTTCTGACCCAGTTCTCTGTCTCCAGCCTGCAGCTGGCCCCAGAGGCACAGGATGGATTGTGGGCTTTCATAGGTTTTTTCCGCATCTTTAGGATCCGTGGTATGGGTGAGCTTTCCCACGAGAGAGCAAAGTATTCACACTTAGGAGAAAGTAGCCATCCTTTTAGTCTTCAGCTTCGTAGGTGACACCAGCAGCTTTCTGTTTTTGTTTACCATTTTTTCCCATCATTTCAGACCAGTGAGTCCAGAAAAGTCAATTCTCAAGGAAGGCATGGCCAGTAGAGCTGACAAATGAAGTGATATCCAGCTGTGTTTGGTGTTTGAGTCTGACCTCTGTACTATGGAAGAGACATATTTCCTAAGGAAGTATCCTGGGCATGATATCCCCAGAGGATGGGAAGGGTGGCCTGGCAGAGTAAAGAATTCTCTATTTCGTGACTGGGCTATATGTTTTTTTTATTTTTTCTTTTTGCCTTGTGCTTATTTCTGGGACCCTGTACTTTTTCAGCACATCCCATCCTGTCATCCCTCTCTTGAGGGAGCTCTCAGTGTCTCTCTTTTAGGTGCACACTTAATCCTTCCAGCCCCGCTCCTGGAAATGCTGACCACTACATCCTTCTCAAGTGAAGGCTTTGCTCCTGCCTGGCACACGGTGAGGACTCAGCAAGCACTGACTGTTTTTTATTTTTTTTTGCCATACTCAAGGCAGAGCAGAAGCAATCACGTGGAGTGACTCCTGTGTGCCTGGCATTGTACAGTTATATGTCCCACTCAATCCCCAGAGACTCTGCCAGCTGGTCACTGCTGTGCTCCCACATGACTGGCCAGGAAACTAAAGGCTTGCCCAGGGTTAGCTGTGAGTCAAACTGAAGCCTGGGCAAGAATCCCCATTCCAAACGAGGCTTGCTGAGTGAGTTTCAGAGCTGGCACGTCGTGCTGGGTGTCCTAACCTCAGAGTCACCCACTGCTCAGATGTGTCAGTTTCCTGTGACAGCTAGAACAGATGACCACAAATCTGGCTGCTTACAACAAGAGGAACTTATTCTCTCACAGTTCTGGAAGCCAGAAGTCTAAAATCAGTAACCACTTACTCGAAATCAAGGTTTCACCAGCTGAAATCAAGGTTTCTCTCTAGGGAAGAATCCATTCCCTGCCTCTTCCAGCCTCTGGTGGCTGCCAGTATTCATTGGCTTATGGCCACATCACCCCAACCTTTGTTCATCTTCATATCACCTTCTCATGTGTGTGTCCAGTCTTCCTCTGCCCTGTCTTCTAAGGACATCTTAGGTGGCATTTAGTGCCAACCCAAATAATCCAGACTAATCCCCTGTTGTAAAGATTCTTAATCATACCTGCAAAGACCCTTCTTCCAAAGAGGGTAAGATTTATTGGTTCTGGGGATTAGGACCTTGTGTCTTTGGGGGCCATTGTTTAGCTTGCCACACCTGCTCTGGAGGATGCAGAGAAAAAGCACAGATCCTCTGCTGAAAGCAGATACGGGTGGGCAAGAGGCAGGGCTAAATGTGAGGCCCTCGGCAGGCATGCACCACCCAGGCAAAGGCAGGATGAGCAGTTAGCAGGGGAATTATTGTTGTCCTTGGGAAAGGAGATGCACTTTGGCCAACTCTTAACACGAATTAAATGTGAGATGCTGGGACCAGTGTTCATTCATTCTTTTATCAAAAAGTTACTGAGCTGATATCTTATGCCCAGGCTTCTGGAACTCACACTCTAGACAAGGAAATGGGTAAAGAGATGATTGTATGTATTGTAGCCAATACTGGAGTAGAGGGATGTGCCCCAGATGGGGGTATTTTAGCCCCACCTGGGAAGGCTTCTGGGAGGAGGCAAGACTTGAACTGAGGCTGCATGATGAAGGAGTTAGCCATGGAGGCCCCAGAGAGGGACAGGGCATGTTATCAGAGCAGCATTTGATCACAAAGCTATGTGATCAGGACTGAATCAGCCTTCTGCCTGCCAAGATTGCCCAGTGGTCATGTTACTGAAAGGCAGGTCAGCTGCTCCCTCAAAAGTCAATACTTAAGAGGCCAGTTTGTTGGAAAAGAAAGTTTGCCTTATTTTGGAGGCTGGCAACTATGGGGGAGAGGGTGGGCTCATGTCCAAAGGCACAATCAGTGGGCAAGAGCTTGTAAGGGGCGTTTCAGGGATCTATGGGCAGGGGCAGCACGTGTACATGTACATGTGAAACAGCACAGTCAGCCCTGACAGGCTTCTGGAAACTGGTCGTGTGGTCATCTGAAAAGTGTCATCTTCATTGTTTTGAGCATAGTTAATCTTTGTTTCCAGGATCAGTTTGTTCCCATTTCTTTGAGGCCAGTTCTCAAGATTGTGGCAGCTTATGTCATGGTTACAGTCTGGTCATCATGTAAATAACTTCTTCCACCTGATGTGGGTTTCAGTATCTGTAAGACAGCTCACAGGATATGGCTCAGAATATTATCTATAGTCCTTGAAGAAAAACTAAGAACTCCTTGACTTTGTTTAATAATTGTTATCTTGTTTGACTGTTGTCCTTTGCTTCTGCATTTTCTCTCTTCTCTGATTAAACTTATTCTTTGACTCAAGTCTTCCTATAGACAAAAGGCATGCAGAGAACGGGAGGGTAAGGATCTTAGAGTCCTGCCCTGTTTCAGGCATCTTTAATTGAATCTTAGATGAAAACCCCGGAGTCAGATTTTCGTCTTGTTATGGTTTATAGTGTGCCTGGTCTCTTTGCCCCTCATAGCCTTCATCCTGGGTGAAACCTCCCAAAGGGAAAGCACAGACTCTTGGAGTCTCTGCAGGGGGATTTGGCTCGCCGCCCGTTGAATGACTGCCCTCTGTCCTGTCCAGGTGGCCTGCAGTGGGCAGATGGGCAGGTTGGCCGGCCATGAAATCTGAATGCAAATCGGCTGCTAATTAGAGGCTTGTCAGGTCTAAGCAATCCAGTCCCATAGTGATTTCAGTGTTAATGCACCTTTTCTTTGAAAAATGTAAAAGCACATCCCGGGTTTCTCACAGTGTGAATGGCTTTTCAGTGCTCTTAGAATGGAGTCGCTGGCTGTGAGGTTTTCCGCCCCTCACATGGCGCTTCCATAGTCCTTCCACCAGCGCACCAGCTCTTTCCTGCCTCGGTCTTTGCACGTGTGTTACACTGGGATGGGACGTGCTTACTCCTATCTGACCCTGCTGTCCACTGTCCACTTCCTGTCTCAGCTTAGAGGATACACCTCTGACTGTATTTACACAGCTTTGATTAAATATGTGTGTGTAAGTGCTTAATATTTTCCTTCTTGAGGGTGGGGCTCTAAGACTGTTACATTGACCCAGTCCACACCACACAGCAAACATATGCAAATATATGTTGAGTGGATGAAAGAAAAATCAAAATCAAAGAAAACTTCAGAGGTATTAAACAAAGAAAATGGTTTAGCATTCATGATATGTCCATATTAGATAATAATCTTTAGTCTTAAAGACATATTGAAAGAATTCCTTTTATTAGAAATGCTTATAATTTGAATGGAAGAAGCAAGATAAAAAAAACTACATACAATCTGATCTTAATTTTACAAAATGCATGTATATTTGCTAGAAAATCTATCAATGGATTGTGAAGATTTAGAATAAATGTTGTTTTGTTTTGCTGTTTAATTTTTTCCAAGTTTTCTTTAATGAGAACATACCACTTTTGTCAAATGAAATTAAAATATCAGTGAGGCTCCTTTGAGCCATCTGGTGTCTTGGTCCTTTCTTGTACGCAGTCCTAATCTTTTATACACACATTACAGGCTTACTCAGAATGAATTGGCGGTCCCCACTAGAATGATTTAACCAATTAACTTATTCATTAACTGCCATGGTATCTTATATATGCTGGACAAAAGATTTAGAATAATCCTTATTATGGGCTGGACAAAAGGAATATTTGAAATCCTTCTCTCTCATTCCTGTCCAGCCTGTCTCATGGAATTCCCACAGGGACTAATGCCCAGAAAGGGGGAGAGTGGTATTAGTGTCTTTAAAAGGAGATTGAGTTCTAGGCGTGCCCTTAGTCACAGGCAGAGCAGAGTTCTCATCAAGCGTGTGTGTGTGTGTGTTTACTGATTTTCCCAGACTTTCACACTCATTACCTTTTCCATAATGCATTCTCGAGTTTGTTAAAACTTTATTATGCTGTTATGCTTTTCTATATATTACAGCTAGTTTAGAAATTAACCTGTCATCATAGTTCCAACCTATGAAACTACGTAATGAGAATTTTAGTAATAATTTCTGTTAGTGAGTCTGTGGCAAAACTAGCATCTTCATATAAAATAAATCATTCTAACCCTTTTGAAAAACATTTTGAGAAAGCTTATATCCTGAGCTTCCCAGGTGGTGCAGTGGTAAAGAATCCACCCGCCAGTGCAAGAGACATAGGTTCGATCCCTGGGGTGGAAAGACTCCCTGGCATAGGAAATGGCAACCTGCTCCGGTATTCTTGCCTGGAGAATTTCATGAATGGAGGAACCTGGCAGGCTGCAGTCCACGGGGGTCGCAAAATGTGGGATGCGACTGAGAAACTGAGCATGCACATGTTCTGGATTCAATGATGCCATTTTTGAGTCCTTACCTTAAGGATATGATCTAAGATGAATATATATGTATACACCTAAAGGAACTGCGGATGGTGACTGCAGCCATGGAATCAAAAGACAATTGCTTCTTGGCAGGAAAGTGATGATAAATCTAAACAGTGTGTTGAAGAGCAGAGATATTATTCTGCCAACAAAGGTCCTAATAGTCAAGGCTATGGTCTTCCCAGTGGTCACGTATAGTTGTGAGAGCTGGACCATAAAGAAGGCAGAAAGTTAAAGAATTGATGCCTTTGAACTGTGGTGCTAGAGAAGATTTCTGAAAGTCCCTTGGACAGCAAGGAGATCAAACCAGTCAAGGAAGATGAACCCTGAATATTCACTGGAAGGACTGATGCTGAAGCTGAAGCTCCAGTAGTTTGGTCATCTTTTGCAAACAGATGATTCATTGGAAAAGTCCCTAATGCTGGGAAAGATTGAGGGCAGAAGGAGAAGAGGGTGTCAGAGGGTGAGATAGCTGGACAGCATCACCAGTGCAATGAACATGAACTTGGGCAAACTCCAGGAGATGGTGAGGGACCGGGAGGCCTGATGTGCTGCAGTCCATGGAGTCTCAAAGAGTCAGACACGACTGGGAGACTGAACAACAACAACAAAAAGGAAATATTGCTCAGTCAACTGCAGTAGGGGAAAGTTGGAAACAAGGTGAACTAAATCTCTGGCAGTAAGGGAATGGGATTTCCAATAACTGTGTTCACACAGTGGGCTGTCTTTGAAAGGATGGTTTTAAATAATAGGAGATGTACGTAGAGTATTTATTGCTATATATTCAGTTTCTGCATAGGTGTGTGGGTATATGTAGATATATGTATAAAAATTTATGTGATTTGTGACTTTGTCACATAAGGATGCAGATGTCTTTCCCCACAGCCACCCCAATCCCTTCAAAAGCACATGAGGGGCTTTTCTGCTGATGTCAGAATTAACTATGTATTAATTAACCCGCTTACCAGAACACCTGACCTGCCTCTTGAGAAATTTGTATGCAGGTCAGGAAGCAACAGTTAGAACTGGACATGGAACAACAGACTGGTTCCAAATAGGAAAAGGAGTACGTCAAGGCTGTATATTGTCACCCTGCTTATTTAACTTATATGCAGAGTACATCATGAGAAACGCTGGGCTGGAATAAGCACAAGCTGGAATCAAGATTGCCGGGAGAAATATCAATAACCTCAAATATGCAGATGACACCACCCTTATGGCAGAAAGTGAAGAGGAACTCAAAAGCCTCTTGATGAAAGTGAAAGAGGAGAGTGAAAAAGTTGGCTTAAAGCTCAACATTCAGAAAATGAAGATCATGGCATTCGGTCCCACCACTTCATGGGAAATAGATGGGGAAACAGTGGAAACAGTATCAGACTTTATTTTTCTGGGCTCCAAAATCACTACAGATGGTGACTGCAGCCATGAAATTAAAAGACGCTTACTCCTTGGAAGGAAAGTTATGACCAACCTAGATAACATATTCAAAAGCAGAGACATTACTTTGCCAACAAAGGTCCGTCTAGTCAAGGCTATGGTTTTTCCAGTGGTCATGTATGGATGTGAGAGTTGGACTGTGAAGAAGGCTGAGCACTGAAGAATTGATGCTTTTGAACTGTGGTGTTGGAGAAAACTCTTGAGAGTCCCTTGGACTGCAAGGAGATCCAACCAGTCCATTCTGAAGGAGATCAGCCCTGGGATTTCTTTGGAAGGAATGATGCTGAAGCTGAAACTCCAGTACTTTGGCCACCTCATGTGAAGAGTTGACTCATTGGAAAAGACTCTGATGCTGGGAGGGATTGGGGGCAGGAGGAGAAGGGGACGACAGAGGATGAGATGGCTGGATGGCATCACTGACTCGATGGACGTGAGTCTCAGTGAACTCCGGGAGTTGGTGATGGACAGGGAGGCCTGGCGTGCTGCGATCCATGGGGTCGCAAAGAGTCAGACACGACTGAGCGACTGATCTGATCTGATCTGATCTGAATTAACCCCCTTAGATATCCCCCTACCCTGAATATCGTGGAGTACTTGCTTTCCTCTGCTGGATATACGTGGAATTGAAAGTAATTGCTAGTCGTCAGACCTTAAGCTTGGAAATGAACACCATGGCCTTTAACATGATGGCTTCGTGGAGATTACTGTGACCTCCTTGGTACGCTGGGCCTTTATATAAAACAATCACTTTAGCAATCAGTCACCTCACCCTATTTTGCACTTTACAGTAACAAAAAGGTTTTTACTTTTTTAGATGATAATTTGTAATGTTGGAGAAAATAGAGGAATTTGGTGATCTTACATGCTCTCGCTCCCTCCTTCGTCTTTCCTTCACTGTGTCTCACTGCTGGTTTCCTCCTCACCTCCTCTCTGAAGGGAGAGACCACCCACCCATGCACCCGTTCATCCATCTGTCCACACCTCCATTCGTCCATCCATCCATCCAGTGGATAGTTTAGTGAGGATCTACTATATATCAGATACTGTTCTAGTCACTGAAGATATAGCAATGAATAATAATAACATCTTTTTATGTATGTGTATGTATATAGATAGATGCATGTATATGTGTATGTGCTTAGTTGCTCAGTCATGTCCAACTCTCTGAGGCTCCATGGACCGTGGCACACCAGGCTCCTCTGTCCATGGAATTTTCCAGGCAAATATACTGGAGTGGGTTGCCATTTCCTACTCCAGGAGATCTTCCTAACTCAGGAATTAAACCCAGGTCTCCTGCACTTCCTGAATTGGCAGGCAGATTCCTCACCACTAGCGTCACTTGGGAAGCTCCACGTGTGTGTGTGTGTGTGTGTGTGTGTGTGTGTGTGCGCGTAAATGTCTTTTGTTATACATGTATTTTTTTTTTCAATTAAAAAATTTGCACTAATGAACAAAACATACAAAAACCTCCTGTTCTAAAGCATTTAGTCATCTCTTCCTCAGGGCTTTGAAGATGCCTTCGTTAATGTACTTTATTGGCTTCATGGCTGATTTCCCTCCAGGCTGTGGAAGAGGGCCCTTGCACAAGTCAGCTCGTATCTGCCCCACCCAGGCTCACATCCATCCCCCTTACATATCATTATAATACTATAAGTGAGTTTGACAAAAGGAAAGAGAATGCGTGGAACTTGACATTTATTGAGGACCTACTGCCTGCTAAGCCTCATAACTTCAGAAGCTTTGTGTCCTCCCAAACAAGCATTTTGTTCCCATTTTATAGCAGAGGAAACTGAGATTTAGGAAAGGCAATGACTCATTCATGTTCTCAAAGCTGGTGGATGCAGACCAGGATTCACACCTGTTCTGCCTGATTCTGTTACAGTCCTCTCTGCTTCACCGACTCAGTGGACATGAATCTGAGCAAACTCCAGGAGATAGTGAAGGACAGGGAAGCCTGGTATGCTGCAGTCTATGGGGTCACAAAGAGTTGGACATGATTTAGTGACTGAATAACTTCTTCCATCATTGGCTTGGAGGAAAAGATCAGTTCTAATTTCACACATAGTGAAATTTGCAGCATGAGATGGGGCAGTGGAGGAACTGGCCCCATCTCCCACCCCCGTAGCCCCCTGCCCTGGCTGATTTTATTAGGCACCCCGGAAAGAGAGAAGCCTGGTTCTACCAGAAGGGCAAGGGCTTTTACGTTTCTGACAGAACAGCACGATTCTCTACCCCCCAATATATAATTTTAGCCTCCCCTTTTGCGGATTCTCTTATTACATTTTTTTTTTTCTGCAAAAGAAAATGGTCCTGACATCCAAATCCCATCATATGGGTCCTGACTTTATTACAAACCCTGGGATGTCCATCTATTAAGTATTGGATTGACCTTTTGAGATCGAGATTGGAAAAAATAAAAATAAAATCGCCACTCAAAACATATTTCATCAGCTGGCATAATGACACAAAAGTCATTCTGTCTACACCACTTTTTGTGACCCTTATAAAAGTCCAGGAAGTTCATCTCCAGGAGGGGTTGGGAGCAGATCAGGAGCTCTGCGGATAGGGCTCTCAAAGGACCCATTCCCGTTTCCAAATCCATGTTCTAGCCCAGACATCTTGAGCTCTTAACCAGTTAATGGCAACTGTCATGCATTCATGACCACTCATCCCCGAATAAGCATTCTAAATGCTGTTTAGGAACCATTTGCCCCACCCACCAGTGCAAAAGTGTTACTCTGAGCTTGGGAGGTAAAAATGCCCCCCCTTTTTTTCAGAATTACTGAGTTGGGGGCTGTGGGTGATCACTTTTGCTGTGTGTGTGTGTGTATGTATGTGTGTGTGTGTGTGTGTGTGTGTGTGTGTGTGTATATATATATATTATATATTATATATATTCCCTGGAGGTTTCTTGCCTTTGCGAATAATAACCAGCATTGTTTTAACAGCAGCTCCTATTTCTTTTGTGCCTTTTCTCAGGGAACACAGCAGAATTAGGGACCACAGTTTCCTAGCTTTTCTCAAAGCCCATCGCAGTGAGGGGTGCTGCCAGGACAGCAGGGGTGAAAAGGTTTAGACTTTTGGGAAGGGCAGACCCTTCATGCAAATTTTCTCCCTCAGGAACAGGAGGTGAGAAAGCCCCTGGGAACCAGGGCAGGGGGTATGAGTGAGTCTTAGGAGAACTTCGAACCAGCTGTGAGCCCTGTGTTTAAGCGTTTTTATGCTCTTGTCTTGGCAATGAGGCTCGTCCTGTGCTGGTGAGGGTGGTATTTTCTGTATGTCAGAGCCCTAGAACTGAGCGCACAATGCTTTCTGCCATGTGACCAAAATCAAGACTGGCTCTTCTCTGGCCCATTTCTTGAAAGTATCCAATAAAGTTGTGCCATGAAAACACCTTGCAACTATAAAGTGATCCTGTGTGTATGTGTGTGTGTGTGTGTTAGTCGCTCAGTCATGTCTGACTTATTGCAACCCCATGGACTTTAGCCCACCAGGCTCCTCTGTCCATGGAATTCTCCAGGCAAGAATACTGGAGAGTGTTAGTTAGTTCAGTTGCTCAGTCATGTCCAGCTCTGCAATCCCATGGACTGCAGTACGTCAGGCCTCTCTGTCCATCACCTGCCTGTCATCACCAACTCCCGGAGTTTACTCAAACTCATGTCCATGGAGTGGGTGATGCCATCCAGCCATCTCATCCTCTGTCGTCCCCTTCTCCTCCTGCCCTCAATCCCTCCTAGCATCAGGGTCTTTTCAAATGAGTCAGTTCTTCGCATTAGGGGGCTAAAGTGTTGGAGTTTCAGCTTCAGCATCAGTCTTTGCAATGAATATTCCTCTAGGATGCACTGGTTGGATCTCCTTGCAGTCCAAGGGACTCTCAAGAATCTTCTCCAACACCACAATTCAAAAGCATCAATTCTTTGGTGCTCAGCTTTCTTTATCGTCCAACTCTCACATCCATACATGACTACTGGAAAAATCAAAGCTTTGATTAGATGGACCCTCTGGAGTGGGTAGTCATTCCCTTCTCCAAAGTATCTTCCTAACCCAGGGATCAAACCTGAGTCTCCCACATTGCAGGCAGATTGTTAACCATCTGAGCCATCAGGAATGCCCCAAAGTGATCATGCAACATGATTGTCATTCACATCCTTGTATTTGATGCCAACAAGCTAGTCTTGTTTAATTGATCAGCAAGTCAAGCAGTGTTATCTTGTAGAAATGGCACTGGAGCAGGGGTTCTGGGACTGAAATTTCCCTCCTGCCTCTGGTACTCAGTTGCTGGATAATCCTGGGCAAGTCATTTATCTTTCCTGTATTGGGAAAATGGAGCCACTTCTAACTAGATCAGAGTGAGATGGGAGTAAAGGTGTTTTGTATACTGTAGAGGTTTATTTGCACACTCTTTTTCTTTTCTGATCATTTTAATCTCATACTTTTAATTTGCCTCTTACCCGCCACTTCCCCTTTGGTAACCATATGTCTGTTTTCTATGTCTATGAATCTGTTTCTGCTTTGTAAATAAGTTGATTTGTCTTATTTTTTAGATTTATATATATGTGATATAAGATAATGTTTTATCTGACTTCACTTAGTGTAATAATTTCTAGGTCCATCCTTATTGCTTAAATGATGTTATATCATTCTTTTTTATGGCTGAGTAGTAGTCAATTGTGTACATACCACATCTTTTTTATGCCTTCATCTGTTGTTGGACACTTAGGTTGCTTCTGTGTCTCGGCTATTATAAATAATGCTGTTATGCACATACAACTCTGCTCAATGTTATGTGCCAGCCTGGATGGGGCAGGGGGTTTGGGAGATTGGATATACGTACCTATGGCTGAGTCCCTTCACTGTTCACCTGAAACTATCACATTGTTAACCGGCTATACCCCAGTACAAAATGATTTTGGTGTTAAAAAGATAAACATTTTCCAATTGAAATGTTCATATTTTCCAGATATGTGCCCAAGAGTGGGATTTTTAGTTTCTTAAGGAACCTCCATACTGTACCAATTAGCATTCCCACCAACAGTATAGGAAGATTTCCTTTTCTCTGTATCCTCTCTTGCATTTATTATTTATAGACTTTTTCATGATGGCCACTTTGACCAGTGTGAAGTGGTACCTCATTGTAGTTTTGACTTTCATTTCTCTAATAATTAGTGATGTTGAATATCTTTTCATGTGTCTGTTGGCCATCTGGATGTCTTCTTTGAAGAATTGTCTATTTAGATCTTCTGCCCACATTTTTAGATTGGGTTGTTTGTTTTTTGATATTGAGTTGTATGAGCTGTTTGTACATATTGGAAATTAAGCCCTTGTCTGTTGCATTGTTTGCATATTTTTTTCTCCCAGTCTGTTGGTTGTCTTTCCATTTTGTTTATGGTTTCCTTTGCTAGGTAAAAACTTATAAGTCTAATTAAGTCCCATTTGTTTATTTTTGCTTTTATTTGTTTTGCCTTGGGAGACTGACCTAAGAAAGTGTTGCTATGATTTCTGTCAGATAGTATTTTGCATATGTTCTCTCTTAGGAGTTTTATGATGTTATGTCTTATATTTAAATTTTTAAGCTATTTTGAGTTTATTTTTGTGTATGGTGTGAGGGAGTGTTCTAACTTCATTGATTTTTGCAGCTGTCCAGCTTCCCCAATACTGCATGCTGAAAAGACTGTCTTCTCCATTGTATATTCTCATTTTCTTTGTCAAAGATTAACCCAAAGGCTGTTGGTGTGTGGGTTTATTTAGGGGCTCTATTGTGTTCCATTGATCTATGTGTGTTTTGTTCCCAGTACTATGCTATTTTGATTACTGTAGCTTTGTAGTGTTGTCTAAAGTCTGGAAGGTTATGCCTTCAGCTTTGTTCTTTTCCCTCAGAATTGCTTTGACAATTCTGGGTCTTTTGTGGTTCTGTATAAACTTTAGGAATTATATGAACTAGTTCTGTGAAAAATGTCATAGCTTATTTGATAGTGGGAAAACTTTCATCTTTTTGCCATTTAATATTATGTTGGCTGTGGATTTGTCATAAATGGCTTTTATTTATTATGTTGCGATCTATTTCCTCAATGGGATTCCTTGGTGGCTCAGAGGTAAAGAATTCACCTGTCAATGCAGGAGACATGGGTTCAATCCCTGGGTCAGGAGGATCCCCTGGAGAAGAAAATGACAACCCACTCTAGTATTCTTGCCTGGGATGTCCCCTGGATAGAGGGGCTTGGTGGGCTAAAGTCCATGAGGCGGCTAAACTTGATAAAGGCTTCAGAAGAAAAAAAAAAGGAAGAGAGGGAGAAACTGGAAAACATAAGCTAAATGACATGGGAGCACCAAATGTGAAATAGAAAAAGTGAAACAAAGTAGATAAAAGTAAAAGATCATCACACAGTCTGGTTGTTTTTAAACATGGCTGCTCATTAGAAACACATCTGGAGCTTTGGCGAGAAAAAGAAGTATCTGGGCATTTTTTTTTTTTAATTCCAATATAATTCTGATATGCATCTCGATTTTAAAAAATGATTAAAGGTTTTACCAAAAACGTAGAAGAATTAAAGAACAAACAAACAAACAGAGATGAATAATATACTAGAAAAAATCAATAGCAGAATAATGAGGTAGCAAAACAGAGAAGTGACCTGGAGGATAGAATGGTGGAAATCACTGCCGCAGAACAGAATATAGATAAAAGAATGAAAAAAACTGAAGACAGCCTGAGTCACCTTGGGACAACATTAAATGCACCAACATTCACATTATAGGGGTCACAGAAGGAGAAGAGAGGAGATAGGACTCGAGAAAATATTTGAAGAGATAATAGCTGAAAACTTCCCTAATGTGGGAAAGGAAATAGTCAGCAAAGTCCTAGGAGTGCAGATGGTCCCAGGAAGGATAAACCCAAGGAGGAATACACATAGTAATCAAATGGACAAAAATTAAAGAAAATATGGGGAGGGAGGAGGGTTCAGGATGGGGAACACATGTATACCTGTGATGGATTCATTTTGATATTTGGCAAAACTAATACAATTATGTAAAGTATAAAAATAAAATTAAAAAAAAAATAAAAGCAACAAGGGAGAAACAACAAATAATATACAAGGGGGCTCCCATTAGATTATCAGCTGATTTCTCAGCAGAAATTCTACAAGCCAGAAGGGAATGGCACAATATATTTAAATTGATGAAAGAGGAGAAACTATAACCAAGAATACTATACCTGGCAAGACTCTCATTGAGATTTGATGGAGAAATCAAAAGCTTTCCAGACAAGCAGCACCACCATACCAGCTTTACAACAAATGCTAAAGGAACTTCTCTAGGCAGGAAGCACAAGAGAAGGAAAAGACCTATAGAGAATAAACCCCAAACAGTTAAGAAAATAATAGGATCATACATATCAATAATTACCTTAAATGTAAATGGATTAAATGCACCAACCAAAAGACATAAACTGGCTGGGTGGATGAAAATACATGCATGTATGCGCTTCCACTTACCACATCACTCAACCCCCTAAGTTGTATGTAATTATTTTATATTGTTAGATTAATCGTGTTTCCATTATGGCTTGCACCTGTAATTATCATTTATTTTTTTGTCTGGCAATGATTGTGAAAACTGATAAACATCTTTTACCATTGTGATTCAGTTCAGTGCAGTTCAGTCGCTCAGTCGTGTCTGACTCTTTGTGACCCCATGAATCTCAGCACGCTAGACCTCCAGTCCATCACCAACTCCCGGAGTTCACCCAGACTCATGTCCATTGAGTCAGTGATGCCATCCAGCCATCTCATCCTCTGTCGTCCCCTTCTCCTTCTGCCCCCTATCCCTCCCAGCATCAGAGTCTTTTCCAATGAGTCAACTCTTCGCATGAGGTGGCCAAAGTATTGGAGTTTCAGCTTTAGCATCAGTCCTTGCAATGAACACCCAGGACTGATCTCCTTTAGGATGGACTGTTTGGATCTCCTTGCAGTCCAAGGGACTCTCAAGAGTCTTCTCCAACACCACAGTTCAAAAGCATCAATTCTTCAGTGCTCAGCCTTCTTCACAGTCCAACTGTCACATCCATACATAACTACTGGAAAAACCATAGCCTTGACTAGATGGACCTTTGTTGGCAAAGTAATGTCTCTGCTTTTGAATATGCTATCTAGGTTGGTCATAACTCCTTCTTTTAATTTCATGGCTGCAATCACTATCTGCAGTGATTTTGGAGCCCCCCAAAATAAAGTCTGCCACTGTTTCCCCATCTATTTCCCATGAAGTGATGGGACCAGATGCCATGATCTTCATTTTCTAAATGTTGAGCTTTAAGCCAACTTTTTCACTCTCCTCTTTCACTTTCATCAAGAGGCTTTTGAGTTCCTCTTCACTTTCTGCCGTAAGGGTGGTATCATCTGCATATCTGAGGTTACTGATATTTCTCCTGGCAATCTTGATTTCAGCTTGTGCTTCTTCCAGCCCAGCATTTCTCATGATGTACTCTGCATATAAGTTAAATAAGCAGGGTGACAATATACAACCTTGATGTACTGCTTTTCCTATTTGGAACCAGTCTGTTGTTCCATGTCCAGTTTTAACTGTTGCTTCCTGACCTGCATACAGGTTTCTCAAGAGGCAGGTCAAGGTATTCCCATCTCTTTCAGAAATTTCCACAGTTAATTGTGATCCACACAATCAAAGGCTTTGGCATAGTCAATAAAGCAGAAATGTTTTTCTGGAACTCTCTTGCTTTTTCAATGATCCGTCAGATGTTGGCAATTTGATCTCTGGTTCCTCTGCCTTTTCTAAATCCAGCTTGAACATCTGGAAGTTCACGGTTCATGTATTGCTGAAGCCTAGCTTGGAGAATTTTGAGCATTACTTTACTAGCGTGTGAGATGAGTGCAATTGTGTGGTAGTTTGAGCATTCTTTGGCATTGCCTTTCTTTGGGATTGGAATGAAAGCTGACCTTTTCCAGTCCTGTGGCCACTGCTGAGTTTTCCAAATTTGCTGGCATAGTAAGTGCAGCACTTTCACAGCATCATCTTTCAGGATTTGAAATAGCTCAACTGGAATTCCATCACCTCCACTAGCTTTGTTCGTAGTGATGCTTTCTAAGGCCCACTTGACTTCACATTCCTATTGTGATTATGTAACTGTTATTCACTTAATACCATTGTATCATGATTGGTCAACAGAAATAAAATTCTGTATCACCAAAACTACCATTTAATGCATATTGAATTTTATCAAATGCTTTTAATGCATCAATTGGTATGATCATGTGGTTTTTGTTTTTCTTTCATTGATGACAACATTGATTTGCATTTATTGAACCATCCTTATGACCCTGGAATGAGTCCAGCTTGAATGTGGTGTATGATCCTTTTTATGTGTTATCAGATTTGGTTTGCTAACATTTTTTTGAGGAGTTTTACATCGACATTAATGAAAGATATTGGCCTATAATTTTCTTTTTTGGTAGTATCTTTGCTAGTGTTGTTATCAGGGTGATTGTGGCTTCATAGAATGACTCTGGGAGCATTTCCTCCTCTTCAGTCTTTTGGAAGAGTTTGAGAAGAGTCAGTCTAAGTTCTTTGTATGTTTGGTAGAATTCCCCAATGAAGTCATCTGGTCCTGGAGTTTTGTTTGCAGGGAGTTATTGTTTTTACAGATTGTATTTTACTTCTAGTGATTGGTCTGTTCAGGTTATCTGTTTCTTCTTGATGCAGTTTTGGCAGGCTCTATGTTTCTAGAAGAGCTTCCCCATGGCTCAGAGGTAAAATATCTGCCTGCAGTGCAGGAAGTGCAGGAGATGCAGGTTCGATCCCTGGGTCAGGAAGATCCCCTGGAGGAGGAAATGGCAACCACTCCAATATTCTTGCCTGGAAACTCCCATGGACAGAGGAGCCTGGTGGGCTACAGTCCATAGGGTCGCAAATAGTCAGACACGACTAAAGTGACTTAGCATAGCACAACCCACAGCATGTGTTTCTAGAAACTTGTCCATTTCTTGTATGTTGTCCATTTTGTTGGTGTGTAACTGTCCATAGCATTTTCTTGTGATTTTTTTTTTTTTTTTTTTTTTGTATTTCTGCACTATTGGTTCTAACTTCTCCTTTTTCATTTATTTCATTTATTTGGGTCCTTTACCTTTTCTTCTTGGTGAGCCTGTCCAGAGGTTTATGGATTTTGTTTGTCCTTTGAAAGAACCAGCTCTTGGTTTTATTGATTTTTTTTCTATTTTTAATCTCCATTTATTCCTCTCTGATCTTTATTATTTCCTTCCTTCTGCTAACATTAGGTTGTGTTTGTTCTTCTTTTTCTAATTCTTTTAGGTGGTAGGTTAGGATTTTTATTTGGGATTTTTTTTTTCCTTTTCTTTTTTTTTTTTGAGAAAGACCTATACTGATATGAACTTCTCTCTTAGGATTGTTTTTGCTGCACCTCATAGATTTTGTATGATTGTGTTTTCTGCACACTCTTGAGATGAAGGAGAAAAATATCCTGAGAGGCATGTTTACAATTCCTTGCAAGACTTACTATTAAATCAATTAATGGTTGGGTCATCTAGTTGCACACCCTTCTTCAAGTCAACATGCCCGATCCTTACTGTTTTTAATTTATTCCTAACTTTTATAATAGTACCCAATCCCGAGCCTCCTTTGACTTCTTTCTCCCTATTCTAGTTTTATTCTTAGCAATCATCACTCCCAGACATTGTTATCTATTCATTGCTCTCCGTGGTCTATCCTGCCCCGTTAGAATGTAAGTTTCTTGAGGACAAGGGTGAGGTCTCATTTGTTCATTGCTATCCCCCACTGCCCAGAACTGCTTCGGCTAGCATACAATAGGCAATCAGCACTCATTGTGATGTGAAAGAATACCTACATTGTTGTTCTGCCTTCACTAAGAAGCCCTGCTTTGAGAAGAAAAATGATCCCCTAGGAAACAAGGCAGAACCTGGCCTCGACAGGCTTAATCTGGATAATGCACTGGCCTCATGAACTACGAACACATGTCATGCAGGCTGGGCTACATGATCTTGGGAAAGTGGCTTCTTACTCTCAGCCTTATTCCTGGATGAACTTCACTGAAGTGCAGAGTTGGTCACAAAGTCTAAATAAGTCTGTGAGTTCACTGCTCTAAGGTCCTGTTTCTTCATCCAGAGGGTAGAGGTGAGACTACCAACTTTGTGATGTTTTTGTATCGCTTAGATCAATGACTGGCCTAGAAGAGGTGATTAGTGTGGGTTCTAGATACCTATTGAAAGAAGTGTTTGCTAGGGATGGAAATGGGGAGGAAACCATGGGGACACTGGGCACCTTAGAAGGGATAGAAGAGAAACTACCATTTAATGAGTACCTGCTGTAGACCAAATGCGGCCCGGGGGTCACATGCTTCATATGCATCCAGTTAAAATCTCACAATTACTCAAAGAAGTTTGGGGTCAATACATCTCACAAGGAGGAAACTGAGGCTTAGAGAAGCTTCTGTTGCTTGACTGAGTCCCGCAGCTGCTATGTGAAAGAGAGGGTTTGGCACTAGGTCAGTCTGATTTCCAGGCTTATCATGTTCCTCTGAGTCCCAGGAGGTGTTTAGGACCATCTCATGGGGGCTGTTGGCAGGCCATGCCAGTATCTCAGTATAAATCTCTGCCTCTGCTGGGTGAGAAGGGCAAAGCAACAGCCACAATCAGCGAGGCAAGTCAAGGATGCTACTGTTTTTAGACTTCAGGTGCTGACTGTTCATTGTTCTCTTCCTATTATGAAACATCATCCTTGAACATAGGTACATTTTTTTGAGCTAATAATTCCCTTTTATCTCCATCCCCCACTTTTATTGCCCCCCCCCATATTTTTGAAGTTGAGCCTTTTGTTTATGTGTGTTGTTTTAAAACACATATAGTTTTGTGTTCAAATATTTTTAATTTACACAGATGACATTGTCCTGTAGACCTCTGTTTCCTACTTTTTTCTTGTTGCACTTCGATTTTAAGATCCATCCACGTTGCTGTGTATACATATTAACCCATTATTTCTTTTTTTTTAATTTTTATTTATTTGGCTGCATCAGGTCTTAGCTGTGGCATGCAGGATCTTTGTCGTGTCTCATGCAGAATCTTACAGCTCGCAGGCATGGACGCCAACTCAGCAGTTGAGGTGCGTAGGCTTAGTTGCTCTGGGGCATGTGGGATATTAGTTCCCTGACCAGGGATAGAACCTGTGTCTCCTGCATTGGCAGGTGGATTCTTAACCACTGGACCACCAGAGAAGTCCCTAGCCCATTATTCCTAACTGCTGCAAATAGTCCCTTTGTGCACACTTGATGTTCTACACATGCATGCCTCCAGAGAGGCACACCAGGGTGGTTTCCAGCTCTCTGCTCTTATTAACAACACCATGGTGGACATCCTCCTATACACCCCCAATATACCTGTGTGAGAATTGCTTACTTATTCTGGGCTACTTGGGGTAGAGAGCACATGTGTATGTAACTTAGCTAAGTAGTTCCAGACGGCTCTCTTCCAAGGCTGTCCCCATGTGCCGTCACCCTGACGTGATGCTTCCTCTTTCCTATACTTCCTCATAGCCTCTGACACTTGGGGTAGGATTTTGTATTTGTGCCAATCTGATGGGTGCAAACATAACTTTAAAAAAAAGAAACTTTGTTTTTATTTGACTGTAAATAAGTCTGAGTATCTATAGCATGTCAGCCTTTTGCATTTCTCTTCACTGAATTACTTCTCCATATCCTGTGTTCATTTGTTGGTTAGGGTTCCTGACATTTTCTTGTTCACTCTCATAAGGAGTTCCTGGTGTGTTATAAATACTAATCTCTTCTCACTCTTTTGCCGGAGTGGGGAGCTGTGCTGTCTGGCATGCGGGATCTTAGTTCCTCAACCAGAGATCGAACCCGTGCGCCCTACATTGGGAGGGCAGAGTCTTAACCACTGGATCACCAGGGATGTCTCCCTTGTCACTTTTAGACAAGTATCTTCTCCCAGACTATATCCATCTATTAATTTTGTTAAGCAAAAACTTTAATTCTGGGGTTATTAAGTTCATCTTTTTTTGTATTTTTCATCTTAGAATTTGGGCATGGGATTGGTGGTTTGAGAAATCCATCTCCATCAGCTGGTCACAAAGACATTCTTCAGTATTTTCTTCTAACAGCCCACATGGGCAGAGGGGGCATCAGTCTTGTGTTCCTGTTAGCAGAAGGCTCAGGCTTATGAATCCCTTGCTGATCTGGAGGGTAGAGCGTTTTGTTTTCTTTCCTTCAAAGGGCCCTACAAGCCAACGGGAAAGCAGTTAGAGAGGGCTTTAACTGAATTTTCTGCTTTTTAATTTTTCTGAACTTCAGGGGTGCTCATCCCTCACATCACATAGGCTAGAATAGTTAGTGAGTGGAGTTGTCCCTATGGCCCTCTGCTGCCCTAACATCTTGAGATGAGGAGGCCTGGGAACCTCATCCCCAGTCATGAGGATAACTCCTGGTGTCTGGCACAGAGGTGTCTGTGAAATTCAAAGTCAGAGGGCAAGAGGGAGGAGACTGGCCTGTGCTACTGTGGTAGTGCTGTGGGGGCCCAGGCCTCCACTTTAATGGGCCCACGTGGACAGAAAGACCTCTGTGGGATGTGAGTGGGAGCCTGGTTCCAGGGATCAAGGCGCCTCTGACATTTGCTGGACTTCACTCCTGGGGCCGCTTCTTTGTACACATCAGTTCAACATGAAAACAAATCCTGGAAAATCAAATTGGGATGGAGGAGTTTGAATGTCACCCTGTCTGACCTCCTTCCTTTACTGATGGGGAAACAGACCCAGAGTGAGGGAGCTTATGAAACATCACACAGCTTGTGAATTGGAGACCCAGGGCTGGAACCCAGGCTTTTTAATACCAGGCTGAAGCTCTGACTGCTCCACTTGGAAAGATTCCATCATGTGGAGACAGAGAGTCCTGGGTTTGAACCTCATTGTTCATTTCATAATTGCATAAATAGATGTATTTGCCACTGTGGCCAGTGCTTTAAAGAGGTATGCTCAGGGGTGTGAGATCTTGGAGGAATCTGACCTTGTCTCAGATCTTCAGAGAAGGTTCTAGAAGGAAATGGGCTGAAGTCTACAGTTGAATTGAGCTTAACCTACTAGAGAGGGGAGAGCTTGGACGGGTGGATGGATGACTGTGAGCCTGAGTTTAAGAGGTTGGTTGTTTCCCCACTGTGAACTCTCTCTCTTGGCCCAGGGAGGCCTGCTGGTAAATTGCTAAATGTGTCAGTCCTTTGAGTGTTTAACTTAAAGCTGGGCAGCTGTTCCCTTGAAGTACTTACCTCTGTCCCTATACACTTCTTTGAACCCTATCACTAATCCCTGGGAAGGGAAAATGCAAAAGCAAAAAAAAAAAAAAAAAGAGTAAAATGCATTGTTAATCATGCTGAAATGTAACGCTCCTCTCTGAACCTTGGAAGATGAGAAATTTACATGCTGATTTCATCCATTACTTCACTCAGGGGATGACAGGCTGCAATTGAAGAGGCTTCAGCGAGTTAAGTACTACAAACCTTGCCCAGGTTCTTAAGCCTCTCTTGGAACTCTTGGAGACCAATTGGTAATGTTGGCATTCTTTCCAGTGACTTCTGGCCCTGCCAGCCAGGGTGTGGACAGTTCCCACTCGAAAAAAGATTTCACATTAGACCACGACGCAGGACGTGGTCTGTTCATTTGTTGGGGAACCTGAGACTGTTAAGGGAAAAGAGGGTGAGAAAGGGATTCTGCAGAGAAACAAAAGCAGGCAAAAGTGGCCATTACAGATGCCACAGCCCCTCTGACAAAGCTCTCTTGTTGCTGGAATCAGAGAAGGAAGAAGGGGAAAAAAACTAACATTTATTTGGCACTTGCTGTGTACTAGGTATTTGTCCCGGACTCCTCACACTCCGTGGGAGGTGTTGTCATTCTCATTTTGCAGGTGGGGAAACTAAGCTAATTAACATGCCCAATACAGTGACAACAATGATGATGATAGCAGTTCATATTCATATGCTAGACGCCGTGCTAAGCTCTTGCCACGTGTAACTCATTTAATCCTCATAAAAACTCTGTAGGGCAGGAGCTGGTATAATCTACATTTTTTCAGTTGAGGAAAGTAAAGCATGAAAAGGTTGAGAGTCTTGCCCTTAAACAGTCATGGCAGTGGTGTTAGTATTTAGTCGCTCAGTCATGTCCGACTCTTTGTGACCCTATGGTCTGTAGCTGGCCAGGCTCTTCTGTCCATGAAATTTTCCAGGCAAGAATACTGGAGTGGGTTGCTGTTTCCTCCTCCTTGGGACCTTCCGGACCCAGGGATCAAACCTGGGTCTCCTGCAGCTCCTGCATTGCACTCTAGAGTTTACTTTTTTTTTTTTTTTTTTTGACTGGAATTTAGCCTGTTGCTCTTATTGAACTTGAGTAACCTTAAAGGAAAATTCATATTTATGGCCAGAGTCAGAATAAGTATGTTTGGCCAAGTGAATAGGTCTTATCTAATGATTATCGGTCATAGCCCAGACAGAACTGTAATAATTCCTTTCTTCTAAAATAAACTTTCTAAGAGCCATCCAGTCAGAGCCTTGGAGAGGAGAAACCCACCAAGGTAAACCAGAAGTACTGGATGCAGGTAACTGACCACAACCCAGCAATTTGATTGATTTCTAAAATTTGCATAATATTATGCCTGTGATAGAAAAACACTTGATTCACATCTAAGAGTCCAAGAAACCAAGAAAGAAATGTTATGAACAATCATATGAGTCAGGCCTAGCATCTTGGATCAGCTGTCTACTTCTGATGTCTTCTTCTCTTCTCTTTCTGGCGTTGGTGTTTCTTATTATCAGAGCATTGCTTTAAGGTGAATTTGAGGTCAGCAGTTCTCTCTGTAGACCAGTCTGGTGCTGCTGCTGCTGCTGCTGCTGCTAAGTCGCTTCAGTCGTGTCTGGTTCTGTGCAACCCCATGGACTGCAGCCTACCAGGCTCCTCCATCCATGGGATTTTCCAGGCAAGAGTACTGGAGTGGGGTGCCATTGCCTTCTCCACAGTCTGGTGCATGAGCCCCAAATTTGCCCACACTCCCTGAGGAGGTAGATGGGCACAGGGGGCCACTGCTGGTACCAAAGCTCCAGGTCCTTGTGGAGTTGAGGCAAAGGAAGCAAGTCCTCTCTGGGTCACTTGGTGGTCACCATAACTGTCAACTAAGAAACATTCGTGACATGAGAGCTGCAAGTTAAGTTTTATTGGGGGCAAAAGGACTGCAGCCTGGGAGACAGCGCCTCAGTTAGTAAATGGCAGAACTGGGATTGAGACAGGGAGAGTGGCTCCAGTTCTCATGCTTTAACCACTAGGGTGGAGGTTGGAAAGCAAGTCTGATACACTTGAAAAATCCTTGCCCTTTCAACCGTGCCTGTCACCCTGCTGCTTGATGAGGATGCTGCTCTCATAAATGATACCATTTAATGAGTGCTGAGCATGAATGGGCACTGTGCCTGTTGCTTCCCGTTGCTGTGTATTTCAGTCTTACCATCTATCGTTAAGTGAAGACTGAAACTCAAAGAGGCCACGTGTTCTGCCCAAGGTCACACCGCTAATGGTGGCTCTGGGCCACTTTCTAAACAGGAGGGGTTCACTTGCTGGCTCATTGCATTACCTTCAGGGAATCATTCTGGAAGCTTATCTATGGGATGAGCGGTGTTTCAGCAAATAGTGAGTGTCTGCTCTTGACTCCGGGTGAGGCTGAGTGCTGGGGGACAAGAGATGGCACCTGTGTGGTAGTCCCGGCCTGGAGGAGCCCCTGGGCTTGGAAGTGGGAGGAGCTCTGGCCTTGGTGCCACCTCGTTCTTCCCCCTACACGCCCTGGACAGGCAGGACTTTGCCTCTCTAAACACCGTACTGGCTCTCTTTTGACTAAAGAAACAGCAGCTTCCACCTGTTTAGTCGGATCTAGTTACAGCAAGAGGCTATTTTATTATTGCTATTAATCTGATGTAGAGAAGGTTTGAAACTCTTGATTCTGAGGAATAAAAGACCCCCCAAAAAGAAAGATCAGTAATCATCCAAATTGTGGCTATTTGAAGGCTTCAAGGGAAGAGGTTGGTTTTTTTTTTTTCTTTTTTTGCTCAAAGCAGGCCATTTGCATGTCACATTTGTTTTATCTCCTTTTTCTTTTCTTCCAATAATTTGGATCAAAATGATCATAAAGTTGCTCCATTTTAGGCAATTTCAGCAGGCCATTGACACATTGGATTAGCAAAAATAAGTTATTTCCAAAGCCCCAATTCATATCGCCAAGAAAATTATAAGCAAATAAATAATTATATGCATTTTTTTCACAAGTAGCTATTGACATAATGATGGCAGCTCTTCCATTGTACCTAATCAGTAACAGATGTGCATCAGAGAAGGTGTGATGTGTATTAGCTCCTGGCAGGAGGAAGGGATGTTTAAAGGAACCATTTTCTTAGACTCTCCTGGAAAGAGGGAGAGAGTGGGAGGCAGGCAGGAAGAGAGAGAGAACGAAAATAATCTTGCACCATACCGTGCAGACGTCCTCTTTCTGGCTGACTCACGGGAAGTAGCTGCTGGTAAAGGAACCCTCAATGAGCACATCGGGGCTTCTAGCAGAAATGCATATATTAAGGTCAGGAGGAAAGAAAGGGAAAAAAAAAAAAAAACACATTTATTGAGCAAGAATTCCTTTGCAGATGTTCACACAGATTTGCTCATTTTGTCTTCCCAATTTTGCCAAGCTGGTTAGAACCCAATCGCATTGTTGTACAAATAAGGAAATGAAGACCCAAGGTCCAAGGAAAGGCTTGTCTCAGGCGATCCAGCTGATCTGTGTCAGGGTCGGGATGTGAACCTAGGGTTGAAAATCCCAAAGTCTTGTTTCTACCCTCGGTAGTCCTTTTTCCACCTAAGCTATGTAAAATGATACTTACTTTATTATTATTATTCTCTGATCCGAGGGAGAAGAACTATGGATAAATCTCAGATGAAAGTTGTGAATGGGTGACTAGTCACTGAGTGATTTATGGGCCTGTGCCTTCTGACAGAGCTATGGAATGAGTGATAGAACCTTTCTGTAGGGACTTGTATCTTTCATTCATTCCTCAACTGTCTACCTTAATGTTATTTCCCTGCATGTAAATGTATTTCAACTGCTGTCTACGCTTCTAGGGCCTGGAGATCCCAGGGGGAATAGAACACGTCTCCGGTCCTCAAGGAACTTTATAGGGAAGACAGGGAGCTTGACCGCTGGGGCACGATACTGTGTAGTAGTGGGGGTGGAATTAACATCTAATGTCAGAATCAGAAGTGAAAATCGCCTGCAGGTTGGTTGGCGGGCACATGAAAGGATACCCAATGTCACTAATTCTTAGAGAAATGCAAATCAAAGCTGTAGTGAGGCACCACCTCACACCAAAGTCTGTAAACAATACATGCAGGAGAGAGTGTAGAGAAAAGAGAACCCTCCTACACTGTTGGTGGAAATGTGAATTGGTGCAGCCAATATGGAGGTTCCTTAAAAAACTGAAAGTAGAGTTACCATGTGATCCATCAGTACCAGTCCTGTATGTGGCATGTATCTGGAGAAAACTCTAATTGAAAAAGATCCATGCACCGAAATGTTCACTGTTGTTGCTGTTCAGTCTCTTAGTCATGTCCCATGACTTTGCAACCCCATGGACTGCAGCACGCCAGGCTCCCCAGACCTTCACTATCTCCTGGAGTTTGCTCAAGCTCATGTCCCTTGCGTTGGTATTGCCATCCAACCGTCTTATTCTCTGTCGTCCCCTTCTCTTCCCAACTTCAATCTTTTCTAGCATCAGGCTCTTTTCCGACGAGTCAGCTCTTCACATCAGGTGGCCAAAGTATTGAAGCTTCAGCATCAGCCCTTCCAATGAATACTCAGGGTTGATTTCCTTTAGGATTGACTGGTTTGATCTGCCTGCCATCCAAGGGACTCCTAAGAATCTTCTCCAGCACTACGGTTTGAAAGTATCAATTCTTCGGCACTCAGCCTTCTTTGTGGTCCAACTTTTACATCCTACATGACTACTGGAAAAACCATAGCTTTGACTAGATGGATCTTTGTCAGCAAAGTGATGTCTCTGCTTTGTAATACACTGTCTAGGTTTGTCATAGCTTTTCTTCCAAGGAGCAAGTGTCTTAATTTCATGGCTGCAGTCACTGTCTGCAGTGATTTTGAAGCCCAAGAAAATAATGTCTGTCACTGTTTACATTCAAGAGAGAGACTCAAATAGTCTTAAAAAAGCTACAGTCCATGAAGCCTACCATACGCATGTCCTGGATTGAAGGGGGACTTGGAGTGATATGACTGGAATGTAAATTCACTGCTCTCTGAAGCTTCTCATGGTGTGATCATCTCTCTGCTTCAAAGGCAATCTAAGGGGTTTTCAAGGGTAATGTAACCTACAGGCAATTTTCAGTGTTCGTAGAAGAACTACTTATAGGATCTAAGATGTGGAAGCAATCTAAGTGGTCATCAACAGATGAACACTTATATATGTGTATATATATTTATACGTCAGTACACACACACACACACACACACACACACACACACACACACACATGGAATATTACTCAGCCATAAAAAAGGATGAAATAATGCCATTTGCAATAGCATGAATGAACCTAGAGATTATCATGTTACACGAGGTAAGTCAAAGATAAAAATACCATATAATATCACTTATATGTGGAATCTAAAAAAATGATACAAATGAACTTATTTATATGATAGAAATAGACTCACAGATATAGAAAACAAACTTATGCTTATCAAAGGGGATATGGGGGGATAATTTAGGATTTGGGGATTAACACATGCACACTACTACATGCAAAATAGATAAACAAGGACCTACTGTATAGCACAGGGACCATATGCTATATCTTATAATAACTAATAATGGAAGAGAATCCAAAAAAAGAATATATATGTGTATATATATATATATAGCTGAATCATTTTGCTGTGCATTTGAAACTAACCCAACATTGTAAATTAACTTCAATTTAAAAAATTGCCTGTAGGCTCAATTCAGTTCAGTCGCTCAGTCGTGTCCGACTCTTTGCAACCCCATGATCTCAGCACGCCAGGCCTCCCTGTCCATCACCAACTTCCGGAGTTGACTCAGACTCACGTCCATCGAGTCCATGATGCCATCCAGCCATCTCATCCTCTGTCGTCCCCTTCTCCTCCTGCCCCCAATCCCTCCCAGCATCAGAGTCTTTTCCAATGAGTCAACTCTTCTCATGAGGTGGCCAAAGTACTGGAGTTTCAGCTTTCGCATCATTCCTTCCAAAGAAATCCCAGGGCTGATCTCCTTCAGAATGGACTGGTTGGATCTCCTTGCAGTCCAAGGGACTCTCAAGAGTCTTCTCCAACACCACAGTTCAAAAGCATCAATTCTTCAGCGCTCAGCCTTCTTCACAGTCCAACTCTCACATCCATACATGACCACAGGAAAAACCATAGCCTTGACTAGACGGACCTTTGTTGGCAAAGTAATGTCTCTGCTTTTGAATATGCTATCTAGGTTGGTCATAACTTTCCTTGCAAGGATTAAGCGTCTTTTAATTTCATGGCTGCAGTCACCATCTGCAGGTTACATTATTACTCTTGAAAACCCCTTAGGTTGTCTTTGAAGTAGAGAGATGATCACACCATGAGAAGCTTGAGAAAGCAGTGAATTTACATTCCAGTCATATCACTCCAAGTCCCCCTTCAATCCAGATCATGTATATGGTGGGCTTCATGGGCTGGTAGGTTTCTTAGACTATTCGAGTCTCTCTCTTTCTACCAGCCCCTACAAACTGTATAGTAGAACTTGCAAAAGAAACAAGCCTGTATGAGGCACCTTCCCCATGCAGGGTAAACTTAGCCTGCAAATGCCATAGTAAACTGCCAGGGTCTGACTAGGACCCTTATCTGGAAGGTGACGTTAAGAGGGCAGTTCCTAGGAAGGGTCTTGGAGAGTGACCGGAAAGCTCCGTACCTCCAGGAATGCTGCCCCGCGTCATTAGAGACAAGCCTGCCACACTCACAGAGCTGGGGGTGGGCAGTGGTGGGGCTGCATCCCCTTTGTGGACACGCGGCCTGTCCTCTCCCTTCCGCATCCTCAACCTGGACGTGGGAGGTGCTTAGAAATATTTGTGACACCTCTGTGTCTCTGTCTCTCTTTCATCATATACAGCTGATAGACAAACACACACTCACCTCCTTTTCTTCATCCCCAGTGCCACCACCCTGGTCCCACACCCTCCTCTTCTGTTGGGTTCCTGTTCCTAACTGGTCTTCTCACCACCATCCTTGTCCACTTGAGCCAGTGGTGCATGAGGGTCAGTATTTAGCAATTGGCTCTCTGAGGCAGGGAGAACCTGGATTTGAAGTGTTTTCTGATTGCTGTGGTGTAAATATTCCCACCATGGCCGAAATCCTGCTACCAACACCATGCCTGGGCACACAGTTGGGATGCACACAGGCTCTCTCTGTGTCATGCAAGCTCACTCCAGTGCACCACTGCTTCCAACTCACCATCCACTCCGCTGCTGTGGTCACCTTTCACAGTGGACTCCATGCTTAGAGCCCATCGGTGGCTTCCCACTGACCTAGAAATAGAGTCCCAAGTCCTTAAGGTGCTTCTCAGCCTTGTAGGACCCAGGGCTTCCCATGTAGCGCTAGTAGTAAAGAATCTGCCTGCCGTTGTAGGGTTCGGGTTTGATCCCTGGGTCAGGAAGATCCCCTGGAGAAGGAAATGGCAACCCACTCCAGTATTCTTGCTGGAAGAATCCCATGGACAGAGGAGCCTTGTGCATTACAGTCCATGGGGGTCACAAAGAGTTGGACATGATTGAGCATCTGAGTCACATAAGACCCAACCCTGCAGCCTCAGCAGCCTTATCCATACTACGGGCTTCCCTGCCTTGACCCCTGCTCGGCATCCTCAAGTTCACTCAACATACTTTGCTTCTCCAGTGTCACTTCCCCCATAGATCTTCCCAAGTTCTCCCAAGATCTGGCAGAGCTGCCCTTGTTCTGCTTTCTTAACTTCTACTGTGTCTCTCTGCACTTGTCACTAACTCAGCAATCGGTTCTTAATATTTGTCTCTACACTGGCATATGAACTCCAGACAGCAGTAGCCATGTTGTCATGTTCATCAGCGTGTCCTCAGCCCCTGGCACAGAGCTTGGTGAAATGGGGTTCTGGAGCAGATTATAGAATTTAGAGAGCATGGTTGGAGGGCAACAGAGGTCAGCCTCATATGGGTATTTGACTTTTGCCTCTGACAGGGTATATTTTGTTAACTGCTCAGAGTATATTTCATCAGGAGACCACCCGAGGTTGGTTTTTGAACTGTCCTTAGGGAAGAAGTAAGACAGTCACAACTTTCACCCACGCCTTCTGAACAAAATCCTTAGGATGAAGGCCTTGAATCCGTTATTACACATCCAAGTAACTAATCAATGTAACAGTTTTTAACTGCTTTCCTGAGATATGATTGGCATACAATAAGCTGTAGGTAATTAATATATACAACCTGATGTGTTTGAGATTAAGTATAGACTTGTGAAAACATCATGATTATCAATGCCAGCAAGCTTATCCATCACCTCTGGAACTTTCCTCCCATCTGGCAGGATTTAAACACCCAGGGTCTTGTTTGCTTTCAAATCTCATGACTTCAAAACCTTCCCAATAAAACGAACCCTGGAATCATTCATAATATAATTGCTGCTGAGACCTCTGAGGCTGTGATTCATAAAGGAGCAGTGGTGGATCCGAGAAGCGGGGAGGGCCAAAGGGCTGGCTTTCTACTTCATCACAGACCGTGTTACACCTCATTCCAATCTTTGAGAAGAGAGTTCGCTCAACAGAAAGACCTTTGAGGGTATTTGGGGGGCAGATATGATGCTTAACATTCCAGCCTAACGCCTCTTGATGCTTCAGTTTTCCATGCCAGGAGTTGAAAAACAATTTGTTAGTCATACCTTGCTTAATCTTTGTAATTACACATATTTTCTGGAAGGTCTGAGTGGCAATCCCATATTTATCCCACAATCAAAGCCATTGTGGATTATCAGCTAAATACCTCATTAGGAAGATTTTAAAACATGTCTCCCAAAGGTTTTTGTTTTCCTTTTTTTTAAAAAAAGACTTAATTTTAAAGAAAAAGCAATCTATCTATTGTATTGTACAGTCTCATGCTGAGTGATTTTAAGGATTCCTATTATATCCACTTGAGAAGAGAGATTTATAAAGTAGTAAATTATAAAGAGGCTCATTTTTAAAGCAGATAACAGACAATTATATTGTTGGGCCACTGACCTGAGACTCAGACTGGCCTGAGGTTCAACTTTCCCTCTGAAATTGGCAGCTGTGTGACTTTGGGCCTCCGTGTGATCTGAGTCTCGGTTTCCTTGTCTGAAAAATGGATTCTGATGCCTTGAGTTGTTGCTGGCTGAAATGAGATAGTGCAGTGCCTGGCAAGAAACAGGTGCTTAACAAATGCTCTCTACTTTGTTGTGACTATTAATATGGTCATGTTGTAATTCGTTGCCCACCAGTAAATTTCCCTCATTCATATATTTTATGATACCTTTTTCATACCTGTGAGGATTTTAGTTACATATGAGTCTTGACATCACTCTGGATGCAGATAACCAGAAAAAGATGTTTCCGACTTGGGCAGGGAAGAGATAAGACTGATGAGGCTGCAGGCAGAGAGAGATGGAAAGAGGAACTCTCACTATACCTCCAAGGTCTTGTCATCCATGTGGGACGGGTAGAGGAGCTGGATGTAAGGAAGCTGACCAGGGTCTCACATGCCCAGTCACGTCCATGTGGTCCGTGGTTCAAGGACCACGTCTGTCCCATTCACTGCTTCATCCCCGGTGTCCAGCAGGTGCAGCGTCTGACCTGGGTCGATGTGGATCATGTGTGTTTGGCGAGTAGAGTTTCCAAGGCCAGAGTTAAGATTACGTAGCTTTCTGTTTTATGGAAAGGGTTTGAAAAACACTTCTTGGCTAAGTCACGTAGGTAAAATAAGGGTTTCTGAAAGCATTTTTCAGTCTCAATCAGTGAAATTACCTTTCATCTCTGGGAACACAATGGAATTCGGAAGGTAGAAGCCAGTGGCTCCGGGTGAAAACTTCAGATTCATTAAGATGAAGGACCAGATCTGGGAAAAAAAAAAAAAAAAAAACACAATTCCTTTGACTTATGTACTAAGTGCAACTAAGCAAATGAAGTCCCATCATGGCACTGATCCCATCATCTCACCTAATCCTCACACCTGCTTTGGGAGATCAGGATTTGAGCCCCCTTTTTCCAGATGAAGAAATGTGAAATTCCAGGTTAATTCAGAAACAACTGAGTTTCAGAGACAAACACTCCCAAGGCCACACTGCTAGGAAGTGTCAGAGCCCCACGTCAAACTCGGTTCTGTCAAGTTCCAAAATCCAAATTCCAAAATTCACTTATGACATCAGAAGTTGCCATTTGCCAAATGCGTTACCTTTGCTGAATCCACATTTTTTTCCTTCAGGTTGGGGACAGAAAGCTTCACATCAGAATGAGTCCTAAACTCAGATATTTGGAGGGATCAGGCTGGTGGGGCAATAGGGCTGTGTTGGTGGAGAATCCATGGTGGCCCTTCGAAAGGGGGCAGCTGCCATTCAAATACATCTCAATGTGGCTAAAAGGAAATGCAGAGGTTTGGTCACCACACCTTTTACTCTTCCAAGAGAAAGTGGAAACCCCGATTTTTATGGGAAATGTTAGAATTAATTTATTGTCAATTAAATTTAAAGAAAAAATGTACCGGCCAGTAAAATATACCAGGGCTGTGCTCCAAGAACCAGTGCGTTCAATCCAGCAGGGTTAGATTACTAACACTTTAGAACCCTCCCTGGGGAATGTTGTTTGTATAGGACAATGGGTCGCACAAGGAAATCAGCCTAATAGTAATGGGCTCGTTGATTGTTAAGGATGTGCTGACACTTTACTTCTGTTATTTTATTGAATATCCCAGCACTCTAATAGGATTTTATTACCCTTCTCTTACTGGTAAGAGAACAGGTTTGGAGATGCTGAGATTCACCTAGGGTCACAGACTTATGAAATAGTAGACCAGGGCTTGAACCCAGGTGTGCCTGGCTTCTAAATCTGTGCTTTTAATCTTTGCACTGTGCTGTCTCCCACAGACTCCAAAAATATGGAAAAACTGCCCCAGACGTTTCTTTGTTTGGTGCTCATGGTTTCCCGGGATTGGATGTCAGAAAGTGTGGGAACTTGTTCTGGAAATGAACACCTTGCTTAGAAAAGCATCAATCTTCCAAGTAAAGTGCTTTGTGCATCGTAAAACCTTCAATTTTGCTCCATTATATTTTGGGTCCATGAGGGATAGATTGCAGTTCATGTCTTCCTGCTGATTAGTGCATCCTATTTACGTGTATATGGTACCGATTAGATGGTGCGCTTTGCAGAATTAGCTCCCTGATGAACAGGTATTATTTCCCCCTCTGCTGACATGGAGCAGCTGTCTGCACTCATTGTGTTCAAGCCTCTGCACATAAAACTGGGTGTGGGGAAAAACATGCAAAACTCAGCAGTTAGATGTCTTGCCTTTAAACTCAAAGCTGTGTAAGATCTGGGCCTATGGATTGTGTCCTCTTTGCTGCTGCTTAGGTGAGCCTGGACAAGCCATCAGTCTTGGTTTCATTGTTTCATCTATTAAATGGGAATGATCCTTTTTCCTAACAGGATGCAGGGATCTGGTGCAGAAGATCTCTTGAGGTACATCTGTTTTTATCCCAACTTCTGTGATTCTTTGAGTCTCTGAATATGTGCTAAGTATGGAGGAACTTAGTGTCTAGTTTTGAGACTTGACTTGTAAGTAAGCATCTCCCCAGTGTGTATGGCACAAGCTTTACTTCTCTGTGTGGTTAGATAGTGGTCCTGACATTGTTTATTGAATAGCCTGTTCTTTCCTCCACTTTCATTGAATTGTCACGTCCAGCATATGTCACATCCCACATAGAGAAGGCCTCTGATCCTCTCCTGTTGACATATTTGTTTATCTCCTCATCTGTTCTACACGACTGAAAGCGGATAGCTTGATATCTGGAGAAGCAACGGCCCCTTCTTTTTTTCCCCTTCGTTATTTTTTTTTTTTGGCTGCACCAGGTCTTTGGTGCTGCATGTGGGCTTTCTCTAGTTGAGGCGAGCAGCGGCTACTCTGTAGTTGCTGTGCGTGGGTTTCTGATTGCCATGGCTTCTCTTGTTGCAGAGCACAGGGTCTAGGCTCGTTTTCTCAGTAGTTCTGTGTGGCTCATGGGCTGAGCTGCTTCACAGCCTGTGGATCTTCCCAGACCAGGGATCGAGCCCATGTCCCCTGCATTGGCAGATGGATTCTTAACCACTGGACTGCCAGGGAAGTCCCTTCCCTTTTTTATTCTTATTTTACAAAATAGTCTGTGTATTTCTCAGCAGGAAATAGATGGCACATTCAAATGGGATAACTAAAGAGGGTTTAATGAATGGACTATTTATAGAGGTTTAGGCAAGGACAGGGCTGGCCAGGTGATGATGAAGTTCCCAGAATCTGGCAACAGTGGGGAGCTCTTACCACCCTGGGCCCAGAGAGGGAGGGGAGGGCCCAAGGACTGGAACTCAGAGAAAGTAGCTCCTTGGATGTGGCTATGGAAGGGTTTGACGGGATGATAGCGTGACTTGATTCAAGCTTAAAATATATCACTCTGACCTTGTGGTGGGTTTGGGAACTAGCCCAGCAGAGGCTTAAATAGGCAGAGGCTTGAGGCTTGGCAAAAATGAGCTCTCTAAACTCATAAACCTGATACAGGTGACATTTTACTGCAATAAACTCAAGAAAGTAAAAGTAAAAGTCACTCAGTAGTGTCTGACTCTTTGTGACCCCATAGACTGTAGCCACCAGGTTCCTCTGTCTGTGGGATTCTCCAGACAAGCATACTGAAGTGGGTTGCCACTCCCTTCTCCAGGGAATCTTCCCAATCCAGAGATTGAACCCGGCTTGTCTACACTGCAGGCAGACTCTTTACCATCTGAGCCACCAGGGTATTAATAAATGCAAAGGATCCCTCTATAGCTAAAAACATCAGGTGAGTCTGAGAAATGTCATTGATTCAGCTTCTCAGGCTTCCCCAGACTCTAATGGTGGTGACACAGATGCACGTCTCTCAGATCTTAGACCTCCATCCCTATTACTCCCAGAGTCTAATGTGATTGCCTTCAGCCTCATCTGAATCTGACATCTGGTTCTGCAGTCAGGGCCCCCGGTGCCACCTTGCTGCATTGTCACAGGTTGTATGATATTTGTGAGGCATCACACATGCACAGTTGCATCAAGTTGTGTTTTGTGACTAGGCTGTGGCATGCCTGGCGGTTTGGTCTGCTGGGGGTACTGGGCAGGGCAGGCCTGGCGAGGGCTACTACTCAACAAGGCTGGTTGTCACCTTTCAGCAAGATGAGGCTCGCAGGGGGAAGACATCACTTGGGGATGGTTTTAGTTCATTTCGGGACATGGTGGAGTTGAGATTCCTACAAAACATTCTGTAAGTAGAAGTGAGGGTGAGATTTAAGAAATGTCCCTTCTCACTTAAAGGTACCTCATAAATAATGAGAAGGTCTCATTGCTAGCCTGTTCATTCATAAAAATGACCCTTAATATCTTAGGGGAATTGGGCCTTGAGATGGCTAAATATCTGACAATACATCTAGTCACTCAAGTCCCAAACAGTGGTATTCAACTTGATCACTGGAAATGAAATTTGCTTTTATGGTTGAAGTGGTTTCTCCTGGCATGAATGCCAACTTTTGGCTTTATTTCCTTGATTTTGAGAATGGGTAGTGGGGTAGCACAGTCCTGCATGCTCTCTGGTAATTCCTTTGACTACAAACTTGGCCCAAGGCAGATTCCTACTCCAGCTGAAAAGGGAGCGGTTCTTTGTGTGGGCAGAATCAACACGCTGCTCTGAACTGGGACAAGATGCCAATCTAACTTTTATATTTCATATACAGATTCTTTCTGACCTGTGACGTCAGTTATCGCAATTTTAGGGGAAACATTTGCAAATTTACCTATTGTACCAGGATTTTGTGAGATCAGTTTAACAAGGTATTCACTGTATGCCCAGCCCAGTATAAAGAACTGGGACGCAAGAATGGGAAAGTGTAACCCTCTGCCCTCCTGGAGTCAACAGAGAAGTCAGACACATAAATGAATGATAATATAGCAGAATAAATACTATCGTCAAACCATACAAAGTACACTGGGGACCCACGGAGGCAGAGGCTGTGGTTCTTTAGTGAACGCCCTAAATACTGGAGGGATGTGTTTGTGTTTGATGAAATTGAATGATGATAGAAGTAGAAGGAGGTAAATTTTTTTTTTAGATCGTCTCTCTTCTGCCTAGGTACCTATTCTCCTTTTCTTCATCCCTCCCCCCTCCACACCCCCACGCCCCCCAGGACCTCAGCATTTTCCATCAGACTTGTCCCACTGTGCTTACATATATTTTGATTTTGTTTTGCTTTTATTATGGAAAATTTCAAACTTATGCAAAAACTAGCAGCTCATGTAATAACCCCCTATGTACTTACCACCTAGCATCAGCAATTATCAATACCTGGCTGTTGGGATACTGAGTCACAATTCCCAACATCATGTTATTTCATCTGTAAATACTTCAGTACATATCTCTAGAAAATTAGGATTTCCCCACCTGAAAAAACAAAAACCAGAAAACCTTGATCATGGGTAACTATTGCCAATAAATCTTTAGTAGCGTCAGCAATCCAGTCAATATGCCAGGTTCCATGATTGTCTTGGAAAGTTTCACAACTTTTGTTTTTTTTAATAATGTATTTTTATTTTTATGTCAAAATATGCCTTTTTATTCGGAGAAGGTGATGGATGGCACCCCACTCCAGTACTGTTGCCTGGAAAACCCCATGGACAGAGGAGCCTGGTGGGCTGCAGTCCATGGGGTTGTGAAGAGTCGGACACGACTGAGCGACTTCACTTTCACTTTTCACTTTCATGCATTGGAGAAGGAAATGGCAACCCACTCCAGTGTTCTTGCCTGGAGAATCCCAGGGACGGGGGAGCCTGGGGGGCTGCCGTCTATGGGGTCTCACAGAGTTGGACACGACTGAAGCGACTTAGCAGCAGCAGCGTGCCTTTTTATTATTTTTTAAAAATGGTTTGCAAAAATGCATAATGTACAATGAAAGGTAAGGCTTTTTTGTTTGTTTGTTTTTACTGCATTATCATCACCATCTAGCACAATGCCTGGCCCATGGTATTTATTGAGAGAAAGGAGGAAAGGAGGCTTAGAGGAAATTAGGACAGAAAGTAGGAAGGAAGGAAGAGAGGAAATGAAAGGGAAAAAAGGAAAGGAAGAAGGCGTTTCCTACGCTCACTCCTCACATCAGTTTTTGAATGCAGCAACTTACAAATGCATAATTTGGTAGTCCTCTGATCATACTGCATGTTCAATTATTTATCCTGTTTTTTTTGCATATGGTGACCTAAACATTTTTCACAGGGCCCACAAGGGATTGACATATATCCTATCTCGAGAATCCCCAGCCCTGACAATAGCCCCATCTGGCCAGAGCTCCCCAAGGAGAGACCTTCATCTCACAGGCTGCCCAGGCCTGTAAACAAACATGATTCAGTGCTGGCGTTCACATAATGGGTGCTGTGCTAAAGTTCATTTTAGAAACACCTACTGTTTAATTCCTGAAATTGTCAGCCCCATGTTGGAGGAGGGAAATTTGCTAAGGGGATAAAGACCTAAAAATTCTAAGGCATCTTGGAGGATTCTTATCTCGCAGGACTGCGGCGATGATTATAGCCTAGATTTTACCAGAGCTCAGAAGCCTTTAGGATGGGACTGCTGTAAAGAAACAGTATTTCCCGGGTAGCCCTAGATCATGGCAAATCAGGCTCTGGGCGTGGTAATTACTGTGTTAACATCAACAGGGAGACATTTCCATTCCATTTAGTCTGTTTCCATCTCGCAGTTAACCTCATGCATAGTAGTACAGGAGCTATTTTGATGTTCCAGGAATCAAATGTTCTTGTGGTGTGTCTTACAATGCTTGTTTACCTATAAACACACACCACTCTTGGATATATTAAACTCCGGTAATTGTTGGTAGAAGTGGGTGAGATAATTTAGGGTTTATCAACCCCAGGCATAAATTTGAGCCCCAGAAATGTTATCACCTACACTCATTTCCTACTCTTTTTTTTTTTAACTTGGCAGGATGGGAGAACTTGATGTAAAGTGATTGGTTTTTGAGGAACGACTTATACCTGCTGTACTATGGAGGGCATTTGTGATGATGCTGTTATCAGTCTCGTCACTTGGCTGTTTAAAATGTCCTCCTTAGACATGCCAAAGGAACTGCCAAGACAGTGGGTTACCGTCAGGGTGGGCAAAGCAAGAATGATTGAGTCAACTCTTCACAAAAACACGTCTGCAAAACCCTGGGTCCTCGTGTTACTTCAGGTCCACGTGCCCAATGCACAGTGAGGCCAAACAAGACCAAAACCTCAGAATTTGGAGCAGAGCAAGGTTCATTGCAGGGCCGTGCAAGAAGACTGGCAACTCATGCCTTAGAAACCCTGAACTCTCAGCTTTCAGCCAAGCCCTTTTATAGGAAAGGTGAGGGAGGGGCGTGGTTAGTGGTTGCAAATGTCTTGGTGTCAGAGCCTTTGTTCTAGAGGTCAGATCATGGTCAGGTAACCATGTTCCTGTGAACTTCCACCAAAACAAGTGTTACAGTCTGTTCTGACAAGAAAGGGCAATGTCCCAAGGCTCAACATTCCCCTTCCAAGGTCCAGGCCCTGGCTAAGGGGAGGGTGTCCTGCATGGCCTGTTAGCCTGCTCTGGAGGATTCGTCCAGCACCCAGGCTGGGTCTTTCTGCTAGTGCCCAGACCTGGCTGAGGAGGCAGATCTCAGCTGGCCAGGTCTTCAGACCCTGCTCAGTCATCATCACTGAGGGGGCCAGGTGCCCAGGACCCAGCCAGCCCCCAGGTTCCTGAGGCTGCCGTGTGGATCCCGTGGACTGTGACCCACGGAGATGCCGCTGCCTCTAGGTCTTGGAGGTGGGGCTGGGGGAGAGGTTCGCTGCTGCTTCAAGGCCTGCGCCCGACCTGTGGGTGGCTGTGGCCTGGACCCTGGAGCCCTGCTGGACACAGTCCTCAGCCTGTCCCCCGGGTCCTCCAGCTCACCTGCTGGGTTGAGCCTGGAGGACCTGGGAGAAGGCTGCGATCTCCCCTTCAGCACAGTCTCTGTGATAGGGGCCAGTGCCAGAAGGATGGTTGGTGGAGCGAGACCTGGTCTCTTGATAACTGTCTCTGTCCCTCACTAAGGATTATGAACTGCCCACCCCACACTTATCACACTCCTAGATGGTTGAGCTGGGACTCAAGGTGGAGTGGAGAATGTCTCCAGGTAATATTTGAATGACCTGAGGGCTTTCCTCGCAGCTCAGTGGGTTAAGAATCTGCCTGCAATGCAGGAGAAGCAGGTCCGATTCCTGGGTCGGGAAGATCCCCTGGAGGAGGGCATGGCAACCCACTCCAGTATTCTTGCCTGGAGAATTCCATGGACAGAGGAGCCTGGCAGGCTACAGTCCATGGGGTTGCAAGAATCGGACACAACTTCGTGACTAAACCACCACCTATCCCCTGGGGACTGATTAGAGGTTGCCTTCCTCACCCTCCATCTTTATCAACAAGGCCATCGCTGAAGCAGGCTGATGTCAGAGCTGGCCATGAACAGAGGGAGAAACATCCTGACCTGAATCTGCAACACGTGTGCCTTTGGAGACACTTTAAGAGAGCATGCAGCATTTAAGAGCATGCCGTTTCTTTGGAAACTTCTAGGTAAGAGACTGTAGCCCTTAGCCAAGGTATATGTTAGCTACTGCCTTGTTGAGTGAGTAGTGAAAGCCGCTCAGTTGTGTCTGACAGTTTGCAACCACATGAACTGCAGTCCGTCAGGCTTTCTCTGTTAATGGAATACTCCAGGCAAGAATCTGGAGTGGGGAGCCATTTCCTTCTCCAGGGGATCTTCCCGACCTAGGGATTGAACGTGGGTCTCCTGCTTTACAGGCAAACTCTTTACCATCTGAGCCACCAGGCTTCCCTAACTAATGTCAGTCACTGTCTTCTTTAGTGGGACCTTTTTAAAAGGGCTGCCCCTGGTCGCTTGATGAAACTGCTCCCAACATGTGTAACCAACACCCCATGTGCTCTGTCTTCTGGCCTGTGGGCTGTGGCAGTGAGTGGAGAGAGAGAGAGAGAGAGGAAGACCTAGGACCCAGGACAGCTTTGTAAAATGAGGATAATGCTTGCCTCTCACAGAAGAAGTCTCTCTTCCTGGGACACAGTAGTAGAAAAATAGATAGGTCTCATCATAATATCCACTATGAATATATAGTATGGAAATGGTTGCTGAGAGCAAGCACAGATCATGCAATAAAAGTCCAAAAGGGGAGGAAAAAAAAGGTATTGTTCTATTAGATATAAAAATGAATAGGAATGGTTCCGCAGATTAGTTCCTTACCCAATGCAGTGACTCTTCCATCATTGAAGACTAACAATAGGGATGCTGGTAATGACCTTGATTCGTTTGTGAACACCTCTTCACTGTTTACAAAGCCCTTTCATATCTATTTATCTTCCTTGATCCCCTTAATGACCCCATTGGACAGATATTACAGGGCTTTTATTTCCATTTGATAGGAGAGAAAACTAAAGCTTGGAGGGCTTATGTGGTTTAACCTGGGTCAAACAGTGAGGAGAGTCAGACTGGGAGGCCCAGAAGTGGTCCTTCTCTTCCAGCGTGCTGTTGTAGCGGTGGTGGTGGGGGCAATGGTGATAACCCCCACACTTTACTACAGACTCTGTAGTGGGCATTGGACACTTACTTCACACGCATTTGTTTGATCTGTACAGAAACCCAAGGGGTAGATACAAGTAGTATCCCTCTTGAGTAGATGAAGAGCTTGAGGGTGGAGAAGGTCATCACTTTCCTCAGTCACTCGACTAGTTAGGAGGACTTGAATCCCAGCCTCCATGGCCCCCTTATTACTGCTACCCATGCTCTTGCAGAAGCTGTTAAATACAGGACAGAAAGTTCTCTTTCCTCTCCTTGGATCTGTGTCTAGATGCAGGGGTGGCAGGCACCAGACTGTGTGCTTATCTTGCCCAGATGCCCTGACCACTGACGGGTGGTCACCCCTGCGTGGGTGCCCTGGGGGCACTTCCAAAGCTGTAGGTCTAAGGCATATGAGAGATTCTGCCACACTTGGGCCCCTCAGACCTCCCGGGGTAGAAAATGCTTTTTTTTTTAATTTTTTTTTTTTTTAGAAAATGCTTTTAAAATCTTTTCCCCCTGCAAGTTTTTGACTCTGGATACTAAAAGGAGCAGAGTAATTTTCATTTCTCATCTTGACAAACACTCAGTTGTGTACATCTGTTCTGCTGTGGCCCCGTGATTTATCACTCATGGCTCAGAGAACTCAGGCTTGAGCCGAAGCCCTGATTATAGCCAGCAAGCCTTGTGACTTGGGCACCTACTTTTCTACATCTTGGTTTCCCTTCTCTGTAAAATGGGAGGATAGGACATGCGTCTCACCTTCCTCATGTGATTGTTGTATTTTTTACACTTATAGGAATGTTTAAAATTACTTTTCTCTGTGTTTTACTTTTTTTAATTTTTAGATCTCTTTCATATTATTGTATATTTGTGCTATAAATTATTTTTTTAATTATTTATTTTTACATTTGTTTTTGGCTGTGCTGGATCTTCGTCGCTGCATGCAGGCTTTCTCTAATTGTGACACTCTAGCTGGGGTGTGAGGGCTTCTCATTGTGGTGGCTTCTTGTTGCGGACTCTAGAGCACGCGGGCTCAGTAGTTGTGGCGCGTGTGTCTGGCTGTTCCACAGCACGTGGAATCCTCCTGGACCAGGGATCGAACCTGTGTCCCCTGCACTGGCAGGTGGACTCTTCACCACTGGACCACCAGGGAAGTCTCTATCAATTATTTTTAACAGCTCTGTTGAGATAACATTGGCATAAAATTTGTATGTATTTCAGGTATACAGCTTGATGTCTAGTATACACATACTTTGTAAAATGATCACTTGAGTGAGTGAAAGTCGCTCAGTCGTGTCAGACTCTTTGCAACCCTACAGTCCCTGGTGGGACTGTAGCCCACCAGGCTCCTCTGTCCATGGGATTCTCCAGGCAAGAATACTGGAGTGGGTAGCCATGCCCTCCTCCAGGGGATCTTCCTGACCCAGGGATTGAACCCATGTCTGCTGCATTGCAGGCAGATTCTTTACCATCTGAGCCACTAGGGAAGCCCAAAATGATTACTACATCAAGCTGATTAACAGATCCACTACTTCTGAATCGTTACCATTGTGTGTGTGTGTGTATATATGCGTGTGTGTGGTGAGAAGATTTACCATCTATTCTCATAAATAAATTACAAGCATACCACATAGTATTATCAAATACCATCCCCTCTTGTGATTTTTTTTTAATAACTCACCAGTACTCTGTGCATGCAGAATATTATTTTCTTCTTGGCGTATTATTTTTAGGACAGGCTTAAACCTCTTGGACTTCAGATTCTGTTTTGTTCTTTGTGTTTTGTGCATTTCACGTGGAGATTATCATGTATCCTTGAGACAGAATGAGATCAGAAAAGGGACAGATTTTGTCCTGGTTTTGTCCTCCGAAGCTCCTGTAAATCAGGGCCCTTTTGTATCCGGAAACACAAACGTTTGGAGAAAGGCTACTGTGTCACCACTAATTCATCTTCTTCTAAGTAAAATAACAGCAGCTTCATCAAACACTCAGATCAATGGGCTTAAGCTTTGAAGCACACAGAGCTGGGCTTGCTTTCCCTGGCCCTATGTGATTTTGACCTCCCTGAACCTCAACATCCTCCCTTGTTACATGGCACTGAGTTCTTCTGAAAATCAGAGACAAAATAATACAAACTTGGCAGAGAGTGTCACTCACGAAGCGCTTGCTTCCCTCACCTTCCTTCAGAGGTCCCGGAATTCATTTTATCATGGTGCAGTTTGTCAACCAGCCCTGCCTCCCCTGAACTTCCCTGTCTCCTGGAAGCAGCATCTGCTAAAACAATGTCAATAACACTGAGATGCTATCTGATGAGAGCTCCCTATGTTCCAAGCAGGGTAGACTGCTTTTATGTAACTTTTTAAGAACTTTAATTTTCAGTCTGGGGGATGGTTATTATAAACCCATTTTGTAAGCAGAAAAACCGAGGTTGTGGAAAACATCATACCCTAGATTCAGCTGCTGTGAACACAAAAGTATGAACCTATATTATATCCTGGAGGTCGGCAAGCTACTTTTTATAAAGGCCTAAATGGCAAATGTTTTAGGTTTTGCAGGTCACACAATTTCTATCATAACTTGCTGGACTCTGCCTTGTAGAGGAAAGCAGCCTTAGAGGATGAGTAAACAAATGTGTCTATGTGCCAATAAAACTTTATTCATAAAAGCCAGCCAGCTGGATCTGGTCCATGGGCTGGAGTTTGGCAACCCCTGGTAAAAACTACTGCACTGTTCTCTCAATCCCCCTCTTTATTCCTTCTTTTATTTTAATTGCACATCTCTGGCTGGTTGATCATGCGTATCTCCTTTGTAGCTTTTCTTGGCAGTAGGTATATAACCTGTAAGCTATTTTTGCAGTGTTTCTGATTTACCTGATGGATTGTAAGTGTTTTTCATGTACCAGGCGGCACGTCAGGCTCATTTATAAACCATGATGCATTAGAGATCGTCACAGCTCCAGGATGGCACGTTTGCAGAGTAACAGATGAGGCTTAGCAAGTCTAAGCAATTCAGTGTCTGGGGTGTCAGGTTCAAGGCAAAGACTATTTTTTCCCCAATAACCACATTAAAATCCAGTCTAGAAACGAGATTGCTTAGCTCAGAAAACCTTTCTGGGCTTGACCATCAGAGCAAAGACACTCCCTGTCTACAAATCATCACCAGGAGCCTTCCCTGTACTGTTGTTCGAGCAGGTAGGTTTGAAGGGAAGGAAACCCCCAAAGAAAACAGATTTAAACTACGGATGGTCCGCACTTACAGTGGTTCAACTTAAGATGGTTTGAATTTACGATAGTGTGAAAGCAACGCGCAATTCAGTATACTTTGAACTTGGAACTTTGACCCTTTCCAGGCAGGTGATGTGCTGTGTGATATACTCCCTGGTGGTGCCGCGTGGCAGCAGCCGCGGTCCCCAGCCAGCTACGCAATCATGAGGGTGAACAACAGATACAGACGTCCTTCCCTTTCAGTACAATATTCAACATCAACTCTTTATTATAAAATAGGCTTTGGGTTACATCATTTTGCCCAACTGTGAGCTAATGTAAGTGTTCTGAGCACGCTTAAGGTAGGCGAGACTAGGCTGTGGCGTTTGGAAGGTTAGATATGTAAGTACATTTTTGGCTTATATTTTCAACTTATGAGGGATTTATAGGGACATAGAGCCACTGTAAGTTGAGAAAGATCTGGAAAGTAAACTCAGTTGAAACGCCAGGTTGGGGGATGTCAGAGGCAGAGATGCTCTGGTCCCGGGAGGGAGTTGTGTGGCGTTCATGCTGTTTCCTCCCGCTCTCCTGCCCACGGTGGACATCCTCGTCTGCGCCCTCTTGCTGGCTCATCCTTGGTCTCCCCTCGCCTAAGGTAAAAGTCATTAGGGCCCAGAGAGATCCATGCCCTTTCCCCCTCATTAACCTCTAAGTCAGAGGTAGGTTTATCCCAGGATTTAGGAGCTGATCTTGTTTATCCATCACCAGCCTGGCCGGGCCGGGGTACCCAATGGCCTGGGTCCCTCCATCATTTTCCTGCCTGTGTCTCTTTCTCTGGTCCCCCTCTCTTCCCTCACATTGCCTTTATCTTACCTGCTTCTTTAAGTGAGAACTTGGTCCTGGTGCATAGTAAATGCTCAAAAACCTTAATGTGTTATGAGTCCCTTTTTATGTCTGTTTCCTGCTGTTTGCTTCTCTCTCTCCTTCCCTCCCTGTGCCCTTTCTTCCCTTCCTGCTTGTCTCTTTTTCTTCCTAGAGGAAACTCACAGAGGCCGACAGGGAGTCTGCTACCGGACTACCCTGCAGGCCATCCAGGAGAGCCAAGGTGGGCTCCCCCTCCCCCCGCCTCTCTGTCTGGTCCAGCCCTCTCTGCCTGGAACGCCCCCCACCCCTAATCTTCAGTGGGGACTGTGCACATCCTTCTGTCAGCAGCTCAAACAAATCAATTAGCTGCAGGCAGTCACGCTCTGTGGCTTTCTCTGTTCCCACAGATGTCGCCTGGGCAGCAGTGTAAAGCACCCATTTAGAGAGAGGAGGCCTGTTGCATGGAGCTTGGGCCTGACTGGGGCAGAGGAGACAGGAGGGAGGAGGGCACTCAGTTCAGGGGGTCGGGGAGCCCTGGGAGCTCTGTGATGCTGGTACATCTGACTGCTGCCGATCACGTTTGGGTTGGAGATTCAACTAAAACTGAGCGCCTTTTGGCAGCTGGGGTTGCCCCTCACCACGTGCCTCTCCGTCCCACCCCTTAGTGCTTTCCGCTCCTCCAGGCAAGGCTTGCTGCAGCCTCCTGACTCATCCTGGCAGCAGCAGGACTGGGAAGGAGGGCGAGAAATTGACATATTTCAGAGATGTTCAGAAGCAAGACTCCCCAGAATTCAGTGTCAGCTGGAGGATTTTTTTTAATTAGTCATCTGCTCTGTGGCAAATATTCCTGGAATCTTAACTCACATGATCTCACTTCAGTTTATGAAATAGGTAGTATTACCTTGACCATACAGATGAAAAAACTGAGGTTTCACTTGAATTTGACGGGTGGGGAAAGAAGAGGAAGCAGAAGGTTTAACTTTGTTTCTATGAAGCCAGCCCAAGGTCATCACCTTCTTGGCTGCAAGCAAAGCTTGTTGGACCTTTTTTTTTATTATTAATATCAAGCTTTATTAAAATATAATTTACATATAATAAAGTACAATTGGATTAGTTTTGACAAAGGCATATAGTCTTGAAACCATCAATACAGTATAGACAAAATAGTTTCATCACTGTTTGGCTCCAACCAAGGTGGCACCCCACTCCAGCACTCTTGCCTGGAAAATCCCATGGACGGAGGAGCCTGGGTGGCTGCAGTCCATGCGGTCGCGAAGAGTCGGACACGACTAAGCGACTTCACTTTCACTTTTCACTTTCATGCATTGGAGAAGGAAGTGGCAGCCCACTCCAGTGTTCTTGCCAGGAGAATCCCAGAGACGGGGGAGCCTGGGGGGCTGCCGTCTATGGGGTCGCACAGAGTCAGACACGACTGAAGCAACTTAGACTTAGCAAGGCTTGCTGAGCCACTGGGGGATCCTACCATCAACAGAAAAACAGACATCAGAGGAGAAATAGTCTTGGTGTGGGGAAGGTGATTTCTCTAGATATTTATTGATTCAACAGATATTTATCAGACACCTTTGATATTCCTGGCACTTTCCCATTATGTGCCAGAAATCCCTATCTTTATGGGGCTTTTGTTCTAGTAAGAGAGACAAACAGTAAGCAAAATAGGTGAATGAATGATACCATGTAGGAGAAGGTGATAAATGAGAAGAAGAAAAAGGTGGAAATAAGGAGACAGTGTATTAAAAAGCAAAGACATCACTTTGCCAGCAAAGGTCCATATAGTTAAAGCTACGGTTTTTCCAGTAGTCACGTATGAATGTGAGAGTTGGACCATAAAGAAGGCTGCGTGCCCAAGAACTGATGCTTTTGAACTACAGTCTCGGAGAAGACTCTTGAGAATCCCTTGGACTGCAAGATCAAACCAGTCAATCCTAAAGGAAATCAGTCCTGAATATTCACTGGAAGGATTGACGCTGAAGCTGAAGCTGAAGCTTCAGTACTTTGGCCACCTATTGCAAAGAGCCAACCCATTGGAAAAGACCCTGATGCTGGGAAGAATTGAAAGCAGGAGGAGAAGGGGACGACAGAGGATGAGATGGTTAGATAGCATGACAGACTCAATGGACATGAATCTGAGCAAACTCTGGGAGACAGTGAAGGACAGGGAAGCCTGGCATGCTACAGTCCATGGGGTTTCAGAGAGTTGGACACAACTTAGTGACTGACAACAACAACAAGGAATGTTGGGAAGGGGATGGGCTGGAGTCTACAAATCAAAATAGAGCTTTGGACAAAGACTCCTAGGAGGTAAGAGAGAAAGTTTAGTGAATACCTGCAGGAAGAACATTCCAGGCAGAGTAGCAAGTAGAGTGGGCCCTTGAACAACACAATTTGAACTGCATGGGTCCACTTACACAGCTTTTTCAGAAGTAAAGATTACTGTAGATGGGGCCTGTGGTTCGTTGAATCCACAGCTAGAGAGGAACCTGGGACACGGGACCAACTCTAAGTTACACGTGACTTAGCCTCAGCATTGTTCAAGGGTCAAGTGTATAAGGGCTCTGGGGTGGGCCCATACCTGATGGATGGGAAGCAGAGCAAGGAGGTGAGTATAACCAAGGGATGGAAGCAAGGAAGAGAGTTGTAAGAAGGAAGTAAGGTCCTAGATGAGAGATGGAGCAGATCACATAGAGCCTTGTAGGCCGATGTGAGGTTTAGCTTTTCCTCTGAATGAGTTGGGTACCACTGGTGGTCTCTGAGTGGAGGAATGTCATGCCTGATAGAAGTTTTAATATGATCACTCTGCCTACTGAGTGAAGAACATGCTGAAAGGTGTGCTGATCATGGCCAAGGGGAGGAGCAAAAGTTAGGAGGCGGTTACAGTGAGTGGGTAAAAGCGTCTGATTACAATGTGGGAGACCTGGGTTCGGTCCCTGTGTTGGGAAGATCCCCTGGAGAAGGAAATGGCACCCCACTCCAGTACTCTTGCCTGGAAAATCCCATGGACAGAGGAGCCTGGTGGGCTACAGTCCACGGGGTCGCAAAGAGTTGGACACGACTGAGTGACTTCACTTCACAGTATTCCGAGCAAGGGCCGTGGTGTCGAGAAAGGGGGTCACCTGCAGAGATGCCTGGATGGTTGACACCACACAAGTGATGGCTCTCAGTGAGGCATCTGGGACCAGCACATAATTCACATTTGTTGATCAAAGAGAGGAAAATCCAGAAGGTTGGAGAACTTTTTCTTAGTGTGTGCTGGAGAAGCAGCCCCATTCTGAAGGATCTGAAGTAGACATGTCCTTTCTAACACAAGTCCCAGTTACCCATGAACTTGTCTTATATTCTTCAATATCCTGGAAGCTCCCTGAGGGCAGGGCCCATGTCCACCTCGTCTCTTTAGTCCCAGTGCCCAGCTCAGGGCCCAGGGCACAGTAATAGTGCGTGGTGAGGTTGGATGAGACACAAGAGCTTGATCTCCATGCAGACTGGGTTTGCTTGTCCCTGGACCCAGACTTGAGACTTAGCAATTCTCGAGCTAGGATGGATAGAATATGAATTTTCTTCCTGGTCTACCATCTACCTACCCTGTGAGTCTGGGCCACGTTTCCGTATCTATAAAGTGAGGGTCAGTCATTCCCCCAGCAATGTGAATATTCCCTGCCCAGAATGTATCTCAGAGAAAGCTTTCCTGGCTGCTCACAACAATTCTCTCTCTCTTCCCTTTTCCAGCTTTATTTTTTCTTAACATTTGCCAGTATTTCTTTACTTACATTTTTATTTATTTACGTATATATTGTCTGTCTCCCCTGCTAGAGCAGAAACCCCATGAAGGCAGAGGGTTTTATGCGTTTATACATTGTTAAACCCCTTGGTACCAAAAACGTGCCTGGTACCTGGAAGGAGCTAAATTTGTATTTATGAATAAATGAATGAATGAATGATTATAGAGGCTTAGCCCAACAATCTCTGAGTTTGTAGAGATGCCTTACAGACTAAAAGGGACAAAACCAGTGAAAGGTAATGGGGCTATTATTATAAATGTGCTTCACTCTAGTCTAACCCTGACGCCACCCACATTTTTCAAGCCAAACATGGATGAGAATTTTTTTTTTTCTATTTGGTTTACTTCAAAGAGAAGAATTCCAGCACCCTAACTTTAAGAGAATTTCCAGGTGTGGAATTCAGTGATGGATCCTCATCTCCTAGCAACCTTACCCAGGAGTCACTCACCACGTGAAAGGTGACAGTTTCCAGTGGGTGTGCCAAGTGACAGGGATGAAGACAGGGATGGATGGTGAGGACGGAGGATGAGACCTTCCCGGGTGGATGGGGACAGACCTGGAGCTGGAGGCAGAGAGCCCAGGGTAGGATCTCCCTTGCTATGCATCCTGGGCGAGTCATTCCCCTCTGAGCCTCATTTCCTCCATACATTGAGGGGACTGACAAGACCCCTTCCAGCTCTGCCATCCTGGGGCTTACATTTACAATTGGGCACAGAGAGGATAGTAATTATCATTTAATTTTTTAAAATATAAATTTTAATTATAGTTGACTTACAATATTGTGTTAATTTCAGGTGTGTGAAATGCTGATTCAGTGTTTTTGCAGATTATACTGCATTATAGGTTATTACAAGTAATAGATATAATTCCTTGTGCTGCATGGTATATCTTTGTTGCTTATCAGTTTTACATATAATCATTTCTGCCATGAATCCTAAACCCCTAATTTGTCCCTTCTCCCTTCCCTCACCCCTTTGGTAGCCCCAAATTTGTTATCTGTGCATCTGTGTCTTTTTTTGTGTATGCATTCATTTATACTTACTTTATATTTCACATGTAAGCGGTATGCAGTATTTTTCTGTCTGACTTAGTTCACCAAGCATATTCTCTAGGTCTGTGCTTATTGCTGAAAATAGCAGAATTTCATTCTTTTTATGAACTGAGTAATATTCTATTCTATACACACACACACACACACACACATATACATGTATATAGATAGACACACACACACATGTCACATCTTCTCAATCCATTCAGGTTGCTTTCGTGTCTCGGCTATCATAATACATAGTACTGCTACGAATACTGTGATGCATGCATCTTTTCAAATGAGTGGTTTCCTTTTTTCTGGATATATGGCCAGGAATGGATTTGCTGGGTCATATGGTAATAACTACCATTTACTGAGCAAGTCCCTGGGCTAAGAATTTTACCTTATATCATCTACTCCTTACTTTAATTCATAGATAGGATTGTAATTATCCCTATTTTCCAGGTGAGGAAACTGAGGCATATAGAAGATAAGAAACTAAGGTCACTGCATTAATCAGTTCAGACTGCCATAACAAAACACTTCATGGGTAGCTTAAACAACAGAAATGTCGTTCCTACAGTCTTGGAGACTGGTCCAAGATCGAGGTCGCAGCTAATATGGTTTCTGGTGGGGCTCTGGTTTGCAGACGGTCATTGTCTTGCGATGGCCTCGTCTCACACTTCCTCTGTGCATGCAGATGGAGAGAGCCCTCCTGATCCTGCACACATACACACACACACACACACTCTCTCTCTCTCTCTGCTTAGAAACCTGCTAACTCTGTCTTGAGGTACTCACCTTCATGACCTAATCTAACCCTAATTACCTCCCAAATTCCATCTTCAGATCCCTTCACACTGGGGTTAGGACTTCAATATAGGGATTTGGGGTGAGATGACATAAACATTTGGTCCCTAACAGTCACAAAGCTAGCAAGTGATAGAACTTAACTGCAGTCGTTTGTTGGCCCCTCATTCTCACTCTGAGGCATCTTGCATGATCCTTCCGCTTAGATACCAGATACCCATCAAGGAGTTTCTCCTGGACTGGACGGTCCTCTGGGACACCACTAGTGTTTGCAGTCAGAGGAGAGCCTCCGTGAGCTCGGAGGACACGGGAATGTCGTTCACCGCTATGTCCTTAGCAGGCAGCCTCGTACCTGGGAGAGATAATCAATATTCACTATAGAAATAAAAGACTGGTAGGTATGGTTGGATATAAAAAAACCCCAAAAATGGTTTTGGGGAATTCCTTAGCGACCCAGTGGTTAGGATTCTGCTCTTCCAATGCAGGGAGTGTGAGTAAGATCTTGTCAGGGACCTAAGATCCCACAAGCTGTGCCACATGGCCCCCTGCAAAAAAAGAATTTGTTCATATATCCTGGGAAGATGGGCCCCTTGAGGTTTTATCAAGAAAGTGAAGTAATAGCAGTAAACATCTGATATATGCCACATTCTCCCAGCTTCTTTTCACATATTTTACTTCATTCAAACCTCACACCAACCCTGAGATAAAGTTCCTCTTTTTATAGACAAGGAAACAGAGACTGAGAGACGCTCAGAGCCCCACTTGCCAAAGGTCACGTGCACACCTGGAAGGTGTGGCTGCCGGCAGGCCCCGCCTACAAGCAGAGTGGATTCCAAAGTGCTGGCAGAGCAGGGTCTTCCTGGGGGAGCACCGAAGCCAGCCCCTACCCCCGCACCTCCTTTAGTGTGAAAGGAATCCTGGCCCTAAAGCCAGGCGGTCACCTTGGTCTCTTTCATTATCTTTGAATTCACCGTGGGGAAGAGACGAGTCAACATCAGTTTTTGGAGCCTTGCCCTCAGACCTAAGCATAGCAGGGGTTGTTCAGAGAGTGGAGAGGAAGCCACAAGGCTTTGGCACAAGGTAGCCCCACCGTCTCTGCAGGACCAGAGCAGAAGTTCCACTGAGAGGGCCAGACGGGGCGCGAAGAGGGCTGCAGGCCCTGCCTTGGAAGTTCACTGGCATAGCAGGAGATACATCATGAAGACTAATGGAGTTTATGGAGGCTAAATCACAACCCCTCCACCACCCCCCCACCACACACACATGCATACCACCATCGTTGATCATGCCACTTCTGGTTTTGAAAGAGAAAGGCGGTCTCTGAGACACATTCATCCGGTGATGGGTAAATTGAAGGGGGAAGAAAGGAAGACCCAGGATGGAGCCTCTGGGGAACCTGTGCAGTCGTGGAGACCTGTTCAAAGGCAGGGGATTTGGTGGGAAAGGGAGGAAAAGAGAAGAATGAGACAAAAATGGATGAAAATCATCAGGAGACCAGGGCTTGGGGCCCGGGAGGAAGCAGAGGTCATGGGGATCGTCTCCATTTGTTCAGCGGGCTTTGTGTGGCTATAGAGGTGCAAATCACTTTCAGATGCTTCATTTTATGAGCTCTTCACTCTGGCCCTGAGGGAGTCAGAGGAAATGATATTATGTCCATTTTATAGATGAGGAAAGTGATATTGTCAGTGGTTAAGTGGCTTTCCCAAGGAAGTTACTAGGAGACAGAGAGGGAAGTTGAATTTGTTTGTTCCATCTCTGGTTATTCTTGGCCTCCCCTCATGGCAGGAGGTGACTGACACTAAGAATTTGTCTTTGCAACCTGGGATGTGTTTGCTTCTTTTGCAGATGTGGTAATAATGACGGCAGCAGCTCCAACCCCCACACCCACCTCCATCCATACACATTATTACTAAGGCTGCTACTGCTGCAGCCATAATTAAGTGCCTATGATGTGCCAGGCATCAGGCTTGACATCTGTTTGCATTGATTCTCAGACAACCCTGGAGGTAAGGATTGCTCTTCTCGCCTTACAGATGAGGTGACCCGGGTGGAAAGGAAAAGAGACTTACCTTGAGTTTGAAGGGAACTGTTTCACTTATATCAAAACAATGTGTCTCAGACTCTACCTGAATCAACAAATGGCATTGCTTTTCATTATGCTTAATGATCATTGCTCTTGGGAAGAGGGTAAAAGGTTCCCTGGGGGGTTACAGCTGCTTGCATAATGGAATAAGCCAGAATGGACTTCAGGGTTTTCTTTAGGATTGTCTTTTCTTGGCATCTCCTAAGACATCTAGGTTGAAACAAATTGTCCAGAAAGTCAGGACACTTTCTAGGGACAATCTCTTTTCTGTCAACTACCTGGGCTTCCCTGGTGGCTCAGATGTTAAAGCTTCTGCCTGGAATGCCTTAGACCCGGGTTCGATCCCTGGGTTGGGAAGATCCCCTGGAGAAGGAAATGGCAACCCACTCCAGTACTCTTGCCTGGAGAATCCCATGGACGGAGGAGCCTGGTAGGCTACAGTCCATGGGGTTGCAAAGAGTCGGACACGACTGAGCGACTTCACTTTCACCTTCACCTGGAGTTATGTTGTTATTTTTTTCCTGGGAAAGGAACCAAGAGCCTGCGTTTCGGTAGTTCCCAGGTGATGCTGACCTGCTGGTTTGTGAACCACATTTTGAGTAGTAAGGCGTTTCTCTCTAAAATCCTTTGAGGTCAATAAGTCCATTTGGAAGTCCTAAATACACCCATTAAAATATTTGTGTGTGCTGTGGTCCTAATATCTGGCTACATGATTGAAGTTCTTGATAAACTCTGATAATAACAGATGCAATTCAAAAAACTGTGTGCAAGAAACATCCCAACAAAATGCGCTCACTGTTGTGTTAGTTTTGTTCTTTTCTAGATGAGGAAATTCAAGCATAGAGAGGTAAGTTCACCTAAGCTCGTATAGCAAATCAGTGGTGAGACTGGAATTCGAAGTAAGTCTTCCTTACTCTGAAATGTGCTTTTTCTACACATGAATATAAGCTTACTCAGTACTTGAGAGATGAAGGCTCTTGATGCACTAGGCCATTGTTTCTCTGCTTTATTGTAGAGATACAGTGGAGAAATGTGTCTTTCAAATTGTTGAGACCCTTGTTGATGCTAATTCTTATCATCAAAAATCAAATAACAATAAGTGGAAATTTAATGACACTAATAACATGAAAAATTAAGAGGATAAGCATGTAAATCAGGATTTAAGCAAAGCATAACATTTGTAATCATGCCATGTAAATACAGGAGCAGGAAAACCCAGGAACAATGGGTATCCATTGAGAAAAAAGCCCGTGGCATTAGAGAAGAATGAAACAGAAAAAAACACCAGCGTTGCTTGGCTTCGCTCCCTCCCCTTTGGGTTCAGAAAATAGAATTGAGACAACACCAAAGGGGGTGGATAAAGAGTTTGAACAATGAATACACATTACCAGCATCAGCTGGGGATCTTGTTAACATTAACCTGATACATTGCAAGTGAGCTGCAGTTAGAACAGTAATTACAGTAAATAGAATCCATTTGGAATCCTCAAGCAAATATGAGCTGGGAAGAAAGATGGGCTGAAAAAAAATCCATTACCCTTTGGAAGTTATGGAGGCTTTGGATGGCAGCGGTTTCTGCTGTGAATTGCATCTGACTAAGTCGTGGCAACTTGAATGAATCTTTCTCAGCTCTCAAGTGCGTTTAGATGGTAAATAAAATGAATTATCCAACCATTCCAGCCAAATGCAGTTTCCCGAAATATTTGTCTTAGTAATTTAGGAAGAAAATTTAGGTAGAATTGGGAAGGTGGCCTGTCTACTCTGCTTCCTGCTTTGTGCTGATGGTGTTTCATAGGAAAAATGAAATGGGATTCTTCTGGAAAGGTCAGGATCAAGGAGGGGTGGGAGAAGGTAGAGAAAGATTCTGAGCCTTTCAAAGTGGTCTGCATTCTTTTTTATTATTTTTAATTAAAGGATTCATCTTCTATTTCTTGTTTTAGTAATTTTATTCATGTATTTATTGGGCTGTGCTGGGTCTTTGTTGCTGTGTGGGCGTTTCTCCAGTTTCGGGGAGCAGGATTGCATTCTAGTTGCGATGTGCGAGCTTCTTCTTGTGGTGACTTCTTTCGTTGTGGAGCACAGGCCCCAAAGGTATGAGCTTCAGTAGTTACAGCACGTGGTCTCAGGAGTTGTGGCTCGCAGGTTCTAGAGCCCACAGGCTCAGTAGTTGTGGTACATGGGCTCAGTGGTGCACAGGCTCTTTCACCCCAAAGCATGTGGGATCCTTCCAGACCAGGGATCTAAACCATGTCTCCTGCATTGGCAGGCGGATTCCTATCCACTGAGCCACCAGGGAAACGCAGGCTGCGCTCTCGAGTGTCGGTCAAAGAGGAGTTTCATTTTCAAATACTCCAGTGCCAGTCCACTATGGTCTGACACCAGCCCCTTCTGTGGGCATCTGACTACAATCCTCCCATGCCATCTGTTCTCGAAAGCTCTGTAGTTGCAGCCAGCTCGGCCATCTGAGACATCTCACGGCTTTCTGTCCTTTTCATGTCCCGGCTTGACCCTCAGCCCCTCCCCTTCTTCCCAGGCACTGACCCGTGTGCCCAGGTCAGATTCTCTTCCCTGGTTTCCTGACCTCACCTCCCCCAACTTTGGGAAAGAGTCAGCTCTTCCTTGATCTCAGGTTCATGGAGGCCTCATGCTCTGAGTGGCCCCCCATTACCACCCCCATGAGTAAGTAAGACCTCAGAAGTGCTGAGTCTAGAGACTGGGAGTCATCGGCAACATAACTGAGTTTTCACATGTTCCTTCATTCAAGTCATTTATTAGGTGCCTCCTCTGCCCCAGGTCTGGAACTGTCTGAAACATATTTCTCTCTGTGGGGTCTGGGATGCCCCACTGATAGGAGGCTGGCTTAGAATAGGAAGAAGATACTGGTAATCGGAAGGGATAAGCACTGAAATGGCATCTCTGTGAATGCAGCTGGGCATTGTAGGGGATGCCCTAGACCTAATATGTGGTCTTAGTGCCATCCGAGAGGGGCGCGAAGGACCCGGGCCCCAGTGGGTCCAGGCACAGGCCTGGAGAAGCAGTCCTGCTTCTCCTCTCTCAGCCTTGCACCCGAAGGACGCCAGGTGGCTGACCTTGGATATCTTCCTGTTGCTTGAGTGCCAGGACGAGAGCTAATTAGCATTGGTAACAAGCTCATTAGTTTTCCAAAGAACACAAAGAAGGGAGATTAGAGGTGCGAATGGGAAAAAAGAATTCTCTGGTCTCCATCCAATATTTTTTTCCTTTAAGATTTAGCTACACTATCTCGTCAAACCACATACACATTAGGATGGAGTCCCTTCTTAAAAAGGCCATTTTTATGACGCATAAACTGAATTCTAAACAGTCTAGTCTATGTTTTATATAGGTTAACATGCTACATTAAAAAAATATTTTTATTTATTTGGTTACGCCAGATCTTAGTTGCAGCACACAGGATCTTTGTTACATCATGTGGAAACTTTCGTAGTTGTGCACAGACTCTAGTTGTACTGCGTGGGCTCCGGAGTGCGTGGGCTCAGTAGTTCCGGCGCATGAGCTCCGTTGCTCCCTGGCATGTGGGATCTTAGCTGCGATGGAACCCGAGTCCCTTGCATTGTAAAGCAGATGGATTCTTAACCCCTGGACCCCCAGGGGAGTTCCAACATGCCACATTTTTAATGCTTACAATAACCCTATGAAGGAGGAAATACTGTGATTCCCATTTTATAAGTGGGAAACTGGGACCGTGAGCATTAGAGGCCCTGGAGTCAGCAGATGTGGGGGTGAGACAGCCCTCACCTTTCCCTTCTGTGAAACCTTCAGACGAGTCACCCGACCTGCCTGGGCCCATGTGTTCTCATCCGTAGAACAGGATGATCTCAAGTATCTGTGTCATAAGGTAGAATAAGGATAAATTAACTGCATGAGATGTACCTTGCGTAACGCTGGCCACAGAGCAAGGGCTGAGTGCATGCTATCTCTTTCTTTCTCCAGGGCCAGTAGGAAAAAGCTCTTCATTTCTATCCCCTTGTCCCCAGGCCACTCCTGCTAGGGGTCAGCCACAGAGACACTGAGTGATGCTCCGAGTGAGCTGGGAGTACTGAGGCATCCAGAGCCCCCATCTCCCCAGCAAGGGGGGTGCCCCCGGGCAGGGCCACCAAACCATTGTCCTGGCCACAGGAAATGGGGCAGTTGGAACCTTCTCCTCAAACAACTGACACCACCCCCCTCACCTCTCCCAACCCACCTGTCCCAAACCCTGCAAACCCCCAAAGACTCCAGTTCAGACCAAGGACAGAAAGTGAAGTAGCATGTTCAGGCAAAGCTGCAGGGCTTGAGGGGGAAAGGGGGAAAGGACGCATTTAAACATCACTGGACACAACTGCTGAAGGTAATTCGCAGAATTGGAGCCCGGGAGACTCCAGGCATCCGGTCCCTGGACCCAGGCCCGAGGAGCAGAGCTTCTGAGCCTTGCGGGTGCAGCAGTGGCACATGGGGAGCTTTGACTGATGCCGTGATGCCCAGGTCACTGCCCCCTCCCGGTCCCTGCCACTTTCAATTACTGGGACTGGAGTGCAGCCTGGACGTAGGGATTTTGAAAACTTTCCAGATGATTCTCTGCAGCCAGGACTGGGAGACTCTCGGACTTCCAATGTCTGGTCACGCGAAGAGACTTCTAGAGGCCCTTGGAGCCCCTCATTTCCTGGTGGCCCCACTGTTCTCCCAGACACCCGCCCTGCCCCCTCTCTCCCTTCCCACCTACATTTGACCACTCCAGTCTGGCTACCAGCTCTTGTTTGTGGGACCCCATGGCCTTTGCCACGTACCCCATGCTCCCAGGGCCTCAGAGTGCCCCTTCCCCCTTGGGCTCCTATTCTCCAGGTCCTTGCTCAGCCCACATGCACCTCATCCAAGCCCTCCTCTTCACTGTGTCCCTCAAGGTCCCCGTGATGGTCTTTGACTGTCACAGGCTGGCACCTCCGGAAAACTGTCCGAGCATCCCAGCTCAAAATGACCTTTGTCACGTCTGCATTTCGGCAGCACCTAACTTGGACAGCCCTCCTGGTTTTCAGGCCTGATGACCTGATGCGTTTGCTGGGGTGCTCTATCAGCCTGGTGGGGGTGGGGACCTCAGTTTCTGCATCTGTGGCTGGTGAATAAGACCACCTGCCCAGGTGCTGCCAGCTTTGTTATGAGGCTCAGAGGACAAGAGCGCTATTCTATGCACGTCTCATATATCATCTCCTGTGCCTCTTCCATCAGTGGTATTATGGTACCCATTTTATGGATGAAGAAACTGAGGGTCTACGCGGTGCGACCTGGCCCAGAGGTTCCTCAATTCCAATTCCCAGATTCCTCCCGCTTTACCATGCCACCTAGAGGGAACTCTCATAGAAAGTATACCCACCATAAGGTGTTTTATGCTAATGTTACAAATAATCTAGTTCGATTAGAAGGTTCAGTTCTAATCTACCTGCTTCACACAACAGAATTCGATGAATAAAAAGAGCTCTTGGGTAGGGTCAGGGAGGCCCCCACTGAGCTCTTTGCTCATTCTGCAGTGCTTGGAGGCTCCGTTAAATCAGGCCTGGACCAGGCTCCGGGGATGCAGACACAATCCAACAGGCATCCTACAGGTACTGCAGGAAAGCCTGCTTTCTGACTGAAGAGACCAAACCTTAAACCTCGGATCTCTATACAGTGTGCCCTGGGTTCAAGTCCCAGCTCTGTCACGTACTACCTGCAGGATTTTCTTTCTTTTTCCCCCACCGTGTGATTTTATGTAGGCGAGCTGCGCAATGTCTCTGGGCTTTAGTTTCCTCCTCTGTAAAGTGGGGTAGTAGAACCTTCCCAGCAGGGTGTGGTAAGATTGAGTTAATGCGTGTGTGGCACTTAGAATAGGCCTGGCCGGTGAAGTCCCAGGAGTGCTGGGAAGGAGAGGAACCGCCACGTGCTTTGGTTTCCTTTGGCTTCTGCGACACATCACCACACACCGAGTGACTTAGAACAACCCAGGTTGCTTCTCTTACAGTTCCAGAGGTCAGAAATCCAACATTAGTCTCACTGGGCTCAGTTAGTTGGCACGGCTGGTTCCTTCTAGAGTCTCTGAGAAGAGACTCCGTTTCCTCCCCTTGGTCGTCTTCACGAGTCTGCCTGCTTTCCTTGGTCTGCGACCCCTTCCTTGTACCACCCCAGCCTCTCGCTCCGTGTCATGTGCTACGGACTCTGATCTTCCTGCCTCCCTCTTACAAGAACTCTTGTGATTACCGTGGGCCCACCTGGATCAACCAGCCTAAGCCTCCCATCTCTCCATCCTTAACTCATTCACATTGGCAAAGCCCTTTTGCCATATCAGGTAACATGTTTATAGGTTCTGGGGATTAGGATATGGGCATTTGGCAGGGAGGGCATTATCCAGGTTGCGGTACCAGGGAACAGAAGTCCCCTTCTCAAGGGAGGGAGGTCAGGGATGACTTCCTATGGAGGCACATTTCAGCTCGTTCCTGTAGGATGGGTGGGAGTTTTTCAGACTGATGTGCAAAAAAGGGCATCCAGGTGAGGAAAGCCCTCCAGTGAAGACGCCAGGCGTGGAGGAAAAGTATTCCATGTTTGGGGAGAGGTGAGAAGCTTGCGACATCAGGAACATGTGTGAGGGAAGGAAGGAGGGGTGGGCAGGCCTTTGAGGCCGTGACCCTGGATGCAAACGTGGGTGGTGGGGCGGCAGCTGGTGGAGTCCTCTCTGCGGTGTGACGTCCCGCCCAGGGGACTCTGGCATTCCACTCTGGCCCGTCTAGCCAGCCTCAAGAGTATCAAGTTCCAGCCAAGCAGCGTGTGTGTCTGGGCCATCAGGAGCTCGTGTCCCTGGGGCTGTCGCATTTGTCTCCATCTCCCTGCCCTTCCTGCGCCACCCCCCCAACCCCCTAACAGAAGAGACGCCCAGACTCCCCCTGACCCCACCTCCCCTGGCTCCTGAGCCGCAGAACAGAGGATCAGCTCTGGTGATGGAGAACCAGACCCGGGGCCCCTTTATTGGAAGCCATTTTCCTTCCCAATATCTTCTGGAGAGATGGAGCGGCAAAGCGAAATTCCCACAGAAATAATTTTTCAATTTCTTATAATAGGACATAAAAGTCGGCCCAGGGAAATTGATTCCATTCGGAGCTCCCTTTGTAGGACACTTCATCTTCCATTGCGGCCTCTGTATTTCAGCAATTTCTAAAGCCCGAGGAAGTCTCGTTTAATGTTTTTTTGCCACCCTGGCAGAAGGCTTTTGTAGCTCAGCTGAATGGCTCTGCTGATCTGTCACTTCCTCAGACCCAAGGCTGGGGCAGGGATGGGGTGGGTCGGGGGATGCCTCGAATCCCACACCCAACCCCAGGGGCTGGCTGACCAGGTCCCCCCTCACGTCCACGCTTGCCCCCAATGTGGAGACCTGTTCTCCTTTGCGCTTCCTTCCCCGTGCTTCATCTCCCCTCCTCCCCTCCTGCCTTTTCACCTCCTTTCTTCTTTTCTTGACATGCTTCCACTTTTGTCCCTGCCTTCCTCTTCTATTTCTCTTCAACCCCCACCCCACCCTCTTTCCCTGGAGTGGTATCCATCGCTCGACAACCATGGGACCCAGCAGGTTACTCAGTCTCCCTGGGTCTCAGCTTCTTCATCTTTCAAGGGGGGGATTATAATGTGCCTTTCACAGGCTTGTGAGAAAGATCCCACATTTAGGTGTTCAGGAGATCCCAGGGAGAGAGGGATATACGGGGTGAAAGGAGCTAGTGTTAGCCTGGCAGCTCTGCACGGGAGAACCTGAGCTTCACACCGGGAGAAGAGGGCACAGGGCTGCTTCCAGACTGCTCTAGGATGATGCTTTTCAAAGGAATCGCACATTTTAGTTTACCAAGAGTTTTCTGAGCCAGTTGATGGAGACAGAGCAGATAACGCAGCCTGGCCTGGAAATGAGGAGATAGAGGGTCTTTAAATAAATGTTTGTGGTTTATCCTGTGTTACGCAACTCAGATCAAGTGCCCCCTGAGCCTGTGCACTTTTCTCTCCTGGGATCATGAAATGGACTGCAAGGAAGGTCCATCCAACCAAGCCTCTCCCACTTGGCCTCCTGCCTCTCTCCTGACCCTGGAGTTAGAGTCTGGGGAAAACCAAGTTATCCAAGGTCTCCCTAGCCACTCTGAGCCTCGACTTTGTTACTGTATCCTGCTTGAGATTTGGGAAGGGGTTGCAAGCCAGCCTCCATCATCTCCCACGTCAAGGCGCAGCCTGGGTCCTGTGGCCCTAAAGTGGACTGACTCTACCTCCAGAATAAATCTGACTTTCAAGGTAGCCTTGACTCGACAGCCCATTTGAATGCTCCGAGCAGGCAGATGTTACACTCAGCTGGCTGGCCTTAGTCTCCTAGAGTTGAGGAAACAGGCTCAGCTAAAGCGAATAGCCTGAGGCTCAGCTGAGATGAGAACCCAGGTACCTCTACCAGACCTCTGAACTATTGGTTTCAGAATGTCAAGCGACTGGCCCAAGTCATCCAGCAAATCTGGAAACCATGTCCCTAGACCCCATTCCAGAATATTTGTTCATTCCATACTCCACTTGCAACAGTTTAGGGTTCTTGTATGAAACCCTGAGGCCCAGAGCCAGGACCAAGTGGAAAGAAGTTACAGGGAGTTTTAAGCCAACTTTGCACCAGCCAGAGTGGCCCTGAGGTAGAAGGGACGGCTCTCATGGTCTGCTCCCTAACACAGCAATTCAGGCAGGGCCACGGGTCACCTGTTGGAGCGGCTATGGCGGGAATTCCTGCATCTGATGTCTGGCTGGCTGTCACAGGCCAGCCTGTTCCAAGGATGCGACGGTCCTCTGTGCCTCTTACTCCCAGAGCTGACCGGGAGCTGAACCCAAGCTCACAGCAGCTGCTTTTCACAAACAATTCCCAAAGGAGTAGTAGGAAGGGAATTTTTTTCCTCTAGAAGAATGAAATTGCCAAGGAAGCAACACTTATTGCTGTCTGTGGGTGAGGATGCACAAAACTCATCATGGCTGGAAAATCCTGGGACTGATATTGATTCAGTTATTCGTTCAGCAATCTTAAGCATCTCTTCTGCAGTCAGCCTTCCTGTAGGCTGTGGGGAGCCAGCCGTAAACAAGGGAACACCGTCCCCACCCTCTCGGCACTCACATCTAGTGGAAGAGGCAGCCGAGAAACGTCCTCACGGTATCTGCCTGTCTAGAGCTGTCTCTTCTTTCCTCTGAGGCTCAGAGAACAGTCTCATGGCTCCTTGCAGACTGAGAAGCGCTGAAGAACAGCAGAAAGGTCGCAGAACTTTCTGAGGACTGACACCCTGATCTAGCGGTGAGAAGCCAGGCAGCATCCGTTCTCTGTGTCTCAGGGTTTTAGTATGTAAAGGGAGAACAGAAGTACCCCCTTAGTCCTTTCCTGCTCAGCGTCTTTGATGACAAGGAACAGAGATCCACCCACGCCAACTCAGGGAAAGGGAGAGGGTGGCTGGTGATACTAGCAAGATCTTTCCAGGAGTCCCAAGGCAAGAAGCATGATGCAGCAGGACCTCATGGAAACCCCAAATCGGAAGCTGCTAACAGCTAAGGCATCCATGTGGTCTGTCTTGGTGGCCCTTTTCCTCTCTGCATTTCTACTCTGTTTTCCTCTCTGCTCATCTGTTTATTTTGCGTTGTGTTTTTTTTTTTTTTTTTTTTAGATCACAGTCCCACAAAGCTTTGCAGAGACCCATCCCCACCACCCTGGCCTTCTCCATGACCTGACAACTCATAGTAACTCCTTCGGATTTTTCTCCCCTCTGCTAGCTAGCTACCCAGTCTCTGTTCCTCAAATCCAGGTCCCAGTCCTTGAAGGAGGAATTGAAGTGAGACAAGCAGCAGGTTACTGAACAAGCCAATGGTTGGAGCGTGCATGGAATAGGTACCCACCTCTGGTCCAATCAGCTGTGAGGGACCCGGTCACGTGATTTAAAAAACATGGGTGGCACAGGTCATATAGCATAAAACGTGTGACTGTAGATGGGACAGCTTCTCTTAGAAGGCAGTGGTGGTATGTGTAGTCACCGTAAAACATCTGGTGCTCAGCTACTCCTCTCAGGCTGCTCTGACCAATTAAATGACGTATTGAATGAATATTCTTTGCAGTGACCTTTAGTGAATTGTTGACTTCCCTGGTGGCTCAGATGGTAAAGCATCTGTCTACAGTGCGGGAGACCCGGGTTTGATCTCTGGGTTGGCAAGATCCCCGGGAGAAGGAAATGGCAATCCACTCCAGGACTATTGCCTGGAAAATCCCATGGACAGAGGAGCCTGGTAGGCTACAGCCCATGGGTTGCAGAGAGTCGGACACGACTGAGCAACTTCACTTCATTTTCACTTGAGTGAGTTGTAAGATGCTGTGCAGGTGTGAAGTGTGAGAATCACCATAGGTTACCGGCTGAACTTGAACTTTGCCAAAGCTGGCTTGGCTGGCTTCAGCCAGTTGCTTTAATTGGGAAACGATTAGCTTGGTAACCTTCTTGTTCCCTAAGCTATTGCATTTCCCTGGGGCCTGGTGCGAGTGTGCCTCAAATGTGGATTTCTCAAAGTGGCTCCATGCTGTGCCCCTGCGTGGGGCTAGGGCTCAGCCTTGGAAATTACAGTTTGTCTCATCCTGCTGGGCACGATTGAGTAAGTGCTGTCGTGCGTACTGGCGGATCCCAGCAGCTAGGGGCCTCCCGGGCAGCTGGCCAGTGGAGTGACAGGCAACTCCAGGCCACTTCTGCCTTCTTCCAGTGGTTCTGTCTTCCAGAGGACAGATGGGTGGAGAGTACTCAGATATGCTGCATCCCGACAGGACCTGGATCTTCACACCTTAACTTACTGTATCTTCCTAGCAATATTGTTGAGGGAACATTATAATCCCCATTTTACAGATGGAAGCAGTGATGCTTAGGAAGATTAAGTAATTTGCTCAAAATGGTGGAAACCAAGTGGGAACCATTCCTGGCTCTCTGGGCCCCTCAGAGCATTGCAGTAATAGCTTACAAGCATTCAGCCAGCTGATTCTTTCTGAACACATACTGTGTGCTAAGTATTCATAGTGCTGTGCCTTTTAAAGCTCTTTCCCACTTATCCTCTAATACCCAGAAAAGTGAGTTACAGGATGACTTTTGTTATCCCTATTTAATATCAGAAGCTAGAGGCCCAGAGGAGGCTCAAGGCAACATATATAGTTAGTGGCAGAGCTGGGTCTGCAACCCAACCCCATGAATACACGTGCAAGCCTCTGTGGACCAAACTGTGCTTTCCTCCCACGCCTCAAGACACTCTTCCATACCCAGGAGAAGGAAAATATCCAAATATAAAGTATCGCACTCGTTTGTTTCCTATTTCATTTAGATTTAACTGATATTGCATATATGATAGACTTGGGCTGAAGTCCTGGCCTGCTGATAACTTGTAGTGTGATCACTCTGAGTGTCTGGTTTTCATCCATAAACAAGTGATAATCCTCATGACAGCACCTAGCAGATGGTTCTGGGTTTGGACACGGAGTCAGCAAAGAGGGCTTCTTAGAGAAAGTGCTTCCTAAGATGGCCTCCTGAAAGGAAGCTGCCTGTTAAGACTTCATCCTGTAATGGGCTAGTCATTCCTACTTGCACTTTGAAAGCCTCAGGAAACCAGTCTCAATCTTGCAGGTTGAATGAGTCACACCAACCCCTAGGTGTCTGTACCTGAGCGTCGTGAAAGGGAGCCGCAGGGCCCTAGGACCCCTCCTTCTCCCTGGAGGTTCTTCTTTTCCATCCTGTGTCTCCTCCAGGCTCCTCCCAGGCTAAGATGCACAAGGGGTCTCCATGAAGGACCAGGGCAGAATTAAGTGCGATCCCTTTGAGGGCTCAGTGCTTACAGAGTCACTGCCATTCTTCAAGAAGTGCTCCTCAGACTCCTCTGAGAAGCACTCGCAGGTCTTTAATTTTAACCTGACTTCAAATTTTGCCTTTACACCTAGGCTGGAGAAAGAACTAGGCTGGAGATGCAACTGCGCTGGTGGTTGGTTTAGGGAGGGGAGGAAGACGCAGCCATTTCTTAGTTTGTTTCTTCGTAATGCTAATCAACTTTGCCTTGTAGCAAACTAGCTGTTTCCTAGCAACGCCAAGTGAGGTAGCAGGATGGCATCTATTTTGAATCTTCCTGATGTGACCTGTTGACTCCCTTTGAGAGTGGCAGCCATGGCCTTGAGACCCTGTTGCTTTGCCAAGAGGAGGGGCTGTCCTTAATCATGGCAGGGGGACCCCTGGCAGGGTTCTGTAGCTGGGCCAGGCCGAACCACATCCCCATCATGAATATGGACTCCTTTACTTTCTCGCTTATTCTGGGACTTGCATATCCCATCACACAGTGACTGTGGTCCACTGTTGGAGGCACTCTGCCAGACCCTGGTGATTCTAGGGGAAAAAACCCATGCCTGGTTCCTATCCTTGGGGAGAGGCAGGCTTGTAACAGGTTCTGAGATGCATGCTATCACGGCAAGAACAGAATCAAACCTGGAGTTTACAGAAATATTTTTCAGAGGAGTTGTGAGTTGAACTAGGCTTTGAAATATGAATAAAACTATTGCAGGTATTGAAAGAGGAATAAGGTATTTGTTGGAAGTCAAGTGAAAGGTCGCTCAGTTGTGTCTGACTCTTTGTGACTCCATGGATGATACAGTCTATGGAATTCTCCAGGCCAGAATACTGGAGTGGGGAGCCTATCCCTTCTCCAGTGAATCTTCCCAACCCAGGAATTGAACTGGGGTCTCCTGCATTGCAGGCAGATTCTTTACCAACCGAGCTACCAGGAAAGCCCATATCTGTTGGAGAGAACAGCACAATGCAGTACCCTAAAGGCATAAAAGAAGCAGTGGGAAATTGATATCACCAGTGAATCAAAAAGTCTTTCCCCTGGGACTTTAATGGCTACTATTCAAATATGAGGTTCTGTCACCAAATAAGAAATTCAGGCTTAGAGTTAAATAGATCTTGTTAATGACAGGACTTCACAGCCATGCACAGCTCACTTATGTTTATTTTGATTTTTCAAAATCATATGTGTATGCATGCTCAGTCGCTCCAGTCATGTCTGACTCTTTGCAACCCCATGGACTGTAGCCTGCCAGGCTCCTCTGTCCAAGGGATTCTCCAGGCAAGAATACTGGAGTGGGTTGCCATGCCCTCCTCCAGGGGATCTTCCCAACCCCAGGATCAAACCCACGTCTCTTAGGGGAGGCAAGTTCTTTACCACTAGCGCTACCATGAAATTGTTGCATTTCCTTGACTTAATGATTTTGCAGGACACTGAGAGCATTTTTTAAGAGTGGGTTCCTTGGAATATATCTTGGAAAATGCTAAGCTATCTTGTTGGGCTGTTTCCTGGGGATGGTTGAAGAGACGCAAGGCCAACCCCTAAGAGGTCTCTGATGGCATAGAGTGAGGATGGGTGATGAGTAGCCAAGGAAGGATTTTTTCAACTGGGCCTGTATTATAAAGCACTCAGGGCACAGAGGGAAAATGGGCCAGGAAGGGAAGCCTGGAGGCTGGGATTCCAGGTTGGAGGCTGTGTGATAGTTACTTTTTGGTGTCTGTCGCTGTGGACATGTAGGCATCCCCTGACATCTGGTTTAGGTCAGGGAATTTAGCCCTAATCCAAGACAATAACCTTCAGAGAGATCGTTGAGGACCTCCAAATGAGCCCACATTGAGGTCTACCTGAGTCTTGCTGGGCTGCGTGTGACACTGTAAGGTATTGCCTTGTGTGTGTGTGTGTGTGTATGCGTGTGTATGCACAGGCATTCCCTTGTTGTGTGTGTGTATGTGTATATGTGTGTGTGCACAGGCTGTCCTGCGCACGCTTAGTCGCTCAGTCATGTCCAACTCTTTGCGACCCCATGGACTGTTGTGCCAGGCTCCTCTGTCCATGGGATTCTCCAGGCAAGAATACTGGAGTGGGTTGCCATTCCCTTCTCCAGGGGATCTTCCTGATCCAGGGATCGAACCAGGGTCTTCTGCCCTGCAGGCAAATTCTTTGCCATCTGCGCCACCAGGGAAGCCCCCTGTGTTTAGCAGCAGCTCTTTAGTTGGAAGGTGACTGGCATCTGCTCATTGGATCTGGTGTTGTTTCGTTAGGGCTGTCACTCTGTTTAGTTTCTGCCACAAGCCCAGTTAGGTAGTCAATGGTGCTGCTGTGCTCAGTGTTGATATGCTCAGGAACTATAGCTGACTTAGACAGATTATTCTTTGTGCTAAGAAAGGCAGAAAGAATCATGAGGATATTGCATGAAAGACAGTAGTCCAAAGCAATCGTCCTGTTCAAAGGAGAGGAAATTTAATAGGTGTGAACGTGAAACCCACTGGGAAAACAAGCCCTGGAGTTAGACAGCCATGGGCTCATATCCCAGCTCCATGACTTACTGGCTGGGTAATCACAGGCAAGTCACTTAACCTCTCTGAGCTTCACTTTTCTTGATGGAAAATGGAAATAGTCATATGAATTTTAAAATGTTTGTAAGATGTTTTGCACGCAAAATTGGCTCAATAGATGTCAGAGATGCTTCCATTTTTCTTGGGTCTTTAAATTCAATATCCAAAAACCCAGACATGGTTTAGTAGCAGCAGCTGTGAAAACAATTTTCACGGTTTTGGTTGAAAAGTTGTTTGTGGGAAGGCCGCCAGAAAAGCTGATATGAGCATGGGCTCCATCAAGAAAAGGAGAGAACACAAGTCAGAGAGGGGATACTCCCAGCCACGGGCTTGTTCAGGTTCTGTCCAAGGATCACCTTCCATTTCAGGCAATAATTGTAACAGGAATGTTGACACTTGTTGGTACTAACAAGTCAGGGAAGGAAAAGAGCCCAGAAACTTGACTATATAAAGAGCAGGTGAAAAAGTGCAGGTGTCTTAGCCTGAAAAAGATGACGATGGCAAGTGGTATGGTGAAGGCTTCTGTATCTAGAGCCTGTGCATGAAACACAGTAAGTTCTCAAAAAATATTCGTTGGATGGATGGATGAGTAGAAAGGTAGCCATGGAATCAGGCAGATCTCCTTTTGAATCCCCTTGGCATCATATGCCAACTGTGACCTTGGGGATGGTATTTGGCCTCCCTTTACCTTTCTAATACTTGGCAATAGGGAAGCCTACTGTGCTGTGCTCTTCTGAGGATTCAGTGAAAACATGTGTTAGGTTTTAAACACTGAGCTTATTGCCCTGGAAATGTTTAGTGACAATTCCTCTTTATTCACTGCTGTCTACTTGGTACAACCTGTTGTGTGAATGAGGAATGGGGCATACACCTCCAGCATTCCAGAGTGGATGGACAGGTGGAAGTTCAGATGACTTCCTCGAGATTAGAACCCCTTAAAAATGGTTCGAGGTGCTGTAACAGGACTGCACTCCCTGGCTCTGAAGGAGGTGTGTAAATTACTACCCTAAGGCCACTCGGGGTTCCAGCTGGGTTCTGGTGGACCTACATAATGTCAGCCTATTCTTTTCTTAGAGATTTCACATGAACGTTCAGGCTGTTCACCTTTTTTGAAAAAAGAGGATATGGGCACCAGGCCCTCATTTCCATCTGATCACCTAGAGCTGAGACATGGCACGCTTCTATAGTTTGCCACACTCCATACCATTTCAGGTTGTCTCTTGAAACCCAGACCGGACCTTTCTGGTCTTGAAAGACATTTGACTTGTGCCCTCAGCCTTCGATGCTGAATGCTGGACTTAGCTTCGAAATTCAGCCTCTCACCTGCGAATAAAGCGCTCCAGCACCGCAGCAGCCGAAGAGGCAGCCTGGAGTGGTGGCAGAGGGCGTGGCTTCTGCCGTTGGGCTGCCTGGGGTCATATCCCAGCTCCGCTACTTTCCTGCTGTGCTGATCCTGATGAGTCACTTAACCTCTCTGATCTCAGTGTCTTCATCTCTACAATAGGCATAATGATCAAACCCACTTTACAGGTTGTGTGAGGATCAGACATATGTCTGGCTCTCAGTAAGCAAACCACATCTATTGTGAAAGCAAAATATTCCATTATAATATGAATCATCCTTTCCTGACACTGACTGGGTGTTTGCTGTGGGGCCCCTGAACACCAAAATCTGACAAATTTCTCAACAACAGAGAGTTCAGAACAAGTGTCCTCTCCACATGAGTAGCAGACGCTACGGTCATTGCATGGCAAAGCGGGGATTCTGCCTGAAGCCCCCTCTGCCTCCAGTTGAGCAGGAGAGGCTGGCTGGGTTCCCACTGTGAGGTTCCTCAGCCCCCATGAGACTCCCTTTCCCAGTAGTTGCAGGAAGCGCTGTGATTTACCAAGACCGTTAGGCTCTGTTTGACATCCCACAATTTGTAGCCTTCCCAGGGTGAGAGGGAAATAATACGTCACTCCCGTTTGTATAACACTTCCAAGTGAGTGGATGAGACTTCCCCTTCTGCTCTGTTTGTTTACATTGTGAGCAGCAGACCTTGGGGAGGAAGGAGATGCCTCATTACATGATCTGTACCCCAGCTCTCCTCCTGACCCACCCTGTGAGCCTGCGCCATCCTCACCACAGCCCCTGGAGATGAGGATGCCGCTGTGTCCCCATTTTACAGATGAGAAAGTGGAGGTGCAAGGAGCTTACCTGCACTCTACTTGCTCATAGTCCTTAAGTAGCAAGAGCAGAGTCAGTACTCACGAATCTGACCCCAAGCCTGGGCTTGTAAATGTCTATTAGGTTAAAAAAAAAAAAAATGTTGGCCGTGCAAAAGGGTAAAAATATCCACTTATCAGGCAGGGACAGGACATGCCATCTCCACTAGGGGAACACCCTCACCATTGTGCTGAGCACAATTAGGGCTTTTTCCAGCCCGGCTGCCATGCCTCCATCCCTACACTTTGCCTCACGTTGAATCCTTCATCCTAAACCGATGAGCAAATGCTCTTCCATCCAGGTGGGCCTCTTCTTTCCCTCCTTCCTGGTCGGGAGAGGAAATGCCCTGATTCTCACCTCTTGCCTGGGTTTCATTCATGTAGTTTCCCTGTAGGATTTGACAAAGCCAGGACAGCTGATGTGTCCCGTGACTCTGTGTGGTCTCTGCTGTCCCTGGTGAGAGAAAAGACACTGACCAGCCCTTGGCTGGGTGGCCCCAGCAGCTGAGGAGGTCAGCTGACTGCCTGGGACTGCTTGAATTGGGTTCTGCCACTTATAAGCTGAATGGGTTTAGACTCGTGGCTTAATGGCTCTGAGCTTCATTTTTCCATCTGTCAAATGGGGTAGGAACAGGTCACAGGCTGCAGTGTGGATCATGATGTAGCGCCAATGGGTTCCGTTGCTCTTGACTCTGATGGCTCTTGCATCAGTTCCCGTTTGATTCTCATGGTGACCCTTGAGGAGTGTTAGTATCACTGTTCCATTTTGCAGATCAGGAGGTCAAGGTCACACCTGCTTGGGTTTGTCCTTCATATGTTCCATCTGTGCACGAGGCCTGCAGTCAACTCTCAAGGATCCCCAGAGCCTGGTGGGTGCCCTCATCCCCCCAAAGCCTCCTGCCTTTCAGGAGCTTGGGAGGCCAGGGAACGGACAGAAGCTGGAGGTTCCAGAAGTGGCTGCTCCATCTTTCCCATCACTGGAGTTCAAATCCTAGAAGTCACCTCTCATGCCTCCATTTCCCTTAGCCCACGGTCAGGCTGTTAGCAAGCCCTTCAGGCCTCCTGGAAGCCCAGGGTGTGCTGGCCGGCTCCCCCAGCTCGCAAGAGAGAACTCCACGTGGCTCTTTCCAGCTCTGCTTTCCTTAATGTCACACTGACATCAGCCATAGTGGAAGTATTTACACCACGGAAATCGGCAAAGCAGGCTTTGTTCCCCTGAGAGCCGCGTATTAAACATTTACCAGCACGCCATTACCCGAATCTCCCCACTTTCCTTTATTTCTATTTCTGCCATTTTAGCCCAAACCACTCTCACCTCTTCTTACTCAGCAGACTTTACATGCCCCCCCCCCCGCCCCCCGCTCCCCGTTTGCCCTTCTATACCCACTCCTACAGGGCTGTTGGAGAGACCTTTAAAAATGTAAGTCAGCTGCTGACACTCTCTTCTGTAAAACCTTCCTGTGGCTTCCCAGAACACTCAGAATAAAAACCAAATGTCTCGCTGAGGCCCACCGAGCCTACTCTGTCTGTCCTGCCAACTTCTGATCTCATCTCCTCATCTCTCCTACTAACCTGGCTTCCAGCACTGGCCTTACTGTTACTGGAAAAAGCCAGCACCTTCCTGCCTCAAGGCTTTGCCCTTCTCCTGCTGTTGGGAGCGCTCCGCCCCCAGGTCTTTGCACGGCTGCTTCTTCTAGTTTTCCAGGTCATCACTTAAGTCCCACCTCCTCTGAGAAGGCTTCCTTGACCACCCCTCCCTCCCCAGGATAGACAAGTCCACCTGTGTGCATCCTGCTCCTCCTGCCCCATGTCAGTTTCTGTGGTAGCTTCCCAGGTCTTCTGTTTCCTATGTAATTCACCCTCTGTCCATTGAAACAAAAGCTTCATTTTGTCTGTGACAGAGGCTGGGGTATCAGAGGTGCTTAGCAAACATTTGATGAATGAAGGGATGCGTCTCACTTTCCTAAGAGAAGACGTTCTGGAGATGGTTTCTCCCAGCACTGCTGAGCAGCCCACTCAGGGTACTGTGATGGAAGTTCTGGCAGTGTGTAGGGATGGGTCTGAAAGAGAAAATGGGAGGAAGAGACATTGAAAAAGAAGTTTTTCAAGCCATCTCCCCACGTTTACAGTCCCTCTGGGTGACAGGGGCTTGATCAGGCTGTGGGCACTGATCATTAAGGCACTGGCTGAAGCATTCGTTCCTAAATTATGTGCCTGGGAAGCATTTTCCATCCTAGTCCACGGGCAGAGCCTGAAAACCTTTAGGCTTCGGGCACTGTCCTACTTTAATGACCTTTAAAGGACAGTGGTGGACTCGCCTCTTTGGAGACCCACATCAGCTTTTGAGGTACCTGGATGCAGATCCCTGGACTTGGATTCCTTCCCCAAGCTCTGTGTTACCCCCACCGCTCCTTCCGTTGGTTTCTTAGGTAGATCTGGTTTTGTGCATATGTCACAGGGCTTGGAGACGGGGGTGCGGTGGAGTCAAAATAAGTCTTATTTCAAAGTTAAACTATGCTCTCCCTGGATTTATGTTTGGACAAAATGCACAAATCCACCAAGACTCAGTTTTCTCAGCTGTAAAATGGGAATAATAATAGGACTAGATACAGTTTTCTTTCACTGACTGTGAACTTTCAATTGAGATTGACTTAAACTCAATGGGCTAATCAATACAAAAGTATTTTCTACAAAATGTTTGTTGTGCCAGTGACTATATATGAACTGATAAATTGCAAAATGCTCCTTTCCAAGATACTTTTGCCACTGCCCCTAAACTTTCATTTACTGCACAGGAGTGAAATGAAAGGTAATTGACCTGTAGACCTTCTTCATTGATTCCAATTAAACTTCACTCTCATCCAGTGGTGGAACCCTTGGCCTCTATCTCAATCATAGTGTTTTATTTCTGTAGAAATACTGTACCCATTAAAATTATCTATTTCTGTGGCACTTGAAATTGTCAACATAGTCTTTCTGCCTCACCTTCTGGCTGACTTACATAACCTCACTTCACTAAGGCTGGCGGGAAAATAACTGAGAGTTTGTGAAGATTAATGATCTGTTTTAAGTATTAAGACCTGCATATAGTTCAGTTCCGATCAACCCCTATCTTTTATTGAGCATCTGCTGAAGCCAGAGAGCATTAAAGGGAAAAAAGAAAACTAAGATGGGGCCCCTGCCCTTGAGGAGTTTGAGATCCAGTTTTTCTTTTCTTTTAGTTTATTATATTGCTTCCTATTTCCTCCACAGTTAATAGGTATTTTTCAAAGCTTACCATATTCCTAGCACTGGATTGTGGGGACAGAGAGACATGAGACCCAAACCCTTCCCAAAAGGAGGTGTCTGCCTGGCTAAGGAGATAGTAATGGATGTGAAAAAGCTCCAGGGATGGAGGGAAAGAGACACAGTTGAGTGGGAACCATAAACAGGACACCAAGTTTCATGGCTTTCGGCCAGTGTTGGGATTCTGATGGGAGAAGGATGCCTTATAAATGCCACGCCTGGGGGATACTTGTTGCTGGAGAATTTGACCTGAATCTGACAGTAGGCGGCACAGGAGGAGGGGATGAGAAACATACAGGAAAGTGACAGTCTGTCACTTAGTCCAGTAAGCACAGTACACTTAGTGCAGTAATTTTGATGCTTTTGAACTGTGGTGTTGGAGAAGACTCTGGAGAGTCCCTCGGACAGAAAGGAGATCAAACCAGTTGATCCTAGAGGAGATCAGTCCTGAATGTTCATTGGAAGGACTGATGTTGAAGCTGAAACTCCAATACTTTGGCCACCTGATGCAAAAAACTGACACATTAGAAAAGACCCTGATGCTGGGAAAGGTTGAAGGCAGGAGAAGGGGATGACAGAGGATGAGATGGTTGGATGGCATCACCGACTCGATGGACATGAGTTCAAGCAAGCTCCATGAGTTGGTGATGGACAGGGAGGCTCGGCGTGCTGCGGTCCATGGGGTCACAAAGAGTCAAACACGACTGAGCAACTGAACTGAAGTGAACAGTAAATGCTGTGGAAGACAAATGAGGCAAGAGCTATTGGACTTTGGGTGAGGGGGTTTACTTTGGACTGAGGAGTCCAGACCAGCTTGGCAGAAAAGGAAGCCTTTGGGGAAGGCTGTCAGGACCGAATAGATACCTGATGGGCAAGGATATGAAGGGAAGGGCTTCAGGCAGCCTTGACTCTAAGTAAGACACCACGTGGGCAAGGTAATCAAGTTAATCTTGGTGGCCCATGGGCTGGGTTATGTACAAGGAAGTGCAAAGGAGACCCAGCTGGGGTGGCGTGGGGGTAGTGGGGGGAGGGGGGCTTAGTCATAAAGGCCTTGAATGTCTGTCTAGGAACTTATGGTGATTTCTCTAGGCAATGGGGAGCCCAAGATGTGTTCTGAGCCAGCTTCTACTTCAGAGAGGTGGGATTAAAAAAAAAAAAAAGCTTACCGATTACACTGTATTAAGCAGGCTCTTCCCCCACAATATGTTCCTGGGATGAGGCGCACATTTCCTCTCCAAGGGTGGTGGTTAATAATAGGCACAGGACCCACAGCGGGAACAGGAGAAGCACGCGGAGAGGCAGGCAGGCACACGTTTAATGAGGTCACAGAGCGGTTTTGTTTCCTAATTTTCACCCCCCCCCCAAAAACCTTGTGCAAAAATCCCCTGATGGAGCTGGTATCTCATGATCCCTTGAGGACAGCAGGAGCTGCAGGAGGTGGCAGTGTAACCTCTGCTGGGGGTTAGGGAGCCATGTGGGTGCAGCCTCGTAGGCATCGAAGTCAGTTGCTGGGCCTCCACATCCCTGACTGAGGGAAAGGCAACACAGTGACCTGTGCTCACTGAGTGCCCGCCATGGACGGGGCAACATGGCTTCAGTTCATACTTTGCGTCATCTTGAAAGGCAGGCATTTGACAGTGGACACTGCTATCCAGAGGCAGCATGTCCATGTTCATGCTCACACAGCTGGTCACTGAATGGCTGGGCGGTGGAGTCAGAATTCCACTGACCAGGGGTTCTATTTGGAGCGGAGTGTGAGCCAACCAAAGGCAGAACAGAGGGAATTGTCACGGTCTTTCTGTTCTACTGTGAGTCCCAAATCCAACTTACTTCTCTAATTTCCTCGACAGTAAAATGCGTGTGGCCATTCCTCCTTCATAATGTCTGTGACAAGGTTAAAGGGGCTCATCTGGCCCCCATTAGGCGTCCACAGATGTGAGCTGCTCCTGGGGCGTCACTGAAGGACAGGAGGCTGGGATCTCCACCCCTGGCACGGACAGCCCCCTCACTTCTCAGGACGGGCTAGGGCTGGCCTAAACCAGCTCTTCCCTGTAATGCCCTCTCCCTGCTTCTCCCCGCATCACATGCTAAATCGGACACATCGCAATGACTTCTTCAGACAGGTAGATGGGGCAGGTATGTCGTCGCCAATCAGCCTCCTCCTCCCCCAGAAAACCCGTCACTGGCCTTGTTTGCTCTTTCTAGGGCTTTTCCCAAGAACAGATGGGGACAACCCGTAAATAATCCCATCAGAGTAAGTTCTCATTACCAAACTGCTGACTTGTAGAACCTGTGCTTGATGGAAGTTTCATCAGCCTGGACTGAGGGTTGTTATGAGAAAGCATCTACTGTGCCTATCCTTACAGTCCCCAATTAATCTTAATCCTTTGTGAGTTGTGGGCATTTTGGAGAATCCAGCCCAAGCCATGGAGCCTTCCTTCAAAACAGTGCTCCCCTCAAGATGCACCAAATATGACTGTTTCGTTAGGTATAGATACCAGGCCAGAGACTTATCTGGTTGACAAGGCCCCTTTTATGAAGATTCTCAGAGAAATTTCAGTTTTTCTCAATGTTAAGAATAAACATGTTTCTCCAGAGAAGTGGGCTTGTTTTTAATCTCTTAAATACGGAATTGTGTGAACAATACTGTTTCATTTGCTTTATAGACTGCTAGGGAGCACAGGGCCAAATCTGCAGTCTGCCTGTTAAGAAAATTCACCTCATTCCTGGCTTGATTTTGGTTACCTGCCTTTCTTTTCCTTGTTTCATTGCTCACCTAATACCAGTGTATGCCAAACTGCTGTTTGCTGTGTTTTGGTTTTTTTTTTTTTTTTTGGATTTATTTGTCATATCATTTTTAACTGTCTGAATACTGTTTTTTTTCGGCAACAAGGCGGGGTGAAAGAGACAAATAATTAAGCACAATGTCAGGTTCCACAGTCTAGGAATGTCTAAGGTGTTGAGACCTCAGGGTGGGAGCCCCTGACTTCATTTCAGGGGATGCTGCTGCTGCTGCTGCTAAGTTGCTTCAGTCGTGTCTGACTCTGCGCGACCCCGTAGACAGAAGCCCACCAGGCTCCCCCGTCCCTGGGATTCTCCAGGCAAGAACACTGGAGTGGGTTGCCATTTCCTTGTCCAATGCATGAAAGTGAAAAATGAAAGTGAAGTCGCTCAGTTGTGTCTGACTCTTCGCGACCCCATGGACTGCAGCCTACCAGGCTCCTCCATCCATGGGATTTTTCCAGGCAAGAGGATGGAGTGGGTTGCCATTGCTTTCTCTGATCTCAGGGGATGGGAGTAAGTCATTTGCAGGTCCCAGTGCAAATCAAAAATGCAGAGCCCCTGTTGTTCAAACAGTGTTAAGAATTTGAAGCTAGCACTAGCAGAGCATTAAGCCAAGTGTAGAGCTCTTCTAAGTATGAGCCGTGTGCTGCTGCCCACATTATACACCCATGAATCCAGCCCTGGTTAGGAAGGAGGCTTCCCAAGTCAGGTGACGTTTGAACAAGCTGGAGGGAAGGGTAGGACTTTGCAGGCAGAGCATGGTTGGGGGTTGGGGGAGGGCCTTCCTGACAGAGGGAACAGCTGGTCCTAAGACAGGGGTTTGTGGGAGTTGAGTCGTGAGAGGGGATGTAGCAGGAGGTGATGCAGGGGAGGTGGAAGTAGGTGAGACCATCCAGACTGTGTAAATCACCGAGAGCTATGCATGCTACCTATAATTTATACTAGCCCTAATCCCACATCACCCAGGACATCCTCAGCTGCCCTTTGCCCATCCCTGCCATGCAGCCTGATATTCCCACAATGCACTGGGGCAGGCTAACTGGTCACTGTTACTCTGAAATCCCTACCAGGCTGTGAGCTCCATAGCTGCTATGATGGGGAAAGCTCTGAGACACGTTTTATACTCAGTGTCCCACATTGTCTGTGACTTTGAGACATCAGCAGGCACCATGAACTTCAGTCAGCTCTTTCAGCACGTTCTCAATTGTCCATGTTTTGCAGTTCCTGGCTTATACGAGAAGTCGCCTAAAGGCAGCCCTGTGACAAGTTGTTTGAACTCATACAGATGGTCTGCTCCCTCCAGCGCTGTCTGCCCCTCACCTTCCCAGCAAGAACCGGGTAGTTAACCCCCTTCCTCGCCCCCTGAGGTTTCTTGCTGCTCTTTACATTACCTTCGCTGATAAATCATTTGGGACGTTGCTGTATCAACAGTGATGCTATAAACCCTTTCTACAGTTCCATAAACGAGATCATGCTCTAAGGAGAGCATTAAGCAGCAATTTGGAAAGCATTTGCGGCTGTTTATTTGCCTGAAAATGTAACAGCCACAGAGGTGGGGGAGACACATGTGTTGAGTCTGAAAGTTTTCACCTCCCCTCAGCTGAGAGTATATCTCACATAGGTCATTGCAGCCCTGGGGGCTCTGGTGCATCCAGACAGGAAGGATCAGAAGGCCCCTATTTCAAACCCCTCACTGTCCTCAGGTGTAAACTGAGGCTCAAAGAGGCCAAGAGACTTGTTCTCAGTGCTGCAGCTAGCAGGTGGTAAGCTAAGCTCCAAGCCACATCTCCTGCTCCTGAGATGTACTCACCGCTGGGATAAATGGTTCCCACCTCTTTAGTTGGGTATCTCTGAGAAAGTCTCTTGACTTTGAGCCTCTCTGTTCTCATCTGTGACTTGGGCATGCTAACTACCTTTTCCTCAAGGTTGACAGGAGGATGCTAAAGCAAATATTGTGCAGAGCCGTCTAGCTCAGTCCTCAACTGTGACATTGGTAGAACCAGAGGCAGGTTATAGGCCGTTTCAAAGCCTCAGTTTCCTGCGGCTCTAAAATGAAGGCTCTTGTGGGGATTTAAACCCCCGAATTTCAACAGTACCTGGAGCCTTGTTAGCACTATGTAAATATTAGCTATTCTCATTTTTATCATTATCCTCCCCATCAGCATGGAGTAAGTAAGCCTCTAGAGAATTGTATTTTCCCTTTTGTATAGGCAGAGTTGCAGTATACCTAGAATAAGGCTTCTGGATGTAAAGGAACATGAGTTTAAAATCAGGTTCTGCCATTTCCTGCCAGTGTGATGCTGGACAAGCTTTTCAGCTTTCCCGAACCTTAATTTCCCCATCCAAGAAGTAGGGTAGCAGGAGGTCACCTTGAGCTGTTTGTAAGGACTACAGATAATTCACGTGTCATATTGTCTGTGCTCACAAATTTGTAGTGGTGATTATATCTTTCTCAACTGCAATTCTGATTGATTTTAAAGTAAAATTCCTCCAGGCCAAGAGCTGGTAGCCCTCCCCATACCCTGCGTGTGTTGGTACGGGAGCTGTTGCCCACAGTTTAGGTTGTTTGCATCATGCGCGGTACCACAGTAATTCCAGGCGATGGAGGCATGATGAAAACGCAGCCAACACACGCAGCCTGGGGATCTTGGCTAAGCCAGTGACTAAAGCCTCTGCAGGTAAACACGGAGTGCAAACACTGACGTTCAGCTGCAGCCCTGGGGTTTTAGCAGAGATAGAGGCTCCAGAAGACGGGAGGAAAGGGAGCCAGTGGGCTGTGCAGAGCCTCCCCGTGGACTCTGGGGCCAAGCTGCCCCACCACATGTGAGTGGCATTCTTTCTTCCTGCCCTGCTGAGACCATCAATCACAGTAGCAGGTAGGTGGGCAACCCATAGTGACCCTGCAGGCCTGTTCACCACTGGGGAGCCTCTCCTCAGAGGGAACATCTTATCAGCCCACTGTGTGCCCTGTCAGGATGCTCACCTAGAATGGACTCAGGGACGAAGGTTGCGGCTTCCTGCGGGGTCAGTCAGGAGGCTGCTGGCTTTGCCGGGGACTTTGAGCGTACAGTAGAAGATGAGGTAGCGGTCTAGCAAGACGTCTGTGCTCACCGGCACCTTTGTGATATGGAACATGAGTCCTGCTCAGTCTCCTTAGCTATTTAGTGTGACTAAAGGAAAGAATTTGTTACGTGTTAGCATGGTTTAGATCAGGCTGCATGTTGCCGGAAGTCCCTAAATGATATCCAAAAGGGCCCATTTGGTGGAACAAAATTAAGTTGTAGAGACTGACTATTTTTACTTACAGAGATAGTGATTTTCTACTTCTTATCGTTGTTGCTTAGTTGCTAAATTGTGTCCCACTCTTTCCAACCCCGTGAACTGTACCCACCCCCCACCCCCAGGCTCTTTTGTCCATGGGATTTCCCAGGCAAGAATACTGGAATGGGTTGCCATTTCCTTCTCCAGGGGATCTTCCCGACTGAGGGATCAAACCCACATCTTCTGTATTGGCAGATGGATTCTTTACTGTTGAGCTAGCAGGCAAGCCCTGATTTTATGTGGATCTACTTAATTTCAGATTTTGGTTGAAAAGAAGATGCTGTTTGTTTAAACACTTCCAAACACTTCCTTGGTGTGGGCTAGGTTTGGTGTAAGTCTCTGGATTCAGAAGCATGAGCCAGCCCTTCTGAAATCTGCACCTGGAGTCAGTTCATCTTTTCCTTTCTCATATCACAAATCCTAGTGCCCTGAGGGATCATGGGAGTCCAGGAGCCAGTAGGCATAGTGCCTTTCTCATGGTGTCAGTGTAATGTCCTAGTCGAAGGAAAAGGGATTTGGAGTCAGTCGTATCAATGGTGCCTCTTACTATTCTGTGACTCTAGGTGAGTCACTTTCTAAGCCTCAGTTTCCTTAACTCTATCATGGGGATGATGTTTGTCCTAGTCTTACCTCCTGAGGGTTTTGAGAGATAAGTGAAACAATGTACAGAAAACTCTCAGCATATAGTTGGTGGTGAAGTGCCACCAGCAATGATGCTGCTGCAGTTGGATAAGCTTAAAGACTTAGGTAATTATATCCTTGACAAATCCACCCTCTGATTGTTCCCCCACCCCACTATGGTAGACGCTTCAAGGAGTGGCAGAGTCCCCCAGCCTGGCTCAGGAGCACCGATTGTTCATTTCTCAGGGATGTGGTGAGCCAGTTATGCAACAGAGCCACTACTAAAAAACTAAATTATGTAAATTTACACTTAGATTACATTAAAAAGGGAGAAATACTTGACACTCGCCGCTTCCTGATTATTTTAGTATAGTCTACTTTGGTGCCGAGGTTGTTTACATCTGTTTCATCTGTGTGATAGAAATATTCCTGATGGTTGCCGTCCCTCATCCCTTCCCCACTCCACTTGCAGTGGCTCCACTTGGAGAGCTTGAAATCAGCCATGGCAAGAGTATTTACACCACAGAAATCAGCCGATGCTACAAATCAGGGTTGTTTGTTTCCCAAAGAGCCAATTGTTAAATATTTATCAGCACACTTTGGGTAAAACTTACTAATAAAGTCAGCCGTTTCATTGTTTGTTCAACAGCGCTGATGATCAGAACATTCTCTACTGTATTGGGCTAGAATGTGTCCCTCCTTGTTTTAATTCTACTTGGAATTCTTTAGTTTTTTTTTTTTTTTTTTTAAACTGGTAAAAAAATACTAGTTTTCTAACTGGTGAAAATACTGTCAATAAATACCCTGGTCTAAGATGATATCTTGGTGCCTTTTTGTATCCACCCTACTCATAGTACATGGAACATGGGGGGGCCCTAGAGAAAATATTGTGTTGAAGCTGACTGTCTTTGTATTCGGATCAGGATTTTAAAAGTGTCATTTCTCAGGTGGGATTTTTCCCTCTAAGCATTAACCAGTTTTATAAATGCTTAAATTGTGATGTTGTAGAAATCCAGCCTTGAAGCCAAAATGTAGTTAAATTTTCCCATGTGGAGTAAATACTGTTTGACTGTAAAATCACTGACTAAATAAAGAGGAAGCAGGTCTCATTTGGAGCCACTGTGGAAACCCAGTGCCCTTCCAGAGATCCATCTCTGTGAGTGGCCAGCCACCCACCCAGGACAGTTTATTCAGTGCCGGATGAAACCAGAGAGAAATGTCAGCCTGCTCAGAAGCAAGACTCAGAAAGTTGCAAGTAGTAAGTTGGGAAAATAACCATAAGCCCTTGGGGAAGAACATTATTGTGAAATGCTTGATCTTTTGAAACTGAGGCAGAAAGGCAGCTGAAAAAGCTGATACTTGGTCAACTTGGTTAAAGCTTAGGAGTCAACATTCTGAAGTTCAGTTTCTGGCTGTGTTGCTCTGATGAGCTGTGTGGCCTTGGGCAAGTCACTAAACCTCTCTGAGCTTCCATTTTACCACCTCTGATAATAGAGATTGTAATACTCACTCCACTGTGTGTCAAGTGGGTTAAATAAGATAAAGGTATGAAGGCTCCAGAACATAGTAGGTACTACTAATAGTAAGCTACTCTACTTATATCAAAGTCATGCCAACTAACTCAGAGTTTGAGGGATTTACAATGCCCCTGCAGAGTCAGGTATTCTGTATCAAAAACAAGTAGTCTTTAGACACTGCAGATATGTATTACTTTGTCATTTTTTTATTTGAAAAATAACCTGAAGCTGTCCCCGTTGGCCTTATCATAGCTGATTAAGGAGGAGATTATGGTCTTGATTCTGCCATGTTGCAGAACAAACACAAGTGTCAGTATGTGGAATTATGTCTTCCTTGGTGCCAAAATCATGTGTGGGTGTTGACAAACTTTTGACCCACACTGTAATCTCCAGGTGGAATTTCCCTTAGTGGGAATACTGGGCTCAGTGTTTTACCAACTCTACTAGCCTGAGAGAAAATTATTTTAAAAGTCATTTTTTGTCATCTTCCGTTAGGCACCAATTTCCTAAGCAAAATCAAATGTAGGACACTGTTGTATAAATGAAATAACAGGCTCATGGCAAGAGGTTAATCACTCCCATTGCCTGGTTCTTAAAGGAAGAAAAATCACAGTGTCATTTCTACTCTTGACATTTTGTTCTGTGTCAGCCCTTGAAGCAAGCAGGATGTCTGTGCATTTTAAAGAGGCCTCCATTTCGTTCTCTGAAGTTCTTTAGGACTGTGCCTCTAGATGTTTTGGTTGAGGGTGAGCAGTGGGAAATCTGAGAAACCTGGCAGCGAGGCGGAGCCATGGACTCCAAGTCATGGGTGCCCCCCATCCCATTGCCCTCCACCCCACCAGCTTCCCTGGGGTCAGTAGGAGCAAACCATCAGAAATGTGAGACATTTCTCAAGTTTCTCAAGTGTGAGTTAAGAAATAGAAGCTTCAGTGTTTTTTCTAAGGGTGTTGTAAAATTTTACAAAATAGCATTGGAAGTCAAAAGCACTTTAAAGAAGAAACTCTACAGACATTAGTACTCAAATCTGGTCTCCTCTGCCTTTTTTTTTTTGGAGGGAGGAGCTCTTTTTCATTTTTTCCTATTTTTTCACTTTCTCCACTGTTCTCTCAGCATATATATCTTCAGCAGGTTCAATCTCTCTTTCTCATTCTCATTCTCTGTTTATCTGTGTCCTGTTTTTCTCCAACTCTCTGGGCCCTCTCATCTGGCTTAGAATCCTAGAAGATGTTAGCTAAGCATTACTACGAACAAAGATAGTGGAGGTGATGAAATTCCAGCTGAGTTATTTCAAGTCCTAAAAGATGATGCTGTTAAAGTGCTGCATTCAATATACCAGCAAATCTGGAAAACTCAACAGTGGCTACAGGACTGGAAAAGGTCAGTTTTCATTCCAGTCCCAAAGAAAGGCAATGCCAAAGAATGTTCAAACTACTGTACAATTGCACTTACCTCACACGCTAGCAAAGAAATGCTCAAAATCTCCAAGCCAGGCTTCAATAGTACATGAATGGAGAACTTCCAGATGTTCAAGCTGGATTTAGAAAAGGCAGAGGGATCAGAGATCAAGTTGCCAACATCCACTGGATGATAAAAAAAGCAAGAGAGTTCCAGAAAAAACATCTACTTCTGCATTATTGACTATGCCAAAGCCTTTGACTATATGGATCACAACAAACTGTGGAAAATTCTTAAAGAAGTGAGAATAATGGACCACCTTACTGGCCTACTGAGAAATCTGTTTGCAGGTCAAGGAACAACAGTTAGAACTGGACATGGAACAATGGACTGATCCCAGATAGGGAAAAGAGTATGTCAAGGCTGCATATTGTCACCCTGCTTATTTAAATTATGCAGAGTATAGCATGCAAAATGCTGGGCTGGATGAAGCACAAGCTGGAATCAAGATTGCCAGGAGAAACATCAATAACCTGAGACATGCAGATGGCACCAAAGTGAAAGAGGAGAGTGAAAAAGTTGGCTTGAAATTCAACATTCAGAAAACTAAGATCATGGCATCTTGTTCCATCACTTCATGGCAGATAGATGGGGAAACAGTGGAAACAGTGACAGACTTTATTTTCTTGGGCTCCAGAATCACTGCAGATGGTAACTGCAGCCATGAAATTAAATGATGCTTGCTCCTTGGAAGAAAAGCTATGACCAACCTAGACAGCATATTAAAAAGCAGAGACATTACTTTGCCAACAAATGTCCATATGGTCAAAGCTATGGTTTTTCTACAGTCATGTATGAATGTGAGTGTTGAACCATAAAGAAAGCTGAGTGCCAAAGAATTGATGCTTTTGAACTGTGGTGTTGGAGAAGACTCTTGAGAGTCCCTTGTACAGACAGGAGATCAAACCAGTCAATCCTAAAGGAAATCAGTCCTGAATATTCATTGGAGGAACTGATGCTGAAGCTGAAGCTCCAATACTTTTGGCCATCTGATGCAAAGAACTGACTCATTGGCCAAGACCCTGATGCTGGGAAAGACTGAAGGTGAGAGGAGAAGGGGTCAACAGAGGATGAGATGGTTGGATGGCATCACCGACTTGATGGACATGAGTTTGAGCAAGCTCTGAGAGTTGATGATGGACAGGGAAGCCTGGTGTGCTGCAGTTCATGGGGTCACAAAGACATGACTAAGCAACTGAACTGAAGTGAACTGAAGAGATACAAGCAGTGTCTTTCAGATATTGTTTAAAACACAACTCATAGTAATAAATACTTCTTGGATCCTGCTCAGTATACCCATATATGTCATAACAACACTTGTTCTTCAGTGTGGTGAACTCTGACATGTTTTTAATTATTTTCTGTACCATTTCATTCTTTTGGGGGGAAAATGCTATTTCCAAAGCATTAAATTCATTTCTTGACTTGTGTCATCTGGGGACATGATAAATGGCAGGTTCTGATTCTGTAGGACGGGGCGAGGCCCACAGTCCTACATTTCTAATGAGCTCCCAAGTGGCACTGACGCTGCCTGTCTACAGACCACAGCCACACCTGGAACAGCCTGGTTCTCCAGTGTGGGAGATGTTCAGCACCATGGACAGGAGACCCTCCCAAGTGAAGTGAAGTGAACTCAGTCGTGTTGGACCCTTTGCGACCCCATGGACTGTAGCCTACCAGGCTCCTCCATCCATGGAATTTTCCAGGCAAGAGTACTGGAGTGGGCTGCTATTTCCTTCTCCAGGGGATCTTCCTGACCCAGGGATCAAAGCCAAATTTCCCGAATTGCAGGCGGACACTTTACCATCTGAACCACTGGGGAAGCCCATCAAACACCATCAAACCAACAAACCATCAAACCTTTGAGTCACCCTAAGTGTTTGGCCTCTCTGTCAGGCTTGTGATGCTGTTGATGGAGAAGCAAAGGGACATCCCAGAAGCTATCTGACCAGAGAGAAGTGCCCATTCCTCTCTCTCTCCCTCTCTCTGATGAAACTCTTGAACCAAGATCCTTGCAAAGCACTGGGACACAGAGCACAGGGCTGGGGTCCCCAAGAAGCTCTGCTCATGGGAAATAGTCGAGCTTTTCTCACTTTTCCTCCTGCTGCCCTGGTTTGCTCCAGGCCCTGCCTGATGACTTGCTGCAGCTCTGACTTTTTTAAGATCGTGCAAGAAAGTCTTAAAACGCCCTTCTCTCAGGTCCTGCTTCTGATGAAGCCCTACTCCCATGCTGTTACTGAGCTTAAATGGTGAGGGATTATCTTTGCCTTCATCTGTGTTTCTATCACTGTCTGTATATAACTCTTTTGGAGCCCTAAGCATATACTATTAAACCAATTATGTGCTCATATCTTCCCCCACAAGGCCAGTCTTTCTTGGCCCTGGATACACTGAGAGGATGCTGGGGAACGTCTACAAAATACTGATGCCCAGACCTCATCCCAGACAAATTAAATCAAGATCTCTGAGTATAGAGCCCGCTCAATAATATATATTTCCTTTTTTTTTTCTTCAAATTTTCTAAGTGACTGTGATGAGCCGGGGCTGAGAATCACTGCACTAGTCTTTGAGCTCCATCAGAGTAAGAATCAAGTCTCAATCACTTCTTTCCCTCTCCCTCTGCTACCCTCACCCTCCTTCTCTGCCTCTTCCTTCTCTCTTTCAGCACCAAGCACCGTGCTCCAGGCTCCTGTTACATGTCCAGAGAATCAGTGGCTGCCTAAAGTTTCTTTAGCACCTACTGTATGCCAGGAACTAAAGGCTCATGTTTTTCCCTGAATTACCTCATTGGTATTGCAGCCCTATAAAGTAGACTTTATCCTAGGTGGCACAAAAAAGAACTGAGGCTTAGAAAGTTTAAATCACTTAGTCAGGGTCACAGAGCAAGTGGCAGAGCTTGACCCAGGGATGTGCTGGAGTGGCTTGGGACTCGCACCACCAGGATTCTCAGGCTTGGGTCCCAGCATCTTTGGTCAAGGACCCAAAGCCACAGTCAACATGATTATTTCTCCCCATGCATCCACTTTTCTAGCATTTTAGGGGAAATATTGAATTATATTTAATATTAAGATACTATTAATTTTTAAAATGACAGGGCACCTTATTAAGTGCCTCCAGGCTGCCTGGTGCTATGCTTTATTTCTGTCACCTCTGTGTCCACCTGAGCTTCATGCTGATATTATGAGGCAAGCATTATTATTCCCACTTTGCAGATGCGAACACCAAGGCTGAGGGAGGTTAAGTGGCTCTTTCTAGGTCACTCAGCATAAAAGTGATGACCAGATTCAAACCCAGGCTTTCCTGACAGTACAGCTAGTCACCCTTTAACCCCTCTGCCCATTCTGCATTTGCAAACCACTCTCAGCATGATTATCTCATTCGAGTCCCAGAGCCCCACAGGAAGATGAGCAACTTGATTGGAAGAAGCGCTTAGGTTACAAAACAGAGGGTGAATGACCTCAGGGATTGGCCACCTGGAGGGGAGATCATAAATGGGGTCTCCCACACCCCCAGACCAGGAGGGCTATGCTTTCAAAGGGGAAGCGACGCAGCCTTGACCCCCTTCCCCAGAGTGCCCAGAAACTCTGGTATCCCTCCCAAAACAGCGGGAGAGGCAAGTCCACGGCAGGGCCATCACTCTGCCTGTTTGCAAGGGAGACAGAGCAGCCTCTGTTGTTGCTGCTGGAGCGCCACGATGATAGATGGAGGGCCGTTTGTCGAGCCTGAAGCCATCATTCATGGAGGACAATGGCCCACTGGGACCCAACACATTTGGAGAAGAGCATGGAAGCAGACAGAAGCGGGATTATGTGAAACAAAGCCAAAGGAAATTTGTTAGGAGTCTGGTTTCCAGAGCCTTGAAATCGGCAGCAATGGAGCTCTTTCTGTAGAAGAGTTATGAGCACAAATGTATTTAGAGCTGAGGCAAGTTTGATGGCGTCCTGGTGTCCATTACCAGCAAACATTGGAGACGATTGTGTAGGATTTAGTAGAGGATTATTCGTTTGAAAAGCATTACGTGGGATGTAATTTGGTAGGGAGAGAGGGCCTAGTGCATGTAATTTACTGTTCTTTGTGGTGAAGAACTGGGATGGGGAGACCTGGACCAGTAGTTTCAGATTCATCAACTTGGGTTTTCTTTTTCTGTCTGGAGCCCTAGTTCCTTTGCACAAGGTCTGGAGATAAACAAGCCAAAGGATTATTTTCACTTGACTTTGGAATCATATTCTGAAACACTAGAAAAACCCCTCATTTTGTAATCTGTGGAAAAGTCAACATTGCTTGTATGAATAGCGGCTTAAGGTTATAAAAACAACCAAAGTCAGAAGAGTATGATGTAGGGGCTACTTCCATTGCCTTCCAGTTTGGAGTGGGGAGACCATCACTAGTCACACAAACGTATCATTTCTAACAGTGGCTAAGGATGGGGGCTTCTGGAAGACAAATCGAATGTGTGGAAACCTGAATGGATGTAGAAATAGGTGGGCAGCTAGTCCCGGTGGTAACAAAGCACAGACACTCAATCTAGCTGTGCTGCTAAGAATGAACTTGCCTTCTCCCACTATGTGTAGGGGGGCAGGGAGGTTGGTGCATCTCATTAGGAGGAGAACAGCCCACTTCAGAATGTGCTTGGGGCAGGCTTGGCAGGGATGGTCTCCACTCTGCCAGGTGTTCACCCCATCTCGTGTCTCACCATGACTGGTGGCGGCTTTCCAACCGGGGGCATTGGGAACACTTGCTAACTGAGCCCTCCCTGCCTGCCTGATTCTCTGCTAGGCACTAGGAATTTGAAGATGAATGAATTTAGAGGGAGGGTCTGCATTGGCCCTGCCTCAGAAGAGCTTTCTTTCTTAAGAGAGTATATAGAGACCTCGGGGCTTTGCAGTAAGGAAAATAGTCGCTAGGTAGAAAGTACAAACAACGCTACTTCTCTGAGCATCGTGGGATACTGGGGAGGGAGAGGAGATGCTTCTCACAGGGGGTGGGGAGAGAAGAAAGGGTTTCGATTGTTCCAGAAGAGAAACTGCATAAGCAAAGGTGTGGCAGCTGGAAAGGGCAGAACCCATGGAGAGAAGGGTGAGTGCCTTGGGGTGGTGGTCCCGAAGTGCATGCTGGGAGGGGATGCTGGCCAGTTTGACAACGGAGTACCCAGGAGGCAAAGTGGCCCCCAAGTGCACGCTGGGAGGGAATGTTGGCGGGTTTGACAACAGAGAAGCCAGGAGGCAAAGCGCAAGTGTTGGGTACTTCAAGCCAGAGAGTGGCAGGTGAATTTGCTTCCATTCTGAAGACTTTTATGGGCTCATAAAAAGCTATATTGTGGCCTTGTAAAATATTAGTCCAAATGACAAAGTAGGAGCAACAAGTTCCAATAGAGGTGAAGCCTGTGAAAATAAATAGCACATCTTCTGTCCTGACTCACCTCTGTGCGTCAGCTGCCCCCAGTGCTCAGCACCAGCAGCTCTGAAGTGAAAGTGATGGGGAACGGGACGCCAGCCTGCCACGTGTCAGGCACCATGCTGGCCACTTGCCCAGCATCCTGCACTTAATCGCCATCACCAGAGCCCTGTGAGGTCTAAGCATGGAAACGGACTCGGAGAGCTTAGTTTAGTTTGGGGTTTCAGTCTCTTACTCAAGCTTCTGCCTCAGCGTTTATGCCATAAGGGAACTCAACCTACTGGGCACTATTGGATGTAGGATCTTGTCCACTTAGAAGCTGGAAACGCCCTGTGGAAATGCCCACTGAGCAATCAGAATGGTTTCCGTGACATTTACAAACCCCCTTTCTTGCCCAGACTTCTCCTACCTGTGCAGTTACTGGTAGGCTGCTGAAGGAATGTGTGAACCTGAGGACTTCTGTCTCTGAGGAAGTACTCTAAACCAAAGCTTTCTGGAGGTAATCCACAAACATAAATAATACTTTAAAATCTAGAGAAAGCTGAACAGAACCCTCTCCCTCTTGTCCACTTCATGGCTGTAGTTATTGCCTGAGGGCAGTAAGGGGATTGGGCTTCTGCCTTAGGCATTTTATTTTTTCCCCTTTCCCTGCTAAGAGCACTAGAAAGACCCCACATTGACTTCACCCCCCCTAAGACCCCCAGACCTGTGCAATGGCAGCTCTGAAATATCAGGGCTAGGGAGTAGGGGTGGGGAAATCATTTATTCAAATACCCAGTCCCTGCGTGGGATAAGCTGTGGTTAGACAGGCAGAGTGAGGACTCCGTTCTTCATTATAGTGATGACTTTGATAGAATAGGAGGAACTCTGGAGTGGAGTGGATTGCCTTTGGTCCTACCCTCTGTCCTTTCTGTCATGGGTGGACCTTGCTTTTCTCAATCCACACCTGCAAGATAGGTATATCACCTACTTCTAAAGCTCCTGGGAATTAGGTGACTTCCCTGGTGGCTCAGACGGTAAAGCATCTGCCTACAATGTGGGAGACCCAGGTTCTATCCCTGGGTCAGGAAGATCCCCTGGAGAAGGAAATAGCAACCCACTCCAGTACTCTTTCCTGGAAAATCGCATGGACGGAGGAGCCTGGTAGGCTACAGTCCATGGGGTCACAACGAGTCAGAAGCAACTTCACTTTCTTTCTTTCTTTCTTTTCTTTCTTTGATGTAGGAAAGCATCCATCCTTGAGCCTGGCACCTGTTGGATCCTCAGTAACTAATTTGTTTGCATCTCTTTGGTTCACAAGAGTGACCATTAAAGTCACGATGTACTTTCCTTATATACGTTTTGGCTGGTCTTTGATGTTATAGACCAAAATCTGCATACTATCTTGAGCTCAGGATCATTGGCATGTTAACTTGATATCAAGGTGGTGTCTGGTGCGCTCTCCCACAACTGTCTTTATATGCAACCTCCTTCTCCCTCTGTAAGAAGGTCTTACACTGTTTTATGCTTCACTCAGCAGAGGTTTGGAAAACATCTCCTGTGTGCCCAGCCCTGTGCTGAGTCCTCAGTAGACAGAGCTGGATAAGGCAGGGTCCTGCCCTCTGGAGTTCTCAGCTGGCTGGAGGGGCAGACACATACACCGGCAGTGACAGTCCAGTATGCGTGTGCTGTGGTTGGTGGAGGCACGGAGGAAGAGTCTGGGAATTAGGTGACTCAAGGGCAGGGCAGACTCAAGCTGCTCTTGAAGGTCAAGTGGGAGATGGCCAGATGAAGGAGGGAACAGCAGGGAGAGCTGCATTGGGCTGGAGAGATTACGACACACTCAGGAAACTATGCATGGCTTGTTAGAGTCTTCAGATGAGGGAACGGTTGCCATGAGAAATCACAAGTATTCACCTAAGGAATGTGACCCTTGGCGAGTCTTTTCCCATTTCTGAGCCTATTTCCCCGTCCTCTGAAAAAAAGGTCCCAAATGATCCACAGTTCTCCACGTTGGTGGCTCACAGCCTGCCAATCAGCATGAAGCAGACTTGGATCTCTATTTATCTTATCTTCCTATTTATATTTGGAAGCCTGTTTCTTCATCTATTAGAACCTCCTGCATTACCCACCCTGGAAGCATCTCTGTTTACCTTGATGTGCTGTGTGCACGATCCAGGGTTATTAATAAAACAGAGCAGTCTCAGAGCAGCGAGGGGTGGGGAGTACAGTTTTAAGGCCAGCTGTCTTTGCTGGGGAGGCCTCAGTTGCTGTGGTGAGAAAGGTCACCCTGCACAGGCACCCCCTGACCTCCCCAGCTGGGTTGGCGTGAGGATCCTTTAGCTTATATGGAAAGCACTGACCTGTTTGGTCTTCTCTTCCAGGCTGTGAAACTCCTATACCTGTGCACCCCAGAGGTTGCAAACTGACAGCCTGTAGACATGTTTTGGGGCCCTCATCCTGTTTTAATTATCAAGATGCTTACTATAAAAACCAGGACGTTTTGCCAAAAATACAGATTTCCTCCATCTCTTAGAAGATTAGTTTTGGCAGCAGTAGGCCCACCTTTCGGGTGGCATCCTCCACTGTCAGCGAATGGCGGCTGCCCCTTTCAGATGGGCACGCGTTCTTGACTTTGCCACAGTCCCCACTCCTCCTTCTTGTCTTACCTCCATAGGCATTTGGGTTTGCCGCTCTGGACCTGCCCACTCACTGAAACCCAAAGTTCATATCCTTGGATTTCCTATGAGGCAGCATATAGTAATTACTCCTGTGTCACGTGAGCAGAGCCCTGTCCAGGCAACAGGGCCCTCTCCTGTTCATTTTCTCATTCTGTCCTCCACAACAGCCTGCAGAGGTCGGTATGATTGCTCCCATTTTACTGATGAGGAAACCGAGGCGTAGGGAATTGTAGGGATGTTTGGAAAATCACACATGTGGAGATGGCTCTACGAAGTGAGCCGAGCTTGGCTGAGAGGCAGCAGGAGACCCGTGCTGTAGTCTGCTGTTAATTCTAACTTGCTAGCTAGCTCTGTTCAGCTCCCAGTCCCTCAGGGGGCTCTAGTTTCTTCCTCTGTAAAGTCAGGTCATGGCCTTAAAGTAGAGGTTCTTGATGTGAACACATGGCTGGGAAAAAAGTTAACATTTCCTCCCATTGTAAGTATAGGCAATAAACCACAATAGCATTAGAATTCTCTAGAACTTTGTTACCAAGAGGATCAGATATTTTTGTATCCCATTCAAGTTGTTGGAGATACTTAGAAATATTATTTGTACTCATTACTATTCCCAGGTTATGAGAGTTATTAGACCTGACACTAGGTTTTGTTATACGTCTTGAATTTTAAAAGAAATAAAAATATTACTGTATCAGAAATTTATCAATTTAACATTTCAGTTACTACTTTAATGGGCTTCCCAGGTGGCTCAGTGGTAAAGAATCTGCCTGCCAAGCAGGAGACGCGGGTACAATCCCTAGGTCAGGAAGATCCCCTGGAGAAGGGAATGGCAACCCATTCCAGTATTCTCACCTGGGAAATCCCATGGACAGAGGAGCCTGGCAGGCTACAGTCCATAGGGTTGCAAGGAGTTGTACGCAGCTTAGCGACTGAACAGTAACAACAAACCATTTTAGAATAAGGGGTTTCCATTGTAAGCCTACAGATTTTATTTTATGCATTTGGAAACAGTTTTCTGAGAAAGGGTCTATAAACTTCAAGGAACTGCCAGAGGGCTCCATGAGACAAGAAGGCTGAGACCCTTGTCCCAGTTGGTCTCTAGGCCACCTGAACACCTGGGACTTCAGGATCCAAGGGTATCAGGCCTGGGGCCACCCATCAGTATGCAGCCCCTGCCTCCTGCCGTCATCCTGGCCCTCTCTGCTTCCACACCAGTAGCAGCGTCAGAGGCAGTTCCCTGGGCGCTGTGCAGCCTGGTTGATGCTCAGTTACATCAGACCAACATCTCCCAATTTGTTGGTGGCTGAGGACATCAGAGAAGCCTGGAATGGGGTGGGAGGGAAGGGGATGGAGGCCTTCCTGTCCCCTGAGGACCTGGGTTCCCCCTGCGTCCAGCATGAAGAGCACTGTGGTTATTCCACCTCTAGGGCTCCACACCCCCGGGGTTTCCAGGCTCCTCACACTGGTTCTTCCCTGAGGCTCCTGTGCAGAAATCCCAGATCTGGGAAACCTGGGCACTTCTTGTTTTGCAGGGAAGGAAGCCGAGATGTAGAGAGAGCAAAGGCCTGGTCTAGGGCCACACAGCTTGTCAGGGTCAGAGGAGGGACGGGGCCCATCCAGTGTGGGGGCCATGTCCTAGAATAGCGTGACCTCAGTTTGCCAGGGGGGTGCCTTTACTGTGAAGGGGGTCTTCAAGGAGTCCTTTTCTGCACATTTACTCAACCTTTTACTTCGGGGACCTCACCTGTCTCTCTTATTTATTTATTTATCAGCAGTTCAGGTTCTCTCCTAAGAGTTCAGTCTGGTCGCTTAAGGAGCTGTGTCACTGAATTTTCAGATCCCTTCACCATCTCAAAAGAAGAGAGATAAATGGACTAGTTTTTGAAATCCTTATCATAATCATCAGAATTTATGTTTCGACTTTGATCCTAGAGACAAAGACCAAGCGTAAAGCCTCACCATATTAACTATTCCTTCATCGATTATTGATTGAGCCTCTGTGTCAGGAACTAGGCTGAGCAATGGGCTAGACAGCAATGGACAGATGATCCTGACCTCATGGGGCTTCTATTTAAGATGGACATTGAATAGCTAGTTCAGGCATGCTGAGTATCAGAAGGAGTGGTGGGTCATAGGAGGAACTGATCAGCTGGTGTTAGTCAACAAAGGCTTTTCAACATAGGTGGCTTTTATGCTAAAACAGAAAAGGTTGATGGGAATGAGCTAGGGGAGTTCTAGAAATCAGGACAGCACGTGCAAAGCCCTGAGACCAGGAGACGTGTTGATGGAGCAAAGAGAATGAGGGGAGCAGTTGGTGAGGTTAGAGGGATAGAAAAGACTCAGAGAGCAAGACCTTGTATACTAGGGGAGGGTCTGAAGGTATCTTGAGGGCAGTGGGAAGCCACAGAGCTTTCCACAGAAGAAAGACACCATCAGAAGCACCTTTTAAGATCACACCTGGTACAGGAGAAGAATTGGAGTGAGAAGTGAGACAGGGCAAACTAGCTAAGAGACTCTTGCAGTAGCAACCATGAGAGAAGATAGCCTTTGGGTCTAAGTATTGCCTGATTGATGAGGATCTGGTCCAGGTTTGAGAGCTCTTTACAAGAAGGATAAAGTGGCTAAGGAACAGGGCAAGTGAGGCTCAGAGAGACTGCCTTTCTCTTATCTCCCCAGTGTCTGCAGGTAGTGGAGATCAGAGCTTCACCCTGGTGGGACAGGTAGCCCCCACCCCTGGCCGCTGAGCACATCTTGGCATTCGGTTGTATCAGCCCAGCTTCTTTATCATGTGGTCCCTGAAGTTGCTGGAAAAGCTGAGCAGATAGAGCCAGAAAGGTGAAGGAGGCAGCCCTCTCTGTTCCTTTAACTCATTATGTCTCTTAGGCCTTCTCTACTGAGCCTGGACACAGTAAACCAAACTTCTGTGCTCCCTGCCATCCCAGAGTTCATGACAAAAGTAGTCACTCAGAAAGATACGTGACTCTGAGCTGTGAGAATTACAGGGTCAAGAGCAGAGGTGGCATTCAAAATATTTAACAACCTGGACAGCACATGCACAAGCCACTCAGAACGGGCCTCTGCCATAACTCTCAGACAGGGCCGCAGAGCCTTCTGCTTGTCACAACGTGGCTTAGCCTCTGGCCTATGGGCCAGGCTGGAGGGCCCTGGGGAGGAGCTGAGGTCATGGAGGGCAGCATCCCAGGGCTCAAGGTACTGACTACATAGCAACCAAGGTGGGAGTTTTTCCGTATTTCAGGCACAACGGTCCTGGTGTCTACCTACTGATCTAGAAGGGAGTCTGGGAAGGCTTCCTGGAGGAGGTGACATCTGAGCTGAGATCTGAAGGCAGGACCTGTGAAGCCGGGAGCAGCAGTAGGAGAAACAGCTGTGGAAATGCTCCGAAGTGGGCCAGACAGTGGGGTATTTGAGGGCATGAAAGGGGCGGGGCACGTAGTGAGAGGAAGCAGAGTGACCAGCAGGAGACATGCCCTCTGGGCCCTGGAGCCGGGGAAGGGCTCACATCTCCATGCGTGTGGGGTGCGGGGAGACTGGTCTGGGTATCACTGCAGGAGCTCAGGTGAGATGTGGCTGTGGCTTGGACAGAGGGGGAGAGGAGCGGGCAGGATGAGGAGAGAGTAAGAACCAGCAGGATTCCATGAGGGGTGAGTATGGGGGTGAGGCAGAGGGGAGGGGTCCTGAGAGGGGGCCTTGGTGTCCAGCGTGTGCTGCTGGTGCTGCATCGCTCACTGGGATGTGCCAGCGGAGGAGGCCCCTTTGGAGGCAGAGGCCGTGCTGTGGACTGTTGAGTTCGAAGTTGGCAGGTGGTGTGCACCTAGTTCCTGAGCCTTCACGCGCTCACTTCTAAGACCCAGGAAGTAACACCTGCTTTATGGAGTTGTAAATGTCATTACAAACACGTCAGGAAGCACCTCACCCACTATAAGCCAGCAGTGACCATAGGTGGTCAGTGGTAGTCGTTGCTTTTGATTAAATGTGTATGATCAGGAATCCTGCAAGATCCTGTTACAAAGAGGAGGCACGTATGGTACCTCTTCTTCTTCGTGACATGCAGTTTTGGAGTCCCTGCCAGCAGTGGTGATGATGATGGTGAGATGGGAGTGGTGGTGATGACTGCCTCCCTGGCTTTTTGAAGTGGGTCAGACATCGGTCCCCCTCATTTAGGGAGCTGGTCTTGTGTAGAGGAAGGGTCACTGGGCTGGGATTCAGATATTTAGCTCTGTTCCTGCCTTGGGTAGGTCACGTAGTCTCTCTCAACCTTAGTATCTTCAGATGTAAAAGAGGTTTGGGTGACAATATGTACCTCTCAGGATGGTGATGACATTCAAACCAAATGACTTGCGCAGAGTTAATGGAATGCAGAGTGGTGCTTAGTAAAAGTTACGGCTCTTGTTCTTTCTTACGTGACCACGGTTCCTGTGGCTTAGGAAAGGAAGTAGAAAGTCACATCCAGCCCCTCCCAGCGGGACCTCAGCCCCCTCTGGCCTTTGCCTCCTGTCTCCTCCCCTTCTCCTGCTGTGATCCAGCCCTAGAAAGCAACACTGCCTTCTCTACACACACCTACCCTCAGCATGGCATGCCCTTTTCTCACCCTCTGCCTGTCAAACGTCTTCTTTGTCTCCAGGGCCCAGGCAAGTGCCACCTCTTGCAGGGAGCCTTTCTGATGCTGCCAAGGAGAGCTCACAGCTCCGTCTCTCTTGTTCCCCCCAGCAATGTCACTCTGCCCTCCCTTGAACACATCCAGTGCTCAGCCTTGGGGTACAGTGCAGACCTGTGTCCTTTGACTGTAAGCCTTAGAGCCTGTGACCTTGTCTGTTACAATCTCATACGATCCTCAACACTGAGCATGGGTTCACACACAGAAATCACCTAACTAGGTGGAACTGAATTAACTTGACTGATAGAGGCTCAGACAGCAGCTCTGACACCTTGTCCGTGGCTCCAGGCAAGGGCTGTGAGTCAGCATGGGGACTGAAAGGCCTGTAGCTGAGCAGACACTGTCCCAGACACGTCAGAAAGGAACAGGTTGTTTGGGACGGATGTTTTTATTTATTTATTTTTTTAATTTGTTTTTTAATTGGAGTGAAAGTGAAAGAAAGTGAAGTCACTCAGTCGTGTCTGACTCTTTGCGACCCCATGGACTGTAACCCACCAGGCTCCTCCATCCATGGAATTTTCCAGGCAAGAATACTGGAGTGGGTTGCCATTTCTTTCTCCAGGGGATCTTCCTGACCCAGGGATCGAAACTGGGTCTCTCGCATCGCAGGCAGATGCTTTACCGTCTAAGCCGTAATTGGAGTATAATCGTTTTATAACATGTTAGTTTCCGCTGTAACAATATAAATCGGTTGTAAGTATACATATAGCCCTTCCCTCTGCTCCCTCCCAGCCCGCACTCCATCCCACCCGTCCCCATCGCACCCATCTAGGTCATCACAGAGCACCAGGCTGAGCTCCCTGTGCTACACAGTAGCTTCCCACCAGAGATCCATTTGACACAGGGAAATATATATGTATGTCAGTGCTACTCTCTCAATTCACCCCACCCTCTCCTCCCCACCTTGTGTCTACAAGTCTGTTCTCTATATCTCTCTATGTTTCTCTTCCTCCCCTGCAAATAGATTCATCAGTACCATTTTGGGCAGATGGTTTTGTAGATGATGTCAAAAGGACTTTCCTCAGTTCAGCTACGGAGCAGCCGTGCCCACCGCCTCTGGTAGCTGGTCCATTGCAGTCAGTCTGCTCTGAGGAGCTGGACAGGGGTATCTAGCCCTACCTGATAGTGAAGTTAGGGACCCTTCTCTTGGGCCTGGGTCAGCCCTGGCTCCATGGCTCTTCCTGCCCCAGGCTCACCCCTCCCATCCAGCCTCACTCCAGCCAGTGATTGATCTCCAGGACAAACCTTGCCTATGATCACACAGCTTCAAACCTTCTGATGGACGAACCCATTGCTAGAACCTGCCCCGGAGGCCTTCCAGGCTCCAGCCCTGCATCCTTCATAGCATCCAGGCTCTCAGTGTCCACTGTTCCTGCTGCTTCTCACATTTCTAAGGATAGGGCTACATTTCAGACTTCCTGCCGTGGATCTTTTTGTTTTGAAAACATTATGCTCACTTGAAATCTTGCTTGGAGCCTGCTTCGCCTAGTTCCATCAGGGTAGAACTGACCCCTCCCTGCCTAGATCCCCCTGTGGATCACAGACTGTCCCATCCTACCTGGAACACTTGGTACCTTTTAATACAAGGAGCACGTCTCGTGAACCATCGTTAGCGGTGGACTTTATAAAAAACGGTGCGTGCTGCTCAGGACTGACACACAGGTCCTGAGTGGCCCCAAGAAACGCTGTTCCTTAGAATGCTCGCAATAGCCCTGGAAGGTTGGTATAAGGATCTCCCTTTGCAGATGAAGAAGCTGAGGCTCAGAGAGGTTAATTAGCTTGCTCTGTGTCACACAGCTCTTCTGAATCAGAGCTGGGATTTGCACATGTGTCAGGCCCCTGCTAGCTCCATCTTCCCAGCTACCAGTTCTAGTCTGGGTCTGACACACACAGGAGGCAGTAAGTAACTGCTTGCTGATGAAAGAATGAGCATGAAGCTACTAAATGGAAAAAAACGATGTGTCAAGGAGGGCTGGCTTGCTTGGTCTTTTAAAAATAAAAGAGGCTTTCTCTTATAGTTCTATGGACATAGTTGAAAAAAAGTGATGGTGTCATGCAGCATCTTAGATTGTTTTTGGACTGTCCACATTTTTAAGCAGATCATAAGACCATCATTATCTCTGCCGTACAGCGTGGAAAACTACCTCACTCTGAAAGCAGCTTGATGTTGAATGTCCCCAGCTAGCAGACAACAAGGAGAGGGTACATAGAGAAGGACACAGCTGGTCTTTGGAAAGCCAGTTAAGGCATTGGGTGTTATTCTTTACCCCGCCCAACCATGGTGAGTTGTTAGGTTGTGTAGGCAGAGTCCCTGTGGCTAGAGTCCAATTTTCTGTCCTGAATTGCTTCATGCCGAAAATGCTTTGCTTTTGTTATTCCCCACCAAAGAGAAAAAAAGAAAGGAGATCCAACCAAGAGGGAGTGAGGAAGGACAGAAACTTTGAAATACCCAGAAGAAAGCTCAAGCGAGCCTGTTTCAAAGATATAATCAGCAGCAGAAGTCCAGAAAAAAAAAAATCCATGCACAACCGTGTTAAGGTTGGAAATTACAGACCACAATCCTTGGGGTAGAGCTCCTCTTTGCTCATACGTCTGGGAGCAACATGACCAGCTTAGCTTGGATCAACAGGCTCCATGTCTGAAGAGGAGATGCTTAAGGCTCTAAAGGCATCTCTGAGCCGAGGGTCTCTGGGACCCCTCGAGCAGGGGCAGCAGGGACTCCCAGAAAGGAGGTGTGACCCTGAACCTTCACCATCCCTGCTTGGCGGAGTCCCTGGTGCCCATTCCCTTGCAGGTCCTGACCCGTTCAGGCTTGGACCCCATCTGGATATAGTAGAAACCCTGGCCCTCCTAGTCAGTGGGGCCTGGAAGTTCACTGCAGTTTTTCCAGCCACAGAGTCCTTAGGGCTGACTGTGGATGCCCACTGTCCTCTCCCGTCCACATGATGAAGGCCCAGCACACAGCTTGGGCTTCTGCCCCAGTTTCCTCTTCTGGCCCATGGTTCCCACCTGGGACTGGATGACTGTTCTGAAGCTCAGTGAGCTTGGCTGCCAGACCTGAACCCCATCATACTCACTCCAGCTGTCTGGGGACCTGTATGAGTAGGCAGGCACCCATCATTAATAGCAATGAATAATTATTATTGACGACTAAGGATTATGATGATTCCTTAAATAACAGTTCTTATGGTTAATAAACTAGTGATTTAACCATGATTTCCAGGCCAGACTGCCTGGGTTCAAAGTTCTGGCTCCATTATTTATTGTGTGACTTTGGGCAATTTTGTGGGCTTCCCTGGTAACTCAGCTGGTAAAGAATCCACCTGCAATGAAGGAGACCCAGTTCGATTCCTGAGTCAGGAAGATCCATCTGCTAGAGAAGGGATAGACTACCCACGCCAGTATTCTTGGGCTTTCCCAGTGGCTCAGATGGTAAAGAATCCTCCTGTAATGTGGGGTTTGGTCCCTGGGTTGGGAAGATCCCTGGAGAAGGGAACGGCTTCTCAGTGCAGTATTTTGGCTTGGAGAATTCCATGGACAGAGGAGCCTTCTAGGCTCTAGTCCATGGGGTTGCAAAGAGTCAGACAGGGCTGTTTCACTTTCATTGGACTCTTAATACTGCAGAGAAAGATAATTTTTCCTACTTCACAGAACTGTTTATGAGGGTTAAATGAGTTAATATTTGTAGGGTGTTTAGGACGATGCCTAGCTCACTATAACTACTACATTACTGACTAAAATTACAATAGTAGCAATAATAATCCTCTTCACCAACAATTTGTGGAACCTTTGCTACATGACAGGTGCATAAGCACTGCAGCAACCCAAGATGTGGGGCCTTTTGGTATCCCTGCGTTTTAGACACAGAGGCTTGGGGAGGTTAAGGATGCAGCCCAGGGTCACCAACTGGGAGGAAACAGAGCCAGAGGTCAAAGCCAGACTCTGATTTCGGAACCAGTGCTTCTGAACCTTCAATAAGGACTTACTGAGCTCCAGTAAGTTTCCCAATCACTCCTCTTTGAATCTCTAGATGGAGACCGGCACTTCTGATAGAGGAATGTTCAAGAAAAGTAAACTCAGAGCAGTAAGTAGGCTCGAAGACACTGGTGGGATGAGGCTTCAGATGCTGGTGGGGCCGAGATCATGGTATTTGGGTCTTATCTCCCAGCTGAAACCCAGTCTCCCCCAGGACAGGAGACAAGCTTTTCTTCTTCTGTGCCTCCTTTAGAATGGATGGACATCTGAGCCCTCCACAGCACACTGCAGCAAGTCCTTGATCTACAGCTACTTCACCCAGGATGTCAGTGGCCAGAGTTGACCGGAGTCCATCGGCACTGTACATTAGCTGTGGTAATGCCCAAGGTTTGCTCGTGATGAACTTGTTCTTATTGTTCAGTTGTTAAGTCGTGTCCAACTGGTTGTGGCCACATGGACTGCAGCCAGGCTTCCCTGTCTTTCAGTGTCTTCTGGGGTTTGCTCAGACTCATGTCCATTCAGTTGGTGATGCCATCCAGCCATCTCATTCTCTTTCACCTGCTTCTCCTCCTGCCTTCAGTCTTTCTCAGCATCAGGGTCTTTTCCAATGAGTTAGTTTTGACCTTTGGGTGGTCAAAGTATTGGAGCATTAGCTTCAGCATAAGTCCTTCCCATGACTATTCAGGGTTGATTTCCTTTTGGATTGACTTGTTTGGTCTCTTGCTGTTCAGGGGACTCTCAAGAGTCTTCTCCAACACCACAGTTTGAAAGCATCAATTCTTTGGTGCTCAGCCTTCTTTATAGTCCAACTCTCACATCCATACATGACTACTAGAAAAACCATAGCTTTGACTAGATGGACCTTTGTTGGCAAAGTAATATCTCCCAGCTTTTTAATATGCTGTCTAGGTTGGTCATAGCTTTTCTCCCAAGAGAAAGTGTCTTTTAATTTCATGGCTGCAGTCACTATCTGCAGTGATTTTGGAGCCCAAGAAATAAAATGTGTCAATGTTTTTACTTTTTCCACATCTATTTGCCATGAAGTAATGGGACTGGATGCCAAAAAATAATCTTAGGCTTTTTTGTACATGTGCTAAGTCGCTTCAGTAGTGTTCAACTCTGCGACCCCAGAGACTGTAGCCTGCTGGGCTCCTTTGTCTTAATGTTGAATTTTAAGCTAGCTTTTTTACTCTCCTCCTTCACCCTCATCAAGAGGCTTGAATAAAATCTTTGACATTAAAAAAAAAACAAAACAAAACAAAAGAGGCTCTTTAGTTCCTCTTTGATTTCTGTCATTAGAGTGGTATTATCTGCATATCTGATGAACTTAAGGAGAGTTTAAATTCAGCCAAGGAGGTGATGCCTCCACACCCTAGCCTGATTTCAGACTTCCATTGCAGAGACCTTACAGGAAAGGGGAGAGGGTGTATACTTTCACCAGACTCAGAGCACAGAATGCTGAACTGAGTACAAGGTAGGCTTAGGGAGCAGGGTGGAGTTGTAGCTACAGGAGAGTCGAGGTTCTCTCATCTACAATTCTGGCCTGTGATGACCTACTTTTTGAGGGTTTAAATTTTAGTAACCTGAAAGAAAATACTCATAAAGGTAGGTATTGATCTATAGAGGTAAAAACCATCAAGTCAATTGTGCCAGATAATGCAAATTTATTTTTAAATGTTAGACAGTAGAAAAGGCAGTGAATTAGTCATATTACTATGTAATTTGACTTGAAATCCATTTAAGAGACATACATTGAGTTTGGGCAAAGCACTAAGTGGAAAAGAGAGAAGGGAGCTACAAAGAAGCCCCAAGATGTGAACTTTGCTTCCAAACCCTTCCACCCCAGTGATCTTGTGGTTGCCAAAGCCACGGCTTTTTTTTTTTTTTTTTTAACATGGAAAGAGATGAGACAGTCCTTCATGATTAGGCTTAATTCAGCCAGAGACTTTGCCCTTAAAAACAGGCCTGGTTTTTATGTCATCTGCTTTCTGTATAAAAAACCACATTAGTTTATTCATTAAAACCTAGAGTTGATTGTCTGGTCCTTGGAATAGACAGGTTATTTGATTTTTTTCTTTTTTAACTTAAGAAAAAAATGAATGCGGTATTTGTATAGGGCCTGCTCTGCTGGGTACCATGCTGAGATCTGAGGGGATGGTGCTGGGCAGAGTCCCGATCCCTGCCCTTGGGGAACCTGCAGTGTGGGACTCACTCAACAAAGTGTCCCAGACAGTACTTGATTACAGACCTGAGATGTGCCACAACGGAAATCTCCGGTAAACAGCCAGAGGAGCTCACTTGGTCTGGCAGTTCGGGGCTTCTCTGAGGAGATGGTGTTTAAGCCGAGAGTGGGGCAGGATGGCTTTGGATTAGGCAGCCAAGGGGAGAGCAAACCAGTTTCCAGGCAGAGGACCAGCGTGTCCAGGGTCTCAGGTTGGGAAGAAGAGGACCTAAAAGGAAGCCAGTATGCAGAGAGCAGAGACTGGGGGTAGATGGATGTACTGAGAAACCACGTGTTGCAGAAACTGGGCCCTAGAAGCAGCCTTTCAGGGCTGCTTGTGGACTTTGGATTTGACCTTCAAAGGAATAGGGAGCTGTCAAAAGGTTTTAGATGGGGGAGATGATTTCATGAGTATTATTTAAAATTCCCTCTAGCTTCTGGATAGTGAGAGGATAGGAGTAGAGGATGGGGGAGACCAGTTAGGAGATGACTTCAGGAGTCCAGGTGAGACATGGTGGTGGCTTGGTAAGGGTAGAGGCGCTGGAGAGGAAGAAAACCACTTTAAGAGGTGTCTGCTTAGGAGGTAGGACAGACAGGGCCTGGTAACTCACTGCCTGTGGGTAGTAAGGCACAGACGGTGCCAAGGCAGCCAGCCCTCCAGGCTTCTGGTGGGGCAACTGCTAGGTGGTAGTACCATTTACTGTGATTGAATGTGCTGGAAGAAAGCTAAAAAAAAAATGCTCAAAGCAAAACACTAGGAGACTCTTAGGTCACAAGAAAGAATCTAACACTGACCAAGAAGTGGGGAAAAGACAGCAAACTTGCAGTCCCTCAAAGCGTAAGTGCAAATGGCCAAGAAATAGACAAAGATACTCAGCTGGTATTCAAAAGCTGCAGATTAAAATAACGAGGCTACATTTACCTATCACACTGACAGTGGTAAAAGAGCACCCTAATGCCTAATGTTGTCGAGAGTACAAGGAACTGGCATGCTGGTATACTGCTGGTAGAAGTTGAAAGTGATATGTGTCTTGGGCGTGTTGGTGAGCATGGGGTAAATTAAGATTTTTTACTGTTAAAAAATATCCTGTAAGTACTTAACAACCACACAAAGATATATGTGCAGAGATATTATTTACAGCAGTGAAAAATTGCAAACATCCCAGATGTCCATACATCGGAAATTACACATCTATGTAATTGTTTAAAAAGTAGATTAAAATTAGTGTGTATAAAGTGATCCATTGTGTAAACTCCCTGGATGTGTATCTATTTGAATAGCTGTACATGTGGATACATATACCAAGTGGTTTAGAAGGAAATCTAAAATCATATTGCTAGTGATAGATGAGTTTTTACTGTATTTGGGTAAATAGAGAAAATGATACTTTAAAGGAAGAGAAGACAATAACTTTAGTGTATTGTAGTTAAAGTGTTGCTATAAGGAAACCATGGAAGGGAGTAACTAATTCTGACGGGGGGTGGAAGCAGGCTTCACAGAAGCGGTGTCACTGGACTGAGAATGAATAATCAGGCCGACATTTGTTTTCCGGTTTCTACACAGCTTTGTAGCTCGTATTCAAAAGAAATAGGGAACTCCCCAGAAAGGAAAAAACTGAACTGGTTCTGCAAACCTTTCTGTCTGTTTGCTCCCTGGTCATAAAAAATTCATGCCAATTAATTTAAAACCTGATGACAGGGAATGGCAGCTTAAAGACTCAACAACAGCTTCGATCGGTGTCCGATACAGTCACTGTGCCGCTGTCTCCCACCTCCCCCGGCTCAGTTGGATTTTATTCTCGTTTGCAGCAGCAATGGCTTTCCTGGATCCTTTGTCATCAGCTCTATTTCCTTGGTTACTATCGTGGATCTTTGAATAAGGAATTGCTTTCACGTCACATGTTCTAAACTTGGTTTTAGAAATTATGCAGCTTCCTACCAGAAGGTCCTTTTGGGAGCTTAAATACGCCTTGATAGGTCTAGTTACTTTGTGGAAAAACTGGTGACCCAACAGAACAGGATGACCCTGCCTTGGTTTGCAAACAGAACTTAATTGGTGGCCTTATGACATGGAATTGAAAACGTGGGGTCTGAGGAAGGCCAGAAGGGAAACTGAATACACCCACAGAGCCCAGGGTCAGGAGTAGGCCGTGAGGGCCCCCGTCCCGGGGTCCTCCAGTTACCAGCTGTGTGACCTCCAACAGCTTTCCTGACACATAATAAGCATCAGGTGTTTTTCCTGTTTCAGCTTTGAAACAGGATGGTCTTAGATTCCAAGGTCTGGCCACAGCAAAGTGAGGGAATTGAAAACAGCCTTCCCAACATAAGGCAGGAATCCTGCTGGGAGGAGCGTAGACATGGATAAGCATTTACAATTTCAAACATCAATTATTTTAATGACAATTAGAAAAAAGTATGGGCTTCCCTGGTGGCTCATACAGTTAGAAATCAGCCCACAATGTGGAAGACCCAGGTTCGATCCCTGGGTCAGGAAGATCCCCTGGAATAGGAAATGACAACCCACTCCAGTATTCTTGCCTGGAGAATTCCATGGGCAGAGAAACTTGGAAGGCCACAGTCTACAGATTCGCAAGAAGTCAGACACGGCTAAGCGACTAACCCATTCACACACACACACACACACAAATATATAAACAGTGCAGCAAACCTGTGACTGCATAGGTATTTGTACAAAGCGTGATTGTGATGAAAATTTCCCTTAAATTGTTAACAACTTTCTTTTTTGCAATTATAGAATCCATCCTAATAGAAAGGTGGTCTTCCATTGGGCTATAGAGAAAAGACGAAGAAACAAAGAACTCAGAAACATTTAAAAAATTGTTTTGGAGTATAATTGATTTACCATGTTGCGTGAAGTTGCAGGTGTATAGCAAAGTGGATCTGTTACACATATACACATAGACACTCTTTCTTATACTCTTTTCCTACATAGAGGAGCCTGATGGGCTGCAGTCCATGGGGTCATAAAGAGCTGGGCATGACTGAGCGACTAACACTTACTTAGTGTGAGAAGCTTTTTTAAAAAATCCATTAAACATAGAGTTAAGTAAAATATGTGAATTGATTTGGAAAGATTAGTATGTGGTAGTAGAGTGAGCCACCGAAAATCCAGAAGGTGGTTCCAACGTGACTGCAGCAGGCCTTGGACAGATGGCCAAACCTCCCTGCGTTACCGTTCTCTCACCTGTAATATCTCAGGGTGGTTATGAGGATCATAAGATAATATCCATAGACATCACTGGCTCACTAGCTGTCACATAGTAGGGACTCAAATATATGAGTTTCTTTCCCTTTTCCTTAGCCTCACCTTTCTAGGTTGAAAGTGATCTCTGAGGGATCACTGCGCCAGTGCTTTCAATGCAGGGGGCTTGGGTCAGTCCCTGGTCTGGGAACTAAGACCCACATGCACTGCAGCGTGGCCAAAAAAAATAAAATAACAATGAAAGTGATCTCTGAGATTGCCCAGACTGGCTCCCTTACTTTCCATGTGATGTAATTGAAGCCCGATTGGGGAAAGACCAGCTCCTAAAGTCACATGCTCCTAACTCCACTGGTCTCAGGCGTGTGCAGTGCCTGGCAGATGTGACCACAGGTCTTTGAGAAACTGACAAAAGGCCTGGCAGATGTGACCACAGGTCTTTGAGAAACTGACAAAAGGCATGGGAATGCAAATGAGTTCATTGCACAGGCCGCAGTCATGGTGGTGGGGAAAGGGTAGTCATGATCTGCATGGTCCTTTCCAGGGTAGTACATCTTCATAGCCCCTGCTTTGCAAAATGGTGAACTCTGTAATGATAAACTCTATACCAACAAAGGTCCATATAGTCGAATGTATGGTTTTTCCCGTCATCATGTATGGATATGAGAGTTGGAAATCGTATAGAAAGCCAAGCAGCGAAGAATTGATGCATTTGAACTGTGGTGTTGGAGAAGACTCTTGAGAGTCCCTTGAACTGCAAGGAGATCCAGCCAGTCCATCCTAAAGGACATCAGTCCTGAATGTTCATTGGAAGAACTGATGCTGAAGCTGAAACTCCAATACTTTGGCCACCTGATGCGAAGAACTGACTCATTGGCCAAAACTGTGATGCTGGGAAAGATTGAAGGCAGGAGGAGAAGGGGACGACAGAGGACGAGATGGTTGGGTGGCATCACCAACTTGATGGACATGAGTTTGAGTAAACTCCAGGAGTGGACAGGGAAGCCTTGCATGCTGCAGTCCATGGGGTCATAAGGAGTTGGACACCCCTGAGTGACTGAACTGAACTGAACTGAAACTCTGTAGAGAGGGAAAAAATCTGGAAAAATACCCCCAGATGTTGGGAGTGTATTAATATAGTAGCATTTTTCTTTGCTCTGTTTCTCCTGGTATTCATGATTGCTTGCATTTTGACATCTATGAAAAATAAAAATAAATGCCAAAAATATTAGAAAGCTGAGTTTTCTGTACTGCAAGTTGGGAGATGTTGATGCACTTCTTAGCCTGTGACTATTATCACACTTCATTTTTTGACTATCACACTTCAGTTTTGAAATTCTCCTCCAGCTCCTAATCATTAGCAACTTCCCCAGTTACATGGGATCATACGTGGTTTGTAACCAATACTGTGTATAAAAACCTGTGCTGCCTTTTAGTCCAGTGGTCTCAAGGGATTAATTGTGATCATCTTCTTGTTTTGCAGATGGAAAAACTGAGAATCAGAGAGGGCTAGTGATCTCTTGGATACCTGGTCAGTAGGTAAGTGACAATGCTGAAAGCGAGCCTGAAATAAGGTCTATGTCTAGTCTCTGTGATTCAGTCTCTGCAGGCCCGTCTCCCCAATCTTGCGATTTTTCTGATTTGCACAGTTCAAGTTAGGAAATAAGATGAGTCGGTCTGAGGCATTTGGGTATTATTTGCACTTGTGGTTTCTGTTTGTTCCCACTATTGAGTTGGAATGATTAACAAGTAGCTGTATGAAGGCTTCTTAAGTGTCTCCTGGCCCATCCTGGGAATGACAGTGATCTTGGGTGGCCTTGGCCTGCAGTGGCTTGAAGCAGGGTTTCATTTCCGACCAGAGATCGAGGTCGGGCCACGGCATTGAGAGCGCTGAATCCTAGCCACTAGAGCAGCAGGGACTGTGGCCCATCAGCTGGGTAGAAATGAATTTCCGCATGGAGATGGAAAGCAGTGAAGCAAGTAAAGTCTTTATTAGAAGGAGCAAGAGGACGGTGCATGTGGACAGATACACAGGCGGGCTCAGAGAGAGAGATTTGCTGAGCTGCGCCCTGGTGGTGGTTTGAATCACTTTTATGGGGCATGTCTTCCTGGTTTCCTTTGGCCCATCATTTTGCTTCGCCTGGTCCTGAGTCTGCATTTGGTGTGTCTCAGGGTCCCCCGCTGTGTGTGTGCCCATCTCTTAACCAAGATGGATTCTAGCAAAGAGGCTTATGAGCATTTGATATCACTTACACTGAGGTGATACCCCCTCTCTTTCGGCCTCCAAGGAGCCTTTCTGCACACATGTAGTTGGGAAGGTCTCCTTGATCTCGGGAATGAGGAGTATGTGGTCTTTTATCTGGGCGGGGCCCAGCCTCCTCCATCCTCCTCCTTTTACGGAGTTTCTGCTGTTGAGTTTTTGTCCACAGGGGAGAAGCTGTGCAGCCTGGAGCCCACCCATCTCCTGCCTCAGTAGGGTGGGTTAAAACCTGGCCCCTGCTGTGTGCCTAATGGGACATCACTGCCCCTTCTTCAACACACCCAAGACTTTGGTTCGTGGAGAACAGAGAGCCTTGCACTAGGGGCGGCAGGAGGTCGGGGTTCCTGTCACACAGCGAGCTGCTCTGTGACCTTGAACAAGCCACTTAACTCAGGGATACATTCTTTTTCAGACCATTTTTTCCCCCAGAATGTGTGTTGCTGGCCTCTGTGCCAGGCACTGAGGCTAACGAGATAAATACAACACAAGCTTTGCCCGGGAGGCACTCACAGCCCAATTTATGAGCTCCTCCATTTCCTCATTACTGTCTGATCATGAGAATTTCTAACATCTGCTTTGGAGTCTATAATCTCCAGGGCATTTTGTGATCTTCCCTGAAACACTGTAAGATGGAAAGAAGTTTGTTATTGCCGTTTTGCTAAGGAGAAAACTACAGCTTAGAGGGTTGGCCATACAGTGAGTGAGGCTTAGAGCTGCCCTTGAATCTACATATACTAGCTTCCAAGCCGGGACTAAAATGTTGGGGAGATCAGCAACCAGAAGGAATCTACCCTGGTGGAGAGATACTTCAATGCAAGGAGTACTTTCCTGCATCTAACTGGATATTCCAGAAACCAATGTCTTCTCTGATTGAGAGTGAGTCAGCCTTGAGCTCTAGGTCTGCTGATAATCAGAGGAAGATATGCTGCGCTCTCAGAGTCGCCTCCTTCGGGAGACTGCGATTCAGCATATCAGAGCGTGCCCACCATGGTCCAGAGAGGCGCAGCACCCCCTCTTCTGCGGGACCGTCCTGAGTGCTGTTGCCTCCCACCAAAGCTTAATGATCCTGGGAGCTTCTGCTTTTGCAGAGTTGCCTGGCCTCGGGCAAGACATGGAGACTTGATAGAAATTAGAGGCTGTGCTGTTTGTTTGTGGGCATGACAGCTTCTGGAGCTGGAAGCTCTTGGACTCCCTCACAGTCTGGAATTTCAAAGAGTGCGTGAATCACCTCAGAGACTGGGCCTGGCTTTTCTGTTTCACAGTGTGTGTGTACATTGTGAATTGTGGCCATCTTTGATGAAGACGATGTGTGTGATGTCTGGGAGCTGCAGGATTTGTGGCGAATGTGTGTGTGCCTGTGTGGGGCGTGGGGTTCTTAAGGAACGTGTGCGTGCACGTGTGTATGTGTTTTAATCTCTAGGAAGCAATTCTCATATGAAAAAAAGAAAACACTTACGGGTGTAATTTTTCAACAGGACTCAGAAATGGGCTTTTAATAAGCATCATTAAACTCTTTGATTACAAGGGGAGGCCAGCATGCTTTCATCCTGGCTTAGATCACACAGCTCTCCCTGGCTCTGTTCTTGGGGGTCAGATGAAAACTCCTACTATTCATACTGGTCTCTCCAAAGTGCCCCTCCCCTCTCTTGCCCTCCCCGGCCCCTGCCCCTACCCTGTGCTTTCTGATCTCTCCGCTTGGACCTCGACGCAGACAGGGCTGGTGTCAGGACTGACAGATGATAGCCGCGGGTACGCCTGGAATCTGAGCGTCCCGTGTCTCGCCCTGTCCCAGCAGGCAACTGTAGAGTCTTTGTTTAGGAGGTGCTCTGAGGCCAGAGATCCGGGGCCCCTTCCTTCCCCCCAGGGTCACTTACAGCCACTGCCACCCAGCAGGACTGTGAGTGCGTACAGACCCTTTCCTGCATGGATTGGGTTTCCCCTTGTCTGACACGGGAGGATGAGAAGCTGTGCTGAAAGACAGGTTTCTCTCTGAACTGAAAGCACTCCGCCAGGTCTCCAAAGGAAGCTGGTTCCCAGAGCGATTATCTTTCCTGAACTGAGAGCAAGGTGCTCTGTTGACAGGAAGCCCGGTAGGTTTAGCAACAGGCTTATCAGGCTGTGCTGCAGGAATGTTCATTCATGTCAACAGGTCTGGGTTTGTGCAATTCTGTTCTGAGACTGGTGTGTTCTGATTTGCCCGGGTCCTTCTCAGAGGCAGTGCCCCCCCATAGGGTGTGGAGTTCTGCTTCAGTTGTCTTTGTTCCCCCCACGGGACCCAGCCCAGGGGTACCTGGCCTGGGGCTGAGTGTGAGGTGTTTGTGGTCTACATAGAAGCCACTGGCTCCAGGCAGCAGACTGGTCCTGGGTGGGGTATTCATGCCTCAATTAATATATCAGGCCCTCATTAGAGTTCTCTTACTGCACCAACTACTCATTTTCTCTGTGCCTTGGTTGGTCTTGGAGGGTCTGCCCTATCTGAAATGTTCTATCAAGTTCTTACAGGGTCTTGGGCCTCCCTGGTGGCTGAGATGGTATAGAATCTGCCTGAAATGTGAGTAGACCTGGGTTCAATCTCTGGGTTGGGAAGATCCCCTGAAATAGGGAATTGCTACCCACTCTAGTATTCTTGCCTGAAAAATCCCATGGGCAGTGGAACCTGATGGGCTTCCTTCCATGGGGTGGCAGAATCGGACATGACTGAGCAACTAAAACCACACCCACACACACGCATTGAGTTCTTATCAGCAGCTTTTTTGCAGTGGCCAACCTCTGGTCCCTAAGGCCCCAATCATTGGCTCAAAACTGGTTTCAAACCAGACAAACCGCTGAACATTAAAGTCCTGCTACACCTCCCAGATGGGTATGCTGCCTTGACCTTGAGGCTGACCCAGCCAGCCTTCCAGAGCTGTGGCCACAGCCATTCAGTGTCAGTTCTCCAAATACCCTCAGTCATTGCTTTCAGGGACATCCGTTTTATTAAGAACCTGCTATGCAAAGCTCTGTGATAACATATTTGATATATTTTTTCTAATTTTATACCCATTTTCCAGATGGGATAACTAAGTTTCAAAGACATTAACATACCTGTAATGTATAAGTAGTCAGTGATCTTGCTAGGACTTGAACCCAGGTGTTTGGATTAGAAAACAGAAACTCTGCATTTCTGTAAAGCATATAGCATACAGTGGCTAGCAGAAAATAGTTGTCACATATTAGTGATACTTCTTTTTAAAGTAATTTTTGATAAAGCATTCATCACATTGTACCCTAATTGATGGTTCTTCTGTGGTCCTCTCCCACTGGACTGTGAGTTTCTTGAGAAGAAAAACTGGAGCCCCAGCCTCTAGCAAAGTACAGGATTTAGAGCAACTGATCAATAAATGTTTGAATGATTAAAAATAGTCAGAATATCTCCTTGTGCTGGTTGTGCGAAGTACCAAGTGCTCTATATGTATATTATTTTGTTTAATTCTTAAAACAACCCTGTGAGATAGATGCTGTTATTGTAATATTCATAATAAAGAAAGTAGAGGCTTGCAGAGCTTTGGGTAACCTTTCTAGGTTGCACCATTGCTAAGTGGCAGAGCTGGGAACGGGACCCTGGCCGACTGCCACCTGTGATGTCGTGTCTCGTCCAGATGCTCTGGCCTTCCCGGGATGTCCCAGCATCCCTCACAGCCGTAACCGATGCCCAGGGCTCCTCCAGTGGCTTCCTGTGAAGCTGTCACTCAAATCCAGCGCCTGTTTATCCGAATCTGTGTGAGCTCTCCATCCAGAAGAGGCAAAGCTGGTGAAGGCTGGGGGGGCCACAGTCACATGTGAAAAACAGCGTGAAGAGCCACGAATAAAATAGACAAGAAAAGGGTTTCCTCCTGGAGAGTAAACCATCTGATTTATAAGACACAAGCAGGGGCAAAGTCGACATCAAAAGGTAGCTTCTGAGAACAGTGGTGAAGTGATTCAGCAGCGTTTTCTGGGGGCATCTCTTAGGCTCGGCAAGGAGGCTGCTGCAGACTCCTGGTGGGGGGTGAGGTCAGGCGAGGGGAAAGGCCTCGGTGCCTTGATCCCCGGGGAGGGCCTTCCCTTCTGAGACCTTCCCACAAGACCTCATGAACCGATGATTTATTTCATCATGGGGAGTTCATCTTATGCAAGCCGAAGAAATGGTACTCCGCCTTCATTGCCACAAGATAATTGACCCTTTGTGACTCTGTTCAGAGGGGAGCAGAAGCATGTGCTTTTAGTGAGCGTGAAGGAGCGGGGAGAAGGATTTGAGCTGGGAAAGAAAGGGGGCTGCAGTAACCCCGGAGGCTGCCTGGGTGGGACTAGGATTCTGACTAGTCCCACTCGACTAGGGCCCACTTGGCATGAATCCAGGCAGGTTCTGTGTCCTGGGACTCCAGGGAGGTACACTGCTGCCTCATCTAAATGCTACGTCAGAACAGCTGCCTTGGGAGACCACACGTGAACACTCCCTGGCCAAGAGAAAAGTAAGCAGTGTGATGACATGGTGACACAGCAGTTAAAGCCTTCATGGACGTGGCTTTGGGTGGCCGCGGGCTTCGCTCTTCTGAAGCTTGGCCCTGTGCACCCCAAAAGCAGTGGCGATACCAGCTCTTGCAGCTGGGTCTTGAGGGAACTTGGTCTTTTCCCCACGGCAATGATTTTTAACCATGCTCTGCAGAGCCCTAGGGCTTTAGTGGAATCCTCTCTGAGACTTCCTCTGGAGACAGGCAGACGATTCCCTGTTGGCTTCTGGAAGCCCGCCTTGCTCATCCTCCTCTCTCTGTTGCTCACTGGGCTTCCTTGTTGCCAAGACCGGTGTTTGGCTGGGTGCACTCCGTGACCGCGCCATTTGTTTACGGCCAACATTTGCTTTCATTGGCCATTGTGTCTGTTCGGATTGGTTGCTGTCTGTGCCATATCCATTGTTAAATATTTTGAATGTCACTCCTGCTTGCAAGCGTCCCTTTTGTGCAGAGCCAGAATGCCCATACCAGCTGCATCCCAACAGGGACACTTGGTCCCAGCCACCAGCCTATGAACCATAGGCTTCACAGAACCAAGACAGTTTTGCTCTCTTTGAGAAGTGCTTGGCTGAGCTTTCTCATTCATCCTAGGGCCACAGAGTCACCTGAATGTCACCGGCCCACGTGCCCACGTGAGGCTTGACGATTCATCTAACCCTGCCCACGGCCACCAGAGCAGAAGCCCTGGTTTTGCTGCCATTGCAGACCTGGGAGCAGGAGCTGGGCTTTTTCATCTCAGGCCCTGGCAGATAGCAGGCTTTACTGCCTGCCTGTGGATATGATTCCCAGATCCACTCAGCTGTGCCTTTCCAAACAGGCTGCTTTCTCAAACGAGCAGGATGTGCCAACTTTTCTGGCAGAATTCCTTATGAACGTTTGTTCTTTCCTTTCCCCTTGTCTTGGGGGAAGAAAAAAGAAAGGCAAATGAAATGGCAGAAGTAATGTTCAATAAAAGTGCATGCATTTTAGTTGTAGGCAGACCACAATTTATATCTAGGCTCTGCTCCTGATTAGCTGTTTGACCTTGGAGAACTGGCTCAATCTTCTGGCCTCAGTTTCCTTATGTGTAAGGTGGGAATGTTGGGAAAAAATGACAACTACATTACCATGTGCCTAGCAGAGTTGTAAGCATTTCCCTGACCCCCTGCAGTAGGGAACCCTATCCTCTCCTCATCTTTCAGATGAGGAAATTGAAGCACAAAGCGATGGAGTGACTTTTCCAAGGTCACACAGCTAAATGGCGAAGCCCATACTCAAACCTAGGTGGTCTGGCTACAGAGTCTACACTCCAGACTTCTCCAGCTCTCTCTCAGGCCTGTGTGAGAACCGAGTAGCTCCCAAGTAAATGACTGGAGTTGAGGATGCTCTTCTTACAAGCTAATTTTCTTCTCTTGTTCTGTGTCCAAGAGAAATAGAAGAAAAAGAAATCTTTCCTCTCACCGAGTACCACTCTGTGCAGGGTTCTACTCTGTGTGCTTTGTATGTGTTATCTTATGTAAATGTACTGTTTCCCTTTTTATTAATAATATTGTTCCAGGTGTTCAGATGAGGGGACAATAGAATGAGCAGCCCCGACAGGTAGTGAGCTCCCCATTGAGGGATACAAATAGGAATACAAATACAAATACAAATAGGGATACAAATAGGAACAAGATGGCCTTTGTCAGGGCTGTGGTGGGGATTCTAGCCTTGGATTTTGGGATTTTTCTTTACAAGGTACTTTTCATTGCTTGGTCCAGGATCTGATCAGTTCCCTGGGTTTTGACAAAGTAAAAAAAGAGTGGATCAGAGGAAGTCCCTTGAGCTGTTTCCAGTGCTTCGGTGTCTTCTAGAAATTATACACTGACCCTAACCGAGCAGCAGAGGCCAGCGAAGCAGTTTCTGCCTGTGTCTGGAATTTATATGTTTGGGAATTAAGAAACCCAGATTCTAGTATAAGCTCTGCAATTCTTTGGGAAATCATTTAACCTCTCTGTACCTTTTGTTCAAAAGAGATATAATAACTTTAAAGACTTTCTATGTCTAAAGAGTAACACATGCATATAAGTTGGAAGTGCCATACCAATAAGATTTATTAGCATATATTGTCTCTCTTCCTGGTAACACCTTCAATCTTTATTCCAAAAAGTGAGTCAAGGGAAATTCTATCTCTTCTAGGGCTAGAGCCCAGGAGGAAGAGAGACTGAAAAATGAGAGAAATATAGCCAACTCATCATTTTTAGTTTAGAGAGCCTCCAAGCCTAAAGCAGAACCTCTAACCTAGGTAAAAGAGGAAAGAATGGAGAACTTACCTTTGCGTTTACTTGCAAACAAAGGGAAAGGGAAAGCTGATGGATTATGTGTTCTCAGTGGCTAACACTGAGTCTTTGTTGAGGAGTAAGGAAGTACAGATGACAAGCTATTAGCTAGGCAGAGAGAGGCAGAGCTTGTGCAGGAATGGCACGTATATAATATATTAACTTGGCTTCTGGAACCAGACTCTGGGACAGAGATTTGCGTGCAGAAAGTTTACTGGGCTTGCCCTCGGGATCAACACTTGTGCAGGAGTAAGGGAAGTGAGACTGGATCAAGGGAGGAATTGAATGGCTTCCCTGGTGGCTCAGCTGGTAAAGAATCCACCTACAATGTGGGAGACCTGGGTTCAATCCCTGGGTTGGGAAGATCCCCTGGAGAAGGGAACGGCTACCCACTCCAGTATTCTGGCCTGGAGAATTCCATGGACTGTACAGTCCACAGGGTCGCAAAGAGTCAAACACGACTGAGCAACTTTCCCTTTCACTTTCATGTCCCAGCAGAGGCATCGGCCTATCCCCCAGGGAGCTCTGGAGCTGGGACAGTTCTTAAGTGCCCTGCACTGAGTCAAGAGGAGTTGGCCTTAGTGCCCTCAGCAGCAGCAGCAGCTGGGCAGGGCACCTGGGTGAGGCAGCTCCCTTGGGCAGAGGACCGTCCCTGGAGTGGGACTCTGCTGAGAGCTGTCAGCAAGCAGGACCAACTTGCCCAGAGCTGGGGGACCGAGTGCCTCGTCCCGAGAGCTCCTTTGAGCAGCACATCACAGCATCCTCTGCACATGGCGTGCAGGCAGCCCTTTCCTTACATCCCACTGCACACATCACTCATTCAAACAGTTCACATGTGGCCTCAGGATTTTTGCAGATACCGTACTCCAGATAAATGTTATCAACCAATTGGAATTGGCTTGTGCAAAGGAACCTGTGGCTCCCTTTGGCCCCTCCATCTGTAGGAGACATTCAGTGATGGTGTAGTAATGAGCCTCGTGTCATGATTGCTCTTTCAAGATTGGACGGTAGGCAAACCTTAGACAAGTTCCCTGACATGACGAGTGGAAAATGTGATTTTTAAAATATGTTTTCATGTTATTCCCTTTGACCCCATTCCATTTATTTGAGCTCCGCCTTCCCTGGGGGCTCAGACAGTAGAGAATCTGCCTGCCAATGCAGGAGACCTGGATTTGGTCTCTGAGTCGGGAAGATCCCCTGGAGGAGGAAATGGCAACCCACTGCAGTATTCTTGCCTGGAGAATTCCATGGACAGAGGAGCCTGGTAGGCTACAGTCCATGGGGTTGCAGAGTCAGACATGACTGAGCGACAAGTATTTTTATTTTGTTTTTCTTTTATTAAATGCAGTTTTCCCCATGATTCTTTTCCTTTTCTTCTCTTTCTCTTTTTAAGTTTGTTTAAATTATTATTGTTTTTTTTTTTTTTTTTTTTTGGAGAAGGCGATGGCACCCCACTCCAGTACTTTGCCTGGAAAATCCCATGGATGGAGCAGCCTGGTAGGCTGCAGTCCATGGGGTTGCTAGGAGTCGGACATGACTGAGCGACAAGTATTTTTATTTTGTTTTTCTTTTATTAAATGCAGTTTTCCCCATGATTCTTTTCCTTTTTTTCTCTTTCTCTTTTTAAGTTTGTTTAAATTATTATTATTGGGTTTTTTTTTTTTTTGGAGAAGCCGATGGCACTCCACTCCAGTACTTTGCCTGGAAAATCCCATGGATGGAGAAGCCTTGTAGGCTGCAGTCCATGCGGTCGCTAGGAGTCGGACATGACTGAGTGACTTCACTTTCACTTTTCACTTTCACACATTGGAGAGGGAAATGGCAACCCACTCCAATGTTCTTGCCTGGAGAATCCCAGGGACAGGGGAGCCTGGTGGGCTGCCGTCTATGGGGTCGCACAGAGTCGGACACGACTGAAGCAACTTAGCAGCAAATTATTTTTTACTACATACTTTCTTGTCATCTCATCCTTTTTTATTTTGACTATCATCCACTTCAGACATCATTTCTTCACCCAGGTCACTTGCCAAACCAGTCCATCCGATTCACTTCTCTAGTATCCAGAACAACAATAAATGATATCCATGCTTAGCCCATGAATAAACAGATGCTTGGAGAGGTTAAGATATTTTTTGAAGAAGAGACACCTTTCAAGAGACTGGGGGTGTGCTTTTTCTTAGGTCTGTTAACTCCCAAAGTCTTTGTCCTCTTTTCTCCGCCTTTGAGATATTTGTCAAGGTGATCTCTGGATGACTCCAGGTTCTCCTATTTGAGTCTCAACTGTCAGAATTCTACAGACTTCAGTTGTTAATCCTGTTGGTCATTCCAAACCATTGCAGAGTGAGGGGAGCCACCCTGCACCACTGGGTGGGTGGTGCCCCTTCTGCTTTCTGTAACTGTAGAGTGCTGGGGCAGCCTGGCCTCTGGGTCCACTACCTATCCATGTCATTGAATTCCGGAGATGCTCCAATGGTGGGGAACCTTTGAGATTATAAACTCATTGTCAGGGTCGATGGGATGTGGCTGACACTGAAGCCAACAAATGACTTGTTGTGACTCTTGATAAATGAGACTTCAGTCGGTCCAGCTGGCCACCTGCCAAAAGCCTGGCAGCATCACCGAGGACCCAGGTGGGTCCGAACGCTTATGCTCTGATCTGTCATCTGCCTTCACGGAAGATGCATTTGGTAAAGGAAGATTTTTTTGCTTTTAACTGAGAGCTGGTTCCATCAGAACCGAAAGGCTGTGGTTAAAGAGCACCTGCAGAGGCTCCTATTCTGTGCCAGGTATGAAGCTAAACCCTTGGAGATACAAAACTGAAACCTGTGTCCCCGTCCCCTCACCCTTAATATGTGGGCTGGTGTTTTTAACGACTGTGTGGATGGAAGATGCGGGCCCCCTACCACCTCCCGATGCTGTAAGGCTACTGGGCTCTTACGGTCCGTTGCTTGATTCTGCCCTCCGACCTAGAGACCGCGACTTCTTTGTGCAGGGAGGACCTTACCATCCTCAGAGTGAGTGGAAAGAAAGTCTGACTTGAGTCCTCACTCCTCTCTATGATACAGGTTTTCTGTGTGATCTTGGACCAGGCACTTGACCTCTCTGGGCCTGAGTGTTACCTCCAAGTCATTGTAGAACGTAGCCACTGTAATGCCTCAAGTGTTGGGGAAGCGCCTTGTATAGTGCCCTGTACACAGTAGGCACTAGATAATGATATCATGTTTTCCTTCCTCACCCCCACTTCCTTAGCAAGATCAGTGGAGAAGTTTTTCTGGACACCGATGACCTCTAGAGCAGGAGAGTTTCCTCCAGCAATGCTTCCAGTCTGCGCTGGATGATCCAGGGTTGAAGGGATCTTTGATCTCCATCTGATATCCTTTCTCACTGCACCCTAAGAGAGCCGGGCACACCTTCACTGCCTCCTACCAGCCCTGACTTGCAGAGAACTCCTTCATTTTCCGATTCTTCACCACCACCCCAATACTCCTTCTGAGTGGGATGTCACCAAGATTGCTCAGAAGAAGTAGTGATGGCAAGAGGAAGGGGTCCCTGTGCCAGGAGCTGGCTCTATGAAAACAGAACACTTTTTTGCCCTAAGACTTAAGTCTTCTTGTTTATAATGTAGGGTAATAATACTTCCTTTGCGGGCACTGCCTGAGGATGGCATGTGATAACACACATGAGAGCAGGTTTTGAAACACACACGTGATTTGTGGTTATGGATGGCGTCTTTCCTCATGAGTTTCCACCTCTTGGTCTGGCCCTTTCACCAACAGCTCCCAGTACAAGTTGCCAAATTATCTGGACTATGCAGATAACTCTCCAACAATCTGTTCGCGATCCTTCCCAAAGAACTTGTTTTAGTTATTTATGCTTATTGACATGTCTAAACTCCAGGATATTTAAGAGCAAGGTCTGGTCTTAATTCGTCTTTATCTCCAGGAAGTAACAGATCGTGTCATCACTGTTTGAAGAAATGAAAGTTGATGAACACTGGGTATCTGTTACATATCCACCCTGGGTATGTAAGGTCTCATGTAATCCTGCAGCAACTCTAGGAGGCTGATACTATTCCACTCTTGAGAAGAGGAAATTGAGGCCCAGAGAGGTGAAGCCACTTACTCAAGACCGCACAGCCAGTAACTAGCAGAGTAGGGACACCACATTCACAGCCCTCGACTCCAAGGCTAGTCCTCTTTATGCTGAGCTTGCATGTTCGCGCTCTCTCTCCTTTCCATATTTTACTGCACAAACATCATTAAAACAACAATAACAGGGAAAAAATAAAATTACCTTCCATTTCCCCACTTGTAGCAAGTCAGCTGTTTCCATTTTTCCACATCCCTGCTGTCTCTTTTTTGCATATATTCTTTTTTAATAACAGCATTATTAAGATAGAATTCACATGCCATTAAATTCACCCTTTTAAGTTGTACAATTCAGTTCTTATAGAATATTTACGGGGTTGTGTAACCATTGCCACTCTCTCATTTTAAAACGTTTTATTACACCCAAAAGAAACCTCATCCTCATTACTAGTCACTCCCCATTCTCTGCTCCCCCCCACACCTAGCCCCTGGCAACAGTTAATCTACTTTCTCTCTCTAGCCATTGCCTATTATAGACACTTATATAAGTAGAACCATATAATATGTTGCCTTTGTGTCTGGTTGATTGTACTTAGCATACCATTTGCAAGATTCATCCATGTACCAGTACTTCATACCTTTCTATGGCTAATAATACACACACACACACATACACACACACCTCATTTTATTTGTTTGTTGATGGATATTTGAGTTATTTATATATACTTTTTTGCTATTATAAGTAATGGTGCTATGAACATTTGTGTACAAATTTTTGTGTAAACATATATTTTTAGTTCTTTGGGTTACATGCCTGTAAATCACATTGCTAGGTCATACTCTATGAGAAGTGTATTCAGGAACTGCCAGTTCGTTTTCAAAAGTAACTATACCATTTTACAATCCCACCAGCAATGTATGAAGTGCCCAATTTTTTCACATCCTTTCCAACCCTTTTCATTCTCTCTCTCTCTTGTTTTAGCCATCATCCCGGATTTGAAGTGCTATCTCATTGTGCTTGATTTATGGACTCTCAATTCTTTTTGGTTCATCTCTGTATCTATTCTGATGCCAATATCAACCTCTGATGCTTTGATTACTGTGACTTCAGAATAAGTTTTGAAATTTTAAAAAGTGTGTGTCCTTCAACTGTGTTCTTTTTAAAAACTCCTTTGGATATTCTGTATCTCTTGCATTTGTATATGCATTTTAGAATCCACTTACCAATTTTTTTTTTTTAAGTTACTTGGGCTTTCAATAGGGAATGCATTGAATCTGTAAATCAGTTTGGGAGTATTGCCATCTAAATGATATTGGTAACTCAGGAAGTAAAGAATCTGCCTTCAATGCAGAAGAACCAGGTTCAAAGACCTAGGTTCAATCCCTAGATTGGGAAGATCCCCTGGAGGAGGGCATAGTAACCCACTCCAGTATTCCTGCCTGGAGAATCCCATGGACAGAGGAGCCTGGTGGGTTACAGTTCATAGGGTTGCAAAGAGTCAGACACAACTGAAGCTCCTTAGCACACACACAGCACCTAAATGATATTAAGTCTTCCAATTCATAAACGTGGTATCTCTCTCCTTTTCTGTGGTATTTTGTAATATTCAATACTATTATGCATATGATATATAAAGAATTCTTGCACTTAATAAGAAGTCTTTAACTTTAAAACATCTATTCCTATTTTATTCTTTTTGATGTTGTTTCAAGTAGAATTATTTTCTTGATTTCATTTTTTGACTGCTCATAGCTAGTATATAGAAAACAAATTATTTTTGTACATTGATCTTATATCCTGCAAAAAGAACTTGTTTATTAGTTCTAACAGTTTTTGTGCATTTATTAGGATTTTCTATATATGATATTTTGTCATCTATAAGTAGAGAGTTTTATTTTTTCCCTTCCCTAAACTGGATGCTTTTTTTTTTTTTTTCCTTGACTAATTTCCCTGATTAGATCCTCCAATACAATACTGAATAGAAGTGGTGAGAGCATATACCTTGTCTTGTTTCTAATCGGAGGGGAAATATTTTCAACCTTTCACCATTAGGTATGCTATTAGCTGCAAGATCTTCAAAGATAGTCTTTGTCAGGTTGAAGATTCCTTGTATTCATTGTCTGTTGAGTATTTTTGTCATGAAAGGCTGCTGGATTTTGCCAAATGCTTTTCTGTATCTATTGACAGGATTGTGAGATTTTTCTCCTTTATTCTCTGAATGTGGTGTATTACATTGATTGGTTTATGTTAAGCCAACTTTGCATTCTTAGGAAAACCCCACTTGATTATAGTATATAATCGTTTTCATATTTGTTGGGTTCAGTTCAATGGTATTTTATTGAGGAATCTTGTCTGTAATCATAGTTCTTTTTTCTTTTTCCTTGTGATATCTTTGACTGATTTTGAGAGTCATGCTGACCTCATAAAATGAGTTGAGAAAGGCTCATCATTCCGTGTTTTCCAAGAGTTGATGAAGGATTTGTGTTAATCTTGCCTCTTTTTTTTTTTTTTTAAGAACTTTAGAAAGTCATGATGAGGACAAAACTTATGACAGCTCACAGTTTTGCCTTCTCATGTGCTTATGTTGGATGAGTCTATGACCCCAGAAGCTTGATGTTAGTTGAAAGCCTGAAAATTTCCCTCTGAGTAGGAGAGTGGGTCTCCTGTCATAATGTCAGCCAAGGCATTCAGTGGGAAATGGGTGGACAGACAGACGTGGCTCCTGCCTTTTTCTTTTTCTTTACTGTCTTAAACATTTCTGCACAAATGGCTGGATGAATACTCCACTGAAGCAAAACCTTTTCCTCTGAAACAGCAGATTGGTCTGTGGACCACATGCTGAATAAGACCTATGCTTATATCATTATCTCCCCTGGAACCTGTCCTTGTCCTCCTAAAAAATCAAAATGTCCACACATATTATTAATAGCCTGGCATCCAGGTTAACAAAAGAGTTGAGTGTTTATTTCTGTAGCTTTTTAAGATGTGAAAGTGAGGAAAGACTACTCCCGATTGAAATTGCTTGGGACAAGAATCAAGAGTCTGAGACTTCACTGTGTTGTAGGGCAGATAATGATGATGTTCAATCCCTGAGCTTTTCTAAAGATAAAACACTCTGAATGGTGGTCATTCAATCATGCCTTCAGTCACCTCATTAATTCATTCCACAATTCCATACTGAACTCCTTTTCAATGCCAGGCCCTGTGCTGAATTGTCAGGACACACAGATGGAAATGAATTTCAGTTCCAGGGGAATACCCAGTCTGGTGGGAAAGGTCAGACTCTAAGCAAGCAGTTACTACCATGCATGATCATGATCATAACAGAAGCATAACAGAAGGTCACAGGAATGTAGAGGGCAAAGATACTAGGGGTGTAGAGTGTCAGAGGAGATATGGTCCACAGGGAAGCTGGAAGGATGCGTAGGAATTGGCCTAGTGGAGACCCAAGAAGAACCAGGAGGTCACTGAGAGCAGTGTCTCCCCTTTCAGAGTCATTCAGCAGGGCTCGAAGGAAAAGCACTGAAAGATGACTTGGAGAGACCCCAGGAGGCAAATCCCAAATCCAAAATGCTTGTGTGCTTTTTGAAGAAGTTGCACTTTATCCTGGAGTGGGAAAGGTCTTCATGACTCTGGACCTTTTCTACACAGCAGGCCATGGGTCCCAGAGAAGCGGAGCTGAAACTGCATCTGAGAGTAACAGTCAGGTCTCGACCTTGGAGAATTGTCCCTGAATGGAAAGAATTCAGGTCTCCTGGAGTCTTTCATCCAGCATCCCCCACCTCCTAGACTTTCTCTTCCCTTCCATGGCCCTAGAAGAACCGTCCCAGCTCACTAGGAGGTCAGACTCAAAATTATTGAATTCTGATCCTGACTCTTGTCTCCAGGCTGGAGTGGATAATACTAAATCACATCACGCTTACTGGTAAAATAGGGACATTGATGCCTCCTTCCTATGGTTGTCGTGACAGTGAAATGAAATAAAGGGTTTCTAAACATCCTCAGAAATCTCCACTGCAGGCTAGACCAAAGATGTGCCAATCTGTTATGAAAGTAAAGAGCAACATTGTTGAGAGCGCACAGGCCAAGGTTCAGAGTCCAGTGTGCTCTCTGCTTGGCCTGGACAAATTATCTAGCTCTATGACCCTGCACTTCTCCCTGTGAAATAGAAATAATCACAGTAGCTGCCTTTCGGGATTGCACTGGCAAGGATGTAACAGCCCCTGGTGACATCCCCCAGCACATCAAAGGTGCTGAAGAATTGCCTTTTGAATCTGAATGTGAACAGGAAGCTCTGCTCCTCCTGGGGGCTTCTGGAGGGCTGGGCACACATCTCCCTATTGGCTCTGTGTGCGGAGCCTAATATATAACCGTGCTCGGCATATGAAGACACTTCAGTGTTTCTGCAGTCGGATTTACTTCTTCCTCTCAATCCAGGTTTCTGTCCAATTGAAAAAAGAACTGACTGTGACCTTTAGGAAATACAACTAAATCGATAAAGAAAAGGGGTTTTTAAATCATCTCATTTTATACGTTTATTTTGGTGAGTGGACTAAGCAGGCATTGGTCAATTTGGGGCTTCCTTAAGGGAGAAGAAAGAGCTCGCTGCCCCTGCTTCCACAGACCCAGTGTGGCTGCCCCAGTTTCTCCAGCCAAACGGCAGAGCAGTATCTCTTGTGCATTGAAGAGTTAGGAAGTTTAACCTGAGAGAGATGTGTCTTTAATGATGTTTCATACCCAGGGGCCTCTGGAGAAGAGAGCTTTGGGAAAGGTAAGTGGGACAGGAGGCTGCAGAAGCCACCTGCCAAGGGGCAAGGGTGTGGAGCGATGGGAATTACAGCCTCGACTGTGCCCCGGGGGAGGGCATGCGTGGTTGCAGCATCCGGAGAAGCGGGCTGAGTACAGTCTGTGCCCTAGACCTGCTCCTATCTCCAGTCTGGTCTCCATACTTGGCATTCCCTGCTTCTTCTGTCCCCAACCCCCAGATGAGGTGGGGGCTGGCTACAGTTCAGTTCAGTTCAGTCGCTCTGTCATGTCCGACTCTTTGCGACCCCATGAATTGCAGCACACCAGGCCTCCTAGTCCATCACCAACTCCAGGAGTTCACTCAAACTCACGTCCATTGAGTCGGTGATGCCATCCAGCCATCTCATCCTCTGTTGTTCCCTTCTCCTGCCCACAATCCCTCCCAGCATCAGTCTTTTCCTGTAGGGCTAGCTACAGGCCTGAATAAAACCCATAATCAAGCCTGGCAGCAATGGTACCCACCACCCTAAGTCCCCAGCAGTGTCACTTACTGAGTGCTGGGCTCTTGGATGAGGGAGACAGGGCTCCCCCGACTCCACCTAGAATTGCTCACTGTTGGGGGTCAGCTGCAAAGGAATGAAGAAATGTCTTCAGGATCCCTGTGGGGGCTGCAGTGAATCTGTACAGAGGAAGGGGGTGGGGGAAGGACGGTGAAAGCTGTGGAAGAGCAGGGGATATTTGATATGCATCTTGAAGGATGGGCGTTCACCACACAGAGGAGGAAGCGGAGGATATTCCTGGAGGAGGGCAAGTTTGCACAAAGGCTCTGAGACCTGATGGACCTGGAGAAGTGGAGAGAAGTTTGTTGGAACAGGAGCAGCGAGTGAAGGGCAGACATGCTGTGGAGGGCATTTCTGCCTGGTTAGGAAGCATCCTGTGAGCTGGACTGTAATGAACTTGGGCTTGATTCCCTGGGAAGTGGGGAGGTGAGGTATATAGACCATGAGAGAACAGCCTGAAATAGCCCTGAAGTTATACACTAATCGTCTATGAAGCACTACCAAGTACCCCCGCCTTGCTGGGCTCAGGGGATCTAAGAGAACAGAAGCAGACTTGGCTGAGGAGGTTCACTCTCTAGCTCCCTGCCTGCTGCTATCTCTTAACACCATCTGATCTTAACCCTTGTCCCACTCCTAAGATGTTAAGCATCCTCAAATCTACCCTTCATCTTCTGCCTGGAGCACTCACTCCAAGATCTTCTGGCCAGAGGCGATGAGGAAACAGCTTTGAAAATGAACCTACTGAGACTTTGGAGGGGCGGGGGGTTCCCTCTGGAGCTGATGCTCCAGTCCCTAAGGTGGCAGACTTCAGCCTGGAGGGACCACCCTCCCTGGCTCCAGTAACAAAGTCTCCGGACCCTTGGAGGGCTGAGCCGCAGTTGAATGCCTGTGTGTCTGGGAACTCTGCAGGTGGAGATGCGTGTGCACGTGTCTGCTGTGCGGGCGTGTGTGTCTGGGCCCACGTAGGTGCTTGTTGGATGCATCTGTGTTCCTGGACCCCATGCGCTTGTCTGGGTCCATGCACGTTGGCAAGCCTGTGCGATTTCCCTTCAGGCTCTGTTTGTTTCTGTGAGAATGAGGAGCCCCTGTCTCACCTCGGAAACGATCCTGTTGTTTGTGATTTCCCGATGGTGACAGTGTCACTGCGCCCGCCTGTCACTTGTGCACACACACACGCACACACAGCTGGCAGCGCTCTGGAGGCGCTGGCTCTGGGAATCCCTGAGAGACTGCCATGGGCCACTTGAGTGACTCACTAATGGGCTTCTTTCCTTCCTCGGAGAAGCAGGTCCAGGAAACATTTCTGGAAATTAAATTTCAGTATTGGTTTAACTTCAGTAAGATACAACGAAGATGAAGTAGCAAGGATTTGGGAACTTCTTCTGACTCTGCTAGGTGGAAAAGCTTCTCCAGTATCGGAGTCTGGGAAGAGAATCCTTCCATGAGGTTCTGGGGAGCTTTCAAGCAGGTCCTGGTTTTGGTCCTGAACCTTCAGTCAAAATGCTGACTCTGAGACCAAGTGCCCTAAAGGGTGCATTTCTGCAGATGCCAGAGAGTTATCCAGCAGTTATGAGTCAATTTATCCTACCATTCTCATTTTACCAGTGGAGACAAGAGCTTATAACTTTGTTTCTAGCCTCAGCCATCTTCATGGACTCCTTTCTTCGTGAATGGCATTTCCATCTTCTCAGGCATCACCAGCTCCTAAATCTCCCTGCTTTAAAACCTCGCTGGAACAAGGTGAGAAAAGAAGCAATCGAATGAAATCAATACCTACTGTTCCCCCACCCACGTGTTACAGTCAGTCATGTACTCTCTCTAATCTGCCTTCTATTTCTCTTCTCCAAGTGTGTCTGAGACTCTAAGAGGACCTCATTTGTGTTAACGCTGCCTGAGACAGAGTTTGCTTTTCTTGGTCTCTTTTACTTTGTCGAGAAGCATTGTTGGACAGTGAGCTGAAGTCTTGTAGGAAGGTGTTTTGGGGGGCCTCCTGGTCAATAACATATTCAATTTGGCCTTGGCCCCCACCTCATCCCCCCCACCCCTTGCTCTTTTCAGACTGCATTTCTGAGCAGGGGAGGTGATAGTTCAGTTCAGTTCAGTCGCTCAGTCGTGTCTGACTCTTTGCAACCCCATGAACCGCAGCTCGCCAGGCCTCCCTGTCCATCACCAACTCCCAGAGTTTACCCAAACTCATGTCCATTGAATCAGTGATGCCATCCAACTATCTCATCCTCTGTCATCCCCTTCTCCTCCTGCCCTCAATCCCTCCCAGCATCAGGGTCTTTTCAAATGAGTCAGCTCTTCTCAGCAGGTGGTGAAAGTACTGGAGTTTCAGCTTCAGCATCAGTCCTTCCAATGAACACCCAGGACTGATCTCCTTTAGGATGGACTGGTTGGATCTCCTTGCAGTCCAAGGGACTCTCAAGAGTCTTCTCCAACACCACAGTTCAAAAGCATCAATTCTTCGGCACTCAGCTTTCTTTATAGTCCAACTCTCACATCCATACATGACCACTGGAAAACCCATAGCTTTGACTAGACGGACTTTGTTAGCAAAGTAATATCTCTGCTTTTTAATATGCTGTCTAGGTTGGTCATAACTTTCCTTCCAAGGAGTAAGCATCTTTTAATTTCATGGCTGCAGTCACCATCTGCAGTGCTTTTGGAGCCCCCAAAAATAAAGTCAGCCACTGTTTCCACTGTTTCCCCATCTATTTCCCATGAAGTGATGGGACCAGATGCCATGACCTTAATTTTCTGAATGTTGAGCTTTAAGCCAACTTTTTCATTCTCCTCTTTCACTTTCATCAAGAGGCTTTTGAGTTCCTCTTCACTTTCTGCCATAAGGGTGGTGTCATCTGCATATCTGAGGTTATTGATATTTCTCCCAGCAATCTTGATTCCACTTTGTGCTTCTTGCAGCCCAGTGTTTCTCATGATGTACTCTGCATAGAAGTTAAATAAACAGGGTGACAATATACAGCCTTGACGTACTCCTTTTCCTATTTGGAACCAGTCTGTTGTTCCATGTCCAGTTCTAACTGTTGCTTCCTGACCTGCATACAGGTTTCTCAAGAGGCAGGTCAGGTGGTTTGGTATTCCTATAGCTTTCAGAATTGTCCACAGTTTATTGTGATCCACATAGTCAAAGGGTTTGGTATAGTTAATAAGGCAGAAATAGATGTTTTTCTGGAACTCTCTTGCTTTTTCGATGATCCAGCGGATTTTGGCAATTTGATCTCTGTTCCTCTGCCTTTTCTAAAACCATCTGGAAGTTCACGGTTCACGTATTGTTAAAGCCTGGCCTGGAGAATTTTGAGCATTACTTTGCTAATGTGTGAGATAAGTGCAATCGTGCAGTAGTTTGAGCAGTCTTTGGCAATGCCTTTCTTTGAGATTGGAACGAAAATGGGCCATAAGAATAAAGAAGACCCTCTTCCCTGCCACAAAATGCAACACAGACTCCAAAGGCCAGGACTTAGAGAGCCTTTGGTGTCCCTTTCCTGCACCCCTCTTTTCCAGATGGGAAGCTGAGGTTCAGAGAGGCTTAACCAGTTCCTCCTGGTTGGCCTAATGGAGACAGTCCTAGAATTCAAGTCCCTTGACTCCAAAGTCAGCAGTTTACTTCTCTGACCCCAATTACAGACCACACAGAGGGAGGCCACCATACTATTTTCAGAAGATTTTCTGCCAGAGTTGAAGCCTGTAGTCCTGACAGTGTGACCAAAAGCCCAGGCTTTGCAGTTCCCAAGACCCGGGTTCATGTCTCATCTTTACGTTGAGCAACTGTTATTCACAGGGCCAGTTACCTCCGCTTCTTTGAGCCTCAAGGTCCTCATCTGTAAGATCAGGACAACAGCCGTTCTACCCTCTCATAGGGCTGTTGTGAAGATTCGGGGAGATGCCGTATTTGCCGTCCTTAGCAGCGCCCCTGGCTCAGGGTAAACGATCAACAATTGTTAGTGCCCCCTCAATCTGGAAGCTGACAAATTCAATTAACCAGAACCGCCCCCCCCACCCCCGCTTCCCAAGCCTCCCTGTTCACAGACTCATAAATCTTGTGTTGGAACGGAGCTCCATAAATCATCTGGCGCGGGCCCCCAGTTACTGGAGCCCTCACCGTATTTGGCTCAGTGTGGTCCCCAGGCTTTTGCTGGCTCAGCCTGCCTTACTGTAAGCAGCAGAATTCCCACCAGCACAGCCAAAAAAAAAAGGGAATAATGCTATCAGTGGATTCCACAAACGTGCTAATATTAGCTGGGCAGGAGGAGAGGGGATGTGCCTATATTTAGAATCTGTGTCTTCAGCCCTTTCCTGAAGCAGCAGAAGTTGGGGGGGGGTGGAGGGGAGGAGTGTTTGCAGCCAGCTGACCCCATGAGGCTGGCAGAGCCACAGGGCTGGTTCTCCCTTCATCTCTCCTTGGGAAGTGGGGAGAGCAGAGCCAGTGGGGAGGGCGGATGACCCCAGAGGGTCCCCCACAGAGCAGCACGGAGTGTGATACTGAGGTCCCATCAGGACCCCAGAGTGACTGGAACTGGGAAGTGGAGTCAGACGTGCATGGTCTGTGGCCTTCTAGTCTGAGAGGGTGTCTAGGGAGGGATTCTCCTGGCCTGATCCTCCTAGAGATGGGAGAACCCAGGTGTGCCAGGCGTTGGGCATGGGCCAGGGGAGAGCCTCAGAGGCTGCAGAATCTGATACATCCTTTTGCACAGCCTCCTCCCACAGAGGGTCTGCCTTCCCCGTCTCTGCCTCATCAACTCATCTCAGGGCTTTGCTCCAGTCCTTTCCCTGTAAACACGTCCTCCTCCCCGGAATCCCTGCCAGCCCCTGGAGCACTTGTGTGAGAATGAGGAAAAGACACATTTTCTCCAGACAGACACAGCCCTGCACCAGAGCACACAGCTGGGCGGGCAGAGTGCGAGCCAGGTTTCGGGTCTCATTCACTTCAGGGTGGATGCCCTTGTGCAGGGCACAACCTGCCCAACCACACATGGCCGCCCTGACACTCCTCTTGCATACGGCTATGTGTCCCCACGTGTGCTGTGCACAGCCTGACCTATCTTACCAGCATGCACTGTGACCAAATGGAAGCCAGAGCAGGGGACTTGAGCCTTGGCAGGTGAATAAAAAGACCAGTGGCCTGAGGTCCGGACTAGTGGGATGACTCCCAGAAAGGAGCTTCTTTACACAGGGTCTCAGTTTTCTCATCCTTCCAATGCGGCAGGTAAGCTAGATGATCTCCAGTCCTCTTTCAGCTTTGCAGTCTATGTTTCTGCTCATTTTTAGGTGGCATAGTGAAGGTATAATCAGAAAAGCATGTGTTCTCTGCCCTTCCCCCAAATAAAAGCCACATGATCCAGAGAAATAGAAGTTACTTTTGATTTATTCACTGTCTGGCTTCCCTGTCACTTGCTCCTCTGCTGGAGTCTTAGGCTGGACCAGAAGGCCTGTCTGTGCAGGGTGCTGAGGATTACCTGTCACCTAGGGAGAACCAGCCTCAAATCTTTATTTTCCCTCAGGCTGTTTCTGCAGCTGTGGTGCTGGGATGGGCCCAGGTCTGGAAGGTTCACCCAGTACGCCCCGGGGAAACTTTAAGTCTGCAGCCATTTCTGTGCAGATTTCCTAGTATCACATCACCATCTTGAAATAGTTACCAGACTGCATTTTCTATCTTCCTTTCTCCATCTTGGAGAGATCAGTAAGAACTGGAGAAGGCCTGGGGGATGGAGGCAGGCCAGCAGGAAAAGAAAGCTCAGGGTGTGAGTACCTGCTCGGCAGAGCTGTGTTTCTGTCGATGGGTTTTGTTTGTTTGTAAGCTGTGGGGCAGCAGCATCCTCTGCACCTGCAGAGGGCAAAGCAGAGAGCCGGCCTGGGCACAGATGTGCGCGTGCCTCATGTCGCCTGTGGGCATTCTGTGCACAGAAATAACTAGAGAGCAGCCAGACTTTCCAGGTGATATGTCTGCATGTGGCTTGTGACTGAGAGGCTGAAGAATCAGGACAAAAAAAAAAAAAAAAAAGGAAGGTTTGCAAGCACACACACATACACGGTCACACGAGCACACGGCTCACCTGTAACCGGCAGCTTCAGACCTCTTTGGGCATTGTTCCTGCAAATAGATTGTAACTTGGTGATTTTTAGAATCAGAGAATGTCGAGGCTGGAAGCAAGGTACCAGATTATTCAGTCTGGCGGATTCCAAACTTTTATTGGCCATGTAAGCCTCTCTTCATAGGGTATTTTATAGGGACCCACAATGTATCGGGCTCCCTGGTGGCTCAGACGGTAAAGAATCTGCCTGCAATGCGGGAGACCTGAGTTCAGCGGCATGGCAAACCACTCCAGTATTCTTGCCTGGAAAATCCCATGGACAGAGGGCTACAGTCGATGGGTCACAAAGAGTGGGACTCACTGAGCAGCTGACACACACACAACATATGGAATAGAGGGAAGCAGGATAAAGTGGGAGAAAGGAGGTGGGTGGGCTCTGGACTCCCTTGAGAATGGTAGGAAGACACAGAGGGAAGTACCCTGGGCCAAGCTCACATCCACGTGAATGGCGGTACCTAGAATGAACCCACAGCAAAGCACAGGGCAGGTCATCACAGCTGAGCTAAGATGAAAACACCGCTTTCCTCTGTGATCCAAAACCAGCCATCTTTCTACTCCACCAGGCTGCCACTCTCACATGGTTAGGCTTTTTCTCCCATAATTTATAGCAGAATCATCGAATGCCACAGCTGCAAGTGCCAGCTCAGTGGTTTCTAATCTCTCCTCTGCCAGTTCTGGGGTTTCAGCAGAGGATGGGAGGGGAGGCGGGTGTGATGGGTGGCCTGGAGAGCCCTGCCCTGCACACTTGGCCAGACTAACTCCCCTGTTACCTGATTTCCCGAGACGGGCTCTGGAAAAATATGATGGGGATGGAAGGACCTTCTTTAAACAAAGAAAAGGCCAGAGAAATTCTCATAAAGTCTCAACTTTCTCAGATGAGGAAATCAGCAACCTGACTTAGTTGATGCAGTGGAAAGAGGCTTAACTTTCAAAGGCAAGGGAATTAAGGGAGCAAAACCCCTGTATCTTCAATCTGCAGGAGCAGCGTTTGTTATCCATCTCACCCTCTGCGAGCCTGGAAGAGCAAAAGGCTGATGCCTTCTGCGAAAGACCCTCTCGGGGATTAAAGAGCAAATCCGGTCCCACCTGGCCAGCTGCAGCCTTCTGTTTTTTGTCCTCTGCCCCTGTACCAGTTAGACACTGGCATTTGACCTGTCAGTTTCAAGCACTGATGACCTCAGGTGACCCCCCACTCCTAAACACACACTAGCGCCTCCCTTCTGACAATACCTCCGATTTACCATGTCGGGCCATCGCAGCCCTGTGGACCCTTCACCTTTCTCCCTGCGCACAAGAATGCTGCGGCATGCAGAGGCCATGGAGCGGGGAGGCAAGCATTCTCTCTTCTCTTCCACAGGATACTGGAACAAGCAGAGCTGTGCAAACCCCTATCTCTGCCAGTCTGCAGCCCCTGGAGAACAAAGCTGCAGCAAGCTCCGCTCCTGTCTCAGATCTTTGCAGGGGTCTCCTTAACCTGTTGTTTGCATGGTTTGTTCCTGGCATTAAATCTAATAAGCTCAACATCTGGTGGTTTGATCCTGAGCTTGTTTGGGAAGGTTAGGCCTTTACAGGACATTAACAGAATGCTGTTGACAAGGCTTGGGGAGCTCGTCTCTGCCTCAGGAGCCCAGGGCTTTCTCACAAGCTCTGCCGGCTGGAGACAGCAGGGCTCTGCCAACACAGGCCTGGGCTGCAGCGCACTAGCTGGGCCTGCTTGCTGGGTAATTTACCCTCTCTGAGCTACTCTTTCGTCCTCTTAAAATTGAGCAGTATACCAAAGAAGACTGTTTTGAGGAGGAATTAAAATAATAGCAGGCACTCAGTAAAAAGTCATTTCTCACCCTCGAGTGAAGCCCAAGTCTCATGACTCCATGCAATTTGACACAAATCAGAGCTTAGCGTCTTCTGCCTCAGAGTTCTGTCTGCCATGGGACTCTCCAGGAGCAGAGGGAAGCTTTGATCATATGTCCTCGATGTAAAGACACTTGCACTTTAACATTTTACCGTCTCTGAAATTGAGATGTCAGAGTTTAATTGATCTCGTGGTTGAGGTTTGTCTCTGTTTTCTTAGTGGCTCATATAGTAATGATGTGTCTCATGACCAGAGCAGTTGTGATTGATAGCATCTTCGGTGTGATGAAACTGGGTGTTAGGTACTTACCATGTTCCTGGTGCCAGTCTAGACCACTTTACATCAGTTGCTTAATCTGTGCAACAACCTTGCAAGGTAGGGTAAGAGAATGCTCCAAGCAAGCGTTCTTGGAGCAGTGTGTGACTCTTTCCACTTTACAGATGGAAAAGCTGAGGCTCCAAGAGGTGAAAGGACTTGGCCAGAACACAGACTTATTATTAATAAATTGTGGAATCAGAATTTGAGCTGAAGACTACCTGACTCTAGGATCTGCGGGTAGGTTGGTAGGTGTATAGAGAGGAAATCTACTTTCTTTTGTTGTTAATTTATTTCGTTGAACTATAGGTGATATACAATGTTGTGTTAATTTCTGCTGTACAGCAGAGTGATTCAGTTACACATATATGTACACACACATATATATTTCATTTTTTCCATTATAGTTTATTATGAGATATTGAGTATAGTTCCTTGTTCTATACAGTAGGATCTTAATATTTATCCATTCTACATATAATAGTTTACATCTGCTAATCCCAAACTCCCAATCCAGCCCTTCCCTACCTGCTCTTAGTGACCACAAGTCTGTTCTCCATGTCTGTGAGTCTGTTTTTCTTTCATAGATAAGTTCATGTGTGTCATAGTTTAGTTTCCACATATAAGAGATATCATGTAGTATTTGTCTCTGTCTTTATGACTTATTTCAGTTAGTGTGATCATCCCTAGGTTCCTCCATGTTGCTGCAAATAGCATCGTTTCATTCTTTTTATGACTGAGTAGTATTCAATGTGTATATATGTGTGTATACACACACACGAGTGCATGCACACACACACACATCTTTATCCATTCATCTGTTGATGGGCATTTAGGTTGTTTCCACATCTTGGCTATTGTAAGTAATGCTACTAGAAACATAGGGATGCATATATTAAAAGCTAGTTTCTTTTTGCTTCTTAGGGCCATCCTTGAGTGGATCCATGTCCAGGGTCTGGAGGGTGCTTACTTTAACAAGCAAAATCACTTGCATTTTATTGGATGCCTGTTATGAACACATGCAACCCAAGCATCAGAGGTTCAGTGATGAACAAAATCTATGTGGAGCTTAAAGTCCAAGAAATCTGAGCAAGTTCAACCCATTTAAGAAGGGTTTTAATGGGATTCTACAGAATGCTGTGGAAGCATATAGAAGGGGCCCTTACCTAGGCTAATGAAGCCATGGGGAACTTCTCGAAGGAAGTGACCTGATTTGAAAGTTGGCCCAGCAAAGAGCTGAGAGTAATGGGGGGCACGTTCCAGGCAAAGGGAAGAGCATGTGAGATGAGGCCAGAGAATGCGTGGCCTATTGGAGAAACTGAAAAGAGATCTAGATCTCCATTATCCGGAAACCACTGAGGCTGTTGAGTACTTGGAATGTGGGTAGTCTAAACTGAGATGTATGGTAAGTGTACAGTACATACTGGACTGTATGAAATACACACTGGATTTCAGAGGCTTAGCATGACCAAAAATGTAAAATGTCTTATTAATAATTTTTATTGATATATTGATTATTTATATTGATATAAACATTAAAATTACAATGTTTTAATAATGTTTTAGATAAAATATCTTTATACACTAAAGACAATATCTTGTTAAAACTAGTGACAGTTATTTTGTATTACTTTTTCTAAAGAGTGGCTTCTGGAACATTCCACATATGTGGCCCAGATTTGTAGCTCACTTATTTTGAGACATAATGCACCAGGAAATGGGAAGTTATTAAAGGATTGTAACCTGGGGAAGATAAAGCTAAGGATATTGTAAGAAGTGAAGGAGTTGCAGAATTCCAGTGCTTTTGCCGGGTTGACTCATGTAATCCCCAAAGCAACTCTAGAAGTAGAAATTGTTAAATTTGTGTGTTCAGCTAAAGAGACAGAAGCTGGGAGAGGAGGATGGCTAAGCCAGCTGACCCAAGTGACCCAGTGTGTGCACGGCCATCTAGAAGCAGTTCAGAACCCACTGCCCAATACTGCCAGCGGCACAGCCAGAACCCAGGCCTTCTGAGTCCAGCCTGGCACCAGTCCCACTCTCTATGCCCCATCTCTGGCTGCCAGCCTGAAAGTAACCATGCAGCTTAGGACACAGACACCTAGGTCATCTAGACCTAAACTTTTCATACCATCCCTATGATTGGGTTCCCTTCTGCAGATGCTTGCCTCGGTCCCTTACTCCAAGCAATTAGCGAAGATGTGATACCTGGCAATTACTCTCCTTGTAAATGAGCTCTGATGCCTGGCTATTTCCCCAACTTCATTATTGATTGTTTAGATCATAACTGTTTTCAGGAAATGTACTTCTTGAAAGAACGCGGTGCACTTCTGAACATTCACCACCACGTCTAGAAAGATTGCTCTGTACCCCCTGCACCCCCTTGGCATGAGCATATACGAAAACCCTCTTCTCCATTAGCACCACATCCTGTTCACCACAAGCCGTGGGGCTGAGAGGTGGCTGAACAGAGGCACAGGAGTGGTTCCAGACTTTAAAGGACAGCGCCTTCCTGGTGAGCAGAATTTTGTTTTCATTTTCTAAAGTCAAAGATCCCCTTACGGATGATTACAAACTAAGATAGTGCAGAAGGTCTTGTAGTGAGAAGCAGAATCCTTCCCTAACCTCATCTGCCCTCCTCTAAGGCAACCACATTGAAGTACTTTTGTTTTTAGTTCTTTCGGTGGTTGCTTCCACATCATTAAATAGCATTTGCTTAAACTGCTATTGAGTGATGTTTCAGCTTTACAGGGTATGTATTGCCTCCCTGCTGGGTTAAGTGAAGGCTTAGCTTACTAACACCCCACCTCTCCCACCTCCTCCCAGGGTGCACTTGCAATCAGGAATCAGTATTATCACATTTTTAGTTCTTCCTCTGGTCACCTTTATAACTCTAAATAATATGTTTAAGACAATGGTTCTGAAGGGTCACTTCTTCCCTTGGACGCATTTCTTCAAAGCTTGCCTTCCATCCATAAGACGGCTTTCTGGAAAAAGGGCCCCCGTATAGAAAGAATTGTTCTGGAGCACCCTAAGGGTGCTTATTCTTAGTATTTTGAGATAGGTGGTTGTTGTTCAGTCACTCAGTCATGTCCAACTCTGCGATGCCATGGACTGTAGCACGCCAGGCTTCCCTTCCTTCACTGTCTCCCAGAGTTTGCTCAGATTCATGTCCATTGATGCCATCCAACCATTTTATCCTCAGTTGTCCCCTTCTCCTCCTACCCCCAATCTTTTCTAGCATCTGGGTCTTTACCGGTGAATCGGCTCTTTGCATCAGGAGGCCAAAGCATTTGAGCTTCAGCATTAGTCCTTCCAATGAATATTCAGAATTGATTTCCTTTAGGATCGACTGGTTTGATCTCCTTGCAGTCCAAGGGACTCTTGAGAGTCTTCTCCAGCACCTCAGTTGAAATGGGTGTTTCTCATTAATGCTTCACAATTTGAATTTGTGCCTTGCAGGAGGATAGTGGTGATTGTTGTAGGGCTGTTGGGAAACAGCCCTGGAACACATCTTGCCAAATGTGGGATTGTGGTTAAGAATGCTTACTCATCTCCATCATTGAAAGAAAAAAAAAACTCTTCCCTAGAACCTCACAGATCCTCTTGCCTGATTTCATAGAACATCACAGCTTTAGTTGGAACTTGATTGTGCTGTATTTTTCAAGAACTAAGGTATAGAGAGACAAACTAGATAGAATCAGGTTTATAAACCACTTAGGTCTTCCAAATGTAATATAAAAAGTAATGCATTTTGATCACATTACGCTGCTCCATAAGCCTGGGACTCTAAAGTTATCTGGACCACAGAAAAGGCTAAGCACAAAATTCAGAGTAAGTTGAATTAACTTTCGACCTAGGTCTGGAGTTAACCAGGGTGGTGGCTCAGATGGTAAAGAATCTGCCTGCAATGTGGGAGACCTGGGTTTGATCCCTGGGTGGGGAAGATCCCCTGGAGAAGGGAATGGTTACCCACTCCAGTATTCTTGCCTGGAGAATCCCATGGACAGAGGAGCTGGTGGGCTACAGTCCATGGTGTCACAAAGAGTCAGATGTGACTGAGTGACTAACACTTTTACTTTCATAATAAGTAAGTTGAAATAGCAATGAAATGTTAGTAGGAAGAGCACTGTCTTATACTTAGTGTATGTGTGTGGGTGGGGGTGTGGGTGGGGGTTGGGGACTGCAAAATCATCAATGCTAAGCTTAACGGCTAATAAAATATTTGTATCAACTGTTAGAAAATAAAAAAATATCCTTCACTAGATACCTACAGTATGTAGGGCACTGTACTATGCTGAACACTGAAGACATAGAAACATTTAAAATATTTCTTTGATAACATTTTAGTAAATAATTACTGCTGCTAAGTCGCTTCCATCGTGTCCGACTCTGTGCGACCCCAGAGACGGCAGCCCAGCAGGCTCCCCTGTGCCTGGGATTCTCCAGGCAAGAACACTGGAGTGGGTTGCCATTTTCTTCTCCAATGCACGAAAGTGAAGAGTTAAAGTGAAATCGCTCAGTCGTGTCCGACTCTTAGCGACCCCATGGACTGCAGCCTAGCAGGCTCCTCCGTCCATGGGATTTTCCAGGCAAGAGTATTGGGACATGCCAAAGGTAATGTATGGCTTGGAAGATAAGGCAATGATGCTCTTCCTGCCTTCAAGGAGTGCCCCATCTGTTCACGGGTGGACAGACATACAGAAAAAGGACCGTGCCAGCACAATAAACTAAGAGTATGGACCTGAGGGTCAGACAGACAGATTATGGATATACCTCACTTTGTGGTGCTCACAGATATGGGTGACTCTTGGATAACGTGGGTTTGAGCTCTGTGGTTCACTGATATTGTGACTTTCGCCATATTAGTACCGTTTGTATCCATGGAATCAACCAACCAACCACCGATGTTTCCATTGGTTGGTTGGTTGAATCTGTGGATGTGAAACTCAAGGATATAGAGGGCCAATATATCCTTGAGTTTATAACTGTATTCATTATACTATGCCATATTGTATAAGGGACCTGAGTAGACTTTGATTTTGGTGTTCCCAGGGGTTCCTGGAACCAATCCCCCAGAGATACAGAGGGATGACTGGATTGCACCCTTGGCAAATTGGAATTTTGTGGCAACCCTGCCTGGAGCAAGACTATCAGCACTGCTTTTCTAATCGTGCTTCCTCACTTCCTGTCTCTGTGTCACATTTTGATAGTTCTTGCCATATTTCAGATATTTTCATGATCATTATACTTGTTAGAATCATCTGTGATTGTGATCTTTTTGAATTTATTTATTTTTAATTGGAGGATAATTGCTTTACAATATTGTGTTGGTTTCTGCCATACATCCACATGAATCAGCCATAGGTATACGTATGTCCCCTCCCTCTTGAAGCCCCCTCCCACCCCCCACCCCATCCCAACCCTCTAGGTTGTCCCAGGGCACCAGGTTTGAGCTCCCTGCATCACACAGCAAATTCCCACTGACTATCTATTTTACACATTGCAATGTCGATGTTTCCATGCTACTCTCTCAATTTGTCCCACCCTCTACCCCACTGTGTCCACATGTTTGTTCTCTATCTCCATTGCAGCCCTGCAAATAGATTTATCAGTACCATCTTTCTAGATTCTATGTATATGTGTTAATATATAATATTTGTTTTTCTCTTTCTGACATACCTCACTCTGTATAATAGGATCTCAGTTCATCCCCCTCATTAGAACTGACTCAAATGCCTCCCTTTTTATGGCTGAGTAATATTCCATTGTGCATATGCACCACAACTTCTGTATCCATTCATCTGTTGATGGACATCCAGGTTGCTTCCATGTCGTAGCTATTGTAAGTAGTGCTGCAGTGAACACTGGGGTGCATATCTCTTTCATTTCTGGTTTTCTCAGAGTATATGCCCAGTAGTGGGATTGCTGAGTCATCTGGTAGTTTTATTCCTGGTTTTTTTAAGGAGTCTGTGATCATGATCTTTGATGTTCCTATAGCAAAAAGACTATAACTTGCTGAAGGCTCAGATGATAGTTAGCATTTTTCAGCAATAGAGTATTTTTTCATTAAGGTATGTACATTGATCTTTTGGGTATAATGCTACTGCGCACTTAATAGACTACAATATAGTGTAAATATAATTTTTATATGCACTAGGAAACCAAAAAAAATTGTGTGGCTCACTTTGTTGCGATATTCAGTTTATTGCTGTGGTCTCGAACCAAACCCACAATATCTCCGAGGTCTGCCTGTAATTCGCACTCTGGTGTTCACGAGTTAAGTGACCTTGTGCAAGTCATGGCATTTCTCTGTGACTCGTTTTCTCTCCTGTGTCATGGTAAACACCTGCTTCTTGCAGTAAGAAGTGTGGGAGCAAAGTGAGATTATCTTTTAATAATAGCATGTGAACCCCTCAACCCAATGCCTTATAAATGCTAGACCATTCAGAAGTCGAGTCCCCCTTTTTACCCAACCCCCAGATCCGAGACTTGCTAGAGGAGTTTAGAGGAGGAGGTGATCATTTGTACGAGGTGGAGAGGGGAGGACTCCAGAAGGTCTGGGGGTGATCTGGACCTTGCAGGGTGAGGGAGATGGGAGAATCCAGGGAGTGGATAGGGGCTGGGCCAGGGAATGGGCAGACAGTGCCTACGGCATGCCAGAGGGGAACATTTCTTGGGACCAAAACCAGGGTGGAACTTTTAAAATCTTTAGCAAGTTATCTTTGCTTTTGTGAGGAGTCATGGAAGAAAGAGCCTGGGATACTATTGGGGCTAGAAAGCTGCTGCTCCCAAGAAGCTTTTCTGTACCCTTGGGCATAATGCAAGGATGAGTCTAGCACAGACTTGGTCTTCAGGCTGACCTGGCCAAGCCCTCATCCTCACAACAGCGTGCCCATGGACAGATGAGAAAATCACTTTGAGTCTCAAATCCCTCTGACTGTAATATGGGGAATAACAAGAGAACATCTCCACGGTGCCACTATGAAGAATCAATAAAAAGCCTTCAGAACATGTCTAGCATACAATAGGCATGCAGTAGATGCTAGTTTCTTTTGAGAAGTCTTTTCAAAAGTCTTGCACTCTTCCCTAGGACACAGCACTTCCTGCTGAAAGGAAGGCTGCCACTTCGGGAGGGACTTAATTATCTCTGTCCCCATGGCCCTGGGGTGGGGCTCACATACAGTCAGCTCTCAGGGAGCAGTTACCAAATGGGACCAGACTTGCGCCAGCTGGACCTTATGTGGCTGTGGAGCGAGGCTCAGGACGGAGTGAGTCAGCCCAGAAGGCCAGGGATGCAGGTGGTGTTAAAAGCACCCAGACTTTGGAGTCATGAAGACTTGAGTCTGAAAACTCCTATTTGGCCATTTACTCTTGGCCTTGGTTTTGTCATCTGGAAAATGGGAACAGAACTCGCTACTTCCTGGAGTTGTTATGAGAACCACATGAGATAACCTGTGTTATGGTACTGCTGGGCACTAGGCTGTGGTGTGTGTGTGTGTGTGTGTGTGTGTGTGTGTGTATGTGCTCACACATGTATATGAGACAAGGTCCATGGTCCATAGTCAGCGCTCAGTACACAGTGAATATGTATGTGCCTCCCTGCTCCCCTTTCCTGGGCCAGGGGGCGTAGTTCCCAGGTGGTCTTCCCCAAGAGGCAGTACCAGGTTGCACACCACACTCCCTCTGCTCCCAGCCCAGGGTGGGACCTTGTGTGCTAGGAGCCCATGCTGGTGCCAATCGGCAAGTCCAGGACTTGCGGGTGAGCAGGGAAAGTCTGAAGACTTAGGTTCCACCCAGCTCCACATTGAACGGTGGGCACCTCGGGCAGGGCCCTTGGTAGGCTCTACCTGGGGTCCCCATGATAAGATGAGGAGGTGGCCCTCAGCAGGCTCAGTGTCCCTCCGGGGATAAATGTGAACACAGTTCATCCTCTCTTCCCCAGACAGAGGCCATGGTCTCTTACAGATAAAGGGCCAGTTAGTAGAACACTCTGGAATGGTGTGGAAAGTACAGATAAATGCACAGGCACACGAGAATCAGGAGCAAGTGACTTCCATCTCTGAAGTCCTTTGGAAAGATACGAGAAAGGTCTACAAGCATAAACATGTCTTCATGGTCAACATTCCTTGGCCTCTTCCAAGGCATGAGTCTTCTTGGGAAGGAATTAACCCTATGGGTCAGAATAGGTGCTGTTGAGGGCTGTCTGAACCTTCCCCTTCCAGCTTTCTCTCACTCCAGACCTCAGGGTCCTCCCTGGCCAGTGAGATGTACAGTTACCTGCAGGCTTTTTATCCTCGGACTGACCCAACTCCGTCATGAGATCTCAGTGCCTCAGTTTCCACATTAGATGAACTCAGTGACTTGAGGGATTTCCAAAATGTTGGTGACAGTGGAAGTTCTTGTCAAACGAACTCGCTCATGAAGTCTGAACACACACAACAGGAAGAGGCAGAACTGCTTCCATTAGGGGCGGTGGCGGGGGATGCTGTAGAGGCAGAACTGCTTCCATTAGGGGCGGTGGCGGGGGATGCTGTAGAGGCAGAACTGCTTCTGTTAGAGGGTGTGGGATGCTGTTTTCTCTCCTGATGGGCTGCTTCTGAAAACCTGGCTCTCTGCTGGGCACTGAATCCCACCTGTTTCTGCCTGGGGCTGTCTAGTAGGGTAACTGCCCTGCCAATTATACAGATGATACAAAGGGGGCAGAGAGAGGTAGCCTGAGGCTTGGAGGAGTCGTGGCCAGCTTCCTGTAGCGCGTGATGTCGAAAGAGAGCCTTGAAGGATGGGGAGGCATTTGTCTGGGGAGGAGGTGCGCTGGAAGAGAGAGAGACTGGAAACAGCAGGCAGAGCTAGAATCTAAGCGATGGGGGTGTGGGAGTGGGGATGGGGACCATGATCAGTGGGGAGCAGTGAAAAGAGATAACTGGAGGGGTTAGACGGCCTAGAACTTGAAGCGTTTGCTCTATGTGGTGACACCAAGTCATTTAAGAGTTTTGAGTAGGGAATTGTGGTCACTGGATTTTCAAAATGTATATAGCAGATTTATTTGGATATAATTCATATACTGTGCGAGTTGGTAATTAGATTGTGGGATGAGAAACTAAATCACTTTGGCTCTAAAGCGGCAAAGGGAATGAAATCATCGAGGGGTCATTTTGGATAGCACATTCTGTGGCACGCTCGCCTCTAAGCCCTAAGCACCAGTTACATTCCCTGACTTGTTGCTTAGAACCCCAAAATGGCCCCTACTGGCTTCTGAAAGCCTCGTAGGGGAAGGAAGCTTCTGGATCATGCGCAACTGTGGGAAGCAGACTAGAGAGGCTCTTGCAGGTGGCCCGTCTAGAGGTGGTGCTGGGCAGAGGGGGCGAGGAGGGGACGAGTCCAGGAGCCACAGGGGAAGCCTGGCCTGGTGGGCTGTGTGCAGCCCTTGGCGCTCCCCATGAGGCCTGTGAATGTCTGGAAGGGAACCTGCTGGGCAGAGAGGAGGGAAGGTAAGAGGGGAGAGGGGGCTCCCACGGAGCTGCCGGGAGGAGAGAAAACCCAGAAGCAGTTAATCCTGCTGGTTGAACTGTTTTTATAAACGACACTCTAAAATCAAATAGATGCAATAGAAACACAGTGGCCTTTTCATTAAACATGCCACAGAGGCCCCTTGTTCAGCAGCCGTTGTCAGTCAGATGGAGGCCATTGTCTCTTTCCCCAGCCCTCCATAATTGGCATCTGTCTGGGAGCAAACAAATAAATACCAGGCTGGCATTTTAACTAGGGCAGCAAGGAGAGGGGCGCTGCCTTCCAGAGTCTGCTCGGCGCTCCCAGCAGGTAAGGTCCTGGAGAAGCCTGTCTTTTCCAGGAGGCCCCAGATGCTAGCCCCCGCCAGGTACAGCTCCCAGTTTTTCTCCTGGACACACCCATTCTGATCTTTACCCAAAATCGCTGCTCCAGAGAGCCGGATTTCTGTTTTCTGCCTGCAGAAGCCCCTGAAACACAGTCAGTAGAGTTTCTTTTTGGTGTTTTGCCTGGGGGACATCAAGGGAAAAAGTAGACATGAGCACATTGTCTGGCTGACTTTGGATACGACCACTTAATAACAACAATACAGCTCTCATGTTAAATAATACAAATAGAATTAACATAGCATGGTTAATTAGCAATAACATTGTTGCAGCGTAAGAGGATAAGACTTGTGATTCACTAGTAAGAATAGCATAGTGACAGCATTATTATGAATTTAGAGTTTCTTAACAGCATGATTGTCAGCCACTACTTTGGACAACATGTTCCTCTACAGGCGATCCTCAGTATTCCCAGCAGTCATGTTCTAAGTAGCCATGAACACTGAATGAAGGAATGCTGAACCACCTCTCCTAGAGAAATATTCATATGTAGTTAGGGTCCTGTGAGCCTCTGGTCACATTTCATCATCTGATCAACGCATCATCTTTTTTTCATGGAAATTTCTGTGTCAAAGCGCCTTTTAAAGTATATATTGTTGATTCATTAACATTGAACTCGGAGTTAACAGCGCTGTAACTCATGGCTGAACGAAGCTTATCTAATGTATGTATTTTCTCGGAAGGCACATCAGAGCCTTCTTACTTAGAAACAGTAAATAGCACTTCAGCCCCATGCTTGGGGCCACTTTAAACAGCAAAATCATCAACAAAAATGTAAAAAATGTGGCGCTAAATAGACCGCGAAAAGGATACTTGTTTACAGGATGAGAGCAGAAACTAGACCACAGAGCCTTGCCTGGCTCCTCCTCAGCTGGGATCTCAAGCATCAGGAGACTCAAATTCCCCCATTCTGTCGTCGTCCCACGATGATCACAAGAACACCATGAGTATTGTTGTGGGACAACAAATAAATTGTAGGCAAATTTGCAAATACATATTCCACAAATGAGGGTAGGCTAACTCTTAGTGCACTTAGTTCTCAATCAAGCCAGCAACTTCCATCTTTTGGTGTTTTGAACTAAGGTTCAAAGAGTGAGAGTGACGTGTTCAAAATCAGATAGCTGGAATGTGGTTCATGATATAGCACCAGGGGTCAATGAACTGCAGCCCAGGGGCCAGCTGCCTGTTTTTATAAATAAAGTTTTATTGAAACACATAAACACAGCCATATTCTTGTGTTTACATATTGTCTGTGCAGCAGCTTTTATGCCATAATGGCAGAGTTAAGTTGTTGCAACAGAGATCAGATAGCCCACAAAACCTGGTATAGTTATGATCCAGCTTAGGGGAAAACTGTGTTATCCCACATTCTCTCTTTTTTAGTTCAGAGGGCAAATGTTCTCTCTGGTGTTAATACCAGTGCTTTTCCTAAACATTGTGTTTCCTCTCTTGAACAATGGGAAGTTTATAACTGATTATGTTTCCTTCTTTACAACAATGGAAAGAGGCTCAAAGCCTAAAAGAGCCAGAGATACCTGGCACTCACATGATAGGAACAGAAAGGATCTTCCATCTCCTTTACACTAGAAGAGAGTTAGATTATTTCCACACAAAAATGTGGTCAATTTAGAGGTTATATATAGGCATCTGGGCCTTTCCAGTAATGAAGGGTTTCACGTGGAGCAGAACCAGGATTCCACAGAAATTGCTGTTTTCACTAAGAAGAAAAAGGCATACTATCTGAAAATAATCTTTATAGCTAACTACCAATTACCAAGAATTTATTATGTGCAAGCACTATACACAACTTACATCATTTTTTTCTCTATGGTATGTAGTATTTAGGCCAAGAGAGCCTATGCCACACAGCTCAGTGTCATTAACCCTTTTTACAGACTAGGAAACCAAGGACTAAAGATGTTTAACCAAAGATGTTAATGTGTTCTAGGTCACAAAGCAAGGCAGTGGGAGGTCTGAGATTTGAAGCCAGGTGTGTCTGTCTCCAGAACTTACTCCCTACACTCCATCCCGCCTTACCCAGCCTCAACCTTCATCCTCCCAGCTCTCAGAATCAGGGCTGTGGGTTGGGCAGTGAGGTGTTTCTGACATTCTCCTCATGTTGGGACATTCATCTTTGGCTTTGAACAGGGTGGGTGTCCTCCATAGAACACTGGGGGTGGGGTGGGAGAGGGGGCCGTGTCCAGAGTAGACTGATGGAGGTTGGTGAGAAGGCCTTGCAGTAGCTCAGGGATGAGATGGTGGTGGCTAGACACTGGTGCTGGCAGTGACTGGCAAGACGCGTGGAGGAATCAGAACTGACAAAATCCAGTGATTGATTCTGCACATGTATGGGTAGAAGGTGAAATAAGTGGCTCCTGGTTTCTGGCTGACATGACTAGGTAGATGGTGGGTCCTTATCCGGGGCTAGAGAGGAGATGGAGAACTCATTCTGTACAGGCTGAGCTTGAGCCCCCATGAGATACTCAGAGGAAATTCCCACTTACAATGATGGGAGCCTTTGTCCCACTCTGGTATATGTGATATGTGATATTTTGACATATATATATATATATATTTCTCATAATGTATGTCTCTCCCTCTTCAAAACTGTGGTATTGAAAGGCAGAAAGCCTTTGTTTAACGAAGGCTTCAGTGTTTTATTTTTTTTTAATGGTTACTCTTTGTAAATGATTCTGAAAGACTTACCAGTCTTCTTGCTCATTTCTTTGTGCTTGTAAGAAAGGGGAAAGCTGTGCTTTGGTCAATTCAGAACCTCCTCTGTCTCCATCAGAACCAATAAATACCTGCTGTCACCCTGTAACTGCACCTCCTAAACTCTTTAGTACATAGCATAAGTGGAAGGCTGTAAAGACTGTTAAGGAAGTCTCTGGTGAGACCAGTAGCAAATATAAGGGCCTGTGCCTTTCAGAAGGATGGACTCTGGGGCACAGGAATTTAACTCCCTCCCCTGCATTAATTCTTCTTCTCCAGCAGCAACATTTATGAGTATTTATCGAACATCTGGGCATTAGTGATGCAAAGCACTTCACAGCAGTAGCATGGAAGCTCATGGGAGCAGACATTTCTGTCTGTTTGATGCATTGCTATGTTGTCTGGGCCTAGACTGTGCTCGGTATGCTTGCTACATGGTAGGTGCTCAGGAAGTTATTTGATGAGGGGATAAACAAGTGAAAGAAAATACTTCCTGCTGACACAGAAGATCAATTCAGTCATCCAGCATTTATTCACCATGTGTCAGATCTCGAGTCAGACCATGGGAACACGCAGAAGCGTAGACCAACCCGGCACTCAAGAAGTATTATGCAGGAGACCAGCCAGTCAGAAGATCATGATTGTTCTTGGGAGAAGTGTCCCTACAGCAGTAGGAACTGCGTGCCAAGAGAAGCAAGTGGGGAGTGGCAACCCTGACTCCAGGTGGGAGACCAGGAATGCTTCACAGAGGAGGCAGCATTTGACCTGGGTCTTGAAGGATGAGTAAGAGTTTTCTGAGTGGGAACTGAGAGAGGTATCCAGACAGAGGAAATCTTTTGGGAAGGGAGCTGAGACAGTTGTTCTGGTCATTTGCAAGGAAATACCTTGCCAGTAGGTTGGAGATGGCTATAGATGGTCTATCCTCCCAGTGCTTGAGAAAGGCTAGATTGTTATCCAAATCCCTACTCCCTCCCAACTCCCCACTCCCTCCCGACTCCGCATGTTAGCATCCTTCTAGGAGAGGAGGAGAAGAGAGAAGGATAAAGTTTATTGGTGGGAGGAAAATGTTGGGAAAAAAGCATGCACAGGGAAACATGGATACATACTAGACACCTACACTTCTTAGCTCAGTACACAGTGCGAACCTCAGGAATTAAGGAGCATCCGGGGCCCGCCCATTCCCATCGTATGCCACTGTTCACAGGCCCACTTGTGCACACAGCATTTCTTGAATGTCCCTTCTGCACCTGGGGCTTCTGATAGGAAGTCAAACAAGGCGTAGTATGGTCACCAGCAAGCAGTTTTGTGACTCCCAGGCCAGTGAATTGGCCATTTATAGGGACCTGAGGTCTGTCCATTTACCAGGGATTTCAAACCGCGGCCTGTGGGCTGTCTGTGGCTTTTTCACATACCTGGCCTTCATCACTCATCAGGTTACCTGTAGACCCACTGAAGGTATTTGTGTCTCAGAACTCTGGATGAGAAATCTCTAAGAAATTCCAAGCATTGATGATACCAAAGGTAGGATAGACATAGAGAACCACAGGTCATGGTTGGTCATTCCCACTTGCAGTCTAGAATCATCTGGTTCTCTTGTTAAATACACCATTTCCTACCTAGACAGTGTTTCAACAAGAGGAGACATCACTTTGGCAACAAAGGCTGGTATAGTCAAAGTTATAGTTTTTCTAGTAATCACGTACGGATGTAAGAGTTGGACCATAAAAAAAGGCTGAGCACTGAGGAACTGATGCTTTTGAACTGTGGTGCTGGAGAAGACTCTTGAGAGTGCCTTGGACAGCAAGGAAATCAAACCAGTCAATCCTAAAGGAAGTCAACCCTGAATTTTCATTGGAAGGACTGATGCTGAAACTGAAGCTCCAATACCTTGGCCGCCTGATTCAAAGAGCCAACTCATTGGAAAAGACCCTGATGCTGGGAAAGATTGAGGGCAGGAGAAGACGGGGATAACAGAGAATGAGATGGTTGAATGGCATCATCGACTCAATGGATGTGAGTTTGAGCAATCTCTAGGAGATAGTCAAGGACAGGGAAGCTTGGTGCACTGCAGTCTATGGGGTCACAAAGAGTCGGACCCGACTGAACAATAACAACCCTCAGGGATTCTGATTCAGTTGGTCTGACATGGACTGGAGACTGAGTCTTTTTTAAAGCTCTACCAGTTACTTTAGTTCTAACATGCTACTGCTGGAAAACCACAGCCCAGAGAGGCAGTTTGTTTTGGCCAGACTCATAAAATACACCATCCTCCTAACTTGCAACCCACTGCTGTTTTCCCCAAACAGCACTGAAGGCAAAGGGGCCCTCAGAACCTTCCTGAATATTCAAGAGGCATCCCGCACATCAGCAGCTTGGAGCAGGGGAGGCAGGAATCTGTAACTGCTGTGTTGCCTCTTCAAGAACAAAGCCCTTGCCAGTTTACCACTCTGGGAAGATTGCCAGGCTCAAGTATTAATAATAATCTCTTTGTTTTTTAAATGCCTTATAATTGCATAAATAAAGCTTACTTTCTCTTCTTTAATGGTAATGAGGCTTATTTGACTGATTGGTTGATTAATAAGACTCTAATTTCTTTACTGACAAAACACGAAGGCCAAAAGAGGGATGCTGGGTGCTAGTAGCTTGGGATGCGAAGCAACCATTCCACTTTTTAGTTGCTGCTCCTGAATCTGGGAGAGAAGGGTAGCAATGCAGTCAGATATGGATAAATAAAAGCTGCAGGAAGTTTGAGGAAGCAGGTCCCTGCATTTTCCTGAAGGGCTATTCCTGAACACCATCTTCTTCATAGTCAACAGCGTCTGTCCTATGAAGACCTGTGGGGAATATTTCTCTGATTTCAGTGCCCGTCAAGCTTGTACTCGATTCCCAGGTAGCTCAGTGGTAAGGAACCCTCCTGTCAATGCTGGAGATGTGAGCTCTATCCCTGGGTCAGGAAGATCTCCTGGAGAAGGAAATGGCAACCCGCTCCAGTATTTTTGCCTGGGAAATTCCATGGACAGAGGAGCCTCTGGGCTAGAGTCCATGGAGTTGCAAAGAGTCAGACACGATTTAGCAACTCAATAACAGCAATAATGGTTGCACTCATCCTGGTAGTATTGTATGCACACTTGTAGACACTGGCAATTGTGAAATTGATCGTGTTTGCTGTTTCCCACTGGACACCAGGAAACTCAGAGCCAAACCGGTGTCTAGCCAGCAACAGGCATAAAATCCTCAGCAAATGTTTGATGTAATAACAGCTCACATTTGTTGAGCATTTACCGTCTGCATGAACCCCCGGTAACTTACTTTCTGCAAACTTAAGGTTCCTGAAAAACTAGAGTGCAGCTCTCCCTTTTATAAATCAAGTAATGTTTTCAATGCCCCAGAGGAATAAAGAACTGGTTCATTTAAATCAGAGATCCCAGTGCTGTGAGTAATGACCTCCCTACTCCACCATGTTTGCAGTGTCATTTGCTGGTTTTCAGACTCTCTCTTGACCTACAGAGGAGGCCAGCTGGGCCCGGCTGCTGCCTCCAAGTTGGCTGTGAACTTAGCTTTCTTTTCCTGAGCCCAGAAAAACCCCTACCCTAGCGACGAATCACAGGCCAGAGCCGAGCCCTGACAGGGGCCCACGGTTGTAGACGGCTTTGCACTGTCACGCACTGGCCGGGAGACAAAGGGAAACAGGAGGGCTTTTATTGGTCACCTGCCTCCGTGCACAGGGCTCCTGATAGATAACAGATGGAGAGACGAGGGAGTTAATGAGGTCGGCGTTCTGGCCAAATGCTCTCCATCTTCCTTTTGCCACTGAGTCGTTGGAAAAGAATGTTGCTCTGGGCGGGTGGGGCAGGGAGAGCTCAAAAAAGCTGAGCTTTCACCAGAGGTGTTGGGAGAAGCGAGGAGGCGAGAACAGTGTGCACTGATGCGATTCATCTCAATTCAGTGAATATTTATTAAGCGCTTCATACCTTAGTCACCTTTAGGTATCACCGCACCCGCAACGTATTCTTCCAGAATGCTCTTCCGTGTAGTTATCTTTATGTAGTTATCTTTATCTGCATTTTACAGCTCAGCAACTTAAAAGGCTCAGAGATGTTAAGTAACTTGGCCAAGATCACCCAGCCAACCTAGAACTCAGCTGGGATTTGAACCTAAACCTCTCCCTCTCTTTAAACCTCATGCATCATGCTGCTTCTCCAAGCTGTAAGACCACTCGCCGTGTCACACATTCCTTTTGAAATTGTTTTCAGGGTTGCATCTTGAGGTCTCATTTCCGAAGCATCTCTTCTTGCTATAGTGAGGAAATAGTGGTGGGAAAGAGACTGATCTTCAAAGCATTGGGAGAAATGGGTGGAAGGAGCCGTTTACACTTAGAAAATTTGCCTTCGGTTCTAGGTGGGGTGGGGGGAGTTAGTAATTTAATCGTCAGGGCTGACATCCACTTCCTGGGGGGCTCCTTGTCTTCAGCCAGATGTTTTTTGTTGAATCTGGTAATTTTCAAAGAAAGGTCAGGGCTGGTGGCTGTGAATAGAGCTCATGGAAGACCATGGGAAACCTCCCATAAATGGTGTGTGTCACGGCACTTTACAACTTCTAGCCTCTCCGGGGCTCTCTCACAGCAGCCCTGTAATGCAGGCTCATTATTGGCCCCATTTTATGGATGAGAAAACTGAGCCCCTAAGACTTTCCCAGATCAAGTGCAGAGCTGGGACCCACCCTGTGTAGGAAGACGCAAGCTTGGTACCTGGCACATCTGGATATTCACAGACCATTAGAACTTCAGATTCCCACCTCTGAGGCTTTTTCCTTCCATCACACTGTCTCTGCCTCGAGAAAAAGTAGTCTATCCTGAAGGCTGTTTTTTTCCAAATGTAAGGAAACCCTTGCTGGGCTGTGATCTCACGTTCCTCACAGCCCCCTTTGGCGTCTCCACGGACCATGCATGTGACTAACTTTCATCCATCCAGAGGTTATAAGAAAGCAAACGTTGGCAGCATAACATCTCTCTTCAGAGACACAGAAGGCTGCCCCAGGATTTGTCTCTGGGGGTCGGGGAAGAAATTTGAGAGGCTGTGGAGGAAGAAGGCACTGGCTTTGCTTTGTCAAGATCTGTGCTTTTTAAACAGTTTCATCCCCAAACCCATAACATCCCTCCTCCTAAAGGAAAAAAAAAACAAACAATCCAAACAAAATGTGTAAGCCACCATATTCTGTGCCCACAGCTCCCTCTCTGCCTGTGTATTTCTGGCCTGGCCCCCAGACCCCGTGGGAAGAGGGGAGAGCTCTTCTCAGGGGTCAGTGGTGTGGGGTGCAAGGGGGCACTGAGGGTGGGCTAAGGGCTCAGACCCAAGCCACATCCAGGGGGAAAAGGCAGGGTGGACTCTGGGGGAACCATCGCATGGTTGAGAGTCCTTGAATCTCAACCATCCAGATAATGGGACCCATCAGAATCAAGAGCAGGGTTGAGGAGCTGGGTGGAGGAGAGGGCCAGAGGAGGGCACCAGTGCTTGCGGAGTGCCCTCTGTGGGCCAGCTAGTTGCCATACACATTCTCCTCTTTTTCCCCAACCACATGAATTTGCAAGATGAGGAAGTTGAGGCTCAGAGTCCCAACAACATGTCCATAGCTTGTCAGAGGCAGAACTGAGACCAGAGCACAGGTTTCTGACGCCAGAGCTGGAGACGGGATCAAGGAGGATCTAGGCTTGCTAACACAGCAGGAGGCAGTGCTCCTGTGTCCGACCTCGTATATGGTGTGAGGTCGGAAGTGTGTGATCATGAAGTCAGGTGTGGGTCTTCTCAGGCATGCTATATGTATTAAAGGTCCAGACCTGTGCTGTCCAGCATGGTAGCCACTAGCCACCCAGGCTATTTTAAGTTCATTAAATTAAAATAAAAACTTCATTCCTGGATTGCATGAGCCACATCTCCACTATTTTAGTCTTCATGTTACTAGTACTGTATTAGTACAGGTGTGTAAAACATGCTGTCTCTGCAGAGAGGTCTATGGGACAGACCTGATCTAGTGGGGTTTAGAAATGATACAAATGATAAAAAAGCGAACAGATTGAACCACCTCTGGGTCTGAACCTCAACCTAGACCTGGCCCAAAGGGGCCTGAACAGTCCTGTCCCCTCCACCAGGAGCTGTTGGTGGCTCTGGAGCTCAAAGTCCTGTGACCCTTGCATGTCCAGCACCTTGCTTCCTGTGGCCGAGCTGGTCAGCATCAGCTGTACGTGTCCTGCAGATCCCCCAGGGTCAGCTCCAAGGTCTTATACTGGGTGTCACTGCACTTTTTAGAGCATTTCATCCCAATCATTTTATCCTATGTCCAGAACAAGAACCTAGCACAGGAGCCCTGAGTGAGTGAAAGTGAAAGTGAACTCTCTCAGTCATGTCCGAAGCTTTGTGACCCCATGGACTGTAACCTACCAGGTTCCTCCATCCATGGGATTTTCCAGGCAAGAATTCTGCAGTGGGTTGCCGTTTCCTTCTCCAGGAGATCTTCCCAACCCAGGGATTGAACCCAAGTCTCCCGCATTGTAGAAGCCCTAGGTACGGGTGAAATCATAGGTCTTTGAAGAAGACAGATGAGTTAACAGTCATTACAGCCTTGTGATAAGGGTTTATTACAGGCAGGAGTTCAGTCATTCACTTATTCACTTATTCATTCATTCATTCATTCATTCATTTACAGTTTGGCAACTATCATGAGCCTGATACTGGAAACAGAGATAGTGATGTTTTAGGAGGGAGTGGCCATCCTGCATGGGCAGGACAAGAGGGCACATGGAGTCAGAAATTAACAAGGTTCCTGGGGCACATAACCCCAGCTCTGTGTGGTCAGGGTGCCTCCTTGATGGCTGAGATCAAGGAGGTCACAGGTTGGGCCAGCATGCATCCAGGTCTCATAGCCAGTGAGCAGCCCCAAGACAAGTTGAGCAAGAACCAGGCCTGATGCTGGGCAAGACTGAGGGCAAGAGAAGGGGACAACAGAGGATGAGATGGTTGGATGGCATCATTGACTCAATGAATGAGTTTGAGCAAGCTCCGGGAGATGGTGAAGGACAGGGAAGCCTAGTGTGCTGCAGTCCATGGGCTCACAAAGAGTCAGGCATAACTTAGTGACTGAACAAGAACAAAAGACCTTAGCCTGAGAATCTTAGGATTTTAGGGCAAAAGGCAGCTTAAAGGTCCTCCTCCGACCCCTTCATTTCTCAAAGGATGAACCCAGGGCCCAGACAGAATCAAGGTGCACTGGGGCTTAGCGACAGAGCTGCGTTCAGATCCCAGGTCCTCGGCTCCCAGGCCAGGGCCCTTCCCTTCCCTGTGCTCCGTCTGAAGGACCGAATTTTGTTTTGAGTCCGCATTTCTCACTCCTCTGTCACACTCCCCCAAGGGTCACTCCCACCCCAGCAGCCTTATAGAATTTTGATCTCCAGGAGAGCACGGAGCAATCAGAGGTATGTAAGTGGGGGTGTGAGGGACATAGTGGAGAGGTGGTGAGCATTAACCCAAGCTGGCGAACCAGGGCTGGAAACTCTGCCACTTACTGGCTGTGGGACCTTGGACAAGTTAGACCATTCCTCTGACCTTCAGGCCTAAATGGGATTGTAGTACCTACCTCATCGGATTGTGGTGGGCCTAAGTCAGTTATTATATTTGAATGCATTACAAGAGTATCTGGCATATCAAAAACACCGCGACTGTGTAAAGATTGTGCTGCCGTGATTGGTTCCTTGTTCTGGAGCTGGATGTGTGATCTGGCGTGTGTGCCCGTGGGGACACTGGGGCAAGTGTACATCCCTAGGGCAACTTAGAAAACCTCAAAGTAGTGACCTGTGTGAGCTGGTTCCGACAAACTCCTGTGTTCCTGCTTAAACCTTCCATGGAACACTTATCCTGTTCCATCTTATATTTTTAATAATTTGAGTATTTTCCTTAGACTGCGTTTCCCCTATGTCTCAGTGGGTAAAGAATCTGCCTGAAATGCAGGAGACGCAGGAGACTTGGGTTCAATCCCTGGGTCAGGTAGATCCCCTGGAGGAGGAAATGGAAACCCACTCCAGTGTTCTTGCCTGAAAAATCCGATGCCCAGAGGAGCCTGGCGGTCTATGGTTCCTGGGGTCACAAAGAGTCAGATGCTGAGCAACTGAGCACAGCATATTCCCTATTAGAAAATAAACCTAAATCATTTCATAATGTGTGTAACTCAAACTATTATGCTGTATGCTGAACTTTAAACTTAGTTCTGTATATCAGTTATTTCTCAATAAAACTGGAAAGAAAAAAAAGAGAGAGAGAGAGAAACCTGAGAGCAGGAACTGTATTTTATTTAGAGATTCAGACCTGGAATTAGAAAATATGGATTCAGATAACATTCTCTTAGTGATACATCTTTTCTTTTTCTTTCTTCTTTTTTTCTTGATAACATCTTTATTGAAATATAATTCAAAAGCATATTGTGAATTATGCATATTATGCATATAATAATGTGCATATTATTCACAAAGCACAATTCAGCAGCCTTTAGTGGGATTTACCAAGTTGTGAAACCATCAGCACCATCAATTTTAGGACATTTTCATCACCCCAAGGAGAGCCCATCCCCCCTCTTCCCTGTAGCACTTCGTGGGATGATGATAAGCGTTAATAAAGGAATACATGGGCACAGGCCTTAGCACAGAGCCAGGTACTCAGTTCAGTTCAGTCACTCAGTCGTGTCCAACTCTTTGCAACCCCATGAATTGCAGCACGCCAGGCCTCCTTGTCGATCACCAACTCCTGGAGTTCACTCAAACTCATGTCCTACCCCCCTCTCCTCATTCATGTGAGGCATTTTCCGTCGCCTCTGTCTGTACCACGAATGCGGGGACCCCTCACCCCCAAGGTTTGCAGGAAGAAGGCTCAGACTCTTTCACCTGAGCAGACTCACACTATGCAGGCGGCCTGTACCCACAACGCTGGCAGAGCCTCAGATGATGAGCTTTTTGAACACTTGCCAATATCTCAACCCTTCTAATTAAAACCACATTATCTGTGATGATTCTTAATGATAGCATTTGTGGAATCGGGATCCTCTCAGGTCTCAAGTTCAGTTTGCAGTTCCTGCTTCTGAACAGCATGTGCAGTGGCCTTAATAATGGGTTGGGTGGAGATTCTGTGGGACCCGCTCTGGTAGCCTGTATATTTTCTTTTTTTCCAAAAGCCTCTATCTGGGGGAGTTGGCAGCCCATGTGCCAAAGACGCAAGTCAGCTCTTTCTCATTTATAACTCTTATTTCATTAGCTCTGTGCCCCTCACCCTCCACCCTTCTCAGGGGAAAGTGAAGAGAAGCAAGCGGATCAGGGTTTGCTTGGCATCATGGCTGTCAGGATTCAGGGAGCTCCTATTGCTGGGGTCCAGCCTGCTGGCCCTTGAGGCCTCCCGCCGTCCTGTTCTTGTAGCTGACGATCTTTGCATCTGCAGGCTGGGTGAGCTTCAGGCCCCGGGTCTACTCCTGACCTAAAACTGGAGGAGATTACAGAACAGCATCCTGAGTCATAGGTCTGCAGGGGTTCATTAAAGTGTCATCTTTACTTCTGACCAGGTTTGAAAGCATTTTAAACGATTGCTTTGAGAAGGCAGAGCAGCCTTTGGGGAGATGCCTTCCAGTTCTTGGGGCTTCTAGGCTGGCCTTGACACCGAGCCCTAGTCTTAGAGCATAGGCCTAGTTCCTTAGTACCCTGGGCAGGACCCACCACGCTGGCCCTGTGTGTCTTTCCAGCCCATCTCTGACCCCTGGATGCAGCCTGTGTTCAGAAATGCTGAGCTTCTGGCACTCCCCAGTGCTCCTCCATGGCTCAGGCTCCCTCCTCTGCCTGGACTGACTGTCCCTGCCCTTCCTCCCTGCCTGGCCTCCCATCACCCCCACCACACCCCCACCCCAGCTTCTAAAACGCAGCTCAGGGGTTGCTTCTCAGGAAGCCTCTGCCTCTGACCCCGGCCAGCTGAAGCGCCCTCTGTGTGCTCATGCTATATCCTGGACAGATCTCTTGCCACCGTGTTATGACAGTCATCTGATAGTGTCTGGATGTTCTGTCTCACTCCCCTTAGCAACTTCCCAGCCATCCCTTAGTAATCAGAGTGACCAGACGAATGGATGAGTGAAGACACAGAGGACTGATTAGTTACCTAACTGAGCATCTGCCTCACTCCCAAGTCCCATCTCCAGAAAGCTCCATAGCCTAACGGAAGTCACAAAATCTGAAGTTGACCAATGTGGGGTTTGGAGTCTAGAAACAAGAGGCTTTAGGAGTTGAAATCCAAGAGGCAAAGTGATTGCTAAAAAGCAGGATTCCTACCAGACCCAGGCACGCTTCTCGTGGACAGTCTAAAGACCAGCATTCTAATCTTTTCAGCTCCGAGATACAACTTTCCAATGATTCTCTTGCAGTCAGCATCATTTTGCAAAGTCTCACTGATGGCTTGGGTTTCTCAGCAGTATAATCAAGCTGTGAGATCACTACATTTTAGGATTAGACGTGTTGGCTAGGACTTCTGGTTCTGCCAATTCCCAGAGGTGTGACCGCAGGCAAGTGGGTCCTCCTCCTAGAGATTCACTCTCCTCTTGGAAAGGGGGACACTGCATAAGACAATGAGTGGTAAGTGCAAGGAGCTGATGGGGTGGTTGAAGAGAGTTTAATTAAGGTTGAGCTGTCAGGAAAGCAGAAAGGGATGGTGTAGCAGTCTAGGTTAGCAACAGCAGGGAGCTCTCACCACCCCGAGGCCTGCAAGGGCGGGAGCAGCTACTGAGAAAGAGCTGTGTCCACAGAAGAGGATGCTGGACAGGATCCCGGCCTTCAAAAGACGAAAGCCCCCATCAGCTCACAGCCTAGCAGAAGGCTTGCGGGGAGGGAATGTCCCAGCCTCTCTCCTCTCGCCCTCGGAGGCTGGTGCCTCCCATTGGCTAAACCCAGCTGGAAGTCAGAGGGAAAGGAACATCAGTGGCCGTATGTTCAGAGGTCAGCCTCCTGGAGCCCAGACCAAGGCAGGGAAAGGCAGAAAAAGGAGGTAGAGGGCCACATGGAGACAGCCCAGCCCGGCTGTAGCCTGACACCCAGCACATCCTCAGTACACACCACTTCCATCCCTGATCTTATCAACACCTCTACCTCTATAAAAAAAGGGGGGGAGGCTGAGTAGAAGATTCAACAAATACGAACATTCCTTAAGGTCCTCACAGGAGTGTGTTAGGGACGATGTTGAAATGGAGAGAAAGAGTAAAGGATTTTTAATTTTGATTATCTGTGGATTTCTTTTATCCAAGTTATCTCTTTCCGCCAGTAGCCGGGATAATTGAAACCTCATTGCCTTCCCTAACTGCAGCTGTTCAGTCTGCTGAACGCACATCAAAGGTGTTTTTGTAAGGAGCTGTCTGCTGTAGTTTTTAATTAATTTTAATTTTATTTTTACATTTGATCTAATAGAGTCAAATGAATCTTTCATTGTTTAGATTTAGTTGAACTGGTGAAATAGGTCAGGCTTTCCAGGAGTTCCCCAAACTTCTTTGCATGGATAAGTAACTTCTGGCAGCAGAGCCTGGGTTCTGGAGGCTACCTGGCTGCAATCCTGGGGGACAAAGCATCGGAAAAATGAAAGGCCAGACTAAGCAGAGGGTGTCAGCAGCCTATTGGTTCCACAAAGAGGTCCTACTGTGTGCTGAGTGGTAAAGGAGACAGAGGGGCTGTCTGTGCTTCTCAGAGTCCAGGGGGGAAATAAACGTGGACACTTGACAGAGAATTAATAGCAAGCACCTTTATTTCCGCCCCCCACCCTGACTGACTAACTGGGAAGATTTGCACCATGCCCACCCCCTCCCCAGGGGCCTCCAGAACTTACCAGTCATTTATGGGGCTACTGCCCATGCTCCTCAACCCAGGGGTTCCCCTCCTGGACTCTGCCCATGGCCCTCCTGGGACGCCTCCCCTCCCTGTTGCCTGGAAGGCAAGCTGGGCCCTTGCAGTATGGTGAGACTTTCTTCTGTCCCCTTCGTGGCTTTCAAGGTTGCATATGGAAGCAGCTATCTATCTCTGCCAACCACCAGCTTCTTTCCATCTCCGAAGCCCCAGTTGGTGATTTTCCCCAGAGAGAGCAACTCAGGCCTTCTAAAGAAACCCCTTCAGAGGATTCAGTCTCCCCTGCGGGTACTTCCCCATACACGAGGCCACGTCCACGCACTCAGCCTCAGCTCCTCACTTCCTTCACCCCCACCTGCCTGGCACTTGAGTACGCTCAGATTAACACGTCATTTTATAATAAATTGCAACATGTATTAGATTTTTAATGTGTGTGAGGGTGAGAAAAACAAAAACAAAGAAACAGAAAGGCCTTTAATAAGACCTTTAAATAGACCTCCATGGAAAGAAAGTACAGTGTGCAGAAAGATGAAACAAAGCATATAACTCATCTTAGGGTCCTAGTTGTCTCTCTACAAAGGTGCCTGCTGAAAAAGATTTCTTTTTCTTCTTGGAGGAAAAAAGACCCAAGTTTTATTTATACCAAAGAAGTCCCTTCACGTATTACTTTACACCTTGCGTTTTTCCCTTAATATGTCTAGATGTTTCACTTTCAACCCTACAGAACTCACTCTCGTTCACTGCTCTGTATTCATCCATCATGTCAGTGCACTTGAGATTGTTAACCTCATCCTCTGTCCATAGACACTTAAGTATTTCTAGATTTTTGCTGTTATGGATAACTTCTTAGTGAATCCCTTATATGCCCATCTTGACCCATTTGGGGAGGTGGGTATAACTAGAGAGTAAATTCTCATTTTTCCTGGGCTGAAAATTATATGGTTAAATTTTGATAAATGTTGCCAAGGCATCCCACAAAATGTTCCATCAATAGCATATGAGACCACTCCTTCCCTGGGGGTAGACACTCAGAATTATCAAGCTTTTCCAATTTTGTCAGCCTGATGGGGGAAAAAAATGGCATTTCATTATTGTTTTGATCTGCAGTTCTTTAATTATTAGTGAGGCCAAACATCTTTTCATATGTTTATTAGCTGTTTATTTGTGCTTCTCTGAATAGATTGTTCCTATCCTTTGTCTAATTTTTTTGTTCCCTACTGAACCAGAAATAAATTTAAACTATTTTGTGAAACCAAAAGCAGGATCCAAATCTCAAGTTTTTAAATGCTATCATCAATTCTATTTTCGTTTATATGGAGATGGCAGAATCTCCGGGAGGGATGAGGGTCTAAACACATTTATCCTCGGCTACTTCAACAGGGACCCTCTGTCACCCCTCAGAAGGGTCCGCCTGTTCCCATCCCAAGTAGAACAAGGCAGTTAATTATTTACCACCCCAGCGGTTCAGAAGGGGAGCTATTCCGGTCAGACCGTGCTTCCGCAGCTGCCAAGTAGCACGCTCTAAGACACGGATCAGCTGTGGGCCTCCGTGTCATCCATTTAGATGAGGCCTCTGTCAGCTGTCTGCTGTGATCCTCCACAGGTCACATCCTTGACACCATCTGCTGGACCATGAAGACCATCAGCTCGCCAGGAAGCCTGACAGGCTGTGATTATCTTCCACTCCAGTGCTTTTTTTTTTCCCCCTTGGCATGAGGGGATTCATTTCCTGGGCAAGCTCTTTGTGCAGCAGACACCTTCTAAAAGGAAAATGAGCCTCTTTGGGTACGTTGATGAGTTTGTTCTGGCCTTAAGGTGATCAGGCCCTGAGTGTATAAAAATACACATGAATGCAGTTGATGGTTTTGGCCCAAGTAGATGGAATGGTATTTATCTGTTCCTTCATTCATTCAACCAAATGTCAGTTACAAAGCAGTTCAATTAGAAGCTTAAAGATTGGGCTGTACAGACAAAATAAGCCTTAGATCTTAAACCTGCTCTTGTGTGACCCAGGGCACGTTGCATTACTTCTTGATTCTTGGAACCTTTGAGTTTCCTTAAGTATAGAATTGTTGTTCAGTTGCTCAGTCATGTTTGACTCTTTGCAACCCCATGGACTGAAGCATATCAGGCTACTGGTCCTTCACCATCTCCCAGAGCTTGCTGTGAGAGCCATCCAACCATCTCATCCTCTGTCATCCCCTTCTCCTCCTGCCTTCAATCTTTCCCAGCATCAGAGTCTTTTCCAGTGAGTTGGCTCTTTGTATCAGGTGGCCAAAGTATTGAAGATTTAGCATCATTCCTTCCAATGAATATTTAGGACTGATTTTCTTTAGAATTGACTGGTTTGATCTCCTTGCAGTCCAAGGGACTCTCAAGAGTAAGTGTAAAATAGATGAGTTAAAAAATGGGAACAGTGGCAGATTTTTTTTTTCTTGGGCTCCGAAATCACTGCAGACAGTGACTGCAGCCATGAAATTAAGACACTTGCTCACTGGGAGGAAAGCTATGACAAACCTAGACAGCGTATTACAAAGCAGAGATATCACTTTGCCAGCAAAGGTCCGTATAGTCAAAACTATGGTTTTTCCAATAGTCATGTATGGATGTGAGAGCTGGACCACTGAAGAACTTATGCTTTCGATCTGTGGTGCTGGAGAATACTCTTGAGAGTCCTTTGGACTGCAAGGAGATCAAACCAGTCAATCCTAAAGGAAATCAACCCTAAATATTCATTGGAAGGACTGATGCTGAAACCGAAGCTCCAGTACTTTGGCCACATGGTGTGAAGAGCTGGCTCACTGGAAAAGATTCTGATGCTGGGAAAGAATGAAGGCAGGAGGAGAAGAGGGCAACAGAGGATCAGATGGTTGGATGGCATCACTGACTCAATGGATATGAGTTTGAGCAAACTCCGAGAGATAGTGAAAGACAGGGAAGCCTGGCATGCTACAACAGTCCTTGGGGTCGTGTTGGATATAATTTAATGTAAAATAGGGGCAATAATGCCTACACCAGAGTTGTGAAGTTTTTTGAGATCATATATGCATTGGGCAACTGTTTCCACAGTCGTGTTTCATGGACAAGCCACTGGAAAATTCAGGGGCTTAAAACGATAATTTATTCCTTTCCCACTGTTGTAGCTAGGGCTCAACTGGGTACCAGCTGAACTAAACTGGGCTCAACTGAGTTTGACTCCAATCTGTAGATTGGATCCACATTTGCTGTGTGAGTCTCTGATCTCCCTTGAACTCACAGGGTAGCTAGGGCATATTTTTTTTCCCCTCTGCCATTAATGGAAAGTGCTGAAAAGTTCAAGGCCAAGGGCATGAAGTGAGGGGTGAAGAATGAGGACCGATAATGCAGTCTTCCACTCTGTAGAGTACCTGGTTGGTACACAGTAGTTGCTCTGGTTTTCTGGCTGGTATGGTGGAGAACAGAATTGCTTGTTTGAGCACCATTTTTCCCAGTGATGATGTCCTAGTCTTGTGCTGCTTTTAATCCATGGTTTTAATGCTTTTAATGTTCTTATTTCTTAATTCTTTAACTGGCCAAAGATGGATCCTTTTGAGCAAACTCAAAGAAACCAACACTTAAGAGCCTTTATAATTTTTTCTTTGCCTTAACTGTGCCATTGCTTCATATCATTCATCATTTTCAAACGTTCTCCTCTCTTATCACTTCAAATACTTCCCTTCCCCCATTCGTCCCTTTTGAAACTTCCATTAGATGTGTGTTGGGACTTCTGATTCTCTCCTTTGTTTTAACAGATCTCTCATGTTTTCCATCTATCTCCCTGCTCTACAATGTGGGAAATTTCCACCAGCCCATCTGAGTCACTGTATCTCTCTTGAGCTATACTTAATCTGTCATTTTATTCACTCTGTGAATTTTAATTTTAATGACTGTTTTTTTTTCATTTTTCAAGTTTTATTTGTTTCTTCTTCAATCCTGCCTTCATAGTGTCTTGTCCTTTTAATATGATTTTTATCCCTTCATTTATCTTCCTAGTCACTGAAGTACATTTGTGATCACTCAGACTATTTTAGTATTTCAAGGGTGGTAAGCCTTATCATTGCACCTGCTGGTAGAATGTTGTTTTGGGTGATTTGTGACTTTTTTGGTGAACGCATCATCAGGTTATGTGGTTTTTGTTCTAGTTTTGTTTTATTTTTTCCAGTGGGATTTTCTTGCATTCAAGGTTATGGAAGAGCCCTTACAAGGCTGATAGAGCTATTTTGTGCTGGATTTAACCAGGCACTGCAGAGATCTCATTGGCTCTGGGCCAGTTTTTACATTAATTTCTTGGTTTAGGATTCTCATAACCCATAGGTGGCACAAATTTAGATTTCTTACTTGCATGTGCCACAGATTTGAGTTTTCTTTATCCTGGGGTATTTTTTTTTTTCTTTTTCTATCCAAAGACCTGAGTAAAAATGAGCTTCTTGGCCTTCTCCATAACTTAATGGGCAGAAGTCTCATGCGTGGATGTAGGAGATTCTTGCAAGGTCCTGACATTTCACAGGGGTTTCAGGCTCTCTGTTCTAAGTCCCTGCCTCATGTGGGCCTGGGTCCACATCTTCTTTCCCCCACATGGATGTTCAAACCCCAGCTCCTAGCTCTTAAGGTTCATGCTTATGTCTTATAAAGTTCTGGGCCATCCCAACTTCAGTTCTTTCACTCAATGCTCTGGCTAAAAGTTTCTTACTCAATTATTTTTCATTTTATTTTGTTCTGCATTTCTGTGTGGCTTTTGTTTTGGTACTGAATTCTCTCTGTAAATTCAGTCTACCAAATTACCAGAACCAGAAGTCCAACACTTAGAGCTTATCAAAAAAAAAAAAAAAATCTAGGTCCTTTTATTTTTAAACTTCTTCCTAGAATATAGTCCCCAAAATGCATGTTCACTAAGTAATTGAATAATCAGACACATACTGAATTTAAAAGTGAATGAGAATTAAAGCTTTTGCCTAGCAAATTGCTGTCTAGAGTTGCCTTCTATTGACTCTTGTAATAATTAGAGTTTCAATTATTCATTTTCAATTAGAAGCATGGCATGATGACTAGAAATGTCATTAAGAAATTGAATTATGTCTAATGTTGAATTGATAGAAGGCAATATTTCCCCAGGACCACTCCTTTCTTTAGTGCCTGGAAACCAGACACGCTCAATGAGAAGAGCAAAAGTTGTGATAGGACTTTGGAAAGATGCAAAAAAGGAGTGCAGGACAGCTGAGTTGGCCTCAGTGACTTGGGAATGTGTGGGAATTTATTTCCCATTGGGGCAAATATCCCAATCTAATTACTCCCAGGTACAGGATTGGAAGCCACCAGATGTGTGTTCAGTTCTAGCTCTGCCACTTCCTGCCTTGTGTCCTTAGCTCCAACACAAACAGTGGCCCCGTCACCAGAGAAGAGCCTTCAGTGGACACTGCTAACCCTGTTTGTGTGCCTGGCACCCTGCTTGGCCTGTGCATGGATTATCTCATGAGTCTCACACCTGACCTCCAGAGTATTTTCTGAGATGAAAATTAGTACAGAGCAGAGTGCTGGGAATCATCAGTGCATAGTAAGCGTCTCTGTAGTGAATTAATAATGCTGCAGCCACTGCTAGTAATCACTGGGTTTTCAGCCCCTGCTAGGTGTTAGTTGGGAGAAGGCAATGGCACCCCACTCCAGCACTCTTGCCTGGAAAGTCCCATGGATGGAGGAGCCTGGTGGGCTGCAGTCCATGGGGTCCCTAGGAGGCGAACACAACTGAGCAACTTCACTTTCACTTTTCACTTTCATGCATTGGAGAAGGAAATGGCAACCCACTCCAGTGTTCTTGCCTGGAGAATCCCAGGGACGGGGGAGCCTGGTGGACTGCCATCTCTGGGGTCGCACAGAGTCGGACACGACTGAGGCGACTTAGCAGCAGCAGGAGGTGTTAGTCACTGGAATAATCACCTAACATCCATTTTCTGATTTAGTCTTCAAAACTACCTCTGAGCTATTACTCCTGTCTTAAATATTGGAAACAAGCTTGAAAGAGTTAGGTAAATCATCCCAGCGCCCCATAGCTAGGGAGTGATGGACCTGGAATCCAAACCCAGATTTCTAATTGCAGATGACCAGCTTATTTATATTGTGTTACATTATGTATACAGAAAGTAAAGAAGTTGGGGGAATATTTCTTGAATAAGTATAGTGTGTGAATGTTATATTTGGGTGGCTCAGAGACTTCTGTATAATTCTTTTTTCTTATAACAGTTGCAGATGGCTGAGTTTACTAGGCAGATGAATAGGAGCCAGTACTGTGCCTGGCATAAATTGAAGTTTAATAAATAAAATTGAAGTTTAATATCAATTCATTAATAATTTAGTTACTGACTGAGGGTTATACCGTCATTTTTTTTTAAGGTAGACTAGAAGCATAGTAGAAAATGCATGGACTAGGTTTGGAATTAGAGGGTGGGTGCTTAATCACTTCAGTCATGTCTGCCTCTTTGTGACCCCATGAACTGTAGCCCACCAGGCTCCTCTCTGTCCATGGGATTCTCCAGGCAAAAATACTGGAATGGGTTGCCATTCCCTTGTCTGGGGCATCTTCCTGACCCAGAGATCGAACTCCTATCTCCTGCATTGCAGGCAGATTCCTTACTCACTGAGCCACCTGGGAAGCCCTGGAATTAGAGGGACCCATGTCCAAATCTTGCTTAGAGTGGTCATTAGCTCTGTGCCCATGGGCAGGTGGACTAATCTCTTTGTGCCTTGGTTTCCTCATCTGTAAAGTGGGGGTGATCTTAATAACCACACAGTCCCAATGAGGCACACACAGTGTCCATTTCCTAGTCCCTAAAGATAGTGTGTACTGTATAAAAACTACCATTCTCCTTATAAGCTCCCCAGCAAACAGGACTATTAATAATTGTCACTGCATGCTGCTAGTGTTGTTGTTAATGATACCGAATAAAATTGTCAGAGAACAAATCATTGCTGAAGACAGGGAAGAACACCTGGATCCCGCAGGTAGCATTCCTCGGAAAGCAGGAATTCCAAGGACATTCTTCCTTTTTCTCAGCTTTCTGGAAACATAGTAACCAGCTTATGCTCTCACAGAGATGTGGCCTAGAGAAGTAACACATCAAAAGGAATGGAGCGGAGGAGGGGAACCTTGTCTTCGCACAAAAGGAACAAAAACAGCCCATTATTCAAAATCTCAGCAACAAATCCTCTGCTGAAAAAGTTGACCATATTCAGCAGAAGATGTTTTAGTTTCCATGGCAATTAATGGTGTTAAGTGCACTCCATAACTCAAAGGTCTCTGGTGAAGATAGAAGAGGGGAAGGGAGAAAGGGTATGTGGTTTTTTAAAAATAGTATTTGAAGGTTTTTTTTTTTTTTTTTAAACTGAAAATCCTCTTACAGCCTCTATTGGGCAGGAGTTTTATTTTTGAATACTTGGAAAGATGTGCAAAATGGCTTTAAGGGTGAAATTACACATACAGTTGAGACTCCCAAAATAGGCTCTCTCTGAGGCATGGCAGACACTCCTGGAAGAATCTCCAATACATTTACCCTGAGTGCCAGCAGGATACCTGCCTCTGGTCCTGGTGGGAATTCTCTCACGTGGTTGTCTCTAGCCACGAAGGGAGAAATTTGCTTGCTCAGATACCCATAGCTGTGTAAATTCCCAGGAAAGGAGAGGTTTGCAGGACCCTTGCTCTATCCTCTGAATCATCTAGGTCATTCAGTGAAGATTGAGTCAATAGGTGTTTATTAAATGCCTACTGTGTGCCAGGCACATCACTAGGGGCTTTGCACTGGTAGCCCACCTAACTCTGCCTCAGAAGGATGGTACCTCACTTTGAAGGGATCTGGGCCTCAGAGAAGCTTGGTAAAGTTCCACCAGGTCACCGCAAGCTGCAGAAGAGCCATGTAATCTCAGGCTTTTTTTTTTCTCTCTCTCTCTTTATTTTATTCAATATTATTATTTTTTTTTTTATTTTTTTTTTTGGAGTACAGCCAATTAACAGTGTTGTAATAGTTTCCCATGGACAGCAAAGGGACTCATCCATACAATATCCGTGTATCCATTCTCCCCCAAACTCCCTCCCATCCAGCCTGCCACATAACACTGAGCAGGGTTCCTTGTGTGATACAGTTGGTCCTTGTTGAATACCCGTTTTAAATATAGCAGCTTGTATCTGTATCCTCAGCAAGACAGAAGGCTTGGCCTTGTGCCTTTGTAAAAAGCATGAGCCCTCAGGGCAAACAGGGCTTCCAGACAAAGGTATGGGCCACTCCGCAGCTCCTGTCCCTTCCCTGGCTTCCTTTTCTATAAAACACAGGAGGAAGGAATACATTTTCCACACCACATACCTGTGGGTTTGGGTCTGAAATTATGTTCACTTCTTTCATTGCTGTCTCTCTCTCTCAGAGTTCTAATTAACTAGACCCTTTCCTTTGTCTTCTTTTGTTCTGGACTGTGTGCTCGTGTTTCTCGGGTGTCATCTGCTTTAAACTTCTCAATCATCTTGATGCCAGTTCTGTGATCATCTCCAACTTTCGCATGAAGAAACTGTGGCACTTAGAGGGAATGGCTTTTCCCTGAGTCTCCCAGTCTGTGTGAGGTGGAGCCGGGGTTCACAGGCTCGCCTCCCACCTCCATGGAGGTCACTCAGCCGGGACGCAGCATGGAGGAACAGATTTGGTGACAGTTAACAACCAGTTGACATCTGCCCACCGGCCCGCTTCCTAGTCTGGGTTTTGTTAGGACAACCTGAGCTCACTTCTATGTAGGCGGTTTCCTCCTTCAGTGTCTGAAGACAGACATGGAGCCTGAGGATCTTCACAGAGTCAGCCAGTCAGGCATGCAGGGTCTCGGGGCTCCTGCTGCTCTCTTGGACTGCCCTGTGCAGAGTGGAAGCTCTGGAGAAAACATGTACCTGCCTTCTGCCACGCCAAAGATTCAGTGCCATTGAAGAGTGAGCATGGCCATAAACAGATGACACAGAAGGAATTGGTCTTCTGTGCTCAGAGGCAAAGATAAAGGGCCATGCAGTTGAGAGCACGTTTGCCTGGAGAAATCAAGGAAGGCTGTCTGGAGGAGGTGACCTCCAAGATCTTCCTTCCTCAAGCTACCTCTATTCTTAGTGAGTAAGCCCACCATTAAAGAAGGCTTTTTCCTCAGGCAGCCTCTCTGGGCTCTGCCTTCCTCCATCCCAGAAGTCTCTGGTTAATTAAGAAAGGCCTGGGACAAAGAGTTCACCCCTCACTCGAGTCTCCTTCCCTGTCTTCCTTTTCTCTGCCCCCACACCACACCCCTCCTCCTACCGGGAGGCAGCTGCAGATACAGGCTTGTGAAAGAGAGGACTGTTTTAAAACAGGAGCTTAAAAAAAATTAAAAAATAAAACAGGAGCTTAACATGATTCATTTCAGATTCCCCAAGGACTTCTATAAAGTTTGGACTGAGTCATAATATATATTTTTTATTAAACTCCAAGACCCAACAAGTAGGAAGCTCCTCTGTTCAACAACGTAATATAACTGATATCCTGCAAAGGGAGCTTTTTTAATGGGTGAGTCTTTAAGCTGTTCCAGAAACACTGTGGCTTTTCCTCTCACTGCCTGGTTCTGGAAGGAGATTATAAGAGCCTTAGAGACTCATCATACCAATCCCAAGACACACACACACACACACACACACACACACACACACACACACACACACCTCCTGTCCCCCCGCTTTGCCACAGCCAAGTGCTGAGGGTCTTAAAACAAAAGCAGCACCTTTTTGCAGTCCCACATCCAAACCTTTCTAAGAACTAGTGCCTCTGGGGTTCTCCAGAACACAGAAAGGCCCCCAGAGCAGCATTTGCGCAGGCTGAGAACTGCTCCCCACCCCCCCACCCCCCCACCCCCCACATAGAACTGTAGTGTAAGTCAGGCTTCTCAGAGGGTGGTATCCAGACCTGCAGCAGCAACATCACACCTGGGACCAGATTCTCAGACCTCATTCCAGACCTACTGCCTCACAGATTCTGGAGGTGAGGTCAAGCAATTTGTATTTTAAGGAATTCTCTAGGTGATCTGATGCTAACTCAAGTTTGGGGACCACAGCAGTAGAGCCTTACTGCTCCAAATGTGGTCCCTGGACTGACAGCGTCAGCATCACTTGGGTTGTTGTTCAGTCGCTAAGTCGTGTCCAATTCTTTGCGACTCTATGGACTGCGGCATGCCAGGCTGCCCTGTCCATCATCATCTTCCAGAGTTTGCTCAAATTCATGTCCATTGAGTTGGTGATGCCATCCAACCATCTCATCCTCTGTTGCCCCCTTCTTCTTCTGCTCTCAACTTTTCCCAGCATCAGGGTCTTTTACAATGGGTCAGTTCTTCACATCAGGTGGTCAAAGTTTTAGAGCTTCAGCGTCAGTCCTTCCAGTGAATATTCAGGGTTGATTTCCTTTAGGACTGACTGGTTTGATCCCCTTGCAGTCCAAGGGACTCTCAGCCATCTTCTCCAACAGCACAGTTTGAAAGCATCAGTTCTTCGGCACCCAGCCTTCTTTATGATCCAACTCTGGCATCCGTACATGACTACTGGAAAAACCATAGCTTTGACTATATGGACCTCTGCTTTTTAATACACTGTCTAGGTTTGTCATAGGTTTTCTTCCAAACAGCAAGCGTCTTTTAGTTTCATGGCTGCAGTCACTGGCTGTGGTGCAGCCATCACTTGGGAGCTTACTGGAAATGCAGACTCTTGGGCCCCTCCACAAACCCGCTGAATCAGAATCATCCTTTTAACAAGAGACCCACAGCTGGACCTCATCCATGTGAACGTTTGAGAAACAGCACTGTAGGGCACTGCTGGGTCCAACCTCAGCTGGTCCTGTTACTAACTGTGTGATTATGGCCGGACACGTGACTCCTCCCAGCCTCCGTGTCCCGATGGGTGAATATGGAAGTCTTAGCTCTGCTAGCTGTGCCAGCATTTATGAGAAAGCTTCCCACAGCCCCGCTTCCCCAGGAGTCACTTAGAACCTTTCTTCCTGCCTCCCTCTCCCTGTGAGCACACAGCCTGCTGACACTCACCCTCGCTGGATTCCAGGGACTCTGTTCCTGCAGCCCTCCCTCCCCTTGTATTTCTGTTTTTCTGGTGATTAAATACCCCCCATGGCGTTTGGCTGGAGCTCTCTGATTCTGCTTGCGAAAAGGCTCACGTGGTTTCCCGTTTGAAGTGCCTCATTTTTTTTCTTTTTCCCTTTAACTTCAGCAGTGCCCTCCAATCAGGGCATGACTGGTGACCTCTCTAGTACAAATCAGAAAGAGGGTTTCTCCAGGGTTCTCCAAAACAGACCCCAAAACACAGTGTGCAAGGAAGGGTTTGAGAACAGCCAATTAGACCTAGGCAGCAAAGTCTTCTCACACACACAGTGGTGATACTTAAAAAAAAAAAAAGGAGAAAAACAGGACACCTTGAGTCTGATGAATTGCTGAGAAGTGCTAAAAAAATGACCACAGAATCACAGGCACCTCCCCTTTGCCCATTCCCTGCCTCCCACTGAGTCATGGCTCCTTGCTGGGAACAAGAGGCTCACAGAGGCCTCTCAGTGCCCCAGATGAAAGGCCCTGAAGCCAGACACAAGGGGAGGGGACAGGGAAATAGAAGCCCACTGACCCTTCCTGGGGCCACCAGAGGGGATTGAGAGGAATTAAAGCCCTCCCCAGGCTCCGGGCTGCAGACAGATGGCAGTGTCCCTTCCCAGGGTGTAGGGTTTAAAAAATGCATCAGACAGGGCTGCCTGCATGCATGCACAGAGGGGCCCTCACACACTGCCAGGGGGTGTGTGTGTGGGGGGTGCGTGGAGATTGGGACTGCTGCTCAGAAAATCAGTCTGGCAGTAAGATTCAAGAGCTGCAAAAAAAGTCTGTATTCTTTGACCCAGTAATTCTACTTCTGGGAATCTGTCCTAAGAAAACAATCTGAAATGCAGACAAAAATGTATACTCATGAGTATTCCCTGCAGCTTTATTTATAAGAGTGAAAAATTGGAAACCGCTAAATGCTCCACTTTGGGGAATTAGGTAGGTAAATGACGGTTCATTCATAGAATGGAATATTTTGTAACCGTTAAAAATGATGTTTACAGAGCTTTTAACGACATGCGGAAATGCTATGGTGTACCGTGGATGCAAGAGGCGGGATGTAAAATCACACCCGCAGTGTGATCTCAGCCATGTAAAACAATTAGAGGAAAATCTCAGGATGGAAAAGCGCACACACAAACCACTAACCATGGTTGTTCCTTCATAACGAGACTATGGATGTTTTTTTTTTTCCCCCCGCCTTTTCTTTCCACCTTTCTGGGTTTTTTTCTGCATTTGAAAATGATTGCTCGTCAGCTTTGGGAACTGTATTTATTTAAGCCTCATGGCCGATGAAGGGAAAAATCACCATTAGTTTGAGATCTGGTGAGGGCTACGACAGCTGTTTTTCCCTCCTACCCGTATATTGCTGTTAGGATCGAAGAAAAACATTACATAAACATTATTGACCAAATTAAAATCAAATAAAAATAAATAAATAAGGCATCTGAGGAAGGCCTCTGCTCCCCCAAGAAGCGATTGCCCATTTCTAGCTTATCATTTTTTGGGGATCTTATAAAACCAACCACTGTGAAATTGACTTCTAACTGATTTAAATTGAGATGGGGCCCAAATACAAGGCTCAGAAATTAAAGTGAGGAGGACTGCCCCATGGGCTAGATCAGTGATGGGGGCCTGCAAATCCCAGGTCACAGATGAGCCAGCGGGAGATTATTTCATAAGACGAGGTTTCACCTACTGTCTTTCACAAATGACTCCAGGGTCCCACCATCCATTGGCTGCTTTCAAATCTGTTTTTTTTTTTTTTTTTTAATTTAATTAACTAATTAATTTTGGCTGTACTGGGTCTTCATTGCTACGCACAGGCTTTCTCTAATTGCAGCAAGCAGGGAATGCTGCCTATTTTCTGCGTGTGGGCGTCGCATTGCAGTGACTTCTCTTGTTGTGAAGCAGGGATTCTTGGGTCCAGGCTCAGTAGTTGTGCACACAGGCTTAGTTGCCCCACGGCATGTGGAATCTTCCTGGACCAGGAATCAAATCCGTGTCACCTTTATTGGCAGGCAGATTCTTAACCACTGGACCACTGGAAAGTCCCATTTTGTTTTAACCAGCTGAGGACTGAGTCGGTGTTGTGTTAAACTGCCTGGGCCCACAAGGATTCTTAGAAGGCTTGTGGTTGAAAGTTTCGCCCTCAGCCCTACCAACATCCCCCTGCCCCACCACACACTCATTCAAGTTTGCATGTATCATTCATGTGTCTGTCCCCCTACAGAGGGTATATAACATTTTGTAATTGGAAAAAAAAAAAAAATAGAGTGCAAAAAAAAAAAAAAAACCATTTAGTAATTGGGCTTCCAGAATCTGCCTGCAATGCAGGAAACATTGGGTTCAATCCTTGGGTCAGGAAGATCCCCTGGAGGAGGGAATGACGCACTCCAGTATTCTTGCCTGGAGAATTCCATGGACAGAAGAGCCTGGTGGGCTACAGTCCATGGGGTCGCAAAGAGTAGGACACAACTGAGGACTTTCACTTTCAGGACCCTGTGCATTATCATCAAATATAAAAAAAACTCAATTATAATTTCATTCTTCCTTCCACCTGATGATGAAATTCCTATGATTTCAGGGGTGAGCCTTGTCTCCAACCTGAGGTCTCCTCCAATTTTAAGGGACCAGTCTTCTTCGTGTTGAAAGCAAACAGTCCAGGCCCTAACTCACGGGCTGCATGGCAGCCAAGCAGCCTCCCTTGTCATCCCGAGTCTCCCTGGCCAGCCTTCCCCTGCTTGCCACCTTGATGCTTGGCCCTCCCCCACTGTCCTGTTCCCTTTGGGTCTCCCCCAGAACCCCTCCTGTAGCAGTTCATGATCAGATTCATTCACTGCTTTGTTTAAACCCAGAAGGCCTCCCTTTTTGGATCCAAACAGTCTTATTATGGTTTTTTCCTCACTAAAAGAGTTCCCTCTCAAAGATACATTCTGCCAGGCAGCTTTCTGTGTGGCCAGCATTTTAAAATAACTGTGTGTGTGTGTGTGTGTGTGTGTGTGTGTGTTTCTGGTATGCTGCAAAATAGATACAGCACTGCAAAATATCTTTTATTAAAAAGGAGAACTAAATACACGACAGAAAGCAATGATGTGATTTAAATTGGTCACAATACAGTGCTCCATTTTACTCTAAGTGAAGTGAAGTCATTCAGTCGTGTCCGACTCTTTGCGACCCCATGAACTGTAGCCTATCAGGCTCCTCCCTCCATGGGATTCTCCAGGCAAGAGTACTGGAGTGGGTTGCCATTTCCTTCTCCAGGGGATCTTCCCGACCCAGGGGTCGAATCCGGGTGTCCCACATTGCAGTCAGACACTTTAACCTCTGAGCCACCAAGCTTGCAAATCTCCGTAAGTCAAGCTGTTTTCCTGGGAAGGCATAAGCTACTCAAACTGACTCAAGAAAAAGTAGAAAAACTTAAAAAGAAAAAAAGATCCTATACAAAAGGAACACTGAGAATAGTTTTAATGAAATGATGGTTTTTTAAAAGGCCCCAGGTTAAGACGATTTCATGCTGAACCCCTCCAAGTATCGGGGCACAAATGCTCAAATGATTCCCATGCTTGCATGGACAAGCTTTGGGATCCAATGTCCTGAGTTTAAATCCTAGTTTACCATTTATTAGTTGCACAGTCATGGATGAGTTAAAATCTCTGAATCTCAGTTTCCATGGAAATTCAACAAAGGAAGTGGTCCTGGTAAGACAGAAAGGTCCAGGTGAGCTTTTTGGAGAAGCTAGTCTGTAATGGATTTGATTTACCACCCGTAGTTATCAGCAGTCTTTCACATCCTTGCTCAGACTCTCTATAGTTAAGGGATGGACCTATAACTTGCCTGGCCAAAGTTAGGGTAGAGTCCATGTCACGGAAGAGCTGAAGATTCACAAGTCTTATTACTTCTTGGATATCTGTAGTAGAACTTCCAACACCCTGATTAGATGAGTCAGATTCCTGTGTCCAGGAACGATGTTGAATTCTACATGCCCACTTAATCCTCAGAACAACCCTATGAGGTAGTTGCTATAATTGCCCCCATTTTAAAGCTGAAGAACACCAGGGAATTCCCTGATGGTACAGTGGTTAGGACTCTGTGATTCCACTACAGGGGGGGCCCGGGTTTGATCCTAGGTCAGAAAACTAAGATCCTGCAAGCCACATGGCACATTCCCCCTCACCCAACAAAAAGATGAAACAGAGACAAAATGCCTTACCTGAGGTCATGCTATTAAATAACATATTAAATGGCCAGGATTGGAACTCAGGCCATCAACTCCAGAGCACTTCACCACCACAGTTCTCTTCTTTGATTTTAGTGTCTTCCTTTGTACAGCCTTTGACCGTCAATGGCATGATATCATAGATCATTAGATCACTGCAACAATCAGGTGTTCTCCCCTTTACAAAGGAAGAGACGGGCCTGGAGAGCTCTGAAATGACTTACCCAAAGTCACTGCTGAAAAGTGATAGATCCAGGATCCACCACTAAGGCTTCCCGGTGGCTTTTGGAGGCCCCACCACTGTGGGGGATACGGGTTCATGGTAAGATATCCGTGTCCCTAGGTTAACTTGCATTCTACCACCAAGGCAGCAGTGCGCAATACTTGCCCCCCGAAGGACTTGCCTCGGGCCTCCTCTCTGCACCCCTCAAGCCCATCACCTTCCAGAAACATTCCCAACCGCTGCATCCCATGAGAATTTCTCACCTCTCTGATATCCTGTAGCCCCAGTGTTCCTTAGCAACCCTTTGGTGTTACCATTTGCATATCACATGCTCAGGCCCTACCTTGTTTGGGTTCGCTCAGGTATACCATTCTGCTTTCTAGCAGTGAAAGTAAGAGTCATTGTGAAACGAGGGTAGTGCCACCACTCTCCTAAAACTGTCATCATGGTGTCAATACACGGGATGGTATCTTAGCTCTGGGTGTGAGCCTCCCCATCTTTATACCGAGCACCCTTTGCTTCAGATTCCTCATTGCTGGGAGGAGGATAACGACACCTAACATACAGAGCTAGTGTGAGCATGAAATAGGCAAAGCACTCAGCAGAGAGCCCACGTGTAGTGAGTGCTGAGTGAATGTCAATCCTGAGTGCAATTATTATGATTATTATTACATGACTGTTATTCCCTTTGCCATTTTGCAGTGCATATCAGTGCATCATAACAGAGTTAATGACAGAGTTAATAACAGAGGCCAGTGGGCCTGTACAGAACCCAGGATGTCGATGCAATGCCTCGGGGTCTCTGCAGCCTCCTAAGTTGGTCCCACACTCTGTGACTGACCTCCCCGAACCTCAGTTTTTGCATCTGTGAAATGAGCATGACAACATCTGCCTCCCAGGGTACTTGGGAGGATTAATGAGCTGCTGCATTTTGAAAGTGTCTGGCTCAGAATGTGCGGCGGCATATATGACTTCCTTTCCCTCCCTTGGTTGTGTTTTTCATGGAACAGAGCCATGTTTTTGACAAAAAGAAGACATACTGCAGAGTTTCTGTGTGTTTTTTTTTTAGTAGGATAGTATTTCATGGCTAGTCTGATGAGAAAGTGTTAACTGAGCACCTACTATGAGTGCAGAGCTATGTGGGTATACAGAGAAAATATAAATGTGCCTCTCTGCCCTGGGGGTCCTGTGATGTTTTGCCGGTAGCTCCATGGGATCAGGTTCTGGTGCAATTAGAGTTGTCTCTGCAGAGAACTCATCTGAGAGCACCTAATTTGGGGGTCCCACTCCCTTGAGTCCCTAAGTCAAGGACAGCTTTCAAAGAAATGTTTATTTTCAAGCAGATAGAGGAATACAATCCAGACAGCACTCCCAAACTGTTAGCTGCATATTAATCTGCAGGGGCTAATATCATAACATAATTAGTATAGCAGTGCTCCCGGCTTAATTGAAAATGCTGCATATGAGGGGCAGTTAATGAGAAACGCAAGGTTTGATGATTCAGAACTGCTGAGATTTAGCGGTTTAGTGGGTGTAGCGAGGGAAGTGTTGGATTTATTTCCCTGTGCTATTCTCTTCGTACATCTGGACAGGAAGGGGTCTGAAAGGAGTTACTAACAGTATGTATGGTTAGAGAACTTTGATTATCTGGAAGTCCCTCTACAACTTGGAACACGGCAGAGAGCCAGCCAGGCAGGAAGTGGAAAAAAGCCTCTGAGGCAACAGAACACATTTCAATTTGTCTGTGCGCCGCAGTCTTTTCGCTTTTCTGATAAGAAATCCTCTCAACCCACATCACAACCTATTTGTTTATTCCTCCTTTGCACACATCTTAATAAAGGAGGTGATCTGATTTCCCAAACATTAGCAGAAGAGCAGCAAAGCATCCTCGCAGTCATGGGCGGGGCCTCAGGAGATGCCTGTCTGTCCACCCGCTCCTGAGTTCAGTCCCACATTCAACAGAGATCTTAAAGGCCCAGAGTATGTTTTGGCCCCAGGGGAGATAAAGACGCAGGAGAATCCCTGCTCTTAAGGAGCTTACAGTTTGAAGGCAGATAGATGTTGTCTCAAAATTCTTAATTTCAGACACGGGAAGCTACTCTGGATACTTCAAACAGAAAAGGATTTCAAACAGGATATTAGGTGGCTTGCAAACTTTCAGGAATGTCAGGGGCCCAGTTTGGATGACATAGAACCAGAGAAGTACCCAAAACACTGCACAGGGCGATTGGACTGGAGTCTTCTTTATCCCCACCCCCTGAAACTCAAAACTCTAGGAACTAGACTGCAGCTTCCAGATTCATTATCACTTTGCCATGCTTATGGGAAGCCCTGATTCACCAGAGTCCAGCCACCACCTCCCAAGCCAGCAACTGCCTGTGTGATCCAGGAGAACCTGGGCATCGCTACAAGGGAGTCTGTGTGATGTTTCCAGCTGTCTAGCCTCTCTGGACAGAAAGCACACTGGGCAGAGTGGGTGGGGATGGATGAGGGTGTTGGGAGAGCCAGTCTGTGGAATCTGCTGAGATGGGGCCTGATAACTGCAGCCCAGTTGTTCTAGGGCTAACTCATGGACGAGGTAAATGATAGAGCACCACACGAGATGTGACCTGGGAGGAGACCCCAGCATTGAAACTTCACAAGTATGAAACGCTGGGGCCATTTCATTTAGGAGCAAATACCCCCACAGAGGGGGCTTCCCAGTTAGCACTAGTGATGAAGAACCCACCTACCAATGCAGGAGACATAAGAGATGCAGGTTCAATCCCTGGGTCAGGAAGATCCCCTGGAGGAGGGTATGGCAACTCACTCCAGTATTCTTGCCTGGAGAATCCCATGGACAGAAGACCCTGATGGGCTACAGTCCATGGAGTCACAGAGTCAGAAGCGACTGAAACGACTGAGCACCCACACATCCACCCCTACAGACATAGCTGTCATGAGGGGTATTGGTATCACACTACCAGAAGTAACAGAAAATCAGTAATAGGCCCCATAACTAGAGAGGCAAGCAGGACCCCCTTCCCAGGTCCTAACCCCACGTCTCTCATTTCTGCCGTACTGCAGGGCCACTCTGGCTTGTGAAATTCATTAGAATTTGTCAGGGAAATTCTAGCCGAATTTTTAGGCTTCTCCCCTTCATGTGATGACATGGATATGGCTCCATTGCTTCCCTGACCCCCATGCCAGGGATGGGCCTGGGCATTGGTGTTTTTAAAACTACCAAGACCCCCCTTATGTGCAGCCCACCTGAGAACCTCCACTGAGGGTGTTCCCGAGCATCTGGGAGCATATAAAAAGTATATAATCTCTTGGACACCACCTCGGACCTAGGAATCAGAACTCTGAGGGTGGCCTTCAAGCATCTTTAGATTTAACAGGCTCCCAGCACTTCTGTCAGCTGCTCAGAGATTTGAGAGCTCCAGGCATAGGTAGTCTGGAAATCTGAACGCTTCAGCAGATACTTGCTTCTTGCCTGACCAGCCATCCAGGCAGGTGCCCTGCATCCAGGAAAGAAGTTCAGGGCAGAGGTCCCGTGCTCAGAGTATAGGAAAGGCCTCCTGGGCTCACTGTTTCTTTTCCTCAAGGAAAAGCCAGAGGTGGGAAATAGAACTGCCTCCCTTCCCACGTAGCAATTATGTGCACAATTACATTTCCAGCAGGTGTCACTTAAGAGGGTGAAGCCCATTAAGTGTTCAAACGAGGAAGCAGAAAGGAGCCTGTGAGGAGGCGAGGAAAGCTGCCAAGGGGACAAAGTAAATGTTGACTTTCCTGAGCAGTCACCGCCCGACACCCCAGCACTCTTTCCCATAAGTGATCTCATCACAGCCTGGGGACAGCCCTGGTGTAGAGGTTAACAGGCCCTGTTTGAACAAGTGAGGAAACTGAGCTTGCAGTGCATTGCCTGAGGTCACTTGTCCAGGAAGGATGAGTCCACAGGGCAGGAGGTGCACATGCCTACACAGGGAATGGCGTGTGTGTAGCCATCAATTTCCTCTAAGCCCGGAGAGGCCCAAACCCTCTGTTAGACTCTGCTCTAGCTTTCATGGTGCCCAGCATAAAGCACATGCCCAGTAAGTATTTGAAAAGTGAAAGTCACTTCCACCAGGCTCCTGTGTCCATGGAATTCTCTAGGCAAGAATACTGGAGTGGGTAGCCCTTCCCTTCTCCAAGGGATCTTCCCAATCCAGGGATCGAACCCAGGTCTCCTGTGTTGCAAGCGGATTCTTTACCATCTAAGCCACTAGGGAAGCCCAGTAGATATTTATTGGGCTTCTTTGTGGCAGTTTTATTCCCATTGCTCTAATGATGAATGAGGTTCCCAGAGGGAAAGAAGATCAAAGGGAAGAAAGTGCCAGGCATGTGTAGACTTATTTAAATAGACATTTACAATCAAAAATGGGAATTGTCACCCTCTTTTATAGATGAGGAATCTGAGGCTAAGAGCGGTGAAGAGAATTGTCCAAGGCTGCTTGGCTAATTAGTAGATAGCATTGGAACTCAGGTCTGTCTGACTCCAGAGTCCGAGTTCTTGTACTCGTTGAATGTCCTTGCATGGAATCCACCACATGGCAGAGGTGACTGCATGCTCCCCCTTGGGGATGCTGTGAGGGCAGTGAACTCAGGGCTGCCATGCTCTTCTCTGCAGTCATATTGAAAGAGCCCCTCTCTCCCTGCTCATTGGAAGGTCCCCAGATGTTGTGCTGAATCAGAAGAGCCTTCTGTTTGCTCTAATCATCTAAACCCTGTCTTTGCGCCATTTTGACCAAGGCCTACCAAATGAAAGTCCATAAGGGGCCACCAGAGGCGGGGAAGAATATTTATCGGAGCTCTGCCAGTCCATATGCCTCCTTCCTTGCTGATAAAACCAGACTCACCATCTCCTTTCCCAGTTTACCACCGCTATGCCCAATATGCATTGTTACCACTGGGTCCCTATTTTGCCTGAATGCATCACACTCTGCTCCATCTGGAAGTAGGGATCAGCCTTTCTGCACCATCTCTCTCAACCCTTCCTCTCCATGAGCTTATCAGGTTCTGTTGAGTCCCTCTAGCAAAATCTCTTGAGTCCTCTTCATTCTTCATTCTGGCCTCTGCCATCCTCTGGAATACTGCACCAGTCACCCCACTGGGGTTTTTCACATCTTTTTCCACCACCACCACCCCCACATCTTCCATACAGGTGAGCTTTGTTAAAACATTTTATCCATCTAACCAGCCTCCCAACCTTCCATCCATCCAATAGCTATTTGTAGGATATGAGTATTTGCTATACATCAGGGCTCCTGCTAGACTCGGGATGTAAATTAGATAAGAAGTGGTCTGGTCTCTAGAGATGGAGAGAGAGAAATTAACAAATTCCATTGCAGGTGAAGGGAACCCAAAGGAGTGATGTCTGAATCAGGTGAAATCTTCAGCAGAGGTTTCTGGCAGAACTGATAGGGATCAGAATTTTTAAGGTGAGAGTGGAGAAAAAGGAGTCCAGGCAGAGCTGCTGTGCCCTTACAAAGGCTTGACACTGCCTTGTACCTTTGGGAAGCCACGAGTGCCTGGTAAGGTTAGAGAGACCGGTGGTCACTGCATCATGAAGTGCCTTGTTCAATGAGTCTGAAATTTCCTCGTGGATGGTTTTCAGGAAAAGAGCAGAGAGCTCTCAGCCACCCACTCTCCACACTTCACTTGGGCGTCCTGGGGAGTTTTTTGTCCAGGCTCCGACCTCTGACTTCATCACTGAGTAGTCTCCTCTTCTGGCTGGCTGGGGTTCTGCCTGAAGGACACATGTGGTTTCCCAGACACTGCTTATCCATAAGAGTTCTGAACCTCACTCATAGAAATTCCTTTTCATTTTCTCTCTGTTCCAGACACGTGTCTTGAATGTATTGCAGTTTCCTGGGCCACTGGCTGTTGAGTGTGTGGAGAGCGAGTTGTTTGCGGATGTGCTCAGTCACTCCTGCTTCACCGCATCTGCCTGTCACTCCAGAGTGTTAGTAGGAGCAGATAATACACAGGCCAGCTGCCACCTCCTGCTTTTCTAATTATCTATCAGAGAAATGGAAAACCCACTCACTGACCCTGAATGCTGATTGGATCCACAAGCCCATCTTCAGTTTAGGGACAAGTAAGAGAAAGGGCTTCCCTGGAGAAGGGCATGGCAACCCACTCCAGGATTCTTGTCTGGAGAATCCCCATGGACAGAGGAGCCTGGCGGTCTACAGTCCATGGGGTCACAAAGAATTGGACACGACTGAGCGACTAAGCACAGCACAAGAGGAAGGGCTTAGGGAGTGGACCAACCTGTGTGCCAGGGCTCTGTGCCTGAGAACCTGCCCCCACTGACAGCCCTGACTCCACCTGGCCCTCTCTCCTAACCTCCCATCAGCCTCTGTGCCACCCAAGGTGATGCCCCCACCAGCCTGTCTTCTGTGCCCCTTACACTTTCCTGCTTCTACAGGAAGCAGGAAGAAATGGGTTGGAGGCCTTGGCTATAGGACTTTGGGTGAATCAACTGTGGATTTCCACACTTAAGTTCAGGGCTAATGCCCCCCGCTGGCCAATTTCAGAGCCCAGTGAATCAAAAGCATCAATGTGAATACATTTTATAATTGTCACAACTGCCCTGGGAAGAGTTATCATTTCTATTGCACAGATAAGGAAATGGAAAGTTCAGAGATGTCAAATAACGTGCCCCAGGTCACACAGCTAGAAAGTGGATTGTGACTGGTTTATTGTTGTTGTTTAGTGGCTAAATCATGTCCAACTCTTTTGTGACCCTAGGGACTGTAGCCCTCCAGGCTCTGCCCGTGGGATTTTCCCAGCAAGAATACTGGAGTGGGTTGCCATTTCTTTCTTCGGGGGATCTTCTCGACCCAGGGATCGAACCTATTACATCTCCTGCACTAGCAGGCAGATTCTTTACCACTGAGCCACCTGGGAAGCCCCAGCTGGTATACAGTAGGTGCTAAATAAATACTTAAATAACTGGCTTCAAAGAATTATGGGGGGGGGGAAACAAGTTACTAATTTAGGTATAATGGCATTTTATTTTTGGTTCTAATTTGTATTTCTTTGATTATTAGAGTAACAATATTTTTTCCATGTGTGTATTCACTTAACATACTTCATGTAGAACACTCTCACATCTGTTCCAATCTATTTATTGGTGTCCTTAAATTTGTTCCCACATCAGTTTGGGAACTTGTTTGAATGGACATTAGCCCTCTTCTATCCTTTATGCTACAGATATTTTTCCAGCTTGATGTCCTTTTCACTTTATTTTCTTTCCTTTTCCCTGTGTAAAATTGTAAAGTAAAATTAATTTCCATTCTTGTTAACTTGTATAGTCAGCAGTTAAAACCCCAGCCAAGGTGGGGAAGCAGGTTTCCCCAGGCAGCACATACGGCTTCCCCACCCCAGTGGGTCCAATGAGTTGAAAGGAACATCAAAGGAAGACTCAGAAGTTCAGCCCTAAGCCCAAGACCCCTTGATAAGCAGCCAGAGGACAAATCTTTTGTACCGTAAACTTATGATTGCCTTATGTGTGTGTTTTACTGTAAACACTTGACTTTGACCTGAGTCAAAAGATCCAACAACTTGTTTAACCTAGTGTTCCCCTCCCCCGACTTGCTGCCTGTCAGCATTATAGATTGGGGGGTGGGACAAGCTCCTGCAGCGTCACGGGCTCCAAAAGCTTGACTCTTGGGGCCAGTTGTTATTGATGTCAGCAAAAGTGCTTTAGATTGGGTCTGACAGACTGTAAAGTGCTTTCCTACCTGTTTTTCCATTGATCCTCACAACAGCCCTCTAGTAGTGGTGTGCACGTGTGCGTTCGTGTGTGCTCAGTCGATTCATTTGTGGTTAACTCTTGGAAACCCCATGGACTGTAGCCCACCAGGCTCCTCTGTCCATGGGATTCTCCAGGCAAGAATACTGGAGTGGGTTGTCATGTGCTCCTCCAAGGGATCTTGCCCACCCAGGGATCAAACCTGCGTATCTTAACGTCTCCTGCCTTGGCAAGTGAGTTCTTTACCACTAGTGCCACCTGAGAAGCCCAGTGGTGGCGTGCTCTTTGCTGTGCTTAGTCACTCAGTCATGTCCCACTCTTTGTGACCCCATGAACTGTAGCCCACCACGCTCCTCTGTCCATGGGATTCTCCAGGCAAGAATACTGGAGTGGGTTGCCATGCCCTTCTCCAGGGGATCTTCCCAACCCAGGGATCGAACCTGGGTCTCCCACACTGCAGGCAGATTCTTTACCATCTAAGTCACCTGCGAAGCCCAATAAGTGGTGTCGGTAATACTATTATTTCCATGAACTGCTGAGGGAACAGGGGCTCAGGGAGGTTGTCCATATCCCCATGCTAATCACCGGCAGAGACTAGAGCCTTCTCCTTAGGTGTCAGGGCTCCTGTGGTTTCCGCTTTGCAAAGTGAGCTCCTGGGGGCGGTCCCGACCATACAGTAATGGAGCAGGGGTGGTGTTCCAGGCCAGCAATACAGCTCTGGAAACAGAAGGGCCTCATCCCTGCTTAGAAGCTGTTAAATTGTAAACTTCTGGAGAAGATCTTCCATAATACAGTCTGTCCCTTCTAGCCACATGGAGATGGTACTCTAGAGAGCGTGGAGGAGGTTCTGAAAGAAGGAACAGCAGCTAATGATAAGCAGGCTGTCCTGAAGTGGTCTGCAAGTCACAGCTAAAACAAACACAAGGCTTCCCTTGTTAAATAGGATCTGGTCATTCCCCTGGAAGTTCGTAGCAACCAAAAGAGACAGCAGCATCCCCAGACAGCTATAGAAAGTGCCTGCAATGCTCTAGCAATATCCTTCATTCATTCAGAAAGTACTAATTGAGCACCCACTATGTGCCAAGCACTGTCCAATAGCAGTAGACACAACAGACCAACATCACGAGTCTTATATTCTGGCAGGGGAGAGAAAGAGTGAAAAATGACCATAGAGCATGTCCAATGCTGAAGAGTACTGTGGAAAGAAACAGGGAAGGGGTGTCACATGTCTGAGCAGGGTGATCAGGAATGCACAGGAACACAGAGTAGCCCAGAGAAGAAGACCTTGAATTCTGTTTGGAGTGGGATCAAAGAGGATGCTTTTTTTGTGCTTAGTCCTGACTTCTAAGTGAGGGTTTCCTGGCAGCCAAGGGGAGGGATGCATTTTTGGCAGAGGGAGCAGCAAATGCATAGGCATGAAGCTGTGAAGGTATGGACACGTTTGCGAAATTGTAAGCACGTCTGGTATGGCTAGAGAAAAAAAGAGAAGGGAAATGCAAGACTTGATGCTGGAGAGGTCAGCTGTGGCCAGACTGGGAGGGCTCTGTGATGTACACTCTGACTCTGTAGATGCTGGGGTGACTCCAGGGCATGTCTGCCGTGGCTGCCTTCCTGAGCGAGTGATCAGTGGCCCCAGCCAGACTGGAGGCATGGCCTTTATAACCAAGAAAGAGTTAATAAAGGGGATATTTCTTCCCAAAGGCCCGTAACCTGAGTCTTATCAGACAAATTTCCTTAGTGGGGCATCCAAAAAATACTTTTCCAGTACTCCCCAAAGTGTCAAGGTCATCATAAACAAGGAAAGTCTGAGAAACCATCATAGCCAAGAAGCGCGTAAGAACACATGATGACTTGTTTCAGGATCCCATATGGTGTCCTGCGTGGGATCCTGAAACAAAAGAGACTAATGAAATTTGAATAAACTATAGACTTCGGTTAATAATGGGGGCTTCCCTGGTGGCTCAGATGGTAAAGAATCTGCCTGCAATGCAGGAGACCCGGGTTCACTCCCTGGATTGGGAAGATCCCTTGGAGAAGAGAAGGGCTACCTACTCCAGTATTCTTACCTGGAGAATTCCATCAACAAAGGACGCTGGCAGGCTACATTCTATGGGGTCACAAAGACACAACTGAGCAACCAACCATCAGTTACTAATAATGTATCAATATTGGTTCGTTACCCGTGACCAAAAAACATACTATAAGATGTCAGTCATGGGGAAAATAGAGGCAGGGTATATGGGAGCTCTCTGTACTGTTTGCAATTTTTCTGTAACCCAAAACTCTTCTAAAATATATTTTATTTAAAAAAACAGACGTGATAATATGGATGCAATTAAAGTGGGAAAACCTTTGTAACTCCCAGATTTACTTGGGTTTCCTTATCTCTGGAAGGATTGGTTCTTTTCCAGTTCAGTTTCTCCCCCCACAAATGTTTTCAGCTTCACCAACATGGAAACAAGTACGTGTGTCTGTGTAGGTGGGCACGGGAGGTTGGGGAAGCTGGGGATGCTGAGGTTGAGACCACCTCTGTACTGAAGTCGCAATACTGCTTTTTCTCCCCTCTAGGACCAACAGAGGCTTCCAGGGAGGTGAGGCATGTGGCAGTTCATTAACATCCTGCTGTTCCACACCTGGTGGTGCTTTCAGTTCCTGTGTGGGACGTTGGTCTGGGACACTTGGATCAGTCAATAAAAGGCCACCTGTGACAGAGGGCCTGAGCCACAGCAGAAAGCAAATGCCTCAGGGACCAGACCCCCTGATCCACCTGTGGGAAGGTGACCTCTACTAGGAAACTTGCCTGCCCCTCAGGGGCTGGCTCAACGTGGAGTGTGTGCAAAGCGAACCTATTGTCCCTCCGTTTCTGGTGCACTTTTCTCCGTTGTCTCCTACTCTGTCCGTGCCTGTGTCTGACTGTGTGTGTATATTACAGTCGTTCAGTTCAGTCGCTCAGTTGTGTCTGACTCTTTGCGACCCCATGGACTACAGCACGCCAGGCTTCCCTGTCCATCACCAACTCCCGGAGCTTACTCAAATTCATGTCCACTGAGTCGTCGATGCCATCAAACCATCTCATATGTATACTTTTCTCACATCTAAATTCTTCTTTAGTAACAAAGAATGCTCTGTCTCTCAGCAGTCCCCAAAATATTCTGTTTTATTTCTCTCCCCATCCTCTCTCAGTAAAGCATGGCTTCTCCCCTCTCCGTCTGGAAGGACCAGTGATAACCCTTAACAGTTGTAGATGTCAATAAAGACAAGATCCAGCTACATCACCTTAAGTCTCAAACATCTCATTGAATCTGCTAAGAGATGTCTTTCTTGGTCCATCTCAGTTTTGTTTAACTCCTAGCTTCCCTATAGAGATGCTGGACACCCTAATCTTCCAAACGATTTTGAAGCTTCACAACTAAGCTCCTTGGCATCCTTTGCATCAGTAATTGGCTTTTCTCATATTAGCTTACCAATTGATAAAGGAAGTCACATTAAACCTAGTTAAATTCATGGGGGGGGGAGGAACAGATCTAACTACCCTTCTTCCAGATGTATAACAGGTCCCTTGCTGCTGCTGCTGCTGCTGCTGCTAAGTCGCTTATCAATCACTTATAACCTCCTGGGCTTGACTACATGCTCGGTTCTGCAGCAGCTCCCTATCCCAGCTGAAGCACTGAGAGTCTTCATATATTCATTGTCCCCAAGGCTGCAGAGGGGCACTTCCACCTGCAGATTCTTTCTTAGCACCTCTATCCATCAGAGTCTACGCAGGGAAATGGAAACCAACATAGGTCTTTCAGCAGAGGGAATTTAATACAGGGAATTGGCTGCACAGTTAATGAAGCAACTGAGAAGATAAACGGTACAAATTGAGTCAGTCCAGAGATCAACAAGAAGAAGCAACCACTATCGCTCCTAGACCTGGAGGGGCAATGAGAGAAGGTGATGTTTCTAGAGTCCAAAAGCTGAGACAATCCAGCAGGAGATAGAATCATTGTATAGAGTGCCTGTCAGGACCTGAAGCAACTGACGGTATGTGGCCACTGCCAAGGGTGCTGTCTAAGACAAGCAAGAGAGGGAGAGATACCCTCGCTTCTTTACTTCTCACCTCCAGTCTTCTGGCTGTGGTCCTCCATTCACAAGCCCACCTGCCCAGAAGCCAGAGAGAAAAGGATTCTGAGCATTGTGGTTCTCCACGAGATGCAGCAGAGTAGCAAGTCTGGGGAAGGGGCCTGAGAGCAAATGCACAGCCTCCACCCTCCCCACCCTCTTTGTTCAAGGCTGAATTGGCCCTCATCCCTTCCAGATAGCTGCTTTTTGCTAATTTCTCTCATGAAGACATCTGGCAACTTGATACAGGCATCATATTTTTGTATGCTCTCCTGGATTGAACAGATGAAGGAAGAGAAAAAAAAAACAGAATCCTCCATTACTTTGGGGTGGGAGCGCTGAGCTCCATAATATCTGTAGTCATCAAATCTTGCTCATGTGGATAATTGCTGTCCCCAGTCCTTTACAGGAGAGCAGTGTCTCTCTTTTTTTGTGGGACCATCAAGGTAGACTGGTTCTGCTTATTCTTACAGTGGAGCCTGGAGGCTCAAGGACAGCTTGAGCAATTATCTTCTATTCCTCAAGACCAAACTCATAGGCCAGACCCCCGCTATGCAGCCACATTCTGCCCTGGAGGGCCTGTGTGCACTGGTGACTCCAGAGGGCGGGTGAGTTGCTTCAGGGGACCGCAGCTCTTGTCTGTGTGGTGAATCCTTTCCAGGCTGCCTTCCCTCTGACTGTCTCTCCTCTGCTAGCTTGGAGCCCTTGCTGCTGACGTAGGAGCACACGCAGAGGGGAATGTGGACAGGAAGCGTCCAAGGGCAGAGCAGAAGAAACAAAGGGACCTAAGTTTGTGCAGCCAAGAACATAACGTGAAACAAGATGAGGGACTCGGGCTGGACTTGTTTTGTTTTGGAGCATTTCAAGGGGCCAGGCACGCAGTTGTGTTTGGATTGGGAAGAAAGGGATAACTGTGCAGAAGAAAATCCGTTTCAGATTTTAGTCTGGCCATTACTGGATTACAAAAAACACCAAGAGGATTAAACTGTGTGAACATATGAAAGCAGTTGTACCCAGACAGGAGGGGAACTTGTCTCCTCCTGGGACATGTTTGGACAGTGTTTGGAAGCTGTGGCTTGCTTGTCCATCCATCACTGATCTGGCACCACTTGGAGCTGTCTGAATTGTTCCTTTTCCTAGCATTAATGATAACTATTAAATATGAATAACAGTGCTGGTTAGGACTCTTGATTCAAAGTGACAGAAACCTCAGAACTACCTCATCAAATCCAAGGAGTTGAACTTGCAGCCGGAGACACAGGGAGATGCAGTAGAATCGGGTTCATAGTTTTAATTCTGTTAAGATTTGTTCTGTTTCTTTTTGCTCCTCTGGTCATTTCTCTTACTTGTGAGCTTCTCTCTCTCCCTGCAATAGCTCTCTGTATTTTTTCCATGTTAGTTTGCAGGGTTCTCATAACAAAGCACACCAACTGAGAAGCTAAAACAACAGAAATGCCATGCCTCACAGTTCTGGAGGCTACAAGTCCCAAATCAAGGGGTCAGAAGGACCGTGTCCTCTCTGAAGGGAAGGCTCTCCCCAGGCCTCTGTCACTGCCTCTGGTAGTTCTTAGCTTGTGGAAGCATAACTCCCATCTTGTCTGTGTCCACCCCCCCCCCACTTTTTTTAGGACACAAGCCACATCGGATGAGAGCCTACCCCAGTGACCTCATTTTAACTTGATTACCTCTGCCAAGAGACTGTCTCCAAGTAAGTTTCCATTCTCAGGCACGAGGGATTGGGACACCAACACCTCTTGTGGAGGAGGACACAGTTCAGCCCAAACACTCACACGGCCACCAATGGCTAGTGCATGTTAAAATTTACTAATTTTTATTGTGGCTGCACTGGGTCTTCATTGATAGCTAGTGAGTTTTTACCTCTTACAATCATCATAGCTAGAGACCACATTCCTTTTCACTTCCTGTTTTCAGAAATCCCAGGGAAGAATTCCAGATGACTCAGCTTTGATCAGATTCTGATCTCCCCAACCCCACCCCCCAGAACTGTGGTTAATCTGGCTTTATTAAGGCTCCTAACCCTGAACCTGGCATCTGGTCCCATCACTTCATGGGAAATAGATGGGGAAACAGTGGAAACAGTGTCAGACTTTATATTTTTGGGCTCCAAAATCACTGCAGATGGTGATTGCAACCATGAAATTAAAAACGCTTACTCCTTGGAAGGAAAGTTATGACCAACCTAGATAGCATATTCAAAAGCAGAGACATTACTTTGCCAACAAAGGTCCGTCCAGTCAAGGCTATGGTTTTTCCAGCGGTCATGTATGGATGTGAGAGTTGGACTGTGAAGAAGGCTGGGCACTGAAGAATTGATGCTTTTGAACTGTGGTGTTGGAGAAGACTCCTGAGAGTCCCTTGGACTGCAAGGAGATCCAACCAGTCCATTCTGAGGGAGATCAGCCCTGGGATTTCTTTGGAGGGACTGATGCTAAAGCTGAAACTCCAGTATTTTGGCCACCTCATGCGAAGAGTTGACTCATTGGAAAAGAGTCTGATGCTGGGAGGGATTGGGGGCAAGAGGAGAAGGGGACGACAGAGGATGAGATGGCTGGATGGCATCACGGACTCGATGGACGTGAGTCTGAGTGAACTCCGGGAGTTGGTGATGGACAGGGAGGCCTGGCGTGCTGCGATTCATGGGGTCGCAAACAGTCGGACACAACTGAGCAACTGAACTGAACTGAACTGAACCCTGAACCAATCAATGATGGCCAGGGAGTCAGGGCCCTTTAAGAATGTGGCAATTCCTCCTAAAAAAAATACAATATAAATGAACTTATTTACAAGATAGAAACAGACGCACAGGCATACAAAACCAACTGATGGTTCCCAAAGAGGAAGTGGTGGGGGGAGGAATAAATTGGGAGTTTGGAATTAACAGATGTACACTACCTTATATAAAATTGATAAACAACAGGGATTTACTGTATAGGGCAGGGAACCATATTAAATATCTTGTAATAAACTATAATGGAAAAGAATTTATATAACTGAATCGCTTTGTTGTACACCTGAAACTCTCACAATATTGTAAATCAACCGTACGTAAATTAAAAAAAAAAAAAAAGAATATGACACTTTTTACAGAACCCATGAATCTGTCAGATCATCTAGTTAATGCCGGGTACACATCATCGCCAAATCATAATGGTTTATAGCAAAGGGTTCACTCTCTCGCGTTCACAAAGGGCAGAAGGAGGGGTGGGGTGGGGAGGAGTATTAGCTCTGAGGTCCCCTGGGGACCCAGGCTGACAAGTCACCCCAACTGTGCCGATCTCCGTGAACTCCGCGCCAGAATGAAAGAGCTCTAGAGAGTCCTGCGCTGGCAGTTAAATCTTCTACCTGCAAGTGGGGCACCTGTGCTCACACCCACCGGCCTCAATTAGTGAACGAACCTCTTGCGGTGCGCCACCCACCGGTGCTTGGAAGGCAGCGCACCAGAAATGGCTGCGGAACAGCAGCGTCGGCGCTCACGACCCACACGATGGGAGCAGCGGGAAAAGGGGTTCCCAGCAGCAGGGAGACGCTTCCCCAGAATAAGACGGGGCGCTGCACCGCCAGCTCGTGAAGGAGCACTCCGGGGCCTTTCCCGCCAAGGAGCGGCAACCGGAAGACAGTGAGGGTTGAAAACACTTGGGTTTGGGCTTCCCTCATAGCTCAGTTAGTAAAGAATCCCCCTGAAATGCAGGAGACCCCGGTTGCATCCCTGGGTCGGAAGATCCCCTGGAGAAGGAATAGGCTACCCACTCCAGTATTCTTGGGCTTCCCTTGTGGCTCAGCTGGTAAAGAATCCGACCTTTATGCAGGGAAACCTGGGTTCGATCCCTAGGTTAGGAAGATCACCTGGAGAAGGAAACAGCTACCCACTCCAGTATTCTGGCCTGGAGAATTCCATGGACTGTATAGTCCATGGCGGCCCAAAGAATTGGACACGACTGAGCGACTTTCACTTCACTTCACTTGGCTGCAGCATGGCACGTCTGAGGGGAGAGTGGCAGGGACCGGGCAGGAGAGATGGCCAGGCTGGGCATGAAGAGAAGCGTGTCTTCTAGGGAGAGCTTTGGATTTTGTCCCCAAGACAGTGAGGCGCCAGCAAGCATTTCAGGCCAGGAACAGCAGGGTCAGACTTGCATCTTAGGAAGAGCAAGTGGCCTTCCAGTCATGTGAAGGAAGGGATTGGAGAGCGCTGGAGCTGCACAGAGATTTTGTGGTAGAAACACCAGGTCTGGTGCTCTTTGGCGTGGGAGTGCAGTTGTGACACATACAACAGGAGTGTGTGTGTGTGCTCAGTCGTGTCTGACTCTCTGCGACCCCATGGACTGCAGCCTGCCAGGCTCTTCTGTCCATGGAATTCTCTAGGCAAGAATACTGAAGTGGGTTGCCATTCCCTTCTCCAGGGGATCTTCCCAACCCAGGGACTGAACCCACGTCTCTTGCAGTGGCTTTGTGGAAATGCCTCAGAACTGGCTCCTGAAGGAAGCAGAGGCTTTACAAGCTGATGACAAAGCTGACCAGAGGCCTGGGGTCTGGGAGCACTCAGGTGGTTGAGAACAAGACTGAGCATTTGTCTCGCACATTCAAATTGCAGAATTTTTGATGCTGTGCTGGAAGGGCTTCAAGGTGAGCATTGGTGAAGTATTGCTAAGTCACTTCAGTCGTGTCCAACTCTGTGTGACCTCATAGACGGCAGCCCACCAGGCTTCCCTGTCCCTGGGATTCTCCAGGCAAGAATGCTGGAGTGGGTTGCCATTTCCTTCTCCATGGTGAAGTATTGGGTCGGACCAAAAAGCGCTCTTTGGCCCGACCCAAGAAAAGGTTCAGAAAACAGAAAACTTTCCACTGACTCCACTAAGGTCCTCAGGTTGCTTCGTGGCAGCTGAGAACAATTAACTCCTCCACCCCACCCCTACACGATGCTTCCTTCTATGCCAAGTCTTCCAGGCAGAGTTCTCGTGTATCCCCGGCAGCACGTGGTCTTTCTCTGGTGAGAGCCCAGTCTCTCTCATCTTACTCACCAGCAGGTGAACGCTGATGCCCCACCTGCTGTACACAGTCTCCTCCCTGACAAACGTCCCTGCGTTAGCATGGCTCCTCCTCAATCCTCTGAAAGATACACCTGCACGTGTTGCGAATTTGGGCTGCTCACCTGGGGAGGATTCGTGTGCCATTGCCTGCCATGGCTAACCCGAGAGCCGCTGGGGAGCACACGGGAGACGAACCACACAAGAGAACACTGAGTGGAAACCTGGATACAGCCCGTGACCCAGAAAATGGCAAACGAGCTCCACCCATCATCCCTGCATGAGAGATCCTCACTGCCACAAGTCTGGGGCTGGCTCTCTGGACACATGGAGGACCTGTTTAAAAAAAAAAAAAAAACTCAGGCCTTCCTGAATGAGGATGCCTAGTGAAAACTCCACAGGAAGACTACAGAAAACCATTTTCTGCCTTTATTTCCCCCGTGTACATTAAAAGTGCACAGCTGCTGGACATGAAAGATTCTTTTACGCTGCCCTGTGGCTCATGGGCTGGGTGTGGATGCTCGGGGCAGAGAGGAAGCCAGGTGGGAGGGAAGCGGCGGGGAAGCGCCTCCAGGGATCTCTGCCTGGATCTGAGTGTCTCTGAGCATGACGGCCCAGATTTCTCCACGCACACCCCCGCCTATGTGCTCTCTGAAGGAGCTGTCCTTCACGTATGTAGTTGATGCTCTGGGTGAGTTTGTCTGTGGGGATGTGTATATGTTTTTCTTTTTGATCTGAAAATTGGTCTTTGGGTTCACAAGCAGCAGCTGCAGCTGCCATAATTAAAATGAAATAACCCACTTCCTCCAGTCCTCAGGGAGAAAAGCTTAAGAAAAAAAAAAAAAAATCCATATTGTAAGTGGACTCAGGAATGTGGTGAATCTTTTATTCTCTCCCTGTTCACTTGAAACGTTTCATGGGTTTGCTTTTCTCTGGAGCCAGAGGAAGAGAAAGGAGTGATCCTTTGCTGCGCGTTTATCCCTGTCCCAGGGATACCACACAAGGCTGTCCCAGCTGCACAAGCCAGGGTTTGAACCCAGTTTTAATGCTTCATCTCCTTCTCCTCTGCCGCATGCCATTCTTTTATCCTATTAGACCCCAGCTCTCTCATACTGATCTGATTCCGTCCGGAGACCTGGGAGGTTTGGTATTATTAAGATGTTATTGAATATGTTGGCACATATAATTGTCTTGGATTAGAAACCAAAGCTCTTAGCAGAGTAACAAAGTGAAGCATCCCATGCTAAATGATTCCATGCTAATGAGATGGTTTTCAGAGAATTGGATTTGTTCTTGAAGGTGTTGCTTAGAAGTCGCTATTCAAACCAGGCTGGGAAAATAAAACCCCAGAAGAACCATAGACTCTGTGGTCTGATTGGATGTCAGTTGAAGGGAACTGAGGTAGAAAGGGACATCTGTGTGCCCGGAATTGAAGCCACAGTGGTCACCCTCTTCAAGAAGGTCTCAGTATGGTGGAGGAGAAAGACATGCTGACAATTCCAAGATGCTGGTAATAAGCGCTGGAAGTGTTAGTTGCTCAGTTGTATCTGACTCTTTTCAACCCTATGGACTGTAACCCGCCAGGCCCCTCTGTCCATGGAATTCTCCAGGCAAGAATACGGTTGTAGGTAGCCATTCCTTTCTCCAGGGGATCTTTCCAACCCAGGGATCAAACCTGGGTCTCCCACATTGCAGACAGATTTTTTTTTTTTACCATCTGAGCCACCAGAGAAGCCCAATAAGCACTGGGTCAAGGGTATTAACAACCTGCTATAGTTGCAGCATTTTTTTCTCCCAAAATCAATGACTTCAGTTGGTAAATTTGTGAGGAGAACAACCTCACTGGGAGGGCATAGCCACAATGTTGAAAATAAAAAGACAAGAAGAAATTATTACACATTCTCATGAATGTGCCCAGGGCCTGGCATTTAGTTTCTCTAAGTCATTATTATCATTCCCATTTAAAAATGAGGAAACTTAAGATTCAGTCTCTGGATCGAGAAGATCCCCTGGAGTAGGGCACGGCGACCTATTCCAGTGTTTTTGCCAGGAGAATCCCGTGGACATAAGAGCCTTGTGGGCTACAGTCCATAGGGTCACAAAAAGTCAGACACGACTGAAGTGACTTAGCATGCATGCACAAGGAGCTAAGTGGTTTGCCCAAGGCCCCATAGGTATAGCCAGTAACCTGGGGGCGGTTGGAAGATGTGATTAGGACCCAACCTATTTGCTTCCTAAGTCCCTTCTCTTGCCACTATGCCAGGCTTCCCTGAAGAAAACCTACACCCTGGATTGTCCAGTGTATAGCACAGCCATCACCATGTCCCATATTTAGAATGAGGAACTCTTTTTTCCCTTGGGGAAAAAAAAACAAGTTTTTGCAGCAGGCATCTTGATGGGAGTGATTCATGACCGTTCTCTACAGGCTGCAGGTGTGCCGATCCAGATGGAGTGCACTGAGCCCTCCGAGCAGTCCTCCCAGACAGTGACGTCAGCCCAGAGACTCTGGGTTCCTCACTGACTTTCTCCATGGCCCAGCAGAGGAGGCCTGGGTATTCAAGTGTGTTTCCCTGGGCTCCTGGTCTGCTGCTCCTATTAAACTTAGCTGACAGAAGTTAGCATTCCCTACAAGAGAATAAGGAGGTTCCCTGCTGCCTTTGGAATTCTCTGCAAGAGACTGTAGTCCGTGTTGTTTGGGAGGCAACTCAAGGTATTATCTTCTAGAGTGGGGTCACCTGGGGGAAAGCTGGTGGCGCTAGAGGTAAAGAACCTGCCTGCCATTGCAGGAGACGTAAGAGACACGGGTTCCTGTCTGGGTCAGGAAGATTCCCCTGGAGAAAGAAATGGCAACCCACTCCAGTATTCTTGCCTGGAGAATCCCACAGACAGAGGAGCCTGGCAGGCTACCATCCACGGGATCACAAAGAGTCGGACACAACTGAATCGACTTAGCATGTATGCACTCACAGGGGAAAGCTAACAGGAACAAAGGCACTTGGCACTTCATTCCATCTCAGCCTCTCAAAAGGCAGCCCAGGAAACCATCCTGCTTCCCCCCACCCGCTTCCTAGGGCAGGCGGGAGGTATGCTGGGAGCAGAAGGTGTACTGGGCTGTCCAGTGTACAAGTGTCCACACAGATCACAGCACGCTTTAAGGCTCACCTGGGAAAGGAAAGAACCGGATCCAGATCTCATCTGCTACGCTTCCTAGCTGGGGGATTAGGGGCAAACTGCTGGAATTCCCTGAAGCCTCATTTTCTCATCTGCAAGTCTGGAAGGAATAGGCTTGTTTCCTACGGCTGTTTAGAAGGTTGCTGCTGCTGCTGCTGCTAAGTCGCTTCAGTCGTGTCCGACTCTGTGCGACCCCATAGACGGCAGCCCACCAGGCTCCCCCGTCCCTGGGATTTTCCAGGCAAGAACACTGGAGTAGGTTGCCATTTCCTTCTCCAGTTTAGAAGGTTAACTGAGCTCCAATATGTACCAGCCTCGAACACTGCCCAGTGCCTGGCACACAATTAGCTTCCTCCCCTTCCGATCCGTACTGTGCAAGCTTGCCAAATCCATCTTCCTGCAACACATCTCTAATTATGTCACATCTCTGCTCAAAAGCCCTTGGTGGCTCTATTACTCAGTGAATGATGGCCACCTTCTCTGTTTTGACGTTCAGGGCCCTGCTTCTGAGGGCCCGTGTCATCTGTCGGGTGTCTTCTGCTTCCCTCCACGCAGTCCTCATTCTTCATCCACACTTTCCCCTCCCGTGCCTTCACTCCCTCACACGAGCGCCCCGCCCTGTCCCCATGCCAACCCCCCAACACTGTCCCCAGTGCCCAGCTGGGCATGGATGGCATGCTGTCCAGTCAGTGCTCCCTGGTTTGCTGACATGGCCTCTCTGTCCCTCCCTCCTCTGACTGTTTGTTTTTCTGTTTCCACCTCCCAAACTGCCCAGCATTCCCCTTACTTGCAGCCTTACCACCCTGTGAGTCCTTGAGGGCACGGTTTGCTTCTGAGTCCTCAGTTTGTCCTGTATCACACCTAAAACATGGAATAGGAGTGAGTGAGTGAGCAAGTGAGCAAGTGAAGGAATGAACACCCTCATCCAGTCCTAACTGCATTGCCCTTCATAAACTGCTCGTACATGAAAGGGAAAGTTTTAGTCGATCGGTCGTGTCCGACTCCTTGCGAAGCCATGGACTGTAGCCCACCAGGCTCCTCTGTCCATGGGATTCTCCAGGCAAGAATACTGGAGTGGTTTGCCATTTCCTTCTCCAGGGGAACTTCCCACCCCAGGGATTGAACCCAGGTCTCCTGCATTACAGACAGATTCTTTACTATCTGAGCCACCAGGGAAGCCCTAAAGCCTTTGGTCAATCCTTGGGTATTTTGGTTTCATTAACCATCATGCGGTGCTTATTGGAGGTATAGCCAGCCCTTTATACCCACAGGTTCCACATCTGTGGATTCAACAACCACAGATTGAAAATATTCTAGGGGAAAAAAAAAAAATCTCTAGAAAGTTCCCAAAACCAAACTTGACTTTGCCCCACCGGCAACTCTTTATATAGCATTTACATTGAGTTGGACATGACTGAGTGACTGAACTGAACGTATCATTTCCCTTGTGTTAGGTATCATAAGTGATCTAGAGATGATTTCATGTAGATGGGAGGGTATGTGTAGGTTACATGCAAATGCTATACCATTTTAGGTAAGGCACTTGAGGATCCATGGAATTTGGTACCCATGAGGGATCCTGGAACCAATCATCCTGCATGTACCAAGTGATGACTTTACTTTGAAAAAGGGAATTCGGGGATACAAACTGAAAATGTAAAATGAAGAAAAGGAGTAAAGGTTTTCCCTGGAAGCTTAGCAAAGGTGAAGGTGGAATAGAAGGAAAGCTGTAGTTCTGCGGCTTCTTCAAGATGGAGGGACCAGATAAAGGTCCCAAGTACTAGCCCTGGCCCAGATCTCTGGAGGCAGAGTGAGACTGTGTGACCTGGACAAAGGAGAGGGGTTTGAGAAAGACACTAAGTGCTTCATCCAAGTCACTGGGTACGATCAGGACCACAGGGCGGCCCTTGCAGGCCAAGCCGACATCGCAGAGTCCTGAAATCTACAAGGCGCTGGGCACGGGAGAAGAGGGCCACACACAAGAGGAACGGCCTCTAACCACGTCCGTCGTTACAGCAAAACAATTTCCTGCTCCCCTCTGAAAGGTGGAGGGTAACCTTGTAATGAACAAGGCATAGTAAATAGAAATTAAGGGCACAGTAACCATTACCGCTCATTTGAGATTCATAAAATGATAGACATTTCCTGTGATTACTGCCTATGTTTTGTTTTAGTGAATATAATACGATTTATAAAGACTTTTCTAGTTTACCTCCAAACTTAGTCTTGCTGATTGTACCTGGCAGTGTTTGGGAGCCTGAGCCCTGAGGGAAGGGTACTCCACACTTGGGCAGAACCTGGCGAATGTTCCCACCTAATCCAGTCACTCTGTTTAGAATACTGAGAATTTACAATAAAGAAACAGGAAATGCAGATGAAGCTAGCAAAATTTCACACTTAGGGGAGTTTTGTCTTAATGAAGATTACCAGTAATTCCTCACCTTCTAATAGTCAATAACGTCTTCTTAGCTAGGCTCCTAGGTATATTTGGCAAATATGTACTCAGGGAATTTCTCAAACGATGACTTTGTACTTGAGGTGCCTGAATGCATCCTTCGTGCACTGTCCTTTAGCTTAGTGTGTCCTTCATATAAACAGGCACTTTGTAGTGTCTTCAGTGGGTGAGTACAGCAGTTGGTGCAGGGAAAATACAGAGGCCTCAAGTGTACTTGAAGTCCTCGAGTCTATGAGGACCTGTGTTCAAATCCCAGCTCCTCCTCTTGCAGTGATCTCCCGCAAATGGCTTAAAACCTTTGACTCTCTTGTCACCCTCCTTGGAGTGAGATGGAATTTTCTTTTATTCATTTCACAAAGCTTTATTGTGGACAGATAGCTCTTTGGGCACTGGATGTGTGGAGATGAATCAACATTGTCATAGAATTCTGGGGGCATAAAGAACCTTACATGTAGCCTAGCTCAGAGTTTTTCTCTTTCAGACAAAGACTCAAGGAGGGGAAGTGATTTGCTAGAGTTGCAGAATGATAAGCAAGTGGACCAGAGCCAGACTCTTGGGTGTGAAGAGCTTTGCCCCTGTGACTCCCAGATGATATAGCGCAGGGAGGGTGGGCCATTCTATCAGGCAGGATGCCAAGTGGTGTATTTATTTGCCCAGTGAATCAATGATAGGACTGCTGCAGAAGCCAGTGCCTTGGCCACATGCTCTGCCCTCTTCTTGCTCCCTGCTTCCATCACAGCACAGTCAGTCCTTCACAGAACATGTGGTGTCTACTCTACACCAAGCTGCCTTTGCCAGGCTCATAAAGAGGGCTGATCTGTAGTTCTGACCCTCCAGGGGTTTGGTAAGCCTGATGTGTCAACAGTGGCTGTCACACAAGGCCAGATGAGACGGGAGAAGAAAGAAAGGTTGCAGACAGGGTGTTGTGCAGGATTCCCAGGGTACTTGAGACCCTGCTTGCTTTTCTTCATGCCTGGGGACCAGGAACCTGTCCCCTCTCCCTACTGGTGCACATTTGCTGGCAAGAGATCTGCAAAACGGGGTCAAGGACACCTTGCCCCCACACTCACTTGACTCTCTGTTCTCTGCCTCAACAGGAAGGATCCCATCCCATCCTCCAGGATCTGATGGCCCTGGAGACAGGGCTTCAGGGCCCACGGACACTGCTGACTCTTCAGAACGTGCTGACATGGAGCCAGGTCAGTCCCTTGTCCGATCTGATTTTCTGTGTCATCGACTGCAAACCCATGGTCTTGATGAGAAATGGCATCTTAGAATCTGAAAACAGGTTGAAGGCTTTTGCCAACTAAGCTGCCTAGGGAGTGCAGAGGTCAGGCCAGGGTGGAGGTGGCCTTCTTGGAGAGCAGATGCAGTGGCGGGATTGGTGGCTGCTGGAAGCCAAGCCAGTGCCAGCTTGGTGGGCGGACAGGGCGGGCAAAGGCAAGGCATCCAGCCGGGTGTGAGCGGGGAGCTGGCACCCAGGAGCACAGTGCATATCCAGGTCCTCAGAGGCCGTACCAGCCTTGACAGTCATCCCGGGGCCAAGGCACCAGGGGCAGGATCCAGAGTTTGGTGGTTACCTTTCAAGCTGAGTTGGAGTGGAATTGAAGGCGTAGTCGAGAATGAGGTAGGAGGAAGTGTGTGGGCAGCTGCCCGGAGGATAGGTGGTCCACAGGCCAGGTCCAACTGGCCAGAATGGCTTTCCAGAGGCTTTTCTGATATTGCTGTGCAATGGCAAAACCAGAACACAGCTGGGGAGGAGTAGGGAGTAGAGGGATGTTTCAAACTAGAGAAAGAACATGGCAGAGAGAAAGGG